>NC_056765.1:8716875-10035000 GCF_018687715.1 Carya illinoinensis
TTTTAAAGCTTGTTAGATGCATAATGATCCGCTTACATTTTTCATGAAAATGTTAAATTCATCTTGCTTTATGGCAGATACAAATTACAATGGCCATTGTAATTCTCTAAACTCTCACCGAGGATTTTATCAAATGTAACATTTTATTTAAGAATCGAGTCATTAATTAGTTTGCTGCCTTTCCTCTATTATTAGTCCATATAATAGTGTAGTAATATCGATCACTCCATAAATTAATCTTCCGGTTTTGCGTTTAATCTTTTCTATTAATTTGACATATAAGAGTCCTATCTTGCAAAATTTCCCGAACTAGGGGATAATCACCTCTAAACTCCTATGTGTATCTAAATCACTGACATGCATCTATATTTTCTAAGCTTTACATTAAATAGAGAACCGATTTCAATGATGTGTTTATCTATGAGCTGCTCTAACTATCTTTTATTCATATACTTGTCTGTTATTTACCTGTCAATTAATATTCACTGGGGTGCCTTGATTATCCCTTCTCGTTTATGCTTGATTTCGATTTTCCAATTTAAAAAAGATATCATTTCTTGCTTTTTGAGAGTGAAGGCTTTTAATTAATATTATTAATGATGATCATATAGCTTAGCACATCATTTGCCCTATCACAAAGGACCTAAGCAATATAAAGCAAGATTAATCACTCCGATTCTCATACCACATTTTATCATCATGTCATATACTCTGTGATTCCTCCTATCTGATTTGGAATGACTCTCCATGCTCTCATGAACCAGCAACTACATACTGCATATATATCATGTAGATTTCAAGCAATATGGAAGATGATACCGTTGGGCATTATGTGTACTTGGTTAGAAAGGAATGCGCGGTGCTTTAAAGATAGGGAGTGCACTACGACAGAGCTTCAAAATTTCAATTAAGACATGTTATTACTATGGTTTTCAGCCATTGTGCTTAATGGAACCAATGTGCATGACTTCTTCTTTTTAATTTAGCATCTCTAGAATGTGTGTAGGCTTTCTTCTGCATACTTCCAGTACTGTATATAGGCTTTGCCTATTTCATTCTCATTAATATAATCTATCTCTTACTTATCAAAAAGAAAAAGAGCTGGGCTCATTTCTGGCATGATATATTTTGAGTGGATAAGTTGCTAAATCTACTTTTCTAGAAGTTTCCAAGTTGCTGCAAATATGGATATTGTTCGTTGAAATATATGGGAATAACATGAGGGATTGGTCATTGGAATCCTATTTCCAAAAGAATTTCTCTTGGAAGATTAGTATGGAATTTTGTGCACTAAAAAAAAGTAGCTCTTTCTTTGGGTTGTGGCTTTGTGGAAATACTTGTTGTTTTGATCAAGAGGAAGAGGAAGATCACCATTTCCCCTCAAAACCACATCTCCTCATTAAGTATAGAAGGAATTCCCAACTGGCACGAATGTAGGCCTTGTCTATCTTGTAGAGCACCCGAGGGTTTCTGATCTCAACCTATTATCCAGGTTCTCATTAGTAACGAGAATGAGTTGACAACTACAATACTAGAATAAGTTGACAAACACTTTTTGCAATTTTTAGACTGGTGGTAATCTTCATTGGGTCTCTGAGTTTAGCATGTACAAGTTCATAGTTGACTTAGGCCTTTTTGGTTTGCGCTGGGTGTTTGAGAAAAGTGTCCTGACTAATCCCATGGGTGCACAGGCCCTCACTAAGGAGTTTTCCACAAGTGTACCTCAGGTAATTCAAGGGGAAAATCCTCTAGTCCGATTGCCCCAAGTGATTTTTGGGGATTTGAATCTTAGACACCATTTTTTTTTTATGAGGTTTAAAGGCTCAATATATTAAACTTGGTTCACTTACTAATATATTAAAGCATAACCTGAAACTAAGGCCCATGTCCAGAAATTATGGAAATTATATAATAATACTTTTGACTTATTTGATTGCTCCATTGAATTTATCATGTCAATGTGTTCATGTTCTGTTACTATGTTGTGTTACATTTATTTATCGTTAGTTTATTTTACTTTTCATCTCCTTAACTTTCCTTTTTGGTTATAATCAACTTCCTACAGATACTAGAGAGAAAAAAAAAAAAGTTCTTTAGATAAGTTATCGCAGCTGTTGACTGGAGTCACCTGGATTTGATAATAATCATCTGTCATACGTTAACAAGCTACGTGAGTTTTGGGACAATGGCTGGAATGCAGTTGTTATTGATGATCAGGTGAGGTTAATATATGATTCTGTGATTTGAGGAGCTTCATTGATAGTTGTAGTTAAGAATTTTCTCAACGGATGAGATTTTGGTCATATAACTTTTGAAGATCATTCTACTATTTTCCTGCTTTAATTCACTTGCTGGTGGACTTTGTCTTTTGTATATGGACCCCCTTGTATTTCCAAGTTTGCTGATATCTCCTCTTGCAAATCAGGTTATGTTTTCACACAATATTGATGTCTTAAAGGCCTTTTTCTTCAACAGAAAAATATGATTGGGAAATATAGTTGACAGAATACAAAGTACTAGTTGTTTTAGCTATCCATAGTAGCGTGTCAAATCGATATTTCCCAAATTCTGTTCTATAATGGGCTTCAACCTGTCCTTTTCATCCATTTTCTGCTCAACCAAAGTTTTTTGTTAGTATGAAACACTATTATAGAAATGGACAAAAACCATCTTCTAATCTTTAGCTATTCATTAGGCAATTTATCCAACATGAAGTATAAATAAACTATCTGTTATTTGGTTTGTGATGTAAAATTCCAGATTACCTCAACACAAACTTGTGCCCTTCCATTTCTAAGTAAATTCCAATCATGAATACATTCTTAAACCAGAATCTTCATATTTTTGGATTGTATAAAGCTCAATGGCCTTTACTAGATAGCCAACATGCTATAACTCATGGTATCTAGTTTCTTTTCCCATGCTTGGAATGAGGAGTTTTATAAGGTTTTGCCTTACTGCTGATTGTATGGAGAGAAGTTAACTGGGTTATGGAATTGTGTTTTGTATTTGATTTTCCCTATGTGAAGATGAGTTAAGGAAAGTGCTAAAGGAGTTGATTTCCCCTAGTTGGTTTATGTCATTGCTTTATTTTGAATAAAACCATTACTCCTATCATTTTTTATGTGAAGTTTTTTTCCTGTCAATTTGATCAAGTTGTATTCTAGTATTGAGTTTAAATTGACTACACGTTGGATTTTTCGTGTGCATATTGTAGGATCAACGTCGAGTGCATTTGATTTAAAAGGAATTGACTAATCCTTTCAAAATTTTGGTGAGCCGTTTCAGCCAAGGTTGAGCTGAAATTTACGCTGTAGGGTATTGAAGGTAACGAATGCATACTATGCTCATTATCCCTTTTTTTAATTCTGTTATCTCTGCATTTGTAACTTATTACGGATGTTTTCTGGTTTTGTCCATTAAATAGAACCCTACTTCAAGTTTAAAACTTTTTTAAGGATATCTATGTTATCTGAATTATTTTATGGTCATTGCATCGGGTAGATACAACAACTCTATTTCAATGTATGAAATAATATAAATAGCTTTTCCATCACTTTTATAGTTTCACATGACTACTAATTACGTTTTAGTAGTTTATAGTGAGTTCCCAACTATATGTATGACAATATAGTTGAAATTTTTATATATATATAGACAAAAATAGACACACACACACACACACACACACACACACACACACACACACACATATATATATATATGTGTGTGTGTGTGTGTGTGTGTGTGTGTGTGTATTTGTGAGGGTGGTGGACATGTCATTGCGTCAGATAGGAGAATCTATCTATATACAACCTTATTTCCTATTGATTGACATGGAGATAACCCAAAGTACAACTCAGTGTACTTTTTGGTGCGTATGTACAAGGATGAACTGTCATGGCCCAAAAACGCTGACAGGAGTTTCAGCGAACAGCATATGCACTCTTTCACGCTAAGTTAGAAATCGGTAGAATTGTGAAAACGCATAGACTTGAGCGCAATGCTATATGTAAGTTTTCTTTCTAACTTACATATAGCAAAAGCAACTTGCTACAGCATGTGACAACTTGACACATGTTGTAGCACCACCATCAGTATACCAATGGCAATACCTACTTGTACCATCTTCAGACCAAATCAGAAATTATAAGCATTGCTACCCTAAAGTGCAAGTACACATGTCCAATTTTTATTAGTGGCCACTTCATGCAAAGAAGGCAGGTTTAGAATAGCATCCAATGATCCATTCTTACATGAAGAAGAAACAATTGAAAATTGAACAAGGCTGGTTCACCTTAATAGATATGACAACTTATACGCTACCATTTTTCCACCATAAACCCTCACATAATGTGATAAACAATACCCATTTATATTGGCTTCTTTCCATCTTTGCTATAATCTTCATTTGTTAAATTTATGTTTAGACAATCAATTACCCTTGAACCATGCATGACTACGAACCTGAGATCGTAAGAATGCACCGAAAATAAATGTGAACACAAGTTAAACATGCAATTCTCAGGTCTCAACTAACATCATATGGTTAGTTTATTTCTCCTTTGATAATGATTCATTAATGCCCTCAATCAAGATTTGAGGGCCATCAGGTTTGAGGCTTTTCCTATACTCGATGTCTAATGTATAGCTGCGCAACATCACTTAGTCCCCACACTCACGCTAGAGTCAAACCCGGACCATTTTGTAAAATGCCCACCTTTCTCGTATGACATGATTACTCAAAACGCATACACTTCGTAGTCCTATAAGGATGTTTTATATACTAAATAGCTACTACTGCCATGTTGAGACCATTCATGCTAAATCACTTTAAATGAAATATTTTCAGACTTCAGTTTGCCCAAACATTCTTTCCATCGACCATATATTATGATTCCACAATTCTCCCATGCTATTTTCAAAGCTGAATTCATCAATTTCCTATATTGACGGTCTCTGTTTATCTAACTCTCTTTCCCACATTTGAAATTTGTTTAGATGGACAAAAGTTGGATGAACGAGTCCGATAGACTTTGATCACATGCATATGCCGAAGGGGTTAAAAATTTCATCACATAAGCACGAAACCGTGCAAGTGGACGAGATTGCATTCGGTGTCCATGTCGTACATGTCTTAACAATCTGTGGCTTCCTATAGTCGAGGTTGAATCTCATTTGTTTATTAAAGGGATCAATCCAAATTACATCCAGTGGATATTTCATGGGGAGGAGGAGACCACATCGTACGTCAGTGACGATGATATTGGTGACGAGATTATATCAGAAGATGATTATATTGATGATATACAGCAAATGTTGGATGACGTCCGGGCAGGCACCTTTGTTGATGTGCCCCAAGACAACACTGCCCCGCCAAATAGGCAACCAATACCTGAAGATTCACCATTAACTACTTTTGACAAGCTACTGGAGGATGTTCGGCATCCTCTTTTCTACTGGTGTACAAAATTTACAAATTTGTCTTTCATTGTCAAGTTATTACACATCAAATCAATTGGTGAATGGTCAATTAAGTCTTTTGACATGCTCCTTGATCTGTTGCGGTCTTCCTTTCCTGATGCGCTCTTACCACAATCATATGAGGAATCAAGGTCTTTGGAGCGCAGGTTGGGTTTCAAGTACCACAAAATCCATGCATGTCCCAACGACTGCATCTTATTCTGGAAGGAAAATGTCACTCTTAATGAATGTCCTGTATGTTCGGTTTCGAGATGGATGCCTAATACACACGACTCGCGCATTATACCTCAAAAAGTGTTGCATCATTTTCCATTGAAATCGAGATTGTAGCGTCTCTTTATGTCTACAAAGATAGCAGGTGATATGAGATGGCATAAAGAGCAACAGGCGATAGAAGATACTAGTATGAGACATCCAGCTGACTCTGAGTGTTGGAAGAAATTTGATGCACATCATAGTTGGTTCGAGTCGGATCCACGCAATGTTAGGCTCGGTTTGGCATGTGACGGATTCACTCCCTTCAACAATTTGGCTAAGCCTCATAGCATTTGGCCAGTGATCCTTGTCCCGTATAACTTGCCGGCATGGTTATGCATGAAAGACCAATTCTTTATGACTTCTTTGATTATTCCTGGCCCAAAGTCACCAGGGAATGATATCGATGTTTACCTGCAGCCGTTGTTTGATGAACTGCTTGAATTATGGGAATATGGGGTACCTACATATGATGCCTCAACTAAGGAGACGTTTATGTTGCATGTGCATTGTTGTGGACAATTAATGACTTTCCTGCTTACGGGATCTGGTTGGTCAACCAAGGAAAAATTAGCTTGTCTGTCTTGCAATGCCGACACAAACTCCAATTGGTTGAAATATGGCTGAAAACATTGTTATATGGGATACCAACGTTTCTTACTGCAAAATCACATATGGAGGCGGAGGAAAGGGTTGTTCAACGGTAAAGAAGATCATCGCATGCCACCAAGGGATATTGGAGGATATGATATTCTCAATCAATTGCAGATGATTGGGGATGTTCAGTTTGGCAAAGCTCGTAGGAAGCGAAAACGTACTGCTGAAGAGCTGAACTGGACAAAGTGTATATTCTTCCAGTTGCCATATTGGTCAACACTTCAACTTCGGCATAATTTAGATGTTATGCATATTGAGAAAAATATCACCGAAAACATCTTATTCACTTTAATGAACAGTCCAGGCAAAAGTAAGGATAATATCAATTCAAGGCGTGACCTTGAGATATTGGGCTACAGAAAAGAATTACATTTGAGGCGTGAAGGTGATCATGTAACAATGCCACATGCACTGTACACATTACACGGAGATGAAAGGCATAAATTTTGTGAGTGGCTGTTCGATATCAAATTTCCAGATGGGTTCTCTTCTAATATCTCGAATTGTGTTTCTCTACGTGATTACAAAATAACTGGGTTAAAAAGCTACGATTATCATGTTTTCCTTCAAAGACTACTCCCAATTGCTGCTATGGGGTTTTTAAGAAGTGACATTGCCTTGGCTTTGATTGAATTTAGCACTTTTTTCAAAGAGTTGTGCGCTCGAACATTGGATGTGAATCGCATCTCCCAGCTCCAAACTGATATCGACACAATTCAATGCAAACTGGAGATGATATTCCCTCCATCCTTTTTTGATATCATGGTCCACTTAGCTGTCCATTTGCCTCGTGAGGCCATACTTGGGGGTCCAGTACAATATAGATGGATGTACCCATTTGAGAGATATCTCGGCAAATTTAAGCGGTATGTTAAGAATAAAGCTCGACCAGAAGGTTCAATAGCCGAGGCCTACATTCACACTGAATGCTTGACATTTTGCTCCATATACCTCCAAGATGTTGAGATGAAGTTCAATCGAGCGGACCGCAACGTTGATGCTGAAGAAGAGGAGACTATAGATGGATTCAAAATTTTCAACCAGAAATTTCGTCCCTTGGGTACAGCTTCTAATGTGCAATTAGTTGATAAACTCTTTGGCGCAGCCATTTGGTATGTGCTCAACAATTGTCAGGAGATTGGACCATATATACAGTAAGCATCAACAAGTTTACTTTATCATCTACTTCCATTCAAACTTGTCAAGTTTTTATATATGCAATTAAATTTACATCAAATATTTTGCTTGGCAATTATGTGCTCCAAATATAGGGAACACTATGAGAAATGTAAGGTGCAACACCTAAATTCTTTCGATCGCACGCATCAAACTGACTTTCCAAATTTGTTCAAGTACCGTGTAAGTCATTTTGCTCCATCCTTATCTACGTTGAAATATTATGGATATTACATAATAAGTTTTAAAATGATGAAAACCTCCAATCTGAATTTTTGTCAATTTTGATATTTAGATCCAAGAACATCGTACCAATAATCCAAATGATGTGTCCGCTGATTTGTATGCACTAGCTTGTGGGCCTGACCATTGGGTTGCATCATATGATGCTTGCATAATAAATGGAAAAAGGTTTCATACAAAGCAGCGTCAACTTCGCCGGCATACACAAAATTCTAAGGTGTTGGTAACTTGGGACGAGGCCACAAATAACGCAGACTTTTATGGTATTATTAAGAATATTATTGAGTTACGCTACATGGAGTGGCGTCGGGTGTACCTATTTGAATGTGATTGGTTTGACGTTGGTGACCGAAAACGAGGGGTACGAGTGGATGACCATATGATTAGTGTCAACATGAATAGGACTTGGTATAAGGATGAACCACTCGTTTTGGCGAGTGAGGCTGATCAATATTTCTACATAAGAGATTTAAGGGTGAAAGCGAATTGAGGTCTTTTGCAAACCTTTACAAATAGGAATGTATACAATATTCCTACAATGTCGAGGATTATGGAAGATATTAATGATGGCGAAGTAAGTACTAATGAGGCCGATCAAGAAACTGAGTCATCATATTATTATGAACCAGTGCAGTTTGATAATGTGGATCCAGTGTCAACTCCACTGGATAGGCTTGATATACCACCTAGCCATATTGATGCACAATAAGTCATGGCTGTTGATGGTCAAGGCAGAGATTCTGGCAGCTTTATTAATGATGACATGATTACTTCTGCTTCTGGAGATGGGTATAGTGAGGGGGAATGTTCAGATGAAGAGGACCTATCAACAGACGAAGAGTTTGTGTTCAATTGATAATTACAAGCTAGAAATTGCGTCTAGTTAAGGTTGGTATAGCAGATTACCTCTTTTAATAATGGCCATGGGGTACATAGATAGTTCACTATGAGATTGTATTATCAACACTTTTTTCTAATTTATTCATTAAACCCATTAAGTAATTTTTTAATAGATGGACTGAAGTAATATGCAGTTCTGTACATTTATGTTTTCATATATGTATTTCTTGTAAACTTGTTTGACTCCTGATATATATGATATTATTCTTGCTCAGGTGAGGGGAAAACAATACTGTGTTGCATTAAGTACTCGCTGCACAGACAGATTTGGTAGGGGATTTGCTTTGCCCGATATCGAACTATTACATCTTCAAGCTGGAGGCATGAGGAGCACTATTAATTACCAAGGTATATAATTTAGCTCGAGAAGTTATTCCTTTGTCTATATTATGATCATAATGTATTGGTTAGTCTACACAACTACTTTTTGAAAAGGGTATGTAAATTTATTTATGATGAACCCTGTCTGTAGACTTTGAGATTATTTTATGGAATGGAACTAACGTTTATTACCATGCTATTAACTCCTACACACGCAGGTGACCGAGCGGGACCCACTTCTAGGGGCGGAGGGAGATTGTGGGGTATTCGTGCAAGGCGCCATGTACCGTACTCGGCTCGCCACAACCGACCACAGGGTGCAAAAATCGCCTCATATCATAGCCCTGAGGAGTGTAATCAATCCTCCTCAGATGACTCCACACAGCCCCCAAGTCCCCCACCATCCACTCTCCCAATTCCTACACAAGCGATCGTTCAAGAACCCTCACCAGTGCGCGACCAATCACCTGTTAGAGAACACGCAAGAATGGAAGACCCCAATATACCACAAACTGGTGTGTGTTGTTTCTTCAACATATTGAATGCAAGTAATTTATTTGTGTTTGTTTGTGTAAAGTTTGTGCCATAATTACATACACTAATCTAGTGATCTTTTTTATATACAGTTGCAGATGCCCCCACGGAGCCTGTAGTAGCGCAGCAACAGAGAAAATGAACTCGTGGGCCCTCTCAATGCATCGAGTTTGAGAAGGCGAGGAAGCACGGGAAAGTTAGTTTAAAGATAAACGACGACGAGATTGCCCCGTGTTGTGAACACGCTTCTATGTTCACGACACGTGTATCATGGATTGTTAAACAATACGGTGACATGAGTTATGAGCGATGGACAAGTGTTCCGCAAGCCATGAAAGAGAAGCTCATTGATCGTGTTCGGGTAAGTGTTTGGGTTAGTTATTTTCATCATGTTGGAAGTGGTTTATGCAATATAACCGTTGCCAAAATTCTAATTCACATTTAATTGTAGACTGACTTCGTGTTCGACTGGGAATGAGAAAACCACCAATTGACCGTGACAAAGGCACTTCAAAAGCACTTCAACTCCTTCCATCATGACTTGCACAAGATTTATGAATCATTTGGAAGCCATGAAGAAGCTTTAGCTACTGGGACAAGCTTGGTGGACCCCCTTGTATGGGTCAAGTTGTGTGGTAGATGGGGCAGCGATGCATTCAAGGTATATATGCTCTTTCTATTAGTAATCCCGTGTTGTGATCCTTTGATCCATTTATTATGTAACCAAATTTTTTTGTGGGAAATTTGGTTATTTATTATAGTTAACATTGGGTGTGCATGGCAGAAAATTTCATCTCAAAACCAGGAGAATCGAAAGAAGCAGGCAATTAATCACACATCAAGACGTAAATCATTCGTCTGAATACTTGAGCAAAAGGTATGAGGATGGCTCCCAATTTCATTTTGATTTCAATAGACTTGTCCAAAATTCTGAATTCGTTACCACCAAAAATACTTTCGAATATGTTGTGATGTAAGGTTCCACATTGCTAATTGTGATTGAATTTAACTTACTGTTGGGTAGTGGTTACTTTCAATAGACTTGAGCTTAAAAACCACGTGTCAACTTTTAAAAAGTTTTCCTACCTACGCAAATATTCTTATACTTATTTTGAACACATATAGCGCGCCGAGAATGGAAATCTAGTTGACTTCTATAAGGAGACGCGCTGGTCGAAGAAGAAGAATAAGTTCGTGACAGATGCTACAGAAGATACTTACGTGAGTAGTACACTTTCAGTCATTGTGTGATATGTTTCTTTATGATAATAATATATGCATACATAGCACATGCCACGATTGTTAATAATCGTTGTTTTGTCAACGTGCAGAAGCAGATGCAAGGTAGGTTGGATGGGCTACAACCAGAGCAACATAATGATGAGGCAGCAGCGACTGTCTTTAGGGAGGTCCTTGGCCATCGACCTGGATATGCGCGAGGACTCGGGGAGATGGTCATCCCTGAGTGAAGTAGACAACGGGACCAACTTAAAATGCAATGCTACATGTCTAAGATTAAAAGACACAAGAAAGATGTTGAACAACATAAGAAAGATGCTGAGGATTATAAGATGCAGCTCGAAGAAATGAGATCAGAGATGCGGGCTCTTAGGGAGCATCAGATTCAGACAAACAGAATGCTTTAGGCCTACTTTAGAGATCATCCGTCATTCACTGAGTCATATTGACAGACTCAGTATAATGATTCCCCCTTCCCATAAGGGGGAACGTTTTGTTTTTTGGCCTTTTTGGGTAGTTTTTTGTTTGTCAATATGACAACTGGTATATATATATAGTTAATATATATATATATATATATATTACTATATCTATATAAAGGGATTTTTTAGTCAACACCAGGGAGATGACTTTGTTTTGGGTGGCCTCTTTTTGAATAGTTTGGGCATTTGTAAGACTCCATACTCGAACCACTCCCGAGCAACATTTTGGTTTTAACGTTATCTAGTGTCCATGTCCCGAGAAATCACATTTGAGGAGGCAAATGAGATTGTCATGAAAGTAAGGTAAAATCTTTCAAATTTAGTGTAAGTTTCTTATAGCTGAAAAATAAAATCACCCAAAGATGGTGACATCAATTATCGGGTATGATCTTTAAACAATACCTGAATCCACCCACTATTTTCTAAGCTCTAATCATCTTGTAGGCAAGCGGCATGAAATGGTTATTCCCCAGCATGAAAATCAAATGTTCACCAGGATTTGAAACAAAGCTCGATTAGTTGATCCATGCAGGAATGTGAAGGTTAGCATATTCATTAGTAGCAATTGAGGTTATTAACGACTTTCACATGTGTACATGGTTGTTTTTTAGGTAAAGAGTGACTACAATTATCTCATGGTATCTTGTCATCTTTTGTATGGTCATTGCTTTATGTCATATCCATTTTTACTGATGACGATTGACACGCTATATTTATACTTAATGTAATGTGATATTAAGTATCAGTTAAGAATCATACTAAATTTTGACTCTCCATGAGAAACTAGCTGCAAGGTGGTATAAAATTTGTGTGAACTGAGTGCTAAATGTAAACAGACTATGCAAAAACTGACCTGGAAGGCAGTAGATATGAGCTAATAGGAGCAAGTAATTTTTGCCTACCACCCAAGTTGTCGGGAGGTGTTAATTTATAGTTTTGTAGTCTATGTTAGAGTGGAAATATACTGAATAGGCTAGTGCTATTTTCTTGCACTCCATTCTAAGATGTTTTGGTGCAGGGTTATATATATTGTCAAGCACTATATTTTGGGGTCAGGGCCTTGGAGAAAGAGTTATGGAATAACATCTTACGTTATAAGGCATGATAGTATATTAATACTAGCATAGGTAAAGCCATGTTCAGCACAAATTATATGAGTTAAGGAAGAATATTTTGCAAAATATTCATTGAGAGAGACTGAAAACAAGGCTAGTGGAAACACATCTTTGAACAGCCTTGCTGGACAGTACCTATATCAGGAGAAATGCCATATTATTATATTTTGAATGAGTAGCGAATATGGTCTGAAATCTTCCCAAACATTTGTGCCAATAACATGTATTTTGTCTTTTGGACTACGAAGTTTAATGCCAATGAATCTGTTTGACACTTTTCATTAATACAATGTTCTGGCCATTGGAAAAAGTCTATTCAATATAATATAAACTCCTAAGTTAATCGATTTCTTAGAATATTAATCAATTTCATATTTTGGTTTCTGAACTATATTATGTCCATTGAATCCAGCATTAATTTGCTAGGTTATCTATTCCCAAAATATTTACTCATTATGCAATATTTTGCCGAAGGAACAAAGATAAGCAAGGGGCAAGGTGCTGCGCTCCTTCAATCATTGAATACTGTTGGGTTCAGACAAGAATGAGGAGTGCTGGATTACATGTGTTCTCTGCAACCGGAAAAGGTACTCAAATATCAATTTCAAGCAACTTTGAAATTTAATTGTTGTGGGAAAGAAAATTTTTCCATACTCGTCCAGTTGTTGAAGTATAAATTACTGACTTTTCTAGAGGATTTGCTCACCTCTTGAAAAGGTGCAAATAGAGACTGTGTGCATGGATTGTTTACTGCGTCATATAGATGACACTTGCATGGGATTATCTTGTAGCTACAGACTTTATAATACAATTACTGGTTGTGTAATATATCGTGTCGTCTCTGAAATAGAAAGAAAGATATTATTAAAGGAGATATATTGATGCACATAAATATATGTATTTAATAATCAATTTTTTAAATCATTATAGTGACGTATATACACTGACAATTACAAATATGATTACTCTAATATTAAACATTCGGCCAACGTTAAACTCATGATGAGGATTCACTAATGAAATGATTTTTCACGACTGCCTAGCTAGGAGAATCTGAGTCATTGACCATTTTTTCAAAGCTGAATATATAGCTAGCTAGATTCCTCCTCGTAACACAATATCTGATCAGGAAAACTTTAAAAAAGTTGTAATCTTGACAACATGCTCAAACTCTGACCCTACTTAAAAGTATATTGTGATACTGATTTGGAGATTTATGATGTAACAACAACAGTACACCAAATTAGTATATTGGAATTTTTGTTATTGATCAAATTTGGGTTACCAAGTTTTATATGGAAAGTGTTCCTTTAGATATTTACTAACTATTTCTGTTATAGATACTTTAGAACAATGATCTGCACTCAGGATTTTTTTGACTTTTTTAGATCATTCTCGTTTACTTTTGGAGTTTATGTTGCCATCTTCATATATACACCGAGTGGTTCAATATATTTTTCCGCTATAAGAGATGACAATGAATTAAATAAATGGGGATAGCATCCATCTAAGTAAACAGAGGGATATATATATATATATATATCCCAAATTCACATGTAGAGCCAAAGGTAAGTAAGTAGCTAGTCACCTCTTCATAATTAGAATGGAAAAAAAAAAAAAAAAAAAAAAAAAAAAAACAAAGTCCTAGTAGAATAGTTCTTCAACCATGCATGGTTAAGAGTCCTGTATTTTGTTTGTCTTTCATTATAAAGAATACATGAATATTTTATATTTCATGTAAATGTAAAATAATCATTTCTCGCAAACCTGGTTGTTTTTTAAATCACTCTTACATTAGGCATCAGACTAAATCTGTGGTTTGATCTGCGGGGTGAGATTTGATCTGAGCAGCAACAACTGTATGTTATTAGAATCATGTGCGCCTTCACGTTGCATCTTTTCATAGCAATCAGCGCCTTCACGTTGCATCTTTTCATAGCAATCAGTGTTATTTGTTATGGGGAAGAATGTATGGAGATGTTTAGAAACTTGAGTGGTGATGGAAGTAGTTCAATGTTGCTCCTGATAACCTATCAACAATAAATGCAAATACCTTCCTGTGGACGGTGCAGAATGGGTTGAATTGCTTGCGAGGGTAATACAGCAGATACTAGTATGGAACTAGTATGGATGATGCCAAAGGTGGTGAAGCAAGATTGGTAGAGACAACAGAGAAGTCCATCAGTTCACGTGCTGGTGGTGGACACATATCGATCGCAAGGTACATATCTATAATTAAATTCTGGTTTAATTTTTGTATGAGACTAGAGGTTGATCATGGTTTGGGTTTTGAGAATTGACTATCTACTTGAATTGTCTGTTGATGGATACCCTGTAAGAGTCCTGTAATGAACATATGATCCATACTTAGCGTTTGGTGAAGCATGGACTTTAGTTATATTTATGACCTTTCAACAACTCCCGTTGACAACAAAAATCAGAATTCCTTCAAGTTTTGCAATGACTGTCAAACTACTATAGTATTTGCTTTCCTCCAAACTATCTCTCTTTTTTGGAATTTGCCACTATTGCAAGATTGAACTGTGGAGATTGTGCCACCTATGAAGATTGGGAAAACGTTACAGGATAGAATGATATCATGGGGGTAAAGTGTGATTTCCCAAAACATAAAAATAAAAGGAAAGGAAATTGGTGGGATAAAAATGGATTATTTATCAATTAATTTGATGGCTTGATATAACAATTGATTCAAGTTCAGTAAGAGTCCCCACACTTCCAAGTAGTCATTACATTCCTTGTGCCTTCCTTTCCAATTTTTGTTGCTCAAAATCCAATGTTTTCAAATGCCAGGAAAATGTGATGCTAAAGGTCCAAATTGAAAGACTTATGCGGGAGAATACCATTCTCAAGCGTGCTGTGGCTCTCCAACATGAATGACAGGAGTATGATGATAAGGATCAACAGATTGTTGAATGAAATGCCAGTGTGAATGAAAAGTCCAAATTAAACATAATGAGATTCATTGGTAGTTTTATGATTTAGTGATAACAGAGTTGTCAATTATTATATGGTTATGTTTGTCTAATTATATAATTTGTAGCTCAGCTTGTATTAACTTCCCCAATGCACCACCCAGTGTAAAAATTTATATTAACTTGGTTGAATTGACGCTTGACCAAAATTGTTAAATTGGATAAAATGGTTGCAGATATATTAGTTGATGTATGGATATATTGTTGTGCATATATGGAAATTTATGTTGAACATGTCAATTAGGTACATTTGGATGAATCAAGAAAAATATTAACCCAGTATTCTTACTGGGTGTCACAGTAAGAATACTGGGTTAACAAAAATTTAATTTTTAGGTTTTTCCAGCGATTTTAGAATCGTCATTAATAAGTTCAAATAACCAAAAAATAATATAATGGAAAAAATCGTTGTCATTCATACGGCAGCTATTTTTTCACCGCTGCAAAATCCACCAACGATCAGGAAATCGCAGCTAAATCAATTAGCAACGATTTATACATCGCCGGTAAATACTTCCCAAACGCCAATTTCATTTGCCGGCGACAGAAAAAGCGCTGCCAATTAATTTAGCAGCGATTTCCATGTCGCCGGCATATACTTCCCAAACGCCAAACGCATTTACCAGCGATGAAAAAATCGCTGCCAATTAAATTACCAGTGATTTTTTGGTCGCCAGAATATAATTCCTATTTGCCAGCGATTTGAAAATCGCTGCTAATTGATTTAGCTACGATTTACTAATCGCTGGTGAAAGAATATTAAAACAACAAAATCCATCACCAGCGATTAGGAAATCGTAACTAAATCAATTAGTAGCGATTTTCAAATCGCTGGCAAATAGGGTTGGTGTTTTTAGAATTATATGCCGGCGACCAAAAAATCTCTGGTAATTTAATTGGCAGCGATTTTTTCATCGCCGGTATACGTCATTAATCTTTTACCAGCGATCTAAAAATTGCTGCCAAATCATATAGCTGCGATTTCTTAATCGCTGGTGAAAAAATATACCAGCAACAAAATCGTGGACCAGCGATTACGAAATCGTTGTCATATGATTTGGCAGCAATTTTTACATCACTGGTAAAAAATTAATGACGTTTTGGAATTATATTCCGGCGATGGAAAAATCGCCACTAAATCGGTTGTTTAAGACGGCGATATTTTACTTTCGCGGCAGTATATCAAAAATGGCTTTATAATATTGGTGATTTACCGGCGAGTTAAAAATTGCTGGGATATTTATTTGGCGAGGATTTTAGTACTTTTCCCGGTGATTTAAAGTCGCTGGTAAAAATGACTTCCGTTGTAGTATATAGAGAGCATCATTTAAAAATACCTTATATTTTGGGTGAGGTGTATAAAATTAAACTTTTTTTCAGCAAAAAATTAAACTTATTGGTAATTAATTGAGGGGGAGTTTTATCAAATTAAATTAAAAGTTTGGGAGAACATTGCCAAAATTGCATATTTTTCCCTAGGGGATGTTTGGAAACAATTTTCATCTCATCTCATATTATCTAATAATCACATCTCATCTCATTTCTTTCCCAAACATTATTCAAATACAAACATTTTAAAACTAATCATTACAAATTTTTCAAACTAATTATTACAACTTTCTCATATTTTTAAACAAAAACTAATTCAACTTTTTCAAATCGTAAAACAAGAATAATATTAAGAAATTATATAATATTTTAACTTTATCATATTTTTTTATATAACTTTTTCTCTTTTTCCTTTCTCAAAACCCAATAAATACTTAACTCAAACTATTTCATTACTATTTACAAACAATTTTAATACTATTCACAAGAAATTAAAATCTCAATTTGGATTAAGAGAGGCTCTCAACCTATCTCATCTCATCTCATTATTAGAACTTTCACAAATTTTTACACAAAATATAATAAACAATTCAACTTTTTCAATTCTTAAAAAAATAATATTATTAAAAACTAATATTCTAACAATATTTTATTTAATTTTCATCTCAATTCACTATTTAAACCTAACCTTAGATTTTCTAAAAAAATTAAGAATATGTACTATACGTTCTCCTAAAATGAGATTATCCCTAGAATATTATATAGAAGAACGTGTATATATAATAATTCAAGAGACAACAAAAAACTAATTATGAACCAACTATAAAAAATATAAATAAAAATTGTGACTTTTTAGACACAATGATTTAATATGATATTAAATATATAAATAAAAATTTTGAATTTTGAGTATTATATAATTAAAGAATTAAATATATTATTTTTTATTAATTTAAATTTTTGAAACACAATGATTTAGGTGCCGTTTGGATAGTGAATTGAGAGGAGATAAGTTGAGATATTGAAAGTCGAAAGTTAAATAAAATATTTTTATAATATTATTTTTTAATATTATTATTATTTTGAGATTTGAAAATGTTCAATTATTTATTATATTTTGACATTTCATGTGAAAATTTAAAAAATTGTAATGATGAGATAAAACACTTTTATTATCCAAACAGAGCCTAAATATGATATTGAAAATAATAATTTTACATTCAAAATTTATTTTTAAAATAATTATTAATTTATTACTAAAAATTAGGGTTGTGAGTTGGGCCTCAAAATTAGCATCCATTTTGGTCAAGCAAGCCTATGACCCTTTGAATTGGGGAGTTTAGGCCCTGTTTGGATTCTGAGTTGAGTTGAATATTAATGAGTTAAAATAGTGAAATAAATTTTGTGAGGTCTGCCTAAAATGAGTTTAAGGTTCAGTTTGGCCAAGCCAAAATTTTCATCTCAAATACAAAATTTTCATCTCATCATTACAGCTTTCTCAAATCCTCATACAAAATGTAATAAACAATTTAACTTTTTCAAATCCAAAAACAATAATAATATTTTAAATTTTCATCTAAAACTCAACATTCTCATCTTACTTCCCAAATCATACCTAAATGTATTTAGATGTTAAGATAAGTTTAGATGTATTTATGAAAAATTAAAAAATGTTGTGGGTTCTGTATGTAAAGATGTGTTGAGTTAAAAAAGATTGTAGGTCCCACATGTAAAGAGATTTTGACTTGAGATGAATTTAATAATTTGAAAGT
The DNA here is from genome assembly GCF_018687715.1 of Carya illinoinensis. Classification (NCBI taxonomy): domain Eukaryota; kingdom Viridiplantae; phylum Streptophyta; class Magnoliopsida; order Fagales; family Juglandaceae; genus Carya; species Carya illinoinensis. The sequence goes on from NC_056765.1 coordinate 8,735,376, forward strand.
TGAGTATTTGGATGTTAGACTCGTCCAAGTTTCAAATAGAGCCTTAGTGATCCAGTTTGTATTTATGACAACTATCCATTATTTTTATGCATTTATTGTAGTTGCATCCATATTTAGGGAAGCTACACTATGCCATAATTTATTGTTCTCCGAATGTCTTAGGCTCTATTTGGATATATAGTTGGTCTTATTTTATCGCATCTCATCTCATATTAACATCCAATCATTATTCAAATACAATTACTTTTCAATTTCTCTTTCATACATTTTCATCTAATAATTACAACTTTCTCAAACTTCTATATAAAATACAAAAATAATTTTACTTTTTCAAATTCCAAAATAAAAATTATATTCCAATAATATCTTAACATTATGACATTTTTATTCAAATTTTTCTAACTCAATAAAAATCTTAACTAAAACTACTTCACTACTGTTCACAAATCATCTTACTGCTATTCACAGGTTTCTCATCTTATTTGACTATCCAAGATTCCAAAGTACGAGTCTTGAATATTCCACAGTAAGATTACTATTTTCTACAATTTTGTTTTCAAAATAAAGTTTAGAATTTAAAAGAGAGAAATATAATACTTGCTTATACTACAATTTAAAAAAAAAAAATTATTTATCATCATCAACCTCTCAACATCCCTTGATGTGGTATTAAATGATATGCCTACAAATAAAATATAATAAATAATCTCTAATCATTCAATACCATATCATATAATAATCATAAGAGAACGATAGTAAAAAGGACAATGAGTAGCATTACTCTATTTTTTATGAATTATTCGCTAAAAGCATTTAGGTGGTCTATAGAATCTATCTTCCTAATAATACTAGATGTTTGCACAACTTCTTAAAAGCCTCTCTCTTAGTCAAGCTTCAAGTCAAACTCCAAACCTATTTTGTATGGAAGAAATGGGAGACGAGAGTCTTCCCTCCAACTCCCTTCCTCTCATCATGTCCATTTCCATTTTTAACGGAGATGAGAGAATAGTCTCAGAGCTTCCCACATCCTCCCCCTCCAACGTCCAAAGCTGTGCCTCACGCACATCTTTATGGTAGGTGAATGGGATCCCCATGTGCCACATCGATGACATTTGCCACACTATAAGGATAACTAGCCTCAAATCTTCAAGATCGATCACCCCACTCTTCACCACAATCAATACATAGTACATGACACGTTCTAGTACAATTTTCAAGTCTTTGGAAGTCATAAGAAATCGATCAGAACAATCCACCATCTATTCTACAACTTTCCACAAAACTAGGAGTTGACACACACTTATACTTGCACAAACAAATAGAAAACGATAGGATAAATTTCAAATATATTATTAAATGTACTCACTTATAAGTTTTATATTTTTATTTTCTTTAATAGTTAATAAAGTGATTATTAATGAATTTTTATTTATTTATTTATTTTTAATGGATAAGGATGTTTTAAAAATGTTTAAAGAAAAAAAAAATCATTTACATTGATGTGCATATATATTTGGGGCGCACATGATTTGATGTTGAAGAAACTACCAATTGTGTTCGACAAAATGGCTCAAGGAAATAAAAAAAGACTAGAGCAATTTTGGAATACCTTTTCTTCCATGCAAATATCAATATTACACAAGTATTTATAGAGTATGAAAACTAGTCTTTTATATAGAAAGATTGTTCTAGAGAATTTGAGCATTTGGAATCTTGAATATTCGGTTAGCCTTGAGTAGGTGATGTGTCTTGAGCTCTTAGCTGGAGGTATCAACAGAGTCAGTTATGGAGATATGCTCTTCTGGTTGTGCATGACCACTGTTTGTCTCAATATTTTCCCGTGATGCAAGCGGCGCTAATAGAATAGTGAGGCTTGATCATAAGGTAAAAAACCTTGCTATGGATAGGGGTTTTGTAAGTATGTCAACTAGTTGATCCTTGATAGATACAAAGGCAATCCGAAGTGTCTTGGTCGCCACACAGTTTCGCACAGAATGATAATCCAGTTCAACATGTTTAGTGTGAGATTGCAAAACAGGATTTACCGCTAAATATGTAGTTCCAATATTATCACACCATAGTGTAGGTGGATCAGCCAGAAAAAATCCAATTTCTTTCAACAAAGATTGTAACCAAAGTAACTCACAAGTAGTATTTGCCACTTCTATGTATTCAGTCTCAGTAGAGGACCATGCAACCGTGAGTTGCTTTTTAGAACCCCAAGACACAAGGTGATTATCAAGATAAACACAAAAATCACCAGTGAATTTTCTATCATTTGGGCATCCCATCTAATAGCATCAGAAAAAGCTTTTAAGTGTAAGAGATGAAGAGGCCGAAAAATGTAAACCATAAGTAAGCTAAAGATAGCGTCAAATCCTCTTGATAGCTTGCGAATGAGGAATACGAGGACAATGCATGAATTGACAAACTTTATTCACAGCGAAAGAAATATCTGGTCTAGTAAAGAAAATGTATTGAAGGCTTCCTACAATACTACGGCAAAGTTGATGACCTTAAAGGAGTTACCACTCAAGGCAGTGAGTTTAGCTGATGTGCACATGGGAGTTGAAACTGATTTGGACTGATGCATGTTTGTGCGCAACAACAGATTAGAAATATATTTGTTTTGGAACATAAATAAAATAGTAGCTATGCGAAGAACTTCAATTCCTAAAAAGTAATGCAAAGCACCAAGGTCTATAATTGGAAATGAGGATCTAAGACCATTAATAAAATCAATGATGAAAATTGAGTGATTAGCAGTAACCACAATATCATCCATATATATATGAGGAAATAAACTGAAGCATGAGTAATGGTAAAAAAAAGAACCGAAGCATGAGTAATGGTAAAAACAAATAATGAAGAATCTGACTTGGAAAATTGAAACCCTAGTGTTAGCAGCTTAGTGCTAAGTATAGAAAACTAAGCCCTAGGGGCTTGTTTCAATCCATAAATTGATTTCCTCAATTTACAAACATGAGTAGGAAAATTAGAATCAACAAACCTAATGGATTGTAGCATGTACACATCCCCCTCCAAATCCCCATGTAAGAAGTTATTTTGGATATCGAGCTAATGAAGTGGCCATTGGTTTTGTACTACAATGGAGATGAGAAGTCAAATAGTGGCCGGTTTCACCGCAGGATTGAAAGTCTTTGTATAATCGAGTTCAGCTTGTTGATGAAATCCCTTGGCAGTGAGGCAAGCCTTGCACTGCTCAAGGGACCCATTAGCATGCCTTTTGGTTTTGAGGACCCATTTGGAGCATAAAACATTGAAGTTAGGAGAGGGAAGAACAAGGTCCCAGGTTTTGTTCTGGAGAAGAGGTTGAAATTTGAGATTCATGACTTGACGCCATTCTTGTAATTTTGAGGCTTTTGTATAACAAGTGGGTTCCTCAGGAACACTAGACGAGGCTGAAATAGTGAGAGAAGTTGGGGTCATGGAACCGTGCCATCGGACCTTAAGATGGGGTAGTGTATATGGATTTTTGAATGGGTAATCATGGGATGAGAGGGTGCGGCAAGAGGACAAGATGAAGGTGATGCAGGTAAGGGAACAGAGAGTGTCGGTTCAGTGGGTGAAGAGTTAGGATTAGGACCTGAGAGAGGATTTGAGAGAGAGGAATTAGAGTTGGATGGATTGGACCATGTAACATATGAATGCGATGGGGGATGGGTCTCAGATATATTAGGTATGGACTGAGATAGATTGGGCCAAGTGACAAGTAAGGAGGGAATGTGAGGATGGACACAGGTGTAGTAGGAGGGGGCCGGGATGAGATGGGTCGTGTATTTAGAAAAGGAACAAAGAGGGGTGAGGCCTAGTGGACGAATCTAAGAGGGAGGTGGGTGTGGTAAAGAGAAAATGGGCCTCATTAAAGGTGACATCACGAGAAATATAAGTCTGAGTAGTGAGAATATGGAAATAGCTGTATCCTTTGTGATCATGAGTATAACCCATGAAAACACATAATTTTGAACGAAAATCCATTTTGTGATGATTGAAGGGAAGAAGATTAGGCCAACCTGCGAAACCAAAAGTGCCAAAAAAAACAAAAGAATAACCAGGAGGATGACCAAAAAGTGCTTGGAAGGGGGAAGTATTTTTAAGAATTGGAATAGGCATGCGATTAATGAGAAAAAAAAATAGTTTGAAAAGCCTTCGTCCAATATGTGGAGGGAACTAAAACATTTGAGAGGAGAGAGAGAGAGAGAGAGAGAGAGAGAAATCAGTCTCGACAATATGTTGATGGCGTCTTTCAACAATTCCATTTTTAGCATGTGAATATGGACATGTGATTTGATGAGTAATGCCAAAAGACTTAAGAATGGAGGGTAGGGGGCCGAATTCACCACCCCAATCTGTTTAAATGGAAATGACATTGGAAGAAAAGATGTTGCTAATGTAACGTAAAATGCTAATAAAACAATAGTGACATCAGATTTTGCATGAAGAGGAAAATACCAAATAAATTTGTAAAGTCATCGACAATAGAAAGGCAAAATTTATAACTGGAATAGGACAGTACAGGCGCTATTCCCAGACATCTAAAAACAGTAATTGAAAAGTTTTAGTGGAGTGAGAATGTGAAGATGGATGAGGAAGAGCATGTGATTTGGCTTGGGCATAGGCTAGGCATAGAGGTAATGTAGTATTTCTTGTGAGTGGAAGTTGATATTGATGAATGGTAAAGGAGGTAGTGTGCGGAGAAGGATGTCTAAGACGAGAGTGCCAATTTTGTGACAAGGTCTGTTCACCAATATATGCTGATGGAGAGATGGGCTTAAAATTGGTGAGGAGCTTATAGAGACCATTCCTAACGGGGCCTTGGAGGAGCAGCTGCTGTGTGTGCAGATCCTTCACAAGAAAACAAGAAGAGTGAAATTCAAAATAAATGAAATTATCTAAACAAAATTGGTGAACTGATAAAAAATTGTGAGTAATTAAAAGAACATGTAAAAGCTTATGGAGAAGGAATTTGCCAACAGATGTATGAAGTTGCATTGTGCCAATATTGTAAATAGGTAGAGAGGGCTCATCACCAATGTTGACATGATCTGGGTCTTGATAAGGAGATTAGAAAATTCTATAGTGAAATGATTTGTAACCGCAATATCTGGAAACCATGAAGGACTTATTGGACTAATCAAAACGATGCAGTATGACCAATTTTTTGACAGACCTGACATACGAGTCATGTTTCAAAATAATTAGAAAGAAATTGAGTGATTGAGAAGGACCTCAACTCGTGCCACGTCCACGCAGAGGGGCGTGACAATGGCCACGATAAGGAGAAAAAGGCATTCTCGTTAGAGTAAGATGTGCTTGAACAGGACGCATATAAATAGAAGAGAATTAGTCTGGTGTGCTAACCTAGACTCATGGTTAAGCAAATAGCCATAAACTTGGAAAGAAGAAAGTGGATCGGGTCTAGTGGTGATGGAGATTAAAAGTTACTTATAATCGATGCCTAAACTAGCAAGAATGTAAGTTATGAATTCTGACGATGAAAGTAGTTAATCGGCAGCACTAAGAGAGGAAGTTAGAGAAGTGGCGTGATGAAAATATTGAGAAATTGTCTCAAGACCTTTTTTTAGGGTGGCCAATTTGTACTATGCTTGCACAGTAATTTGGGCCGAAAATATAGAATATGGGGTAGACCAGATTTCTTTGATGTAGGACAATCAAGAACTTGAGAAAGGATAATATTTGTGAGGGAGGACTTTATGGTGGAGATGATAAGCATCCATTTAGTATACTCGGGATTGGGTTGGTCATTAATGATGGAAAGGGGGGTTGGAAGGAAATAAAAGAAGATTAGAGCAATTCTAGGATATCATTTCTCTTCTTCCATGCATATATCAATATTATAAAATTATTTATAAAGTATGAAAATTAGTAACTTTTTACAGAAAAAAATTGTTCTAAAGAATTCAAGTATTTGGAATATTGAATATTTGGTTAGCCTTGAGTAGGCGATCTTGAACTCTTAGCTAGAGCTATCAAGAGAGTCTTCTGTCCTAAGCACAAAAGCCACCTGTAACCTTTCAAGGAAATGGTGCGGAAGTTTTACGCGACGAAGCCTTACGCGATCGGTCTTAAACTCCCGACTGTATCTCATAGGAGTTTTATTATATATAAATATAGTCGTGTACTAATTTATATATTAATATTAATTTATTTATATTTAAAATTTAAATTAATATTATTTTTAATAAAATTTACTTTTTAACTAATTATATTATATTAATAAATAAATTAATACATAATTATATTTATAATTATATTTTTTCATCTCATAATTATATATAATTAAGTAGACTCATCCATCAAGAACGACGAGGGAAAGGAAATGAGTCCTTCAACGATTAGAACTTGTCCAAGACAATAAAGTGCAGCACCGCCCAACAGGTCATGATCACGGCCTACAGTACTCGTGACCCCACAGTTCGCACGTCGAACAATATATCTACATATATATTCGTGCCTTTAGACGAAAAAAGGAAAACAGATGTTTAATTGGGTTAGCAAATTCTAAAAAATCTTAGTCGATCCGAATCCCATAAACCGCGACAAGATCACTATGAACAAGCTACTTAATTTCAGTCCTCTAGAAAATCGTAGATCAAACGTAGTACCGTCGGACTCGATCGTAAGCGTGTCCTATCAGCAAATGATAAACGCATGAACAATTACTTCGGATAAATATAATTACAAATATAATTATATATTAATATATACTAGAGAGAAGTAACGTGTAAAGTACGTTTGTCTAATTTTATGAAATGATTATTTGTAAAAAATAATATATATTTTATAAAAATTATTGATGTCACTTAATAATTTAAGGCATATTAGAGAAAATAAAAAAATTAGTTTAAAATATCATATAATCCAATACATGTTTATAACATCTATAATTTTAACAAAGATGTATACGAAAAATTTAATAAAAGTCTAACATAAACGGTAGTTCAAAATATGTGTCGTTTGATATTTGTATTATTATTCATCAATTTATGTCATCCTATAGACGATCAATAAAGACAACATTGAAATTCTTATTTTGTTGTTGGTTGAGTCGATCAGGGACAACATAAAGTTAAAACATAATCTTTTTATAAAATTTGTGGTATAATATTTTCTATATATAGCATATATATAAATCCTAAAATATATTTTGAAATTGTTGGCCGAATTTACTCTTTCTTGATTAGCTCAAGGATCATAGCCTTTGTCACGTACCCATCATAGCAAGCCTACATGTGGAATATGACTTAGCGGAAATTACGTCCTACTACCATGGGAAAAGAAAAAATACTTTGATTAAACACACTTGTATTATATATTATATGAGATTTTTAAATTTGAAATATTCAATAATCTGAGTTAATGAAACGTATAATACACGTATATTATACTTAGAGATTTACGTCTTATGCACCTAATACACGTGTATATATTAAGGAAAATGAGAAAAATATAATAACTAATCTTTAATTACTTATTATTATATAAATTATTAAATATTATTATTATTATTGTGATTAATAAATCATATAACAACATTGAATGCTATCTCTCTTAATATTTATGTCTTCATTTTATATGTTAAACCGTTAAAACAAACGGTGTTAACTTTAACGGAAAAACAAGAAAAACTGTTAAAATAAGATTTTTCGTTTCATACACACTTTTTATATATAGAAGAGAAGAGATATTAATGTGATATGATTGATTAAAAAATAAATTTTATTAAAAATAATATTAATTTAAAATTTAAATATAAATAAATTATTAATATATAAATTAATACGTAATTATATTTATATATAGAAAAATTAGAAAGTAAAACTATTTGTACAGCTTTAAAGAAAATGGGGATCCGGGACCATAAACGTCAGTCATCATGACCCCTAGCCTTCCCTTCTTTCATAATTCTTGACACTGATGCCTTCGTATTCTAGCTACCTCACCGGACAGTCGACAACATTCTGCACAATAAATTAACTTTGCCATCACGGTCGTGTATCCTATAATATCAGAATTGGAAAGATATTAAAATAATTTATGTAATTAAGGGGTCTTGTGAAAAAAAGATGAGATCCGCTTGAAAAATAAAAATGTTATGTTAAGTAGTTATTTCTACTTATTTTTTTTAACATTTTATTAATATAATTAATTAAGTATTAAAAAAAATTGATGGAATTAATTATATCAGTAAAATATGTAGAAAATATACAAAAATGACTGTAGGTAACATTATTTCTTGAAAAATTTATATTTTTTTAGTGAATTAATCGACTAATTGTTTTAAAGGTTTTGTAGGCCTGAATTACTTGAACATCAAACTCCAGCTTTGTTCATCTGTGTCATAGGGTTGCTTATTATCGTCAACTTCCTCCATTATCGATCCGTTTACTTGCTCTTGATAATAGTTAGCTGCATATTATATATATATATATATATGCATGTTTCTTATTATCGTTAAATGTGACAAACCAACAGGCATGCACCTTAAATATTGTTCATCTGTAGATCAGCGCGCGTTGAAGAGATAAAACGAAGTACTCAAAGCTGCCTTCGATGTAACAGGTCGATCTGAAAACATCTTTAATACAAAAATTAAGCTTAATTTTGGACATAGCAATTAATGTTATATATGTTAAAACACTTATTTTGATTACATGAATTCCATCATGACACGTACGTACGTACGTGAAACTGTAGGATAAAGTTTTTGGAGGTACATGCAGCATGCATCAAGCTGGCTTCGTCTTCAAAAGCTCGGAACCATAATGATTTGATCTCCTCTCGAAATCAATCATATCTCTGTCCCCTCTAAACCAAGTTTTCTTACAGCTAGTTGCATTGCGCAATAATGAGCTCATGTTTTTAGACGTGAAATGTAGAAGCAAGTTAAGCTCTTTAGAGAGAGAGAGAGAGAGAGCTTCTAATTATTTACTGAGGGAACTGCAGTAATCCAAACAATTGCATGATGAAAACACAAGCTGATAATACACGATAACATATACAGAAATAGAGATCGAGGCTCACAACCACAAATCAGCTAGCTAGTGATACAAATTACAAATATATATGTCTACGCTGTAGACCAACTAAAACTAAATACACGCATCAGAGCTAATGATGTTTCATGATCCATCGGTTTTTCTGTTTTAGAACAGAAAAAATAAAAATAAATCTTCAAGCTAACATGGTTAAGATACCTGTTCAATAAATGGAAGAACCTCAGCTTTTTCTATGGAAATTAATTAAGCTCTTTCAAATTTATAACCAAGTAATTGCTGTGGAATTTCCTGCTAACTTCACGCTCGCCCTGCATGTCGACGCTTCTGGGTGTACCTCGATCCGTTTAATTCTCAGCCTTGACTAAGGGACATCGTCGCTCGGTACAGGGCCTGAATGTTCCGATTCATGATGGCTAACTGGCCTGAGATAAGGAAGCATGAAGAAGAATACGATGCAAAGAGCTAAGATAGAAACAAGAACAAGCATCAAGATCTCTCCATGTAACTCGTAATGCTTGTCCTGCAAGAAGGGAAACCGATTTTCCTGCGTTGAATTGCCTGGAGCCATGGCAGGCGAGATAGAGTAGTAGTACTGCTGCTGCCTGGAATCCTCCCATCTTTGTGTCATTGCTTCCTTCTTCATCATGATATCTTTTTGGTTAATATTGGTGCTCATTTCTTGCTTCATATCTAGCCGTTCCAAAGGAATGTGAAGTTTTGACTAACGCAGAACCGCCAAAATCTACGTTTCGGTATTTCCAGCCCATTTTGTCCTAGGGTGGATGTCATGTAGTGGACCTTCAAGCACAAACTTCTTTTCCATTTACTTTTTATTGGGGTCGGTTGTCGAGATTTTTCTATATATACAAGTTCTAATTTTTTTTAAAAAAAAATAAAATCAATCCGATGGCTAAAAAATATGAATATATACAGAATTTTAATTAAATCGAGAAAATTCAATACATGAACTCGTCCCGACGCCATTTGAGAAGCTCAAGATTGTTTTGTTGATTTCGATGATCTGACACAGCTTCCTTATACGTTTTAGATCAACTTGATGTGATTCCTTAATTTGTCATGCCGTGCGTTGCATGAGGGTCCTATTTACGAAACATAATGATTGTACATGAGTACATGAGGGTCCTCAGCTTAACGTTAATTTGATCATGGAGCATAAATACAGCTGGAATCTTAGCGCCTAAGATTAAAATACTGAGCCAGATATAGGGCTAGCTGGCATATATAGTTTCCGCGTGCGGTCTATATATGCCACATTATAAAATACCCAATCATTATGTGGTACGTACCATATATATATATATATGTATATGTATATGTGTGTGTATGTGTGAAACTGAAGCATGCATGAATTATTGTCATCTCATCCCTGCAGTTAGGTACGTAACCAACAAAAAAAGTTAATGCTAAGGCAGATCGATCATGTTTCTCACATGACTTCGTTACGTAGAAATCAATGGCCATGACTGTAAATTCTATATTTGGATTCATACCTTGTACGTACGTACATGCATACCAAAGAATAGCTCCGAGTGCGTTTGGCTCGGAATGCACGGAACATAATGATTTAAATAAAAATAAATAAATAAATCAACAGCTTATTTATTTGAAAAAAGAAAATACAAGATTAAAGAAAGGTAAAAAAATTAAGATAAAAAAAATTTAAACTTCAGTAAAATATGAGCATTAGTCTGCATCCATATTAGATTATCTATTTACTTTCTATATAATAATAAAATATTATTAATTTAATAATTTTTAAAATTTTTAATTTTATTACATTTTATAGTTCTACTAATTAAAATATTAATAATAATTATATTCTAATTAAATTAATAATTAATATTATATATTGAGTGTTTAAAGTATTTTATTAGTTAAATTTACTTAAAGTTGAATTTTATAATGAGAATGCTCTAAAGTATTTATATTCTAAAGAGTAAATTAGTCATTTTAATATTTTTATTTAAAAAATTGAAACAAAAAGAAAGAAAAATGAGTACACTATCAGAACAAGAAAAACATGAAAAAGAGACTTAAATTATTGAGAAATCCTTAGGACCGGTCGGGCTGTTTATACTCAAATAACAGCCCGCCAATCATCTGATGCCACGTATGACTTCCACCGCGTAACTCGTGGACCAGCATCTGATGGAAGCCCCCTGCCCTCATTTGTAACTGAGGCCTAACTCCTCGTTCACCCTGAAGCCCTTCTCCCGAACGTGGAAGTCCCCTGCCCTCGTTCACGTTGAAGCCCTCTGCCCTCCCTCACGTTGAAGCCCTAAGCTTCTCCCGAACGTGGTTGAGTCCCCTGCCCTCCCTCACGTTGAAGTCGAGGAGGTTGAACTTGCGGACGACTCGGTCAGCGAAGGGGACCCAAGACACCAAACTCGGCCATTGGTTCTGGCACACTTGCTTCTTGCCCTTGCCGGAACATGAGTTTTGAAAGCTTGCTTCTTGCCCTGGCCGGAACAGGAGTTTTGAAACACGGCTTTGCCTGTTCCGGTTCTGGTCCGGGCCCTTCGTTCATAGGCTTTTCGGTTGAAATTCCGCTAGGGAAAGGCGTGCAGAATTCCGAGAAAGAATCCTCGACGAAGTGGGACAACCATTCAAGGTTCGCTAAATTGTCTGCCTGTTCAAAAAGACCGTAACTTTGGTCAATAACTACCATGAAAATCTTCACTTTTTTCTTAGAGACAGGGGGGAGGGGGGAGAAAGAAAGTACCGGAACACTGAGTTTGGAGCCGAACTCGTCTTTGGCAGAGATAAAGATGTTGGTGGTGGAATTTTGGCGGTCTTGTCGAGGGGAAACAGAGACAAAGCCTTTATCTTCTTCCTCTTCATCTTCCGAACGTGAGTCCCCTCCCTCACGGTAGCTGAGCTGGTTTCGGACTGAGAATGGTAGTACGATTCGAAATGGTGAATGGTTTCGGACTCAAATGGTTCAGTCTCCGATTTACTTCGGCGTCGATTTCGGACTGCGATGATTGAGTCAGCGTCGGGCTGAGATACTTTAGTCGGCGACGGGCTGCGATTTTGGCCGTCCGTCGGCATCGGGCTGAGGCAAATGGCAGAAGGGAGAAAACCCATGGCTCGCGATCGTGTGAAGGGCAGACGAAAAGCTCAAGCTGAAGCCTTCTGATTCCCTGCTTCACGGTCTACTAACATTTTACAGCTTTCTCCTACGTGGCATCAGATGATTGGCGGGCTGTTATTTGAGTATAAACAGCCCGACCAGTCTGAAGCGTTTTCCTAAATTATTGTGCATCGGGGTGCTATTAAGAGCCTTTTGGTAAAATAGGATCCTTCATTAAATTCTAGAAAGGAAATACACATCAAATGATCAAAGGTCTTAAGGGCCTTTTGGTAAAACAGTACTTAATAGACTTGACGGAAAAATAACAAAAATTAACGAAAAAACAATAAAAATTACTATTCAAAGTTAAATAGCTACTTATTATAATAGAATACATATATATATATAGATATATATATATGTATGTATGTATGTGTGTGTATGAAATTATTACCTATTCCAAAAGTATTTTAAGTTAATAGGAAAAGATATATTTAATTATTTGTATTGTATTTTTAACACTCCCTTACATTGGGTCCAGAGTTTAGACCCTTTTATAATGAGTGGATCAACAATTAGAATATTTAATTAAATAAAGTAGTAAAATATAGAATTATAAATATTTGAATTCAGAATATCTATTTTAATATTATGTAAAATTATCAATTATTTTAAAATTTTAAATTAATAAAAAAATATATATTTAATTATTTATATTATATTCTTAATAATGTATATAATATGTGGATGATAAATATGATCGAACCTCTTGTAATTTTAACACAACCTTGTGCTAGCTACCACAAACGTAAAATACATTTGTTAAAAACGAATGCACATAAATGCCGTGAGGGAGGCTATTTGCAAACATAATAATTAACCCCAATTCCCGATGGGTACGTACTTACCCAATTTAGCTTTTGGATTATGTAGCATTTGTGAGGCATAAGAAAACAGTACAAGAATTTGAACTCAAGCTGGCGTGCATGGCCAAGACTTCCTCGATGGGCGCGACCTTTCTTACTTTATTGAAGCGTGAGTTGAGTTAAATTATTTATTAATAGCAATAGGTTAAATTAATAGATTGAATTATATGTAATGAGTTTAAATATATTTAAATATTAAGATTATAAGTTTAGAGATATTTATAAAAAATTTAAAAAATTATAAATTTCATATATAAATATATATTAAATTAAAAAAAAAAAGTTACAGATTCTATATAAGATTTTAAGTAAAGATCAATTTAATAATTTAAGAATTGAATATTTAGATATTAAATTTAATTAAAAATTAGACTGAAGTGAATTGCTATTAATTAAATTTAACAATCAAACTAAACCTTAATTAATTTTCATGGTTATGTTGATTATGTTGATCAAGGTACGTGGCCCTATTTTGTCCACGAGATTTTGATCAGTGTACAACTAATTCGCTGTTTTTTGTAAAATTACTCGGAATAATTAATGATTGAGCAGTTCATGGCTAGCTTGACTTTTCTTTGTATTGATAAGTAAGCAAACTCTGGGATTCTAATTCCATAAGTGATCAGTTATTAATTATGTGCAGATCTATCTCATGTAGTAATGTACGAAACAGAAATATAATAAAATTAAATTTTTTTATAAAATATAATAAATAATTTAATTTTTTTAATTATAAAATAATAATAATATTAAAAATAATATTATGACATTACTTTATTCATCTTTTAACTTATATTTAAAATTATTTTACCTCATCTCTTTGTCATGTCACATAAAAATTAATGCAGGAGTTCATCATGATCAATTTATGCAATTGCATATATATATATATATATATATATTAAAGTACCATCAATCATTATAAGTAATGTTAGGAACAAATCATAAATAAATGTCTTATATATATATATATGCAAGCTTTATATATATATATATATATAAAATAGATCCTATTAATAGAAAAATATGTACAAATCATTACTCGTTATTATATATAATATGTATGTCTATGCTTCAATGGATAAACACATGATAGCTTACAAGTGACGATCATCGCATGATAGTGATACGTAGATCGGAGAACATGATGATCATTGGATGTCCATGATCATATATATATATATAACATCAATCCATGGTCCATCGATCCTCCATTCACGTGATTTGCAGCTTGCTTATTTAAAAGAAGAAGGTTCACGGGGCAATGCAGTTGCATGCATTAAATGAGAGTAGCAATAATACTAGGTCAGGGTGTTTGGTTGAGCAATATATATAGATCATGATTCATGATTGTTTGGAGACTTTTGGACATGGATGTATCTGCACGGGATATATATATAGCAATTATATTACGATGTGATATATATTGTTTGGATTAACAAGAAATAAGACATGGGAATAATGGGCATTTCAGGTGATGCAGAAGAGACTGGCCGTGGTGTGGCAGAAGATCATGATGAACAAGCTAAGGTGACATGCAGGCGCCAGATGGATATGGCTGGCCGAGGTGGTTCGGTTAATAGGGACAAAATTAAGGTGCTCTCTGTTCAAGTTATGGTAGTAGTACTGCTACTGCATGGATCAGATTACACAGATTATTGTTGATCAATGAATTAAATAAGCAGTGAAACAGATTGCACAATTAAGATTAGATTTGTAAAATTTAAGCTTTAAAATTTATATTTCAAATCAAATTATATCTTATAAATATTTTATAATTAAGTATGATCTACATATTGACTTGACAATAAAATTTTTCCTATATATATAAAGAGTAATACTACATATAGTCGTGGATTGTGTAAACATTGTACAGTCATTTTGAAAGAAAAAATAAGATCTACTATTAAAAAATTAATTTCTTTTCATATGGGTTGAAAGAAACCAAAAGTGTTCTGGAATTAATTACCTGAAACAGAGTATGTGTTCATATATTTATAAGCAGAGTAATTACATTCAGATGAGAACAAATCTAAAATTGGTACAAGAGGAGATTTAAGACTGTTACAAGAGATAAACCTTCATATATAAATTACAAACATTCAAATATAAATTATAAGATAGAGCCATTGGAGATAAACTCGGAAACGCAGCTCACTGGTTTGACGTTGATCTTATTTGAATATTTGAATCATCATTATCCTTAACATTCCCCCGTAAACTGACGGGAAGATCGGAGATGCTCAGTTTGCCATGAAGGAAACAAAATCTATCAGCTGTATGCCCTTGGGTGAAAATATCTATAGGTTGAATACAGGTCGAAAGATGTTCCAAAATGATGTCTCGACTTGCTATTTTTTCACGCACAAAATGATAGTCTACCTCAATATGCTTAGATCATTCATGAAAAATAGGATTGGAAGCAAGGGCAAGAGCACTAATATTATCGCACCAGATCACAGGAGGAGAATCAAGAGAGATTTTCAGTTCACATAATAGCATGTGCAACCAATACACTTTAGCTGTAACTAATGCCAAACATCTATATTCTGCCTCAGTACTAGATTTAAAAACCACCCAGTTGTTTCTTCATGGACCACGAGATAAGGTTGGGACCAACAAAAACACCATAGCCACACGTTGATCGTCTATCATCGGGATCATCGGCCAAATCCGAGTCACAATATGCATTGATGGAGAATGAACCAGGTTTGTAAAAGAGGCCAAAGTCCAGAGTATTATTCAGATAACATAGAACTCTCTTGGCTGTTGTCCAATGTGTTGTAGTTGGTGCTTGCATATGTTGGCAAAGTTGATTCACGGAGTATGCGATATTTGGGTGAGTAAGAGTCACATATTGTAAAGCACCGACTGTATGACAATATTTTGAAGGATCAGACAGGAGGTCTCCATCAAATTTGGACAACTTAGTACTCGAAACACATGGGGCACAATAAGGTCGTATTCCAATGAGTTTGACACGTTCCAATAGATCAATAATATATCTTGTTTGCCAAAAGTACAAACCGGAAGAATTTTGGGTAACTTCAATAACCAGAAAATATGATAATTGCCCAAGATCCTTCATAGCAAAGTCAAGCTAAAGATTAGAGATCAGCTCATCTATAAAGGATCGTTCATTAGCTGTCACAAGAATGTCGTCCACGTAAACTAGCAGGAACACGTGTAGATTCACGGTGATAGGTGAACAAAGAAGGATCAACATGAGAACTTACAAATCCGATAGATAAAAGGGTAGTGGATAATCGATCAAACAAAGCCTGAGGGGCTTGTTTCAACCCTATATAGATTTATGCAACTTACACACAAATTGTGGATTGGTAGTATATTCAAAACCTTTAGGTTGAGCCATATAGACTGCCTCCTCCAAAATTCAATGAAGGAAGGCGTTAGACACATCGAGTTGCCAAATATCCCAATTAAATGAGATAGCAAGTGCGAGTACCATGTGAACCGTGGATGGTTTAATAATTGGGTTGAATGTGTCATGGAAATCAATACCACTACGCTAGAGATAGCCAATCGCAATTAGTCGTGCTTTAAATCTTTCAATACTCCCATCTAGCTAGCGTTTGGATTTAAAAACCCACTTACTTGGAACAACATTTTTGCCAGGTGGACAAGGACATAGGGTCCAAGTTTCATTCTTTAACAATGCTTGGAATTCACTCTTCATTGTGGCATGCCATTCATGTATAGCCGCAGCTTGAGCATAGGAACAGGGCTCAGAAATAATAACACATGCATGCAAAGCTTGAAGAGGGTGACGTGTTGAATAATAGAGATGAAAATCAAGATATGTACAGGGCTTAAGATGACCAGTTTGTGATCTAGTGACAACGTGGTAGGAAGGAACTGAACTGGTAGGAGCAATAGATGGGGACTCAAGGATGTTGTTAGGAGATGAGGGATTGGGAGGAGCGGTGTCTAGTGTAGGGCTGAGCAAAAATCCAAAAATCCGACCCCGAAAAGTTGGAGTCAGAGTTTTTTTCCGGTGGGGAGTTGGAGTCGGAGTCGGAGTTGGAGGCCAGGTGGAATCGACTCCAACTCCACTCTGATCCTCTGCCTCCGACTCCCTATTCCGACTCTGCTCCGCTAATGTACATATTTTATAAAAAAATATATGTGTTTTTCTACATAGTAATCATATAAATATAATAACATGTATTATTAATATATAAATACTAAAATGCTTAATAACATGTAACATTATAATACTAATGTATAATATAACATATAACACTAATATATAAATAATAAATTTATAATAGCATGTAATACTAATGTATAAAAATTAAAATTGATTATATAGATTTTATATAACTATATCTTATATAGTAATATCATTAGTTAAATTCAATAATATACTAGCAATTAGCACTAGTTATTAGTTATAAACTTATAGTAAATAAGTTAATAAATATTACTAATTTACTATATACTATTAGTATATAGTAAATTACTAATATATATAACAGTATACTATTAGTTATATATATATTAAATTAATATCTTTAAGTTATTATCTATTAGTACTAGTGTAACTAGTGTTATTACACATTATTAGTTACTAGTTATTACATCTAGACTATCTAGTTATTAGACTATAGTAAATAAGTTAATAAATATCACTAATTTACTATATATTAATAGACTAATAGTATTAGTATTAGTGTATTACTAATATATAATATATATAATAGTATACTATTAGTTATATATATATATTAAATTAATATCACAATATAATTACATAAGTATTAAATATATTCTCTTGGATATAAAAAACAATAAAAAAATTGTCAAATTTCTAATATATAACTAACTCTCTAAGTTAGTAATAATTAATAAAGTAACAATTAACTAGTGATTTTTTTGGTTAATTAAATAATACACATTAAATTGTTACTTAATTTTATTTTTACTAACTTAAATATATTTTTACTTACTTATTAATTTATTTTTATTGTTTAGAAGTAGAATGTAGAAGTAGAAATTAGTAAACGGCCGTTATTAGAAACTGGGTTGCGTGAAACGGCGTCGTTTCAGTGCATCGTATTAGGTTCCCGTTTCAGTGCATCGTATTAGGTTCCTCCTCCCCCCCCCCCCCCAAAATTCCCTTCCCTCCCCCTTTGCTGAATCACTCTCTCTCTCACCTCTCATCTCAATCTTCACTCTTCAGAACCCTCACCTCTCATCTGAACCCGTAAACCGTGCGCAACAAGGGGGCAAACTGTAACCCATTGTCGTGCCGTCGCCCCTCCAACCTCCGTCGCCCCTCTAAAAGCCCTTTCACAACAAAACCGAGGTGCCTCTCTCTCTCTCTCTCTATATATATATATATAATTTTTA
The DNA here is from genome assembly GCF_018687715.1 of Carya illinoinensis. NCBI lineage: Eukaryota > Viridiplantae > Streptophyta > Magnoliopsida > Fagales > Juglandaceae > Carya > Carya illinoinensis. The sequence goes on from NC_056765.1 coordinate 8,753,810, forward strand.
TATCTTAACTATTTTTGCATTATTTTTGGTCATTTTCTTGATAGTTGTGGATATTAGGCTTGTTTGTGTGTTGGAATAGCTGAATAATTGTAGATTTTAGGATTGTTGTGTGCTGGTTGTGTTATATGGTGAGATACGAGTCCCTTTGCATTTTAGCTTGTGGTTGGTTTCAAGCCTGCGGTTGTGTGCTGATTTGCTTCTTATGATGCTATATTAATAACCATAAATTAGGTTAAAAGTCTAAACCCAATTAAAAAAATAGTCACTTTAATAATGAATTGGTGATTGGAAATGTCACCAAATAGACAAGAGAAACACATCAAGGATGGGGTATCAAGACTTGGTCAAGTACGAATATGTTGCTATTTTCCAAAACCAATAATGATCAAACAACTTTCCCTTATATGGTACTTTTATTTTATTTATTTATTTTTATATAAACCAGAATTTGAATAATGGATAAATAAATTTGTTATAAGCTATCGATTCTAATGTCTTCTAATCTTGTGATCATTCTAATCTTTGAGAGAAATTGGGGAGAAATTGATGTAATATTCCCATTTTAAAATTTTAAATAATACTTTTCTATGTATGCACATGTAAAAGTTAGAGAGTAAAAGTAAAATTGTTGCTTGACAGAATTTAAATTAATTATGATAATAAAATTTAATAGATGATCAACATAAAAAAGATAGAGATTCATCAAAATTATATTGTAAGTTCAAGCCTATGCTAATGGGTTGAAAATGAAGTTACAATTTCTTATGGTTAAGATTGTGTGATTGGAGATTCATCATCTCCAGAATTAGTAAACGGTGCATTGCAGTGAGCATCTAAAATACGGTACAAAAAAGTAGTTGATATGTTACTTCTAACCAAAAACACAGGAAGCAAGAGTAGACAGTTTTAACACCTTCCATCTATCTAATCATTATCAATGTAATATCTCATTTATGTTAGACACTCAAATTTGAGCTATTTCATCATGAGCCTTCCTAAGCCCCATCTTCACATCTTAACTTGAACTGAAATACAACCATTGATGCCATCCTGTAACAAAAAACATACTGAGAAAATCTTCATCAGTGTCATTCTCATTAGTAATAAAAGTAAATGCTATATTAAAGCATCAAACATGAAAAAATGATCCACACGACCATCTTTTTCATTCTATTTGTTAATTAGTATACATTTTGTGAAAATAAAATGTTATGTATTGGATGCTTTGGAATATCTATAATGAAGTGAGGCTATACTAAATGGATATTTTGTTGTGTTCTACAGTTCTAGTTATTAAATCATGGATATGGAAGGCACAAATACTCCTACATCCACAGATGCATCTTGTCTTGGCATCCTAGCCCCAAAACAACCGATTGATATTCTCAGTCCAGTAGTTGATGAGTCTAGCGGACCAATAGGCTCTTCGGTAGGCACTCCTAGTGCCTTCCATTCTACCCCTCGCCCTCCACCTGGTAGTAGAAATCCTAAGAATAGGTCTGAGGTATGGTCCCACTTCACAAGAGTGCCCGATTGTGATCCCGAAGAGCCTATAGCTACGTGTAATCATTGTCATAGGCAATGCAAATGCCATCCCAAAAGGCAAGACACTTCAACCATAAAAACACACATCCAACTTTGCCCTAAAAACCGTAAGAGTAATTTGGACAAGAGTCAAACATTCTTGATCCCGGAAGTAAGAAGTGAAGGAGGGAAAGGGGAGAAGACATTAGGGATGGCCAAATATAATGAGAAAAAAATCCGAACTGCCCTTGCTAGGATGGTGATAGTGGATGAGCTACCATTTAGATATGTTGAGGGAGAAGGGTTTCGAAAATTTGTTAAAGCCCTTGATCCAAGGTTTCCTATTCCTTCTCGATTTACTGCAATGCGTGACTGTATGAGGATATTCTTGAGAGAGAAAGATAACTTGAAGAAAATGTTTTTGACCACCAAAAAAAGGTATGCCTAACCACCGACACTTGGACTTCTATCCAAAATATTAATTACATGTGTGACCGCTCACTTCATTGATAATAATTGGAAGTTGCATAAGCAGATCATTTCATTTGTTCGGATTAGCGACCACAAGGGGGAAACGATTGGGAGGGAGTTGGAGGAGTGTATGCTTGATTGGGGCATTGACAAAATCCTCACAATTACAGTTGATAATGCTACCTCTAACGACTTCGCTATTGATTGGTTGAGAACAAAAGAAATAGAAAATGCGGATTGTGTTGCAGGTCACGATTTTATTTACATGAGGTGTACGACACACATCTTAAACCTTATTATGAGTGAAGGTTTGAAAGATGTTGATGACTCAATTGTAAGGGTCCGAAATTTGATTAAGTATATGAAGTCTTCTCCCCAAAAACCTGCCACTTTCAAATCTTGTGTTGATAGATCAAAAGTTCAATACTCTAGTTTTTTTACTCTTGACGTGCCTACTAGATGGAATTCGACTTTTCTTATGTTGGACGTAGCTGAAAAGTATCAAAAAGCCTTCAAACTTTTGCTTGATGAAGATCCCTACTTGTAAGTTTATTTATCTGAGGATAGACATGGGAAAAAGGGTCTAGGAGCTCCTGGGCCGGATGATTGGGAGACTATAAGAAACTTTTCAAAATTTCTTCAAATATTTTATGGTGTTACATTGCGCATTTCTGGTACATTATATGTCACATTAAATATTTATATCCAAGAGCGTATTGCCATTTATAAACACTTGAATAATTTTTGTGACAATAGTAATCGACGTTTGAGTTTAATGGCTTTTAGAATGAAGACAAAGTATAATAAATATTTGGGAGATCTTGAAAAAATAAATCAGTTGTTGTTTATTGCTGCTATTTTTGATCCGCGATTCAAATTGGTTATTCAAGCATATTGGTTTAAGAAAACATTGGGTGAGGAGAAGGGTAAGGAATTTGTTGCACTCCTTAAAAGGGATATGGAATATTTGTATGAGGCATATGTAGAGTTTGGTAGTGGTTGCATAACTGGTGCTAACAAAACTCAGAGCGATGAAGCTAGTGCATCAATGGGAGTAGTAGTACTGTTACAGATTATGATCCCTTAGATATTTTTATAGAGTTCCATAAAGAGCATATAGCATCCTTGATGGATTGTAAGTCGGAGTTAAAATGGTATTTGTTGGAGAACATTGAGATTCCTACAGGGAGTTTCGAAATTTTAATTTAGTGGAAAGTTAACTCCACCAAGTATCTGGTTCTTGCTCTAATGGCAAGAGATATCTTGGTCATTCCTATCACCACTGTTGCATCGGAGTTAGCATTTAGCACAAGAAGCCGTGTCCTGGATCTGTTTAGGAGTTCTTTGGCTCCTAAAACTGTAGAAGCTCTTGTGTGCTCGCAAAACTAGTTGAAGTCTACTCCTATATGCTTGAGTCAAAATTATTCGGAAGTCATTGATGATGCAGAGAGCTATAAGCTAGACTCAGGTAATGTATTTAGAGATTTTTTTAAGTTGTTATATAAGTTGATTTTGACATTTTATAATACTAATTTCCTATACTTTAACATCTTAATGTAAAATTAGCCAATTTTATGGCCATCATATTTCGTGAAGAGAATTGACAATCTTATTTATGGTATCTTATTTCAATTTTACTTTCTTTATTTTTATAAATTTATATGGTATCTTACTTCCTTACTAATTTTGTTCTTTTTTTTTCAGGCACAAGTTGAAGAATGACATTTTTTGTAATTTGTATTGTTCTATTATTGCAAGTTGTAATAATTATTGACAGAATTAGAACTTGTTGATGGATGATGAGACATGAGTTGGTTGGATAATTTGGGAGAATAGATGATGGAATTTGGATGAGTTAGATGGTTGGTGTTTTTGCTCTGTATTATTTTGTTTGTCGTTATTGTTGTTGAAATGACAATAGCATGGAGATGCTAAATTTGGTTGTGTTTTTTTAACTTGTAATTTTGAATGAATAATTTTAGGTTGTAATTTTGGTTATGTATTTTTAATTTTAGGTTGTAATTTTGGTTATGTATTTTTAATATAAGTTTTAATTTTGGTTATGTAAAATTTTAATGTGTGTATTTAGTTTTAATTTTGGTTGCACATTTGAATTAAGTTTTATTTTTTATAGTGATGGATATTGAATTTAGTTTTATTTTCTAGTGTTATAATTTTGGTTAGATAAATTAGAAATCTCAAATTATATTTTTTAAAAAAATTGATATAGAAGCCCAAATCCGATTAGAGTTGCAAATTGTAAAATTGAAATGTTAATTGGGTAAAAAAAAAAAGCCCAACTCCAACTTCGCTCCGACTCCAATCTGACAAGTCAGAGTTGGAGTCAAAGCGGAGTGAGGTGCAACTGGAGTTGGAGTCGGAGGTTGGATTCGGCCTCCGACAAAGTCGGAGTCGGAGGAGGCCAAATCCAACTCCGAAAAGTCGGTGCCCAGCCCTAGTCTGGCGGAGTGTCAGTTGAAATAGGAAGGTCATGTTCAGTGGGGATTATGGAAGTAGTATGAGATGGTAAAACTAAAGAGGAAGTGGAAGGTGAAGGTGAAGGTAAAATATGTGAAAGGGGAGAAGGAAGCAAGGGTTGAGAATTACCTGACGAGGGAATGCCCGGTGTGCTACGGTAAGAGAGTTTATTGGGCATGTAAGGTCGAAGACATGGAAAGCTTTGACAACCAAATGAATGAAAATAGCTAAAGTCCAGAGGAAGATGAAATAGATATTCAAAGGGTGAAGAAAAATTAAGGACTTTTGTAGGCAACTGATTGATGATAAATATGGAAGTTAAGAAAGCATCGACCCAAAATTTTTTAGGTAATCCGGATTGTGCAAGGAGAGTAAGTCCCATCTCAACTATATGTCGATGTTTTCTCTCAACAAGGTTGTTTTGTTGAGAGGTATGTGGACAAGATAGCCAATGAAAAATTCCATTATCACTTAGAAATTGTTTAAAAATGTTGGAACAGTATTCACCACCATTGTCACTTTGTAATTGTTTAATGGGATAATTAAATTGTTTTTCCACTAAGATTTTGAATTTAACAAACGTAGCATAGAAATCGGATTTATTAGAAATGGGATATAACCAACAAAAGCAAGTAAAGTCATCAATAAAAATTACATAATAGAGGCAACCACTCAAAGATGGAATGGAAGTAGACCATACATCGGAATTAATTAACTCTAGAGGAGCAGTTGATTCTCTTGAGAAATCAAAGAATGGCAACTGCTTAGACTTACCTAGTTGACATGACACTCAAATGGACTTTTTATTGAATGAATCACTAACAGGCAGAGAATAATTATGAAGGATATTATGCAATGTAGCTAACGAAGGATGTCCCAAATGACAATGCCAAGTGGCGGCAGAAGCCTTGACCCCAACAGTCATGGTGAAAGCATGAAATTTAGATAACGATAGCTGATGAAGGTTGATCTCGTACAATCCTCTATCACTAGGCCCCGCCATGAGCGTGTCCCCTGCCTTGAGGTCCTTCACAGAAAAATTGAAAGTAGTTAGTTCAAATAATACATCATTATCCTTACAAAGTTTATTGATGGAAAGAAGATGAGAAGAAGCTTGAGGGCAATAAGCAACATCATTTAAAGTAAGAGTAGAAGGAGTTTTAATAGTGGCATTGCCAGTGCGTGAGATTATTAAACTTGCCCTATTACCTACGCCCACAGAATCATTGCCTTCATAAGGTTGAGAAGTTGCCAAATTAGCTACATCAAAAGTAACATGAATATTTGCACCACTATTGGCATTCCATTGATGTTGATTAAGGTAGGCGGTATTGGCCTTAGCAACCATAGCAGCCAACTCTATTGAAGGATGCCTCCTTTGAAAGGCATAGTTCATACAGCTGAAGCAATCTAACTCCTGGTGATTTTCTCTTTTTCAAATTTGACAAAGTGATCGAGCCCGAGAATCATTTGACACAGGTGTACATGAGGAAGCTGGCAAGTGACGTAGGGTGAGGTAGGGGCTGCTGAAATGGTGAGGAAGATGAAACTGTGCCAGGAGATTTGGACATACCTGAAGAGCAAGACCAATTATTGTTGTTATTGCGTGCTCCTGGTTTGGAACTAGATTTGTGGGAGTAAAGAGCATAGGAACCCGTCTCGGGTTGAATGGTGTGATTGTGAAATTTTTGCATGAGATCATATTTGAGCAGCTCAACATGAAAATCAAAAAAGGACATCTATTTCTCCTTTGCAAGCAGCATGTATGTTGTGACAAAAGAATGAAAGGATGAGTTGAGTCCATTGAGCACGGATAAATCAAGTCAAAATCCTCAACAGGTTTGCCAATCACTGATAATTCATCCGAGAGGGATTTGACTTCATCTAGAAAGCTTTGGCATGACATGGTGCCTTGCTGAAGAGATTGGAGTTTTCTCTTGATGAGAGAAATTCGAGAGGTGGAAGGTACAGCAAAACGAAAATTGAGAGCCTGCCAAGCAAGCTAAGATGTTTCCAAACCATTAATAGTAGAAACAATCAAAGGAGATAGAGATGAGACAATCCAACCAAGCACGGTTTGATCCTTATACTGCCAAACCACATAGGCAGCGTTAAGAAAACCTTCGAAGCAGAGCTCATCACTGGAATATTGAGGAGGGCAGGGATCGGAATCATCAACAATCCCCATTAAGCCATAGCTCTGAAAAAGTGGGAGTAATTGAGCAATCCAGGCAAGAAAGTTAGTACCATCAAGCTTGATGGAAATAACTTGTGCTGGAAGATAAAAGCCAGTAGAAGCATTAGATGAAGAACCAGAAACAACCATAGGATCGAGAAAAGCATAAGCTATAGAATTTTCTGATACCATGAAAGAAACCAAAACTGTTCTAGAATTACTTACCAAAAACAAAGTATGTGTTCATATATTTATAAGTAGAGTAATTACATTTGGATGAGAACAAATCTAAGATTGGTACAAGAGGAGATTTACGACTGTTACAAGAGATAAACTTTCAGATATAAATTACAAACATTCAAATATAAATTATAAGATAGAGATGTTGGAGATAAACTCAGAAACGCAGCTTACTGGTTTGATGTTGATCTTGTTTGAATATTTAAATCATCGTTATCCTTAACATGAGTTCCATATTTATTTATTTATTTTAAGTGATTGCATAGCACTTGCGTACTCACAACTATAACTATCATTTCTCGTATATAAATATATGTGTGTGTGTAGATATATATATAAGTCTATTTGTAAATTGATGTGTAAAATATAGCATTCATATAACTTATACGGCAAAATTTGATTTCTAAAGTTTAAATTTTAAAATTTCTCTTCCAAGTCAAATTATCCAAATAAGTGTTTTGCTAGATAGGGCTGAGCAGAAATCTGAAAATTCGACTCCGACTCCGCTTTGACTTCGACAAGTCGGAGTCGGAGTCGGAGTTTTTTTCAACTGAAAAGTTGGAGTCGGAGGTGGAGGTGTTCTGCCTCCGCTCCGATCTGACTCCGACTCCGATTCATCCTCCGATTCCGACTCCGACTCCGATTCATCCTCCGATTCCGACTCCAATATTGTGCATATTTTATAAAAATATGTGTTTTCAATGTATTAACATCTAATAAATAATAATTTATAAATATTATAATGAATAATATAAGTTAATATAGTTATTATAAGTTAATTTACATTACTAATTTACTATAAGTTACTATAAGTTAATATAGTTACACTATAAGTTATTATACCTTATATAGTTAATTTACATTACTAATGTACTATAAGTTACTATATAATAATATAGTCACCATTCAAGTTACTATAACTTATATAGTTAATTTACATTACTAATTTAATATAAGTTACTATATAAGTTACTATATAAGTTACTATAGCTTATTTTATATTTTACATTACTAGTTTACTATAAGTTAATATATAATATATAGTTATATTATATATAACTGTTATATTATATATAATTATAGATTATATATATACTATATATATTAAGGGCTTATATAATATATAGTTACTATACTATGTATTTTTTATGCATTAATCATATATATTTATATATTTTATATAACTATACCTTATTTAGTTAATTTACATTACTAATTTACTATAAGTTACTATATAAGTTACTATAGCTTATTTTATATTTTACATTACTAGTTTACTATAAGTTAATATATAATATATAGTTATATTATATATAATTATAGATTATATATATACTATATATATTAAGGGCTTATATAATATATAGTTACTATACTATGTATTTTTTATACATTAATCATATATATTTATATATTTTATATAACTATACCTTATATAGTTAATTTACATTACTAATTTACTCTAAGTTACTATATAAGTTACTATACCTTATTTTAATATCCAATATCTGGGTTTATTTTATATATTATAATATTATATATATAGTATAGTTTATATATATAATATACTATATAACTATATATATATATACTGTATAGTATTAGAGTCATTAGACTATATATATTTATACTTATATAATATATAGTTATATTATATATAATAGTATAGTTAATATATATAGTATTAAAACAAAATTAATATTTGATTTAGGGTTTACCAAAAAAAGGGGGGCTGAAAATACCAAAACAAAGTCCAAATAGCGTCGTTGGACTCTGTTTTGGTCACAAAACAGAGTTCATTATAGTAAAACGGTGCCGTTTACTTCAGTCACTTAGTCACTCTTTCGGGTTTACTTCAGTCTGGTCCCTCAACTTTGATTTAGTTAGGGTTTACTTCAGTCTTCAGTCACTCATTGAGTCATTCAGGCCATTCGGCACTCAACCCCCACGAAATGGCGCCAGCGATCTCAACCGCAGCCTAGCTCCAGCCTCTGACGGTGTCGTTGCTTCTCCGGTATCTCCTCTATCTCTCTCTCTCTCTAACGGAAATCATTCTTGGGTTTGAAATCATTCTCCAGCCCTAAATGTTGTTAGGATCTACTATGAAATACACTAAATGTTGTTAGGATCAATCTCCTTCAGTAGCACTTTAAGATCTAAAATGCTATTACTTGTTTTTTCCCATTCCTCTAGTTGCTAGATCTACCCTTTCAAAAGTTTTGAAAAATCTTCTCTTTTTGGTCAGAGCGTTCCAAATCTCCCTTGTGGATTATATGTTTAATCCATCAGATAAATGGGTTCTTTCCAGCTAAGGTTATAATCCGGAAACCATACACAAAGGAGTAGAATATTTGTCAGAACATAGATTCAAGGTATGTTTATAAGTTTCTATTTATAATCAAGAAACCATAAACAAAGTGGGGTTGTATTTCTCAGAACATAGATTCAAGGTATGTTTAGAAGTTCCTGTAGTTTTAATTCTGTGACATGATTGTTCGATTTGTGTCTTTCAATTCCTGATATTTAATTATAGCACATACCCGTAAATTTGTTTGATCTTGAATTGCTGACAGATTAATGGTGTTTACGTTTTGATTACTGTGTCAAGATCAAACAAATTCTCTGAATACCCGTATCTTCATTTGATTTACAATAGCTGCTATGCTTATGTTAGTTACATTAGGGCCCTTATTGTTATCTGGCCATAAGACACTCGATTATCTCTTTGAGGGCTGATAAATTACATCAAAACTGAGGAACATGCAGCCACCTGTCGTAGATTGTTAGTCAAAAGCTTTTTTACAATCCTGAAAAAAAGTAATAGATATAATGGTTGTCATAACTAAGCAGGTAATATTTGGCACGTAAGAAATAACTAATCAGGAACATATCCTATGTTATAATTAAAAAAAGAAGAAGTTAAAAATACTAATACTTTTTCATCGTGGTTAGGATCCACTTCAATGGCATATATTTTGTGATAATAGTTCTGTTTGTTAATTAGTATACATTTTGTGAAAATAAAATGTTATCTTGTTAATTAGTATACATTTTGTCAAATGTTTATGTTTATCTTGTTTGTTGTGTTTTACAGTTCTAGTTATTAAATCATGGATATAAAAGGCACAAACACTCATACATCCACAGGTACATCTTGTCCTGACATCACAGCTCCAGAACAACCGGTTGTGTTTTTTAAACTTGTAATTTTGAATGAATGATTTTAGGTTGTAATTTTGGTTATGTATTTTTAATTTAAGATTATAATTTTGGTTATATATTTTTAATTTTAGGTTTAAATTTTGGTTATGTATTTTTAATTTTAGGTTGTAATTTTGGTTATGTAATTTTAATGTGTGTATTTAGTTTTAATTTAGTTTTTAATTTTGGTTGCACATTTAAATTTAGTTTTATTTTTTATTGTGATGGATTTTGAATTTAGTTTTATTTTCTAGTGTGATAATTTTGGTTAGATAAATTAGAAATCTCAAATTATATATATTTTTTTAAAATGATATAGAAGTCCAAATCCGATTAGAGTTACAAATTGTAAAATTGAAATGTTAATTGGATTAAGAAAAAAAGTCTAAAAAAAAATCTAACAAAAAAGTCCGACTCCGACTCCACTCCGATAAGTAGGAGTTGAAGCGGAATAAGGTGCAACCGGAATCAGACTTGGAGGTCGGATTCAGCTTCCGACAAAGTTTGTGTACTACTTTGATGAACATTCTAATTTCTATCACACACACACACGACACACATATATATATATATATAGGTAAGCAGTTGCCGTTAGCAAGATTCCGTTGTCGTCCAGCGGTTAGGATATCTGGCTTTCACCCAGGAGACCCGGGTTCGATTCCCGGCAACGGAATTTAGTTTTGACATGTTTTTCTATTATATGTTAAGGCGATATTCTTGGCGTTACGAAAAGCATATTCTAGTCGTCCTTTCTCGCCTTCGTAAATTGACACGTAGTCCTTGTTAAGGCCACTTTCTGGGCCTCAACAATCACGTCGCCCAGCACAAATTTGATCCAAATTCCCCCAACCCGAAGTCGCCCTTCGTGTTCCGCAGTACAGACGGCAAAGTGAGCTAGCTCTCTCTCCGCGCTTCAATTGTTTCTTGGTGAGCTCTCTCTCTCTCTCTCTCTCTCTCTCTGTGACACAAAAGCAACTACTTTTCTGGATCTGTAAAATCATTTTGTAGTGTTTATGCTAGTAAATTTATTCCTACCGCTTTCCCTTTCATTCAAATTTCCCAGTCTTTTGTTTTTTCCTTTTTTCTTTTTTTTTTTTTGGGGGGGGGGGGGGGGGGGGGGGGGGTGAAAATTGATAGATTCTCCTTTTGCTTCAATAATTCCGTGCATTCTAGCAAGCTAGCTTCATGGGATCTTTTATTTTTGCTTGTGACCAATTATTTATTAAATTATCAAATGGATTTACATGGTGATTGTTACAGGAATCCCTTGAATCCTTTGAAGTGGATAAACTTTGCATATATGTGCAATGTCTGGAGAAGATTTTTATTTATATAAGGAGATCTAATATAAAAACTTGTGTATATAATGGGGCTGGACAACCCGCAGGTGGAAGGGGTGTTTGTGTTTTTTTTTGGGGGGGGGGGGTGTGGGGAAGGGGAGGGTGTTTTGGTGGGTTATCAATCATGAAAAACTATTGAAGGATGTTTCATCTTAATCATTCTGGATTGCTCCTTGGTGAGCTCTCTCTCTCTCTCTCTCTCTGTGTGACACAAAAGCAACTACTTTTCTGGATCTGCAAAATCATTTTGCAGTGTTTATTAGTATCAATATTACATGTTAACGCGTATTTGGTTTCATTAAGATTGTTACAATGCAAATGATTTTCCCTTTTTAAGGTGATAATCTTCTAAATTTATTCCTACCGCTTTCCCTTTCATTCAAATGTCCCAGCCTCTTTTTTTTTTTTGGGGGGGGGGGGGGGGGTGCAAGTTGATAGATTTTCCTTTTGCTTCAATAATTCCGTGCATTCTAGCTTCATGGGATCTTTTATTTTTGCTTGTGACCAATTATTTATTAAATTATCAAATGGGTTTATATTAAAACTTGTGCATTTAATCATTCTGGATTGCTCGAATGATTCATCATTTCCTTATAAGACAGTTGCATCTCTGCTTGACAATTGTTATTGCTTTGGTGAATTCCAAATTATCAGCTGAGAGCATTGTCACTCATTTCTGCTTTGCTTTTAATTGGTTTTATCATTATCATTGGCTACTTACATTCATGTCAAAATGATTTTTTTGGTTAGCCAGCGTCACACTGGACTTGCAATTCTGCTCTTAAGCCTCATGTCAGGGTTTAACGAGGATAATAAGGCTTCACATGCTCAGGTATCCCTTCTCATTTATCGAAACACAATTTTGTTTTGTGGCTTATCTGTTGAGCAATGGAAGATAAGATGACAACCTCCAAAATATTAGTTTCGGATCAGATTGATTCTTCTTGCTCACAATAAGATTAAAGACCCTGCGTTTTCTGAGTTAAGACCTATCTTAGGCTGAAAGATGGGCTAAACAAAACGGAAGATATTGCAATACCCCTGTATGCCAAGCATGTTGGAAGAAGGGGTGTGTTTGTGGGCCTGGGGGGTTCAGAGCCTCACTATCTCCTCCGTAGAAAGATAAATTTTCTTTTTTGTTCACGTAGTTCATCAGGTTCTTGTTGCGTTCGAGTCTTTTTGCTTATTTTCCCTTCTTTTGTTACAATCTTTTGGTTTTTCTCAAAGGAATTAAATATATCAGATGAGTCATTCTATAAACTGACATTATCTTTTCTTGGTTTGACTGTACAACAAAATGTATGACCCTAAATATTGCAGATTGGTTTGATTCAATAATCGAAAGTAAAGATAGGTCCGACTCTTGCTTGATTTCTTATTATGATAAAGTTTAGAAACCATGACCAAAAGTAAAGATAGTTCAGGCTCTTGCTTGATTTCTATATTATGATAAAATTTAGAAGCATGTTCATATCTGTAGAAATTTTTCTGCATGTTTGTCATATTTCCTTGCTTTTTGCTTGCAGCTTTCATCTCAGTTTTTTGGGGATCTCCTGGATTCCATTATTGTTGATGTAGCATCTGAGTGTCACCGAATAGCAAGGTTGGGCCTTGATCGTAATTTGGAAGAAGAGGAAGAAGAACTGAGACTGTCAGCACAAGCCCGGGTAAGGGTAGCTGATCCTAGTAATAGTGGTGAATCTAATAGCAAGTACGTGGTTGACATATTTGGACAAACCCATCCTCCTGTAGCAAATGAAATATTTGATTGCATGAATTGTGGTCGATCTATCATGGCTGGAAGATTTGCTCCTCATCTAGAGAAATGCATGGGGAAGGTGATCCTTTGTCCCCTTGATTTGGTTGTTGCAGTTGTCTCAGTTAACTGTAAACACTATTATGAAAAAAACACATGCAAGGCCTTCTTCATGAGTTGCTGTTTTCCTGAATGGTTTCTCTTCTGTAATCCACTACAGGGTAGAAAGGCTCGACTCAAGGTAACAAGAAGTAGCACAGCTGTGCAGAACCGGTATTCACAAGGCAGCCCTGTTTCCACATACTCTCCTTATTCAAATTCCACCAACACAAGCCGGTTATCAAATGGAACATCCGGTGTTGCAGGTGAGGAATATTCAAATGGCACATTTCAAGAGCCATGAAACGGATGACCTTGTCAGGCCAACTTCAGGATAAGGGCAAATGACGTGATTTTTTCTGGGCATGTCTTCATGAAGTATAGTGAGTTCATGATCATTATATGCTTGGTTCTCAACCCTCAATGGTGAATGGTTTGTGTACCAATATTCTTGATCAAGTCCCACTGGGTGATTTTTGCTTGAATGCCAGCAAGAGCAAGAAAGGCAAATGAAAATCTTAATCTGATAAGAAAAATGGTATTAAGATACGAGGGATCCCATGCTACACATTTTATATATTTTAAAATTATTTCTTATTAATTTTTATCTTTATTATATTATTGTTAAACTATTTGAGTTGTTCTACTTATCATTCATATATCACATGCTTTTATAAGAAAAATGTAAAAAATAATTAAAATATATAGTGTAGTGTGTGGAAATGATAAGGAGAATTATTCTTACTGTATTTTTTTTAATTCTTTTAACTTTTAAGTCCCTTTTCCCCTACAGCCATCTCAACCCTGAAAGAAAGCCCCTGAAAAGGTTTTTGCCGTGCACGAAGTTTTCATGGACCCCCCGGAATCTATCTTATTTAAGTTGGCAGCTATAGCTTTTGGAAGAAAGAAGCATAGAGTTGAAATTTGAAAATGCAAAGCACATTAAAACCACTGTCGGATCTTAGAATGGAATCTTGGTGCGGTTTTGGTTTGTCACAAGTGGGTTAATGGACTCTGAAGCTTTGGTAAAACGGCATAAAATTGCAATAAGAGTTTTGTCGTGTATTAATTTATGTACCAATACTAATTCTTTCATATTTAAAATTTAAATTAGCATTATTTTTAATAAAATTTACTTTTTGATCAATCACATTAAATTGATACACATAGTAGTTTGCAATTGTGTTTATAATTAGATTTTTCTTTATAGTAATCCCTGATGACAATACCAGGGTGCTCCGAATATGACACCAGTGTAAATGATTTTTTTTTTGCTTTTTTTTAAAGCATTTTTTAAACATCCTTAATCATTAAGAAAAAATATAAATACAAATTCATTACTATTCACTTCCTTAACAATTAAAAAAATATTAAAAAATTCAAATATACTAGCGGGCTCATTTGAGAGTCATACTAACATTTTCCAATCTCTAATATGACATATTTCACCAACACGAGGAACCGTTGATTTTCATTTTTATATGCATGAATACAATAATAGATATTTAGTAGGAAAAGAAAAGGCAAATATTGCTAACTGACATTAGAAACTCTTGTATCGTGTCTAGTTTTTAGCTCCCTCACAGACTCTAAAGCCGTGTTGTTTCAATATAAATGAGTAGTCAATTACACGAACTACAACAGACTTAGTCGGTGCAAGTGTTAATGCACAAGAGAAGGCAAGCACATAAGAATAGAAAAGCACCTTAATCTTTCATTTTAAACCATGCTTACACACCCAAAGTTGTACAAATATAAATGGCTTCCGGCTTCTATGAAGATGGTCTTCCAGCATTGAATACAAAAACCCATAAAACTTCATCTCAAACTTTTTTTTCAAAAAATTCCCAAACTTTTTCACACTCTCAACATTCAAACATCCATTTAGTCGAACACTACCCAGTCCTGAGTTATTTTGGTAGAGGATTGCAGTGGGGTTGGGGCATGCAGGCTTCCCAATCCCGACTCAAAAGTCTCCCATTTGGTATTCATTGACTCCACATCCTTACTGTTGCTAAAGGGGTTGGAGTTTTGTGCCTTGAGCTTGTCGAGCATGTCTACAAAGCTCTGGACTCGACGAACCTGTGCAACAAATAATCAATGTCAAGTTCGCCATCTTGTCAGACATGTTGTTTGCTATATATATCATCTTCTCTCTTATTTTTTCTCTTAATAAACTTTGATTATCACCCCACAAGAAGCTCAGGAGCTCAGACATAAAATGGCTGTCTGTTCCTCCCAAATCAGAAAACCTCAATCGTTTTACATAAATTTTATTACAGGACAGATACTTTATAGGCAATCTCCTTCTCATCTTCTGCTTTAAGCACAGAACCATAACAAGGTCTGATAAGTGTCATCCACCCAAATCGTGTTTGGCTTGAGCAGAGAAGCCATAAGACTAATTCGAAACAATCCAAATTGAAGTAGGTTTTCATAATATATCTAACTTCCATAACACTAACCAACAACAATAATCCCTTCAATCAGGACACAAGTTCAAAACCGGCATTCTGAATTTCTGACTAACCAAACAACACAAAATATTTAATGTCAAGAGTGTTGATAAGAATATTAATGGCATACCTCAATCCGTCTCTGCACTTTTGCTTCTCCATCAGCCTCAATAGAATCCAATTTAAGCAACTGCATCATGAGCAACTCCGTCAATACAACAAATTCCTTATCCATGATCTTGCCGCCACTGCGAACGGTTGCCTCCAAAGCAATAATCTAAGAAAAACATTAACAAACACTAAAATAAGTCTTTATGATGATGATGATATAGAAGTATTCAGATAATGGACGCCAACCTTCTCTGAAAGCCTCTCAACCTCTGCTCTCACTTTGGCAACTGCCTCACAGGCCTTTAGTATACATTGATTTCTCTGCATCTCCTTGAGCTTCTTCTCTTTGCTAGCCGGGTCCTCCAACAGTATAACTTTGGACGTATCTTTTACACCTGCCATTTCCAAGCATTCCTTATCCTCCTTTTCTTTCCCTCGAAACAACAATCTTTGCTCCTTAGGCTCCAGACCAGTCTCATGGGAAAGAACCATTTTCAAATCCCCTTTTCAGTGAACATAAACAGAGATTAAGCATCAGATACAGGATTGAATTATGATAAACCCGACAAACCAATTAATGAAGCAAAATTCTGAAGTCCTAATGAATATCAGATAATGGGTTTAAGAGAGAAGGGAAAATAAATGACAAATAAAGCAAACAGAAACAAGATTACTAAATCTCAAGAGGTCAACTTCGAGAAGCAATTGCCTATTGAATTATAGAGGTCAATGCTGAACTCATGGTCTTCATGGGGAAAGATCAAGTTCGAATTCCTTCTAAACTTGCTGAAATGCAGGACCAAAAATTATAAGACTTGCTTTTATGGCAATGACCCAAAGACCAAAAGGTGAAAGTGAAATGCACCAAACTAGGAAAGGGGCGCAAATCCTCACAGAATTGACACAAATAGAGTAAAACAAAAGGAACCCAGAAATTAGTCTGTATGTTGATGATTACCGAAAGTGGATTGGGCAGGGACAGTGATATCATGATGATAAGAACCATGGGAGACTTTGATCTTGATCATAGGCCCAGACGATGCATCCCCAACATCTCTCCTTTGAACAAGCATGCCACCCGGCCTGAGCTCCCAACCAATCTCTCTATTAAAGCCATCATTCACTCTACGCTTTGAAGTTGAGCTTTTCATAGTCACCAAAATTGGTTGAAATTCATGGAATTTAGAGTGGGGGAAAGGGTAAAAGGTGGAGTTGGTAGACACGGGTCAGAGAGCAAGCGGTTTGAGTAAGCAAAGAAAGAAACTTTAAGATAGGGACCTCCTAATAAGAGCTAGCGGTTGGTCGGTTACAGCTTATAATAAAAGTTGGTGCGAGGAGTCGAGGGAATTTCATAGTTCTTCTTGATATTCATTTATTTTTTATTAATTGTTAAATGATTACTTTGAATTTTGATGCTTCTACAAGTTATGAGTTTAATTTTTAAGAGAAATGTTTTAGCAACAAAATAATTATACAAAAATAAATTTACAAATTAACATAACTTAATATAATATATGAAATTATAAAATTATCTTTATTATATAAAATAGATCTAATTATCATATAAAATTATGTTAATTTAAGTTTATTTTTTTGAAATCTTTTTGTGATATAAGACTTCATGATTTTTAAATTGTAAAAAGTTGATTCCTAAACTTCAAAATGCTTGTAATTAGATGCATCTACCAATATTCTAGAATATTATAGATGATTTTCATATAACATATTAATGTCACGTGTCAATCCTTGATTGGCTAACACATGGCATCAATATGTCACATCAACAATCAAAGACTGACACGTGACAATTTCCCATTGATTTTATTTTATTTTTATTTACTTTGTTAAGTGACATTGACTAAAGTGTTAATTGAGATTTTTGGAGACCTCAGTTTGTAAAAATACAAGAAACCTAGGTACTAACTTAGCAAACATTAATTTATAAAAAAAGTTTAAGAAGTAAATATCTTACAAATTAAATTATGTCATATCAGCAATTTAGAGAGTTAGTCCTCTAAACCGGCCGCTTGTGAACACAAGTGCTTTTCTCAAGAATATGAGACTCTCATGCTTAGTTTTTATTCTTAGGCATTGTATAGAAATCATATATGCTTTCCAAATATCTTCATATTTCTCTCCTCAAATGCATCAAACCGTATGGTAATTTTTTAAGAAAAATATCTATACCTAAAATCACAAGAAACATTTTATAATGTTTTATAGAAGAAAAAACATACAGAATCTATGGTTTTTCTTTAGTGTCTGAAAATAAAAACTGTATATAATATTTCCTTTATTTTTTTTTTTTATGTATAACTAAATAAAACTTGTTTAATTCTGAGTTTTGATCTTGTGCAATACATGAAAACTTCTTCACTTTTATACAGATATTTTGTGAATGGTCATAAGTATTGATTGGTATAAAAATGGTTCGATAACAGAACTCTAATAATGATAATGATAAAAATAAATAATAATAATTATAATAATAAACAGAACAGGAGAACGAAATTAATTGTAGGCTTTAATCAAGCAATACATAATACACTAAACAATCTTAGACTGAATATCGTATCTAAGAGGAAAAATATAGAACCAGGATTAAAAGAAAGAGTAATGCTATTCAATATCGTCTATTTTCTCATCATCTTCTGATTATTTATAATATTTCACTTGTAAACCTATCGTATAATGTCACATCATTAGATGATATTGAGAAAAAAAATGATGAATAAGATTTGCCACATACAAGTAAAGTGACGTATTAATCTACTTACTAATACTGATTCCTTGATATTCCAAATTTAAATTAGTATTATTTTTAATAAAATTTCTTGTTGATTAATCATATTAGATTGATACACATATTAATACGTAGTTGTACTTGCAATTAATTTTTATTTTTTTTTTAGTTTTGGTCTTATTTTAATAAAATATTAGACGCCTATATGACTTGAGGAAAAATATTAAAAATATAATATAAATAATTAAATATATCATTTCTTTAAATTTGCAAGACAAAGCCTATAATTTAACGATTATTAATTATTTGTAAAAGCTCATGCATTTATAATAATGTTTACCCCGCGGGATTTCCCAATTTATATATATCACGAGCCATTGATGAGTACAATGCTGCATATAGAGCCGAAATGGTGTAGACCTGAGTTAGTATGGGACCCATATTAGTCAGCAATCGATCATATATGTTTGCACCTGATGAGATTGAGCGACAGCCATTGCAAGCTAGCTTTTTGGTCTTTAGCTGTTGGAAGGAGACTGCCAGGGAATTTCCAAGTTTACATAGAAAAAATAAAATAAAATCATTCTAGCTGGGAACCACAGCCATTGCATCTGTGTTTTTTCCTTCCTTTTTCATGTCAATTTCGTTGTGGTTTGCATATAGGTTTTCATGTCAATTACTTTACTACGTGTATTATTAATTATAATTTGAATCAAAAAATTCTATCTAATGATGTAATATAAGAGGAATTATCTCCCCAACCCTACTAATTAATTATCAATGTTTACAACAATAATTAATAAAATTAGATTCATGTCATGTTTAGATTTAGATTTCTTATATATTCGTTAATTATATCATGTGTCCATTAATATTTCTTCTATATTTTTGCCTACATTTTTACCATAAGTTTTTTGTGTTCTTCGTTCACGTGGATAAGGAGCTTTCACCGGCCAGGTGATCAATTCCGGCAAGAGAGTCAATGGAGAAAAAGGCACCAAGTTTAAATATAATGTTTTTTTACTTAGAGAATGTTACAGATACAAAGATATCACACAAAATTAAATCTAAAAATTAACATTATTTGTTAAATCTATTTTTTTATATAAGAAATCAACTTCATTTCATTCATAAAACTCAAAGTTACATCTGTGACTGATAAATATAAAGAAATACCTAGATTATAAGTCAAACTATTCGTCTGTGAGGAGCTTCCTAGCATACAAATTTTTTTATGACGAGTATTGTCTTAACTTTTATAAACTCTCTACTAACAAAATCTTCTGAGATATGAAACTCTATAAAAATAGAGATCTCCATTCCAGTTTATTTGATATAACAACCATCTCATAATCTCCAAAGTATCTTTATAATAAAAGTATTTTTACAATCTAACGTATCACATTAAATCACATTAATTTTATATGAATTTATTTTTATTGAATCTTTTTGGGACTAAAATAATTTTTTTATTTATGTATTTTAAAATTAAGTATTTAAATATCCTTAATTTATAATTCATCAATATCAATGTCAACATGACCAAATTAATAATTAGATGGTACGTCTTATCTAAATACTAAAAAAAAATTTAATAATCATCAATGAAAAGTAATTAACGTCGACCCTGTCGGGTCGCCACCTAAGAGCTGTCTGGGTCACAACCCTGGTAGATGCTTGGGTCTCTATGATCTATCCCTTTCCTTCTTTTGAAGTTGTTTTTTAAATGATATTTTTATAATTTTTTAATTGTTTAGATTAACATTTAATTTTGACTGAGTATTGAAGGTATTTTAATGGAATGACTGTAACAAATTCACAAACTACGAGGTTGTATTTAGATATTGAGATAATATGAAAATAGTATTATTTTGTAAGTATTATCGAAATGTGTTTAAATATATAAAATAGGTTAAGATGGGTTTCACATTTTTGACAATATGAACACATGCTCGATCGATCGCATCATGAACATTTAATACTATATCTATGTCTATGAGGTGAATTAGTTCTGTAGGGTACTTTTTCTGGTATTGTATCAAGTGAGGTCCCTGCTGCCAAATAAAACACCCGCATATATGCAATAGACGATACGTACAGCTCAAACATATATAGTTCTTAGATAAAAAAGCGAGTCCTAGCAGTAGTACTCATGAAGCATCTCTAAAAGGGCTTGAGAGAAATGGACAAAGTTTATCAATTATTAGGTACTGGTCCCTGGCCTTTATTCCAACATAGTAAACATATCTAAAAGGCTTCGAGTGACATGCATCATGGATATAGAGAGCATTGATTAGCTAGAATCGAGTACATGACACTATGAAGCAACCACACATGCACTATAGCTAGCAATAATGCTCATATATATACAGAATTACAAGAAAAACAAGCATTTGTGATGGATTATTTGGATGAAAATAGGCTTGGTTTAACAAGAAATAGTCATTTTCGTATGAATTAACTAGTTGACAAGAAATAAGTAATTTTTTTTATGCGCAGTACTAAAGAATCATTTTGGAACCTGAACAAAATCAAAATTCCGCAAAATCTGCACAAGTGCTCTCTGAGAGAATGTGGGACACATTATTATAATTAGGGGATAGCTCCAACGTATCCATCCAAAGAAAGAAAATGTAGAGTCGGAGGGACAGCATAATGAAATGCAAAGAAAAACACAGAGAAGACATGAGAGATTGTACACTTTCTTGGAGGAGCACTTGTGGAGGGCAGCAGATTCATCAATAATAATAATAATGAGTGAAGATGGCCCTTCCGTAAAGATTAAAGAAGAAGAAGAAGGGGAAAAAAAAAAAAAAATCCACAGAAACAAAGATGTCAAGTAGCAGAGATCACATCTTTTTGGTGGTAGTGGTAATGGTGGTGGGGGAGAGAAGCCTGCAGGCATGGCTTTTTGCCCACGTGTATACTTTTGCCATGGTTAATATTGGGGCATATATATATTTATCTCATTATTTCTTTCTAGTAATAATGGAAAGCCCAATGATTAAATTGGAAAGATGATCAGGTAGGTAGTTGGGAACTTATAAAGTGGGTGAAATAATATTAGCTCTCTCTCTCTCTCTCTCTCTCTCTCTCTCTCTCTCTCTCTCTCTCTCTCTCTCTCTATATATATATATATACATATACACGAATATGCGATGGCGATTATCGTTTTAGTGCTTATATATATTGATGATCTTTTGATCATTTCGCTTGCCATTCTAATCTTTTTTAGATAAATGATATTTTCAATTCTAGAATGAATAAGTTTCATGCATTTCTTTTAAAACTCACTCTTAAAAGTAAAGTCTATTACTAAAACTGTATATAATATTATTCATATTTTAAGAATACAAATCATGATCAAATCACAACGAAAAAGACTGGAAACAAATAATTATAATAGTAACGGGTGGGATTAATTGGCCGTCATGATTCGATCTAATGGATTTATTTAATACTCATAAGATCAAGAGAGTTATAGATTTAATGTAGTTTTGGACCTTTGGTAGTACTAAGTTTTTATTTTTTTGAAAACTTCTATATCAATTTTATATATATATATATATATATCAAAACTTCTACTATTATGATTGAATGCAACCTTTTTTAATATAAAATAAATATTTTAGTCAATCACATTAATAAAATACGTAAAAAATATGTAAAAGTGATTGTAAGTAACATAAGTTTATATATATACATGGTTGATGCAGTAATTGTTATGATCTCCACGCACTTAATTCAGAAACTTATTATAAAATTTACCTAACCTAATCGGCAGAAAGCAAATGAAGTTGTCGCTAGACAAGTACTACTCTTTAGTGGGGTTTCACTTTCACTACCGAATCTAAGTGTCTAAAAGGGAGATGGACCACCTAATCAAGCCACACACATCATACAAAACAACAAATCATCTTGTATAGTTTTTAAATAATCCAAAAAGTCATTAAATATCAGTGCTAGCAGAAAGGGACATCCTTCCATAAAGCTCGAACTAACAACCCCTAAACCCCATTTATTTTTTTAATCATATCCCCCACTTAAACCCACCCCAAATCATTTATTTTTGTTACATGCATGACCATATATATATAAATTTTATATAATTAAGGTTATTAATTAGCTAGAAGGTGGAAAATTTAATTTAATTTAATTTTTGTTTTTTTTTTTAAAGACATAACATGAATTTTTGTAATTTTGGTCGATGGGACAACACAACATGATCGAGACTAATGGCTAGTTAGATAGGCGTGCGGCAGTAGTACCAATGCGTGAGGCTGAGGTTATCATCCTAGCTAAGGTGGTGGTATGTGGTGGATGGACTTTTTATCATCAAGTGTTTAACAAGTGCAAAAGATAGATAGATCAGACAAAATACGCATACTATTATTGTAATCACCTTTTGTCTAGAATTATTCTCGAGGCCGAGGTTGATGTTGATCATGATCATGATAGACAACATTCCTATTGCCCCCGCTTCCCCTCCATAAATATATATATATATATATATAATATATAATATATATTATGGTCGTCGTCGTCCTCTGAGCTCTCATTCCTATATATCTTAAGCAAGCCACACTCTTTCTGTGTGGCGTGCTTTTTCGACGTATTTTGGTGGGGTGCTAAGTGTGGAATCGAAGTGTATATTGGATTTAGAATTATGGGGTTTGAGATGAGCGTTATAATTCGAAGCTATGACGGGGGGCAATCCGATAGAGCTCAAGTGGAAGATCTCGAGAGAAGATGCGAGGTAGGGCCAGCAGAACGAGTTTTTCTCTTCACAGACACTATGGGCGACCCCATCTGTAGAATTCGAAACAGTCCGATGTACAAGATGCTGGTACAACTCTATTTTTCTCCATTAATAATAATATTATTATTATTATTTCATCTTCTTCTTTCATCTTGTCTGCACCATGATCATTGATTTTCTAGACAGAGAGTTGTTAATGTTCTTAATTCTAGCCTCGATCCTGACATAGACAACGTATTAATTGATAATGTCTAATCGAAGAAAACTTACTGATGATCATGATCATGTTAGGTGGCGGAGTTGGACAAGGAACTGGTTGGTGTTATTCAGGGTTCTGTTAAGGTTGTCACGGTTCATAGGCATGATGATCATATGGATCTAGCCAGGGTTGGCTACATCTTAGGCCTAAGGGTTGCACCCGTTCATCGGCGACGAGGGATTGGCTCCAGCCTGGTGCGCCGGCTGGAGGAGTGGTTCATTGCCAACGACGTTGATTATGCGTACATGGCTACCGAGAAAGGAAACGAGGCCTCGGTTAAGCTCTTCGTGAACAAGTTTGGCTACAGCAAGTTCAGGACTCCGGCTATACTCGTTAACCCGGTTCACAATCACCCATTTCATATTTCATCCAACGTTGAGATACAGAAGATCAAGATAGAAGAAGCTGAATCTCTGTACAGAAAATTCATGGCGGCCATGGAGTTCTTCCCTCATGACATAGACAACGTGCTGAGGAACAGGCTGAGCTTGGGAACATGGGTGGCTTATCCGAGAGGGGAGTCTTTTGGGTCAAATGGGCAAGTTCCAAGTAGTTGGGCCATGCTTAGCGTATGGAACAGTGGAGAGATATTCAAGCTGAGGCTGGGGAAAGCACCTTTATCCTGCTTGATATACACAAAAAGCTCAAGATTGATGGATAAGTTTTTCCCCTGCTTGAAACTGCCTTTCCTGCCAAATTTTTTCCACCCATTTGGATTCTACTTCATGTATGGGGTGCACCGGGAAGGACCGATGTCTGGAAAGCTGGTGAGGAGCTTGTGCCAATTCGTGCACAACATGGCAACCAAGTCGAAGGACTGCAAGGTAATCGTAACAGAAGTTGCAGGTGACGACACTCTGAGACATCACATCCCGCGCTGGAGATTGCTCTCATGCCTGGAAGATTTGTGGTGCATGAAAGCCTTGAAAAATGAAGAGAGAAACACACTCCATGAATTGACAAAAACTCCACCAACAAGAGCTCTTTTTGTAGACCCTAGAGAGGTATGAACCCAAAAAAGTATCCTGATGATCACCTGTCCATATATGCCTGAGGTAGCCAAACCCCACCTCATGGTAATGTATGATATGTCCAATCCATCTCTCCTGGTGGGGGTTTTCCTCTTGTTCCTTTCACATCGGTGACACAAAATCTCACAAGATTTCCTTAAATAGGTGACACCCTTTGTTGTCCTTGTTCACAACTAGATTTTGCTCCTCACGATTCAGACTGATCAATAAGCGCGGTGGTCCAACTTTTGTCCCGTCCTCTCAGGTAAAAGTTTTAGCTGGACCATCCCCTCCCTTGTTGAGTCCCATCACACCATATATCCATCTCCCTAACATGCCACAACATACTGACAACTGAGAATTTCGTCTAAATGAAAGAGAAGATGATCATCATCATCATATGTATGAACAAAAGTGTTTTTCTAAAGGGTATTTAGACCACTCAATGTATTAACTCCTACAAAAGTAACTGATCTCAAGTTGGAAATTTTGGACCTCTTTCCTTGTTACAGCATTGTCGCCAGCCAAATGCGGAACCCCCGCATTATTCAGAGCCCTAGACGTTCATGATCGTGGCCATGATTAGATAAAGTTAGCTGCATGAGTTAGGTGCGCATTCTGTCCCGCCAAAGAAGAAACTAAGCCCCTTTACTGCTAGTACTAAAAAGATGATAAAAAAACGCATAATTGCCAGAAAAAGGACCCGGTGCCCTTTTGTTAACGATGATCATGATTAGCATGATCATGATAAGGAGGAAACTATTGATACTGATGGTGATCAGGCTATTTTTAATTGGCTAGATGAAAGGTGGGGGAGATTGGAAAAGTCCAATCACATCGCCTAGCCAGCTAATTAATTATCATACTGAAATGGGCTTTGATTATTCGAAGAACCTTTTTATCCTTCTGATAGAAAAAATCTCAGTGAGTGGAATATGCGGCGTTCGATCATTGGCAATTAAGTACTGGCACTAATAAAAGGCATGGATAATGATTTTTGTGGGTTTCAAGTTTTCATCTTTATTGTTGAATCCGGGCATTACCTTCAACCTAATACAGTATGTGTATGTGTCATGTCCCCACACACACACACATTCAGATCAGAAAGGAGATTTCCAAATCTTTTGGTCCTTCTGTAAAATCCAGGCTGAAAGATCAAGAATGAATCTTTTATATAAATAAATATATATATATATATATATATAAGGTGGAGAGTACTGCTCAATTGATCCAGAGCCAAAAATATTATTTATTGTTCAGTCATTTTCTAAAGATGGATGATCATGATCAGGACCCTTGAATGATCCGTTTTGCAGAAATTTGCATTTTCCTGGGTTGAGCTTTGTGGTTATGATGAACCATTTTTGTTCAATGATTCCAACGCGCACGAACTATTTTAAACTTTCCGTGGAAATAAAAATCAGAGAGAAGGATGGTTAAGCTTAAGGGCTCGGTTCTTATATTGTATGTACAAGCCAAAAGGCGTAAATGATTTCTATGAATAAAGGTTTGAATAATCGAGGATGATTAGAGTTATACGAGCTGTTGTCGCATGTTCTATATTTGACTCTGACGTCGTATGTCAGGAAGGTCCCGTAGCTCAGTTGGTTAGAGCGTTGGTCTTATGAGCCGAAGGTCGCGGGTTCGAGCCCCGCCGGGACCAAATGCATTGATATAAAGAAGGTTTTCAGTTTTGCTGTTGCAATGGGCTTTTTGCTTAAGTCTAGAAGAGATAAAGGGCCTTCCTTCTCAGTCTTTAGATCAGGCCTCATGATTCCGGGTCATAACGAGCCCAATCCACACAAAACCTGAAGAGTCCTCGTATAACTTTATAATGTTCATGGTAGAGAGAGAGAAAACACACATTATGATGTTCACGTGAGTGATCATTTTGTTACATCTATTATAATTTATAATTTTGGAAACCATTAATATAATTTTTACTATATAGTACTGACATTTTTATTTCATATAATTATAAATGGATATTTTTCTTCTTGTTCTAAGTTCTTTCACCTATAAGCTTGTGCAGAAAATACACCATCCACATCCTAACATTTGACATTATAGGATTTTAGAGTTTTGTTACATACAGTCACTTTTAAATATAATTTTTTATATATTTTACTAATGTAATTGATTAAAATAATTATTTTATATTAAAAAAATAATATAATTAATTATATTAATAAAAAATATAAAAAAAATATGTAAAAAATGATTGTATATATATTTTTTATAAAAAATAAATCTCACCTTTTAAGATTCCATTAAAGACTCTTTCTAAGACATGAATCTAGGTCAGGTCATGCTCTTGGAAAGGTTTGATTAGACTGTTGAAACTTATCCAGCTAGATGTCAGGCATTCTTTTATTAGAACTGTTAGATACAGTCGACACATGTAAGTAAGATATAAACGATTGTACGGAATGAATAAATAAAAATTATAAAAATATTTTTTATGTAAATTTTATATTAATTTATTTTTTTTAAAATGACTATACGTCGCTTGCACAATCACAATTCTAAATATCATTTTTCTTATTTTATAGAGCTTTGCTTCTTCAGCTAGTTCATGCATATATCACATCGGAGGCTAATTATATTTGTCGTTTGCAGCCTCCTTAAGAGGGTAATAGCAGTCCGTTTCATAAATTGGGTCTGTGACTTTGATACCATGCATGCAGCTGCTAAACGACACCTTTTGAAAGATTTTCGCACTATCTCCCGTGATTCACAATTTAGAGCACCTCTCACTTTTTTATATGCGCGTTGTAGGAAGGCATGAATACAATGAGAAGGGTTATATCTGCATACAACTTTTATATAGGAAAATTAAATTATTTTTAAAATGTGACAAATTAAATCAAGCATTTCTCCAATAATATTAAAATTGTTAAGATCACTTAGGATGTCCTTGTATGCTTGACGCTAAGAACTAAGAAGGTATTGATAACCCAAGAAAGGATGCTATTGGCCATCAAAGATAATTGACTTACAAAAATATTTTATAAAATTAAATTTACAAGTTGACGTGATTTAATATAAAGAGTCAAATATGCTTTACTATGAAAGAATTATAATATGACAGTATCACATCAAATAATATTAGTTTATAAATTTATTTTTATAAAATCATTTATATACTTTGGTCAACTTCATTTGTTATTATCTACTTTTAAGTAAAAGTGGGTTTTAATTATAATCTCTTTTTTTTTTTTCCTAATAAGCAAGTATATTATATATATTAAACAATTATAAGATACAAGAGTTAAAATGGTGGAAGGTCTCAAAAATCATCTCCAACCAGCTAATACAACATAAGGAAAAAAAAAAAGATATAGAGTCAATGACTAAGCTCTCACCTATTTCTCACACTGGGAAGTTAATTGAAGAGGTTTTGTTGCAATCAAAAAATCGAATTGCAATACTACGACCAAAACTCGCAATAAATTATTTTGTGTAGCAACTTGTTGGTCGGACTTGGTTGAAGGGAACTCTGACTTCCTCTCTCTCTCAATCTTTGGTCAGAAGAAGTAAAAATATAGAAAAATAGCAACCAGTAGATGGTCCAATATGCTAACAAACAAATGTTAGTAACTATGTAGGCATATGGGGATCGTGCTACTATTAGAGAGAGGAAGTTGGTCAGGTCTGCAAAATTCAAGACCATTGATCCCACTACTATCACCCGCAGCGGCAAAAGGCTCAACATGGCACTTGACATGTGACGATCGTAGCTAGCTAAGAAGCAATAGATCAGCCCACCAAGAAAAATAGCCAGAAAAAATCTACCATCAACTCCGAAAAGGACTAGAGAGTAGGAGGGATAGAGGAGCCAAGCTCCACCCCCATTGGACGGAGATGAGAGGATGTTTAAGAGATGTGTGGAGTTTTGGGAGGGGAGAGAGAGAGAGAGAGAGAGAGAGAGAGAGATGTTTCCTACTTCCTAATTCTAATTAAGTTATTTGAGGGTTTATCATAATCTACTTAGTAAAAACACGTCTATTTATATGTTTATGTAGAATATGTTTTATATATGACATACAAAACATAGGTAACTTATCACAACATAATCGAAACCTATTAAGGTATTTTTGCTTTCTCTTTCTTCAACTCCCAACCATCATCTCATCTCAAACTAATTCTCTTTTTTCACTCTCAATTGCTTAAAAGTGCATTTGGTTGTTGAAATCAACTCCACTCTTTTCAAACTAATCAATAATGGAATTTTCTATTTTTTAAATTCTCAAAAAAAAAGTTAAACTTATATCAAACTATTTCATAAATTTAAACACATCTCGATCTATTTACATTTAAATATATATCAATTCTAATCATATGAGATCACCTCAACATCCAAAAATTACGTCTCTCTTAGAAAATTATATATTAAATATTCTTAAAGCTAGCATGGATGATGAGGTATTCTCGACCTATCACGAAATCTTATAACAATAAAATTTACAATCACAGGACACACTATTATAGGTTAGAAGTATCATGTTACTGCAAATCTACCTAATAATTACTCCTCAGTCGCCTCCAATCCATGGTAAATCTGCATGCCATCTTGCACAACTACTCTAGCACCATGCTAAGCCTCCCACCGATAAAGCCTCTTTCTTCCCCCTATCCCTTTCGTCCGATCTCATGTCTCGATCTCTCGATATCCTTTATTTGTCTCCATCTCTCTATTATTAACCCATTTTATTTTATTTTCTGGCTCAAATGACTAAATAATAGAAAATGATAATATAATTATTAAATATTTATTAATAAAATTTATATTCATCATTCTCACAAATCACACACCATATTTTAAATTTTTTTTTTTTAATTTTATTCTTTTTAAATTAATTAAATTTTTCTACTCGATCATTATCTATATAACACATATTTGATAAGAAAATATATATATATATATAGATAACGTGTAACAAAACTCCACATTTAGCGTTAACCTACACATTGTCTGTATTAGGTTCAATAATTTGACAGATTCGTAGCTTCAACCATAAGGTAACTGTAGTCTGTCTCCTTCCTAGTCGTCCTCTTCTTCTTCAATCTAATGTATTTTGTTTTATTATATATGTTGATTGAAAGAGCTGGCAGAAGAGACAATGATCGATCTTAAATGTAGAACATCGTAGTAGATAGCAGTCGGTTTGACCATTCTCTCATTCACATATATAATAGGTGCGAGACTCAAAAACATTGGCCAGAAAGCACGGAAAGCTGAAACACTGCTTTTTGTCCTTCTCTCCAGTGTCCCCCATCTTACTCTCCAGTCAACGACATCACGTCCGACTTTTAATCATAATCACCGGAGATAACGAATTTATAAGAAAACAATTTCATGTAAGCATGTCGTTTCTGATTTGAACGGGTAGATATGTTGTGCAGGCACCTTATCACTCTTCTTCACCAATAATTGAACAAATTACTAGCTTGCTTTTGTCTCAATACTTTAGATATATAGCATGTTTTCAATCATTTTGTATTCCTGATTTTAAAAATCAAATTATTTGGTGAGAGAAATGCTTTAACTAATTCTATAAAATAAATCTGTAAAGTGATGACGTAGTTTGACGTGGTACGTTATATTGTAAAATTATTTTTATTATAAAATAGATTTAATGTATCATATAAAACCATATCAATTTTATAATTTATTTTTATAAATTTTTGATTTTTTTATGGTTATAGCATTTCTCTTCCGGCAAGATGGATTATGAAAGGTGCCAAGTTGGGGGCACAATGATTCTAAATTACCACTTCTAACTATTGACCAGATGATCATGAGTTAGTGATTAGGAACAGAGAGTACAGGGATCTTTGGATCTTACCATTAGTGAGAATTAAAACCGGAAGAACTAATGTTTCATTAACAGGTCCAATGAGAAAAATCTGGCAAAAGGTGATTACTTTCGGAGAAATCTCTAGACAGCAAAGAGCTGGGGTATTGACATTCACAGTGATCTCTCTCTCTCTCAAGCACTCACTTCATTCATATTAGACGATGGGAAAACCTTGCGTTCTGATGATCTGTTCCTGCTCAGCATCCTCTTCAGCGAACAACTCAGGGACGAAGATGATGATGAAGTTACTGATACAGAATCTCCCATCACTGCATTTTGATCACTCTGATTTTCGCAACCCGGAATATCAATCACAAACTCCATTGCAGAATCCCCATCACTGCCCACAGTTCCCAACTCAACCCCTACCCCCTCCGAAGAATCAACAGCTGAATCAGTCCCTGAATTCGCTTCCGAACCAACCGTCACGACCTTAGCCTCGCACACCACCGGAGCTCTGCAAATGGGACAATTCGTATGAGAACTCAACCACATGTCAATGCACTCCACGTGAAAACCGTGGTGGCACTTGGGCAAGTCCCTCCCCATCTCGTTTTCCTCAAACGGGCTCAAGCAAATGACGCATTCCAACCCATTCTTGTGCTCCGCTGAGCTGTATAGAAAGAGAGGGATCGTAGCAATGAGTGACGCGTCGAGACCTTTCGTTGGAGGGCTGGGAACAGAGGTGTCAAGGTTGAAGGTATGGAAATGGTGGAACCGAGAGGGTCGGAGCGCGTGTGAGACGGTCATGGAGCGTCGCCGCCGTTGCTGGGCTTGGGCTAAGAACCATTTCGCATAAATGTGGAGAAGCAAGACGAAGAGGACGACAAGGAGTAGAGATATTACGGCCGCGAGCATGATGTTTCCGTCGTAAGAGAATATGCTCCGGACTATGTGGCTGAGTGTGTTGGTGGCTTGCTCTGGCAACTCAGGAGGGCTGGAGTCGGACATTGTGATCAATAAGCAGCAAGATAGAATGGTGGGTCTCTCTGCAATCTTGCGTCTATGAGCAATCTTGTGTGCGGAGAAGGTGGGGGATATAAGTATAAAGATAACCAATGGAATCTTCTTCTTTCTTTTTCTTTAGCGTGAGAGAACGTTTACGTGAAAATAAAGTCGTTGCTATAGGTTTTATATTTTGGATATTGTGCAGAAACTCTCTCTCTCTCTCTCTCTCTCTCTCTCTCTCTCATGTGTGTGTGTGTGTGTGTGTGTGTGGGGTTACTCTGAAGTCAAAAAAGAAATCCCTTTATTCAAGGAGATAATGAGACTCATATGCATGGGAGAGGAGAGAAAGGGGCAGAAATGAAGGACTCGTGAAGGCGACGGCAGCAGAGGGTGTTGGTGGGTGGGTGGGGTTATTTGATTCATGCGGTGTTTGATATATTTGTTTAGTGGTGTGGGGGTGGAGGTACGGATCCCAATGCCAGATAGGTGGGGTTCCTTTGAGGCCCCCATCTTTTTCAACTCCTTTCTGGGTCTTTGGTTCTTTTATTAGTTTTTGTTGTTTCTTGTGTGGTACATTGGTAGTAAGGTGTGGGGTCCCCCACTCAGACTATATTGGATCAGAGGTCCCATGTGAATCTAACCAGTAACAAGACAATGTCTTCTTTTGACTCTCTGCAAACACAACCATCTGCTTCCTCTTTTTCCCCTTTTTTTTTAGCAAATAGTCATGCCCATGATCTACAACCACGATCATCTGCGACTTCTACAGTATGTCTTTTGCTAGCTTTCTTCCACCTTTTCTTGCTGCATGTTTTGGGCAAGTGATCAAACTTTAGGTGTTAATTCTAGGCTCGTGACCTGGGACCTATCTCAGGGTCAAATGTACCACCCATACATGTGACAGATTTAAGATTCAGTCGAGGCCTCGTAGGTACACAATCTAGAGGCCCAATAACCAAAAACCATATGAGATTTGGAACCATTTTGGGGGTCTGGACTTTGCAGAGAAGAAGACTGCACATTTGAACCATTTTGGATTTGATGATTATTTGAACTCAATGTTGCATTTATATGCTGATGCTTCATCTTGTTGACGAATGAGAATCAAAAGAATGGAAACTTGCCTCAGCATTTTGGGTTTATATAATTACAAAGTTCTTGTGAGCTTCATTTAGTCCATGAGTTTGTATCGTTTCTCTTGGACACCTGTAACTCCCATTTGAATCTCAATTATAGTGTGGAGTGGCACCTGAAATCCAAAATGCAGATACTATTAGGATGTAACTCCACAATGTACACCCACCAACCAAACGAAAACAAAAATCCAAGATTAATATACGCTCAACTGCTCATTTGCAGTATCACAATCCAAATTATGGTTGGCATCTGTAATTCTCAGTATTTACCATCACTCACAACAGATGGTTCTTTGAAATCCTAACACTGTCGTGGAGGAGAGAGCTTTATCCCTCTTGTCCCAACATATTTCCATGACATATGGCGGGAGCAAGCAAGAGTCAACCATAGAAAGAAAATTACCTCAATGTATGGAATTTCTTTCAAAGGCCTGTCAGCAAAATAAGCATATAATGCTCTCAAAACTGCCTGCAACAATAAAGGAATACAGAACTTAGATGGATCATAATTGCGACATCAACTATTACACAGATGCTCCATAGGATACATATAACCTGATCAGATATCACTACAACAGGTGCTCGTTGTCGTTCAAGCTCAACAATTACAGCCTCTAGCCTGCATTAAGGGTGGCCATCAATACTATTGCATTTGTTGCAGAAATATGTATTCAAAGACTAAATTCATGGGTCCTCAGACTTCAAATACAGACCTTTGGATAACATCCAAATAAGACTCCCCACGAGGATACCGATACCTAAGCTTGTCCTTCTTGCGTGCCCTGCAATTTTGTAAGTGACATAATTATCCAGCACACATCTCAAAATAACCACAGGTTATTCACACCAGGAAAAAAATGTTCTGAACAAACTGTTTGCAGAGAGATTAAGAAGTGAGTACATTCTTCATCTTTACCATATAAAAAGAGAAAAAAAGATATAACAGAATTGCAACATACTCATATTCCTCAGGCATGTTCTTGTTTATCTCTTCATAGGTCATTCCATCACAAACCCCAGCATTTATCTCATCCAGTGCACGCCATTGTATCTACCAAATATGTAACAAATTACAGACTCCTATATGTATCCTAGAATAAATTCCAACACCTATCACCCACCAAAATCAGCTAAACATATCTACATAAATGGATTTGCAAATCCGATGACGTTAATAAAAATAAAATCGGGCTCTCTGAGCTCTTTCAAAAAAAGAAAAAGAAAAAAGCCAACGACTTTCACATAGACCAACACAAACCTTAGGAAATCCAACAATGGGACTTGCTGTCAAAATTGTTCGTTGCAACGTGCTTGTCCAAATCTAGACAACAACAAATTCAAAAAGTACCTTAGTTCAAAGAAGTTCACAAACTAATAGTTGGAGTTCAAGGTTGTTCACAAATTAGCAGTTGACATTCAATCAATATATTGGTAAGTAACATATTGAATGAATGGTATTTGTGTCGGGACCTGAACCGTTTATATCCGTTGAGTGACAGCCCTTCCACTCGGCACCGTCGGATCACTAAGGACGACTTTCGTCCCTGCTAGACGGGTGGGTCTTGCAGTCAACTTATAAAAAAACTGAATCTTAAGTTGACTCCATTGATGCATTAATGAATTAATGACCCAGTAAAAGGTAAATTAATCTCCCCCCCCCCCCCCCCCAAAACAAAACAAAAAAAAAAAATGGGGTTGAAAGATCATAGACAAGTAGCAAGATCAATTCTAGAACTGTCTTATTCATTTGAACATACAAGCCCAAAACTATAGGGTCCAATATTGTCACCTATTTAACAACACTGAAGCCAAGACTTACAAGCTGGCCTAAGACCTCAACAGTATATTACTGCTTGCTTAACATCTTGAAACTACTTTCTGGCTTCTGAGGACAACGGATACCAATTTGTTTCTTAAAGCAAGAAAAGAAATTTCAAAATCTTAAACAAAGGAAGTTAGTTTCCCAAACCTATCAGCTGTAGGATTTAATCATTGTAATAGACTACTTTGTTTGCAAAGAAAAGGGGAGGAAAAGATGGTTCGTAACTCTCAAACTGAAAATCAGATGGGTATTGAATGAGATCTCGTGTTGTCTAAGAGGGAGAAGTTATTGCGGTTTATAGTGATTCCAAGGAGATCCTATTGTAACCTTGACTAGTACTTTTGAGTATAAATCTAAATGTGACTTGGGATTTTCCTTGTGTCATTTGAGAACGGCCTAATGAGAATGTCAGGGATTTTAGTGTGGGAGATTGCAACACACAAAGTTGAGTATGGGAATGGTGGTGAATCAGATCCTACAATGTCTGTGAAGGGAAAATTCTTGCTGTTTATAATGATTCCTAGAAATTCAATTGTAATATTGACTTGTTCTTTTATAGTATATATCCATTTGGCTTGCACTTTCCTTGGATCCCCACAAAGGTCCTTTATAAATCAAGAATAGACTTACATATATTGCTTCACAGTAAAAGAAACCAAAAACTTGAACATCACTATCATTCATATTGATGAAGCTTACAGAAGCAGTCCTTTCGGACTTCAGTCGCTTTTCGACAAAGTTTGCAAGTTTTTTAGCATAAACTTCTCCACGATCACTGTACATAGAAGTTGCAGTATAAATGGGTGAGTCAGTCATGATATAAAACCAGTTGTAATTGAAGAACGAAAGTTCAAAAGTATATTAAAATGCATAGAAGAACGAAAGTTCAAAATTATATTAAAATGCATAACTAGGACGACTATAAGTGGACAGGACAAAGAAAAATATCTCTGCATCAAACAAATGAATCCAGCTTTAGATGGACATGGTGTCACGACAGGAAAAAAAAAAAATCCAAAAAACTAATTATATGCTAGAAGAAGATTAGGTACAGAAAAAAGGCTACATAATTTTATATAGAATTTTGGCATGCCATTGTAAAATTCTACCACTTAATATTCACTTCAAACATCGAATAAGGAGCATATATTATGACCTTCCAATTTTTGGCACATTATGAATCTCTTATGATCGAGGGCAACAAGGTTTATTTCAGTCCTTTGTAATTTGTACTTGCAAAAATGGCATTCTAATCAATGAATACACAATCTTCAGCAAACCCAAGTTGGATGGCAGGATTTCAATGCGAAGGCTTCTGTATCCAAGTCTGCAGTGTGTCCCTAGTGGAATGGCTAGCAGTACCTCCAATAAGAGGAAAACACGGGGAGATTCTGAAGTCTTTGTCAACACCAGACTAATTCCTTGTAAACAATTTCCCCAGAAAAATAAATAAAGATAAATTATTTTCAGAACCTGCTGGCAGCGCACTGCTGTAATATGGTCAATTTAAACGAATTTGTTAATTCAGTTACTAAGAGAATACCATGTGCAAACAGATGAAAATTAACCATCAAAACATTTAGGTTATCCAAGATAGAAGACACAGATTACATAGTCAAGTGTTTTATTTCAGAAATACTTCCAATTTCTTCGAATGACAACAAAACCAGTAAACTATTCTTGAATGTTAATAAAAATATATACCTCAATCCAATGTCCCCTCCAATCCTGCCTCTAACATTGTCCTTACTCTCCCCATGCCGAGTAAGAAAAATTGGGCGGGGCGTGAGATGGGTATTAACCTGCAAAAGAATAAGAATATTATATCAATATAGTAAATGCAGAAAAAGAACTTGTATCAAACAATAAAGCTGCACCTAGTTACCTCATTCCCTACCCCCTCCCACCGGAAACCATGTTCCAGTTTGTAGAACTTTAATCATAGTGCATTCTTGTTCTATTTCTTCAGATAATGCATGGAACTTTTCTGAACAAGTTAGGTATATCTTCAAATGATGCAGTTCCTCTATTATTCATCTCATTTTACACTTTTTATTCCTCTAAATTTGCTCTTCTTCAAGCCAAGATGATCATAGAAAAATCATCTTATTCAAGTCAAATGGCCATCGCATGTTACAGATAAAACATGGAATGTATCATATAGAAATATGGTGTCCGGTACATCCTAAAGCTACCTTGGACACCAACAGGCATGCCTATTGTTTACATAGTACAGCCACAGTCACAGATGTTCATTAAGAACACAAAATATGACAGTTTGCACATGAATGAAAATATCACCCATGGCTAATTAAACATTCCTTATCCAAATGCAAAACCCCAGGCTAATCCATGCAAGATTAACATTATGGTCTCAACTTCACATAATTTGTAAATACCACTTTGCATTATATAAAATGGCTAAGATTAGAGCTTGCCATGCAGTTGGCTGAATTGCATCCTAAAGAACAAACAAGATGAAAAAACTATTACAATGATAAAAAAAAAAAAGGCCTAATCAAAGAAGCAAGATATAAAATATGCTAGGACCATATCTTTCATAGAAAAACATACCAAGAAAAAAACAATCCGCCCAGGAAGATAGCCGCTGATATTGTTCACCTGAAGAAATAAAAAGCACCCTCACTAATTTGGAATTCATAGGTCACGCTATATTACATTAGGAACACTACAGGGACGCTTGATCATCTAATGAAGGATTTTCAAAATAAAAATCTAAAAAGACATAAATAACGACATCTTACAAAAACTGTTTTAATGGACAAGTAGCATCCTATCCCAGTCACCGTACATGGCAGGGAGGTGCCAATGCTATGAACTAACTTACAATTTAATTGAAAAGTTCAAATAAAAGGTCAACAGTACCCAACAAACACTATCATACACAGCTATCTTCAAGAATATGAGGAAGTAAATGCATCAAACAATACGCAACTCTACCACATTCAAAATTTCCCAGTAAGCATCAAGCAATTTTCTTTTCAAGAGATTAATGATGTGTACAATTAAAGATAAAATGCATTTAACAGGCACACAACATTCATGAGATTCTTCTAACTAATAAATCCTGCAAACTAACTTGTATTTGTCCACCGTGTCCACTGACGGTGTCGATCATTTTGATGTACGATCCTTCTTCCACTGGCTCATAAACCTGGTAACAGAGTGCATTGCATATTGTATCATGATACTAAGCTGTCTAATAACCAAATCTCACGTAGCCCAATTCATAGAAGTGGGGTTGAGACAATTACTTTTTCATAATTGGATAGTCTATCCTTGAAGTCTCGTAATCCAGCCTCATAATCTGGCCTGCAGGAGGAAAATTTATTAGTTGCACAAATCAAAGTAAGAAGTAACTGGTTTCCAAGAGCAACCATACTCTTCTGCATAATCAGGGCTTTGTTGGATTTTAAGACGTATATTTCTTTCAATAATACGTTCATCATTGCATATTGTTTCCAGAAAAATAATCTGCATCAAAACAGAAGTAATATCTATCAACATTCTATGCTATTTATGCTACTTTTCATGCATGGGACTCCTAAACTTTCACCCATGCAATGATCAAGGTACCTTGCATTTTCCTTCAGCCATTTTCATCAACATATTCCTTCGTTTCTTGGTACTATTTGTGGCATCAAATATTCCTACCTAAAACCAAATTGGGGTTAGTGAAAAAAAAAAATGGATTGCACAGAAGCCACAGCTATATGAAAATAAATAAAGCATAAATTTACCTGGCCACCACCTTCTTGCATCCAATATATCATGTCTTCCATAGCCAAGGCTGCTACCTAGTAGCATGTGATATATTAAAACTATGTACAAGAAGAGGGTTAATATGGCATTAATATTACCAACTGCCAAAAATAAAATAAATTAGAA
Organism: Carya illinoinensis; assembly: GCF_018687715.1. NCBI lineage: Eukaryota > Viridiplantae > Streptophyta > Magnoliopsida > Fagales > Juglandaceae > Carya > Carya illinoinensis. The sequence goes on from NC_056765.1 coordinate 8,792,109, forward strand.
ACAAAGTATTAGAGGCTACCACAGAGAAACTTATAACAAATTAATCATTCTGTCCAAGTAACCAATTCACTCACAGAAATGGCATCAATTTGCTTAATATACTGGCAGGTAATAAGAATAAAGAAAACACGGAAAAAATCGGTACTATGATATACTTAAAGCAAAAAATTACTCTGGTGAATATTCACCTCATTACGTGCTTCCAAGCCTTCTGGATTGTCAGCTCGGAAAAAATCTGCAGACTGAACAAGGATATTCGTCATCCATCAAGAATTATTCCAGAGAGTTAAGAAAACTAATGCAACCTTCTTCAGACAGACACTTCTGCAAGGCATTCCAAAAAGGAAACTTCTGCCTGATGAGAAACTATGAAAACCCTGACATTTGAAAGACAACACCATCCCCATAAAAACCTGGGCTCCCTCTCTCCTAAACTATAAAAGCCATAACATTTCAAAGAGATCAACACTTCCGCCAGCAAAAACTTCCAGACTAGTTTGTTTAAAAGGGCCACAAAATCAGACGCCACCACATTTATATCTCACCGCCAAAACCCAATTTCCTCTTTCTTTAAAATATAGACCCCAATGTTTTTTTTTTTTTTTTGAATAAACAAATTTTATTAATAAAAAACGGATGGAAAAAGCCAGTATTACAAATAGGCAAGATGCCCTAACTAGGTAGGCACAATAGAGACAAGGAACTCTTGAAGGGCCATGCCATTGAAGTCAACAGCAATAGCCCAACCACATAAAGTTCTAAAAAATAAAGCTTTAAGCTCCTCCAACAATCTCGCCTGGTCTTCAAAAGTCATTTCATTGCGCTCCTGCCACAAACACCATATAATGCAAAGAGGGATCATTTTCCATATAGTTTTAATAGGTTGCGACCTCTCAAGCTTGCCCAACAAGCCAAGGCTGCCTCCATGGTTTTTGGCATGACCCAAGCCATATCCAATCGTCCAAAGACTTCATTCCAGAGACTCCTTGCCGTATCACAATGCAAGAGAAGGTGCTCCACCGACTCACCGGCTCCTTTGCACATGCAACACCAGTCCGCGATAATAATCTTCATTTTCCTCAAATTGTCGGTGGTTAGTATCTTACCTAAGGAGGTTGTCCAGACAAAAAATGACACTTTGGGAGGAGCCTTGTGACGCCATATCTTTCTCCAGGGAAACTGAATAATAGGCTCTTGGGTGAGGGCCTTATAAAATGATCACACGGTAAACATACCTTTACATGCAGGGGACCACCATAGAGTATCCTCTTGTTGTCTGTTTGGTTTAATGGAGTAGATAAGGCTGTAAAAGTCTGCGAAACTGCTCATTTCCCAGTCTTGTGCCCTCCTGCTAAAATTGACGTCCCAAAGTAGTTGTCCCTCCGCTATCTCCATGACTTCCGCTACCGAGACATCCTTGGCACTTGCCAACTGGAAGAGCAAAGAGAACAAATCTTTGAAGGCCCTGTCCCCACACCAGACATCGCTCCAGAATTTTATTCTAGAACCCGTACCCAAATGGAATTTAGTGAAGCAACTAAGCGCCCCCCACCCTCTTCTTATGTGTTTACATAAACCAACTCCATATGCCCCTCTCACCTCGTTGGTACACCAATCCCCCCATAAGCCCCCATATTTCTTCTCAATCAACAATTTCCACAAAGATTCCGGTTCCCTAGAAAATCTCCATAACCATTTGCATAGCAAGGCACGATTAAAATCCCTTCATTTTCTGACTCCCAACCCTCCCCCCAAAATAGGACGGCAAACCCGCTCCCACTTAATCAGGTGAAACTTAAACTCATCCCCCAAATCCCCCCACAGGAAATCTCGCTGGAGCTTCTCAACGCGGGCCGCCACACTTGCTGGTATGGGAAAGAGAGATAAAAAATAAGTGGGTAAATTAGAGAGTGTACTCTTAATCAACGTAACTCTTCCACCTTTCGACAAATACATTCTCTTCCACCCTGCCAAACGCCGCTCGAATTTCTCGATCACTGTATCCCAAACCAAAGGGGCCCACGAGGCACTCCCCAACGGGAGTCCCAGGCAGGTCAAAGGGAATGAGGTGATCTTGCAACCCAGCATTCTTGCTAACTATCGAACATTGGGAACTGCCCCAATTGGCACCAATTCAGATTTTTCCAGATTTACCTTCAAGCCGGATACTGCCTCAAAATAGAAAAGTAAGGCCTTCAAAACTCGCATCTAGTCTTGCTCAGCTTCGCATATAATTAAGGTGTCATCTGCAAACAGTAAATGAGAGATAATTATGTTACCCCTATCTGGGATTCTAATAAAAAAACCAGCTAGGTGGCCATTATCAACCAATGCCGAGAGCATTCTGCTTAAAGCCTCCATAACAATAACAAACAACAATGGCGATAACGGGTCCCCTTGTCTTAGTCCACATGTACTCTGAAAAAAGCCCATTGAAGCTCCATTTACTAACACCGAGAACTTTGCCGAAGAAATACACCAACGGATCCACTGCCTCCATCTATCCCTGAAACTGCATCTCCTAAGCATATGAAGTAGGAAATCCCAGTTAACATGATCATAAGCTTTTTCCATGTCAAGTTTACACATGATCCTTGTGTTCCCTACTTTTAATCTACTATCAAGGCGTTCATTAGCAATTAACACCGCGTCTAGTATCTGTCTTCCCTTGACGAAAGCATTTTGGGGTTGTGTAATAATCTTCCCCATCACCTTACTTAATCTGTTCGCAAGGACTTTGGATATGATCTTGTACACCCCATTTACCAAACTAATAGGCCGAAAGTCTTTTATCTCTGTAGCCCCGGTCTTTTTAGGAATCAAAGCAAGGAAGGTGCTGTTGAGGCTTTTTTAAAATTTTCTAGCCCTAAAAAATTCCTGGAACACCTGCATGAGGTCCTCCTTTATCACTTACCAACAGTCCTGAAAAAAGCCCATAGACAATCTGTTTGGTCCAGGCATCTTTTCCTTAGCCATTTTCCGTACTACTCCATGTACCTCTAGTTCATCAGACTCCCTTTCCAACCGCTCCATGTCACCCGATCTGATGGAGTCAAAGGACATCCCATTCAGTGGCGGCCTCCATCCCACCTGCTCCGTTAGTAAGTTCTCATAGAAATCAATAACATGATTGTGAATTACCTACTCGTCTCTGCACTCCACCCCATCAACCTTTAGCATCTCAATATTATTATTTCTTCGATGTGCATTTGCAACTCTATGGAAAAAACTCGTGCTTCGATCCCCTTCCCGCAACCATAATGCCCTGGACTTTTGACACCAAGACATTTCTTCTAGTAATAAAAATCTCTCAATCTCCGCCCCCCAGCTCGGACTTCCAGACCTGTTCTTGCTGGGAAAGTGGTTGTAGCTATTGCCTCCTCTCGATCTCCTGAAGTTCCACCATCTTTATTTTTTTACTTTCCCCAACGTTGCCAAAGGACTCCATATTCCAAGCTTTTAGATCTCATTTAAGAGCTTTCAATTTACCCGCAAAAATGAAGCTAGGAGTACCTTAGAACTGATAAGAAGACCACCATTGTTTGACCTTATCCACGTAGTTGTCCGCTTTCAACCACATATTCTCAAATTTGAACGGCCACTACCCTTTCCGAATACCTCCACAATCAAGCATAATAGGCCAATGATCCGAGCCAATACGAGGCATACGCTTTTACCATACATCCGGAAAATGGCTTTCCCATTCTGGTGAAATTAGGAAACGGTCCAATCGAGACCATGACTGATTGTTGGACCAAGTTGCTGTACCCCCTGCTAATGGCAAATCCACCAAGTTTAATTCAAAAATACACTCCAAGAACTCTTCCATAGCCATCCACAATCTTCTACAACCAGAAACTTCACTTGAGAATCTTACCACATTGAAATCTCCCCCAATGCACAAGGGGATGTCCCACCAACTATGAATCCCAGCCAGTTCTTCCCGCAGCAACCTTCTATCTGTATCTAGATTCGAGCCATAAACACCTGCAAAAGCCCACAAAAATTTATCGGAAACGCATTTAAAGAAGCATGCCACCGTATATCTCCCCACAAAATCCTCCTTTTTTTCCATTACCTGCCTGTCCCACATCACTACCACCCTTCCCGACGCTCCCTTCGAAGCCAAGAAAGCCCAATCAATGTGTGATCCACTCCATAAACTTCGCACCAATCTTCTATCAATCATTTTTAGTTTTGTTTCTTGTAGGCAAACGATGTCTGCCTTCCACTCCCGCAGCAAGTTTCTAATCTGGAGCCTCTTATTAATGTCATTTAGCCCACGGACATTCCACGATATAATCTTTGGCTTCATTGAGAAACAGCCAACCCCTTCCCCTTCGTCTTGCCTCTACTGGCACTACCCTCCATGTTCATCAACCACGTCAATCTTTTAATGTGGGACTACCATATACTTGTGATTAATTTACTGAAGTGAACCAGAAGCGCAATCACAAGCTACCAATGCCTTGTAGGAAATTTCCATGCACACCAATCAGCTTTTTGAAAATTTTTTCTCAAAATAGTTCTTCTGATATCATCTATGTGTAGTGCATCATTGTTGTGAATCGTGCGAAATTAAAGATTGTGAGCCTGCGACCACTTAAATAGTATCACAAAGCAAGCAGTGAAAAATTGTAGCAAGTTCTTTTTTCCCAAAACATAATATAGATATGGGGAGGCTGGCAGAGAAGGAATATACAACTGTGTTTATCATACAGCCAGGAAACCACTCTAACAGATTATAATCAATTGTGTTGTGCAGCCAAAAATATGCATGAAATTAATGGTGCCAGACTTTAGACAACTTAAATGTTTATATTAATAAAGGAAATATCAGTATGAAAAAGTGGTTAGTGATGTACCTGATTCACCCCATGCTTAAGCCGTCGATACTGTTGCAATAAAATAGAATAAACAAATTAGAATGATCTTTACCTTCATATTTTTCACCTTTAGATCTGGAGAGCAAATGGAATAGTCATGGTAAGAATATAAATGACCTTCCCAACATTGAAATGCTTGGTATCATGACCCAACCAGCGAAGATATCTGGTAAGTTTAGCTGCAGTGAAAGTCTTGCCTCGAGCTGGCAAACCAACCTAAAGTCAAAACAACTACTTAGAATTATTCAATCTCAACACCTCTCCTTGTGAAGCAAGGGAAACTGATGATGTTGACAATTATTGTTGCCAACACCAATTTTCAGGCTATCAAGGGTCACATTTTTTATCAGTAAGAATGATGGCTATCAAGGGTCACATTTTGAATTCCAATTGATGAAGTTTACAACTGGGAGAACAGTGATTAATTTTATTAGCATTCCAGACAAACAAAATTGCAAGGAAATACCAGGACAATTGCCAAATGTCTATCCTCCTTTGGTCCAAGCATCTGATCAGCGACAGCTGCAGCTGCAACAGCTCCAGCAGCTGCTGGCATTGAATTCTAACAATTAAAAAGAAAAGAAAGATTATTACATAAAATAACGCCACCAAAGCAATAATTTAACCTGCACAATCTTCACTAATCAGAGAAAATAAAAACCTTTTACAAACCTTTGTTTCTGTGTCCATTCTGGGATCAATAGTGAAATTACTTGCACATTTATCTCGCCTAGGAGATCCAACACCCCTATCTACAAGGAGCCCCCTGTGACCATCCTGCTTTTGAAAAGGTGAAAATGTCCCAACTGACTTTGATTCAACCATTCCAGAACTTGAATAAATGCTGGATGAATCAGGGACTATTACCTCCATCGCCTATGTAAAAACTAACACATTAGCCGCAGGATAATATAGTATTAATGGAAGAGACAGATAAATTTAGGAGGCATGTGCAAGTCTGACAGGTTTATCAACCATAAGTGTCTTCTCTGACATCTTAAGCAATAATATAACATTGCTGCTGAATCAACTAGTAAGTTTAACATAAATACAATAGCTGCACGTAGTGAGTTCCATTTCCATTATGGACAACATAATACCCAAATATCAATTTAGATCATGATGGTGATACGGCTCACTATTATTCCAAAGCAATAATAAATTCAATCTACATATAGCAAGATGGGCTACCAAGAAGAACCTTTTCAGATGCAGGTCGATCAACAGAAACACTGCCATCTTTAAATGAATGCAAAACATTCCCTGAGCCATCCATGTTGTTAAAAAACCCTGCACAAGTTAATGACCTTGGAGTCTCGGTGTTGTTAGCTGCATAAACCAAACCTGAATTGGCAAAAGTTGACGGAGCTGGTATAACATAATGTTCCAGATCAAGCTCCAAACTAGCTGAAGAGCCATTCTGTGGAGCAAACGGAACCCAAAAAAATCTTATTGAGCTATAAAAGAAATTTCAAAATAAATGTCATAGCTAACATTCTCAGCAAAGAATGCCTCATTGGCACTTCAAAACCAATTGGCATAACCCAATATTAAGCCACTTTGAATATAATTAGAGACATCCATAGGTTCACAATTTTTCTTAGGAAGAAAATTAAAATTATCCCAGCTATATAAAGTTAGAGCAAGGCTTTAGCCACAAAAGAATTTCTCAAAAGTAAACCCATAAACTGACATGTCTTTATGTGGAACGTCAGATTAAACAGTTACTTTTATTGTAATGTAAATCTAACGGATAACAAGAAGCCACACCACTTTGTGAGTTTACTTTTGTCAAAATATTTTTGTTGTTGTAGCACTTCTCATAAAGTTAATCTGTTGAAAAAGGAACAAGCTCTCATCTTTATTTATTTATGGCAGTTCAACTGAATTAATGCTTCTTGCACAAGTTTACATCTCTCAAATTTTCTTCCTGTCTGAACCTCTTTAATAAATAAAACAAAGAAGAATTAATGGTAAATGGTTGCAAGTCAAAATGTACCTCAGCTTCCAACTCTGGCACTGAATTAATACTAACATCAGGAATGCCACGAACAGCTGAAGGCCGAAGGTTCTCTTGATAAGCCCTCCAACTAGCCGCAAGCTCAAATGGAGAGACCTTATCGGCATGAATGAATACCCGAAACTCAAAAACCTCGTCAGCATTAAGCCTAAACAAAGCCAGCCTTGCATCCCCTTGCAAGGTTCCCCTGGTGAGCAGTCGATTTGGACCCTCCTCAACTATACAGGGAGCATTATCGTACATAGGCTTCAAAAGGAACTTGAAGGCCAAGGTTTCTATATCCGGAAAATAAAATAAAATAAATCAGATACACCCCTAGATTTTATAGCATGGCTGTTTGCTGCAGTATTTGAAAAGTGAAACAACTAGGTTTCTTTTTTCTTTCATTTTTCAACATTTGAGACCATATGAACCAAACGAAACCAGGGGCGAGGATAATCCAATCGTCTCAATTGAGATATTTCTTTTTCTTTTCTTTTTTTCCCTTTATGTTCTATGAAAAAAAAAATCTTACAAGCACTGTTTGCTCATTTGTTGAGCAAGCATGACTACTTTTATGCTTTGAAAAGCGATAAAATAAGTAGTTCCAAAGTAATCAAAGTGATTAATTCAATAAGGACGTTGTGGCGAAAATACGGTTACCGTGATTAGGAGGAACAACAAAGCTCAATTCCCACGTTGACTCCGACTCGCGTTCCATCGGAAGCTACAAAAGCCAGAGTTGCTACGATCAAACAGAACAGAATTGAAAGGAAGAAGAAGAACCATACAAGATAACCGAGAGAAGAGAGAGAGAGAAAAAAAGTTGTATAGTCATATAGAGGAAATTAAATACCGCTTTAGAAGAATCCCAGGAGCCAACGAGAGGGATGGAGCCGTAGACGTGGGGAGTGAGGTCCCCCTTGCGCTTGTAATTCTCCATCTTCAAGGACACATAAAGCTGACCGCCGGCTTGGTCCAGGTTCTCCTCTGGCTCCTCCTCGCCCCCATGGAACGCGCCGTCAGTACTCTTCGACGCTCCGGTTCCCATTCCGATTCGAATTCCTCCAAAACAAAGTTTCTACCTTGTTGCTTTGGGTTCCTGCCGCCTGCGTTTTAAGCGAAGCAACTGTGAAGTTATATATGTGTGTGTATTGCGCGCGCTCGTGTTCGGGGTATATTCTAATTCTATTTTCTGTTTCTTTTGGTATTGGATAGGGGAAGAGAGATGGCGATGAAAACACTCATAAAGTTATGAAAGGGGAGGAAAAGAGATTTTATAAATAAATAAATAAATAAATCTTTTTTCTTTTATCTTTTTATTTTAGTTTTTCATATAATATTGTGTCTTTTTCTTACTTTATAGAAATATTTTGTTTTTAATATAATTTTTAATAGAAAGAGCGGTGCTACTCTGTCGCATGGTGCCTGACTAGCATTGCTCAACCTAACCACTAGTTTTTTTTTTTAAATATTTTTAAAAATTAAAAAAATATATACAATTACACTTAAAGTCATTTTTTAATCATTAAATTAAAAAAAACAATTGCAAAGCAGTCAAATGAAGCTGTCAATGTGGGAGGACAAAGTAGCTTTTTTTCTAATAAACAACATGAGGTTTGTTTTGGATAGTGAATTGAGATGGAATGAAAGTTGAAAGTTGAATAAAATATTGTTATAATATTATTTTTATTTTAGAATTTGAAAAAGTTAAATTGTTTATTATATTTTATTTAAAAGTTTAAAAAAATAATAATAATGAAATGAGATGAGATAGTTTTATTAAACAAACTAGACCTTAGATTTTCATATCATAGTCTATGATGATATGACATTATTCATCAATTCATGAATTAGTCATTCTAAAAATTAAGAATTGATAAAATAGTTTGTGGGTACTGCCAGATCAACATAACTGAATAAAATTAAGATAAGAGGAGTAACATTATATAGAGTCATGAAATATATAAGAACCATGTAATCATTTTGAAAAATAATAAGATTTATTATTAAAAAATTAATTTTTTTAATAAAATAAATCTTATATTTATTCACTTTTTTTAAAATAATTATATAATATTTACAGTCTCACATTTATCGTACATAACATATTCCAATTCACGAACACAGGCAATGTTTATTGGAGTTCACGACGGTGTTGATGAGGACTCCATCTACTATGGCTATCGATGTCTCTCCCCAATTCCAAAGGTTAATACCATTTATTTATGTAACAAAATTAGAAATATTTATCAATTTATAATAATTATTGATATTCTGTCATAAATTCTAACATAATAGATATTGTCAGCATTTGGGTTTTTGGCTTGTCCTAACCTAACAACACTCCCACTGATTTTTTGTATTTTATTTTTTAAAATACAATATCAAAAATTCATTTTTTATATTTTAATTAATGACTTTTACAATATATTATACATTAGTTTATTTATCCTTTTTATATATCCTTTAAATATTTTTTCTTTATTTTTTACTTTATTGATTTTAAATACTTTTCTAACTTCCGTTAAATCAATAATATTCTCATATATTAATATGAACACAATATCTTTTTGTTGCCAAAATTACATCGATAGCCCAATAATAAATTAAAAAGAAAATAAAAATGGTCATTGTATTTTTGTAAACTTTTTATCCTTTTATTATATTTTGAAATTTTTTTAAAATGACTATTTTAAATAAAATAAAATAAAATGTTCTAATAATTAGGCCTGCAACCCGATGAGGACAAGTCAGATCTACCCCCAGTTTGATCCGACCCGATTAGTAAAACGCGCAAACCCGATCCAAACCGTCCGTACATACGGGCTGTATAGACGGATTGGTTTGTTTTTGTTTTTCATCATTTATGCCAACATCTCTCTCTCTCTCTCTCTCTCTCTCTCTCTCTCTCTCTCTCTCTCTCTCTCTCTCTCTCTCTCTCTCTCTCTCTCCATGGCCTAAACCAGAGCTCGGGCTCAAAGCTCATGCTGATCTAAACCAATGGCGAGCGCCGTAACATTCTTAGCAAGTTCCTTTCCATCTTGATCTTCCTCCTCCACCTTGGTTGCTTCATTTCCAGCACCACCTCCGACCACAGACATTCGAAGAAGCGGAAAGCTTCTCACCTTTTTCTTCCCTCTGCTTCCAAACCCAGCAAAGCTCTATGTGACGCCCCCAAAATCCCCACGCCCGAACACGGGGAAATTGAGACGTCCGGATGGTGACAACCCGGGTCACCATCCCATCGTCGGGTGCCGAGTGTGTGTAAGGCAACAGATGTGTACAGAGAAACACGCAGCGGATAAAGAAAGTCATAACTAAGTACCAGAATTTTTCTTAACGTAATACAAGCTGTTTAAAACATACATAGATAAATATTACAAAACACGAATACAGTTATAAACAAATATAAAGATAGCATCAGCAACCCGGCGGAGCCGCATCCTCGGACTCAGCCTCCTCCTCTTCGTCCTCTAACTCTGCACCAAAAGCTACGGAACCACGAATGGTACCGCAGGTAAGTAAAACCCAAACACTACCAGATAAAAACACATAAAACTCATACAAGATGCATAAAACATGCCCAATGCACAAAGCCCACAAAAACCCAAGTTTTCCACACACGCCAAAAAACTCATTTGGCCCAAAAGCACATCCTTTCTGAAAAACACGCCAAAAGTCACATTTGGCCGCCAAAAGTCCATTTGGCCCAATATCTCGCCGGAAGTCCATCCGGCCCAATATCTCGCCAGAAGTCCATCTGGCCCACGCCAAAAGTCCCATTTGGCCTCATAAACCATTATCCAATTTTAACCGTATGCACCATGACCTCCCCTAGGGGTCATCCGCACACCCTGGCTCCAGTGTCACACCGTAGAGTACCACCACGCATGTGACACCTAACGAGCGATGCCCAGTTCCGCGCCTCCCATGCGTGCGTAGCCAAGCATCCTCTAGCCCTCGCCAGCGAAGGGCCACGGAGTCGGTGAGTAGGGCGATGCCCGGTTCCGCGCCTGGCACGTTCGTAGCCAAGCATCCCCTAGCCTCGCTCCCGTCATCTCTCTCGACAACTCAGGGGACATCACTCAGTTTATTCCGCTCCCGAGTGACCAGAGGAGCTCCACCGAGATAATAACCCATCCCGGCTTGGGCTCGTGATACACACGCACCCGTAAAACCACTCACGCCAATACACAGGCTTTTCACACATGAACAAAAACACACATGCATGCACCATGAAATGCCAAATCAATGCATAATAAAATAACCAACCAACATAATCAATTAAACAGACAACTCCGTCCTCCATCCATCCGACCCCCGAAACTCCTCGGACTCAGTCCGGAATCAACAACCAACAACAGTAAATAATTGAATGAGCAATATATATTAAAATCTGAAAATAGGGTTTGGAAAATACTTACAGCGCTATACGGTAATTTTAGAAAACAAGCGACGTTGCAAGCGGCGGAAAAACAGCAACGTCACAGTGAAAATTCATTGTGGCCGTGGGTCTGAAAAACCCACTTTTGAACGGGGACAAACTAGGACACGAGATTGATGGAGGATGGTCAAGGGATGGTTGTGAAGCTAATGGAAGTGACGGACGGCCGTGGGTGGCGGCGGAATGGCCGGAAATGGCCAAAAAGAGCAGATCGGAAAACAAGCTCGTGGGAGCTGCTCCGATGGTCGTTGGAGGCCGGAAATGGGTGGGTTAGGACGGCAAGGGACCGGTGATGAAGTGGTGAAGAAATGGTGGCCGGAGGTGGAGCGACGGCGGCGGATCGGAGTGAAATCCGTGGAGGCTTGTTGGGCTTTTTCCGGCCAAATGGCCGGCCGGTTGGGGGTGGTTTTCGGTGGGGAGGCGCACCGGAGGGAGGGGAAGAAAATGGGACCGGTGGGGGTCCGGTTGGTGGCCGGACGGCGCTGGGCTGGAGGAGAGAGAGGGACGACGCGGGGGAGAGGGAGGAGAGAGAGGGAGAGCACGGGGGGGGGTTCGGTCGAGCGGGAGAGGAAAGAAAGAAAAAAAGAAAAAGGAAAAAGAAGGAAAAAAGGGAAAGAAGGGAAAAGAAAAAGGAAAAAGAGAAAAAAAGGAAAAGATGTGAAAAGAGATGAGGTCCAATCCTCACTCCGGGAAAACGAAACAAACCGCCAAAAAGATTAAAACCACAAAACAACTTAAAGAAATAAAACACAACCTCAAATAAAATAAATTAAATTAAAACCCAATTTTTAAAACGCAAATAAATTAAAAATAAATAGCTAATATATTAATTAAAATAAAAACAAATATTTCAGCGAAAATACACTAAAAAACGGGTCATCACATCCTCCCCTCCTTAAAAACAATTTCGTCCTCGAAATTGCAAGATCACCACCAACTTAAACCAAGCCACACAAACGTACATAAGCCAACTGTGATAAAAAAAAAAAAAAACAAGATACATACCTTCTTCATTCAAACAAATACGGGTACTGCTCCCTCATGTCCGCTGCTCGCTCCCAAGAGAAGTCTTGAGCTAACGGATCTCCCCAAGCCACTTTAACTAAAGGTATCGTCTTGGACCTCAACTGTTGCTCCTTCCAATCCAAAATCTGCGACGGAACAACTTCGTAAGTGAGATCCGGTTGCAACTGAACACCTGCTGGGTCGACGAAACGTGGCTCTTGCTGCCCAAAGCTCTTCTTCAGGGATGATACGTGGAAGACATCATGAACATCCCCAAAATAATCCGGCAAAGCAACTCTATAGGCAATGGACCCTACTCTCTCCAGAATCTGAAAATGGCCGACATACCTCGGATCTAGCTTCCTCTTCCTACCAAAACGCTTAACACCTCTCATGGGAGAGACTTTAAGGTACACCCAATCACCAACTTCAAATGACAATTCTCTCCTCCTGGTATCAGCGTAGCTTTTCTGGCGACTCTGAGCTGCTGCCATTTTATCTCTGATGATCCGGATTTGGCTTTGCATCTCTTGAATTATTTCGGGTCCAATTACCCTACTCTCCCCAACTTCATCCCAACACAAGGGCGACCTACACTTTCTCCCATAAAGAGCTTCATAGGGAGCCATCTGAATGGTCGTATGGTAGCTGTTATTGTAGGCAAACTCAATGAGCGGCAAGTGGTTTTCCCAACTCCCTTGGAATTCCATGACACACGCTCGTAGCATGTCTTCCAGAGTCTGAATGGTGCGTTCTGACTGGCCGTCTGTCTGCGGGTGATAAGCAGTGCTGAACTTCAACTTAGTACCCAAAGCTGCCTGCAAACTCTTCCAGAACTGCGATGTGAACCTCGGGTCTCGATCCGACACTATAGTCTTTGGTATGCCATGTAGCCGCACTATCTCCTTGACATACAAACGGGTCAACTTACCCAAAGAGTCGGTGTTGTTAACAGGCAGAAAATGAGCACTCTTCGTTAACCGGTCCACGATCACCCAAACAGAATTCTTCCCACTAGGTGTTCTCGGCAAACCCACTACGAAGTCCATCGTGATGTCATCCCATTTCCACTCAGGAATAGGGAGGGGTTGGAGCATGCCTGCAGGTCTCTGATGCTCGGCCTTTACCTGACGACACGTGTGGCATTTCTCCACATATAAGGCAACGTCCTTCTTCATTCCATCCCACCAGTAATTTTTCTTCAAGTCACGATACATCTTTGTACTGCCGGGATGAACTGAATACGGGGCCGCATGAGCTTCCGCCATGATTCGTTCTTTGAAATCTGAGTCCTTCGGGACCACTCTGCGATCTCGAAACCGAAGTACCCCATCACTATCCATGCTATAGTGCAACGGCCCCCGAGATTTTCGGACTCTTTTCCTGATGTTCAGCAGCTTCTGATCCTTTCTTTGGAGAGCTTTCAATTCTTCAAAATCTATTACCCGGATGTCAAGAACTGAAGACAAAATCTCTACTTGCTGCGAACTCTCTATAAGGAGTCTTCTCATCCCATAAAGTAATGAATCCATCTCTGACGGTTCGGCTTCATCCTCCAAATGAGACTTCCGGCTCAAAGCATCAGCAACTATGTTAGCCTTCCCCGGGTGGTACTTGATCTCACACTGATAGTCACTGATTAGCTCCAGCCAACGCCTTTGCCTCATATTCAGATTTTTCTGGGAAAACAAATGCTTCAAGCTGTTATGATCAGTAAATACCTCACAAGCTTCCCCATACAAGAAATGCCGCCAGATCTTGAGTGCAAAAACAATCGCAGCCAATTCTAGATCATGCGTCGGATAATTCTTCTCATGGTCCTTAAGCTGACGAGATGCATAGGCTACAACCCGTCCTTCCTGCATAAGGACACAACCCAAACCGAACTTAGACGCATCACTGAAGACTACGAACGGCTTATGCGGTTCTGGGAGTGCTAACACTGGTGCCGTCGTCAACCTGTTCTTCAATTCTTGGAAGCTTCTCTCACATTTCTCTGACCAAACAAATTCTGTATTCTTTCGAGTCAAAGCTGTGAGAGGTCCGGATAGGCGAGCAAAACCCTCTACAAACCTTCGGTAGTAACCGGCGAGTCCCAAGAAACTCCTGATCCCGCGTACTGTAGTTGGGCGTGGCCATGACAAAATGGCTTCTACCTTACTAGGATCAACTGCCACTCCACCCTGGGAAATTACATGCCCAAGAAATTTAACTTCTTCCAACCAGAACTCACACTTGCTGAGCTTGGCGTATAACTGGTGCTCTCTCAATCTCTCTAGTACCAGGCTAAGATGATACACATGCTCTTCAACATCTCGGGAATAAATCAGTATATCATCGATAAATACTACCACAAAGGAATCCAGGTAAGGTTGAAACACCCTATTCATCAAATCCATGAACGCTGCAGGGGCATTAGCTAACCCAAACGGCATCACCTTAAATTCATAATGCCCATACCTCGACCTGAAAGCAGTTTTAGGCACATCCTGGTCTCTGATTCTCAGCTGGTAGTATCCCGACCTCAGATCAATCTTAGAGAACACGGCTGCTCCTTGAAGTTGGTCAAACAAATCATCTATCCGCGGGAGAGGATATTTATTTTTGATGGTCACCTTGTTCAACTCCCGATAGTCAATGCACATACGAATGGTTCCATCTTTCTTTTTAACAAATAAAACTGGAGCACCCCACGGCGACGTACTAGGCTGAATAAACCCCTTCTCTACTAATTCTTGCAACTGAGTCTTCAACTCTTTCAATTCAGCCGGTGCCATGCGGTAAGGAGCCTTATGCACAGGAGCCGCTCCAGGTTCCAAGTCTATAACAAACTCCATCTCTCGCACGGGGGGTAGTCCGGGCAAGTCATCCACAAACACATCGGGGAACTCTTCCACAACTGGAATGTCTGCCAAGGACTTCTTCTCAGACGGCGTGGACACCATCTGAACCAAGAATGCATCCGCTCCCCATGCAATCTCTCTTCTTGCCTGTATCGCCGATATAATCATCGGCTTTTCTTTTAATCTACTCCCCGCAAATTCCAGACAATCACCATCCGGAAGCTGAAAGCTAATTGTCCGACTTCTGCAATTAATAGTCGCAGAATATCGGTATAGCCAATCCATCCCGAGGATGATATCAAAACCCAACAGCTTGAATACCACCAGATCAGCATCCAAAAACCTTCCCTCAAAATTTAACGGGCATCCCAAAGCAACCTTGGAACACCACACCATCTCGCCATCGGGTAGCGCCACTACCATAGCCTTCGGCAACGGTTCCGTGACCAAGTTACACACCCGAGCAAACGTGGAAGACACAAACGATCGTGAAGCACCGGAATCAAACAAAGTACAAGCATAAAACTCATACAAACGGACTCTTCCTGAACCAAACACACAACCCATGAAATCCAAAAAAAAACAACGAAGAAACCAAATGTACCAAAAATTAAATCCAACTTAAAAGATTAAATTAATCCATACCTGTGATTACTCCAGCATCATGGGTCGCTGGTGCCTCATCGTCCACCTCTCCGGGCGTGACAGCATAAACCCGGGCTTGCACTGCTTGTCTCGGGTTGGTTCTTCCACCGTGTCTACCTCCACGGCTTCCTTGAGCTCTAACGGGGCAATCCCGAGCAATATGCCCCACTTGGCCGCACCGATAACACTGGGGTCCGCTACTCGTCCGACACTCGCCCTCATGAGCTCTATTACAAACTCTACAAACAGGCATACGTCCTCCCATGCGAACACTGGAGGATGCTTCAGATCGGGTTCCAGTCCGCTGAACAAACTTCTGAGGCGAACCCGAGCTGCTTCCTTCACCAGAAAAACTCCGCCTCTTTTGCCCTGAAGGGGAGCCCAAACTCAGATTATTTTCCCTCTCTATAAGGGTGGCCACATCCACTAACTCCTGAAAAGTGGTTATCCGATGGCTGACCACCATGCGGCGTATGTCCTGACGCAGCCCCTCCTGGAAACGATCTGCTCGCATCTCCTCAGTGGCGACAAGATGAGGAGCAAACCGCTCAAGTTCTATGAACCTCCGGGCGTACAGCTCCACTGTCGCGCCCCCTTGGACCAGATTAGAGAACTCTCTTGCCTTTTGCTTCCTTACCGATGCGGGAAAGAAGCGGTCATTGAACTCTTTCTTAAAACGCTGCCAGGTCACCGCAGCGAAAGATCCCAATTCAGATTCCAACAGCACCCTCTTGGTATCCCACCAATCAGAAGCAGTGCCCTGCAAGAGGTAGCTGGCGTAAAGTACTTGTTGTGCCTCAGTGCACCCACACACCTCAAAAGTCTTCTCCAGATCTTTGATCCATTTTCCAGCCTGAACTGGATCCTCATTTCCCGCGAAGTGTGGAGTCCGATGCGCTAGGAAGCGCTCATAGGTGCATCCGGCCTGCACCATGCTGCTGGACCCTCCTGGATACATCCAAGGCCCTCCCCGATATGGCCAAGGACCTCCTGGTTGTGGCCAATACCCTCCTTGTTGCGGACAAGGTTCTCCTGACGGTGGATAAGGTCCTCCTGATGGTGGACAAGGCCCTCCTGATGGTGGCCAAGGACCCCCTTGTGGTGGCCAAGGCCCTGCCTGTTGGGACCTAGCACTCTGTTGCATAAACTCCGTCATCTGCCGAATTGCTTCGGCTATGGAGTCATCTCTGGAGGTATTTTCTTGTGGTTCCTGAGTATTTTTCCTTGGTCTCCCTGGTCTCCCCATATTCCCGTCACAATACTACTCTTGACCCTCATTTAAGAAAACAAATAAAACCATCATAAAACCAACAAAAACAAAAACAGCACTACACAGCAGAAACAAAAGAAACCAGCATGCCAAAACATAACTAAATAAATAAAAACAAACAAACAAGCTCACACAAATAAAACAAATAAGACAACTATACTTAACATAATTTTCAAAACACAACTTTAAAAACATTCTGGTACTACCTACGGGATATGTGGTTTTACCCAGAGCCAAACCGCTCTGATACCACCTGTGACGCCCCCAAAATCCCCACGCCCGAACACGGGGAAATTGAGACGTCCGGATGGTGACAACCCGGGTCACCATCCCATCGTCGGGTGCCGAGTGTGTGTAAGGCAACAGATGTGTACAGAGAAACACGCAGCAGATAAAGAAAGTCATAACTAAGTACCAGAATTTTTCTTAACGTAATACAAGCTGTTTAAAACATACATAGATAAATATTACAAAACACGAATACAGTTATAAACAAATATAAAGATAGCATTAGCAACCCGGCGGAGCCGCATCCTCGGGCTCAGCCTCCTCCTCTTCGTCCTCTAACTCTGCACCAAAAGCTACGGAACCACGAATGGTACCGCAGGTAAGTAAAACCCAAACACTACCAGATAAAAACACATAAAACTCATACAAGATGCATAAAACATGCCCAATGCACAAAGCCCACAAAAACCCAAGTTTTCCACACACGCCAAAAAACCCATTTGGCCCAAAAGCACATCCTTTCTGAAAAACACGCCAAAAGTCACATTTGGCCGCCAAAAGTCCATTTGGCCGAATATCTCGCCGGAAGTCCATCCGGCCCAATATCTCGCCAGAAGTCCATCTGGCCCACGCCAAAAGTCCCATTTGGCCTCATAAACCATTATCCAATTTTAACCGTATGCACCATGACCTCCCCTAGGGGTCATCCGCACACCCTGGCTCCAGTGTCACACCGTAGAGTACCACCACGCATGTGACACCTAACGAGCGATGCCCAGTTCCGCGCCTCCCGCGCGTGCGTAGCCAAGCATCCTCTAGCCCTCGCCAGCGAAGGGCCACGGAGTCGGTGAGTAGGGCGATGCCAGGTTCCGCGCCCGGCGCGTTCGTAGCCAAGCATCCCCTAGCCCCGCTCCCGTCATCTCTCTCGACAACTCAGGGGACATCACTAAGTTTATTCCGCTCCCGAGTGACCAGAGGAGCTCCACCGAGATAATAACCCATCCCGGCTTGGGCTCGTGATACACACGCACCCGTAAAACCACTCACGCCAATACACAGGCTTTTCACACATGAACAAAAACACACATGCATGCACCATGAAATGCCAAATCAATGCATAATAAAATAACCAACCAACATAATCAATTAAACAGACAACTCCGTCCTCCATCCATCCGACCCCCGAAACTCCTCGGACTCAATCCGGAATCAACAACCAACAACAGTAAATAATTGAATGAGCAATATATATTAAAATCTGAAAATAGGGTTTGAAAAATACTTACAGCGCTATACGGCAATTTTAGAAAACAAGCGGCGTTGCAAGCGGCGGAAAAACAGCAACGTCACAGTGAAAATTCACTGTGGCCGTGGGTCTGAAAAACCCACTTTTGAACGGGGACAAACTAGGACACGAGATTGATGGAGGATGGTCAAGGGATGGTTGTGAAGCTAATGGAAGTGACGGACGGCCGTGGGTGGCGGCGGAATGGCCGGAAATGGCCAAAAAGAGCAGATCGGAAAACAAGCTCGTGGGAGCTGCTCCGGTGGTCGTTGGAGGCCGGAAATGGGTGGGTTAGGACGGCAAGGGACCGGTGATGAAGTGGTGAAGAAATGGTGGCCGGAGGTGGAGCGACGGCGGCGGATCGGAGTGAAATCCGTGGAGGCTTGTTGGGCTTTTTCCGGCCAAATGGCCGGCCGGTTGGGGGTGGTTTTCGGTGGGGAGGCGCACCGGAGGGAGGGGAAGAAAATGGGACCGGTGGGGGTCCGGTTGGTGGCCGAACGGCGCTGGGCTGGAGGAGAGAGAGGGACGACGCGGGGGAGAGGGAGGAGAGAGAGGGAGAGCACGGGGGGGGGTTCAGTCGAGCGGGAGAGGAAAGAAAGAAAAAAAGAAAAAAGAAAAAGAAGGAAAAAAGGGAAAGAAGGGAAAAGAAAAAGGAAAAAGAGAAAAAAAGGAAAAGATGTGAAAAGAGATGAGGTCCAATCCTCACTCCGGGAAAACGAAACAAACCGCCAAAAAGATTAAAACCACAAAACAACTTAAAGAAATAAAACACAACCTCAAATAAAATAAATTAAATTAAAACCCAATTTTTAAAACGCAAATAAATTAAAATAAATAGCTAATATATTAATTAAAATAAAAACAAATATTTCAGCGAAAATACACTAAAAAACGGGTCATCACACTCTATCCACCTCTTGGTCCTTCTGCAAACGAATTTCTCCTCCATATCCTACCAAAACAGTTCCACGCAAACCCGTCCGTCCACTCCCATCACCCAGCTGTCCTCCGTCAGATCTCTGCAGATAACCCATTCTTTCCTCTCCAAAACGATATACTCCCCTGCACAGCCTGCAACGAAATCTTCTCGAAACCACAGCTCCTCGAACAACACCATAATCCATCGGAATCTTCCTGACCGATAACATAAAGAGCCCCAAAATCTAATGGCTTCTAAAGATCCAGAACAGCCTAAAGATACTTTCGAGGTTTGAAGAATACAAAGAGTTCGTGAGGTTTGAAGAATATAGAGAGTCCGTGAAGGCTAAAGCTGTGAGGAACGGTGGCGTTAGGAGAAGAGACGAGAGGTGCATAGCTGACGGGAATCAGATGTTGAGGTTCTAGGGCACAAAATCCTCATTCAGTTCGGAGGAAATGCGTTTAATAAAGGGACTTACTGGCTTGAACAGTGAAGACGACGGACGGCGATTCCCGACGACGACGACGGATGTCGATTCCCAATGGAGTGGTACACTGATGGCTAGGGTTTGTGAAATGAAGGGAAGAGATCTGCCTTGGTTCAAAACTCGTAGACGATATCGGTTTCGACCGATATTAAGTTGGTTCAACCCGCTAGTGACGTGGGTCCGAATAACCCAACTTTTGTCGGTTGGGCTCAAGCCGGTCCTGGCATGCCATTCCCAAAGGACACGGGCGGTTCTTACGAAAGAACACAGGCTTTTATAAAATATTTTATAGAGATAATGTTATTTTAACATCTCTACATTATACACTGTTAACGTGATATAATTTAATTTAGAATATAAATTTTAAAATTTAAATTTTATAAATTAAATCTTATCATTTATGTGACATAAATGGTGTATTCCATACATAAAATTGAGAATAGGATAATTATTTTTTAAAGATTTGTTACTCATCAACTCACACATTATATATTACATTTATTTTTATTTTTATTTATTTTTTTATTATTTAAAAATTCTTTTACTCATCATCACTACACTATATGTTTGCTAAGAGATAAAAATAAAAAGATAAAAAAATTATATATAATGTGTGATGTAGAAATGATGTGTAAAAGTTTTCATTAAAAATGATAATAATATAAGTGAGTGTGTTAGTTAGGTATTGACTTCGTCACGAATTAAGATTTTTTTTTTGTCGATATATTTTATTTTATTTAAAAAAAGGTATACACTTTATGTCTTATAATTATTAATTATAGAGTTGATACTATCTCCGAATAATATTTAATATCAGAGTTATATATTATGCTTATCTTTTTTTAAATTAATCTTCTCTTTTATTATTATTTTTTCATTATTTTATAATGTGATTTTAAATAATTAAATATTATTTATTATATTTCACTTGTGATCATATTATTTAATAACACATCAAGGAATGCTGATAAAATAATGATAATAAATAGATTTTTCAAAAAAATTATTTCAAAAAAAATATATTTTTTTTGAGATAGAGACCCTCTGCATTTTTTCAGTTTATAAATCTTGATATATTGATGGGTGACAATTGACAAATGACTGTCAAATAAAAAACAACAGAATAATTGCATTATGAGAAATGCTAAAGCTTCGAGGTTTATTCTTACTGAATTCTTTTTTTTTTTTACTTAGTAATTAAGTAAAGTTTTTAAGTGATGTGTTGAATTTTAAAAAAAAAATTATTTAAGAATATAAAAAAATGATTAAAAAACAAAAAAAGAAAAACTGCATTCAGTAACTTTTTTCGGTAGCTGTAGTGCTACTCTTGCATTATTGGAATCAAGTTATTTGTTTGAGATTTAAGTTTAAAATACAAGAAAGACATATGAACTAGGTTCTATATTGGTTTCAATCGACGTATTAAATTTATCACATAGCATTAATTTCTCGATCTTAGACCTAAAAACCAAAGAAGATCCTGAAGTTCGAACAAAAATTGTAAAAACTTTATATATATATATATATATATATAAGAAAATTCTATGTGCAGTCATTTTTGCGGACTCTTTTGTGCACTCAAGTGATATGATTGGTTGTGTATTAAAAAAAAATTAATCCAGCCAATCATATCAGTGGAGTGCGCAGAGAGTGCGCAAAAATTACTGTATGTAGCATTACTCATATATATATAGCAGCAAAATCTTAAAAAGTTTGAATTTAAAATGAGTAATACTAGATATAGTCATAAAGTATGCAAGTCTCATATACTCTCTTTGAAAGCTATTAAAAAATAAAATTTTTCTATGTAAATTTCATATTTACCTATTTTTTTAAGAAAAATGATAAACTTACAATTATTTTACAATTTATATTTAATAGAGTGATATGATTTTATTTATTTATATTTTTGAAAGGAAACCAATTATATTATTTATAAAAGCAATCAAATACAAAGTTTGTCTATAGAAACCATCCTTAAAACAATATCAAGAACATCTTCAATCCAAACATGCTCATCTTCAAAAGAATATCCTAACTTTGCAAGCTCGTGGACTATACTATTTCCAACTCTAGGAGTAAGAACAACTCTCCCATCAGTTTAGCTCTTCAATAAAGATTTGATGTCTTCAATGACTTGGTCATACTAGTTCCAACTTTACGAATCACAATTGACATCTTTAACAATCACTTGAGCATTTTCATCAAAGATAACATTTCTTATATCAAGCTCCATGTATATTTCTATAGCTCTCCACAAGGTCATGCATTCCACCAATAGGGGTTTTGATTTGATCTTTTTATGAAGACTCACTTCAGCCATAACTTCCCATTCATTTCTGATAACTATTCACATACTAATTTTCTTACCTGCCTCATCAACTGCAGAATCCCAATTAACTTTCACTAAGCCTTCACAAGGCTTTCTCCATAGAGAATAGTTGCTAACTATCCCACTTTGAACTTGTTTTGCCTTACCACTTTGTTGAGCTTGAGAAGATTATGTCTACGTTACATCACTTGCTTGGATGAGTTGCTTAGGGTTGGATAGCTTCCCCTTAAAGATGCATTAATTCTTTTTTAGCCAAAGTCTTCTCACGGTAATCGATATCCACTCCAGATCCTCCTTTTGAAGTTTATGAATGCATTGCCCCCAAACCTACATAAAATCAACATCACAAGTAGTCCAATTTTGTATTGGCTGGCAACATCCACCCACACATCATTTGCTGCATTGCACCTCCAAATCACATGAGTGATAGACTCTTCTCTCGTATGACAAATGGAGCAAAAAAAGTTATCAACAATTTTTTTTTTAGAAAGTTGTCTTGTAGAAAGAATATTATAAGCAACATTCCAAAGAAAATTCTTAATCATACTTGGCACCTCCAACTTTTAGATTTTATTCCAAATACCATTGGCAACTGGCCCATTTAAGGATTTTTCCAGTTGTCTCTTCTTGTACTATAAGTTGTTGATTTTTGCTCATTTTTTTTGGTCCCACATGGATGAAAAGTGAATGAGAGCAAAGGTCTTGGGCCTATATAAGGAGATTAAGCCTTCTTGATTTAAATATATTAGTTGATAGCTTATCTATTAACTTTAACTTTAGTTAAATTCATCTATTAACTTTTTTGTGTAAAAAGGAAAAAGTTAAAAGTTAAAATTTTGCTAGTAGAGAAGTTTTGTGGATGTATTTGGGTGAGGAAAAATATTATGAAAAATTGTGTGATTGTAATAATTTTTTATATGGTGAATTTTTGTCCTGTGGGTCTGGTGGTTTTTTTCCTGTTTAGGAGTTTCCACGTAAAATCTTGTTGTTATTATTTCTCTATTTTTTTTCTTATTTCTGCAAAGGGTAGATCCTAGGGGAGCGAATTTTGGAGGTCTAAATTTCCAATAAGTGGTATTAGAGCCATTAGGTTTTTTTTGTGGGGTGGAACATTGATGTGGTAGTGTGAATATGTACAGTTTAATGAAGTTTTGTCTAAGAGATTGGAAATTCTAAAGTGTCCATTGTGACCCTCCAATCTTTCCTGTGAACTTATTTAGTGAGATACTATTTATTTTTATAGTAAATTCATCAAAGTAATGCCAGGAAGTAGGGTTTCAAATTCTATCAGATTTGCGGTGGAGAAATTTGATGGAAAAATTAATTTTGACTTGTGGCAAGTACAAGTCAAGGATATCTTAATTCAATTACAATTGCACAAGGCATTAAAGGGTAGACCAACCCCTAAAATCAGCAGTGATACTAGTGTAACTTGTGAAAAAAGCAGATCTGGAATAAGCAAGGAATATTGGGGGATATTAGAGCAGCTTTGGCAAGTGGCTCCAAGCAAAGTTTTGAAATCCATTCCGGAGACCATTCCTGTTGAGGCACTGGAACGGAATATTTCGGTACCGGTACGTTTCGGTGTACCATTTCGGGATTAATTATATATTATATATAAATATTTATATGTATATATAAACTAACAATTAATAAAATAAATACATATATGTAAGTGTGTGATATGTATATGTTGTATATATATAGAAGAATTAAAGATTTATAAAATGAATATATATTGAAAAAATTTACAAACTTGAGTTAAGACACAAAAATAAAGGAAAAAAATTAAAGAATAGAAAAATTATTAAAAGTAACAATACTTCTAATGCACGGAAAGGGGTATTTGAATTCTTAAAGTACAATTTTATTCATTATTTTTTAACTTATCTAAAAGTTTTTTTTTTTTTTTTTTTTTTTTTTTTTTTTTTTTTTTTTTTTTTTTTTTTCTGGACCGGAATTGACCGGAACGGCCGGAATTTGACCGGAACGGAACAGATACCTATCCCATTCCGGTCACTGTTCCGGCACGAAAAATTCCGCCCATTCCGGCCGGAACGGAACGAATTTTAAAACTTTGGCTCCAAGTCAGTAAATATAGATACTAGTAATTATGCAAATATTGTGTCTCTTTACATAGAAGATGATTTCTTGTAAAAAAAAATATATGTACATTCTAATGGCATGTTGCTAATTTCTAAAGTTGCCATAATAGAATATGTGTTAATGCTAGCAGGTGTACAAGTTTACACACAGGCATTGGTTTGGCATTGATGCAGGGTGTGTGATGTCAATTTATGTCGATGGCTGATGAATTTTCAAAAAAGCTAAATATAAAAGTTACACCATAATTTTGACTCACTCAAAAATGAGTAACACAAAGGTTATCCCAAGTGCAAGGGGATGTTATGTAATAATTAGGAATAAAATTCCTAGATCGAGATCGTCTCTTTAGAAAAAAATTGTTTAAATCTATACTAGTATAAAATAGTAAAAAGTTTCACAAATAAAAGTGATGATATGTACAATGAATGGAAGAGTGCAATGGAAATAAAAAAGACACTAGTCATATACTAGATTCATACTTTTGGATTTTTTTAATATCGAAATAGAATGTAAAAGACTAACAAATTGAAATTAACAATAAATATTCAATTACATTAAACAATTTTAATTAATATGAAAATTAAATGACAAATTAAAATTATTTAAATCCTAATTAACCTTTAATCAATTTAAAATATAATTGCAATGCATATTTAATGGAAGTTTAAATAAACAAGAAAAATAACTAACATAAAATAAAATAAACAGTAAATAAAATGCCCAAACTTTTAAATCAAAAATATCAAGAATGCACCATAAATTTCAAATTGAAATTAAATGAAAAGTAAGGAATGAAAAGAGCAAACTCAATGGATGGTGATGGAGATGAAAAGCAGTGTATTAGGCTAGACAGAAGTAAACGTTGTTTCCCTCAATTGGAGCTCTTCAACAACACTGCAATGTAGATCCAAAATACATAAAAAAAAAAAAAGGAATAAATTTCCAGCTAGCATGCGGCGTCTTCAAACCCCGAGAGAAAATATATAAGTAGCAGCGTGAAATGAATTGGCTGAAGAGCAAAAATGTTGTCTGGCTGAAAAATGGCCCAAGAGAAATATATGCGTGCAGAGTCTAGAAAAATATAATTGTGCCATCCAAGGTCAAAACTCAAAATTTTCAATATGAGTTGTTGTCTGCGTGAAAATCTTTTCTTTCCTATACAACGTGCCACAACTTTTTTCAAAACGCTAAGCATTCCATTTCTCTTTAGGTTCCGTATGCATAAGTATATTTTAAGAACCCAAAGATTCATAACCATATAAAACTTTGTTTTTATTGCACATCCATCAAACCAATAAGAAAAAAAAAATTTTTTTGAGTCCTAGCGTATAACTTTTAATAACTCCCAACTTTCATGTCTTTTTACCACCGCATATAAAAAGATAAATAAAATAAAATAAGAAGAATAAAATAAAATAAAAATATGTGTTGTGCATATAAAGAAAAATTACTCAATTAAATCATAAGTTCTAAAATTAAGTATAAACCATGCTATTAACCAATTTAAATTACAACTTAGATTTATTCATCTTAACATTTGTTTTATATAAAACCAATAATAATGTAATAAAATAAATAAAATATATTGGTTCTAAATGTATAAGATATATAATATTTCAACTCAATCAAATTTTCAGTAATGTTGTTTTCGACATGGGTCAAAGTAAAATGCTTGGAATTGGTTTATTCCGACTGTGTATGTTTTTATGGTGAAACATGATAGCATAAATTATGAAGATCTTCATTAAGGTAGAGCTTGGCTATAGGACCAGTCAAAATTTCAAGGTGGAAATTGTTGGCTTTTACTCATTTTCTTTGGTCCCTCATGGATAGAAAGTGAATGAGAGCAAAGACCTTAGGCCTATATAAGAAGGTTAAGCCTCATTGATTTAAATATACCAGTTAATAGTTTATCTAATAATTTTTTACTTTAGTTAAATTCCTTTGTTGACTTTTTTGTGTAAAAAAGAAAAATGTATTTTTCACATAGTGAATTTTTCTTCTTTGGGTCTGGTGGTTTTTTTCCTGTTTAAGAGTTTCCACGTAAAATCTTAGTGTTATTATTTCTTTATTTTTCTTGTTATTCCTGGAAATAGTAGATCTTAGGGGGGTGAATTTAGGAGGTCCAAATTTATAACATAAGTTCACATAATAGGCACTTTTAACAAAAAAGTTGCTATTGTTTGTGTAACCCTATATCCTTTTATTAACCCCTCCCATTTTACTAATAGGCATGCTGCATATCTGTTTAGTCTCATTTTCCTCAAAAATTTTATCAATAAGCTCAGTTTGCCAACTCCTTAAGTTTTTATCGATTAATTCTTTAACATTGGATCTTGCCTCCACTGTTTTAATAGGAGATTGAACAATTAAGGAGGTTGGTGACTGCAACCATTTTTATCCCCAAATGTTAATATTTTGCCCATCCCTAACTCTCTAAGGTTTTCCTTCAATAAGTCTAGTGCACAAAACCAAACTTCTCCAGACTTGTTAAGCTCCTTGACCTTGCTTTGCACCTGACTCGGTCTCAAATGTGCTTACAAGTGTAGAAGTATCAAACTGTATTAAAGATAAGTCCAGTATCGTATTCCACAAAGACAAAGGGTAATCAAAACATTTATGAAATTTTTGTTATAAAAAAATGTATTGACTATGAGAGATGAAGATAAAAAAAAAAAAAAAAAGTGAAATGCAATGTAAAAAATATTGAAGATGGGTTAAGAAAAAAAGTATAAATTCAATTTTCGCAAAAAAAAAAAAAGTTAATCAAAGCTGGAATTAGAGTTTTAAATCAAAAAGGCAAATTAACAAACACTTGGGTTGGGTATGAGACCATTTTTGTTTCGATTTTTAGATAATTTTTTCGATTAACATTCCAATCAAGGCATTAATAAACAGAAGATAAAAAATTATGCTCAAGTTTTGCAATATTTTCCTAAATGATTCTTTATTTTACTAGCTAAACATACATTTATAATCAACTGAGAGAAGTCTTAATAATTTTCAAACTTTTGTTGTGCCTTACGTCAACAACAAATTAAGAGCAAGAGCTGCAATATATTTTCAATTCGAATCCGACTAGTAATTAGTGAAATCAATATTTATCAACAAAATATTACATTAAACTAGAACCCAAAACAAATTAAGTCTCATTCCACAATCCAAGTTTTAGAAACTAGCTACACATGATATTTTTAGCAGCAAAAATTAGTCTAAATAAAGCCATCATATTATCTGAGAGTAAAAAAAATCTAAATGGGATAATATCCTATAATGCAAAAATAACTTTCAAAATATAGTCAGGAAATTGAAACATGCAAAACGCTACCCGCACGCCACAGTACAAGAAAATAAGGACCCAAGAAAATAAAACGAGCAGCAGCCCCAGTGCAGAAGAAAGAAAACTGAACAAATAAAAACCAAGGAAAAAAATGAAGACCAGACTAACAAACTGAAATGAAAAAGGAAACGCTACCCAAAATTGAGATTTAGAACCAAAAAAATTACGCCTAGATAAGAAAAGAAAACCAAGCAAAATCGAGTCGAGAGAAAAGAATTGAAACCTAACAAAACACTGTCTCCAAAATGAAAACTAAAACTAAGGATGAAAATGAAGCTGACGCCGCACCAGCCAGAGTAATGATTACTGAAAAATAAAAACCCAGCAAAAATGAAAAATAAATGAAAAGCTGCCGTGTCCCAAAGAAAGAAAACTAAAATTGAAATTAAAGTCTAAAAGAGGAAACGAAAACTCAAAGAACTAAAAATAAACCTATCTAACGAAAAGAAAAAAAGTAAAACCAAAAAAGGAAAACCAAAACTACCAAAGAAGAGCCAGCCGTAAATGAAAACTTGAATGGAAAAAAAAAAAAAAAAACCTAACTGAATGTTCAAATCGAGAAATAACTTCCCAGAAAATGACAAAACTAACAACTAAAAAGAAAAAAAAAAAAAAAAGGTCCTCGTGAAAAGATAACGGAAACTAAGCAAATGAAATTCTCTCCTTCCAAAAATAACATACAACGAGAATGACGGGAAAAAAATATGTGTCTTCCACCTATAATACTGCAAGTAAAATAAGAAAAAAAATTCTAGTAGGGGTTCAAAACTGCCCCTCTCTGTCTGTGTGTGATTTCCTCTGCACCTTGTGTCCCAGCTCCTGCATCTTGTTTTTGCGTGATATGCTATGCAGGTTTGGTGGTGATATGTTGCTTTCATTTCCACAGTGTATTTTGGTTAAGCCTCCTGCACTTTCAGCTCTCAGTTCACGTGTTTGCATCCCAGCACATGAGGCAATCATGCCCTGCCCCTTGTGTGCGCTTGGTAGTGCTCGTTTTTTTTTTTTTTTTGTCTTTGTTTTTTTTTTTTTTTTTTTTCCGTAGCTTCACGCTGTGCCTTCTCATGATTGGCTGGTTCCCACTCATATGTGCTGTAGCCTATTTGCTGTTGCTTTCCGTCCCAGCCAATGTCTCCAGACGTGCTCCTTAAGATCTCAAGCTATTTTCTTTATCTTTCATAAATGCCCTGTATCATAATTTAAATATTTACTGTTTTAAAAGTAATATGGAATTTTTGTGACCAAAATATTGATATCAATCAATTGGGAATCCAGTATTAGAATTTGCTGCATAATTAAGTGCTCAACTCTTTTATGATAAACTAAATCACTCACTTAAGCAACTTAATTATGTAATCCTAACACTTTATCAGCACCTAACACTTTATCAGCACCTAACAGATCAGTCTTCTTAAAATATTTATTCTTGAGTACTTTAGCTGCCAATAAATTAGGAAATTGGAACAGCCTACAACATTTTTTGGCAAACATAGTTTTGTTGAAACTCTCAAAGTTTCTAAAACCTAGTCCACTATCTGATTTTGATTCACCCATCTTTGTCCAGCTTTTCTAGTGTGTTTTCTTCTCCTCATCCTTATTTCCCCATCAAAATCTAGAGATCAAAAAAGAGATTTTCTGACACAAAAATTTGGGTAATCTAAATACACTCATGGTATAGGTAGGTGTGGCTTAGAGGACTGCTTTTATTAAAACTTCTTTTCCTGCATAAGATAAAAATGAAGTCTTCTAGTTATTAATCTTTTGTTATATCTGATCTTTGATGTCTCTGAAAGTATTGATCTTTGCTATTCCCACCATTGTTGGGAGTCCGAGATATTTCTCATACCTCCCACACACAACTCCTCTTACTGCTTGAACAATCTGTATTTTTAGCCTATCCTTTGTATTAGAGTTGAAAAATAGAGAGGATTTCTGTTTGTTAAGGACTTGACCTGATCCTTTCTATTCTAAAGCTTACTTTATTATGTCAAAGTTGCTCTACAAAATAGGATATAATCATTAGTAAACACCAAGTGATTAATCCTTGAACCACCCATTGCCACACACACACCTCTAATATCATTACAACATTATGTTTCATTAATCATAGAACTTAAACTTTCTACATATTGGATGAAAAGGTAGGGAGAGAGACAGGGTTACTTTGTCTCAACGCTTTAGTAGGGTATATTATATCCCTTGGCTTCCCATTCACAAGAACTGAGTATGAAACTAAGCTAACACACTCCATAATTACTTTTATCAACTTCTCCTTAAAGTCAATTTTCTTCATCACAGCCTCTAAGTGGTCCCATTCAATCCTATCATATGCTTTGGACATATCAAGCTTCAAAGCCAAGCTTCCAATGTTGCATTTCTATCTTGTTTTCACACTTTGGAGCACCTCATAAGCTATTATGATGATGTCAATAATTAATCTTCCAATAATAAGAGCACTTTGATTACAAGAAATGATCATCGATAGGAATTTTTAAAGCCTATTTGTTATGATTTTAGAAATGATCTTAAATAATACATTGCACAAACTAATAAGCATAAATGCACTCACATGCAAGGGTTTCTTGAGCATTGGAATTAAAGCAATATGGGTAAAGTTAAAGAGGAGGTCATAACCTTGCCATTTAACACTTTTAGCACTGTATTACAGACATCATCTCCAATTATACTCCAATAGTGTTGAAAGAAGTAAGCTCCATAACTATTTGGACTTGAAGATTTTAGAGGAGCCATTTGTTTGAGAGCTTCTTCAATTTCTATACTTGTAAAAGCTTGTGTCATGATTTTATTGGTTGTTTGAAAATATGTTATAAAATAGTTGTAAAATAATTATAAGTATTTATTATTCATTTTTAAAAAGAGTGTACAAAACTTGCATACAACTGATATCTTTAATAATTATAGGTGTATATTACTCGCTTTTAAAAGTAGCGTACAAAACTTGCATATAACTGTTATTTATCATTATAGGCTGATCCACATTGTGATGGGCCCAGTGACCACGCTCGAGTTTGTATCAGATTCAGGCCACGTTTTTAAATCCGGCCCAGTTAAAATTGTAGGTCTTGCATATAAATAACGCTAAGCCACGGCAATCCCACTTGTAAGGCGGTCTTCGTTTTCCTCGACTGCGCAGAGTTATCTAGGGTTTTGGCAGGCGGAGTTCAGGGTCTCTCTCTCACTGTGTCACCATGAGAGCCAAGGTAACAATCGAACTATGTAGAAATAATTTTAATTGTCAAAATAATTTCCGCTGCGCTAAATTACAACGGTGGCCGTGTATTTTTTTCTTCAGTGGAAGAAGAAGCGTATGAGGAGATTGAAGAGGAAACGCCGAAAGATGAGGCAGAGATCCAAGTAGAAGCAGATCGACGGGGATCATTTCTCACTCGAGCCCTTTACGAGCTTTAGGATCTTACTGTCTGCCTTTTCTGATTTCTTAGCTGTCATTTACGTCTGCTTGAGGAAATTTCTCGTAACGTTTTTGTTTTCTAATTTATATGTCCTGACGTAGTGGTTGACTCATTTGAGCGTTTGATTTTGCATTTATGAGATGGTTATGTGATATTGACGTTGCTAATTTATTATGGTAAAGTTTGGTAGGTATTATTTCTGTGAATGCGATTGGTTTGATGTATTATTATTTTGACTCACTAGTTAGTTATTTGTGATGGCGTAAAAGTTATAATATCTGCAATTTTGTTTTGCCGGATTTGATCCCTAGAGTCTGAGAGAGAGACACGTTTGAGAGGAGAAGAGGGGGAGGGGGGAACCCATTTCGCTCGACTCATAGGTAGTACTACTTGTATGTTAGGTTTAGGATCAATGTGAGGTTTGATGGGCTGGCATAAATTTTCATGTTTAGCGGACAAGCATTCCGGATGGCTCTCTCCTGAAAGCATTTCTGTGCACTCTTTCCGTGCAAATCTAAGCAAGGAAGATAGAATGTCATTTGCAAGGAAAATATGGTTTCCACATTTTATTTATTCATTTATTTTTGGTGGTTAAAGACTTCCTAGGCAGCCAAGGAATGGATCTCTAACATTTTTGAGCCATTAGTAAAAGATTCCATGTAAAATGAATGGTAATATTTTTGCAGATGTAATATGTGTACCAAAACAGAAAATATGGTTTCCACATTTTATTTATTCATTTATTTTTGGTGGTTAAAGACTTCCTAGGCAGCCAAGGAATGGATCTCTAACATTTTTGAGCCATTAGTAAAAGATTCCATGTAAAATGAATGGTAATATTTTTGCAGATGTAATATGTGTACCAAAACAGATAGGAAGGATTCGCTTCATCAGCTTTAAGGTTACCAATGTTTGCCACAGCATTGATCGTGTATTATCGTAGGGTTTGGTAACGAGGTTGGCAATCAACGGAACTTATGTTGGTACTCAAGTCAGTAACCAATGGAACTTACCCTTGTCTAAAATATATACCCATATATGTAATCATTGAAAAACTTACATGAAGAAACTAGCAAGGATATTTCACTTGCCAGTGGATTTGCAGTATACCACTGAACAATTATAATATTCTAACTTGTACGGGGTGTTTAGCAACGCATGCGTTCATTTTTCACTATCCAATCCGGCTTTCTTTAGTTTTTCAAATGCTTGTATGGTCTCTGCATCAAAACCACCTGCAAACTGAAGATTCTGATGGTTAGCGAGATAGATATTGAAGGTTGCCATTCATTTCTTGGAATCTGTTGTACCTGGTGTACTCGATATGCATATCGAACTCCTTGAAGCTTAAGATTCTCTTCACATGAGCATTCATCAGCCTGCAGTTCGTTAGCTATCCTTTTCATGTATTCCGTGGCGAGCTTCAATGAACTTAGTTTCATCTGCAAATAGTAAAAAGAGTTAGGGTTTGCATTTATTATGATTGTCGGTTTTTGTGGAAGTCAAGTTATTTTCCAATATGAACTGATGGCCGATCTGGAAACCCTAGTGTAGATTATTGAAATGAATACAGAGATAGACTCGATAGATTGCTGTCCATTTAAGTAATCCTGGCTTGATTACTTATCCAAAAAAAAAAAAAAAAGTAATCTTAGATTGATCATTTAGCTAAGAAGTTTTGGCTTCTTTTAACACCAAACAATTGTGTCACAGAATTTTCTGATTAATAGAACTTTGCATGATTGATTGTTGGTGAGATGGAATTGACAATTTCCATTGCAGGCGTTCCATTTCTAT
Source organism: Carya illinoinensis (assembly GCF_018687715.1). Classification (NCBI taxonomy): domain Eukaryota; kingdom Viridiplantae; phylum Streptophyta; class Magnoliopsida; order Fagales; family Juglandaceae; genus Carya; species Carya illinoinensis. Next base: position 8,825,126 of record NC_056765.1, read on the forward strand.
TTCTGATTAAAAGAAATATGAATGGATTTTTACCACTTCGAAATTTCAATTTTAGTGCTTATAAAATCTTTTTATTATTGGTAAGCCATTGTTATCAGTTGAACCTCTAAGCTTTGGGTAAAGATCGACCATGTGATGCGTACCTGACCAAGTAGACCTGTGTCCAGCATCCACACCCAAGGTATCTGGAGATCCCTATATCTCTTGATTGTGCTTTCCCTCATCCGATCGATATTGTCAATACTTTGCTCCAACCTTTTGATTGAAATAAGATGGTTGAATTAATGTATAATGTGGAACGAAGTATCAAACTTTTAACATAACAGTATATACATGCTCGCCTGTCTTGCAATGTCTGTATTCTTCTTAGAGCCTGGGTCAAAGGCTCTTTTGGGTTGTCCACAAAACGTGAAACTTCAGATTCAAGGCTCTTCAGATCTCGGTAGGTGCAAGCTGCTTCCCTTAGTGCATCTGCTTTTCGTTCTGGCCATTGTGGGAAATGCTTCAGTACAGCTCTTTCATCAACCAATGAAGATAGTTCCCCATCTAGCCATTTCACAAACGCCTCCACATCGGAAATATCTCTATAAGTTGCAAACTCTACCTCTTTAGTGAGAAACTTTATGAATTCCCCACGTCTTTCCACATCTGACTTTATCTGATCAGGAGATTGTATAATATCAGCAGGGGGGAAATTATTTAGGGGGTAGGCCGGTAGCTAAAAGGTAAGAGTAGGGTGCAACCATACTTACAGCTGAAAGATATCTTGAGCGGTTTTCGATTTCTCCAATCATGTTCTTAGTGGAGGCAACTAGCAGAGACCCTGTAGGATTGGTTCTGTTCTCCTTTTGGGGATCTCTCCTGGTTAGTGAACGGTACAACTCGATCACCTCTGGCACACGGCGCACTGCTCTTGACCCAACTAGCGGCTTGGATGGCAGTGGTGGTGGCGGTGGTGCTGGTGCTGATGGAGCTTTATTTCCTTTGACTTCCTTCGGCGAAGAGAGAGTGACTGAATTTGGCCTTGGGGGTGGAATTGGTATCCTTATTGGTTTTTCTGCAGTTGATTCTGGGAAATCTGTTCTGGTACATGATTTTTCTGCTTCTGGACTTTGTTCTGATACATTGACCAAAGTGGATGGTTTGTGCTGAGGTGCATCTGTGTAGCTGCCATCCAGGGAGCTCTGCAGCTTCTTCCATAGAATGGTCTTCCTCTCATTATTGTATGCTCTGAGGGAGCTTATTTGCACTTTTAGACGGCTTGCTTCCTGTTTTAGCTCTTGGTTTTCTTTCTCCAATGAATCAACTCTTTCCAGAGAGGCTTCAAGTTTTTTCTTAAGAAGGTTGATCTCTGAATCATCATCCACTTGTGGCATTCTCTCGAGCTCTGCTTTAACTCAAAAGGATGGCACAGGCACAGGAGTCGCACCCAACTGCTCTCTTTTCCCTTTTATCTCAATGATCTTGCTTTTGAAGCAAGGTCTTCATGTCACCTAAGACTCATGAATGATATTCAAGAAAATGCCCCTGGATATTCTAGTAATGGCACTCTGGGCATTAGTGTACATTAGTCTAGACAAGGATGCTGTCGACATTTGCAAGTTTTGGTCTCTTAATGTCGAGAATTATTGTTTTGTTGGCTGCTGCCCTTTGTTTTTTTCTCCTCTTTCAATTTGTATTTAGGTAAGAGACTACCTCCGCTTGCTAGGTATAATTTCATCGGAAGATATTGTCAAGTACAGCATTAAAATTTTGTGGAATTTACTTCAAAACTCTTTCCTTTTTGTTCCTGCCATTTGTCAATTTACGTTCGTTCAACTATCAATAATAGTCACGGTACAGACCCATAAGCCCAGCAATGGCGTATGTTAATGCGTTGATGGGATCATCCGCCGTAGGTGTATTTTTAATTTTTTGACTGAATTGCATGGTCTCATATAGGAGAAATAGTTATAACATTAATTTCCCAGGCGGGGCTCATTATCTCTATAGAATCCTACTATCTACTTTATCTACTTCAATTAGGCAATTGAAGGAATCTGTATTCATGTCCCACACCAAATGAAACAGACTCACATAATACTATCAACTTCCTCTGTTTGAAATCAGTAGCTCAATGCTGTTTTATTTATGATGTTCCCAAGGCAATCTATGTGAATTGATGCAGTGTTTCTGTGGATTTAGTTGGCTTTTGCTATTCCTTGCTTGTGAAGCAATGGGAATAAAGAAAAGAGTAAAAGAGTTACAGATGCCGACAGTGAAAAGTAAAAGAAAAAGAAAGACGAAGGTCCTGACAATTACAGCCTACCATATTCCAGAATGAGATCTTCATGACAATTGCTTCATGTTTGCTCTCAACCCTCAACCCTCAGCCCCTTCCCCATTTTTATTTATTCTATTTTCACCACTTTCAGAAACTCTGCCCGGGTTTATACTTTGGTATCATTGTTGATTAAGAATGCCTTAAATATATACATGGCTGTTACCTTTTACACTACGAGTTTAATTTATTGTCGGTGGGATTTTAGTGATAAATGTGATGAGGAGGTTAACTGTTTTGAGTGTGATGGGCAAAAATGATTTGATGGCAAAATTGTGCTTTCTGTGGTAGTTGAATCAGAGAGAGAATTCAGCAGAAAAATAATTGGGTAAAGAAGTTTAAACAACATAGAATGAGAGGTTGCTCGATGCCACTCAACTCCTTTCGCTTGAAAATACAAGTTTGAGGCACAATTACTGGGGTCTAGAGGACAGATACAACCTTAAAAGACTATATTCTTTTCGATTTTTGAAAGATGAAAAGCAGAAGTGTCTTAAATGGAGCAGGAGCTGGTGCAGGTTTGGAATTCGGCCTTTACTTTTCGGAGGGCCCTTGGTCTTGTTAGGCTCTAGCCCACTACTTCCCCATTAGCAAGGGAACCTTGTAATCATGTGATAGGCTAACAACTTGATTGCTAAATGGTCAAAATTAGTATTAAGGATGGCAGGTGCAAATATGAATATGGTCCCTTTAGAACTAATAATGTAATGAATGACTCGAAGAAATTCAAGTTACGTTTATACTGGTTTGTATTTAGAAATTAGATGAGATGTTTTTAGATAAATGTTGAATAAAATATTATTAGAATATTATTATTGTTTTAGAATTTGAAAAAATTGAATTGTTTATTATATTTTGTATGTAAATTTGAAAAAATTGTAATAATGAGATGAGATGAGATGAGATGCTTTCCGAATCCAAACAGAAATCTATACTCTGAAAGAACGAGTCTAAATTTTATGTTACGAGTAGAGTAGTTTGAAATCATTATAAAGGCCAAGAACCTCTAATATTAGTAATATTTGAATATTACAAATAATAATAGGAAAATATATAAATAGCCCAGAGGAAAAGGTGGGTGGGGGGTGTCAACGAGGAGAAAGTTCTGTAGTGGGTATTTCAGATATAGTTGTGGTCTATGCCCCAAGACAAAGGGAAACTAATCAGCCACAGTTTAATCAAAGAACAATATTGATCTTGCAGTCGTTGTTATCCTCCTGACACCACGTACAACGCAAGGCTGTGATATTTATTGAGGTGGTTGCCGTCCATTCAAATCCTAATTGCCCATTACATTATTGATTGCATGTTCTTTAACATATCAAGTGGAATTTGTTTTGACTACGTAAAACTCAGAACCTCTAGGGATATCATTATCTATCTTTAAACCTGCATATATATATATATATATATATATGTATGTATATATCTCGCTCCAGATCATCAGGGTCACATTTTGGCATGCCTGACATGTTTGCAGGCCCATATGGCTTCAAAAGGGTAGGTTTCTGGTTAGAAATGCAGGAAAAAAAATCTAGAATGTTAGAATCAAAAGCATACTCATGTAGTTGCATAGACAATCAGAGCAATCCTTGCAAGTCTGGATTAAATTGTGAGAAACATCCATGACAGATGCTTCATTGAATCCTTTGATTAGAATCATTCGAACTGCCCCCACCAAGCATTATTGTACTAGTAAGTAAATTTCTGTGGCAAGACTGTTCAATTGGAAGATAGAAACATTGAGTTCTTGCTGCCCTATCGAGTTAGGAGAGTTCATCACCCCAATCTTGACCTTAAGCCCCCATTCTGGCAGACCAGGAGGAGTAAAATTAAGGTTTACGAGGAGTTGTTATTAGCCGAAATGCAAAACATTTTTTCTTTCACCGGTTGATATGGCACGTTCCGAGTGATATCAAATAAATATGATTGAAAATGATAAAATGTAAGATACATATGGGTATCTCTCTCTCTCTCTCTCTCTCTCTCTCTCTCTCTCTCTCTCTCTCTCTCTATATATATATATATATATTTAGGTTTGGGAACTCTAGGACTTGGAAAAACATATTTAAAAGTTTTAGAAGACAGGTCAAAGTCATGGGATAGACCTAACAGGGGCTGGTGAAAAGTCAGGCTTCATTAGGCTTGAAGAAACTAGTCCAAACATGCCCCTGAGAGCTTAGCTCATGAGCTGCGTAACAGAACCCGAGCTATTCATCACATTACAATCATCAGTTAGAACTTAGTATTCATTGTCACTAGGGGTGCAAGAATAAACCGAAAAATTAAAAAATTGCCCCTAGATTGGGCCGGTTGGTTTAGTCCGATTTTTGATCGATTCAGTTTGAAATCGGTTCCTTTATTTTAAAAACCGGACAAATCTGGTCCGAAATCGATTTTATATTTTCCAACATCGGACCGGACCGGTTCACATATTATATATAATATATAATTATATATGAAATAATATATTATAATTTATAACATAATATTTTAATCTTAAACATAAATATTTATTTGATCATATGTTTTATATATAAAATATCTATATTAAATACATTTTATTTCTTGATAAATTCTCAATATATTTCTTTTGAAAAATACATTAGTAATACTAATATACTTAATATATTAAAATTGAAAAACCGGACCAGAACCGTAACCGGTAAAATCGGAAGTACTGGTTTAGAAGAATAACTGGTGCGTAATCGGTTTTTGAAAATATAAAACCGGTATACCAGTTTGGCCTTAAATTTTATCCAAAACTAGACCGAACTAGACCGGTTACATCCCTAATTGTCACGTCCCATTACAGTCTCTATTGTAACACACTCTCTATCCCATCCAAGCATTATGTGGTTGATTAGTCAACCAGTTTTGATTAAAATGAAGAAGAAAAAAAGGATCAGTTTTCCACACAAAATATAAACAAAGATCCCACATCGATTATATTGGAACATATCAAAGCATATATAGCTTAAACCAGACATTATCTCTAGGGTTCAAGAGCCTTTCAGTAAATGATCTATATATATCCTTAGCTGACCATAAAATGAAAGCTTATTACTAATTAACCTAAAGCAAACTCGTTTGAGACAAAAATAATAAGATTTATGCTCTTATTTGTAATCTCAAACCTTGGATCAGCAGGTTTGTCTAATTTCTCATTGAGGATTTGGTGGGCGACTATTGACTGCACTGATCCTGGGCCCCAATCCCAGCAACTCTTTGCTGGTATCATCTTTGTGCACAATCACTTCTATGAAGAAGAAGCAGTCTTTCTTCCGTGTAGCTGTTTCAATTGCTTCAATAAGCTCCTCTTCGCAATAAACCTGATGATCAATGAATTAATTAAGAATGTCATGGGAATTTGTTAAATTCACAACACATGCAGATCACTGTTGAAATAATCAGTAAACACATATATATACTTCTTACCTTTTTTGTACAGCACTTTCCATTCCCATTATGTATTGCATCCACCAATCCAGTGTAGTTCCAGTTCTTGATCACGTTGTAAGGCCCATCATGGATCTCGACTTCTGAGGTGTATCCACCATTGTTTATTAAGAAGATGATGCTCTTTTGGCCACATTGTATTATTGTTGAGACCTCTTGTCCAGTCATCTGAAGATCATAATTAGAGAATCTTCATTTTCTTCTTAATTTGTTTGAATTACCCAATTTCGCAAAAGGTAATACGAGATTTTAAATCAAAGGATTTTAATTAACCATATTATAGCTTAGAGTCCATCATTCAAATTCCTATTTTGGATTTATATTGGAAACATCATGATAATTAATAGGGGTGAGTATCGGCCGGTCCAGACCGGACATTTTTAGACTGGACCGAACTGGACGGAATTGGATCTAGTCCGGTCCAGTCCAATTTTGGGAGGACCGAAGGAGTTTCGGTCCTGTCCCTGTCCAGGAATTTTCCACCCCGGGCCTGACCGGACCAGACCGAATGAAAAATAAAAATATAATTTATATAAATAATTTTGTAAATTAATTAGATAATTTTTTACTAATACTAATATCTATACTAATACTAATAGTCTAATATGGTATTAAAAAAAATAATACTAATAATCTAATATTATAATATACTATAGTTATACTTATACTAATATAGACTATATAGTTATATTAAATACTATAAGTAATACTAATACTATTATATAGTCTAAGACTCTTAAGTCTAATATAGGTTATATGGCTATAACTAATACTAATATTATTAATAATAATAATGTAGAAAATAGTTATACTAACTGATTAATTCAACATAACTAATATTACTAATATAATATAGCTATATTAAATTACTAATAGTCTAATACAAATACTATTATATAGTTATACTAATCGTAAATTCATAATAACTAAATCATAAGTCTATAAATATATATATTTAGTATCAATGTATTATTATACTATTTAATGTATAGCTATTAACTATAATATATAATACTAGTATATATTAACATATTAACATATTATAAGAGTTATGGTATATATTATAATATATCATATATGTATAAATTTATAATGTATTAGTATAGTTAACTTAATATGTAATATGATAGTATTAAATCACTATAACTGCATAGAGTATTAGTAATATAGTATTTAATATAACTACATACAGTATTAGTAATAAGAGTATTACTATTATTTAATATAGTATGACATAGAGTATTAATAAATGTGTGGTGTTTGAAGAGATATAGTAATACTAGTATATTACATATAGTATTACTATTATTACATTTAATTATTAGTTATAGTATTAGTACTAGTGTATTATTAGTTATAGCAAATAAGTTAATAACTATTACTAATTTACTATATACTAATAGATTAATAGTATTAGCATTTACTAATATATATTAATATATATAATAGTATACTATATATATTAAATATATCACAATATAATTACATAAGTATTAAACAAAATGTCATAGAAATTAAAAAAAAAAAAATCAACCGTGGACCAAATGGACCGACCGGACCGGACTGGACCGTCCCGACCCTTAGAGAGTTCGGTCCGGTCTAGGGTGGGAAAACCCTGAATCGAATAAGTCTAGTCCAGTCCGTAAAACCTCCCCAGATCGGACCGAACTCACCCCTAATTAATTAACCTGGAAGCTCCCATCACCAATGCAAGCAATGACACGTTTATTTGGTACTGATTGAGCATAACCGAGCGTTGCACCAACAGACCACCCGATTGAACCATACTGCATCTGGAGTTCATACCTGCAATGAACACCAAGTACTTTTGTATTCAGATTAATGTTTATAAAACTCGATTAAAACCAAACAAACGTGCTAGAGACTTTGTTGCTTAATTACCCACATCCTTCTGGTAGTTTTAGTTTCTGGCAATTAAACCAGGAATCTCCTGTCTCAGAAATTACAGTAGTGTCGCTTGAGAGCATATTCTGTATATGCTGAAACAGAATATTAACCCTCAATGGCTCCTTAGGCTGGCTTTTAAGAGGAAGACCTTCTGGGATATAGATCCTGTGGTAGTTTTCATAAGCTGTCGTGTTGGGGTTTAGTCTATTAATTGAGAGTGCCTGAAGGAAGTCCTTCATTAGGACACACCCGAAAGTGGGGCCGTTGGCGACAATTACACGATCAGGTTGCACAATGATTGCCTTCTCCTTCTTGAGGAGGAGGGAGTAGCCACAAGAGCTGCAGTCATTGAAGATTGGCCCAGCAAACAGATATGCATCAGCAGATTCTACAATCTCAGCACAGAAGGCAGTGCTTATTGCACCCCAATATGTCCCAATAAAGTGGGGGTGGCTCTCCGGTACCAGCCCTTTTGCTGATGGCATCACGGAAAAGGCATAGCCACAAGCATCGGCCAATTCAACAAAGGCTTCACAAGCCTTTGCCACTCGGAGTTTCGGCCCACCCACCATGACTGGCTTGACTGCCTTGTTCAAGAAGGCGGCTGTCGCCTTGACGGCCGCTTCTAGCCCCATTTTGTTACTCAATCTGTGTAAATAGATCCCAACAAAACCGCAAACATTAGCTGCTATCCATATATCTCTGAACCAAAAACCAAAAAACAGCAACTTGCTATATATCAATATACTAGTTTCTCAAAACCAAAAAAGAATTTGGGAGGTAGCAGATCAAGTTTTTACGTACCTGGGTGACAAAGCAAATGGAGTAGGCTCCCCGCTAAAAGTTGGATGAGGGATGCCAGGCAAGTTGCAGCTGATGCTGATGTAGACAGGCTTGCTTTCTTTCAAAGCAGTAGAGATGGCTCCATCAATCAGTTCGTGTGCGCCTTCCAAGTCAGTCACTACAGCCTATAGCACAAAAATGGCCATATATAGCCATGACCGCATTACCAAAACACAACCGGGTAAACTTTATCATTACTCAGTATTCAGAAAAGAAAAAACTTCTCATTTTCAATTGAAATTTTAGTAAAACAGAATTAAAAGGTTCAATGGCATGGCATGCTAGAACCCTACTTCCGATGCAATGAAAAAAGATAAATTAATATTGCTTACCTGAAAGCAAGTGACAGGCTTGAAGCATTGCAGTTCTTGGCTGAAATCCGGTGACCCAATGGTATGGTGAAGAATTCTGTTTGTCCCAAAATCGTTTGAATTCGGGCCACCAACAATACAAATAACTGGAAGATTCTCACTGTACGCTCCAGCAATAGCATTGAGAACACTAAGGCCGCCCACAGTGAACGTGACAACGCATGCACCGACCCCTCGAGCCCTGGCGTAGCCATCGGCCGCATATCCAGCATTGAGTTCATTGCAGCACCCAACGTTGTTGAGACCAGGCTCGGCAAGGAGGTGGTCGAGAAGGGTGAGGTTAAAGTCACGGGGGACAGAGAACACATTGTCGACGCCGATCTGAACAAGCCGATGAGCAAGGTGGCGGCCGAGGGTCGCCTCGGAGGACGCCATAAAGGGTGGAGGATGTGTGTTTTGAATCGGGGCCGTGCCGTTCAGGCCGGGAGGGCAGGCCACGTCGTTGTCGCAGGGTTTGCATGAATCTAGCATGCCGGCCATGATCATCGTGGTGTCCATGTGAGAAAAAACCACAAAAAATAGAGAACTAAATCGAGGTTTAGGCTTCAGAAAAAAGATGTCTTAACTCTTCAAACTGCTGAATATCAAAAAAATCCAAGGAAGAAGTAATACTGGTGAGTGAGGAAGTAGTACTGAAGGGTGACCATATATATATATATAGCTCATAGCTGGTTAAGCGCGAAAGAAGGCAACCATATCTATGAGGTTTCTTGGGGAAGAATCAGTCTCCAAATAAGAAAAACTTATTGTCAATTCATAGTTCTGCGAGAAGAATTATAATTTGTTAATTTTTTTAGTCGCGAACTCGCGCAATGTGTACGAATTTCTCAATTATCTAGGGGTAGCAATTAGTGTTTTTGAGCAGTGTTCGAATTATGAACACTTGACTATATTCATTAATATGAACCTAATTCATTAAGCCAAACTTGTTAAATCCTAATTAACCAACTTATTTAGATAAATGCTAGGGTCATGTTGTATTATCTCTTTTAACTCATTTAATAATGAATTAAAAATAGGTCAACACAACATGATCTATTTAAACTCATTTATGTATATAGGTTGAACTAACACGCATAATTCATTTGATTTAATTAACATAGTTTTACATAAAAGTTAAAATCTATATTTATTAATAACTACAATATCTTAAAAAAAAAAAAGACTATCTACTAACAAAAAATATTAATATTTTTTAAATTGTAACATATAATAAAACCAATATTATAATCCCAACAATAATAAAATTGTGATTTTAAAATAAAATATAAATGAGTCAAAATGAGTTGATTTCGAATTAAACGAATTGATCCATTATTGACCCGTTTATAAATTGTGTCTTAATGAGTCAATCCGTTTGGACTTAAACTCATTAACATTGAATTCAAACCCGCTATAATTATTTCATGTCATGTTGAGTTCACGAATTGTATCACATATTATCATTCCTAATTATAACTACTGTAACATTTAAGATGACTATGAGCTTGGTCAAATTTGGTAAGAACCCGTAATAATGCATAGAGTCTAAAAATATATTGTAAAAAAAGAAAAATAAAAAGAAAAAGAACGATATTCCCATAATTTTATTTATATGTCCTTGCTTAGTACTGTGCCCGAAGGAATACCTTGATTACATTTTAGAATCTTTGGCCATTGTTAAATACAAAAAATTATCAAGAATTGTAATTACCTCTCCTATATGGATTAAAAAGGAAAATTAAAATCAAACCCAACCCCAACTCAGTAGTAGGACAAAAAAATGGACAGTATTTCCAAGATCAAACTACAAAATAACTATAAACTCAAGTCATTTTTAAACCTTTGAATAATATTGTTTTCCCAGATTTTTTAATGCGGCAGATCATCATGCATGATGCTTTGGCTTCGATTAAGCATATTCTAATTTACGCGCACTTTCTCAATGATAGATCATAACTTAATAGTTATAATACCCTCAGTCTGAAGAAGGTATACCCCATGGCTTTGTGACTTTGTCCCCTTGCCAATTATGAACACGTTGCGCGCCCAATTGAGTTGCAAACTCATGCCCATAAGTGGCATATATCCTCAATACGGATAGTCTCAAAGCCGATCCCTTTGTAGTACTTCTGCCTATTCTTGATGAATCCAACATGTCCCATATTGTTTCTTCCAACCTTTCACCATGACTAGCTAGCTACATTCCCAATTACATCGATCGAACTTGATGAAGTAGTCCGTGATCTTTTTGCTCTCTAGCTAGGTCTAGCTTAATTGTCATGTTATGGACCTAAACAAGCGGATTTGGGTAGTGAATGGTTCATCTATATACATGATATCATACTATACATGTCCGCCCAGATATATATGGGATAACATTTTGCCACAGATCGATGATCAGTCGGGAGTTTTTAGACCTTAAGCTTTAATTAATTGCCTCTTCACCCCTGATCGAGTACTGGAGTCAAAATAAGTCGACCCGGCCGCCATGGTGTCATGAAAGAGTCGGAAGTTATCGTTTGTGTTGGGGATTGATATATATATAACATCCATGCATGAAATCTGCATGCAGGATATGTTTTATCAGTCCGGCCCGTTCAATGCATGCATGCTTCGGCCATCAGGTTTTTGTTTAATTTTGATTAACATGACCCATTTGTTAGTCACCACATGCATTATGATATTAATGGCGAAAGGTCTCGATCCAGGTTTGGTTCGTCATTAAAGCATGCATGCACCATGCATATCCACTTGATCTGATCATGATTGCATCAAACCAGTACTACTCAGGTTTAGAATTAGCTGTACGTCAAACGAATTAAAGGTATAAAGTGAGCATGATTGATTAAATTGGAGTAGTTTGGATAATTAATATCATGATATGACTAAGTGGGTACGTATTTAATATTGGAATTAATGATAAAAACTTCAAAATTTGGTAAGGACTTTGGCTCGTTTAGATAGACGAGGAGATGAGGTGTGTTTGAAATAGAGAGGAGAATGAGTGAGGATTTGAAATATATATATGTTTTGAGTGGGATGTGGACATTACCTTTTGCTGCAAAATTTAGAATCCTCAAAGAGTACTAATTAATCTACGTACGAGCGATGTGAATTTTGAGAGATTGTGGGTTACAAGTACTACTACACATTTATATATATATTAGTAAGAGTAACGTGCATTGCAAATTTGCCTAGTTGACTAATTTTGTTATATTTCAAATTTTTAAGTATAAGTCGACAGAATTTTGTTTATATTTATTTAAAAAAAATATGTTTTAAAAAATATAATTATATTTATTGAGCTTAACTATATTAACATATTAAAAAAATAATAAATACAATAAATTGGAACATATTATTTACTTTGTAATAGATATATGAGTTGATTTAAATTATCAATCAACTATATTTCTATGTGTTATTAGGTTCTAAGAATATAATTAAATATATAATGTTTTAATTCTAAACGTGGACATTATATTAGTAAATTTAAACAAAGCAGCTCAGTAAGAATTTTTGAACTTCAGGAATACTATGAATAATGTTGGATAAATTATTAAAGTATAAATTAAATAGAATTAAATATTAAGAGAACTATTATTTGTTTTATTATCCATAAGCAATAATATTAGTAAGAACATTAACATTTTCATTAATTTCAAATTTTTTAATACTTTTATTTATTTAATAAAAATATATAAAAAAATTAATTCAATAAAATTTATTTATTCAATAAAAATTTATAAAAAAAAGAATGAAAAATTTAACTGAATAAATTATTAAAACAAATGAAATTTTTTATTAATGGGTTTTAGTAACTTTATTCATAATATTATGAATATTACTTTTTTTTATTGATAATATTGTGCTTAATCCTAGCCATCAGTGTGTTATTTGAAGAAAATATCTCTCTACACTCAAATCTCCACCGTCCACCTTCACTTCACAAGATGCCTAAAACTCATGCCTTTTCTCTCTCCGACAGAAAGACTCCGCTTCTCTCTCTCTCTCTCTCTCTACCCCCCCCCCCCCCCCCCCCCCCCCCCGGCCCCCCGCGCGAAACCTTCTATTTCTCAAGATCCTCTCTTTCCCTCACCCCATTTCTCCATCTTCTCTTTCTCTGTCTCTGGCCTTTTCCCTCTCTGTCTCTCTTCCTTATACTTTCACCATCACCTTACCGACGACCGCAAGCCCCGATGAAGAGGACGACCACTGCTGTGTGTGGGTTTTTTATTTCTCTCTTTGTTGGATGTAAATGTGGTTGTTGGATGTGTTCCTCAGAATCGGTTTTTTTTTGGTAAGGTTTGTGAATCGGTTGGATGCAAAATTTTTTTTTTTCTTTCTTGTGACTGCTAGAGTTTTTTGTGAAGAATTCATTTCTTTTCTCTCGGTGGGATCTAAATCTTAAGGGCAGCTTCAGAAATTCATTCCATCTTGTTGTTCTTCGATTCAAAATTCTTACGATTTTGTAAAAATCCACGGAAAGTTGGGATTTTTTATTTCTTCATTTACTTCCGTATCTTTTGGGGTTATATAGAAGATTTGGAAGTAGGGTGTAAATTGATTAGAGGATTCATCTGTTAATCTAGATCTAAGTTGAAGAAGGCCATTCAAATCTCTTCTGTTCTCTCTATGTTGACTCTGTTTGGCATTTTTTTTTTCCTGTCATGCATATTTGTGTCATGTATTTGATCATAATCTGGAAATCAAGACATCTTCAACTGAGAGCAAAAAATAAAAATAGAAAGCATACCGACTTATAGAAGACAATTAATATATTTTGTTTTCTTCTTCTGTTGGTTTTGATTTTCTGTTTTTTGAGTTGCATGTCTACATATATGTTTGGGTATATATGTTTAAACGCCCAGACATCTATTTTTGCCATTTCGTCTGTGTATTGAGGCACTCTGTTTGGGTGTATATTTTTGCCATGCATATGCGCATCTTCTATTTTATTTGATCATAGTGTAGAAATTCAAACGCCGAGAAACCAGAAAACTTCACATAAGTTGTTTGAGGGAAATCATTTCTTCTGTGTTTGGGTTTTTTTTTTTTTTTTTTTTTTACCCGTCATGTATATCCGTATGGTTTTGTTTGATTCTGACGTGGTTTTTCATGCATGCGGACGGTGTAGAGTTCTTGCCGATGGCTTTCTTCTTCACATCTTTATTTTTTGGTTTTGCTTTTTTCATTTTTCAAGTTTTTTGGTTGTCATTTGAGAAGCTGAGGAAGTTTTTTGTTATTGTTTCTCAAACCCTCTGAAAAGCAACTTTCTTATGAACCGATATATTTAACAATCCACACCATTCTTACAGATCTGTGTTTCTGTGTAATCTTATAGTCGGATTTAAGTGTGAAGATGATGATTGGATTTAGGTGTAAGATTTACGTTTTTCTTAAATTTTCATGGACTGTTTATTTTTTACATCTAACCATTGTGTCCAAAGAAAGTATTCAGTAAACAGTAACTTATTAAAACTTGCAAGAAGAAGCAGAGAGATACGTACCTAGCTGATGCCAAAATTCAGTAGCAAAGAAGCCAATTTCCACAGCTTCAAAGATCTACAAGTCTGAAGATTTGAAAACGCACAGCAAACCATAAGCTTGCGGCTTAAGCTAGAGATATTCTCAAATGGTATAGGGGCAATTTCACACATCTATTTTATTATGTTTTAAATTTTTTACCCAAGCTATTGAAGTTCAAAGATTTTTTATGTACACATCTATTTTATCATACTGTACAAATTCACACATCCCCAACCCAGATTTTAAATTAAAAAGAAGAAGAAGAAGAAGAAGAAGAAGAAGAAGAAGAAGCGAAAACCATACCCAAGAAATGCTGAGATCCTGAAGGTCGAAGACTAACTTGAAAACCACCGAAAATTTTGTGTGTAAAAGCGAGGAAGAAAGGAAGACAACAAGAAGTGGCAGTAGAAATTGTGAGAGCAGAAGATAAAACGTTTACACCAAGTGGCAAATTAAATCCTAGTATAAACACGTGCATATTCTTTTGCAATCGTGTCATCAAATCTTATTCTGCAAAGCTGTTGAAATTTAAAAATTTTACACGTCTGCTTCGTTGTTGTACCTGGAATCATGTAATGGTTTTTCAACCTAGCGGCAGAACAACCAGGAAAACCAACAGGGACATAATCGGCAAAAGAAGGGGAAAAAAACAATAGAATGCAATTTAGGAAGAGTTTTGCAAGTGGCGTATTAATATTATTTTTTTATATTTAAAATTTAAATTAATATTGATTTTGATAAAATTTATTTTATGACTAATCATATTATACTGGTACGGTAGGCAGTGTGAAGTTATATTTGTAATTAGATTTTTTCATTTAGAAATCAAAAAAATCGGAATAAAAATGTTTGAAACAAAATAAAATCCTCCCACAAAACGTTGGTCAGCCAAAAAAAAAAAAAAAAAAAAACGAACAGAATGCAATTTACGAATCAAAATAGGGGCAAAATCGGAATAAAAATATGTAAAACATAATATAATCCTCCCCGATTTTCTCCTACATTGGCACTTATAGATATAGTAGATATTTATATGTTTGAATTTTGCTACATACAAGCACAGTTGCGTACTAATCTGTGTACCAATACTAATTTATTCATACTTAAAATTTAAATTAACACTATTTTTAATAAAATCTACTTTTTGACCAATCACATCACATTGGTGCACAAATTAGTACACAATTATGCTTGTAACTATATTTTTCCTATATGTTTTGAGTGGGATTAGGTAAAATATATAATAAAAGGTGGTGTAATTTAAATTCTGGAAGTAATTCTAGAAAATTGAGAGTTTAAAGTTGAATAAAAATATCTTAAAGATAAAATATTGTTATAATATAATTTATAATATTATTTTTGTTTAGAGATCATTTGAAAAATACGTTGAATTATTTTTTATATTTTGTTTGGAAGTTTGAGAAAATTATAATCATGATTAGGTAATATGATTAGAAGAAAAAGTTTAAAATTTGTAATTAGAAAGTGTTTATATTTGTAGTGTGTATATACTTAGATGAGATGGGATAAAATATTAAAAGTATCTTAATATCCAAACTAGGTCTTAATTGTTTGAACTTTGTGCTTAATTCATGTGTTTCCTTCCAACAATATAATTTTGCTTAGAGATATGAGGGCATCGTGAGCCTAAGAAAAATACATGTATTTTCCCAGGTTGGCTTAGGAATTACAAGGACCAATGGATGCCCAACATAGCTGAGTTTTATTGAATGTTCAACTTTTGACTGTCACTAGTCTAAATTTGGTTTTCTTCTATTATTAACTCTAAAAATAAAATAGATACAAAGGAAAGATGACAAATTAAGCACGCATAGGAAAGAATACCAAGTATATACACACATACATACAAAAGATATATACTTCGTTTAAATTGTTTTTATCTGATTCAAATTGTTCGTTTAAATCTTTGACGAATCAGTTTTCTTATTGTAATCCATTCATTCTTTTAAATCTGCAACCAAGCATGTTGAGCTTTCAGTGGCAATCAATGGGTCCACTGCCGAACAAACCTGCAGTTTCTTTTGGGTTACAAGCCTTTTAGATCGTTTGTCCAAATTATAATAGACTTTCCACAATTTCTGGTAGAAATGGGTTGTAGCTTTGGTCACAAGTAAATGAACTAGAACTTTAAGAAAATTGATTGACAACAAGACAATCTTTAGTTCATAAATTGGAAAGATGACAACTTCTCCAGACTCTGCACAACACGAGGTTATACCCCAACAAAACTCTCAATGTTTATAATAGCTCTTCACTACAGCAGTTCCTGAGCTTAATGACCCAGAGCAAAATACAACGTGAATAAAAGTGTAGAAAAACCCTACGATAAACTCGGACAACACCCAAATCGCAAAAACACAACCCTCAAATAAGCAATCAAGAAACAAAGTTCGACCAAATGTTGAAAGGAACTCCAACTGAAAGACGCACAGGACGAACCACATCATGCCATTAAATCACAATTCAATAAATTGCATCGTTTAATACATGGATGGGAAAAAGGTCAGCCAACCAATCTCATCATATTGCGAGGTATTAATGTCATTAAAATCACATCCTCTTCAAGTGGAGGAAGCAGGTTCCTCATCTTTCTTCTCAGTTTTTTCTAAATCACTTTTAGTTTCCTTTTCGGCTGCAACAGGCACCTCTTCCTCAGCTTTGTCCTCCGTTTTCTTTTCTTCAACGCTCAACTTCTCAAGAAGCCCAGCAGCTGCAGATGCATCTTTGTTTTCTTCCGTCTTCTTTTGGGATTCAGCAACTTCTTGAAACTTCTCCATGAAGGATTTGCAATCTAATACAAATAAAACATTAACAGTCTAAGGTGAGAGAAAATTTTCCTCAAAACATCAAGAGAAATTAATAACAAAAATAAAAAGAGGCACAACAGACTATATACTTTATTTTTTCAACGCTATAGGAGATTAACAGTGATCACGGAAATGGAAGGCAGGGAATTTTTTGCACTAAAGTCTACTTTAGCATGAGATTGTTGCAGGAAATTATCATAAATACATGGAGTTGACTGCAGAACATAATAGTCGGCTAAAGAAGTACTCTACCGACAATTCAGAATTGATCATCTGTAAATATGTAATAATACTTTCTTGAATCTAGTACAACTAGGAATCTGCAGGAAACAAACCGTTTTCTCACACATATGGTTGTCAAGTACAAAGAGATGTCATTCTTATGCAAAAAATAAGAATAAGAATAAGAATAAGAATAATAAATAAGTTTGGGAAAATTAAAAGGTAAATAAATAAGTTTAAGGATGATTGACCTTCAGATTTTTATCTTCATTTGGAATTTCAAATCAATTTTCTGTAATTATCCTATCTAGAGCAGGATCGAAAATTCATTCCTGTATCCTTCCTTGCATCACCACAATAAAAAATGAAAAGAAATCTAATGAGTTATATTATTCATTTCAATGAGTGCCAATGTTTCTTATATTGCTGCATCTTCATAGGCTTAACAAGTTCTCCAATAAAGTCGATTTACTTTCATGCTTTACAATCTGAGTCCAGACACACCAATCACAAGCATGAATTTACAGCAGGCAGTTCTTAGCCTTGTTTAGCCAACAAAGTAATATCGAAAACATTGCTCCCCAAACTATTTTTTATCACTTCATCAGCATTACTTAAACCGCAGAATTTTCAGAAAATCAAACCATGCTAAGTGTAAAATACAATCAGAGACATTAGCAATATGTAACTTCCTTTTTATGAATACAAACCAATATGAAACTTAAGCCTTAATTTGAAACCCATCTCGAATATAATCTTAGAAATGAGGCTCCTATTTCAATAACATAACCCTCAAGCAATTTGAGATCATATTGGCTAAATCAAAGGAAAACAGGGTGTGATAGTGACAAATTACAATTCAGACACTTGAGATCATATTTTCATTCCAAGTCATTTCTTGGGGCAATCAATATCTCTAACTTCATAAAATCTTTCGATTAGTTGTGCAACACTAACATAATGAAGTGAAAGGTCACAGTGCTCAAAATCGTTTCCTGACGCCTATATAAATCATACGGCAATACGAAAACCATATGAATTCTTTCAAATTATTAGAACTAACTTATACTGACCAAAATTTTCCACACTCACAAAAGTAAAATATACTGTAGTCTTGTCGCTCAGTTAAGGAGATCAAGACTCACTCTCAATAGAAGCAAATCTAATGCAGAAAAGCTCTTCCTTCAATTCACCATCGGCAAAATCAGTGGCGTGCCAGACACATGACTTCTCGTTTCCGGCGTGTTCCTGCACCGACATTGTCGGAAGAACTGGAAGAAAAAGCACAGAAGCCCGCGTCAGACTGGAAGAGAAAAAATCTAACCCTAGCTCAAAAAATAAAGAAAATAATTACAAAGGTAACAGACCAAGATGGTTGGCGCAGATCTTGAGGGTCTTGGACTGTCTCATAACGAGGCGAACCTTTCCGCTCTCCTTATGCTTGAGGAGTTTGACGGTACCGGCGCCTCTCTCCTTCCACTGGTTACCATCTTTATCGAAACGGTAGAGCTTCGATTTCCTACAGATGATTTTAAGAAAACACATCACCGGAATCAAATCAAGAACCGAATCAAAGTATAGGAAAAAAAAAAAAAAGCCCTAGAGTTGGAAGAACAAGGGAGGATATATAAAATGAAAATCGTACAGATCCAAGATGGGGTCTTCGTTCTCCTCTCCGGTGGAGACTGCGACCTCCTCGAGCTTGACGATCGGGGCTACCTGAGCGCCGGTGTCCTCATCCTCGTTGGCATGAGCTTCCTCGTCCTCTCTGTGCTCGTGCTCGGGTTCGGTGCTCGCCATCTTCTTTCTTTCTTTCTTCTAGAAAATGAGATAGAGAGGGAGAGAGAAGGGGGCTGGGAATTCGGCCGCTGGCAAGGGAATTAGAGAGGTTTTATACCATAATGAGCATACCGACAGCGTATAAAAGCGTCAGGTTTACGCTTTATAAAAAGAGTAATAATTCAGCACACACGCATATTTTAATTCGTAATAATTAAATTTTAAAATTTATCTTGATGTGATTTAAAAAATTTTAAATAAAATTATTTAATTGATTATGATACAAATTTTATTTTTTAATAATTAATTATAATTTTATATTAATGAATGATTTATTTAATAAAAAAAACTAAACCGAATCTAAATTTTATAAATTTCAAACAATTTGTCCAATAATCTTATTAATGAAAATTACTGTTGGAAATTCGGCCAAATTCAAATTTAGAAGAATATTTGGTGAATGATACCTATTTTCTTGTACTTTTCTCATAATTGATAGAAGAAATGATGTTTTTCGTCTCGTATATGTTATCATCTTCAATTGGATTATACACGCACGATACTATACGCTAAATAGTTAGTTGGTCCATCTCTTACAATGTATCATCATTTAATACAAAGCTAGATTACAAAAATAAATTTTAAATTTGAAAGGCGAGATAAACTTTACACTCGTAAATTGTGAGTAATTCTATTCATTATGGAAAAATATAGTTACAAGCACAATTGTGTATTAATCTACACACCAATTTGATATGATTAGTCAAAAAGTAGATTTTATTAAAAATAATATTAATTTAAATTTTAAATATAAATGAATTAGAATTGATACGTAGATTAGTACGCGACTTTGTTTGTATGTAGCAAAACTCATTCATTATTTCAATTTTCATATTCTTCTCATCATCCCATGATATAGTATTAGATTATTAAAAATTATTTATTATATTTTACTTATGAATTTATTGTCTAATGCCACGTCATAAGATGATGAGAGAATGATAAAAAAATAAATGATCAATAAATTTATGTTTTTTTTTTTAACGTGTCAACGGTTTAAAAAAAATAAAAAATTTAAAAAAAATAAAAAGAAAAAAATTTAAAAAGAAGAAAAAGAAGAAGATAGACAAGCTTAAATAATTTACACGAAGGATAACGACAACTCCTTTTATTTTCCAGTCAGATCTTACTTTTTTTTGCCTAACTAGATTCCTTTATTGAGAAAATGAGCGATTAGGGTTGCGTCAGAGTTGTGATTTTAATTGGAAATTTGACTTGGGTTCTGCCCATCATGACATTAGTGGAGACAGGCAATTTTTCTCTGCCACGAGACATCCATTTTCTTTCTTTCCTCTTCTCACATATTCATATTTATTTAAAATTTTGGGAAAATTGATTATTTGAGAAAGAAAATAGATGCCTAGAATTAAAAAATGAACGGGAAATCAATAATGAAATTCAATTAAAAAAATAAGCTTTACTATGAGGAAGTAGTGCCTACAAAATTGTCTAAGCCCTAATTGGGAACCCAAAATGCATGTCTTTAAAACAAAGGTAGCGTTAAGAGAGGAAAGAAACCTATACACAAGGCACTGGGCAGGCTTGGCACACCAAAGGATTGGCTTGGTCACACCGTTACAGAAATGGAGCTTTTGTTTATGCGACCCAAAGAATCTTCAAAAGAACGAAAACCACATAAAAGATGTACTGGCAAGAGCGAGAGATTATCCAACCGGCACGACGGCTTTAAGTTTCTACTGTTCTTTAGAACCGGAAACAGTAAACAGAAAATCCCGAACTGGCTACTACAAGTGGTACTCTCATTTATCTTCAACAACACGGATATCAGTAAGTGGGGCCCATTGGTGGCATACCGAAAGCTGGCATTGGAGGCATCCCCATCCCGCCCATTGGTGGTGGTGGAGCAAAACCTCCACCCATTCCTGGCATTGGTGGTGCCGGCAAAGCAAGAGGCAGCAACTGGGCATACATGTTCTGCAGATAATGAATACAGAAAATCAGTCTTTTCATTGCTATTACCATTATTCGACTCAGGTAAGACTAAAGTACTACATCTAAGCAATGGTAGCATTTATATTATTTGTCAAATAGTAGAATGATTCAGAAGGACAAGTTAAATACCGAGTATTTAACTAATTCCTCATCAATTTCATACAATGACGAGGCCTAAAAAGTGGTCCTTCCATCAGATCAAGGCAGCCAAAGCCGACCAACCACCAGGAGGTGCTTTTACCAAAAGATATCAAACTTATAAAAACCATCAAGGTACATATAAGTCTTTTTTCTGATCAGGATGAACTCTAGGCCAAGATATTGACAGAAAAAAAGGTGCCCAACTAGATCTGAGCACCGACCCCTCAGGTCGGTAGACAGTTTTTATACTGACTTAGGGGTCGGCTATCAAAGCAAACCCCATTTGGTAAGTTGACAGTCAGGATACTGAACAGCCAAGCTGCCGAGAGAAAAACAAAATACACAATAACAACAAAAAAAACCCAAAAAGCAGCGTCTTTTCTTCCCTCTTGTATGAAAAACAGAAAAGGATACAGAACCAATAATACATCACCACCACCACCTTCAGAATTCCTAAATAACCAAAAACATGAAAGAACTCTTTGGTGGCATCCTCCAATTATGCTGGTCTATTTAACTTCCGAGGGTGCAGTGCATGGGACCAAGTTTTACTCTGCAGGGTGGGTCCGAAGGGCCCTGCCTTGGAGAGGTTCCCCAACATTAAAAAAAAAATTATGCTGGTCTGTCACATGGGATATTTCAGGTACACCAAGTTACCAACCGAGTTGAGCCGATAATGTTGGGTTCCCTTAACAACCGACCTAGGAGAGAGGAAAAGCCTTCCAACTGAGTCTGTTTGGGTCGGTCAGTTTGGGCAAACCTGATGAGCACCCCTACCCAACCACAATTTCCAGAGACGAACAGTGCCCCTTAATGATAAAAAAGTATGGTGAATAGCCATACCTGCTGAGCAACCAAGTCCTTCTCCTCCTCTTCTTTAGCCTTCACCTCATTTAAAGTTTCAAGTTTGTACTTGACAAGATCATCTACCTTGCTTGTGTACTCTCG
The DNA here is from genome assembly GCF_018687715.1 of Carya illinoinensis. Lineage (NCBI taxonomy): Eukaryota > Viridiplantae > Streptophyta > Magnoliopsida > Fagales > Juglandaceae > Carya > Carya illinoinensis. The sequence continues at coordinate 8,847,469 of NC_056765.1, forward strand.
AATAAACTTTAAAAAAATAATTATAAAAATTGGATGTTAGGAAAAGCAAACACTTATCGGAAGAAAAAAAGAAGAAAAAAAATGGTGTCAGACATAAGAAGGTTACCTGCAAGAGGTACGGAAAGGCAAAATCAATCATATTGTTCATCCATGCAAGCTCAAGAGCAACATCTGGCCGAATTAAATCATAGCAAACAAAGAGGCACGATGCAAAACACTCTTTCTTTCCCTGCATATACACATAAGGACGCATATTACAAAAGAACACAGCAGTTTTCAAAGGTGAACCTAAACTTCAAGTAAACGCATCTGGAAAAAGACATAAAACAGAAAGTAGGAGAAGATTCGCCCCCCTCACCAAGAAAAGACACCCCCCAAGCCTGCAAGCCACCCCAAAACAAAGATCTGATGTAACCAAGCGAAAAGAAAGGTAAAATGACAGCAAGAGCAAAGGGAACATCTATTCCAGATATTTTTAAAAAAAAGAGGTTGACTACAGCTCATAATTTTTCAATATTCTAATCCCAACATCAAAATCTAGAAAAAAAAAATCCAGAAGGTGGGAAGGTGAGGAGACCAAGTACGTGTCAATGGTATGTGGGCATGTAATTGACTCCTTGCTTTATTTAGAACCATGTACCATCATAAACCAATAAAGTTTTAGAACAAACCTGCTCAATGAAATATACAAGCAACTCCTCTGAAAGTTCACGGTCACCAGACTGTGAACATGTTTCCATGGCATCCTTGTAAAGATTATCTTTCTTTGACAATGCAATAGACTGCTTCCATCTTCCTGCTTTCTTATAAATATAAGCAGCAACACGCCTCATCTCAAGAAGCTCATGTTTCTCAGTCTGCACATTTTTCTCATTAAAATGGGTTAGTGTTAATTCCACCATCAAAAAGTTCCAGTAATTAAAAGATTTTAACCTCACCTTCTGTGCAAGGCTTATCTGATCAAAATTATCATGCAGATCGATTGATTCACGTAATCTGTCATAGTCCTCCTCCTCCATATAAATCTCATTCAAAGCTTCATTTACAGCAGCAACATTGTTGCTCTGAACTGCAACCATGTATGGCTTCACAAGACGAAGGTGACCAGCCTGACACCCAAAAGGATACCGAACAGAAGAAGATGTTACAGACAACATTTCCCAACAAAAAGTCACCTCCCTGAGGAGGGAGGGAGGGAGGGAGGGAGAGAAGGGGGGTGGGGTGGTTTAGTAATGACATCATAAGCAATATTCATACCTTCCGCATTATATCTACTACGCGGGTGTGGTCCACACGAAGCGCAAGCACATTGAGAAGGTCATTGATAAGATCAGGATGTTCTTGCAAGTAGAAATGCACAGCCCTATAGTAGAGCTCAACACTTGCAACTTTGACTGTCACATCCTTGAATTGCATGTGGTCCCATGCTTCTGGGGAGTGATTCATTATGGTGGTTGCAGCATTGTCAAACTCATCATACTGGATGTACAAATAAGTTAACTCCTTCCAATGCTGCTGTTCATCACAAGCTCGTATGAGCTTTGGAATGTTCAGACGGGTTGAGAACAATTTGATGTGCTCCATAAGCTTTTCGTGACGATATCTTGCATATAGAACTCCCAATTCAGTAAAGATACCCATATGTGCACGTTCCAACCCAAGTCCACTCTCCATGAGAGAAATGAGCTCATTAAAGCATCCCCGGTTCTGGTAATACTCACTTACCTCTTCCAAATCATCCACCTTAAATAACAAAACACATAATTAAGTAGTAAAACAAAAAACGGAACTCTAAAATGAGCAACCCACTAGTTATATTCTACAACAGTGGACCAAAAGTAGAGGTGCCAGCCCAGGAATGTGCACATCTTGGGGATCCATGAGGACCAAAGCTGTATTCAATCACAGAAGAGAGAGAAGGGGGGTTCTGGAATTTGCATCATGTGTTAGGATATAACTATAGTGAAATTCACTACAGATTTCCCTCAATTTTGTAAACGCCTTGTACCTGAGTTGTTCAAAGATTTGAGCCAGTGTGGCCAAACACTTGTACAAAACCATACAATGACTATTACAGGCAAGAAGACACAAACATTATATGTACTCAAAACATGAATGGCACCTGTATGATGATGTTCAGACCACATATCTGAGCCAAGCGGAATTCCTCAGCATCAACACAGGCAAAGCAAACTTCTTTCCAAGTTTTAGAGCTGTTGGCTTTCCGAGCTGCATCCACAGCACTTTGAAACTGTTTTAGCTTCACCAGAGTTACTGCCAGCTTAGCCCAGTTAGAAATAAATGCATATATGATCTTTGCTGCCTCATAGAGGGCTTCATCATATAAGCGGTCTCCAACATTCTGGAGATTGGCAACATTTGGCATGAGAATGAACTCTTCAATGTCACTGAGCCGATCAATCTTAGCATAAGCATAAATGAGTTCACTGTCCACCTTGGGCTCTTTGGTCTTTTGTCTAACCATTAAAAGGTACCTTACCAAGTCAGGGTACACATTTACATCCTCAGCAGCCCTTATGACATCCAAAAATTCAGTGGCATCATCTGCACGGATAAATGACTCAATAGCATCGCTCACTAACCCATCTCTTAGTTGAGCCTTGGCCACTTGGCTCCAAACAGCATCTTCTTCTACCCGGAATGCAAACTCTACAGCTCTTTCAATGCTACGAATATTATCTAAGAGAACATTCACAGCCTGAACATTCAAATTGAACTTTTTAAAGATGGCAAATGCTTCTTCATACAATTGAGCTTCCACAGCCACCTCCCCAACAGCGGGTCCATCGAAATTGTCCAACCTATTAATATAATCCATAACTCTTGTTGGGTCAGCTTTTATGGCAGTGAGGATAAGCAGATTCTGAAGATTAAAGTTGCCACTAAATGCAGAATTTTGGAGCACAATCTTCTCAAGAAGCTCAATTAGTTCATGTGGAAGATCTGCTGTCATAAAAGCCTTTACAGCTGCTGACACTTGCTCAGGACTATTGCTTTCAGGCAAAGCAGTAGACACCACTTGGTCAATTATCTGTCTTCTGTACTCATTTTCAGGATCAAGAACTTTCTCCCAGAGCTCACCATCCATCCTTTCCACCACATATCTAATGAAAAAAACAATAGATAAATGTAACAAGCATGCTGAATAGAAGTTCTAGGCTGTAGGTTATATCTAGAAAGAAGCAACAATGTACAAACCTGGCCTGCAGTTTAAACAAGGAATTTTTATTTGTGACGTTTATAAGTTCATCATCACATTGCCCTCTGCGGTACGCAACAACTGCAAGGGTTGGATCCCTTTTCTCACAATATTTTCCCACAACACGAGAATCATAGTATGGGTTGGTAGTAAGAAAATGCTCTGGGTTATTGTTGCTGTCTATGATGATTTTACCCAGAGCATTGTGAACGTGTACATCTTGGCTTCCCTCACTCACAAGATGCTCTAAGAACTGAGTCAGCAAGCGGAGACGGTTCCTACCAAAAAGGAAAATCAATGGTTAAACAAAATCAAGATCATTATGAAAACAGGGCATGAATGAGGAAACAGCGCACCTCTTCTCGCATTCCTCCACTAGAGGTTCAACAGGAAGAAGAGAACGAACAGAAAGAATTAGACCTTTGATGAAATCTTCAGGGCACTCGTCATCTAACAGCTGCCCTACAACTAGAGGAGCATTGCCTGGATTGACCTATCAAGCAGACCAAGGACTATAATTCCCTCCTTGATATTGACTCAGCTTTATAAGAAATAACAAAAATAGAAGTCACAGAAAATATTCGTACACGTGTGTCTTTGTATGTGTAACTTGAACTTGTCAAATATTTACCTTTTGAACATAACCTTCGATATATCGAAGCATGTTATTTGTGTACAGGTAATGGGTGAGATCCGGAACAAAACCAAAGCGATCACAGACATTGATCAGAGGACGTGCATCTGGAAGCTTGGCTTCCATCAGAAAGTTCTTGGTCTTTTCAGCATCATAAAAGTTTGATTCCCGAGTCACACGTTCTACCTCCTTAATTTGGCCAGTTTTCGCAGCAGCTTCAATGTACTTGAAGTGGATATCAGGATCCTCACTATAGCAAAAGAAATGAAAAGTAAAGAAAAAATTGCCACCCCACATATATAGGCACCTAAGGTCAGTATTTCTCTTTTCTTTCAGCATAAAGAGGTTATTACCTACCTATCAAAAAAATAAAGAGGTTATTACCTGGAGCTCAAATATGACCCTAAGAAAAAATACAATCCTTCATAAGATTTGAATTGATCAAAAAGTTTTATGCATGCCTCAACACCCAACTGCTCAGCATATTCTTTGGCTGTCTGCATAGAAAGTATTCCGGTAAGTCTCATTCTTAGAAACGTCAGTTACAGCAATACTTGCTAAAAGAAACACTAGTTCACCTGCACAATTATCTGAAGATTGCCTCTAAGATTGACCACCAGAAGATCTTTCATGCACTCAAGAGCCCATTCTTTGGAAAGAGTTCCAAAGAACTCAACAAGAGACTGTAAAGCACCAAGTGATTAAAAAATTTCAAATATTCACTTTTGACCAAGTATGAGCACTTGAGACCAAACCTGTGGTTCAATTGCATGTGTGTTCACAATGACACGTTTAATATCAGGCAACTCAGTATAGTGCTGCACAATGAAAAAAGGAAGTCAGAACATGAGAGAATTCATTATCATTGAAGAATTTGGTTATCAAAGTTTAAGAGGGGATTGTACCTGTAGAGCCCGCAAATATAAACCAGCTTTTTCACAAAGCTGCGCAATACGTGGGCGGTCATAATGACTGAACATGCCATTCGCTAATATAGCATCTGCAACGTTTGGAAATGTCACAAGATTAATTTCCAGAACCTGAAAAGAATAGAAGATAAAACTGATATGAGCAAAGACATGAAAGAAATTATAAAATAACACAATAAGCTATTAAGAAATCAATTACAATAAGGAAAACTGAACCTTTGTTTGCAGGTGTCCATGTTCAGGTAGATTGGGCTTCAGCACGTCCAACAAGAAAGCTGTTGCCTCACGGATTAAGTTCCTCTGAACAACAGAATCCTTAGTAATTAAAAGTCTAAGGTTGATAATTCCTAGTTAAAATCAACAACGATAATACAATAATTTTCTCATGGTAGAAAAACTGATCATGCCAAACTGAGGTTTAAATGAAAAATGGGAAAATAGCCTTCTATCTCTCCCTTTATATTCAATATATATTTTTATCTTGGAAAGATAAACATAGAATCATAAACCCTAATTGAACCTGAAGAAACAGATCAGTTATCGTGTTATAGTCAATTGGGCAGCCTCCCTCCATTTGAGACATCATCAATGCAAAATTAACAGCCCCCTGCAATCAAGAAAGTTGCACATCATCTAATATAAAAAAACACAAAAGATCGGCAGCTATGTGCAATGTCCCACAACTACATGTTCAACATTTTTTAAACCAGAATTGCTATTTGCTAGGAGTTGTGAGAAAAACAAACTGTGCTTTGAGTCATAAGGGAATGAGATATATTTCTACGAGAAGCAAAATATACAATTGATTTCAAATTTTTTTGTTTTCCTAATTAGGATGTTATTTTTAAGTTGGATGGAACACTTAACAAAAATATGTTGCACCCAACTTAAAAATAATGTAGGATGGAACACTCGCCAAAAAATGTTGCACCCAACTTAAAAATAATATCCATTAGGTAAACTAAAAAAAAAAAAAAAAGCCTCAGATTTTCTTTGCAAAATAATCCACATACCTGGGGGTCTGATCGCAAAATTGTTTGTAGAAGGAACAAATAATCAGGTGTGTACCCAACCTGCATTAAAAAAGAAAACTATCAGTATGATGACCATCAACATATACTGATTTACAAATTGTACTGCAATGATATGATAAAAGTCATACCATATAGGTATCGGTTTACAAATAATAACCATTCCTAAAATAATATTTGAAGATTCTGATTTCGAAATCACCTGCTTTGAATATATTAAAATCTTGTCAAACTCCCGCCTCTCAGCAAATGCAGCAACAACTTTTGGAGTTGCCCTAGCTTTTATATATATCTTCAGCGCAAGATCGTTATCCACAGTCTGCAAAATGAACCATTTAAAGATATTGAAGCTATCAAAAATATAAAATAGATGACTAAAAAGACCAAACTAAACAGGCAAACTGCAAAAGATCCAAGGAGACAACTTCCATTTATAAGTGAAAATACTAATGTGATTTTCAAAAGTTAATATGTTCCTATAAAAACCATGAATCCTAACCTGCCCTAGCCAATGAGCGAGCATACAAGCTTTGCCAGCTTGAATAATTCTGGAAAACTTGTATACAAGTTGCAACACATAGGGTGTTACAGAAAAGAGTCAGGAAAAAAAGTTTCATACAAACCTTCACAAGATCTCCAAGTTCCTCACTACATTCCAGCTTGTCCTCTGCCAACCAATTCTCCAAAAGATTCTTCTTATTCTGATTTACAACAAGGCGTGACAACTCCAACGACTCAAACGCATTGAGTTTTCCTCTCGTTAACAGGGTTCCAAAGTACTGCAACAATGGTGGTGTTTGCCCTGCTTGCACAGGAACACTCTACAGCAAATGAACACAAGCAAATTAAAATCATGCCATAAAGTCACATGAAAATCTTACAGAAGAAGAAGCATCATGCTCTCAGGAACTTATCAGGAGTGAGACTTTTGCAAAATCTGACCAAACATGCCAAACTGAAATACACACCTGAAATTTAGCAACAGTATCAGGGGTACGGAGTATTCCCTGAGGAGATTCTGCAGCAAGCTCTGCAGCCTCCTTATACTTAGTCTGAGTGAACAACTCCTGAAACCGCTGGATAACCTAAGCATAATGAACCAAACAAAAGTCAAGTAATGCAGAGCTCAGACCTCGTTAGAATCACCAATGAAAGCTCGAAAGCAAAACTGGTATCATAAAATTAAATCACAACCACCGTTAATTTACCAGCTTTTACTCCAAGCAAACTATATATGCCCCATGACAGCTCAACAGCAAACAATTATGATAAATGAAATCAAAATAAATGTTAATTTACCATCTTGTCTGCACCAGGAAGGTTTCCTCTTTTCGCAAGATTAACAGCAAGTTCCAAATTTTTCAACTGCAAATCTCAAAAACAATAGTTCAAAATACAATATTCTTTTGTTCTGGCAGCCAAAAGAGGGAAAGTTTAAAAGCATACCGATTCACTGACAAATTCTACAATGGTTTGTTCATTTACAGTGGCAAGCAACACCTGTCCTCGTCTATTGATGGCATAAAAACCCCCAACAGATGAAGCTTCTGTTGTCAAAAATATAGGATCTGGACTAATTCGATTTCTATACACTGCAGCAGCCGTCTCTAGGTCATACACGAAAAGAAGTCCAAGCTTTGTGATCACGTATATTAAACCATATTTTTGTGATATCTGCCACACAAAGGATAGCAGCTTAACTTCTGACATGCCTACATAGGACTAAGAAATTTAGGAAGAGACACTACTGACCTGCATTGACACAGGAAAGTCATCAGCGAAGTCTGGAGGAAAGAATAGATCTGCTTGTTTCTTGGTAAATGACGGTTTTCCTGAGAACAAAAATCCATAATCAGTACAGGAAGGCATGATCGACAGCACAGGGTGTAACAGAAATAACAAACGTTAGGCTTTTTTAAAATCGAGTGCATGTAGTTTTGTATGGCATGCAAAGCATGCATCTGATAAACCACTCGTAGTAGTGACAAAAAAGTTAGCATGAACTTCTATGTTTAGGTAGATGCTAATGTTCACGGACCTGACTGGGCACCGAGTTCAATAATATGCAGCTTTGATGTAACCTGTCCAGCATTCAAGGTCTTTGAGGCAAAACAAATTAGAATTGAAGGATTTTCATTCCCTGCAACCTGTATATAACATGAAAATGAAGATTTTGCAGTGCCAATCAGCACCATAACACCATAAATGAATATTAATAAGAAAGCCCATATGAAAACAAAGGAGAATCATACTTTAAATGTGGCAAATGATGCAGCATGTGCTTCTAGAGCTTGACTACGTTGCTGATCCACAGAGAAAAGCTGCATACTTCCTTTGACCAGTTGTGGCCTCTATGAACAAAATTTTGAAAATAGGAAATATATCAGTGCTGAGGATATTGCCTGAACTAGTAGTTTTCTCACAGGTACGTGCAAAATAAAACACACACAATGCCACTTGGCATAAAACGATACACTAAAGGGAAAACTGCAATATTAGCAACAAAATTTTTATCTATCATAAGAGAATAAAATGCAACATTATGACCATGTTTGACCATTCAAGCAACAACTTGAGATAAGCACAGTATGTGTGACTCCACATTTTAAAGATATATAATAAAAACAGGTAAATGGCATAACTCTTTTAAGTGAAGAGCACAGAATACAAAGATAAGAACAAGCATATAAACAAGAAAACATTGACAATACATACCATAGACTACAAATAAGGATAGGACAGCTTACCTCAGGTGAGCCAGGAGCAATTCCAATCAAAATCAACCACTTTTCAGTAGGATCACATCGATAGTTGATTATTTGATTGTTTGCCAAATTAGCAGTTCGCTCAAACATCTTCGAGGGCTCAGAATCACCTAAAATATCAAGAATGATATATGAAACAATAGCCACAACGAGAGAGCACAGCACGGAAGGGCAATCATTAAAATAAAGCCAAAAAAGGGTAAACAACGTAATTGAGAAGAGTTAAATGTCTTGCCGTCAATCGACCAATGATATACTGAGGTCTGTGTCACGAGACCTAGCATCTTGGGGGTGATCCATTTCCAAAAGACTATCTATTCATTCAAAGAGGAAAGCACATGACTTAATACTGTTTAGCAAATTAAAAGTCATAGCACAGTGCAGGTTAAAAAGTGATGTCAAACACTTGGAATAGCTTGAACAGAACAGAATCGTCACCTGCTCAGGCATCTGATGCGACTTGACCTTTGCTTTTAGTTCAATGTTGAATATTTGTAAATGATCCTGTGTAGTTCCCGCAACTTGAGCTTCAATCAAATATTGTCATTCATTAGCCTAAAATTGTTATTACAACTTCGTAGAACTGGATCCAGCACTGATTTATGGGACAAGTTTTAAACAGAAAAATATGAACCATACAGAATACACATACTGCTACCCCTTTCCAAACAAAGAACACTAAACCCCAGCAATAACATCAATCCGTACCATAATCTCAAGTTTGCACTTAGCAAAATAAAATCCAATTGTGTCAACAGCTGATTAGCAAAATGATTGTTATTTCAATGCACAATGCACGAGATATCCCTATGAAGATAAATCATATCTTTAATGAAAAAACTCAGGTTAGCTTCCAATTAACAAAAGCAGTGTTTTAATGGTAAAATAAAAAAAATATTAAGATTCATCTACCTCAAGTGCCTCATTACATATAGGCTGTTTGTATAAAATCTATTCATTTCGATGAGCCTTAATTTTTTTTTTTATATGGACGCTCATTTTGATCACAGTATTTTAATACAACTCAGAATGTCAAAAAGTCTAATAAACTTCAGTAGAATAGTAAAACTATATGTTATATTTCTAACTTTACAAGGATAAGCTCCTCTAGATTTTCTAGGATAACTACAGTTGGGGTTCTTAAAGTTCAAACAGTCTTTTCGTAAATTAAAGTCGTTCAGTTTTGTCATCACGACATTATGGTTAAAATTCTATTCTACATTATTAGCAAGTACCATTGGAGGATCCATCATTTTTTCCATTGCATTTAAAGAACAACTTTAGAACCATTTAATTTAAACTAATTAATAATATTTTAATACCCCGCCGAATAATGGCAGATCTGATCAACTAAAAAACACGAATGCAAGAGTCAATTCCGATCTGCAATCTAGAAGTTGACATATAACAAACAAGCAAACTTTACGCAAAGTCTTGCTCTACAATTTCTGCATTATCTCCATATTACAAATTCTACAGCGGGAACGTAATCTTCAGTGCCAGTACACTAAAATGACAATAAAGAAAAGGAAACTGTAACTGAGAAAAAGGAATTCACAATTCAGAGGGAACATATTTCCGCACCTTTAAGAGCGAGAATTCGGGAATTGGGGTTCATCAATGCGGAGTCGGCGGTGATGGGTCGCCTCAAGGGCTGCGTGGGCATGTTCATGTCGACGATCACCACGCTGTTCTGCGGCGCCGTCTCCCTCACGCAGATGTACTTGTCCGACTCCATGGTCACGTGCGTGAACGTAATGAACTGCGGGTTAATCCCAATGCTCGGTAACTGCAACAACCACCACGAAAATAAAAAATAAATCAAAAGTCCAGTCGAATCCCACACTCACAGACACAGTCGGAAGCACAAGAGGATCTAGAGAGAGTTGATGGCACGGGGGGATTTACCGTTAAGGTCTCTTTCATGATGATGGGGGCATTGCCGGCCGGCATGGGGGCAGCCATGGCGGCGTAGATCGGTGAGAATGACCTGAGAGAGAGAGAGAGAGAGAGAGAGAGAGAGAGAGAGAGATGCAGATCTAGGAAGGAGGAGAAGGAGAGGGAGGGTCGTGCGGTGGAAATGGCTTTTGTGCGTGATTTCTTGAAGAGAATTTGGGAAATGAAGCTGTGAAGAGGTTGTACATTTGTTATTCAAATATTGTTCAACCGTCAGTGTCAGGGGCCGATACTCTTCCTCTACATGTTACACCATAATTAAACACAATTAAGTTAAACCAAACTAACACAACACAACATGATATTTTTATTTTCTTTTTAGATATGTTATTAAATTATTAAAAATAAGATTTTATTTTAATGAAATGGTTTATAAAAATTAATGAAATAAATTTTAAAAATAAATAATAGCAATAGAATGTCGATTATGAACGGTCAATATTGACATATTGTGACATGTGGCACTCCACGTTAGCACAAAAAGAACAATATTGATATTTTAAATTTTAATTATGTTTTAAGGATAATGATACCTTACCTCTTTTTTACTATTCATTTATTTTTATTTTATTTTTACTATTTGAATCGGGATTAAAAATCTAAAAACATAATTTAAAAGAAAACTCAACTCAATTAACCAACTAATTAAAATATCAATTTTTTATAAAATTGAATTTATTTTTAATTAATTTACATGATTATATTAATTAATTGAATTTATTTTTTTAAAATTATGTAAGAATGTCATGTTTTAAAATTTTTAATCTAAATTCAAAGAGCAAAAAAAAAAAAAAAATTAACTAAATAATAAAACGATAATAAATGAAGTGCAAAGATATCGTTAGACATTATCTATGCTTTAAACTACGTGACATCAACTTATGGGTGATGAAATGCCCACAATAATTTTACAAATAATTATTATAATTGCGCTACTTAAAAAAAAAAAAAAAAGTTATTAATTTTACAAAATTACTCTCGATTTCAAATAGGGTTGTACAGTAACCATAAAATAGTTATATCTTTATCATTTATCCTTCCCCTCTAAAGATCTCCAAAGTTTGTTTTGCCTTCCGCTGGAGGGCAATGTTAGGGCGGATGGAGGAGTTTCGACTCTACTCTTCACCCTTATTTTTCAATAAGTAGATATCAGAATAGAGAAAAAGATACAATCGGACTCACTCAAAATACATCCCCTTCCCCTTAAATCCCCGCGTATTAGGATTTTTTGTTTCTCTCGTCTCTCCCTTTTTCTTTATCCCCCCTCTTTCCCTCTCTCTCAAACCAAAAAAAAAAATAATAATTCCGACCTCTCTCTCTCTCTCTCTCAACCTCCAACATTAGCCTACACTCTCTCTCCCCTCCTCAAGCCGCCTCAATCTCTTTCCCATTGAGGAGACGAAACACTCAAGCTCGAGACTTTCTCTCGGTCGATCTCTGCCAATAGGTTCATTTCTTTGTAAGTAAACTGAATATTTTATTGAATCTAGTGTATTTTAGGGTGCAACATCCCCTTTCTTAAGGTTAGAAATGTCACGTACATATATAACCGAAGTCAAATAAGAGACTTGCATAATTTAATAAAACTATTGTTCATCCCAATAGAAAACTTAATTTAAACCATAGTCTAAAATATAATTATATCCAAGTTTTCAAACCAACTAAATGAATAATAAATCCTAAATATAGTTTAAGGTTTATTAGTTCACTCATTCTAACTTTGCGTGCCTACTCATAATTCTCATTCTTTTTACTTGGGTGGTAAAATAAATGAAATAAAATTAAAATGAGTCAAAGACTCAATAAGAACTCATCACCATGTAAACATTATAAATAAAAGGCTTTCATAAAATTTTCATGCTAAAAGAATAAAATTCATGTCATATCATGTTAATGCACATGCTATGCATGATTGTCTTAATTTATTTAAATTAATTGTCTAATGTAATTGGCTCACACACTTAACTCTATGTGTAAGGTTGTGCATCGTCTTTACATCCCACAATAGCAAGGGGTGCCATTGAGTAGTATTCTAGCATTTTACGGTGGACCATGCTTAAATTTGTAGCTTATACATCCACTTTAAAATTGAACTGAAATGACATCTGATTAACTGATTTGATCTTATCTTATACTTAAATTTAAGATAACTTACATAGGTTTAATTGCGTTCAAAATTATTAAGAAATAAAATTTGAATCCTCATAAAATACTGTTGTAATATGATTTAGAAAAGGATTAATACTAAATGACATAATTTAATGCCTACGAATTTTCAGAAAAATAAGATTTCTGGGCTACTTGTTTAAAACAATGTTTCTGGGCCGACTTTAAATAAATTAACCCAACTTAAAAATAGTTCTGTGTTTTAATAACTAAATCGGCCCAACATCAGAGTGCAGCCCATCTAAAAACAAAACACTACTAATGAAACTTTTATGTGAAACTTAACAACGTGTTTAAGGGTAGAATTGAAATTACACAACAATGAGACTTCTAGGGGCTTTCTATGGAAGGTTCAATTGTATTGTTTGAAGGGAAATTTCGTGATAACCAAAACATGCAGGGGCTTTATTGTACCAACTGAAAATAAAATGAAGTTTGATGCACAATGCACAAAAGAATAAACTTCAGAAAAAAAACACTTCAATGGAGAAGAAAATATCATGCGACAGTGAGGAAATCAAGCTCACCGTGAGAGGAGGCAGATGTGATAGTTCCGGGGAAGATCAACGACAATATAGCTAAAATTGGTCTCTGAGTATAGTGGATTACAGAGAGAAAAAAGACAGTCTCGATAGTGCTTATCAAGAATCAAAAGAACACGCGCGCGCGCACACACAGAGAGAGCAAGTCGTTGAGGCTTACTACCAGAGAAAAGGAATGCTGAGCACGGACAGATCTAAGTGGCCAAATAGACTATAATGGTAGCAGAGTAAGCAAATGATTTTCTGTGACACGGTGTAGGAGATTTAAGGGGTGAGAAATTGTTTTGCTAACAGAATTAGAAAAGAGAGAAAAAGCTATGGAGATCACTAAAAAATATAAGTGTAGTATAACTTACCAAGAGAAAATTTGCTTGGTTATGTAGGATGGAAACAGAGAATCCCTACAGAACCAGAGAATCAAGGAGATGGATATTTCCTACTCTGTTCAAAACACTGATAATATGAAATATAAATTGAAAGATTCAGCTCTTACATTGTAACCATTTCAAAATCAAAGAGATCGTGTGAGGAATTGAAATGGAAGTAGCAGATGAAAATCTAAAGGTTCTTAAGGAAATATTAATCATTAAAATTAGTAATAATAAAGGTACTAATAAAATAAAATTAAAAACAATTTAAAATCCTTAATTTAAAATTGTGACACTTACTTTTAATTTTGTTGTTTTGCAAACCAGGTCATGCAACAGTGGAACTAGGAAAACTATGTAAATAATGCATGGATTTTTATTTATTTATTTGTAAATTTAGACCATATAGGTTTGTGTGTTATTAAATGTAATATTTTGGATGAGATGTTTCACTTCAGATAAATTGGTAATTGATATTCAAGACCTTGATTATGAAGTGCTAGTTAGTTTCATCTAGTCCTTGTATTATTGAAAAGATAGCACCAGTGTTTGGCATGTTCAGATGAAATATCGTTGTATCACTGCTCGTTGTAGGTATCATTGGTGAATATTGAAACTTTCTTCAATTTTAAATTCGGTTGTTAACGGATTATTTTCTTTTTATTTGCAACAATATGGATAGTAGTGGTGTAAATAACATATCTAGTTCATAGTTTATGAGGATAAAAGGTGAAGTGATCTTGGGATGAAAAACACTATGTTATTGTAGCATTCCTTCCAAACTTAGGACATTGGGTAATGCAAACAGTTTTGGTTGGTGGTTTCTCAATTATTCATATTATAAGATTAAAAAATAGTATGAATGTTTTGAATGGGTTGATCTTGAGATGAAACAAATGGAGGTTGTAAGAGAACCTCAGAACTAGCACTACAAAAAAATGAAAGAATAAACTTTGAATGTGTGAGGATTCAAGACGCAAAATTTCAAGCAATGAAGAAGAAGTACAAAGGAGCATTGATTGAGTCCTGGGTTGTATTTATTGAGTTATTGGTTAGTCTAAAATTTTATCAAGTCAATGATGATGTAACTCGTCTAATGCTACATTAAGATGTATTGGTTTATCATGACAAGTTGTATTTACTTTTTTAATCAATCTATGATATGAATGTGTTTATGTAACTTCTAAATCAGTCTATGATATGAATGTATTTCTTCTAGACATTAGCTGTAATTCTATATTTTTTTAGATTAAGATAGTTTTTCTATTTCTGGACAGCCCAACATGTACCACCAACTAGGTAAGGTTATAAAATGAGATTAAACAGCTAACAAAAATATAGGTAAATTTGCTACCAAATTCATAAGAAATCATCTTTGAATGTATTGCTTCTGGACATCAACTTTGAGAAAAAAATTCATAAGCATTGTTGATATTCAATATACAAATCCAAAATCAGCAGTGACTACACTAGTCCACAAATGTTTTTTTACAATGAACAACATATTGAATAAGACTCATTGACATCAACCCATAATTAATGATTCTGAGACGTGAAAATTCCATGAAGCACAGCCTTGAGACATGCCAAATGTAGTTGTGTTCCTTCCTGGCATATTCTTGCAAAAAAACAAAAAAAAAGGTTATGATTTAAAAAGGACGAAGTGAATAAAAAAGTCTTAATAAAATACACTCGAATTGGGTGTAGCTCAGGCATGTCAAATGTAGTTGAGAAAGTGGCCGGGTATAGAGATATGTCAAATATAATTGCTTGTATCTCCCATATTCCTACAAAAAAAAAAAGCATCCCCTTCAAATAAAGTTGAAATCTACATTTAAAAAGCCTAGATTAATTAGAATCATAATTAGGAAGTTCTAAGTACCTACGTGATGAACAATTGTTTCAACCATGCCCCTCTTTCTTATAAATATTGCATCACCACTTCTTCATTAATACATTTTCTTTTGGGTTTTGTTGTCATAGCGATTTAGGCCTTCATTTAGATGAAATCTGTAGAGGATCTTGCAATGAAAAGTTTAAGAATACTTGGCCATTCACAGTAGGTCCCTCCATATTTCTGTCATCAGCAGTCATCAAGAGAAGCTTTTGCTAGATATTCTTTGTGCCCTTATAAACATGCTGATATTTTTGGATAGACTATGAGCCCATATCGACAACTTCATCAAACTACATCATCAAACAATATTTCATGACTAATGTAGTTGTGGTCGTCTCCATCGGCACCTCATCGCCACATATCTCATATACCCTGTGACTCTTTGTATTGAACGCAGTGTTTTTAAAATCGTACCGTACCGGCCGATACGGCCGGTATATTCCGTACCGGCCATCGGACCGGTACAGAAATTCTGTAATTTCGTACCGGTTCAAATACCGGCCGTACCGACCGAGATTTCGGCCTGTACCGGCCTATGTACCGGCCGGTATTTCGGTTTCGTTTTTTTTTTTTTTTCATTTTTTCAAACTACAAATTTATTTTTTTACCCCCAATTTAGACTAAACTATTTATAATTTATATAGATATATGTATTTATGTATAATTTATTTATATATAAATTATTCTTTTGAAATATAATTAATATATATATATTTATATATATAATTTATTTATATATCGACTATCCCGAAACGGTACACGAAACGGTACCGGTACCGAAATATTTCGTTCCAGTGCCTTGACCGGTACGGCATCCGGTACGGTATTCAAAACATTGATTGAACGCCCAACTCTCTAAAACATATGATTAAAGTATGTTGTTCATTATAATCGGATTAGTAGTTTTTATCTTTGCATCTTTCTCTTTCTTATTGAGATAATAACGTCCAATTCTTTATCATATTGGTGGATGAAGTCACTAACCATCATACTTGAACAAACATAGTCTTTAAAAAACTTTTTCACATTCTCACTTTGTTGAGTTGTAGACATTCCAGTGCAAAATAACCACTCAAGTAGGCTGGCACTCACCTTTTCTGCTTGTTATGAATATTCTACAACCAACTATTTTCTTCCAATTAATACTTTACTATCATTTCAATCCATTCCAACTCAAATTCCTCAATTGTAAGTATTTCATGAATACAATGTTAAAGCAATGGCTAGACATATGCTAAATGTTTAAACACTTTTTGTAAGAGATGCCATAAGCATAATTTATGAGTTGTATTGGGCGATTCCTCATCAATAGTCTTAGCCATTACTTCTTGAGAGAGCACGACCAAGCATCGGTTCAAGCCACGTTTTCAATAACCATGTATAAGACTCGGCTATCTTATTAATGAGTAAGGCACATTCAAACTTAACAGATTGATGACAATGGTTAACTCCAGTAAACTAAACAAAAGTTATCTTGTAGTAATTTGTAAGGTACATCACATCAAAAATACAATGTCCCCAAATATTGGTATGTGGCCTATGATCTAGCATTTGCCCAAAAACAATCTCACATCAACCCATCTTCATCGACTTGGATCGAATACACAAAGCCTAGATTATTATGTTCGCTTTCCAAAAAATTGTACAAGTTTTGTGTGTCTCCCTCTCCAAGATGTTGTCCCCTTCAATTGTCCAAATAATTCTAAATGTCTTTACCAATACAACCAATATTGTAGTCATCACCAAACTCCTTACTCAAAATGGATATTATTTTCAGTGTTGCCATCCCTAATTTATTTATGACACAACCCATTTCTCTCAATCATTCCTTATTGTCATCATTGCCTTACACCCAATCTTTGTTTTTGCAGCCTCGGATCTTGCTCTTTCTTTCAATTTATAATTATGGTGACAAAACCCCTCTCTCTAACAAACATATTCTACCCCAACCGATGATCTATCTTCCTTTGCCAATCAAGTGTGGTTTGTTCAAAGGTTACATCCATTTTTCTAGAGTAGGCTTTATAGAAAGTAAGTAAATCTTCTAAATCGTCAAATTGTAGCCCCACATACAAGTCCCCATGTGAAGATGACACGACATTCGATTCCTTGGGCAAGTCACTATCTTCTTCAGCCTCAACATTCAAATTTTCAATCATCATAACTTTGTCAAAACTATAGTTATCAAAACCTAAAATTCCAACGTCATCCATAGAAATACTCATCATTCAAGCTTTTAGGTTTCATTTGGGTAACAAGGTAATCTCAGATATTCTGTGAATAATAGTGTAAAAGTAATGATAAAATATTGAATAGTAATAGAAAGTAATAAAATAATAAATAATAGTCAAGTGTTATGAGAACACTCCACTATTCAAATGGAGCCTTAATCAACTTGGTATCATGTAACAACAGTCTTTTAGAAAATTAACATACGAAAAAGTTATATTCTTTAGAAAATTACATGTTTAGTGAAGTTTCTACTACATGTGTACATGTGCAATGACCATAGTAGTAAGGTTTTAAAAACTTTAATTGTGCCAGAATTACTAAGTCATCTATTAAAAAGTAAAACACTTAATTTGTTAACAATCTTTAGAAAATTACAGTATTTTCCACTGCTACATGACCATGACCCAATTTGCACAACAAAGACATAAAAACTCATAAATGTTAAATAATAATCTCACAAAATTAAAAGTAAGTGCCATAGAAAATTTATGTCAACAAAAATAGCCAACAACCTTTAGTAACTGCAAACCTATACTCATTTTACAACCAAATTCTCCCTAACTCACATATAGACAAAAAGAACACAAATACACAACATCAACCCCTATATACATAAAATACACTAGCCCCTAAATACATAAAATACACTAGATTTATAACCACATTCACAACTTCAGCTCTTAAAATACACCAGATTCAACAAATATTAAGTTTACTTATAGAGAAGTCAACCTGCTAATGGATATTAGTTGAGAGAGGTCTTTGGGCTTGAAAGTTTTGGATTTGCTTAAGGAGAGAGAGACTGAGGCTACTTGAGGAGGGAGAGAGAGTGCAAACCAATGTTGGAGGTTCAGCTTGAGAGAGAGAGAGAGAGAGACAGAGAGAGAGAGAGAGAGAGAGAGAGAGGGAAAGAGTCCTAGTACATTGGGGGAGGGGGGTGAGGTTGGTTGCCTCTTTTTCTCTAAAGAGCTCCAACGTGGCAACTGCTTATTGGAGGGTGTAAAGAGAGTCTTTACACCATAACCAGTTCCTAGCATCTCTCTTTCCAACAACCCATCCCTTTTTACTGTTGTGGGTGCCTAGGAACTAGACCCGATGTAGAGAGCATATTTACATCTTCCAATAGAACTGTGATATGTAGCTGTGTAGGGAAGTGAAAAATAGAGCTTCATGTAGGGACTCAATTCCCGTGCTCTCTCTCTCTCTCTCTCTCTCTCTCTCTCTCTCTCTCTCTCTCTCTCTCCCCTCAAATTGAAGCTCTCACATTTGAAATACCTCTTAGTCACGCTCACTATCTCTCATGTGGTGAATCTCATGTTGTGAGAAAGACAATGGTAGCAATGTTGCCATCCATTTCTTATATTAGAATGAGAAAAGAAAAAAATCGATATAGAATGAGAATATAAGAGAATCAATAATAATAAAAAAGAACGGAATTCTATAAAATACCTCAGAGGCAATCATCTAGGAGAAAGTGAATTTCATTATGAAAAAAAAAATGCTACAACTATGATGCCAAACTAATTATAAGATAGAAACAGCAAGAGAAGGCACTCCCAACTACCCAATACTAGGGAGAAGAGATAGGCGAAGAGAAAGAGAAATGAGAGAAGAGAGAAAGGGAGAGCGATTGGTGGAAAGGGAGGGTGTGATCTCCTCAACTCACACTCACGGAAATGAAGTAAGTTGCTAAAGTGTCAGGTTCCTATTGAAGGGTGTAAAACACAAACACATATTACTCTAATTTGAAGTTGTTCTCCCTCCTCCCTCCATCATTTTTCCAAAGAAACGGCCATGTGTGATTTGCTTGCACTGATACCATCAAGTGTGGATTTCATAAGCAAGCTCTAAAAAAACAAACAAACGTTGCCACCCTACACTCAAAACATCTTTCATTGTAAAGAAGATCATAAGACAAAGAGAATGGTGGTCTATTGCTTTTGTACATAAGGAAGGAAATCTAGTGATCTATAAATTAGCAAAATTAGCAATATAGAATGAAGAACAGATATGTTGAATCGAGGATGGTCCTTCGATTATACATAGATTGATTGTACATGATAAAGAATGTAACAAATTTAGTGATGAATGAAAAGTTTTTATCTCTTAAAACAAAAACATCCTTCTAGCACCTATCCAACGGCTAGCCACCCACTGCCATTTCCAAGCATTCTACCTTCAAATCCTTTGGGCATCAAATGAATCTCTTGGGCATCAAATTTTGAGACTTTTTGTTATTCTATTTTAGATACAATGGCTCACTCTTGTAAAAAAAAAATAATAGAACTCATCATTAAAAAAAATTAATTTTTAAGTGAATCTTATTTTTACTCACTTTTTTTTAAAATATACAATATTTACACTCTCTACGACTATAAATATTATTTCTCTAGTTCCAAAAAGAAAAAAAGAAATTTCAGGAATCACAATTCCAATTAGGGCTTGTTTGAATTTTTAAATATTGAAATGAGATGAAAAATGCATGAATAATAATAAAATAATTTAAATTAAAATATTTTCTAGAATTGTGAAAAATAATATACAAAATTAAATGAAAACATTATAAAATTAAAATATTGTTAAATATAATTTTTTATATAAATTTTATTTCAAAATTTAAGAAATTAAATTATTTTATGTTTTATTTTAAAATTTTAAAAAATTATAATGATCAGATAAAACAGTTAAAGATTTACAATTAAAAAGTATTTGTGTTTGAATGTATGAATGTTGGGATGAAATGTGATTAACCTGTGCTTGAAAGATAAAATCATCTCAACCCATCTCAAATCAATAATTGATAAAACCTACTACCTTTTCAATTTCCTATTTTATACATTTAAACACATATTTTAACTTATTTACATTTAAACATATTTGATTGAATCTACAAAATATTACTATTTACAGATTAATTCAAATCATTTGAAGTCAGATCAACCTTACTTAACATCCAAATCAGCCCTTAGAGCAGTCTCATTGAATATTCTATATCTAAAATAACTTGTACTTTTTAACTATTTGATACAAAATAAACTTACAATAGATTAGCTATTAGCAAAGTTTGTAGCTTTTAGCTACAGTATTCTAGAGGAAAATACCAAATTTGATCTATACTATATAAAGAGTAAATTTTATTTTATTATTTTTTATAACGCTTTCTTTTCTCTCCATTTACATTGATAAACTTTCATCAGTTTCTTTAAATTAAATAGTAAAATATAATAAAATAAAATATAATAATAACAGATAATTAAAATATGATAAAATAAAATAAATTAATAATTAAACAAATTAAATATTTTTTAAATTATTAATTATTCATTACTATATAATCAATAAATAGATAATCTAATGTAGAGATTTGATATGAAATAGCCAAGTTAAATTTATCTTATATTATTTTATTGTTATATAATAAAGAAAAGCTATTCCAATGTGGAGACTTATGTAAATGAAATATTCAAAATCTAAATTCATCTTACATTCATTAAAATTATCCTTTACATAGGCATAATTCATTAACAGTGCTCTTACTCTTCTTTTTCTTTTATTTTCTTTTTAGTTCATATTGACAAATCATCCGTGACGATCTATGATCATAGAGCAATGCAGTGATGCAAATCAAAACAAGTAAATCACATTACCATTAATATATGTTTCAAATATTCATTCTCGTTCTATTTCAAGGGATATCTGTTCCAAAAATTGGTGCTTGATTTCTTAGGAAGATAATTCTAAGCTACTAAAAATTTTCCAATCTATTTGGAACATAAATGAACAGTTTCGATAATTTAAACCATATTCAAACCGTTTGATTACAATTCAAATCATTTCAATGGATGACGATGATTTTGAAGAGGTAAAGATGAATATAGTTCACCAACGTCCTATTGCAGCATGAATGGAGCACTGGATAGCAAGGAGAACATAATTCTGTGCTTCAGTTTCACTTGGCCAAAACACAAATAGAAAAAGTTTTCTAGTGTAAGCCAAAATCAAGAAAATTGCATGAGAATTGAAGCCCACAAGTAAGAAATTGAAATGAAAAATCAGATTACGAAGAAGAAGAAGAAAAAGAAAGACAAAATATACCATGGAGTACTGAATCTGTTATGGAACTCAGTTCCTTAGATGTTCTTTAAAGAGTTGCGATCATCACTAGAAATCATTACATGTTTGTATGGCTCATCATCGTTGAAACATACCACAGTTACCCATAAAAAAGATAAAATGAAAACTCATTTTACATTAAAAAAAAAAAAATCTAGTTGCTCCATTGTTCTCCCAAAGAAGCAAAGAACTAAGGGAGAGATTCTCAAAAAACGCAGGAACACAATCAATATTGCTTCAAGGGAACGAGTCATGAGGGAATTTGATCTAATCCGCACTATCTAGATGATGAAGCGTTTCCAAAAAGACAAAAAAGAGGAAAGGAATTCAAAAGAGAGCTAGGTAAAAAAATTCTTTTTGGAAATAGATTCGAGAAGCAGAGTGCTAGAGGCATGGCATTGAAAAAGAGATCTTACAGAACCAAAAGAAATTAAGAA
Organism: Carya illinoinensis; assembly: GCF_018687715.1. Lineage (NCBI taxonomy): Eukaryota > Viridiplantae > Streptophyta > Magnoliopsida > Fagales > Juglandaceae > Carya > Carya illinoinensis. The sequence continues at coordinate 8,869,759 of NC_056765.1, forward strand.
ACCCAAATTGCCCATCGACCAGAGGAGAGAGATAGTAGGCGAACTGATTTGCAGGCATCCATTAGGGCGGTTGCTTTTATAGAGGGAGGGCGAGGATGGATCGAGTGGTTGATATGCATGCTCTGAGTGAGCGGCTGATATTGCAAGTACTCTTGTATTTCCCTAGTTAGGCCTAATACTAACTGAATTGATGAAAGCCCACCACTGTACCAACTAACGGGCTTACCAATAGTTGAGAAAAATGGGCTACCTATATTTTTCCATGCATTTGGGGGCCCATCAAAGATGCCCATGACTAATATGCCCCTTACTTTTCTCTGGGTGAAAATAGACCATAGTGCTACACATTCAAAGCAAGATGATCCATGGATTGTTGCAAATAACAAAGTCTTTAGTGACAATAGGTGTGGTTTGGATAGTGAGATGAGATGTGATGATTTTAGATAAAAGTTAAAAGCTGAATAAAATATTTGTTAGAATATTATTTTTTAATATTATTATTATTTTGGAATTCTAAAAAGTTGAATTATTTATTATATTTTATGTAAAAATTTGTGAAAATTATAATGATTAGATGAGATTAGTTGAAAGAATTTTGAGGAAAACTCTAAAGGCAGGCATTTTCTCGCACCCTTTGTACACAAAAATGACTAGCATGCCACTATAATAAAGGAAACATTGTGTTTTATGCGTTTCTTTCTCCATAGCAAATTAAGAGAATAAAATAAACTAAGTGAGGATATCACATTTCATCCTCCTTCTCCACTCTGAATTGTAGCCACATCCAAAGCCCATGCCTTTACTTCTCTTCTCCACTCTGAACTGTAGAAGACCTTGTAAAAATAGGGGTTTCTTTGAATTTCTCTTCGTTGAGAAAATGAAGTATGGGAAACACTAATTTTCTGATCAACTTTGAATTTCTCTTTTAAGTGAAGACATGGTTGTGCAGCTAAAGAACTCGAATAAAACCGCCACAAAAGTTTAGAGCTTCATAGATAGATAGTAGGTGACCATGAAAACCCCCACATTACGTAGCGAAGAAATCCAACAACCAAAACATAAAGATTGATAGCCCACATCAGAAGGTTCTACAAAATTTATTAAGAATAGAGCTCTCTCTCTCTCTCTCTCCCTCTCTCTCTCTCTCAATCTTTCATTCGCAACTGATGCATTTGTTGAGTATTTATATAGATAGAAAGAAAGGACTAGGGATTTAGAAAAAGAATGAGAGAGAGAGAGAGAGAGGTGTGAAATGAAGAATCAAAAGGTCTTGGACAAATTGTTCTCTCTCTTTGATTTTTTTTTTTTTTACTAACGATGAAATTGATACAACAAGCAATTACAATGCTCCCAAAGTTAGGAAGATTTAAAGCAACAATTTCCCTTACACTTGAGAAAATTGGAATCTGCTCCCATTTTGAGCCATTGACCTTTTTGACATGCATCCTCAAAATATTCTTCAAGCCTTTCAAAGTTGGATCACTCAACAAGGTGTGAAGAACCAACCTTGAGTGCCACTGTAAGTAGAGCATATTTAGGGGTGTAAAAAAAATCGATAAACCTGTAAATCGGATTGGACCGGACCAAACCGGTGGAATCGGTCTGGTCCCAAGTTTGGTTCGGTTCGATACTATTTTATTTTTCTTAAAACCGGTCAAAATCAGTCTGGTTTCAATTTTTTTTTTCTAAAACCAGACCAAACCGATTTATATATATTTTAAATTTTTATATTGTATATAATATTTATATATAATATATAACTATATATAAAATAGCTTTATATTATATGATAAATTACTAATTAATATAATATGAAATTTTAAAATCTCATATCATTTTGTTTATTGTATTAATAGTTATACAAATATTATATAGCGCATATTAATAGTTATACTAATACTATATTACTATATATTATAATATAATATAATATAATATAATATTATATTATATATTATAATGTGCTACAATATATTATTACTATAGTATTATATACTATAATATACTATATTATATATATATATATTTATATGATACCAAAAAGGACGCATAAGGAAAGCATAATAAAGTAGAGTAGAAGGGAAGGATGACTGGATAACTAGAGGACCATATAATTAGAAATGAAGTGTTGTCCTAAGCAAGTGGATATTCAGGCAAAGTACGTGTCTTCATCGCAAGGAAATCCTTCAGGCTTAGGATATTTGGAGCAGTCTGAGGATAGTCTCTGGCTATAGAGGAAATAATGTCTTCTATATGGGAAAATTTATCCCACCATTTGACAAAATAATGTCTAAGTAAAATATTATCATTCTTCTCATAACTCCATTTTAAGATCCAAGGGATCTTGTACCTCTTACATAAATGGAGTAAGGAGGAAAATTTGGCATTATAGCAGTCCATATTTGGGAGGGCCGCAGAGGGAAAATATTTGATAGCGATTTAAAATCTTTCAGGAAAGATTTCAGAAATAGAACCAAGTTGATTCCACCAATGTTGAAACCAAAGCGGGAAAGTATGCTTGACTTTTTTGTCCAAATTGAAAAACCAAGAGTGTGATTGGTCTGAAGTTTGAAACATTGTGAATTTAAAGCAAGCGTCAATATAGTCAAGGTAACAGTAAACTATATCTGATTGTGGTAATTTTTTATAAGTATAGAGATGGGTTCCTCATTCTTCTTCAGTAATTACTTTTAGAATATAAGCACTATGTAAAATAATTTTGGTTTTATTAGTTTTGTCGAAAATAGGTTTAATGGTAAGATATTCTATTTGAAATAAAATCTCAAAATAAAATTGGAGATTTTTCCCTGAACTCTCATGAATCTAATGGAAATTGGGGAGAAAATAAATAGAAGCAATTTTGAATGGATTTGTATACATAAACCGGTGTGGTTCAATGTAAAATAGATTTTAAAAATATGCCTTTTTGATATAATATGTTTTTGACGCAGGAAAATATTGGGTTGGCTTAACCGTAAAAATAGGTTTAGCATACGAGTCATAAGAAATTGAAATAGCAGAGGAAAATGAAATAGGTAGGATGGTAGGAATACTACCAAGTGCAGTAAACCTATTAGTAATATCTAATGGGGAAGCACGTTCATGCTTTAGAAGTAATTCATGTGCAATTGGGGGAGGAGACTCTGGTTTTTTTCTTTGTCATTTTTCTTGCTCGTGGTTTCTACAAGAATTCACGATAAAAAAATCAGGAATGGAATTATCAGATCCCTTTATATATTCAATATTAAAATAAAAAACACTTAAAATAGCTTACCAACACGCAAAAATATGCTTGGATGCAATATTTTCAACATCTTTTTCTAAAACATACTTAGCAATTTTGCAAGCAATGCGTAATAAATTTTTTTTGTTTAAATCACTCTGAAATTTAAAAATGTATAGTACTATAGATAATATTTCTTTTTTAATAATACTATAATTAAGTTGTGCACTATTCCAGACTCCAAAATGGAATCGAACAATATGTTCAGATAAGTTTGGTGAAACTATTTGTTTAAGAATGTCACCATAACTAATATCAGAGACATCTGTTTCAACTATTTTGAAAGAATCAGAAGTAGAGATTCCGAGACACGGAAAAATTTTGACATGTGTCTTAATTTGTTTAACAAGATTAGTATGAATATTTGTCCAAGGAGGAAGATTAGAATGAAGTCTTTCAAAAAGTGGACGACATTGTTTTCACATATCATTGTAAAATTCAGTAACATAGTTGAGGGAACCAAGAAATCTTTGCAATTGGGTTTTGTCAAGAATTAAAATTTGTCAATAAATTTGATGGCTCTATTGATGGGTCGAATTTTGCTTTTAGAAATATCATAACTAAGGAACTTAATAATGGTTTGGAATAGTTTAATCTTTTTGACTGAAACAACAAGACCATTTTGTCTAATGATATTTAGAAATGAGGACAAATGTTTCTAGTGCTCATCAATAGATTTTGAAAATATAAGAACATCATTAATATGGTGAAATGGGTGTATGAATTGAAGATATCATTCATAATATTTTGGAATTTGCTAGGGGCGTTTTTTAGGTTAAAAGGTATCACGTTCCATTCATAGTGACCAAATGGAATAGTAAAGGCAGTCTTATATCTATTTGACTCACTAATCTGGATTTGGCAAAATTCAGACTTTAGGTCAAACTTGAAAAATACCATCTATGATTGTTAAAATATGACTGACAAAGTCATATTAGACATTCCTTTTATTTCCTATTTATATCCATTCTTTTCTAAAAATGATGGTATTATGACTGATCTTTTTGTCCAGAAAGTCAAGTTTAAATTTGCTTCAAAATTTGAAATTGATACTGACAAAAATGTGAAATCTTTACTTTCCACAAAAACCAAGCATTTGAATTACCTTCAGTATAAAATCAGATTCAAAACAATTTTTGAACAGTTGTCCAGTAAATTACTTTAATAAAAAAATTGATGATTTTAATAATAGATTGATTGTTGATATTTGTTCTGATCTTCCAAATGCCTTTCGGCATAGGAAGAAATACGTTGTTTCTTTAATTTATATTAAATATTTTTCTGAAAGAAATATTCTAACTAAAGTTCGTCCTATTCAAATGAATAGTGAGACTTTAAAATTTTGTAAAAATGAAATTAATGATTTACTTTCAAAAAATATTATCAGGCATAGTAAGTCTCCATGGTCTTGTGTTGTTTTTTATCTTAAGAAAAATGCATAAATTGATAGAGGAATATCCCATTTAGTTATTAATTACAAATCCTTGAACAGAGTCTTAGAGTGGATTAGGTTCCCTATTCCCAACAAAAATGACTTAATTCATAGGTTGTATGATGTAGTGGTATTTTTCAAGTTTGACCTAAAGTCTGAGTTTTGACAGATCCATATTAGTGCGTCAGACAGATATAAGATTACCTTTACTATCCCGTTAGGTCATTATGAGTGGAACGTGATGCCTTTTGGCCTAAAATATGCCCCTAGTGAATTCTAAAATATTATAAATGACATCTTCAATTCATACACCCATTACACCATTGTTTACATTGATGATGTTCTTATATTTTCAAAATCTATTGATGAGTACTGGAAACATTTGTCCTCGTTTCTAGAACTCATTAGACAAAATTGTCTTATTGTTTTGTCCAAAACGAACTGAACATGTTACACCCCTAAGCATATTAGCTTGTTTGCAATTGGACCTTGTGCAAAGTAAGGTTTTTCATTACGTAAACGGTGGAAGCCATAAGAAACTTTGGCATCCATTTTGACGTGTTACTAATTATAAAGCACTCCCTCATAGCAAGTGACTTTCTCAAGCAACTCCCCCTCAACTCCAAGCCCTCACCAAGCACACACTCTTTTGTAATCTTCAGTGAGTAGGGTGGATCAACGACTTCGTCAATTGGCATTAACAGCAGAACATGCCAACTATCCAAAAGTCGTACAAGATTTGTAATAGCCTTGTGGAATGTGGAGAGATCTTTTGACGGTGTGATTTTCATATAAAAGAAATGAACCACCCTAACCGAGACTCCTAGATAGGTCATTCCCAGGATCAAGTGAAATGATTTCTATAGGAGAAAATGGCTCCCTACCCTGTTTAATATGTTTTTCGAGACTTCCAAGCACCCAACCAATTGTATCATCACCTCCAACAACTATAACTCTCATCTTTTCACAAATCTCTTTGTTGAGGACAAACTTGCCTCTGCAACGTTTGTCAACTCACCAACCTCACAACAAAAGGAACTAAGCAGCTCTCGATAACAACCTCTGAATACATGCACTGGGTGCATGCATAGTGCTCCTTTATTTCTGTATACAATAGAATATAGCACAAGAATATTAAATTTATTTGTAGCTCAATACTGCTCATGTTTGATAAGATAATATTTGTTTTAAAATCCCTTTTGCGCTTGTTAAAATATGACTGACAAAGTCATATTAGGCATTCCTTTTATTTCCTCTTTATATCTATTTCTTTCTGAAAATGATGGTATTACCACTGATCCTTTTAGTCAAAAAGTCAAGTTTAAATTTGCTTTAAAATTTAAAATTGATACTGACAAAAGTTTGAAATATTTTCTTTATACAAAAACTAAGCATTGAATTTCCTTCCATAGGTATTCAGATTCAAAATGTTTTTTGAACAATTGTCCAGTAAATTATTTCAATAAAAAATTGATGATTTTAACAATAGATTGATTGTTGATATTTGTTCTAATCTTCCAAATGCCTTTTGGCATAGGAAGAAATATGTTGTTTCTTTATTTTATATTAAAGATTTTTCTGAAAGAAATATTTCAACTAAAGTTCGACCTATTCAAATGAATAGTGAGACTTTAAAGTTTTGAAAAAACAAAATTAATGATTTACTTTCCAAAAATATTATTAGGCATAGTAAGTCTCCATGGTCTTGTGCTGCTTTTTATGTTAAGAAAATGCAAAAATTGATAGAGAAATACCCCTTCTTTTTATTAATTACAAACTCTTGAACAAAGTCATAGAGTGAATTAGGTACCTTATTCCCAACAAAAATGACTTGATTCATAGGTTGTATGATGCAGTGGTATTTTTCAAGTTTGACCCAAAGTCCAGGTTTTGACAGATCCAGATTAGTGAGTCAGACAGATATAAGACTGCTTTTACTACCCCATTAGGTCATTATGAGTGGAACGTGATACCTTTTGGGCTAAAAAATGCCTTTAGTGAATTTCAAAATATTATGAATGACATCTTCAATTCATATACCCATTTCACCATTGTTTACATTGATGATGTTCTTATATTTTCAAAATCTATTGATGAGTACTGGAAACATTTGTCATTGTTTCTGGATATCATTAGACAAAATTGTCTTGTTGTTTTGTCCAAAACGGGACTGAACCAAGCCTGTTACACCCCTAAGCATGTTAGCTTGTTTGCAATTGGACCTTGTGCAAGGTAAGGTTTTTCATTACGTAAATGGTGGAAGCCATAAGAAACTTTGGCATCATTTCGATGCATTACTAATTATAAAGCACTTCCTCATAGAAAGTGACTTTCTCAAGCAACTCCCCCTCAACTTCCAAGCCCTCATCAAGCACACACTCTTTTGTAATCTTCAATAAGTGGGGTGGATCAACGACTTCGCTAACTGGCATTGACAGCAGAATATGCCAACTATCCAAACGGCATACAAGACTTGCGACGACCTTGTAGAATGTGGAGAGATCTTTTGACGACTTGATTTTCCTTTAAAAGAAATGAACCACACCAACCGAAACTCTAAGACAGGTCATTCCTAGTATCAAGTGGAATGATTTCTATAGAAGGAAATGGCTCCCTACCTTGTTCAATATGTTCTCTGAGACTTCCCAGCATCCAACCAACTGTACCATCACCTCCAGCAACCATAACTCTCATCTTTTTACGAATCTCTTTGTTGAGGACAAACTTGCCTCTGCAACGTTTGTCAGCTCACCAACCTCACAACAGAAGGAATTGAGTAGTTGTTGATAACAACATCTAAAATACATGCACTTGTTGCATGCGTAGTGCTCCTTTATTTCTGTACACAATAGAATGTAGCTCTAGAATATTAAATTTATTTGTAGCTTAATACTGCTCATGTTTGCTAAAATAATGTTTGTTTTAAAATTCCTTCTGTGCTTGTCAAAATATGACTAACAAAGTCATATTAGACATTTCTTTTATTTCCACTTTATATCTTTCTTTTTTTTTTTTTTGAAAATGATGGTATTACCACTGATCCGTTTGGCCAAAAAGTCAAGTTTAAATTTGCTTCAAAATTTAAAATTGATAGTGACAAAAGTTTAAAATCTTTACTTTCTACAAAATCTAAGCGTTTGAATTTCATTTAATAGGAAATCAGATTCAAAAAGATTTCTGAACAATTGTCCAGTAAATTACTTCAATAAAAAATTGATGATTTTAACAATAGATTGATTGTTGATTTTTTTTTTTTTTTTATCTTCCAAATGCCTTTTGGTATAAGAAGAAACATGTTTCTTTACCTTACATTAAGGATTTTTTTGAAAGAAAGATTCCAACTAAAGTTCGACCTATTCAAATGAATAGTGAGATTTTAAAATTTTATAAAAATGAAATTAATGATTTACTTTTCAAAAATATTATAGGCATAGTAAGTCTCCATGGTCTTGTACTGTTTTTTATGTTCAAAAAAATGTAGAAATTGAGAGAAGAATATCCCGTCTAGTTATTAATTACAAACCCTTGAACAAAATCTTAGAGTGGATTAGATACCCTATTCCCAACAAAAATAACTTGATTCATAGGTTGTATAATGCAATGGTATTTTTCAAGTTTGACCTAAAGTCCAAGTTTTGGCAGATCCAAATTAGCGAGTTAGACATATATAAGATTACCTTTACTAACCCATTTGGTCACTATGAGTAGAATGTGATGTCTTTTGGCATAAAAAACACCCCTATTGAATTCTAAAATATTATGAATGACATCTTTAATTCATACACCCATTTGACAATTGTTTACATTGATGATATTCTTATATTTTTAAAATCTATTGATGATTACTGAAACATTTGTCCTCGTTTCTAGATATCACTAGACAAAATGATCTTGTTGTTTCAGCCAAAAAGATTAAACTATTCCAAATCAAAATTAGGTTCCTTGGTTATGATATTTCTGAAAGCAAAATTCGACCCATCAATAGAGAGATTGAATTTGCTGACAAATTTTCTGATGTTATTCTTGACAAAACCCAATTGCATAGATTTCTTGATTCCCTTAACTATGTTGCTAAATTCTACAAGGATATGCAAAAGCAATGACGTTCAGTTTTTGAAAGACTTCATTCCAAACCTCCTCCTTAGATAAATATTTATACTAATCTTGTTAAACAAATTAAGACACATGTCAAAATTCTTCCGTATCTCAGAATCCATACTTCTGATTCTTTCAAAATAATTGAAACAGATGCCTCTAACATTGGTTATAGTGGTATTCTGAAACAAATAATTTCACCAGACTGGTCTGAACAAATTATTCAATTCCATTCTAAAGTCTGGAATAGTGTACAACTAAATTATATTATTATTAAAAAAGAAATATTATCTATAGTACTGTGCATTTCTAAATTTTAGAGTAATTTATTAAACAAAATTTTTTTTTATTACGCATTGATTGCAAAAGTGCAAAGTATATTTTAGAAAAAGATGTTGAAAACTTTGCATCCAAGCATATTTTTGCACATTGACAAGCTATTTTAAGTGTTTTTAATTTCAATATTAAATATATAAAGGGATCTAATAATTTCATTCTTGATTTTCTTACCCGTGAATTCCTATAGAAACCACGAGCAATAAAAATGACAGAGGAAAAAAACCAGAGTCTCCTCCCCCAATTCCACATAAATTACTTCTAAAAAATGAACATGCTTCCCTATTAGATATTGCTAATAGGCTTACTGCACTTGGTAGTATTCCTACCATCCGACCTATTTCATTTTCCTCCACTATTTCAACTTCTTATGACCCCGTATGCTAAACCTATTTCTACGATTAAGCCAACCCAATATTTTCCTGCTTCAAAAACAGATTATATCAAAAAGGCATATTTCCGAAATCTGTTTTACATTGAACCACATCGGTCCATATATACAAATCCATTTAAAATTGCTTTTACTTACTTTTCCCCCAATTTCCATTTGATTCCTGAGAGTTTAGGGAAAAATCTTCAATTTTACTCTGAGATTTTGTTTCAAGTAAAATCTCTTACCATTAAACCTGTTTTCAACAAAACTGATAAAACTAAGATTATTTTCTACAATGCTTATATTCTGAAAGTAATTACTAAAGAAGAATGGGGAACCCATCCCTATACGTTTAAAAAATTGCCACAATCAGATATTGTTTACTGTTACTTTGACTATATTGACACTTGATTTAAATTTAAAATGTTTCAAACCCCAGACCAATCACCCTCTTGGTTTTTAAATTTTGACAAGAAGGCCAACCATACTTTCCATAATTGGTTTCAACATTGGTGGAACCAATTTGGTCCTATTTATAAAATCTTTCCTGAAAGATTTCAAATAGTGGTCAAATATTTCTCCTCTGCGGCCCTCCCAAAGATGGATCGCCATAATGTCAAATTTCCCTCCTTACTCTATTTATGCAATAGGTACAAGATCTCATGGATTTTAAAATGGAGTTATAAAAAGAATGGTGATATTTTACTCAGATACTATTTTGCCAAATGGTTGGACAAATTTCCCCACACAGAAGATATTATTTCCCTTATAGGCAGAGACAATCCTCAGACTGCTCCAAATATCCTAAGCCTAAAGGATTTCTTTGCAGTGAAGACACCTAATTTCTCAGAATATCCACTTGCTCATGACACTACTTCAAATATTTCAGAGAAATCATCTTCTAAGTCTAAAAAGAAGACCATTCTTGATGGACTAAAGAAGAAATATTTATTTAAAATATTGAAGGCCTCCCTTGAAGTCGACGAAGATGAAGCCAAAGAAGATTCTGAGTCTGACTCAGATGCATCCTCCAAGGCTCCAGTTGCTGATAATGACTCATACAATAACTTCTTTGGCCATGATTCTGAAGGCATGCCAAAGCTTTCAGATGATTAATTTACCAAAGCAAACTGTCAAATATTTCACAAAGTTCCACAAGACTACTGGTCTCCTGACCTTACTTTCAGACACTTCCATTATGTTACTTTCAGAACAAGTAGACGAAATGGACTTCATATTTTTAGTTGAAAAGTCTGTCATCTGCAAGCACTGAAAGACATTTTGTCTCAATGAATAGTGAAAGTCGGTCAATTTTACTATTTACTATTCACTATTTGACTATTTTAATATTTTATAAAGGCACTCCCTTGTTCTATAAAAGGGGTACCTCACTTCAGTTCAAGGCAGAACATTTCAAAGTGGAAACCAGACTTCCTAAGAGCCATCCCTACTCTCTCCTAAAGTCTTCTCCACTCTTCTTCTCGTCTTTCATTACTTTACCTTGTAATTACTATTGTGAGTAAGATTTTTCAATAACAAAGAATTTGTTTCAATACTTGCATTATCTACTTACATTATCTACTTTTCATTTGCATTATTTACTTGCATTATCTACTTTTATCTTTACTAATTCTAGTTACCTAGTCCTCCAGTCACCTGGTCCTATTTACTTTGATCTTATTGCTTTCAACACTTCATTTCCAGTTATCTGGTCATCCTTCTCTTCTACTCTACTTCATTATGAATATATATAATATAGTATATTAAAACGCGTAAAACTGGACCGAAAATCCATAAAACTGAAGTACCAGTTTAGGAGGGTAGCAGATGTGTAATCAGTTTTGAAAATATAAAACTGGTACATACCGATTCAATTCTAAATTTTGTCTAAAATGAGACCGAACCGGACCCGTTACACCCTTAAACATATTAGCTTGTTTGCAATTGGACCTTGTGCAGGGTAAGGTTTTTCATTACGTAAATGGTGGAAGCCATAAGAAACTTTGGCATCCATTTCGAAACGTTACTAATTATAAAGCACTCCCTCATAGTAAGTGACTTTCTCAAGCAACTCCCTCTCAACTCCAAGCCCTCATCAAGCACACACTCTTCTGTAATCTTTAGCGTGTGAGGTGGATCAACAACTTTTCCAATTGGCATTGAAAGCAGAACATGCTAACTATCCCAACGACATACAAGACTTGCAATAGCCTTGTGGAATGTGAGAGATCTTTTGATGGCTTGATTTTCATATAAAAGGAAATGAACCACCTCAACCGAAACTCCTAGACAGGTCATTCCCAGTATCAAGTGGAATGATTTCTATAGGAGGAAATGGCTCCCTACCCTGTTTAATATATTCTCTGAGACTTCACAGCACCCAACCAACTAAACCATTGCCTCTAGCAACCATAACTCTCATCTTTTCACGAATCTCTTTGTCAAGGAAAAACTTGCCTTTGCAACATTTGTCAACTCACCAACCAGTGCATGTATTTCAGAGGTTGTTATCGAGAATGTAGCTTTTAGAATATTCAATTTATTTGTAGTTCATGTTTATAAAAGGCCATCGTGCAATATCATTCATTATCAATGAAATACAGTTTCTTCATCACTGTAACATGGTATCAAAAGCCTAAAAGGACTAATCGTCCATGGCTTTAGTCCCCAATTCTTCTTCTTCCTTTCCCACCCCTCCTCACCCAAACTTTTCTCACACCATTTCTGTCAAGCTAACCCTTGATAACTATCTGTTATAGAAGGTCCAACTAGTACCTTACCTTTGTGGCCAATGTCTTTACAAGTACGTTGATGGCACCTACCTCCTACCCAAACTCAAACTTGTCGATCACACCCCAAATCCTACCTAAGATCTCTGGCTCCAACAGGATCGACTAGTCATGTCAGCTCTCATTTCTTCCCTCTTCGACTCCCTCATCGCCTAAATGGTTGGTTACGATTTTGCTCAAGCCGTCTAACTTTCACTGGAGTCCTTTTATGCCTCAGTTTCTCAAGCCCATTTAATCCAAACTCAACTATAACTAGCCTCTCTCAAGAAAGGTTCTAACCCCATTTCTTCATATTTCCACAAAGCTGAAGCTCTTGGTGATACCATGGTGGCAGCTGACTGCTCCTTCCTCCTGTTGAGTTTGTTCCCTACCTTCTTGCTGGTCTTGGACCAGATTATGATGCCCTAGTTTCTTCCATTGTTACTCGGCTCGAACCCATCTCCCTTGATGAACTACTTGGTGTATGAAACTCGTTTGCTTCATCACTCAGATATGTCCACCTTTCCCACTGAAGCATCTGCCAATTTCACAGCAAAATTTTCCCCTACTACTTCACGAGGTTGAGGGCCTCGCGGTGGTTGAAATCCATCTCATGGTTGCAATGGTCGGTGTTCTCAATCAAACTGTGGTCATACCAACAATGTAGGTAACAATGGTCAACAATCTTTCTCACCTATTGATCAACGTTTGGTTTGTCAGGTTTGCAATCGCCAGGGTTACATTGCACTCACATGCCTTTACCGTTTCAACCAAGCCTACACTGCAGCCCCATCCTTTTCTGTTAATTTTTCATCAAGCTATCCCTCAAATATCACCTGGTATCCCTATATTGCTACCACAAATCATATAACCAGTGATCTGGGCAATCTCAATTTGCATGTTGCTGAGTAGCATAGAGATGAACAATTTCACGTTGGTGATGGTTCAATCGTACCTATCTCACATTCTGGTTTTATTTGTTTCTCTTCTTCTTCTTCTCAGTTTTTACTTAATAATATTTTGTGTGTCCCTTCCTTCTAAAAGAATCTAATATCAGTCTATCAATTCTGTCTTGACAACGATGTTTTCTTCAAGTTCTTTACTAACTCTTTCTATGTGAAGGACTGCAAATCAAGGAAGCTTGTACTTCACGGAACAACAAATAATGGTCTATAATCCATCTCCCATTCGGCTCCATCGCCATCAGCTCAAACTAGTCTCCTCTCAATTCCTTTATGGCACTCAAGACCTAACCATCCTTCCATCAAACTTGTCAGCTCTATCCTTTAGCAACATAATTTACCTTACCAGTATACTGTTATCCCATTTTGTAATGCTTGTGTTTAGGCAAAACACCATTGATTTCTTACTTATAAACACTTACATAAATCCAATGCTCATTTTTAGGGGTGTAACGGGTCCAATTTGGTCTGGTTTTGAAAAAAATTTAGGACAGAACTGGTATGCACTGGTTTTGTATTTTTCAAAATCGATTACACATCGATTACATCCTAAACTAGTACTCCGGTTAGATCTAGTTTTACCTGTTTTAATGTACTATATTATATATTTTATAACATCTATAATATAGTATATTATAGTATATAATACTATAGTGATAATATATTGTAGTATATTATAATATATAATATAATTGTATTATAGACTATAATGATATACTATAATATATAGTGATATAGTATTAGTATAATTATTAATATGCACTATATAATATTAGTATAACTATTAATACAATAAACAAAATGATATAAGATTTTAAAATTTAATACTATATTAGTTAGTAATTTATCATATAATACAAAACTAATTTATATATAGTTATATATTATATATAAATATTATATACAATATAAAAAATTAAAATATATATATAAACTGGTCCGGTTCGGTCGGGTCCAGTTTTAAAAAAAGAAAAATCGAAACTGGACCGATTTTGACCAGTTTTAAGAAAAATAAAACCGATACTGAACCGAAATAAACTCGGGACCGGACCAATCCCACCTGTTTGATCAAGTCGGGTCTGGTTTACCGATTTATCGATTTTTTTTACACCTCTACTCATTTTCGACTTATATTTTCTTATTTATGGGAACCTTTTCCTCATTCATCTACTAATCATTGTAAGTTTTATATTACATTTGTGGATGACTTCACACAGTACACTTGGTTGTTTCCATTAAAATCCAAATCTGAAGCCTTTGCTGTTTTTGTCAAATTTAAAAACAATGTTGAACTTCAGTGTAAGACAACAATAAAACAATTTCAATCTGATTGGGGGGAGAATTTCAGTCATTTTCTCAAAACTTAGACTCATGTGGCATCACTCATAGAATTACAAGCCCTCATACCCACACACAAAACAACATCATTGAGCGCAAGCATTGTCACATTGTGGACATTGATCTGGCTCTACTTGCTCACTCCTCGATTCCTCTCCATTTTTGGCCCAATGCCTTTCTCCATACATTATATTTAATCAACATGTTACTCCCACCCACTTTAAATAATTATGCTCCCTACCTGTTATTGCACAAAAAATCATCCCAATTACTCTACCCTACGCATTTTTGGATCTGAATGCTTGCCCTTAGCCACTACATATAACCATCACAAATTCTCGTTTCTCTCTATGTCCTGTGTGTTTTTAGGCTTAAGTCCAACCCACAAAGGTTTCATCTGACATCATAGTTCCATGGGCTGCACCTTCATTTCCAAAGATGTCAAGTTTAACAAGTCTAGCTTCCCTTACTCATCTCTTCCTAAGCCCATAACTCCCGATAAGCCCACTCACGTACCCTTCCTCATTTTCTTTCAAATTCACTAACGATAACTTCTCCCTCTTCATCTTTTATCCTTGGTCATCCTCCCTCATCACCATCTTCATCTCCTTTGCATAGCATGTCTTCAAATCAACCTCAGTAGCATGCACATTTGATGATCATCCGATCACAAACCAACTCCCTCCGTCAACGACAATTTCATGATGGTACCATAAAATGGCCTTTACCACGTGCATTTGTCACAAACCTAAGCCCTATTCCTGAAACACCAACCACTTATACCACTGCAAACCAGTACCCAGAGTGGTGTGAGGCAATGACTAGTGAATTTCATGCACTCCTAGCTAATCAAACCTAGTCCTTAGTACTAGCTTCACAAGCTCTAAATATTGCCACTTGTAAATGGGTATTTTAGACTAAGAGACTTGCCTATGGTTCAATTGAATGCCGCAAAGCATGTCTAGTTGCTAAGGGCTTCCTTCAACAGTCCAAAATTAACTTTGAAGAGACCTAGTCATGTGGTTAAGGTCACTGCAGTTTGCACTATCCTTGCTCTTGCTGTCTCTCAAAATTGGGCAATTTGGCAATTTGATGTGCAGAATGCTTTTCTGCATGGGCCATTGCATGAAACTGTTGTCATGGCTTGACCACCTGGGTTCTCACATCCCCAATATCCCTCTCACGTTTATAGGTCGAACAAGGCCATTTACTGCCTTCGGTAGTCACCATGTGCATGGTATTCTCACCTGAGCTCGCGCCTTCGTGATCTTGGGTTTGTCATCTCTACTGCAGACTCTTCCTTCTTTATATATAAATCTGTTAAGGCTACAATGTTTGTTTTGTTCTATGTTAATGACCTTTTGGTCACAGGTTCCTCCATGTCGTGCATCACTTAACTTATTTCTGCCTTACATAATGATTTTCCAATTATTGATCTTGGTAGTCTGCATTATTTCTTGGGTGTTGAGGCCACTTAATTCCAAGGGTTTATTATTTACCCAACACAAGTACATCACCGATCTTCTTCAAAGAACCAATATGCAATTGGCCAAGCTTGTCAAGACTCCCTTGTCTACTTCCGAAAAACTCAGTACCTTCATTGGACAACTTTTTGGTGACCCCGCCTTGTATTGTAGCACAGTTGGCTCTTTGCAATATTTGTCACTCACATGGCCAAACTTTGCCTTTGCCAACTATTCATGCACAACCCTTGGATTCCCCATGGGAAAGCAGTGAAGAGAATACTCAGATATCTCAAGCATACGCCAATTGTTGGCTGGCAATTATCCTCTTCATCCACCTCCAAAATCACTGCATTTTCGGACGCCGATTGGCAGGGTGTCCAAACGATCACAGGTTGACTAATGGCTACTGTATTTTTCTTGGGTGCAACCTCATATTATGGTCTTCCAAGAAACAACTAACAATTGCTCGTTCATCAAATGAGGTAGAGTTTAAAGCCGTTGCAAACACCACAGTTGAAGTCATCTGGTTGTAGCATCTTTGCTGTGACCTTGGGATTAATTTGACTTTGTGCTCCCCTTCTCTATTGTGACAATATGGGAGCAACTTACCTCTCATCCAAAACTGTATTCCATGCCCGAACTAAACATGTTGGAAAAGACTTTCATTTCATACGTGATCGTGTACTAAATAAATCCCTAAGTGTTGCCTTCATATCAGGAAAAGACCAGCTTGCGGATTTGCTTACAAAACCTCTTTCAGCACCTCGATTCACTTCACTTTGTTCAAGTCTTCATCTTCAAGCTTTGCCGCTCGACTTGAGGGGGGATATTAAGAACAAACTTGCCTTCGCAAAGTCTATCAGCTCACCAACCTCACATCAGAAGGAATTGAGCAGCTCTTGATAACAACCTTTAAAATACATGCATTGCAAGCATGCGTGCTCATTTTTTTTTTTTTTTTTTTTTCTGTATACAACAGAATGTAGCTCTAGAATATTCAATTTGTTTGTAGCTCATGTCTATAAAAGGTCATCGTGTAATATCATCCATTATCAATAAAATACAGTTTCTTCTTCACTATAACACTCTTTGGCACAAGAATCACCAAGATCAGCCAACATCTCTAGGCATTTTAACCCATATTGTACAAACTCAAGAAGCTTCACATTAGCCGGGACAAAAACCTATTCTTTGGAAATCAACTGCTGAAGCCTCTCCTTGAGCACGGGGCCAGCCATGGTGCCCACACTACAAGAAAAATGACATTTTGCGACCAATTTAAAGCAACGAAAAGACTATTAGCAACTAATTTATAGCAACGAAAGACTATTAGCAACTAATTTTGGTTGCTAATAGTCTTTTCGTTGCTATAAATTAGTCGCAAAAGGTCATTTTTCTTGTAGTGCCAGTGCTGTGGGGGTTGATGAAGACGACTATCGGCTCTTCGGGAGGCTAGACTTTCTCCTTGCCTCGATTGTGGAAATGGTTCTCACTAGTGGTAGGGGTCGTTGAATCAGATGGAGTCGAGCACAATGAATC
This sequence comes from Carya illinoinensis, assembly GCF_018687715.1. Classification (NCBI taxonomy): domain Eukaryota; kingdom Viridiplantae; phylum Streptophyta; class Magnoliopsida; order Fagales; family Juglandaceae; genus Carya; species Carya illinoinensis. Next base: position 8,887,351 of record NC_056765.1, read on the forward strand.
GGAGGTACTATGGCCCATGCCTTTGAATATTAGAATTGGTAGAGGCTAAGGCTGAAATATAAGACAAATTGTTCTCTTCTACTTGGGTTTCATTTTTTTGTTAACTTCCGCTACGTCACTTGGGTGTGCAAGTGGTGCACAAAATAGATTGCACATAGAAGAACCGTAATTTTGGTATCCAAACTAAACCTAATCTCAAGTTTGGAAGAATTGGGTCGGTTGCGATTCTGGGTTGAGAACGATTCCTAGGGTCTGTCTCTAGCACTGTACTTTGTTTTATTAAGTGTTATCCTTTAGTCGTCGTACTTCACGTGGATCTCTCGTAACCACGTCTTTAGTTGCTCTCTATCCTTTCCTCGCCGACTATGCACTCGAGGTTTCTCGTTAGTCGCCTGCAGCTCTCTCTACCTACATCTGTTAGTAAACCCAATAAAAAGCATCAATATTATTTGGCCAAATAAGCATAAGGATTGACTGATAGAATATTACTGTACTTACTAAAAAATATATTTATAAAAAAAAATATAATTACAAACATAACTACATGTTAATATATATTAATTTAATGTGATTAATTAAAAAATTAATTTTATTAAAAATAATATTAATTTAAATCTTAAATATGAAAGAATCAGTGTTAATATATAAATTAATATAAAATTTTATTTATACGTAATAAAATTTTATTTATAATATTTTATTAAGTATGATAATATAATTTATTCTTTATCATATTTAATATATTATGTAAATCAATTAGTATCACTAATTTATTGTATTGCTATTATTTCTTTAACCTTGTTGATGTATAAATAGAGATCTACGTTATGTATTTAAGAAAAACTGAAAATAGCGTGGAAATTAAAGTAGCCCTGAAACTCTTTCTTCTTCATTCAGCTCCCACTTTCTTTTCTATTATATTTTATGTTCTACTTGGATAACGTTCTCAATCTGTACTTTTCTTTTCATCAGTTGGATAAGATTTAGAAAAAGCAGATTAAACGGGTGTAGTAGGTGCATTTTTTCCCGGTCAATAACCAGGGCCGGGTTGCTGCATGCAGACGCAACTTCATCGTGTCGCTGCACGCCATTGCGCGCATGAGCAACATGCAGTACTGTTATTAAAGAACAAGGTCCAGCTAGCGGCCTTGTGCTCCAATTAGTCTCGTTGCAGAGCCATTCTATTGGAGCTTTAGAAAATTGACAGTACTCTAGAAGCCAGACCGACAAACGTTGCTAGCTAACTCATCCACCAACTTCTTTATTTCTATTTCACCTTCAAAGAATTATAAAAGAAGGTTTTCATCGAAAGCAAGATGTATGGTAAATGTGATCTGGTCAACCCCAACATCACATCATTCTCCACGCCATCCATATATATATATATATTTATCCTACAATAATGGAATCTTTACTATACCTAGCTAGCTAACCATCTTTGTCCCGATCAAACATTGGGATAAGATAGATGACTGTACATGCTACTTTGAAAGTGCCATTTTCGAGTCTCAAAATAACACAACACATGAGCTTAGACATGGCTTGGATGATAAGAATTTCTCATCTCATGATCCCATTTTACCTCGAAATCTAAATATTTTGAATATAAATATTTTTTAATTTTTAATTTTTAATCTTTTTATCTAATAATTCTTTAGTCATTATAATTTTTTTAAAGTTTTAAACAAAACATAAATAATAATTCAACATTTTCAAATCTCAAAATAAAAATAATATTAAAAAATAATATATCAAAAATATTTTAATTTAATAGTATTTTTATTCATTTTTTTTTCTGATTTCGCAAAACTTAATAAAATATCTCAACTCAAATCATTTTACTATTGTTCATAAAAAATTTTACTATTATTCAAATATTATTTCATCTTATTTCACTATCTACACAAGGCCTTCATGTGTTTTTAAATCAATGATTTGTTTGGTTATAAATGTGTCAATAAAGATGCTTACAAATAACTTTGTTCGCCACTTTAACGACGACTGAGAAATATGTGATATCATGTTAGATGGTCGAGTCGGTGACAAAGAGACATAAACACATATATATGCAAGTGACATATCATGCCAATCAATTACATTTAGGAGACATTATTTGATGGCAAAGTGATGCGAGGACAAACTTTGATCTGGCACCAATTAAAAGCGAGAAACGTGTAGGGAACTTCATCTTAGTAGTTAGTTCTCTTGCTAATACCATATATATATGGTAACGTGATTTGCTATAGAGTACTTTGTGCCATGCAATCTTTTAACAATTAATTTGCTTGCTTCCTGCTATTATAGCAAATTAGAAATGAGGTTTGCCTGTTTTGTGGGAACTCTCATCACATGTCAAAGTGCCGCTCACAATTTTTTTATTTTATTAAGTTATATATTGGGTTTAGCAACATTCATATGTAGACGTTTGAAGCCGGCCATGTGTTTTTTTTTTTTTGAGATGTCAAGTCATGTGAAATGTTTATATATTAAACGTACGGACGTGCCATATACAGTAAAAAGTATTGCTCATAAAGTATTTTATAATGAAATGAGCATAACAAACATGCTGAAAATCGAGAAACATAATCTACCCATGATTTTGTCATATTCATTTCGTTGAAATTCTGAAATATGCCAAAATTTCAATGTTTAGATTTGAAAATAGCTTCAATAAATTTGTAAATAATATTAGATACAGTTTTATGGTATGTAAATCTCACTCTCTTAAAAAAAATTAAATTTATCATTAAAAAATAATTATTTTTATGTAGATTCTACATTTATCTATTTTTTTTAGAAGTACACAATACTTATACATTTTAAAATTGTAAATATTATTTTTTAAAGCTAATATATATATATATATATATATTTATAGATTATAGAAACAAATCTTTGGTTCATATATTGAAACGCGTCATATTTAAAGATTTTAGCAAACCAAATTTGTAATTAATTTGAAGGAGTGGATATTATATGTAGGACTTTATTGCTCATATATGGTCCTCATTCTCATTCACTACAACTTCATTCCATACCCTTAACTCTTATTCAATAAGCTCACTAACTCTTACGTCTGCTCCTAGTGATGTGATTGGAGACTACACATTGTATATGTAGTTTACATAATTAATATCTAGAAATATGATAATAATGAAATAAATTCTTTAATTTAGCAATCTCAATTCAGCAGCTCACTTTATTTAGTTTTTTTTTTCGCATTTACCAGCGGTAGTTTGTGTCCCTTGTATTTATATTTCTATTTTGATGTTTCCAAGCTCTTCTACATTCTCATCTTTTTCATTTTCTTCCATTTTTTATTCCACGCTATATGTTTTAAGTAGTAACTTTCATTCTCATGGTTTTGAGTAATGGTTTGTTATTATAGGATGTCATGACTTCATTAGATCCTTTCATGAATTTGGCTACATCAAAGATCAAGTACTCCTCATTTTGCTAACCATCAGTTACTCATCCAAAGAACTTGATGTGGATGGTATAGTGCGGTTTAACCTTTGTCCTTTGTTCTGTTTGTAACTTAGATTTGTATTCTATTGATTTACGTATGTTCCTAGAACTTCTCTAAACACATTTTAGAATTAGAGGGAGAAGACATAGAATCTCATGAAAATATGATAAACTAGTCCAATTTCCAATAGCCTCAAGACACTCTGTTAGTCACTAAAAAGAACTTCTTTAAACACATTCTGTTACTGAGTTTTCCTTTATTTATTTTTTAAGTAAGAAAATTTTATTAATAAGTGCAATGGTGCAACCCCTATACAGAAGTAGTATACATGAGAGACACCTAGCTAGAGTACTCATTACTATGGGGTCACTATCTACTCTTATCAAGGACTATTTTAATGATATACAGCATGCGCTAACTTATACCTACACTTTCCTTGGTTTTCTTTCCTTGTATGAAAATTATTCTACTAGCAAACAAGGCTATGAGAAGTAAAATGTATGCCATTTATCTTGTACTACAATTTATCTATGTGAGAAAACTTTGAAATCCATTTGTAGTTGTTACTTTTTGGATATTTTCACAAAAATTAGAATTTATAATTGTTACCTTCAGATCTTCACAGTTTTACAATGAAGATTGTTTATATATGTGCAAAACCTGAACATATATGTACAATGAAGATCTTCACAGTCTTACTTAGGCACTAAAGTTCGGTTTGGTAGTAAAATAAAAATTTTGAGTTTTAAGACATAATATAATAATATTATTATTTTGAGATTTGAAAAAGTTAAGAAAAAGTTAAATTATTTATTATATTTTAGATAGAGATTTGGGAAAGTTGTAATCATGAGATGAAAATTTTAAATTTGAGATGAAAAATTTGATTAGCCAAACCGAACCTTAGCATATCTAGGCATGCATTAGCATCATATACATTTATAATATTAAGCTCTCAAATAATGGCAAAGACCTATTGAAGATACTCATGACTGGAAAAAGTTTTTCCTATTGAAGATACTCATGACTGGAAAAAGTTTTGTTAAGTATTGGTTTTGTTCTTTGTTACTTGTAAGTAGGGAATTATAGTAAGGTGTTGTAGGTGTTTTTTTATTGGTCTTAAAGGGATTAATACTTTATTCAGATTTTAATGTAGAGATCTCACATTAAAAAAAAAAAGGAAAACTGACATAGAAACGTGTAATGTGACATGAGAGTTAGAAGTTTTCCATATTGTCGGATAGTGATGATAGAAGCACTAACGACATTCAGCATGTCAATATGTGTTTCAATAGTTTATTACTATAGACATTCGATGTCACATCATTTTAATCAAATCCATATTTTGTTCGCTAGTTTATCTTGCAAAATCTTAGATTCCACTGTCTTGACTTTGATTGTCAACTTGGCTCGCCCTGCTTCAGATCCTAATGGTAAGACCTTCCTCTCCATTTAGGGTTGCCAAATATTACTTACTCTTACTTTAAATTGCAGAAAAAGCATTGGCAGATTTGCATCTATTTATGTTCAATACCGAATAATATATTGGCCCCATCTTGAACACCTATTATTTTGAATAGCCTTGCTCCTTTGGTGTTATGATAAGGAAAAATGTAAAGGTAATTCTTATTCAGTTCAATAGGTACATTTCAATAGTCTATTACAATAGTGGATGGTTACAAGTGTTGTTGATTACATTTCAATATTCAAGTTTGCTTACATGCTTACGTTGTTGACAATATGTTGATTTAAACATGATATTACAACCCATTAATTTATATGACTATATATTTAATTTTCTCTCAATTGTCAACACAGCGAATGCACTGTTTCTTTATAACTGCTCTGATGGTGTGTATTGATACATTTTATGTATAATTGCCAGATTGGTGTGTCCATATGAAATATCAAATATCCAACAACTATAAGGGCTGATGCATTCTTGTGAGGAGCTATTTTGTCCACCCCTCATGCCCAGGTGCATATTGTTATATCTGACTAGATATAATTTATAAAGATAGAGGAACAACACATTTGACATATTTGAATGAATGTTAACTACATTTCCAGATCTGTTTGACTTTAGTAGTTAAGTTATAGGTTTTGGGTTACATTTGGTCCACCCTAGTGTATAGCCCATTTCTAATTAGTTTTAATTTTTTTTTTTTGGTATACTGGGTCTTGCTGGTTGCTTGGATTGTGTCTCTCAATATGGAAAAAAAGAACTACATCTCTATGACACTTGCTCTATAAACCACGTAAAATTACTACTGAATACAGTTTCAATAGTAATTTTTTTTTTTTGTAATTTCGTATTTCCGGCGACTAAAACTTGTCGCAAATAGTCATAAACTTGTTGCAATTAATATATTGCAGCGATTTCTATGTGTTGCAAAAAATTTAACTACAACGAAAAGAACAGATCGTTGCAATAGATCAGCATCATTTCCAGCGATTTCTATAACTTTTACGACGATATAAATTGTTGCAATTGACATTTCTCAACGATTTTTCCCTTAAATGGATTATCCCTTTTGTAACAGTTTTTATCATTTGCAGTGATTTTTTTGATGTTTGCAACATTACAAATACGCTGGAAAAAACATTTTGCAACAATTTTTCTACATTCATTGCAAATAAGAAGAATTAATTGCAAGGGTTTTTATAAATTTTGCATCGGTTTAAATTGCTACAATTGATCTTTCCCAACGATTTATCTTTAAATAGAAAAGACCATTTGCAACAATTTTTAGAATATTTGCAGTGGGAAAAAATTGCTGGAAATAATAGTGTTGAACTCAAGGTTTCAAGTTTCATGTGATTATAAATCTACACATGGATTTTGATGATAACAAATGAATTCAAAGAATAAAGAAGTCTCAAGCTCAAGTTGTCTACACAATGGAGTCAAGCACATCAAGGAAACAAGCATGAGCAAGAAGGGAACAAGTTCACATTAAAATTATAGAGTAATGTTGTAAATCTCTTCAAAATTTGAAATTAGGATTAATGCTCAAAATTAATATTTTATCATAAAGCATTAAAATACATTTTCCACATGTGCATGAATATTTTTGAAAATTAAATTTGAAAATTTTGAAAGATGATTGATTGTCATCTTTTGCATGTGCGTGCCTTGATTAAAGGGTTGAACTTTGAAAATATTAAAGATGATTGATTGTCATCTTTCACATGTGCATGTTTTATTTGAATATTTTCAAAAGTGATTGATGCTTTTTTAGACTTATACAAAAAGTAAAAGATTAGGTTTGAATTTTTTGAAAATGAAAGTGTGCTCATTTTGTCATATGCCAAAAGTAAAAGATTAGGTTTGATTTTTTTTGAAAAAGTGAATAATGTTGTCTTTGACAATTGAAAAAGAAGAACCTTTTATTTGAATTCTTTGAAAAAGTGAATGATGTTGTCTTTGACAATTGAAAAAGAAGAACCTTTTATTTGAATTTTTTGAAAAAGTGAATGATGTTGTCTTTGACATGTGAATCTTTTTAAATTTGAATATGAAGTCTCATATGCCTATAAATAGATCAATTGAGAGCTTCACATTCACAACATCAAGAGCATACAACATTCATTCAAAGCTTTCATTCTCTCTTCTCTAAGCATTGAGCCTTAATCCTTGTTCATTTTGAGAGATATAGTTTGCGCTGTATTGTTCTTATTTCACTCATTGAGGAGTGTTTTCTGATAATCTACCCACTATCAGCTCTTGTATCAGAAAAAGAGTGTGTATAACCCTTGTGTGTGTAGAAAGTATTCTACACGGGGAATAGTTGAATCACCACGTGTAAGGTGATTGCAAGTGTAGAGGGTGTTCTACACGGATCCTTTGTAGCGGTATTGTTCAAAGGTGTAATAGGTTTCTATCTCCACCTGAAGGAGGTTGAATAGTGAATTTGGGAATCCTCAAGGGGTTGCTTGAGGCGAGGACGTAGGCAGTGGGGCCGAACCTCGTTAACATACTGAGTTTTCTTCTCTCTTACCCTTACTCTTTATATTTATTGTTATTTCATATTTTGTTTATATTTTATATTATATATTTGATTTATAATTGTTATTTTTTTTATATAACTCAATTCACCCCCCTCTTGTGTTAGTCATCTGGGCAACAATTGGTATCAGAGCTAAGAGCTCTATTATAAGATTAACTATCTTTTGAGTTAAGATCTTATGGCTAACATTGCAGCTTCATTTGGTGAAGGTCAATTTAGCAGTCGGCCTCCACTCTTTTGTGGAGATAATTACTCATTCTGGAAAGTTAGAATGAGAATATTTCTTCAAGCTCAAGGTAGAGAAATCTGGAAATGTATTGTAAATGGACCTTATATTCCAACAAAAGTGGTTGATGGAGTAAAGGTCAAAAAGGAAGAAGAAGAGTTTGATCGTGAAGACGATAGACTTTATACTTTAAATTTAACTGCTATGAATTTATTATATAATGCTCTTAATGGAAATGAGTTTAATAGAATAATGAATTGCGCTACGGCAAAGGAAATTTGAGATAACTTGAAAGTAACTTATGAAAGAACTTCGCAAGTAAAGGAATCAAAAATTTATATTCTTACTCATGAATATGAAATGTTTAAGATGAATGATGATGAATCTATTTCTAGTATGCACACTCGTTTTACTAACATCATAAACAACTTGACAGCTCTTGGCAAAGTTTATTCCAAGGTGGAGATAGTAAGAAAAATTCTCAACTCTTTACCAAAACGTTGGGAATCAAAAGTTACAGCGATTCTTGAAGCTAGAGACCTCAAGAAGCTCGAAGTCAATGAACTCATTGGGTCACTTATCACCCATGAGTACACATTGAAAAGAGGAGAAGAAGAAGGAAAGCCAAAGAAGAGCTTAGCACTTAAAGCTGTTCCTCATGAAAGTGAAAGTGATGAAGATGAGGAAAATGACGATAAAGATGAAGAAGTTGCGATGATAACAAAAAGAATTCAGAAGTTCTTGAAGAAAAATAGAACTCCTCCGAGGAAATCTTTCAAAAAGTTTTCCAAGAAAGATTCAGGTAAAAACGACACTTTAATTTGTTATAAATGTAATAAACCTGGTCATATCAAGCCAGATTGTCCTCTGCTAAAGAAAGCTCGAAACAAGGGTAAGAAAGCAATGAAAGCTACATGGGATGATGATTCAAGTAGTTCAGATAGTGAAGCAAGTAATGAAGAATCAGCAAATCTTTGTCTTATGGTTAAAGATGACATTGAGGTAACAAATCTTGATAATATTGAAAATCCTTCATATGAAGAATTGCAAAATGTTTTAGAAGAGATTTATGAGGAATTTGAAAAATTGGGTATCAAGTATACTGTTTTGAAAAATAAAAATTCTTCTTTAACAAACGAAATTGAAATTTTAAGAAAAGAAAGTATCATTTTGAAAGATGAAAATCTTGAATTGAATAAGAAGAAAACCGATTTAGAAAATATTGTTGAAAATTTTACGAATGGAAAAAGAAATTTTGAAAAACTTCTTGGTAGTCAAAGATGTGTTTTTGACAAGGCAGGTTTGGGATATATGCCAAAACAAAAATACAAACCTTATAAAAATTTCTTTGATAATCATTCTACCTCAAAGACTAATATTCAAAATTCTTTTCATAAAAATAATTTTGTCAAAAAAGGATATTATTATAATCATTCAAGTTTTTCATATATGTCACATGCTATTTGTAATTTTTGTAATAGAAATGGTCATAATTATCATACTTGTCCTATTAGAAGAAATCATACAATGACTATTAGGGCCATATGGGTACCTAAAAATCTTGTTTCTTCTAATACTAATAAATAAAGGACCCAAAGAACTTGGGTACCAAGAAAAATCATTTTAATTGTTTTTATAGGTATGCATGAAGTCATCCACAAGCAAAAATAAGTGGTTTTTAGATAGTGGATGTTCAAGACACATGACGGGAGACAAGACTAAGTTCTTTGATCTTAGATCTAAAGAAGAAGGACACGTGACATTTGGAGACAACTCGAAAGGGAAGATCGTGGGAATAGGTAAAATTGGTAATGAATCTTCTCTCATAATTGAAGATGTTCTACTTGTTAAAGGTTTAAAACATAATCTTTTGAGCATAAGTCAATTATGTGATAAAGGATTTACAGTTACTTTTAAAATGGATAAATGCATTATTTTGAATGATCATGATTGTAATATTTGTTTTATTGCTTTTAGAAACAATAATGTTTATACAATTGATTTTGAAGAAATTACCTCACAAGATGCTATTTGCCTATCAACTCAAAATGAAACTAGTTGGTTATGGCATAGAGGATTAGGTCATGCCAACATGGAACTTATTTCCAAACTTTCAAAAAATGATCTTGTGAGAGGTTTACCAAAAACATATTTTCTTAAAGATAAAATTTGTGATGCATGTCAATTTGGTAAACAAACAAAAACTTCTTTTAAAATTAAGAAACATATTTCCACTACTAGACCATTACAATTGATACACATGGATCTTTTTGGACCAAATAGAGTTGCAAGTCTAGGAGGAAAATATTATGCATTTGTTATTGTTGATGATTTCTCTAGATATACTTGGGTCATCTTTCTTGCTCATAAAGATGAGGCACATAATGCCTTTACCAAGTTATGCAAGAGAATTCAAAATGAAAAGGGCTATACTATTTCAAGTATCCGAAGTGATAGGGGAAAAGAGTTTGTTAATAAAAATATTGAAACATTTTGTGATGAAAACGGTTTTGTACATAATTTTTCTGCTCCTCGAACTCCTCAACAAAATGGGGTAGTAGAGAGGAAAAATAGATCTCTTCAAGAAATGGCAAGAACAATGCTCAATGAGAATAACTTGCCTAGTTATTTTTGGGCCGAAATGGTAAGTACTGCATGTTATGTTATAAATAGAGTTATGTTAAGGTCTAAGTTAGATAAAACCCCATGTGAGCTTTGGAATGAGAAAAAGCCCAACATTGGTTACTTTCATGTATTTGGATGCAAATGTTTTATTTTGAATAACAGAGATAATTTAGGCAAGTTTGATGCAAAATCTGATGAAGGTATCTTTCTCGGGTATTCTACTAATAGTAAAGCTTATAGAGTATTCAATAAAAAGACTTTGACTGTACAAGAATCTATACATGTAGTATTTGATGAATCTAATTCTCCACTCTCCAAGAAATCTATTGATAAAGAAACAGAAGGTATAAATAACACAGAAAGTCTCAATCTCAACAAAGAGAAAGCAATAGAGGAAGTTCAACATAGAGCCATCAGGAAAGATCATCAAAATTTAATACAAGATGCAACCAAACAGTGGAAATTTGTGAAAGATCATCCAGTGGAACAAATTTTGGGAGAACCTTCACAAGGTGAAGAATTTGAGATGAGCATGATGGGTGAACTTACATTCTTTCTCGGATTGCAAATTAAGCAAGCAAAAAGTGGGACATTCATCAATCAATCAAAATATATTAAGGAATTACTGAAGAAGTTTGGGATGGAAAATGCTAAGGAAATTAGAAAACCAATGAGCCCATCAACTAAACTTGATGAAGATGAATCCGGTAAGCCAGTTGACTCGAAGATATATCGAGGTATGATTGGTAGCTTATTATATTTAACAGCCAGTAGACCAGATATTATTTTTAGTGTGTGCTTATGTGCACGTTTTCAATCATCTCCAAAAGAATCACATTTAATTGCAGTTAAGCGCATTCTTAGATATCTTAGTGGTACAATTAACCTAGGGTTATTGTAACAGCCCGCTAGAAATTCAATTGTGAAATTTCTATTAACTTTAAGAACCTCGTGAAAACCCCATAAGTTTTCACGAATCCATTAATCATATAGGTTTTTGTCTAACTACATAGTTAGTGTTATTATTTACTATAGTATCAGAAGTGTGTTTTTGATTATTGGAGATAGTGAGAAGTGACAAAATGTATTATGGTTTGTGCCATTAGACTCGGAGGGTTATTTAAAGTCTTATGGCGCAATAACATTTTTCATATTTTCGGTCAAAACGTCTGTTTAAAACTGTAGATATTATTGGATAAAAAGAAATATCTTGAGGTAATTTTCATGAATATTATTGGGTAAAAATATCTTGAGTTGATTTTTGTAGATATTATTAGGTAAGAGAGTCCTACACTCCACTCTCACTCCGGTAAGAGAGTCCTACACTTAACTCTCACTTCGGGTAAGAGAGTCCTACACTTAACTCTCACTCCAGCCTCATCTCTTCCATATCTTATCCACAAATATCTCCAGCCATCCCTCCCCACGAAATTATCTTCATTTATGCTTTTCATTGAAAGAATACCAAACACTCTCTCTCGGACAGCTTTTAGGAGTTCTTTTGCACACCCATTTCGAAGCTTTTGTAAGTGTTTTATCATAAAATCTCCTTCATATAAGTTGTTTCTTTTTGAGTCTAGTTTACATGGATATCTTATTTTACCCATTTGAAGATCATTTGGTCAGTCAAATATTGTGTAAACTATAGAAAGGTCATTCTGGGAGATAAACTGGAGAATATGTTATAGTTTGGAGTTTTTGACCAAGCTAATGGATAGATATTGATCCGAAATTTTTATGGAGTATTGTTAACATGTATATGTGACTATTGGTTGAGGATTTTTGCATGATTAAAGGTTTTGATGAAAGATGTTCTTAGATTTAGAAACTTAGAAACTGGAAGAGGAAAAACAGTTTCTGTTTTGAGAAAGTTTAACTCTTTGGTGGTCTAAACCTATTCTAATGACTTTGATAATTTTATTGGAGGATCCTAAACATCTTATATACATGTTATATTATTATTTTGAAGATATTTGATGTTAGTTTCAAAGATATGAAATTTTATGCAAAGAGATATTCAGATAAGCCAAAGTGTGGATATTCTTGGCTAAATTTATGTTTTGGTTAATTTCTAACCATGTGATCTTGAATTAGAAGCTTGTATATGTTTTAGGACATCTTTTTAAACCATGTAATGGTTTGGTTTGAAGATCATATATTTATAAGTCATAGATCAAGAGATTTATCAAAACTAGTTGAGGAAAAAGTTCCTGTTTTTGGACTAAGTGTAAAACCAAAAACTCCAAATGTTATTTTGTGATTTTGGTGACTTTAGTTTGATGATTTAAAGCATGGTTGATGTTAGGATGATATTATGAATATGTTAGAAGTAAGATTTGATTTTTGAAATTCTTGGAGATGTTTTGATTTAAGGTCAAAACTTGTGATTCAAATGCTTGGATCTTTTTACAAAAAAGTTTGGTGTTGATTATTAGATTTTTCTAAATGGATGTTTTAAGTATGGTTTTGAACTTAGGATTGGAAGATGTTTGTTGTAAAATTTTGGTTTAAGCATGAGTTTTGAAGTTGGAAGGAATTGCAACAAAAATAAAGGGAAATGGCCTATGGATGTTTCGACCATAGTGTGTTCTTCATGGTTGTGTTTTGTTTTAAATTTTTATGAGTTGATATTTAAGTTTAGGACAAAATTTACATGAGGAATGTAAATTTTGGAAACTTTTGAAATTAGTATGCAAAATCCTTAAGTTATGGGTAAAACGGTCAATTTCCCACATGTAGAGAGTAAAATGAAAATTTTACTCTTTAAGTTAGTATTTTCCATATTTCAAATTATTAGTGATTTAGTTCTAATTTTTAGAATCACTAATTACAGTTCCTCGTGATCGCACTTGAAGTTTTATAAGAAACGCGGAGATCGAGGTAAGTTAGCTTTTAACTTACTAGCAGTCTACTGTGTATGTGTGCTAAGTAAAAGAATTACAGTGTATGTATGTATGTTATCATATATGTCATACCATGCCAAGTTATCATGTAATTGTCTATTATACAGAATTTATTCTGTCATCAATTTTTATCTGTTACACAATATATTCTGTCATGTATTACTATACATTACAAATATGTCATGTTAAATATGTTGTCTGTTATATGTTATGCCATGTTACGAAATGTTACTATCTCAAGTTGGTTATGTATTTAACTACAATTGTGATGCGTAAAATACATGGGGCTACAACAACTGTGGAGTATGTATTTTTCATGTTAAGTCAAGTTTATGTAGAATACATGGGGCCACAACAACTGTGGAGTATGTATTTAACTGCATAGTGATGTATAGAATACATGGGGCCACAACAACTGTGGAGTATGTATTTACACATAGAATACATGGGGCCACAACAACTGTGGAGTATGTATTTTTAATGTTAAGTCAATTTTGTGTAGAATACATGGGGCCACAACAACTGTGGAGTATGTATTTACACGTAGAATACATGGGGCCACAACAACTGTGGAGTATGTATTTTTCATGTTAATTCAAGTTTCAGAGCAAGTTCATGCTAAGTCAAGTTTCAGATCAAGTTCATGTCAAGTCAAGTTCAATTCATGATTCAATTTAAGCTATGTCAATTATGCTATGTTGTACGCTAAGTTATGCTTTAATTACTTATGAATTTGATTATGCATTTATGCTTTTACTGTCATACATGCATCATTAGTCTGTATGGAAGTTTTTTGTTAACTTGCTGAGATTTGTAATCAAATCTCACTGTGGTAGTCCCAACTACCATTCCCCCCGAATGGTAGATCTTGTTACAGGACCTGAAGGAGGATCAGGAGCTGACCAACTAGACACAGTCGACTGAACGACGGTGCGTCGTTAATGTTAATATAGTAGTTAAATTACTACTTGTACGATGGAGTTGCATCTCCAGTACTTTTGGATCATAACTATTTTGGAATAGTGCTGTGATCTTAGTTATTCAATGGATCTTTATGTATGAAGTATGTTTTAAGTATTGAGATATTTTCAGTTTGGTGCATAGTATTGCTAAAAAAAAAATTATCCGCTGCGAATATTGCATAATGTTAGATGCATGTTAGGATTATTGCATCTTATATGTCATGAACGGGGGCAGGTAACCTTGTGTTACATGTCTCGACGCTTCAAATGTCCGTCCGATCCCAAACGGAATTTGGGAGCGTCACAGTTATGGTACCCTAAGCACACATCTTTCGATCTAATCAGCTACACAGATGCAGATTATGCTGGCTGTAAAATAGATCGAAAAAGCACTAGTGGAGCATGCCATTTCTTAGGTCATGCATTAGTTTCCTGGTTTAGTAAAAAACAAAATTCTGTTGCACTATCTACTGCTGAGGCAGAATATGTTGCTGCGGGTAGTTGTTGTGCTCAAGTTCTCTACATGAAGCAACAACTTGAAGATTTTAAACTCAAGTATAATCACATTCCAATCAAATGTGATAATACAAGTGCTATAAATCTTTCAAAGAACCCAATACAACATTTTAGAACTAAGCATATTGAAATAAGGTATCATTTTCTTCGAGATCATGTGCAAAAAGGCGATATAATATTAGAGTTCACAAATACACACGATCAGTTAGCAGATATTTTCACAAAACCTTTACCAGAAGATAGATTATGTATGATCAGAAGAGAAATAGGTATGATGCATGTTATGAATATCTCTTAAAAGATAGACCAGAGTTAATAAAAATAGAGATAGATTTTTTAAATACTTTTACATAAACTTGAGATTCTTAGCCTCATGTTTGAGACGCTCATTCTCTTTATACAATATCATGTCATTCTTATTCATGGGAACCGGCAAGCGGAATGAAGAATCTAATAAAGATTTTAACTGTTTATTCTTCTGCCGAATGATTCCTTCCCTTGTATGAGACTCTTGAACAATTCGTTGAAGTACAACAATTTGTTCTTTGAGCCTTTCAACTTCATGATTTTTGGCTTGTAGCCGCTGAGAAAAAGTAACAATAGAGGAAGAGTAGCGAGTCCCAAGACTCACCAAGTCATAAATAGCATCAGAATCTGACTTATTAATCAGATTATTATTTTCTTGCTGCAACATGGCACCAATGGCAGCTGCAGAAAGGACAGGAGGTTGAGATGCAGAATGCCTCATGGATGGATCTAGAGAAATGTTAGAAGAATGAGCCATTGAGAAAAAAATAGAAGGCTTAAAACGAGAATGCTGAAGGAATGCAGATGAGTTATAGAGATGAGATGAAAACTTGATGCGGATTGGATGAACTTCAGGACTGATTTTATAGAGATAGCATAAAGAATAAGACAAACTATTTTCTCTTCAAATCTTATTTAGTCAAAAGAAATACAAGATATGCTGGACACACATTGTCAAAAGTTTTCTTACTAATCCAGCGAGATTAACAGTAGATTGTCCCTATTTTTCTAGTAAACGGTGAACCTCTGATGTTATCTGTCGATGTTGACCTTGTATCTGAACCCTTTCTCGTTCCAGCTCCTCTATTCGTGGTTGCAGATTATGAGCATACCAATCTGTAAATTTTTTCAACTCTTGGTTTTCTTGCTTTAGCCTTTTATTCTCACTATCCTTATTAGCAAGCTTTTGTCGTAACTCAGATATTTGCATGTTAAGATGATCAATCTCACTCACTCTCGCCATTAACCTTCGAGACAAGATCGTAACAGAGGCAGCATATTGACTACTGAGTATTCTTGATTCTGCAATAATCTCAGAATCAGCCTTACTAGAAAAACGGTTCACTGCTCCTATCATGGTATTGACGGCCTCAGGAGAGAAGATTGATGATTGATGCGTCAAGGGTTCCTGATTCAAGTCTGGAACATTAGTGGAAGAGAATTGCTCAGCCATTCTATTGTTGTGGAAAAACAGAACTCATGTCAAGAAGTGATTATTTTTTTGGCATCCGATAGATGAAAATGATCATTTTTTTATAGAAACTCGGAGCCTTCAATCCCGTTTGTCAACAACATCAGGCGATTGTTTAAATCTTCAGCCGTATTAAATTCATAGAGTTAGGCCTCGAGGCTTTGCAGCACTTGTCGGGTCACGGACGGCTCCATTTTTCAACTATCTACAGTGACTATTAAACGCATCGTTTTCTTTAGTCCATTTATTTGCTGCCGATCCTTTTTAATGATTCCAAAAGGGGGAGAAGTTTTAGACTAGAACATTAACATTGTTTAAATTGCTAAACTTGTTATATATGCTTGGAATTATATTTATACTTTTACTTGAAAAACTAACGCATATTTTCAGGGGGAGCTTAAGTATTAATACAGGTTTCAAGTTCTATCAAATATTTGTCATCATCAAAAAGGGGGAGATTGTTGAACTCAAGGTTTCAAGTTTCATGTGATTATAAATCTACACATGGATTTTGATGATAACAAATGAATTCAAAGAATAAAGAAGTCTCAAGCTCAAGTTGTCTACACAATGGAGTCAAGCACATCAAGGAAACAAGCATGAGCAAGAAGGGAACAAGTTCACATTAAAATTATAGAGTAATGTTATAAATCTCTTCAAAATTCGAAATTAGGATTAATGCTCAAAATTAATATTTTATCATAAAGCATTAAAATACATTTTCCACATGTGCATGAATATTTTTGAAAATTAAATTTGAAAATTTTGAAAGATGATTGATTGTCATCTTTTGCATGTGCGTGTCTTGATTAAAGGGTTGAACTTTGAAAATATTAAAGATGATTGATTGTCATCTTTCATATGTGCATGTTTTATTTGAATATTTTCAAAAGTGATTGATGCTTTTTTAGACTTATACAAAAAGTAAAAGATTAGGTTTGAATTTTTTGAAAATGAAAGTGTGCTCATTTTGTCATATGCCAAAAGTAAAAGATTAGGTTTGATTTTTTTGAAAAAGTGAATTATGTTGTCTTTGACAATTGAAAAAGAAGAACCTTTTATTTGAATTCTTTGAAAAAGTGAATGATGTTGTCTTTGACAATTGAAAAAGAAGAACCTTTTATTTGAATTTTTTGAAAAAGTGAATGATGTTGTCTTTGACATGTGAATCTTTTTAAATTTGAATATGAAGTCTCATATGCCTATAAATAGATCAATTGAGAGCTTCACATTCACAACATCAAGAGCATACAACATTCATTCAAAGCTTTCATTCTCTCTTCTCTAAGCATTGAGCCTTAATCCTTGTTCATTTTGAGAGATATAGTTTGCGCTGTATTGTTCTTATTTCACTCATTGAGGAGTGTTTTCTGATAACCTACCCACTATCAGCTCTTGTATCAGAAAAAGGGTGTATATAACCCTTGTGTGTGTAGAAAGTATTCTACACGGGGAATAGTTGAATCACCGCGTGTAAGGTGATTGCAAGTGTAGAGGGTGTTCTACACGGATCCTTTGTAGCGGTATTGTTCAAAGGTGTAACAGGTTTCTATCTCCACCTGAAGGAGGTTGAATAGTGAATTTGGGAATCCTCAAGGGGTAGCTTGAAGCGAGGACGTAGGCAGTGGGGCCGAACCTCGTTAACATACTGAGTTTGCTTCTCTCTTACCCTTACTCTTTATATTTATTGTTATTTCATATTTTATTTATATTTTATATTATATATTTGATTTATAATTGTTATTTTTTTTATATAACTCAATTCACCCCCCTCTTATGTTAGTCATCTAGGCAACAAATAGTTTTTATCAGTAATTTTTTTTCTATTGCTGCAATAATTAAAAGTGGCAGGTTAATAACGGTGAACATGTAGCGAGTTTGAAATCTCTGAAAATGACTAAATACAACGATTATAATGGATTTTTACGATGATTTTAAGTACTATAATTAAAAGGCTTAATTTTTTGTAGTGAGCTAAGTATGTTATGATACTTCTATTCGTGTAAGAGTAGAACTCGACCGTGGATAGTGCCCTTCCGGCATGAGTATTTTATCTGGACTTGCATATGTGAATCTCAATTTTGGAAGGGTCGAGAACGATTCCTAGGGTCTGTCTCTAGCATTGTACTTTGTTTTATTAAGTGTTATCCTTTAGTCGTCGTACTTCACGTGGATCTCTCGTAACCACGTCTTTCGACGTTGCTCGCTATCCTTTCCTAGCTGACTATGCACTCGAGGTTTCTCATTAGTCGCCTGCAGCTCTCTCTACCTACACCTCTAAGTGAACCCAATAAAAGCATCAATATTAATTGGCCAAATAAGCATAAGAATGGACTGTTAGAATATTACTGTACTTACTAAAAGTAGGGGTGGGCAGCGGGGCCCCGTTACCCGCTGCCCCGCCCCTTTCGGCCCGCCCCCGCATAGGGCGGGGCGGGTCATCCGCACCGTCAGGGGCGGGGCGGGGCCCCCCGGCCCGGAAAGGCTAACGCCATGCGAGGCGGGGGACGGGGACGGACCCCCCCGGTCCGTTTTTCCCCCGCCCCGCATCATATATAATATATATAATATATATTATATATTATTAATATATAATAATCCTCACCGAGGTTTGGGGGAATCATCCTCACCGAGGCGGCTCCGTCTTCATCCTCGTCTTCTTCTTCGTCATTCACACTCTCCTCCGAGCTCTCCTCGCCACCATCTTCTCTGTTGTTGCCGTGCAATAATCTATCACCTCTCCTCCTTTTGCTACGGCTCAGCCGATCCCTATCACGGTTGCGGTCTCGATCCCGATCGCGATCTTTCTTTCTGCTCCCTCCTCGATCTCTTAGCCTGGCCGTCTCTTGCAGCTCCACCGGCCCATCTTCTTCTGCAACAAGTGCACCACAAGATAAGAAGAGTCGTGAAAAAATCAAAGGAAACAAAGTTGTTTCCTTCGACTCGAAGAAGTGGGTACAGGTGAGAAGCGGGAGGCCAGACGGATTGCCCCCCCACCCCGTACCCCGTCATGCGGGATGGGGTATCCCGCCCCCGCACACCGGGGACGGGGGACGGAGGGGATTTTCCCCATCCGCCCCGTGCGGGGGCGGGAGGGGGCCTACCCCGCACCGTATGGTGCGGGTAGCACCCCTAACTAAAAGATATATTTATAATATTCTATTAGATATGATAATATGATTTATTTTCTATCATATGATAATATTGTATAAATCAATCAGTATTAATTAGTATCACTAATTTATTATATTGCTATTATTTCTTTAACCACTTTCACGTATAAATAGAGACGTATGTTATGTATCTAAGAAAAACTGAGAATAGCGTGGAAATTAAAGTAGCCCTGAAACTCCTCCTTCTTCATTCAGCTCTCACTTTCTTTTTTATTATATTTTATTTTCTACTTGGATGACGTTCTCAATCTGTACTTTTCTTTTCAGTTGGATAAGATTTAGAAAAAAGCAGATTAAACGTGGTGTAGTAGGTGCATTTTTTCCCGGTCAATAACCGGGGCCGGGTTGCTGCATGCAGACGCAACTTCATCGTGTCGCCGCACGCCAATGCGCGCATGACCAATATGCAGTACTATTATTGAAGAACAAGGTCCAGCTAGCGGCCTTGTGCTCCAATTAGTCTCATTGCAGAGCCATTCTATTGGAGCTTTAGAAAATTGACAGTACTCTAGAAGCCAGACAGACAAATTAACGTTGCTAGCTGGCTACGGTCTCATCCCGGCCATCAACTTCTTTATTTCTATTTCACCTTCAAAGAATTATAAAAGAAGGTTTTCATCGAAAGCAAGATGAATGGTAAATGTGGCGTGTGGTCACCCCCAACATCACATTCTCCACGCCATCCATATATATATATATATATATATATTTATATTTATCATACAAGAATGGAATCTTTACTATACCTAGCTAACCATCTTTGTCCCGATCAAACATTGGGATAAGATAGATGACTGTAAATGCTACTTTGAAAGTGCCATTTTCGAGTCTCAAAATAACACAACAAATGAGCTTAGACATGGTTTGGAGGATAAGAATCTCTATCTCATGATCTCATTTTATCTCAATATTCAAACATTCTAAACATAAATTTTTTTAATTTTTTCATCTAATAATTCTTTAATCATTATAATTTTTTTAAATTTTTAAACAAAACATAAATAATGATTCAACCTTTTCAAATCTTAACACAAAAATAATATTAAAAAATAATATATTAAAAATATTTTAATTTAATAATATTTTTATTTATCTTTTTTTTTTCATTTCTCAAAATTTTATAAAACATCTCAACTGAAATTATTTTACTACTGTTTATGAATAACTTTATTACTATTCACGTATCATTTCATCTCATCTTATTATCTATACAAAACTTTCATGTGCTTTTAAATCAATGATTTGTTTAGTTATATATATGTCAGTAAAGATGCTTACAAATAAATTTGTTCGCCATTTTAACGACTGAGAATTATGTGAATATCATATTATAACGAGTCGGTGACAAAACATGAATGCATATGCATGCAAGTAACATATCATGCATGCCAATTAATTACATTTAGGAGACATTATTTGATGGCAAAGTGATGCGAGGACAAACTTAAAATTATGGCACCAATTAAAAGCAAGAAACGTGTAGGGAATTACTTCATCGATCTTAGTTCTCTTGCTAATACTATATTATATATATATATAGTGACGTGATTTGCTATTGAGTACTTTGTGCCATGCAATCTTTTAACAATTAATTTGCGTGCTTGCTGCTATTGTGGTAATGGGGTTTGCCTATTTTGTGGAACTCTCATCACATGTCAAAGTCATTGGGTTTAGCAAAAAGCTTGGCTACAATATTCATATACAGACGTTTGAAGCCGGCCATTTTTTTTTTTTTAATAGATGTCCGTGAAATGTTTATATATTAAACGTACGTCATGACGTGCCTTATACAGTAAAAAATATTACACATAAATATTTTATAATGACATGAGAATAACAAACGTGCTGAAAATTAAGCAACATAATCTACCCCTGATTTTGTCATATTCACATCGTTGAAATTCTGAAATATGCCTAAATCTCAATTAAATGAACATGCCAGATAGCTTGTTGATTATTGAAAATAGTTTCTACAAATTTGTGAATAATATAAAATACAGTTTTAAGATCCGTAAGTCTCACGTATTTATTTTAAAAAAATTAAATTTACCATTAAAAAATAATTTTTTCACATATATTTTTAAAGAAAATACACTATATTTATACATTTTAAAATTATAAATATTATTTTTCAAAGCTAAATATATAGATTATAGAAACAAATCTTTGGTCCATACACCGTCGGCATCAAGAGCACCTTGTCTCTGCCCAGAGGGGGGTTGGAGCTTCGGCTTCACCCTTTCTCCTACTGTCCGGGGTCAGCCGGTATAGTATATAATTTTTTTTTCTCTTTTTTTTTTTCATTTTTTTCCGTTCATAACACAAAGAAGTGCTGATCTCTTGCCTACCAGACACCTACGACTGCCATGCATCACGCCAGCAATTTCTACAACTGTCAATATGTTGGATGGTGAAAGAAATCTTTCCAAAAGAGTGGCGCGTGAATCTCACACGCGGCCTATACCGTGCGTGAACTTCATGCGCCTTCGTGCTAGCAAGCCTTAGCCAACATCACGTGTGGCTTCACTGAGGTCAACGGCCTCATTCCACCCAGGCCAGACGACCGGCTACCTTCCTAGTGTGGCGCGTGATCTACACGCACCACCACAGACAGTACTAGTGATGGTTCTTTTTCGTTGTATTGGCACGCCTTTCAATTTATATGTTCTTATATTCCCGCTTTTCATAACCGATGATCAAGATGAAATAGGCGTGAAAGTTTTTTACAGCTAGTCCAGATAAGCAAGCTGTAGCACACACTTTTATGCTATGACTAAAAGTCATAGTTTAATAGTCTATTTATTAGACTATTCAAAACTATTTCAAGTGATATTCTCCTTGATGAGAAATGTGTGTGAGTTAATTTTAGCTCTAAATACTTTTTTTTATTTTCACTGGTATTATATTTTATTTATTTTAAGATATTTGTTGAAGACTTTCACTCCACTGAAACTTATATAATGTATCTTTTAATTTTTATCAATAAAACAACTTACTTAGGAAAAAGAAAAAAAAAAAAAGTAATAATCTTTGATCCATATATTGAAACGCATCATATTTAAAGATTTTAGGAAACCAAATTTATAATTAATTTGAAGGAGTGGATATTATATGTTGGACTTATCTTGTAGATGCTGCCCACACTCATGTTGACAAAAGATAAGAAAAATCTCGATACTTGGCACGCAGTACCTGATCTAGGGTATCCGCAGAAGTTAAGTGTCCGTGCATGCTCGATTTCCCAGATTCTTTTACTCTTGATAACCATGTGCTTCTTTGCTGTATCCTTAGCCAAATTATTCACCATCCGCCAATCGAACCGTGCCATCTCTCCGGCCCTTTGCTGTGTCTAGATCATGTACGGACAGGATAAGCTCTGATCTCTCCAAGCCCTTTGCTAGCTAGTTGTTGTTGATGGTGATGGTCTAATTATCTGAATTTCTTTGAGTAAATCACATTATTTTCTTCAGCCTTTTGGTTTTTAATCTCATATATCTTCCCTACCTCAAGTGATTTTGTGGGAATCTTTTATCTGATTCACCTCCAGAAATCTTATCTTTATCTTTTTGCATCTATCTTACCGTTATTTGCCATCTTGTTAAAAATGCACTTCCGGAGATGAGATATGGAATATCATAAAACACTTGATATAATTTGTCTAAGACGATTTGGTTTGATTATACAATTTAAATAAGATAAAATAAAATATTTTGTTAAAAGTTGAATGAAATATTATTATAATATAATTTTTTAATATTAATTTTATTTTAAAATTTAAAAAAATTAAATTATTTATTATATTTTATATTAAAATTAAAAAAAATTATAATAATTATACAAAATGAGAAGAAATAGTTTGATTTGAGAGTGATAACACGCACTATCATGATCATCATAATCTGCCATGTTTGATGTGTTATCTAATTAAGGTTATTAAACATGATCGATTTTAATAATACATTAAATTAAAAATACATTAATTTTATATTTACTCAACAAATTAAACACGTAAGTTAAAAGTTTAATATTTTAATTACCCAACAAAGCACTATGGTAGGACCTCATACAGTGAATGCACCATCTCTCTATAATATCAAAACCTTGGAATGATCTCATCATCATGTCCAATCACAAGATATTAACAAATCATATATTATCAATAATGCTCTTCTTTCATCTTAAATATTATTATTCTCAGTAGATGACACGACACATTTAAATAATTGCAAATTAAATGATTAATACAAAAAATCACTAGAGATGTAACACATCACCAAGCATGATTAAATATAGAGAAATAATAACTATAATTTTTTAATATACAAGTTTTACGTATTTATTTAAAAAAAAAATACATATTAGATTTATATAAAAATAAATTATTTTTTAAAAAGAATATACCAGACTTTATATACTCAAAAACTGTATTTAATATTTATCTTACTAATAAATTAGTGCGTGTAAATTTCCATGATCGAGACAGAGAGTGAAAACTCCAAGCATGGTTTCCATTATGCCAAAAGTCGAAGCATCGAGCATAGAAGTCTAAAACCGAAGCCGCTCGTGTAAAAGAAAGCTTTGGCTTTTGGATACCTTGCGGCTGTCGTATAGCTTTTTTTGGATTTTTTTTAACAGATTACGTAATGAGATTTAGGTGATATTTGATTATATAGATGAGATGAAATGATATGAAATGAAATATTTTAAATAGGAATAAATTAAATATTATTATAATATAATTTTTTAATGTTAATTTTATATTAAAATTTAAAAAAATTAAATTATTTATTATATTTTGTATGATGATTTAAAAAAATTATAATGATAAGTTGAGATGAAATAAAATGAGGATTTTGATTTTGTATAATCAATCTGGAGATTTCGGACCTTATGATGTAGAGATATTGAGTAGTATAACTAATCTATTTATAATATTTATATTTTTGAGAATTTAATTGAGTACTTAAAAACTAAGAACACGAAGTTATAAAATCTGTGTTAATTGCAGCCTAGCTATTAATTAACGAAAACGTCCATATATATATAGAAGGGGGCTCTAATTAATTGCCTGAAACTCACGTAGAGAGACGTTAGAAAAAATGCAAAATCTTGTTTTTTGATTTTATCCTTTTTGATTTATTGTTTTTTCCATTATTTCTGTCGCAAATTGATCCCGTCGATATCATCGCCATGCACAAGGATCGTATGCATGCATGCGGCAATAATAGATCAATAATCTACACGTAACAGATACCTACGTACGTACGTGCATGATGATCTCGACTAGTGAAATTACTACCTATTTAAAAAATCTAAATTATTAAAACATATATATTTAATTATTTATATTATATTCTTAATACAGATAATAATATATAAAACTTAATTCTCTTTTAAGGTTGGCCGACCAGGTTAAAAAAATATATATATGTAGTGAGTCATGCTCACATCGTGACCCACTTTTTGGTATATATGGATTATTGATGATTAATAATTTGCCAAACCTTTTGTTTTATTGATCAAAGATTTTCTTAAATGAATTATTTATTTTTTCTTTGATTTTAATAATTCAACAATAGGGGGAAAATGTGGGATCTTGAATGGCTGGTTTGATTACATAAAATTAAATTATTTTATCTCACTTGATCTAATAAATTTTTACAAAAAATATAATAAATAATTTAAATTTTTTAAATTTTACAATAAACATAATATTAAAAAATTATATTATAATAATATTTTATTTAACTTTTAATAAAATATCTCATTTTATCTCTTTTAACCTGTATAACCAAATTAGCAAATCTTTCTTTCGTAAGAAACTAAATTATACTTCTTCAAAAAAAAAAAAAAATATTGTTGTGGACGGCCATGCAAATGTTAATCCATTATATATAATTAAGATGAGAATTGTTATAATTACAAAAAATTATATAAAGTTAAATTTATAAATTGATATAAATTTTTATATATAATATATTAAATTTATTTTATAATAAAATTAACTTTATAATTTAACATATTATATCATATAATATCAATTTATGAATTTATTTTTATGATTAAAGCATATAAATTGAAGTTATTCAAAAGGATAAGAGAGTATTGGCAGGTGTAATGGAGTTTCTTTGAAATATGCCAAAATATTTATAATAAAAGCGAGACGTCGTGTATATCTTATCTAAAACATAATTAAGAGTTTGTCGTACAGGATATGTTTTTCCAATGTTGTCAATTTGTCTTGAAAATAAAACCCTTCTCGGGTTTAGTTAGTATCGAATTGTTCCTTTTTTTTTCAAAGAAGTATCGAATTGTTAAAAGCATTGTTGTTTCAATCGGACAAATGCTTAATTATCAGAAACACATTTGGTATTTATATATATTTTTAATTTTTATTATTTTATCAACTCTTTATGCGTTGTGAAGATATTATATATCAGAAGATGACAATTAAAGAATAATAATAAATGCTATTTTTTTGTGTATATATTTACAGATACTCAATAATTGATTTGAAAACAAACCAAATGATTGTATTTATAAAAACATGTACGCAATGTTTTTATACAATTATATGTTAAATGCGATACATTTTTATAAAATAATTTATAAAAATAAAATGCTTTATATAACATCTTCAATTTAATTTATAATTATATAAAAATTATAAAAAATAATTGTAAATATACTATTACTCATGAGTCAAAAGACGCCACGTCAGAACCTGACTAAATATGAGGTCCCATCATCCTAGTAACTGACACGTATATAGTTGAAAATACAGTGTGGAAAGCCATTATATTAATAATTATAATAATATGACTTTTACAGTCTGTTTTTATTTTCAAAGAGAAAAATTGAGAAGAGAGAGAGTGATGACTCAGCAACCCAAGACTTTCAAACGGATAAACGCCACCGTGAAAGAGAAGCTTTGGAAGTTAAGAAAATTGAAAACAACAGCGAAGTGCGAACCACTGGATGACGCATTACCGACTGGAGGGAACTGATGATTGAAACGGTGTCGTTTTAGTTCCATTTTCACCAACTGGAGCTCCTTTTTAACTATAAATAGAAGTGGCAGCTTGAGAAGCGGAGAACTTGCTCCTTTCGTACCATAACACGTACGTGTTTTCTCTTCCTCCTTGCTTCCAGTTCCAGGTTCTCTTTGCCTTCAGGTTCTTTGACTCAAAATGTGTGGAATACTTGCTGTTCTTGGCTGCTCCGATGACTCTCTGGCCAAAAGAGTTCGCGTCCTCGAGCTTTCCCGCAGGCAATTTATATTCCTTAACCCTTCTCTCTCTTCTCTCTCTCTCTCTCTATCTAGTATGTTTCCTTATCCCATTAAAACGTAAGTAAGCTCAACAGAAAAAGCAGTGGGTTTTTTCCAGCAACGTCTTTTTCAGGTTCAACAATCCGGAGAAAAATGTGAACTTTGTTTGTAGGCGGAAGTGATTAATTGGTGTTTTCTTTCTTTGACGCAACTCATGTTTGAGATCAATTCATTGATCTTTCTCCGACGTTTATTTCATAGTTTGGAGAAAAAGCCATCATTATCTAATCTCTACATGCAATGATTTTACTTTGTGGGGAGTAATATTTTCCCATCAATGTCTGATTCTGACCATTTTGACGTTTGGTCCCACGTTTACGTTAACCTCAAAGAGAGTTAACTCGTTCCTCATCAGGGGAAGGAAGTACTTTATCAGCAAAGTTCATACTCCATTAATATTAACTATTGCTATACGGGAAGGGCGCCCATGTGAAAAAAAATGGCTAAAATTACGAGGACAAATGAGATTAAAATATTGGGAGAATAAGCATCTTATCATGGTACGCATGTGGGTTGTAGGTCTATGACATAATGCTACGGTTAATGGTGGTTTTCGATCAAAATTAAAAATAGAAAATTAGCCTAATCAAATTTTAATTATTGAGTGAAAGTTCGAACTTATGACTTTTGCTCTAATATTGTATAAAACCAGCTCGTTCTAAAAATTTATGTCGAGAAAAAAAGATAAATTTAATTATTTATATGATTTAAATTGGTAATTTCGTATCCATTTTGCCTTTTACAGATTGAAGCACCGTGGTCCAGATTGGAGCGGGCTGCACCAGCATGGGGATTGCTTTTTGTCCCACCAACGTTTGGCAATTGTTGATCCCGCTTCTGGTGATCAACCTCTGTTCAATGAGGATAAGTCAATTGTTGTCACGGTATGCGGTTCATTCATTCAGTTTCAGGAGCTTTTACTTTTACTTTTGTTTGCATAAGTAGTAGTGTACAGGACAAGTAGATAACTTTGGTCTTAGTCCAAGAATGTTCTCTCTCCCCCCCCCCCCCCCCCCCAAAACTTCTTGTTATATTTGCAAAATTGATGGAGAAGTTTGCGATGAAAAACACAGGTGAATGGAGAGATTTACAATCATGAAGATCTGAGGAAGCATCTGTCGAATCACAAGTTTCGAACTGGCAGTGATTGTGAAGTTATTACCCACCTGGTGGGTCACCTTAGCATTTCTTTGTCACCAATTGAAATAAAACTAGATTGATATAACCTGGAAGTTTTAGCTTATTTTATGAATGATTTTTTTCGGAAGAGGATGGCACTAATATATATACATATATATTTTACAAATGATAGATTCAAGTGGAACCATATAACATATAATAAAGAACAATTTGTTCTTGATTAATCAATGACTGACAGTATTGCTTAATCTCTGTGTAGTACGAAGAGTATGGGGAGAATTTTGTGGACATGTTGGACGGCGTGTTTACTTTCGTTTTATTGGATACCCGAGACAACAGTTTCATGGTTGCCCGTGATGCTATAGGGGTCAATTCCCTCTATATTGGTTGGGGTCTTGATGGTAATGTTATAGAGATAATCCTGTTGTTTTTTAGTGCAGTCATGGCTATATATTTTCTGAACTTGGTGTTGGTAACTTGAAAAGCTTATTCTGTTTGTACTCAGGCTCCATTTGGATATCATCAGAGCTTAAAGGTTTAAATGATGAATGTGAACATTTTGAGAGCTTTCCTCCTGGTCACTTGTACTCGAGCAAACAAGCTGGACTTAGGCAATGGTACAATCCTCCTTGGTTCTCTGAGGTTGTTCCATCAACCCCATATGATCCACTTGCGCTGAGACATGCTTTTGAAAGAGTGAGTTACTAAAACTCTTCACACCAACTAATGTGACACATTTTAAATGATTGTAGGACAAGTCGAAAAATAAAAAGACAATGCTAAAACTTAAGGCGAAGAATAATCTCTCTCTTTTCATTATTCAATGTAATCCTGTAAGCCTCATGACACAGTTCAAGACTTGGATTACAAAGCTTGAACTCAAAGAGACACTTTTAGATTACAAACCTCGAACTCATAGAGACATTTGCCATTTTTGCTCATGTGCAGGCTGTAATCAAACGGCTGATGACCGATGTGCCTTTTGGTGTTCTGCTGTCTGGGGGCCTTGACTCATCTTTGGTTGCCTCCATCACTGCCCGCCATTTGGCCAGGACCAAAGCTGCAAGGCAATGGGGAGCACAACTCCACTCATTTTGTGTGGGCTTAGAGGTGAGTTCTAAATTATCAGGAGAAAGCAATTAGACTGCAGCTGTCGGTGATGCTTCTTTTAGACTAAAACTAGTGTTTCTGATATGCAGGGTTCTCCAGATCTGAAGGCTGCAAAAGAAGTTGCAGATTATTTGGGCACAGTTCATCATGAATTTCACTTTACTGTTCAGGTGTTAAGACAAACTTAGTATTTTAAGCTCAAGAACTTGGCCTTGTTTTCATTATTATCCAAAAAAAAGTTACACTTTTCATCTTTGTCCTGTGACAGGATGGGATTGATGCCATTGAAGAGGTTATCTACCATGTTGAAACCTATGATGTTACAACAATAAGAGCAAGTACCCCCATGTTTCTCATGGCACGTAAAATTAAATCGCTAGGGGTGAAGATGGTGATTTCTGGTGAAGGTTCTGATGAGATTTTTGGGGGGTATTTGTACTTCCATAAAGCACCCAACAAGGAAGAGTTACACCGAGAAACATGCCGAAAGGTACCATAATCTTTCACTTCCTTAAAGCAAATAGATTTCTGACACATGGGCTGAGACTGTGATAGATTATATGTAACATTCTGTTCTTGTAATATGCAGATCAAGGCCCTCCACCAGTATGATTGCCTTAGAGCCAATAAATCATCATTTGCATGGGGTTTGGAAGCTCGAGTCCCCTTTCTAGACAAGGAATTCATTAATATTGCCATGGATATTGATCCTCAGTACAAGATGGTATGGAGTTCAGAAATTGGATTTTCTTGGTCTTTTCGGTTGTCACCCAAAGCCATTAAATTACCAAATCAAAAGGGTGAAATCTCACCATGTTTTTCATTCCTCAGATAAAACGAGAAGAAGGACGCATTGAGAAATGGGTTCTGAGAAAGGCCTTTGATGATGAGGAGCATCCTTATCTGCCTAAGGTATTGCATAAGTAAGTTTTAAGCGTGCTTATCAGTAATAAATGCATGGCTAACCTGTCTTGTTTGATGCCCTGCAGCACATTTTGTACAGGCAGAAAGAACAATTCAGTGACGGAGTTGGCTATAGCTGGATTGATGGTCTCAAAGCCCATACTGCTCAGCATGTAATAATACTAAATTATTTACTTTCTGTTTTAATTTCAATTGGAAGCTAAATGATGTTATATGACTGCCAAGACTGATGATGATTGGTGTTCAACTCTTACTCTCATCTCAGGTGACTGAAAAGATGATGGTTAATGCTGCACGCATTTTCCCACACAACACACCCACCACAAAAGAAGCCTACCACTACAGGACCATTTTTGAGAGGTTCTTCCCACAGGTGATCAAATCAAGTCTAATTTAACCAGCAGACATTAATCATCAATGACACTAAGATGTAAGAAATAACTTGGTTTGCTTACTTCCCACTACTATTTGGTTTTGCAGAACTCGGCCAGGCTTAGTGTCCCTGGCGGAGCAAGTGTAGCCTGCAGCACGGCTAAAGCTATTGAGTGGGATGCTTCATGGTCCAACAATCTTGATCCTTCAGGCAGGGCTGCTTTAGGAGTCCATCTTTCTGCTTATGACAGGCAGGTCTCCTCTGTTAGCCCTGGCATACCAGCGATTATCAATAATGTACCTCTGAATATGGAAGTTAACCATCCGGGAGTTGCGATCCGAAGCTAGTAGGGGCTATGGAGGAATACATAATGTTAAGAAAGAACAATTATGGTGTTCTAAAGATGATGTATCATCGATATATATATTGTACTTTTCCTTATAAATAGTTTTCAAGACTGCTATCAATGTATTTGAGTTATTTTTAAGCAGAAAAATGGAAAACCTTCCTTCTTTATTTCCACTTTCTAAGGTAGATGGTAATTTATGTTTGAGCTTTTCAGGGAGAAGGATCTCCACCTTCAAAGACTATTTGAAGTCTGATATGATGGGCAATGCTGATAACCATTTGGCAGAAACGGTTTACAGAAGGATTCTTATGTATATGCTTAGTTAATTGAAGCGTTTTTCTTTGCAATAAACAAATGGAGCATCTTTCTGAGAGAACAGCAAAACCCAGTTATACTTGTCCTTCATTACATTACTCGCTAGTAAAAATTGATCTTATTGCCCAAAGGCTTAAGATCCAAGAAAAAACCAAAAGGAAAAGCAAAACTGTGGCTGCTGGGATTCGAGCCCAGGTCTCCACGGCCACAACGTGGAATTCTTACCACTAAACTACAGCCACTATTTTGCCTATCTTTGCTATTATCTTATCAGATAAATCCACATATTCCGAGAAAAAAGATGTCCGAGCACGTTGATCATTCATTTTGGAAAAATTAGATGAATCTGAAATTTAAAAATTATTATTTTTAAAGCGAGTATGCAAAATTTATGCATTCTAAAATTGTATTTAGGATTACTGAAAAAAAAAAAAAAAACTGTTCTATAATCAGGAGCAAAGATTCTATTGGTTTAGATGATAAGTTGAGTTGAATTTAGATGAGTTGAAAGTTAAATAAAATATTATTAGAATATTATTTTTTAATATTATTATTATTTCAAAAATTGAAAAAGTTGGATTATTTATTATATTTTGTATTAAAAGTTAGAAAAATTGTAATGATTAAATGAGATAAGTTTGATTGAATTTAGTCCGGTAACCGAACACTGCCTAAATGAGGTTGGGTCTTGGCAAAAAGTTGATCCGACCCATCTAAGCATAATTTATGGAACATCGATCAAATTTTTTGATAAAACAGAGGAGTTTATAAAGTAGTGCCGGTGATTTTTAAAAATTTTAGTTTCTGTCGTAATTTATTTTTATTTTATCGTGAGATGCATTCCCTTGGCACGAGATTGTGAAGCCAATACTGGCATGCACCTTCGACTCATCGATCATAATCTTTCATAAATGAAGTCATCCATATTGTATAGCCTTAAATGCAAATTGAAGCTAAGAAAGGGGAGATTATGCCTCTCTAAATGCCATAGACTAGCAGCAAACACATACTTAGAAGAACAAAGCAGTATATAACAATTGGTTCCATGTATCAGGCAATCCAGGAAGGCACCAATGGCTACAATCTGCAGACCGGGCCGGGTTGGCTCGTTGCTGGGGGTTCAAATCGCCGCTATAGATGGAAGGGTGACCGTCTTTCCTCAGCTCCGACAGCATGGTTATGTCCAGCAAGTATGCAGGGTTTTGCATGTCCCTAAGCACACTATCCACCACCCTCATTTGTTCAGGGTATGTACCCCCGTAAGATGTTCCACTAATTGGTTCCGTTTCTCCATAACAATTCTTTGCTGTTGTTGTCGTTGCTGCTGCTGCTGCTGCTGTTGTTGCAGCACCCAAATTCCATTCACTTGTGCTGTCAAAGTCATTCACCCACAGTAGATGTCTAATTAGCCGAGGAACTACAATGGGGAACCCAACAACTTGTACTACTAGAATTTATGAAGCAAAAAGAAGTAGAACTAATTCAATATAGATAACGACTATCTTCACTTTCGTGTATCGACCCCTTAAACCTAATGTCAGTAGTTTTAGCCGAGATTTCTACTACTTACAAGTAGGGCTGTGCATCCGGATGACGGATCTGGATATTCGTATCCATACTTAGATTTTTAAAACCGGACGAATACCTGCCCAAATTCATCAGGATTTCTGAGTTTTGGATCGGACAGAAAAGAAATCCGGTCCGAATGTGCACTCCTACTTACAAGTCAACCTGTAAACAAATAACTTGACAACTACTAGATTAGAGGCCTGCTACTAATCTAGTGATTTAGATATCCCCATTACCCAATAGAACTAGCCATTATAGAAGTTTAGAAGTTGAAGTTCCTTCCCCAAGGATCGCATGGCTTCCAACACTAACGTTGTTTTTATCGTTTTTCTTAGTTCCCCGAGAAGACAGAACCTTCACAAGAAGCTTGAATTAGACGATATGATTCTAAATTTGTAAACCGGTAGTACTCAATTTGAACTGCCCTAAAGTCAGGTTGGACTCAGCGGTCAGCACATCCCAACCGCAACCTTATAAACAGCTCATACTGGAGCAAATTTTTGGTGCTCGGAGCTGTAGCTGAGCAATCCAACACACATTAATGAAGCCTAGAATTCCACTCCACACATTATGAGAGAGAGAGAGAGAGAGAGAGAGAGAGAGAGAGTTACTCGTAGTGTGTGGGAGAGATGGACTGAAAGAAGATTTGGGTTCTGGTGCTGTCAATGTTGGTGTCTACCCAATTGGCCCATGTTTTAAGTGCCTCGTCCAAAGCAACCAAGCGATCCATGTCTTGGTAATATTTTCCTCCTGATTCCATGTAATCCCACCTGCAAAGTATCACCTCATAACCTTCAATTAAACTAATTAAACCCTTGAATATATATGTCATGAGATATAGATACAATTGCAGAAATTTGTTTTAAGTTCAAACAAGGGTAAGAATTGCCAACCCTTGGAGGGATCCTGTGTGGCTCCACCAGTGACCGGTGTTGAACGACAGCACATCAACGCCCCGCCACAAGTTGCCGTTGCCGGAGATTTTCTCCAGCTTTAAAACTCTCTTTCCATGTTCTATCTCTATGTCAACCAGATATGGAGCTCGGTAAAATGATATGGACAAACTGTAGTCCTGCAATAATGTTGTAGCAAAACCAGATTATGGCAGATTCATAGACTACAATTTTGGGCCAAAAAAGTGCCGGAGGGACGGGGGCGCAAGAGGAAAGGCCTAGTATGTTGCAGTTGGCATCAAGTAGCCGAAGACAGTACTGACAGCTTTTTTGGGTCCCCCAAGAAATTTTACCACTGGGTTTTCGTCCTATACGAAAACCAAAGCGTCTCTCTCTAGCTTTAATTCAAGGATTCATGACGAAAATGACTCGTGGGCCATGGCCACCAGAAAATCAGAGGTTATTTTTTCTTCTTTGCTTTATCTCTTGAAAAGTAAATGACGATGAAGTTGAAAAATTATTGAAACAAAAAAGAGAGGATCAATACTGAGACTGACCAAGAACTTGAAGGTTGAGAGAGGGTCGCCTCTGAAGATTTGTGTTGGGGTTGTGGGAGCTGCAGCTGAAACCATGCAAATCAAAGACTCCCATTGATTCCGTCCAAGTGAGTCACCCACAAACATCACTGTCTTCCCCCTCATTTTCAGCAAAAATTCATACCCATTGAATCTACCATGAATATGCTACAACAACAGTCATAAAGAATGGACAACAATGGATACACCAATCATCCCTTCGTTACTTGAAAAAGTCAAATAGTTTTTTACCTTGGAAGCTCACAGTTGAGGGGCTGCCATCGATATTTGAGGTAATCGGAGTCCGGCCGACCGTACATTTGGCAGTTGAACTCGGGGTCTATGATTGGACAGTTAGAAGATTGGTATATTGGGTATGTGTCATCGCGAACCCAGGTGCCGGCAAACAATGCACAATTGCTTTGGTTGGCTTGGATCATGGGTCGTGTGTGGTGGTTGTGGTTATGGTGGTTTCTGAGGCTGAATAGGAGAGCTGAGAAAGCTACATGGGGTTGAACCAAAAGTAGACATAGAATGGTTAAACATGACACAAAAAGACAGCAATAATATTGACAGGAAAGAGCCATTGTGGAGGCTGTTTGGCAGGGATGGGAAAGCAAACCAAAAAGAGAGAGGGAGAGAGGTACCACTTGCTATAAAAAGGCCAGGAGAGAGGGAAAGCTCTATTCGTTTTAATAAAAATGAAATATCTTGCCCATGCACCAATGACTTAAACTCCACTGCTTTACCTTCCTAGTTGGATGTTTGAACAGATCAGAGAGACTCTGGTTCTTCCCAATCGGGGGAATGGGTTAATTTGTCTTGGAAGTGTTTCCAATTGATCAATGCATTATGGGGAACTTTTACTCATTTGTTCACTCATTCACTCTGGGCTTTGCTGTTGTAATTGTTTATATCAAATCGTAAGTTTTGGGGGTTCCCAACATACATTATTAATCTATATATACTACAAATAACAGAGGAGAATCTGGAGCACAGAACTTTTTAACCGCAGAAGTCATGGAAGCCTTAAACAATGCACACCTTTTTTGAGGCTCTTATGTCTTCTGCAATCATGCCATTAGGGAGTCCCACTTTACGGTTTGCATTCATATCAACATTAGCACAACTGACCAACTTAAAATAATGAGTAATCGTTGTATCCCTTAATGCATAGATAGGGAGAGGTTTAAATAAGATACCCCAGTTGAGTCTGGTTTTACTTTAACTTGCATCAATGTCGAAAGTTATGCTATATGTAGTCATGGAGTGCACAAGTGCCGTATAATCATTTTAAAAAAATATAAAATTTACTATTAAAATATTAATTTTTTTTAATGGGAATTCATTATTAATTTATTTGTTTTAAAGAGACTACACGTTTATATAATTATTACTATAAATATTATTTCTCACGTCGAATACTAGAGTCTAGAGGGTAGATATTTTCTTGGAAAAGTGAAACAGTGTTGAGCAGAAAGGTCAAGAAACTAGACCACGGGGGAAGCCAGTTGGAGATGGGGCCAAGGATGTTGACCCTTGTTAAAGCCATGGTTGGCTGAGGTCATGACAATTTTCTAATCTATCTTCCTTGTACAGTTAAGAAAGATTGATGCATTTTGTAGATTTCACAACATTTAAGACTGTCCGGATAGTTAAATCTCAAGATTATGCATACTCGGGTCCTTCAAATTGTATCTATATCTCTTGGAATTGTAGAAATTGTTAATAGTAAAAGAATTATTAAGGAATTGTGATCCATTGTTTAGGGCCTAAAAGTTTGATTCCCGACACTCATCAAGCACGAAAAGGAGGCAAAAGAAGGAATACTTGCATCAGCAGGTTCTTTTCTTCCCCCCTTTCTATCGGTACAGGTAATTGCTCAAAGCAAATGTTCTTTGCTTTCCTTCACCCACATACATAGAACATCATTCTCTATCCCTCTTCTTTTGAATAAACCCTGGTGGAAGTATTGCATCATCATCGTCATCAACCTCCAATGATACAAATTTGGGGTGCTCCATTTGCAGTCTCTAGATGAATCCGGGTAAATTCATGCCAGGATTGTTAAGAAATACCCAATGCTTAGATTTAAGGAAAATGCTAATATTTAAATATGTTAAAAATATTAAAAAAAAATGAAAAGGAATTTGTGCTAGCGGACCGCTGGGCGGCACATAGAACTTCCATTAGCCTTAGGATTCAAACCCCATACAGAAGTCAAAAGATACTGCTATGATTGAGTGCGCCTAAACTTGATGGGTTGGAATTCTAAGATAGCCTCTCCACGAGACAATGATGGTGGGTACACTAAAGAAAACACTACGTGGCTTTTAAAGCTTTATCATGATTTGATTGAGGGTTTTTCAATTGATAATTTTTCTGTAGAAAATAATTTTTTTTTTCTTATTCTCAATTCAGTGTATATAATATGTTTAAAAAAATTTTACATAACATAATTTGATTTAAAAATTAAATTTTAAAATTTAAATTTTAACATTTAAACGACATGTATAATATATTCTACACATCAATTTAAAAATAAACTAACTCTTATTTTACAACGGATATGAAAGAGGTTCATGTGCATGTGTAATTTTTAGTCACCATAAGTTTTTACAAAATTGGAATATTTTAATTATATTATATTTTAACATTTCTTTTCACGTGTCGGTTAGATCCACCTTAAAGTTAACATATGAGAAATTTAATTAAATTAGAAATGAAGATTTCTAATATATGAGATAATACTTTAATTCCTTTAGATTTTTCTTGAATTAAAAAATTAAAAAATAATTATAAATTAGTCGTAAATCTCTCATAAATAAAGAGAATAAGGGCATGTTTCAAGTTACATTAAGAGTTTTAAAAAGTGTTTAAATATTTTTAAAAATTTTTTAATAAAAAAATTAAGTCATTTGGGTGCTATATATTAAAGTATTTTTAATCTCAAATAAGCTAAAAAATATGAAGAATTTTGATATTTTTTCTCAAACGTATTTTTCTAGATAATGCAAAATATAATTCAAATTTTAAAAGGATTATCAATGGACGAAAATTAATATCTGTACAATTTTAAGATAATTACAACTTTTAAACTTTTAATAATATAATCATAATCTTTAAAAATTTAAATAATCTTCATTTCTACCTCAAAAAATAATTTTTTTTAATTTTTTCTAAATAAATGTAACATATTTGAAAGTGCTTTAAACATATGGTTATTAAACAGTAAATAACTTTTTAATAATTAAACTTATTACTTAAATCATAAACTATATTTCTCACCGTAATCCCAAACATGTACTAAGGTTTCTTTAGGTAGGATATCTTTAAATAGTAGTTAAATAATTGTGAATAATAATAAAATAATTTGTTAATATAGTGAAATGATTTGATTTAAGATATTTTTTTAAATTTTAGAAAATGAGAGGAAAAAATTAAAGAAAAATATTTAGAAGTTAAAAGAAATGTTTGAATATAATTTTTATTTTAAAATTTAAAAAAAGTGAATTATTTTTTATATTTTATTTTAAAGTTTTTAAAAATTATAATAATTAATTATTAAATAAAAAAATTGAAGACATATAATTAAAAAATATTTTATATTTAAGAATATTTGATGAAAAATATCTTAGATTATGTAAAAGTATATATAAATATCTTAAAATATCTAAAGATATTTAGATATTAAATACCTTAAAATATCTACAAACAAGACCTAATACCTCTTCAGTACTCTTGACTCTTGACACTTGTCTCTTGATTAATGTTATGTTTAGGTAATGATTTGATATAAAATGAATTGTAAATAATATTAAAAAAATAATAATAAAATATTAAATAATAATAAATAATAATAATAATAAATATGATAAGTAAGTAAAAAATAATTATAATATATTAAATAAGAGTAAAATAATTTTATTATCCAAACATAACTTTAGACGTTACATGTTTCCAGAGGTCGAAGCATCGGATTTTACACATCAACATTAGCTATCTCATGCATATTAGTGGACCGTAATTCATCAAATGATCCCACGTGGTCAAGAAATTAGAAAAACATTTGCCATTGGAAGTGGGACCTTCGCTATTGCAATCAATTTTATTTTTATTTTTTATTTTTGAGCGCATTCTAAATATAGAGGAGTTTTGGACGTAAAACAAACAGTAAATTATATATGGATGCTTTGACTATCTACCTTGAATGGTTTATGAGAGATTAGAAGAATATGTTTACAAGCTAGAATTTGTTAGAATATTTGATATTCAAAAGATTATACATATTATCTCTTATAAATATGAGCTTGAGATAATGGTATCCGAACACTTGAGATGGAGTTCAACTTAGAGTTGTTTATTTTTTTAATATGAACTGTCCTTATCCTTATCATGCCCATGTAAGTTCAATGGAGGAGATTTCACGTTGAGCTTGTCCAGTAGATGTGAGAAATGAACAAAACTAGTGGTTTAGTGAGCACATAAGCAATTTGATCCTTATTTGATAGGAGTTGAACATCTAGAGATTTGTTATGAACCTTCTCGTAGACAAAATGATAATCAATTTCCACGTGCTTTTTACAAGCATGAAATACTTAATAAGTTGCCAAATAGGTCGCTCCTATATTATCACACCATAAGATTGGATAAAAAGGAATAAATATGTGAAGCTCACGAAGCAAAGACAGTAACCATAAGGTCTTAGTAGTAGTATGAGCAACAACATGATATTCTACCTCGATGCTTGATCGAGACACAGTGGACTGCTTTTTGGAGCTCCAGAAAATAAAGTTTTGACCATAGTAGATGTAGTAGCTAGAGGTAGACTTACGATCTTCAGGTGAGCCAACCTAGTCTGCATTGGAATAAAACTGAGAGCTATGTAGAGGAGCCAGGCTTGATGAGTAAACCAAAATCAATAGAAAACTTAAGATACCTTAGTATCAGTTTAATAGCAGTCCAATGCATATCCGTTGGCTTGTGCATAAATTGGCACACCTTGTTCATTGCAAAAGAGATATTTGGGCGAGTGAGAGAGAGATACTAAAGAGCTCCCAAAACGCTGCGGAATAGAGTCTCATTAGGACAAGGGTTGCCATAAAAAAGAGATAACTGCTGAGAGAAAGACATGGGAGAGGATATAGGCTTAGCCTTTATCATGTTGGTGCACTTCAAGAGATTAAGAATGTACTGCCTCTGGGATAGGAGAAGACCCCTTGAAATTGATATAGCCCTCCGCGCCTAAAAAATAATGTAGTGGCCCCAACTCTTTTACTACAAAGTCACAGTTCAGTTGAGCAAGAAGATGAGAGATGGCACCTGCATTTGAACTTGTGATTAAGATGTCATTAACATACAATAGTACATACAGTGTAAGAGAGTTTGAGATATAAACAAATTAAAAGGTGTTTAACTGAGAATTAGTAAACCCAAGATTCACCAATTTGTCACTAGGGTGGGAGAACCAAGCCCAATGGGTTTGTTTTAAGCCTTATAATGCATTGTTGAGCTTGCAAATGTGAGTGGAAAATTGAGGATGGACATATCCCACATATTGCTGCATGTATACAATTTCAGAGATAAAGCCATGGATAAATGCATTCTGTATGTCAATCCGATGAACAGGCCAGTTGTGAGACACAAAATGATTGAGGACAAGCCGAATAGTTGTAGGCTTAATGACTGAACTGAAAGTATCATCATAGTCTAATTCTTGTTGTTGATGATAGCCTTTAGCAACTAGGCAGGCCTTCTGTTGTTCATGAGTGCCATCAGAGTTGGTTTTCGTTTTGTACACTCATTTGTTGCCAACCAAGTTCATGCTAGCTTCATATGGTACTAGGGACTGCATACCTTGCTTCATGAGGGGAAAATTCTGCATCCATAGCCTCATGCCATTTTGGAAACTTATGAGCTTTGGAGTAGTAGGTGGGATCAATAGGAGTGATAGATATGGCGAGGAGGGCAGTGGGCAGAGGATACCTAGTAGTGCCATCTGAATATTGCTTGGGTTTCACAATATTATTATGTGAGCGGGTGACCATCGAATGAAAACGAGATGGAGGAGGTTTAGGAGGCAAGGCAGCTGTGGATGGAGCAGGAACAATAGAGGATGTAGGCGTCGACGATGGAGTAGGTGAAACCAGGAGGGAAGACAAAGTTGACTAAGCAGGGGAAGACAATGGGCGTAACGATGATGTTTCAAGAATGGACGCATGCGACATCATAGTATTAAGTGATGGACAAGCAAAATCGGTAGGAGCAAGTCTATCATTTGGAGGAGCTAAAAAAGGCAGGACAAAATGTGTGGATGACGACACTATGGAAGTTAATTCGTCATGGGCTTGAATATGACATATAGAGAAACATAAACTTTGCCAGAGTCAAGGTCAAGGCATTTGTAACCTTTGTGGAGGTTACTGATGCCAATGAAGAGACATTTTTTTGATCTAAAATCTAGCTTATGTTCGTTAAAAGGTCAGAGATAGGAATAACAAGCACAATAGAAAATCTTAATGATAGTGAACTCGAGTGCTTTGTGAAAGATTTTTTTCAAAATGAGAGATGCCGAGAGGAGCGGTTGTAAGTTTGTTAATGAGATAGGTTGCCATTAAAAAAACATCATTTCAAAAACAATGAGGAGTGGAACTTTGAGATAATAAGGCTAAGCCCATTTCAACAACATGGCGATGTATTCTTTCAACAGAGCCAAATACATCGCCATGTTGTTGAGAGGTGCGAGGACAAGAGACACGATGTTAAATTTCCACTTTATGAAAATACTGATTAAGCGTTTAAAATTCACCACCCCAGTCTATTTGGACACACTTGATTTGACGATTAAATTGACGTTCAACCATTTTTGAACTTGGATAATAATAGTTAGAACATCAGATTTATTTGCAAGAGAATAGAGTCAAATAAATTTGCTGAAATGATCGATAAAAGAAACATAATATTTATTGCCCTTAGTAGATAAAATAGGGATGAACCCTATACATCAGAAAAAAAAAAAGTAAATCTAAAGGATGATCGGAAATGGATTGAGAGATTGGAAAAGGAAAGCGGTGGCTCTTCCCTTGCTGACATGTTGGACAAACGCCTGGTATTTTATTTGAGGAGATTGGGAGGGAGAATTTGGACACAAGATGCTTCACTATTTGATAGGTGGAATGTCCCAAACGACGGTGTCATACTTCCAAAGGAACACGCTGACATAAAAAGGATTGAGAAGAGGATGAAGCCGACATGGTGGAGGGGAAGGGATAGAGTCCATCCTTGGGCGTGCCTTGCAAAAGAACCTTCCTTGTGACCTTGTCCTTCACAAAAAAAATGAGAAGAGTGAAATTCAACAAATACATTATTGTCTTTGGTAAATTGGCTCATAGAAATAAGATTCTTCTTAATTTATGAGACATGTAAAACATTGTGAAGATGAAAAGAAGATTGTGAGGACTAAAGCTCAAATGAACCAATATGAGATATAGCCAACTTGCCCCATCTTCTACTTGAATTTGATCCAAACTGTTATGGGCCTCGGCATGGAGGTTCAAATTCTGAATATCATTGGTGAGATGGTTGGTGGAGCCGGTGTTGGGATACCAATTATTATCAATTAGAGTTTGTTGTGCTATTTGGAAGGTAGACATGTTGTTAGGCATACTTTGATAAGCCTGATTAAAACGGTGGAAACACTTGACAGCTATATGACCAACTTTGCCACAAATCTAGCACATTAGGCGACTACTACCAGAAGAAGTACCATTACAACCACCTTGGCCCCTACCATGACCACGTGAAATTGAGTAAAAGAGAGCACGATTCTAGTGTTGTATCTTACTAGGAGGATTGCAATGTTGATCAGTGTGGGTTGCAACATTTGCAGACTCGATGGTGGCTTCAAGAGCTTGAGTGTGTTGCTGTAGTCTCAACTCAAAGTTGAGAAGATGACCAAATATATCTTCAAGCTCCATGGAATCATCCATTGTTTGAACGGACGTAACAATGGGATCATTAGAAGAATCTAGGCCACCAAGGAGATACAAAATGAGCTCAGTATTAGGGAGGAGATGTCCGATGGCTGCAAGAGTCAAGGACTTCATAGTCTGGAAGTAGTCGAAAATAGACATGCCGCCCTTCTTGATAGTAGAGAGTTGACATCGAGTCGTTGGAGGCGAGCTTGAGAGTGAGAGGAATACATCTTTTCAAGAGGAGACTAGACTTCTTGAGAAGTAGTAACACCAACCACCTTGGCAAGGTTGCTTTTCGATAAAGAAGACATGAGAATACTCAAGACAATCTAGTCTTGATCAAACTAGTGAGTAAACTCAGGATTGATAATCAAGTGAGGAGCTGTAGAAGATAAAGTTGCCTCTGGGTTTGAAACATATTGGGTGGGTTGAAGAAGACTCCCATCGACGTAGCCAAATAAACGTTGGCCTTTGAGATAGGGAGTGATTTGAGCCTTCCATAGCAGGTAATTCTCACTAGTCAACTTGATAGTAACC
The DNA here is from genome assembly GCF_018687715.1 of Carya illinoinensis. Taxonomy (NCBI): domain Eukaryota; kingdom Viridiplantae; phylum Streptophyta; class Magnoliopsida; order Fagales; family Juglandaceae; genus Carya; species Carya illinoinensis. The sequence continues at coordinate 8,929,821 of NC_056765.1, forward strand.
AAGCTCTGAATGCTATGAGGGGTGATGGGTGTGTTTGTGAGAGGGGTTAAGGAGGAAGCCATTGACATTAGTCACGTTGGCTCTTGATACCATAAAACGAAGAGTGAATTATGGGGCTTTGACTCTCTACCTTGAATGGCTTATGAGAGATTACATTTATAGAAGAATCTGTTTACAAGATAGAATATGTTACAATATTTGATATTCAAAAGATGATAAATATTATCTCCTATAAATATGGGCTTGAGATGACAGTATCTGAACACTTGAAATGGAGTTCAACTTGGAGTTGTTTTCTTTTGAATATGAATTGTCCTTTATCCTTATCATGAATGTCCATTGAGAGAACTTAAAACAATCTACTAATGAGCAAAGGAAAAGTGAATGAGTAAAGTTAAATATAGTTGTAAATTTTTTTCCATTTCTTTTAAAAAGGTGGGATCTAATATTATTATTATTTTTTTAATGATGATCCTGTATTTATTTAAATTTTTTTAAAGCAAGTGCATATGACTTGCACACCATAAAAAGAAAATATCATTTCTTAAATTTAATAATAATAAAAAGAAAAATAAACCTCCTGATTTCATTCAACAACCATAAAAAATGAGAATTTTTTTTTTTTTTTGACAATGACCTGCATTTTAAAAGCAATAGCAAGCGAAATTGGCTCGCTGAAGTCATAGATAATTTGTTTTTAAATAAAAGGATTTTATATGTATTATAAAATTAAGTGAAATAGTTTTAAAGTATGCAAATTTTGTGCATTCTATTTAAAAAAGTAAGAAAAATATAAGACATACATTAAAAAAAATCTATTTTTTCATGTTTGGCCTATTCTTTTAATAAAAATACGCGAGACTTAGGTCCGGTTTGGATGCACGGTACAGATGAGATGTTTTTCATCTCATATGTACCATATAGTAGTTTTTATTATTCAAATATATTATATTTTATCTCTAAATTTAAAAAATATCTACTTAAATAAATAGTAATAAACAGTTAAAGCTGTACGTGAATAATATATGAATAGTGAAAATTTGACATTAACATTATGTGAACAGTGGCAGCTACCCTATTAAACAGTGAGATCCGCACATTTTTAAATATTAAAAATTAAAAACTATCCCATCTCATCTTACTATCCAAATACGCAACTTGTTTTTTTACAAATTATTTTCTTCTCATCTCATCTAAAATTTTTTGTCATTATTCAAAATATCTCATCTCATCTTATATGAATTGTATATTTAAATGAGGCCTTATAAACCCTAAAACTATATGTAACGTAATTCTAAAATTAAATAAGAAAAATTATATTAGGTATTCATTTTGGCTGCTATATATATCTGATAACTGTTAATAAAAGATTTTTTTTTTCACTTTTGTAAATTTTAGATTTTTATTAAATAAAAAAATAATATTAGATCAGATTTTAAAATGTGTAAATTTAGTATATTTTCCAAGGTTTTAAAAACCGTTCCGTTCCGGCCGGAATGGCTGGAATTTTTCGTGCCGGAACAGTGACCGGAACCGGATAGGTGTCTATTTCGTTTCGAGTCAAATTCCGGCAGTTCCAGTCAAATTCCGGCCGTTCCGGTCAATTCCAGCCGGAATTCCGGTATTCCGGCCGGAATAGTAATTCCGGTCCCAAAAAAAAAAAAAAAAAAAAAAAAAACTCTCTTGTTAATAAGTTGAAAAATAATGAATAAAATTGTACTTTTAGAATTCAAATACCTCTTTCCGTGCACTAGAAGTATTGTTACTTTTAATAATCTGTATATTCTTTAATTTTTTTCCTTTATTTTTGTGTCTTAACTCAAGTTTATGATTTTTTTCAATATATATTCATTTTATAAATCTTTAATTCTTCTATATATATACACATATACATATCACACACTTACATATATATGTATTTATTTTATTAATTGTTAGTTTATATATACATATAAATATTTATATATAATATATAATTAATCCCAAAACGGTACACCGAAACGTACCGGTACCGAAATATTCCGTTCCAGTGCCTCGACCGGAATGGTCTCCAGAACGGATTTCAAAACTTTGATATTTTCTTAAAAAATGTGAAATCTATTACTAAAAGTGATTTTTATGTAAATTTTAATTTTATTTTATTTTTTTTTTTGAAAAAAATGCGAAGAACTTTCACAGACCAGTAGTTGTACAATTTGGAAGAAATAACATTAATTTGGAAGAAATGTAGTCTTAGGCGTAGGTTAGGAAGAATTATTGACCGAGGAAACAAGAGAAATATATTTTCCGAAGAAAAGAAAGAAAGAGAAAGATGGAATCATGGAAGAACAACTCAGCAGACAGAGGGAGAGAGAGTTGAGTCTTGTCCACAGTCAGCTATGGCACGCGAGCCTTCACTTCTAAGCCAAAGGTAACCCACAACAACAAAGCAGCCTTTCTTAATTCTCTTCGACTTCATTCTTTAGACCAAGAAGAAACATGCCACTTTCTGGTTCTTTCTTTTCTTTCTTCCTTGTTTTGTTGTGACTGAATCATTTTTCTTTTACTACACAAACAGATTTATGGTATTATGTCTAGTTGTCTTTAGACATGGGTTTCTATTAGATCCACTGCTGGAAAATCATTCATGTAGGTTCTCCACTTTTTTATTAGTAATCTTAGCACCTTGGTTTTGATTTCATCCTGGGTTTACGAAGTTTTCAGAGTGAAAAATAAAATAGTGCTAGGATGCTGGGTAACAGCCGGATGGACATATCTCTGTCTCTGTCTCTCTCGCTCTCTCTCTATGAGATTTTCCAAATGCTTGAGGTAGGCTATCTTACATATCGAGATGCGTAATTTCGTGCATTTAGGGTACATTTGAGTAACGATACGACATAGTCAGAGTTCAAATCTCCGACGCCGACTTGGGTAGGCTCCAATCCGACTTTGACTTGTCGGAGCGTAATCGATTTTTTTTTTTTTAATAACGTTTTTTTAGTTTAATATTTAGTCCATTTTTAAAAAAGAATTATTTTTGAACTTTCAAATTTTAATTTTTCCAAAAATTAAAAACTAAAATTAAACATTCATAATTTACTTCTATACTAATTATCTAACTTATTTTTCCACTAGACTAGACTCATTTAGATTAAGAGATAAGATGAAATGGCTTTAGATAAAATTTGAGAGTTAAATAAAATATTGTTATAATATTATTTTTTAATATTATTATTATTTTGATATTTAAAAAAATTGAATTATTTATTATATTTTGTATAAAAATTTGAAAAATTTATAATGATGAGATGAAATGAGATGAAACACACTCTGAATCTAAACGAGATATACTATTGTGTCTAATTACATTTTATCGTACTATAGTATTACATATTATTTCAGTATTTAGTTACATGTTATTATATTATAGCATTATGTGTTATTAACTTTTTATATTAGATTTGTTTCTATACTAATTTCTAACTTATTTCTATATTAGACTTATATTATTGTGTCTAATTACATATTATTATACTATACTAGTATCTAACTTATTTATAACTTACTTCTACACTGACTTATTTTAGTGTCTAATTACATGTTATTATACCTTTAGTAAATAACACACGTCTAATTAATAACACATAATTGGACTTATTATGTGTTATTAATTTATTATACTACACTTATTAGTTATTTTCATACTAGTGTCTAATTTATTTCTATATAAGACTTATATTATAGTGTCTAATTATATGTTATTATACTAATATTACCTATAAAAATAAAATATGTTATTATACTAATGTCTAATTTATTTTTTATTTCTAACTTAATCATATACTAGACTTTCTAGTTTCTAATTACATGTTATTATATTTTAGTAAATTAATATTTTGTGTTATTAACTTATTAGTGTCTAACTTATTTCTATACTTGATTATGTATGGTAGGAATACTATGATGTTTACATATACTAAACTATTATTAATTTATTTACATTATAGCCTAAGTATATTATTTTTAAATAATTGGCTCATATTAGTATATTATTGAATTTAACTATATAAGTTCTAGTTATATAACTATATAAATATATAAATACTAATATTTTTATAACATCTGTACAATATCGAAGTTGGATTAAAAGTCAAAGTCGGATCGGATCAAAGTCAAAGTCGGTCCAGCGACACCTTCGACTCTGACTCTAACTGAAAAATTAAAAAAAAAAAAAATCAACTCCGACTCCATTTTTTCGGGGTCGGAGTGGAGTTGGATTTGAAGTCGGATTTTCAGGTTTTTGGATTTTTTCTCAGCCCTAGGTAATGAGATGAGATGAGAAATTCTCAAAACTTCTCACAATTTCTTTTCTAAATATCACTTAAAACACAAAACATTTTTCAATTTCAAATTTTAATTTTTACATATTTCAATACAGAACACAAAAATCACTACAACGTTTTAAAACTTCAAAACAAAAATAATATTTAAACAACTTTTTAACTTCATGATATTTTTATTGTTAATTTCCCAAAACCCAATAAAATATCTTAACTTGCTTTTGTTTGGATGTTAAGATGAGATGAGAAATCTCTCAACATCCAAACACTATGCAAAACAAACACTTTTCAATTTCAATTCCTTAACTTTTTCATTTAATCATTATAACTTTTCCAAACTTTCAAACAAAATACAAAAAACAATTCAATTTTTTTTAAATCTCAAAATAATTTTTTTTTATAAGTAATCTCAAAACAAATTGAATTTTGAATTTTTTCTGTTTGGCCACTGAGATTTCTCATATGAGAATTTTGAGTTTTAAGATTAAATATTAAAATATTATATTTTAATATTATTATTATTTTGGAATTTGAAAAAGTAGGAAAAAAGTTAAATTGTTTATTATATTTTGTATAAGGATTTGAGAAAGTTGTAATGATAAGATGAGAATTTTGTGTTTGAGATGAAAATTCTTTGTGGCCAAACAGTAATTTTTTTGAGTTACTGCCAAGCATTTCTTGCTTTCTCAAGTGGTGACTAATTTTCAGATAGAGACGTTGTCACGAATTTGTAGTATTTCAGTACTCCTAACTATATACAATTGTCTGTATTGACTGTTTGGCTTTCCAAGAGACGAGTTTTTCTTACCAGATCTTAAGCTGTAATCTTCATTTGGATTCCACAATTTCCATGGCAAGACAGTAATAATCTCCAGAATTAGCCACACAGGAGTGTCTGATAGTAAATATGAATGATCTATCATCTCAGGAATTCTTCGGGAAAGCCACAACATTTCTAGAAATCAAGTGGATTAAGTGGTTTCTCTAAAATTGCTTCATTTTTATTTGTTTTGTTATCTTTTGCACTTTACCATGTGTAAGAGAATTCTGAGGAATTCATAACGCAATAAGATTTGTTAATAAGATAATTACTCGAATCCCCCCTTCTCTACCCCTCCTCCCTTTCAGATTATTGGGGAAAGTGGCATTGGTCACTGGTGGAGCCATTGGTATTGGAGAGAGCATTGTGCAGCTATTCCACAAACATGGTGCAAAGGTTTGCATAGCTGACGTGCAGGACAACCTTGGCCAGCATGTCTGTGATGCCCTGGGTGGTGAGCCAAACACGTGTTATGTCCATTGCGATGTCACCAAAGAAGATAGTGTTTGCGATGCAGTGGACTTCACTGTCAGCAAATTTGGCACACTTGATATCATGGTCAACAATGCTGGTTTATTAGGCTCACAATGTCCTGATATCCGCAATGCAGACATGTCAGAATTCGAGAAGATATTTGATGTAAATGTGAAGGGAGTCTTCCTTGGAATGAAACATGCAGCTCGGATAATGATCCCACTAAAGAAGGGCTCAATAATCTCTCTCTGCAGTGTTTCAAGTGCCATAGGGGCTATAGGTCCACATGCCTACACAGGGTCTAAGCATGCTGTTTTGGGGCTCACCAAGAATGTTGCAGCTGAGTTGGGACAATATGGGATTCGTGTCAACTGTGTTTCGCCTCATGGGGTTCCAACAGGGTTGGCTTTAAGCTACCTGCCGGAGGAGGAGAGAACTGAGGATGCCATTGCCGGTTTTCGTGCTTTTCTCAGGATGAATGCTAACTTGCAGGGGGTGGAATTGACTACTGATGATGTGGCTAATGCCGTGCTCTTCTTAGCAAGTGAGGAAGCGAGGTATGTCAGTGGGGCTAATCTAATGGTTGATGGGGGTTTCACTTGCACAAATCACTCACTTCGGGTCTTTAGATGATCAGATATGTACTCATATACTATTCAAATGGTGAGTGCTAGTTTCTATCAAGTTTAAACAAAATAATGCCCCTGCCCCTTACAAGGAATTGATGATTTGATGTGATGAGAGGCTACCCTGAACATTTGGCATTTGGCTTATTATCTATCTTTGTGTGACAAAAGAAGAAAGAGGGAAAAAATAAATAAAGACAAGCTTTTCGAAGAGTTTTAATTTTCAAGAGTTATACTAGATAGATTTTCATGTATTTTGTGCAAGCAATGAAGCAAAATTTGAGTTCCTTGACAAAGTCTAAACAACTACCTCAACAATCTTCCAGCCTCACCCCAACACAGCTAGAATAATCTTCACTTCACTGTGCTCCGATCAAATTTAGGTCAATGACTAGCTTTCTAGGCACAAAAAAAAGAAAAAAAAAAGAAAAAAAAAAAAGAAAAAAGAAGAAGAAGAAGAAGAAGAAGAAGAAGAAGAAGAAGAAGAACTCATCTTGTAGTATTACCCTCTGCTTCTAGCATCTGAAACCAAAAGTACTCTTTTTTTTCTTTTCCCGTCTGTCTTACCAAAATTAGCACCTTCAAGCAAGCACGCACACTCGAACTGGTTTCGCCAAGACATTTTTGATCCACAACCTATGGTCAAGAAGCCAGTCAAACAATCCAATTTTTGTGGAAAAAATATAAATTCCAGAAAAGCAAAGGAAAACAGAAAAGGAAGGAATGATGGATGAAAAGATTTGTTCACAGGGTAAGATATCATGACAACCAACCATATCAACTGGCTTGTTGATATCATATCTGTTGGTGCCTGCAGTAATCACAAAAAATTAGCATGGTCAGCAACACAACCAGCACCACCACATATATAAATACAAAAGAGAATTCAACAACAATTCCTATATTTCATGTGAGAAATGCATGAAGAAAGAAACGATCAATCATATAGGAGCGAAGTTTCTGATTTCCAGAGGACAGAAATTACTGGAAATCAGAAACTACCCTGAAGGAATGAAACTATCCCCACCAACTAGATAAAAGAGAGTAGAACGAAACGAAGAGTAAAAGGAAGGAAGACAGAAAAACACATGCTCAACAACGACCTAGCTAGCATGTTGGTATGGGGTACGCACTAGGCAATATGGGTTGATGATAGTGGAAAAGAGAATCCGTTTGTTGCCCAAACAGAGGGAATGGCATTCTAAGACCTGAGAAAAGATGATTCTGCTTTCGAGTAAAGAGGAATTCAACTCTAGTGTCAATCACTGTCAATCAGACCAGCGTGTCATGCAAAGGGTGGAGCGGGTTTAGACTCAGATATGGATCTATCCATGATAACAGTAGGATGGTACCAGCTTGGCTCAAAAGGCAAAGGGTAATAAAGGGGTTCGGGGTTGAGATGGGTTTCTCCTACTCTTGGCCAAACATCCCTCAAACAGCCAACGAGCTGTATGTAAAGGGTAGGCAACCAAACATCAGGATGGACAATTAGTCCATGCCACCATGGTTAAAAAGGTTCTAAAATAATCAGTCCCAACCCCAAAACCGCCCAGTCTGTAAGATAACAGAATGTTTGATCTATGAGATACATCACGCACAAAACTTTAATAAACTACTTGCCTAAATTGTCAAATCAAACTCAACTTTTAAGTAACCCCATGAAGCCAGATGGTATATTAATTCTCACTATCTGACTTTTTACCAAATAGGACTTCCATTCAGATTTCAGAGCTGCGAGAACCAAGAGAAGGGGCTCTCACACATTCTTAGCCCTTCTTCTTCTTCTTCTTTTTAATGCAACCCGTTCTCGCAGTAAATATATATATCAGCAACCCGTTCTAAAGTTATAATAATATGGAGCAGTAAAAGCTTCATCTGTAAATCATAGTTAAAATTGTGAAACTGGTTGCAGCATCATATAATAGGTAACCAATTGGAATAATATTTTTATATTAGAGCAACTTCCAGAACAAATGTCTTTAATTAATTTTCTTAATCCAATTTGAGATGCTAGGACCGAGTGTGATTGTCCTTGAAGATAGGATCCTACAATTATTTCATTAAAAGGGGAAGTGAGAACTTAGACATACACCACCAATCCCTGGTCCACAACTCTGCTTTCATTAACTTTTTCTGATTGATATACTTCAGAGATGGCACCAGACTGATCCAAATCACTGTTATCCCTGTTTCCACAGACAAGATCATGCTGCGTTCCTGCAAAATGAAGTATTTACAGTAATCTAATAAATTGCTTCCCTTAGAATATAATATACATGAAGGTTAAAGATACCTCTAGATGGTCTTGAATCGGTCAGAAGGGTTCTTAAGAGTTTCTGGCACATAATGGTATCTGGGAAATCCAAGAAAGTAGAATCCAAAAATTGAAATCTCTCAACATCTGTCATCTTTGTAAACCCAAAAGAAGTCGTCCATGTGTTCAGCACACTAGGAATTGCAGGCAAAAGAAGCCTCTCAACTTCTAATTCCATGAGCCTCTGAAGAAGGAAATAAAAAAAAAAAAAAAAATCAAAATTACTAATTATTCTGGCCTTATTTAATTGACAGAGGAAGACAAAAAATATATATATATATATATATAGAGAGAGAGAGAGAGAGAGAGAGAGAGAGAGAGAGAGAGAGAGAGAGAGAGAGAGAGAGAGAGAGAGAGAGAGTTATCATGGTCCTTCCATCTAATCGCTTACATTCTACTTGAAAAAATTATCCAACCATCAAATGTTCAATTCATAAAAATCATAAACTGAGAAAAAACAGGTCAGAAAACAAAGATCTAAATTGTGATGAATGTACCACATGAAGGAAATCAGTAATCAACAAAGACAAACCACTAAAAGTGGACTAATACAAATGCTCAAACGATTTAAACCTTAAACTTAAAAAATAGTCAGAAAAAACAAGACTAATTATTTCCGTAAAAGTGATATGGGGCCTGATGAAAGAGAATTTTGCTTTGAATTTCAAATTGAGGAAATAAATATTTTTCAAAATAGTTCATAATGATTGGAATGAAAGAAAAAAAGATCACATGCTGAGTGCAATATGTGAGAGAGATGCAAGTCACAATATACGGAAGGGTGATAATAGTTGCAACATAATATTGATTGTAAACCCCTCAATCCTCCAGCTCCCTATCCCACCAAAAGAAAAAAAAAATACTGAGAAAAACGTAAGTTGCCTTTTCCAGTTCATTCATCAATATGCGACACATTCCACGTCGACGATATCGGAACCTTGTACCGACAAGAGGCATTTCTGCCACCTTCTCTCCATAGATCCTATAAAAGAAAAACAACCATTCAGTATACCACACTTTGACCAAGCAAAAACTAAGGGATTTTAGACTCACCGTACAGTAGCCACAGCAATCATCTCATCGTTTCTCTCCAAAAGAACTGTGTAGAACCCTCGAAAGTTCAAACGATTAAGCTCTGACCTGCAATGTTTCACATCACAAAAATCAAGCTTCTGTACTGAAAATAAATGACGGGAAGGGAGCAGCATATTGGCAGTTTCATAGAGGCAAAGCTGCCACAAAGATCCAAGTTTTAAGATTTTAGTGCCTTTTGCATTGAGCATAATTAAAGTCCAGATTCAGTAATAATTCTCTCACAAATTTGCATACATTATTTAAACAAAGGTAACATTAAATGATAGTGATGCTAGATGTGGCCATAAATTAAGTAGATAAATGTGTTACATGAAATAAAATAATTATTTGATTAGTGTGGTTGATGCATTACCAATACCCCGATGAAGCACCAGTGGTAATGGTTCTACCAGTTCCAACATAAAGGAATACCATGAACACAACAAAAGCAGAAGAAAGTTCTTACTCTCTACTGAAAATAACATCTTCAACAAGATCTCTGCGAGTGCGAGGTTCCTTCATAGGTATGAAACACTCATGCATCACACCAAGAGCAACATTCAGCTTGCTGTAATTCTCTGACAAGGCCTCTAAATCATGACTATCAGGTGTCATAGGCTTTAACAACATCCAAGTCAGATTGTCCTCACCCACTGGAATTGGTTTGCCTAAAATATTTTGGAGGCCCAAAAATATCTGCAAAAACAATACAATCCTAAAACCCGTGTATTATGTGATTTAACATGATAAAGCATTTGTTAAAATACTTTTCCTCATGAATAACACACTATCCACACCAGCTACTGAGAATAAAATGAGCATGAAATTCAAATCATGCATGATTTGCATCCCATTCCAAATAAAAGATAAGGGCCACTTATGCACACTCAATTGCTCTTTTAATATTTTTATGAACTGAGAATATCTCTGTAATGAACATTTCTACACATTCAGATCATAAACTTATTTTTTGAAAAAAAAAAAAAATAGAAATTGCAAAGATGGACAAGAAACTGCAAAGGAACCAAGATCTCTAATCTTCCATTGCTTCATAAACTCTGGCACACATATTCGAGGAACAACGAAAACTTAAAAAAACCAACTTGGATATATTCTTTAGTTCTACCTTTTACATTTGGTTTTGAACTGACTCTTCAAGCCTATCAATATAGAGTTCTAGCCGTATAATTACTTTGCAATCAGGCTTGGAATGATCCAATTCTTTAGTTTTAATTTCCTCAAGTACTACCTCCTCTGATTTGAGGCTTAAACTTCAGATTTGACATGAAAACAGAAGCCATAAGAGAAAAGATACAGACGAATAATTTCATGTTAATTTTGGCATGCAATGCCAGATTGCAATTTGAAGAAAGTTATCCTGTGAAAGCTCGTTAATTTTGGCATGCAATGCCAGGTTGCAATTTGTAGAAAGTTATCCTGTGAAAGCTTTATGAGTTTACATGAACCAATAAAAGCAATGCTATTATATTATATTTTTATATATGAATTAAAAGATGAACTGCAAAACAAAACAAGACCAATTCAAAATCAACACTTGCCAACACAAAATATTAGTATTAGAAAAAAATGGGTTTAAAACCTGCTCACACTTTTTGCAGCAAAACCATTTTTCTTCAGGACAAATTTCCATCCCATCAGCCCCTCTATTTCGTAAGCAGTAAATGTGATCTAGATCAAATTGATAAACAGGGTATTAGAAGAATGTCAGGATATGCATTTGAAAACAACCCTTAAATTATAGGCAATTGAGCTACAGATAGATTAAAGTTATCCTACATTTATGCTCACACTGATAGCATGTGAGAACAATATCATCAACTTGATGTTCACTGTTGCCTCCGAATTTCTTTTGTCCACAAATTCCACAACAACATGATGGGCAGAACCAATCACCATCTGGAACATCCTATATGCAGTCCAATACAAGAAAGACCTCAATCATGTAATTTCTAACAAATGCCATTGGGATAAAGAAGTAAAAGGAATCAGACAACAAGGTGATATTGAGTGAAGAATTCAGGAGAAAAAGATCTACCTTCAAATTGATGCAACTCTTATGGAATGCAGACGGACATTTATCACATAATATCAATTCACCTCCATAGTGACAAACAGTACAAATGCTGTCATTCTCGCCTTGATGAGAACTTCTCTTCATTCTAACATGTGGTTTTCTTGTGAAGGTTTTAAACTTCTTAGCACGTATCAATTGCATTTGGCAATCTAGCAGAGTCCTTCCATCTTCCAGAAAAATACTAGCAGCTGGTCTGTGGTTTTTGCTACCAGCATGAACTTCGAAGTTATAAAGAGTAAATACCTTCTCACAACAACTGCACTTAATCCCATCACGAGTTATCTGCCCTTCAGCCAATGAACGGTGGTTCTTTCTACTATAATAGCATACTTTTTCTCTTGGCAACACCACATTGTTGTCTATCAACCAAGATAGTACAGTTCGAGGATTGTGATGTGAGGATCTGGGAGAAACCACCTCCTGTACTCTTTTCCTTGATAGCAGCATACGAGTTGGACGAATACTTCCTAGATCATTTCTCAAATTTGGCAATGTTCTAGAAACCTTTCTTCTTTTTAATTTTTTGGAGCTCTTAACTTGTCCATGCATATCATTATCCACAACAGCTTGATGAAAAAATTTTGGTTTCTCTCCAAGTTTATCAGACTGCTTAGACACCACAGTTTGAGGACAAAAATAAGAATCCTGCTTTGCTTGAGGTTGTTCTAGGAGCAAAAATGAAGGTGTATCATCTTGAGATATATGAAAACTTCTCTGACTTTCTGAGAATGAAGAGATTGTCTCTGTGGAGGATCCCCTCATTTCTTGACAGATCTGGAGAAGTGAATAGTAACATCTCCCAATAGGTGAGGTATAGCGTAGTCTATTCTCACCCTTATATCTAACAGAGTCAATCTTCCAGCCCAAGTATGAAAGATGCTTCCGCACATCTGTGGCTAAAGAATTGCCCGGCTTTTTATGTTTCATTCTCAAAAGTGCATACTCGGCAACAGCATGCGGGCAGAATGCAGCTTCAGGAAGCACGTTGGGCCCAACAGGTAGCCAATTTCTTTTGCGTGTAAAACATTTGGGCTTCCCATTGACCTTAATGGAATTAGTACTATAGAGTTCTTCACCAATGGTCCCTAAGTTGGTGCTGGAAATTTTACCTGGTCTAGAAGGTAATGTGGACAAACTCTCAGCTATCAAAGACACTGCTTTATTGTGGCAGGGTACATCTGAGTCAGCCAAAAGATTCATATCTACCTCATCAGCATCTAAAGCAGAGAATGATTCATCCATAGGAGGCTTCTCTTGATCAATAAATGGATCACTGCACAAATCCTCAACAAGGACGATGGCATGAGAATAATCCAAATTTGATTCAGGGCTTGTATCAGTGTCAACATGAGTTCTAGCTGATTTCAATCCTCCACTGGTTTCTTGTAACAAGCTTACGGAATGATCAAAAACCTGAAACACATCGTTTAGGGTAATACTTAAGTTATCGTCAATGACCTCCAACATTAACTCTTTCCACAAGTCTTCCCTGTTACAGGTCCACTCTTCAATCTCATCAAAACCTTTTTTTCCCCGCAAGTCATACCAAATTTGCTTTATTGAAACACCAAGGTATCCTTCTTGCTCATATTCCTCGATCAACTTGAGAAAAGACCAGGTCCCACGAGGCTGCCAATTATCTGTAGCCTCACTCCAGTCCTGAGTAATTCTCAACATGTTAATTCCTGTCTTTAATTCATCACCCAAATCAGGAAAGAAAATCCTTCTCTCATCCGAACCGTTATCATGATCAAAAATCACACCTTCCCACCAAGCCTCCTTGTAATACACATCCACACACAAACCATAGGAAAAGACCCATTTATTAAACTCCACATGAGGTGGCGTCGGCCTTATACACCCACGATAGTTGCAGCTGTTCGCATCAGTAGCACCAATGCCATCCAATGAACGTGAAACATGCACGACATCCTCAAGATTATCAGACTTATCGTTGCATAGGAGATGGTCGTACTTTACACGACGACCTTGGTTATAACATGCAATGACACTCCCAGGGTGCCATGAGCCTTGAAACCCATCTTCCTCACTCCGTACCTGCAAAAGTTTACAGCTTTTTTTAACATAATACTTGGAATCCTCAACTAACCTATAGCTATAGAAATTTTTGACAAAGGGTGTGGCTCAACAGAACTAAATACAACACACACCCCACCCCCCCCAAAACAAAACAAAACAAAACAAAACAAAAAAAGGAAAAAAAAAGATCCACGCTTTCTTCCTCAAAACAGAGCCTCGACTGAAGGCTTTCATGAATGCCATGCAAGCCACAAATTGGCCACATATGGACAAGAATATTATGAGAAAAATCAAATAATCAAACTATGACTAAAATGAATCGATGTAGAATCAAATAATCAATATACCGAATGAACAACAAACTCAATTGGGTGTTTACAAAAATTATACTATGGCAGAAAATCACAACCCATGAATTGCTAACGAAGACAAGGAAGGACGCCTCAAACAAAGGCAACATTGTATCACCTCCACTCTTTCACCCACAGTGAGCTTTGTTTCTGTGGCTGATCTCTTTCGCTTTCTCTTTCTTCCGAATTTTGGAGCGTCCGCCGGTATTGCCATTGAGGTGTAAACCAAGTTTACAGAACTTTCAAGGAGAGAGTGAGAAAATCAGAAACTTCAATTATGTTTTGGTGGCAGCGCTTTGATTACACTAGAATACCTTGCTCACCAAGAAACACAAGCACTGAATCTCCTATTTTCACATGGACTTTGTGGGGGTGTGTGTTTCTGTTAGCCTTGACAAAACTTTTCTTATGGAGTTGCATGGCTCAATTTGAAGCGTTAAAGATTAAAGACCACCGATATCAAAGAAAGGGCGTAACATCTAATAAACTCAAAATAAAACATTCCTAAAACAACTCCGCAAATACAGACCAGACTTGATCGAAATTGATTTGGTTATATAAATGTGATATCAGAATGCGAAAGAAAAGGTCAAATGCATGAAAACAAAATAATTATGAATTTGGGGACTCAGAAATTTGTGGACCGCATTTCAATAATCTATAAATTGAGGACATGTCCAGGACTAGAAAAAACAAGTGATTTGGATCGTTCTAAATAATTTATTGGGAAAAAATAAAAAGATAACATACCACCAGGAGATAAACTAGGATGTGCAGGCAGATGCAAATGATTGGCCTAAAGTTTGATCCATAAAAATATTGTTTTGGCCTTTAGAAGATCTCCTGTTTCTGTTGTGATGATTAGCCGACTAAAGTCTCATCTTTTGCTCGTTTTTGGATTTCTTTTCGACTGTAGCAAATTGGAAACAAGAGTCACTAATTTTAGAAAAACTCTAAATGCAACTGTCTTATATCCCCGTTGCGCCCTTGGTGCCTATGTGGCATAAAAATAAAACGACGCCGTTCAATTTTCCCTCATCCCCTCGCACAATTTTCCCTTCCCTTCTCTTCCCCCGCATCTCTGTCTTCTCTCATCTCTCTCCTCTCATCCCTCCCATCTCACATGAACCCTAACTTTCCTTTCCTCTTCTCCCGCATCACTGCCTTCTCCATTCAATTTTCTCATCCCCTCGCATACAATTTTCCCTTCCCTTCCCCTGCATTTCT
The DNA here is from genome assembly GCF_018687715.1 of Carya illinoinensis. Taxonomy (NCBI): domain Eukaryota; kingdom Viridiplantae; phylum Streptophyta; class Magnoliopsida; order Fagales; family Juglandaceae; genus Carya; species Carya illinoinensis. The sequence continues at coordinate 8,945,160 of NC_056765.1, forward strand.
ATCTTCTCTCATCCCTCTCATCTCACATGAACCCTAACTTTCCTCTTCCCCCGCATCCCTGCCTTCTTTTTCTCCTCTCATTCTTTCTATAACCCACACGAACCCTAATCCAGAGAACTCAGGAAACCCACACGAGCCCAGAGAACCCTCGAACCGTTCTGTCTTCTCCCCGTTGTCCTCCCTCTCCCCCAAACTTCCATCCCTGTCGTCTTCAACCCGGAGGCCTCGACGGGACATGAACCCACTTCTCTCTGTTCAAAAACCCAGGTTTTTTATTTGTTACTTATAGTTTTATGAATAAAATTTGTGATTGTGATTTTTGAAGTGTTGATTAGTTGATTTGGAGATTTTGTTTGATTTTGATTTGGTTTATTCATATATTTTGCAATTAGAATTTTTTGTTTATTTTATTCATCTTTGTACCTTACAATCTAATTTTGGGCTTAACTCATTTTTCTAGATTTCTTCTGCTTTTATTAGATGTGGATATTAAGTTATTTCATTTGAATCATGCCCCATTTGTAAAGTTTTGTTCTGCAAAAGAATATAAAGATTCCACCTCACAACCGTTAGAAACACATCTCAATATCTCCATATAGTTTAATCTTAACCCAGATGTAACCATAGATAATCTTTTTAAAGTTTGTGTTAAAACGTAGGAATGTGCTTTGATAAATTAAATAGCCTTAAGCCCTTACTATTTGGAAAAGGCTACCAAACGCATGCCATGCTTTTGAAAGGTTGAAACACCTGCAGAATATATAAATAGTGAAGTTGTAAATAGCAGATAGGAATTGCAGACTAAACAGCTAATTTTATTGGAATAGATGTTGAAAAATTATGGAGCATGCCCACAGGAGATTCCATTGCTGATAGTTGTAGCTCATCATCCTAAACAATAATGTAACATAAGCTATAGGCCTATTCCAAAAGCTAAGAGAAGTAAAGAAGTGTTGTTTATTTTGGTATTGAAAAATAAGCCATATATAACTGCAATATGAATCTAGTTCCATTCAATTAGATTATTGGTTATCTTTTGTGTTGGAATGTGTTCAAAATATCATTCATTCTCTGCTACCACTTCAGAAATAAATCTATGGGGTGCAATGTTGAATATCATGATATAACTGAGTGTGTCTTCTCTAAGACCAATTAATTTTAAGTAGATTCAGAGCTCAAGGTCTGACAAAATTGTATCAATGAAGACATTTGTCAAAACTTGCTGCTATTCATTAATTATTCCATCATTATTCAACTGTTAGTCAATTGTTTTATGGGGGTTTATCTTAGAATGTCATCATCATCTTCGTCAATATCTTCATCATCTTTTCCCAAACGTACTTTGGGAAAAGAAATGTGCTTCTGCGAGCTTGAAGCCACATTGAAATTGTCAACTACTACAAAAAATCCTACCCGACCATTCTTAGGGTGTTCAAAGTATAATACCCATGTAATTACATTATTTGTTGCCTAAAACATTTTTTTATATATATAATGATTAATATGATGTATAGTTCATATATATCTAATATATGCATGAAATGAAATGAGCAGGGCTTACCATACTATAAGTTTTTCAAGTGGTTGGATGCTAATGAAGTGATTGAGATACAAGTTCAATAAAGAATTAATGAATTGTTAAAGAAAGAAGAAAGAGAAAGATGTCGAGAAGATACTTAAGCTGCTCGAAAAGAGAGAGATTGAGCTCTGTAAGATAGTGGATCGCCTCAAGAGGGTGCAGATGGTGCTGTCCAATAAAAGCGACATGGTTATGCAAAAGGAATTCGTGCTTAACGCACAAGAAGCTAAAAGAAGGTGTTTAGGCACACTACTTTGGATTTATTATTGTTTCATTTGTACATGCATTTTACATAGTGTTATATAAGTAATTTGATATTGTTGTTAGTAGTTATGTGTTTAGGTATTGGACTTGTGCATTTGTATTAGCCGTTGAACAGTTTGGAGTTATTTTGGTGGTTATGCAAAGTTATTTTGTGGAATATGATCCAAGTTATGTAAATATGGCAACTCTTGTTAGAGTTTAGAGTTAAATGTATTAATTTGTTATTCCCATGTATGATCCAAGTTATGTAAATGCATTAATTTGTTATTCTTCAATTTTATACTGGATGTTTACCTATATAGAGTTTAGAAATGTATGCTAGACTAGAAACAAGAGCCAAAATTGGTTGGATTGTTGCTGTGTCTAGAGGACAAACTGGGTGATACAGTTTTAAAATCCATCCTAATTTCTCTAAATAGCAGTTTGATCTAAGTGAAATTACTGGCCGTGAATTTGGAATATATTTTTTCCTAGGATGTATTTTGAGCAATTAGGAATTTAGGATTGCATATAACCTGCACCAATATAACTTAGTTCCAACAACTTGTGTCATTTGGTCCAGGTTATGGAAACTTTTGTTCATTAGTACTCCATGTACCCATCAAAATCAGCCAACATCTCACAACCTGCACCAATATAACTTAGTTCCAACAGCACATCTCACAACCTGCATCAAGACCACAACAAAGTACAGCAAATCCAAGAACACCTGTGCCAACATAAATTCAAGAGCACAACAAAGTGCAATCCAAGAGCACCTGGTCTACAAACCCAAGAGCACAACAAAGTGCCTCAAATACACTATAGATACACAAAAAATCCACAAATCTAAGAGCACAACAAATTGCCTCAAATACATTAAAAATACACAAAAAAATCCATGAATCCAAGAGCACAACAAAGTGCCTCAAATACACAAAAAAAATCCACAAATCCAAGTGCACAACAAAGTGCCTCAAATACACAAAAAATCCACAAATCCATAACTCTAAAAAGTGCCTCAAATATATTCAATACACACAAATTTCTTGGAATACATTCAATACATAAATAAATATATTCACAATCTCATCCATCAAATAAGAAACAATTCATTGCGTGATCCATCCAACCCAATTGTGATCTGTAAATAATAAGCGCCAATATTAATCAACTAATAAATCTTCTTCGTTATAAACTCGGGGAAAAAGTTATGAACCACTTAAGGTTTCTTGACTCTGCATCACTATTTCTTGAGACTGGGTTTCAGTAATGTCTATAGCCACGCTTTCTTTTTCTGGAATAGCCTGCTGGAAATCAAATGTAAATATACAGCCAAATATTGAAAATTAGTACTAAATATAAACTTCTTATTTTACCTGCATATGTCCAACATTGGAGAGATCCATCTCAGAAGGGCCAAATAAATTCCTGCATACTTCCACGACAGGTGTATCTCCTTTATCCACGACCTGGGTCTCTCCTCCATCGCGCTAATAATTATTTAACAAAAAAATATACATTAAGTCATCTTCGTTAATAAAATATAAATAAAAAGCGGATATTAAAATATTTGCACCTCTTTATGCTTCCCCTTTGTTGGTGTTTTTTTTGTCTTTGCTTTAACTTTTTGCATGTCTATATCCATTCTGGATGTTCTCCTTAGAGATGGAGGTCTGTTTTTGCCTTGCACAACACGTGGACTTCATACCACCCCATAAGCACCGACTGTAGTGTCCTTCGCCGTAGTATCAACATTGGAACCAATTTGAGTCATCGATGTGGGTTCCTGATTGGCACGATACAACTCAACCATTGAATATAACTTGATTCTCGCATCCTCAGTATGCTCTCTCAAACCCGCTGCATAAGTAATCATCTGATAACATATATTTAAAAGACTTGAATATCTATTAGAATCTGCTCCTTGTTTCCCTACATCATAGCTACTGTGGATTAATGTGTATTTCCTTTTAATATCATTCCTCCATCGATCTAAAATATATATTTTTGGCAAAAATTTAATATCGTTACACCTGAATACGATCAAAATGTGGCGACACATTATCTCCCTCATCTCAAATAATCCACAAGAGCACTTTGCAACTGCGTTTTTCTCACTAAAGTTCACAAAATGTGTAACCAACTTAGTGAACTCTTCCAAAGAAACTTCATCCTCTATCATATATGTATTTACCGCACCATCAGTTTTATGTAACTTTGGATTCAAGTTAATGATGCCATTTACTTGCTACTGAACTTCCTTGAGCATTCATGTACAACTCTTGGAACCTCTTTTCAATCAGAGATCTAGATATGCAGGGGATTGTGACATTAAATGATTGGAAGTTCGCGAGATTTTCATTCTCAATCTTTTTTTTTTTCAATATGTTATCAAACTGGTCTACAAACTCCTTTAAGTTTGTCCTAGAATGAACATAACCGTCAAAAAATGTATTCATGCTCTCATTTCGTTGCGTTGTATTCATTCCAGCCCAAAAACACTCCTTTAAAAATGCCGGAACCTAATGTTTATGCTCAACTTATAGGCTTTGTAACCACGCATTCTCATGCAACTTGTAAGTGGTAAGCAATTGATCCCAACATTTTTCAAACTTATCAACACTTTGGGAGTCATATATACATTTCATCAATGTATTTTTCATCCCAGTTTTGTAGGAACCATATGATCCAAGCTTATCGGGGACTTTCTTCAATATATGCCAAAGATAAAATCTATGCCAGGTTTTTGGGAAAATAATTGCAATTGCATTTTTCATCGCTCTATCATGATCAGTGATAATAGCTTTCAGAGCGATACCATCCATGCATTGCAACCATGTCTCGAATAATCACACAAAGGTCTGGGTATTCTCATTGGAAATCAAGCTTGCTCCCAACAAAATTGACTGCCAATGACGGTTTACACCTACAAATGGTGCAAAGGGAATCCCATATTGATTCATTAGATATGTGGTGTCGAATGTAACCACATCACCAAAATATTGGTAGGTTGCTTTACTATGGGAATCTGCCCAGAAGACATTTTTTAACCTCCCGTCATCATCTATATCCATAATATAAAAGAACCAAGGATTTTTGTACTGCATCCATAAAAAGTACTCTCGAAGTGCTTCAGCACCACTTGCACCAAGTCGTAGATGTCTTGCCTTGTTAATATAATTATGATAATCCTTTTCTAAAAATGGAAGGTTCTCGAATCCACCCACTCCAACAACAAGAGATCCATAACTCTTAGTCTCTTGGATCCCAGCCAAATCGTTTGTATCTAGGACCCTTTTTACGGCATCACTAGCATATCTATTACAACGGAAGAAGCGAGATTTCTTTGGATTGAGGCTGTGGTTATGAATATTATATACTTTCGTCAACCGAAGCACTTCATCTTGCCTTAAGTTATTAATCTTTGCCTTACATTTCATCTTTCCTATCGGACGTGGGTTGACAACATTCAACGTCCTATTCCCGGCCTTCCCACCTCTAGCACAAGCGAGGGTGACATATCTAACAAAATCATCTACTCCTCTCTTAGTCCGTTTTGTCATCACCCCAAATCTACATTTCTTGCCATATTGTTTATAATAACTCATTAAATTTTCAATGGAATCAAATTCCATACCCGATTTTGGCTCCTTAATCGTATCATCATCATCCACTTGGATATTCAGAGATGTCCCCACACTGCCATCATCAGTTTTCGTAGGATTTGGTCTAAGTTCAGAAGTGTTTGCTTCAACTCTAGGGGATCCACATGTCATTTCAGTTTCCCCACCATTAAGTCTATTATCCTCTGAATCAACTACTCTATTTGTAGTGGAGCTTGAATTGTTGATAGGATTTGGAGGTTTCATGCCATGTTGAAATGGATAATTAGCATTCTGTAAAAAATACAAAGAGTTTGCAATTAAACTCCTGGCAAAAACGTAGTGTTCTTTTCTTTTTTTTTTTTTTTTTTTTTTTTTTTTTTTTTTTTTTTTTTTTTTTTTTTTATAGGTGCAAAGAAGCCAACTTATTAAAAATAAATCAATACATGTTATCAACACTTGTATGTTGATTGGATATTGGTTGCCAATCAAATATGGAAGAAAAGTCGGTGACCACGCAGACACTGGTCCATAGTAACCAAGAATGTAATTTGGGATGTTTAGACTAGTTGGTTGTTCTTTCTCGTTGCACATGATGAGAAGGAGATAAATGCATTGTCAATATATATTTTAAATATCTCCATTAAAGAGAGAATAATTAGTGGTAAAATAAGAGTTTCTAAACTCTATGTGACTAAGAAAGGCGAAGCCATAAAAATTTGTCTTTAATGGATTCTACAATCTTATGCACAAATTAAATACTAATCTAAAGCGTAACGTGATTTCTTATAATTAAAATTATTTATATGATCATAAATTTTTACTGATATGAGATTGTGTAATTATCATAATTTGTTTGGATTATAAAACTGCCTATACTATCATAATTTGTTTTGATTATAAAACTACCTATATTATTATCATTATTATATATATAAATAATCCATATCGCCTAGCATGCCCAACTAAATATTGTTTTTTTTTTTTTACTTTTTTTGGAAGGTAGTAAACATAAGACATAAGTAAACATAGTAGATGGGCCAAAGTGGAAAATGATAGGTTTCCTTGTGATATATATATATATATATATATTTGAAGGTAGTAAACATAGTAGATCAATACAATCAGATGGTCCCAAAGGTTATGATAGGCCAAAGTGGAAACCGACAGGAAACTTAAGTTTGGGGTCATATTTTGACATCCAAGGCAGTAGTACTTCACCCAGAGGAAGAGATGACGTGCAAGCAATTTCTACCAATTAAGTTAGTCCGATTATAAGGGAAAAAACCAATTTCAAATGTAGATATAACATTCTCAAAAGCAAAACTTGTCTTACCCAGAAGTGGTCGATGGAGATGTGGACTAGAAAAAATGCCGATGAACCAGAACTCCAGCCGATGAAGACCCAGAAAAAATGCCGATGAAGACCTAGAAAAAAATGCCGATGAAGACTTAGAAAAAATGCCGATGAAGACCCTAAACTCAGAAGATCTCCAGAGGATGGATGAAGGCACCAACCTTTCTATCCGCTGCGGTTTCCCTCCTCTTTGCTTCCAAACGAAATTTTTCTTCAAAATGAATTATCTTCACCCACGTTTTGTTTCATTTTTTTTTTATAATATCCACGTCAACAGCGAGGACTCAACGAGGATAAGGGACGGTTATCCCTAGCAATATTGCTATTTTTAATATCAAAACCTAGTTCTTAATTGTCAACTAGTGAAGATTTCCATGAACAACAGACCATTGTTACTATATTTGACCTTTCAATCATTATTGGATCATTGGCTATGGCTATTCTATATCCAATGTGGATGACCCCTTACATCTGCTACTTCGAAGATACGATATATGTCAATCCACATTAATCTTAAATAAAATTAAAAAAAAATCAAATATTTTTGAAATATGGATAACGTGATATTTTTATGGGCAATGCTAACCATACTCACAAAAATTCGTACAAAAAATTTATATATACACTGTTTTTTTTTTAATCAACAAACATCACTTTCATTTCATTAAACTCAAACAGCCAATAGAGACTTCTCATACTCAATACAATTCAACAATTGGTTAGGACCCTTTTCTAACCAAACCACTTCCTCAACATAATTTAAAGCTAATTTAGCCAAAATATGAGTAGTTTGGTTTCCTTTTCTGGAGATGAATTGAATTTCCCACATCTCTTCATCTCAGAAAAAACATTTAAGGTCTTCAATAATCTGTCCATATCATGAGTAGTTAAGCTCTTTGCACTTAATATCATTGACCACCACTTGAGCATCACCTTTGAAGACAGCTTTCTCCGCAAACCCATCTCAGCAACTAACTCAGTAGCCCTCTCCAACACTAAAATCTCAGCGTGCACGAGACCACATTGCTTCCCTTGTCCCTCCCCTCAGTAGACACAATCGAGCTTGAACCTTGAGCTTGCTGAAAACAATCTAGATCAACCCTTACACTCCACCATATAGAGAAATGCAGGAGTTTTGAAAGTTGGTTCACACTAGGGGTGAGTTCGGTCCGGTCCGGGGAGGTTTTATGGACCGAACCGGACCTATTCGGTCCAGGGTTTTCCCACCCTGGACCGGACCGAACTCCATCAGGACCGGTCCGATCCGGTCCTATTCAGTCCGGTCCGGTCCGGTCCAAGGTTGACTTTTTTTTTTTTTTTTTTTATCTATTGACATTTTTTTTAATATTTATGTAATTATATTGTAATATATTTAATATATATACATATAGTATATATATATTAGTAATATGCTAATACTATTAGTCTATTAGTAATAATACTATAACTAATAAATATATGTAATAATAACTATACTATAACTAATAACTATATGTAATAATAGTAATAGTGATAACTATATATTTATGTAATATGCTAATATTTAATGACATTTTTTTCATATTTATGTAATTATATTGTAATATATTTAATATATATACATATAGTATACTATTATATATATATTAGTAATATGCTAATACTATTAGTCTATTAGTAATAATACTATAACTAATAAATATATGTAATAATAACTATACTATAACTAATAACTATATGTAATAATAGTAATAGTGATAACTATATATGTAACTATATGTAATACTAATAACTAATACTATTAGTCTATTAGTACTAATAACTATACTAGTATTAATAACTATACTAGTATTAATAACTATACTAGTACTAATACTATAACTAATAACTATATGTAATGATAGTAATACTATATGTAATACTATATTAAATAATAGTAATACTTTTATTACTAATACTCTATGTAGTTATAGTGATTTAATACTAACATATTATATATTAAGCTAACTATACTAATACTATTATAAATTTACAAATATATGATATATTATAATTTATTCTATAACTTTTATAATATGTTAATACATTAATATATATACTAGTATTATATATATATATATATATATATTTTTGATCGGTTATACTAGTACTATATATTATAGTTAATAGTTATACATTAAAGAATATAGTAACACATTAATACTAAATATATATAGTTATAGACTTATAATGATTTAGTTATTATGAATTTATGATTAGTATAACTATATAATTGTATTAATATTAGACTATTAATAATTCAATTTGGCTATATTATATTAGTAATATTAGTTATGTTGAATCAATTAGTTAGTATAACTATACATAGTATTAATTATAGTGATTAGTATAACTATATAAATTCTATAATAGTATATTAGTATTAATAGTAAACTATTAGTATAGGTCACTATAGCTATTGTTGAAGTATTAGTTATAGTGATTTAGTATAACTATATTAGTATAACTATAGTCTATATTAGACTATTAATATTTTTTTATACCATATATAATTATATAATTAATTATATACAACTATTATATAAATAATATTTTTTTTATTTCTAGTCGGTTCGGTCCGGGGTGAAAAACTCCCAGACCGGGACCGGACCGAATCTTTTCGGTCCCTTAAAAATGGGACCCGATCGGATCGGACCGGACCGAATTGGGTCTGGTCCGGTCTGGTCCAAACAGTGCCGGTCCGGTCGGTTTTGTCGGTCCGGACCGGCCGATGCTCACCCCTAGTTCACACATTTTCGTTAGATGATGAAAATATACACACACACACACACACACAGAGATATATACACAAATTTTGAAACTAGGAAACAGTTCCTAAACTTAAGCTAATGTATAGCAATCCTGGTGCTGTATGACTTGTACAAATCAAACTAATAAAAATGCATTAAATGAGTAAATCAGTTACAATTCCTAAAGCAGATTTTATGCATGATTTGTAGCTGCCTCTATATGCCCCCTTAAGATGGAGGTGCTATCTGCAACACCAATCTTGAATTTTAATGTCTGAAATCTTTGTCGAGGTAGTGCTTTGGTGAGGAGGTCAACTAGTTGATCTAGAGTATGAATGTGATGCACACGAATTTTTCCTTTCTTGATGAGATCTCGAACAAATAGAAGATCGATTTCCATGTGTTTAATTCTTGTATGTTGGACTAGGTTTAGACTAAACTGATTGGCTCCAATATTGTCACAAAACAGTTGAGGCTCTTGTTGATGTTTGAGTCCAAGTTCCTAAATTAGTGAGCCAAATTGTTTATGATGTGGTAGTGACAAGTGCTCGGAACTTGGTTTCTATTGATAAACTTGAGACTGCTATTTTTTTTTTTTGCTGACCATGAAATTGGATTAGGACCAAGGAATGTGATGAAAGCAGTGGTGGAAACTCAATTGTTTGTGTTTGATGCCCAATCTGCATAACTATATGTCTTCATTGCAAAGTTTTCATTTTTCTGTAAAAGAAGACTATAAAACATTGTTTGTTTGAGATACTCGTGGAGCCTTTTTGCTGCTACCCAATGATTATCTGTTGGATTTTTCATGAACTGAGCTAATCTATTAACAAAAAATGCAATGTCTGGGCATGTGAGTCCTAAATATTGAAGGGAACTAATCAGTTTTCTATACTCTCCATCAACATGCTCTGAGACATCTGTATTTGTGAGCTTGGCTGAAGTTGACATTGGAGTTAGTACTTCTTTTTCCATGGATGTTCTTGATAAAAGTTCCCGAACATATTTGTGTTAAGACACAAACAACCCTTTGGGTGTGGAAATGACTTCTATTCCCAAGAAAAAGTGCAAGTTGCCCATGTCTTTTACGGAGAATGCATTGTCCAGTTTCTAGATGATCTCATTTGCAAGTTTTTTGTTGTTGTCTGTTACAATTATATTATCAACATTGCATTTTAAAAATGAACAAGGAATTGTTAGTGGCCAAGTGTATGAATCAAAGTTGAGTAGTGCATCCATTAGAGCTTTGTACCACTGTCGTGGTGCTTGCTTCAACCTATAGATACTTTTTTTTTTAACTTGCATACATGGTGAGATTTATATGAATCTTCAAATCTTGGAGGTCGAGGCATGAAAACTATTTCTTTAAGAGTACTATGCAAGAATGCATTGTTGATGTTCAATTGACGTAATGACCATCCATGCATGATAACAATGGTTAGAATGAGCCTAATTGTTGTTGGTTTCACCACTAGGCTGAATGTTTGAGAGTAGTCAACTCCTAGTTTTTAATGAAAACCTCTGGCAACAAGTCGAGCTTTGTATCAATTTATTGTGCCATCAGGATTTCTCTTTATGTGAAACACAAATTTACATCCAACCAAATTTTGTCTTAAGTAGGGGGAACTAATTCCCATGTCCCATGATGAAGAAGTGCTATGACTTCATTTGACATTACTTTGCGCCAGTTTAGATCCTTGAGAGCTTGACTAACACGTGTGGGCTCTGATGATTCATGTATTGGATGCTTAGAGGTGTGGTAAATTTGCTTTGGCCGGAAGATATTGTTCATGGATCTTGTGATGATGGTGTGTGTGGATTGTGGTAAAGAAGGAGGTGAGTTTGCATGAGTTACCAGGCTCAAATGATATGTTAATCGCCAAAACTAGATAATTGCAGGGGCAAAACGAAGAAGAAAAGCAGAAAATAATTGATTCTAGGGAATGCAATTGCTGGAACTGACGAGGTTTACTTCTCTCTCCTCTCTCTCTCTCTCTCTCTCTCCCCAATCTCTCTATCTGTCTCTTTCAAGTTCCTCTCATTTCTCTCTTTTTTTTTTTTCGTCTTTCAAAGAACTCTCTCTCAAGTCCCACTGTCTTATGGCAGTAAACGAGAGAGCTCAAAACCTTCATTTTTTTGAACATTACAGCAACACACTACTACTTTTTGTTACCTTTGAATTCAAATGCAAGGCTGCTTTTTAAAGAATATGATAAAACAACCACAGACCACTATATGGCAAGAGGCTTGCTAATGCAGCTTCATCCCCATTGTTGCTTGCTGTTGCAGCATTCTCTCGGTAGTTCACAATTTGGAAGCATATTGCTATGGAATGGAATGTGTGATAAGTGGGCTATACTTCATGGGCCTCGTAATAATGCAATAGGTCCATTCTCCTAACTACTTATTTTTTGAGTAAAAATTGTCTCTTTTCTTCTTCTTCTTCTTTTATTTTATTTTTTATTTTAATTCAAACAATTTAAGGCCCAAATATGTAATGCACCCTTTATGCCCTTCTCTCTCTCACTCTCGTGCACAACGAACAGTGGAAAAACATATTTGTAGTACTTAGTTTTAGAGAGAGTCTACCTTCTCTCTAGAAAACACCAAAACCCAACCCAACTAGGGGTGGAGTTTCGGCTCCTCCCTCCCTTCTCCTTCACTCATCCTTCCTTACTTCCTCTTCTCTTTAATTTTCTCATTTTCTTTTTTCAATTTTTAGGCTAAAGTAGGGTGAAAGGTCGATTTGTTGCTCTCCAACGCCCAGCGACCACCACGTGCCAAACCGGCGAAGAACCCAAGGCACCGATCTTTTATATAGGTGAAGAATTTAGCCGAACAACGTAGTGTGTGAGCGACACACGCCGTCTAAAGTTAGCGCGTGAATCCCACACTCCTCTATAAGGAAAGTGGAGTTGCCCCCACACACGACTTCTTTGGGTCTAGGGCCACCGGTAAATAAGTTGTTTGATTATAATAGTATATTCGAGGGGGCCTTGTTCCTTCCATCACCAGTAACAACGGAAGCAACATTATTCCATCCCCCCATCTGCATTCATCTACGTATGACATCAAGAGGATATTCAACCATTTGTCCAATAGTTTCAACAGCAGCTCCACACGCCAGCCATGTTGTCACACTCAAATCGTTGTGAATTAAAAAAAAAAAATCCTTTAGAGATTCATAAACGGAAAAGTTCAGACCTAAATATAGAATCTGCAAATATCAAATGGAAAATATAAATTTGTGTACTACACTTCAAGAACACATGTTCCCAAGATCAGTACACAAAAATTGGGTGACAAAATTTTTTATAAGGAGATCTAGTGAGTGAAACTAAAAGTGCCTAAAAAGAATATGAGCAAGTCACATTAAGCATCAGTAGAAAAGGGAACAAGAACATAAGGTGTGATGCCCCCAAATTCCGTTTGGGATCGGACGGACATTTGAAGCGTCGAGACATGCAATACAAAGTTACCTGCCCCCATTCATGACATATAAGATGCAATATTCCTAACATGCATCTAACAATATGTAATATTCGCAGCGGATAAATTTTTTCTTTAGCAATACTATGCACCAAATTGAAAATATCCCAAATGCTTAAAACATACTTCATACATAAAAATCCATTGAACAACTAAGATCACAATACTAGTCTAAAATGGTTATGATCCAAAAAGTACTAGAGATGCAACTCAATCGTACAAGTAGTAATTTATGTTAATTACTATATTAACATTTATGTCGCACCATCGCTTAGTCAACTGTGTCTAGTTGATCAGCCCCGGATTCTCTTTCAGATCCTGTAACAAGATCTACCATTTGGGGGGAATGGTAGTTGGGACTACCAAAGTGAGATTTGATTATAAATCTCAGTAAGTTAACAAAAAACTTCTACACAAGCTAATAATGCATGGATGACAGTAAAAGTATAAATGCATAATCAAATTCATAAGTAATTAAAGCATAACTTGGCATACAACATAGCATAATTGACATAACTTAAATTGAAACATGAACTGAACTTGACTTGACATGAACTTGATCTGAAACTTGACTTAGTATGAACTTACTCTGAAACTTGAATTAACATGAAAAATACATACTCCACAGTTGTTGTAGCCCCATATATTCTACGTGTAAATACATACTCCACAGTTGTTGTGGCCCCATGTATTCTACGTAAACTTGACTTAACATGAAAAATATATACTCCACAGTTGCTGTGGCCCCATGTATTCTACGTGTAAATACATACTCCACAGTTGTTGTGACCCCATGTATTCTACACATCACAATGCAGTTAAATACATACTCCACAGTTATTGTGGCCCCATGTATTCTACACAAACTGAATGTACTCAAGATGAAACGTGACTGGAATACGAAAGGACTGGAGCCCTGACCTAACATAACGTGATTTGAACATAACTTGAAATACATGACCAATTTGAGATAGAAACATTTCGTAACATGGCATAACATATAATAGACAACATATTTAACATGACATACTTGCAACAGTGAATATTACATGACTTGACATACATGTAATAGATGACATACTTAGCATGACGTACTTGTAAGGTACAGTAATACATGACAGAATATATTATGTAATAGATAAAAAATTGATGACAGAATAAATTCTGTATAATAGACAATTACGTGATAACTTGGCATGGCATGACATATATGATAACACACATACATACACTGTAGTTCCTTTACTTAGCACACATACACAGTAGACTGCTAGTAAGTTAAAAGCTAACTTACTTCGATCTCCACGTTTCTTATAAAACTTCAAGTGCGATCACGAGGAACTGTAATTAGTGATTCTAAAAGTTAGAACTAAATCACTAATAATTTGAAATATGGAAAATACTAACTTAAAGAGTTTCATTTTACTCTCTACATGTGGGAAAATGACCGTTTTACCCATAACTTAAGAATTTTGCATACTAACTCCAAAAGTTTTCAAAATTTACATTCCTCATGTAAAATTTGTCCTAAACTTAAATATCAACTCAGAAAAATTTAAAACAAAACACAACTATGAAGAACACACTATGCCCGAAACATCCATAAGTCATTTCCCTTGATTTTTGTTGCAATTCCTTCCAACTTCAAAACTCATGCTTAAACCAAAATTTTGCAACAAACATCTTCCAATCCTGAGTTCAAAGCCATACTTAAAAAATCCATTTATAAAAAGCTAATAATTAACACAAAACTTTTTTGTAAAAAGATTCAAGCACTTGAATCACAAGTTTTGACCTTAAATCAAAACATCTCCAAGAATTTCAAAAATCAAATCTTACTTCTAACATATTTATAATATCATCCTAACATCAACCATGCTTTAAATCATCAAACTAAAGTCACCAAAATCACAAAATAACATTTGGAGTTTTTGGTTTTACACTTAGTCCAAAAACAGAAACTTTTTCATCAACTAGTTTTGATAAATCTCTTGATCTATGACTTATAAATATATGATCTTCAAACCAAACCATCACATGGTTTAAAAAGATGTCCTAAAACATATATAAGTTTCTAATTCAATATCACATGGTTAGAAATTAACCAAAACATAAATTTAGCCAAGAATATCCACACTTTGGCTTATCTGAATATCTCTTTGCATAAAATTTCATATCTTTGAAACTAACATCAAATATCTTCAAAATAATAATATAACATGTATATAAGATGCTTAGGATCCTCCAATAAAATTATTAAAGTCATTAGAATAGGTTTAGACCACCAAAGAGTTAAACTTTCTCAAAACAGAAACTGTTTTTCTTCTTCCAATTTCTAAGTTTCTAAATCTAAGAAAATCTTTCATCAAAACCTTTAATCATGCAAAAATCCTCAACCAATAGTCACATATACATGTTAACAATACTCCATAAAAATTTCAGACCAATATCTATCCATTAGCTTGGTCAAAAACTCCAAACTATAACATATTCTCCAGTTTATCTCCCAGAATGACCTTTCTATAGTTTATATAATATTTGATTAATCAAATAATCTTCAAATGGGGTAAATAATATATCCATGTAAATTAGACTAAAAAAGGAACAACTTATATGAAGGAGACTTTATGATAAAACACTTAAAAAAGTTTCGAAATGGGCGTGTAAAAAAACTCCTAAAAGCTGTCCGAGAAAAAGTATTTGATATTCTTTTAAGGGAACGTGTAAATGAAGATACGTTTGTAGGTGATGGCTGGAGCTACTTATGGACGAGATAAGGAGGATGATAAGGCTGGAGTTGAGAGTTGAGAGTTGAGTGTAGTTTTCTCCTACCCAAAATATCTATAAAAGATTATCTCATAATATTCTATCCAATAATATCTACAAAAAATCAACTTAAGATATTTTTATCTAATAATATCTATAAAAATCAACTCAAAATATTTTTACCCAATAATATTCACGAAAATTACCTCAAGATATTTCTTTTTATCCAATAATATCTACAGTTTTGAACAGACATTTTGTCCGAAAATATGAAAAAATGTTATTGCGCCATAAGACTTTAAATAACCCTCCGAGTCTAATGGCACAAACCATAATACATTTTGACACTTCTAACTATCTCCAATAATCAAAAACACACTTCTGATACCATAGTAAATAATAACACTAACTCTGTAGTTAGACAAAAACCTATACGATTAATGGATTCGTGAAAACTTATGGGGTTTTCACGAAGTTCCTAAAGTTAATAGAAATTTCACAATTGAATTTCTAGCGGGCTGTTACATAAGGTATCTAATAATTTAATTTCTCCGTCCTTAATTCATTAAATTCTTCTTTCCCAACTACCTCTAAACAGCAGAAGAAAATCTAGACCAACATTAAGTTTTGAAATTTATCACCAATAAATGTACAGATATTTGTGTGTGTGTTTGTGTTTATGCATGTAAGTGTTTGTGTGCACAGAGGTTATACAGTATCAAAAATAGGAAACAACTGAAGCGCGGGCCTATTAGAGTGCAAAATTATTACAGGTTATCTAGCCCTCTCTTTCCTCCATCTACATTCCTCTTTTTTTTTTAGTGTTACAATAGAAACATTTCTCAAAATTTTCCATCAATTCTTAATACCATATTAGAACAAGAAGCACTCAAACTCATAGATCAAGAATTCAACTTGGGGCTTACTGCTACATATGGCATGGTGTAAGAAAGATTATACAACTAGTATGTTAATCTGGCAATGATCTACTCCAATAATTCTAATAGGAGCCACAGGCAGATAAGAGTCATGAGCTTAAGCCATGTATTCCTTCTAAAAGAACACATCAAGCATCCTTGCAAACCAAATTATAACTTGATAACTTAATACAAAGGTCCATACTGTTAACAATGTGTTTCACACACCGGGGTACTAAGCTAGATTACCTGCAATGTAAGGTAGATGTGGGCTCAAGGTTGTTGAAACTCCTCCGATGTGTAAGTTAGTTTTTTATTCCTTAGAGAGATTTTCGATGTGTGTTTAAACGTAAGAACATAATTCTAACTTAATGCTTGGCTTTTATACTACCTAATGAGGTGATCCTATCTCATACCCTAAAGGAAGGGTACCACGTTGTCATCTTTAATGTGGCGTGGCCTCCTCATGCTATGTGCTTGTGGCAGGTTGGTGACTGAGGCCACCTTTCTTACGCTTTGTCAGGGATAGGAGTTTGCCCCTTGCATTCTATCATGGATAGGAGGCTTTACCGAGATCCTTGTTCGCGTGCTGTATCTATCCTTGAGAGTGGTGTGGCCTTTCCAATATGTGCGTGTGCAAGGTGGTGTTAGAAAGGTCAGCGTCGCATCATTCCACATCTAATTTCTTCCCTTGCAAGCCCTGGGCCTCTTTACCCTTTTGTTGACTTGTGGGCCGACTACACTTTGGTTGCTAGGGCTCCATGGATAAAAGGGTTCCTAGGATAAGTTAAGCCCAACTCGATAAGGGATGCAAACATCCCTTCCAGTTACCCCATAAATTCCTAACGTACGTGTACAATGGGAATTATTCTTTTTCTTTTTCTTTTCTTTTTTTTAATGATGCATGGCAGTTTGTAATGTCTGACGAATAGGTTGCCTGTTGTGCATGCATATTCCTTTCCCCATGCCTGGGGTTGGGTCTGATGACCTGATCCCACTCTCCCTTGTGTAGCGAAAATTATGGGATCTATCGCCCTGTCTCCTGATCCCACTCTCCTATCTTGGAAGTCTAATCACCGCAGTCGCCTATTTAAACCCAAGTCCCATCCTGCTTTGCGTTCCTTCTTTCTCAGTTCTCTCATTCTTATTGCAACCTTCGAGTGCTCCCAGCCTTCTTGCTTTTGTTCTTCTCTGTTCCCTTCCTTTTCGACCACCTTTGAACTCCTTACTTCCCTTCATCCTTTAATGGCCCCCCATTTCTCATTTTGCTTCTCGGGGCTCACGTTCATCCTATCCAGAGGAATCTTCTATGATCCCTGGGGGGTTTGAATCCCTCTAAGATCTGTGAAGATTCTCAATTATTTTAAGGGTATCACTGGATCTTGATTGTTACCTCTGCTGAGTTAAGGTCATTAAAATCTTCCTTTGGAGTGCCTGACTCTACCAACTTAGAGACTATGGCAACTCGTCAAGGGGCTGTCAAATCAGAGGGCTTTGTCATAAACGTGGCATAGTACTCTTCGATGTTTTCCAATAGACTAAAGCTTTCTTTTTTCCACCCTATCCGATAAGTTCTGGACTTCCTCCGTCTGGCTCCTTGGCAAGTCCACCCTAACATGTGGAGGATCTTGATATCTTGCTACATCATTTAGCGTATACTCTTGGGATCATGGGCAATATTACCCAGTCCTGACTGCCAAAGTGTTCCTATCCATGCATAGGGTGCGACAGCTCAACGACACCTGTCCAATTTACGTTCTTGCCTGTGATATAGGGTTGCCTACTCGAAAACTCGCTTTTCTCGCAATAGAGAACATCCACCATGGGTTTCCCATCAGTACTATTTTGGGAGTGGTATTGGAGGACAAGGAGATCTGCTTGGATTTGACTGGGTAGGAGCAAGCTCAATTGGAGGCAATCTACACTTGGGTGGGGACACATCAAGAGGAAGTCCATTTCGACGCCCTACTAACTAGAATCAACATAGATCGAAATCTAGTGTCTCCAGATCGGTCCTGTTTCAGTTGGCAATGCCTCTCGAGGGGGTCATATGCTTCTCAAGGCTAGGAAAGGCCACCTAGTCCTTTACTAGAATGGAAGGGGAAGAAGCCTCTCATTGAGGTCGTGGAGGCCTAGGAGTCGTTTGGATCTAGTAGTAGCAGTAGCATCTTCAAATACCCAAGAATGCCTCCCCTGGGCTGATCTACCTAGGCCCCATCTAGGTTTAAGGTCGTGGAGCCAACTCGAGATTAGCAACTTTCCTCGAGTAGTGCAGGGGCTTCCTAGCCGAACTGTGACGCCCCCAAATTCCGTTTGGGATCGGACGGACATTTGAAGCGTCGAGACATGCAACACAAGGTTACCTGCCCCCGTTCATGACATATAAGATGCAATAATCCTAACATGTATCTAACATTATGCAATATTCGCAGCGGATAATTTTTTTCTTTAGCAATACTATGCACCAAACTGAAAATATCCCAATACTGAAAACATACTTCATACATAAAGATCCATTGAATAACTAAGATCACAGCACTATTCCAAAATAGTTATGATCCAATAGTACTGGAGATGCAACTCCATCGTACAAGTAGTAATTTAACTACTATATTAACATTAACGACGCACCGTCGTTCAGTAGACTGTGTCTAGTTGGTCAGCTCCTGATCCTCCTTCAGGTCCTGTAACAAGATCTACCATTCGGGGGGAATGGTAGTTGGGACTACCACAGTGAGATTTGATTACAAATCTCAGCAAGTTAACAAAAAACTTCCATACAGACTAATGATGCATGTATGACAGTAAAAGCATAAATGCATAATCAAATTCATAAGTAATTAAAGCATAACTTAGCGTACAACATAGCATAATTGACATAGCTTAAATTGAATCATGAACTGAACTTGACTTGACATGAACTTGATCTGAAACTTGACTTAGCATGAACTTGCTCTGAAACTTGAATTAACATGAAAAATACATACTCCACAGTTGTTGTGGCCCCATGTATTCTACGTGTAAATACATACTCCACAGTTGTTGTGGCCTCATGTATTCTTCACAAACTTGACTTAACATTAAAAATACATACTCCACAGTTGTTGTGGCCCCATGTATTCTACACAAACTTGACTTAACATGAAAAATACATACTCCACAGTTGTTGTGGCCCCATGTATTTTACGCATCACATTTGTAGTTAAATACATACTCCACAGTTGTTGTGGCCCCATGTATTCTACACAAACTTGACTTAACATTTAAAAATACATACTCCACAGTTGTTGTGACCCCATGTATTTTACACAAACTTGACTTAACATGAAAAATACATACACCACAGTTGTTGTGGCCCCATGTATTTTACGCATCACAATTATAGTTAAATACATACTCCACAGTTGTTGTGGCCCCATGTATTCTACACATCATAATGTACTCAAGATGAAATGTGACTGGAATACGAAAGGACTGAAACCCTGACGTAACATAACGTGACTTGAACATAACTTGAAATACATGACTATCTTGAGATAGAAACATTTCGTAACATGGCATAACATATAATAGACAACATATTTAACATGACATATTTGCAACAGTGAATATTACATGACTTGACATACATGTAATAGATAGCATACTTAGCATGACGTACTTGTAATGTACAGTAATACATAACAGAATATATTATGTAACAGATAAAAATTGATGACAGAATAAATTCTGTATAATAGACAATTACGTGATAACTTGAGATGGCATGACATATATGATAACACACATACATACACTGTAGTTCTTTTACTTAGCACACATACACAGTAGACTGCTAGTAAGTTAAAAGCTAACTTACCTTGATCTCCGCGTTTCTTATAAAACCTCAAGCGCGATCACGAGCAACTGTAATTAGTGATTCTAAAAATTAGCACTAAATCACTAATAAATTGAAATATGGAAAATACTAACTTAAATAGTAAAATTTCCATTTTACTCTTTACATGTGGGAAAATGACCGTTTAACCCATAACTTAAGGATTTTGCATAATAACTCCAAAAGTTTCCAAAATTTACATTCCTCATGTAAATTTTGTCCTAAACTTAAATATCAACTCAGAAAAATTAAAAACTAATCACAACTATTAAAACTCCATAGAGTCGAAATTCCCATGTGCTATTTCTATTGATTTTTGTTTTCAACTTGTTTTGATCAACCTTTTGATCTATGACTTATAAATATGTGATCTTCAAACCAAACCATCACATGGTTTAAAAATATGTCCTAAAACATATATAAGCTTCTAATTCAAGATCACATGGTTAAAAATTAATCCAAACATAAATTTAGCCAAGAACATCCACACTTTGGCTTATTTGAATATCTCTTTGCATAAAATTTCATATCTTTGAAACTAACATCAAATATCTTTAAAAATAATAATATAACATGTATATAAGATGCTTAGGATCCTCCAATAAAATTATCAAAGTCATTGGAATAGATTTAGACCACCAAAGAGTTAAACTTTCTCAAAACAGAAACTGTTTTTCCTCTTTCAGTTTCTAAGTTTCTAAATCTAAGAAAATCTTTCATCAAAACCTTTAATCATGCAAAAATCCTCAACCAATAGTCATATATACATGTTAACAATACTCCATAAAAATTTCGGACCAATATCTATCCATTAGCTTGGTCAAAAACTCCAAATTATAATATATTCTCCAGTTTATCTCCCAGAATGACCTTTTTATAGTTTACATAATATTTGACTAACCAAATGATCTTCAAATGGGGCAAATAAGATATCCATGTAAACTAGACTCAAAAAGGAACAACTTATATGAAGGAGACTTTATGATAAAACACTTACAAAAGCTTCAAAATGGGCGTGCAAAAGAACTCCTAAAAGCTGTCCGAGAGAAAGTGTTTGATATTCTTTTAAAGGAATGTGTAAATGAAGATAAGTTTGTGGGTGATGGCTGGAGATGCTTATGGATGAGATATGGGAGATGATAAGGCTGGAGTTGAGAGTTGAGTGTGGTTTTTTCCTACCCAAAATATCTATAAAAGATTATCTCAAAATATTCTATCCAATAATATCTATAAAAATTTAGCTCAATATATTTTCCAAATGTGGAGTAGACTTGGAAGAGTAAGGTGGCTAAAATCTTTCCATGTGTATTTTAAATCTCTATTCTTAAGATATTTTTCATATGTGTATTTTGCTTAGGTGTCATGATCTCACACCTTGATTTCCTTCACAATTCCATCTAATGGTTTCTCTTTGTGCTAAGTATCTAATACTATTCATTATGTGTGGTTAAGATCTTGCCAAGTGTCCAAATAAAATATCGTTAACCTAATTTGGACATTTCACATTGTGATTTTGAAAACACTGCGCTTAGTACATTTACCAAGGTTACTATTCACTCCAAAAATAAACGTAATAAGCTTAGTACTGAAAAATCCTAAATATTCAATTAAGCCTAGTGGTGTAGGCTATAATGTATTCTGACACTTCTAACTATCTCAAATAATTAAAATCGCATTTCTGGCACCATAGTGAGTGATAACACTAACTATGTTGACAGGCTAAAACCTATATGATTAGTCGATTCGTGTAAACTTACGGAGTTTTCACGAGGTTCTTAAAGTCAAAAGAAATTCCACAATTGAATTTCTAGCGGGCTGTTACACGAACAACTTCTAACTTCATCACAGCCAGTGTTCCAATCTTATACCCTGTCAGACAATGTGAGCCGGTGGGGATCTTGAGCCAAGGAGAGGAAGAATTCGAGATGACTTTCTTCTTGGCTTTCCTTGGACCTTGCTCTAAGGGAATCCTACATCTTTGTTTTGCTTTTTGAGGACACCTTGGAGGATTCCCTCCCTCAGTGCCAATGATCTCAAAGTGATGGCTGACATTGGTGTAGTGATGTGCTCGAGCACTGGTAAGGATGTTTGTTCTTTACCCTCGGATCGATCCACGGAGTCATCTCTAAGGAGTCCTCAGGTTGTCGATCTTGGTGAGGAAAGGTTCTCCATCCCTGACTCTCCCTTTTGTGTATCCCTTACGCCCAAGGTCATTTTGTTGGGGGCCTTAGGGATGACCCCCTTAGTCAATATGAAGGCGTCGGGGGAGCAGCAGGTTGGTAACATTTTCTCAGCCATCCAACCCTATCAAGGGGCTTCCTGAGTTGGACAAGAGCAAATCATCATTGGGAGATACTGATAGGTAGTGGGCAGGCACTAATGGTCACTTTGGCCATGACAGAACATGGGGCTTCATATGGAGGGGATGCCGAGGTGACACCATAATCGAGACTAGTGACCGATGCAGACGCCTTAGAGGAGACTGTAGCTGGTCATGAGTCCAAGGGGGCACCAGAGCAAGAGATCACGGCTAGCCACAAAGTTGAGGGACACCCAAGTCGGAGACCACCATTGGTTACAATGCTAAGGGAACACCCACGCCGGAGATCACAACTAGCCATAGGGCCAAGGGAATGTTCAAACAAGAGATTGTGGCTAGCCATGAGGTTGAGGGTATGCCAAAGCTGGAGACCATCATTGGCCACGAAGCCAAGGGGACGAGCGAATCGGGGTTAGTATAAATGCAAGCCATGTAACACGCTCATCCTTAGTGGGTTGAAGAGTTACTTTTTGTCACTTAAAATCATATCTCAACCATACATTCATAGACTCCACATTTTCAATGATGCATAGGACTCACTGTTTCAAATCAACTACTCCAATATAATTAATCTAAACACTACAAAATCTCAAATAAACATCAACTTTCCAAAATGCCAAGTTGACAGAACAAAACAAAACTACTGGATAAAACTCTCCAATAACCAAAGTACCCTCTTCGTAGTTAATCCACTATGCTCACATAGCCTTATACATGCTTTCGATTCTTGATCCTCAGTTGAAACATTCAAAACATCTGAAAATATTGTGAAGATAAGGGGTGAGTTATCAATAACTCAGTAAGTTAAAAACACATACTAATATGTAATTATGAGCCTTTTCAGAGAGTTTAGAATGCAGAAATAAAACATATCAGTTTTGATATGTAGATCT
Organism: Carya illinoinensis; assembly: GCF_018687715.1. Classification (NCBI taxonomy): domain Eukaryota; kingdom Viridiplantae; phylum Streptophyta; class Magnoliopsida; order Fagales; family Juglandaceae; genus Carya; species Carya illinoinensis. Next base: position 8,968,974 of record NC_056765.1, read on the forward strand.
CAAAAACAAGTTATTAGGATATCAGAGCGACATTTCAAACTATTCATATTAAAAAGGGCTTTGCTACGTACAGTCGGCAAATGCAGTCGGCGTGCAGTCGGCTGTACGGAATGAATAAAAAAAAATTATAAATTTTTTTTTATATTCAGGGGGACCTACATGAATAAAAAAAAGTTATAAAAATAATTTTTTTTTTTCATGTAGGTCCCGTATTAATTCACTTTTTTACAGCCGACTGCACGCCGACTGCATCTGCCGACTGCAAAAAGTATTTCTCTATTAAAAAACCCTTTGGTATAACATGGCCGAACATCATTATCTTATCATATCATATATTATCATATCATATCATATCATTATATAATATCATAGACTATGCTTAACCCCCATTGTAAGGTTGTGCTAAAGTAGGCAGTATCATATCATATCATAGACTATGTTTAACCCCCGATGGCTAAAGTATGCAGTATCAGAATGTGAATCTTTCATTTATTCATTCTTGGAGCTCCGACTGAGCACACAGGAAAGACCACTCAGATTAACCACTTTTTTTCCAAAGTAAGTGCACTCAGAACGGAGATGTTGGTACCAACAATATAATAGAATCATAATTAGATACAGAATTAGAACAAAATCAGAAATTCATGCCAAATGTTGACTTAGACTCTTAAAAAGAAAGAGACTCAGACTTCTAAAAGGAAAAATCTTCACAAGACAAGTTGAACCCAATCACTTTAAGGAAATAGACCTCTATATAATGCAGAGAGTCTCCACAAATTCTCTACACAAGTTCTCTCCATAGAATCTCCTTACACCCAAATTCACCACAACTTCTCTACACTTAGACTAAATTTTTCCATTGAATTATGAGATATGTGAGCTTATGAGAGATTACAAAATCACCCATTATAGTATATTTCACCCCTAAACAACTTGTGGATGTAGGCATTATGCCGAACCACGTAAATTCATGTCTCTCTTATTTACTTTTATTTGCTTATTTATTATTTATTTTATGGATGAATGAAAAAAATAGTATATTGTAGCCTAAATCATCATTATGGGCTGAGGATGATTCTTTTCTCCCTTCCGGTCTATTGTGCAAATTAAGACATTAACACACTACATGCCTTCAAATTTGTGCAAGGAATGTAGATCCTTCTCCGTTACCATCCTAGCAATCATTGCCCTTTGCAATTCTGGATCATTCTTATTGTTGTCAACTCATCATCCAAATTTACATTGATCGAAACATGAGGCGATGCAGATCATGCGATTTCGATCGGCACTTCTTGTAATGTGTGGATCCTACAAAATATCAAAGTATTGTGAGCTATCATCAACAAACTGATCAGTTGGGTCATCATCCAACATTTTATTTAGATGAATAAAATATATATTTCTTGTATAGAAATTTATTTCTACGTACTAAAATTTGGAGAGAAAGTAGTACTAAAATATGGCTTGATTTGAAATTCATGATTATTATTATTATAAGCGGATAGCTATTATAACTCATGCAAAATATTTACATAAGTTAGCCAACCTACGATCATTAGGTGTAACCAAAAGGCTAGAAGAATTTTGTGGATTAATGGTCATCCTCTATATCATTTGCTAGCTGGGGACTTAGATTAGTCATCGACACATGAGCCATCCTCATGTAGGGACTTGGATCACTTGCAATGAACGTCAATTTATGAGTATGTACTAATTACCTAGCTAGCTTTTTGCTACTCGTGAATGATTTTTCTTTCCTAGACACTAGTATAGATCAATACTATATTAATTGTCACTTTCTTTGCTAGGCTCGCGTGCCTTGCTTTTGCATGCAATGATTTCAAAAATTGACAAGATTGAGAGAGATCAAAAAAATTTCATGTAGCTAGCGACATCACCTGTCCTCCTAATTAACAACTTTGTTATTAGGTAGATGCTTGGAACTTGTTGGGTATCATACCCATTTTTACACCAGCGAATGAGGAGCTGCCATGTATAGATGTCAGGAAAATAGAGAATAAACCCACATGCAGCTAATTACTTTTTTTTGTATTTCCTTTTATGTGTGCTCGAGATCTCTTCCCCACTCTCTCTCTCTCTCTCTCTCTCTCTCTCTCTCTCTCTCTCTCTCTCTCTCTGTGTGTGTGTGTAAAATAAAAAGTCCATTCGAAACACTGTCTTCTCCTCCCCTCCCCCCCACTCCTGTCAGCCTCCACCGTCTATTGGGGGCCATATAGTGTCTCTTGCTCTTCAGCTTTAATGACGTGAAAGACCATACTGGATGGGAGGGGTGTGTGTGTGTATCTACAGTCCCTGAGTAAATCGTATGTAAAATTCTTCAATCTTTACATGTTTCACCAACTCCTCTCAAAGAAAACAATGAGATGATTTTCATCAAAATTTGTATTACAACACCACAAATAAAAACCACATTCATTTCGATTTCTAAGCAAAACCTAGATGATAGAAATTGATAATCTCTTCTAGGTGTTTGGTATTTAGCATTTGTGAATCACTGTCTAGTGTGGGTCTTTTGATTCTGAGGATTGAAGGGTTTGATTGGTTTGTGGTCTCGTTTCTCTGCTATGTGTGTTTCTTTTTTGTCGCTTCGTGTTGTTTGTTTTCTTGTTTGATGTTTGAAAGAGTTGAGATTGGAGAAAACATGAAAAATGATGAAGAGCTCGAAATGTTGTTAGACGAGATCCCTTATGTAGCAACATCACGCAATATCCATCGTAATCATCATCTGCATCAACAACGTAACGATATTGATTGTGTCAGCCTTGGTCATGGGCCTTTGGTAAGTTAGAAAACTCAGGGCATGTATGGTATATGTTATGACAACCCTTCATAGAATTAAGCATACATGTGCACCATCTCCTGTTAGTGGGCTCTCTTTGCATTCATATGGCTCTTCCTCAACCTTATGCTCTGGTGGGAATTCTTTCTCTGACAATAGATCACCTACGCTACCTCCATTAGAAGAGCCTAAACCCCACATGCCTTCCCACTTCTTAGATGGATTATGCTTGGATTACAAAATCCACGATTCATTTGTCAAGACGAAGACCAAATTAACACGGATGAATATGGGGACTATATGAATGTTAGGAGAGGATTCTCTAATTATATGGGCCTTTGATCCCCTATTCCATTAAGTTCTACTAGTTTTGATGGTTAGAGGTGCTTGACATTGTCTTTATTTTGGAGAGAGGAGGGGGCTTACAAGCAGTGAGGATGAAGGTAGAGAGAGAGAGAGAGAGAGAGAGAGAGAGAGAGAGAGAGAGAGATTGAAAAGTTTAATATAGTGAATGTGAGTGTAAAAGTTTACTTTGTTTAGTCTCTTACGTGGTAGATCCTTAGTGGTTGGTGTAAAAATGGTGAACTCAACCAACCAACTAGGAGCTTTTCCCTTGTTATTAATACCAAAATCATAACATTTCTCAACCATGGTTTCCATTCCCTTAATTTGAAGAAAAAAAGAACTTAAAAGAAAAAGCGTACCCCATTTCTGGATTTTTCTGATAGATAAAGTAAAGGAGAAGAAAATTTGTGCATTCTAGATGCAAGTGGGGGAAATGCTGGGCTACCTCTAGCCTCCATTGATCATCTTAAGAATTCTACAGACTGGTTATTCTTGGGCTTTATTAGCTGAAGAAATTCAACAAACCCCACTCCCGTTCCCAAAAAAATCAAACAAAAAAGAAAGCACAAGTACACAACAAATTATCCACACTTATATTGTATCAAAAAGAAATTGACAAGATCAAATGGCCTGGGAAAAGTCCTAGCTAAAACTCATACTGCTCTATATATGATGGCAGTAGAGGTAATGTTAGCTATAAAAATTTTGGGCGTGCAATTTCTTAAAGGAAAAAAAAAAAAAAAAAACAAAAATAAGACCATATAAAAGTTTCTTAAGGTAGGTCTCAATTTTTTTGTTTAGATTATATCTAACATTACTCTTTAATAATTAAAGAAGATAACTTTTAGCTAGTTTGCAAGCTAGACAGCTTGAACATTTATCTTAATGCATAACTCAATCCTCATCACGTGGTGTTTTGTTCAATTTAACTTAAAGTCTTTATGTAATATGTTAGGAATTCTATCTCAGATTACAATAAAAGCAATATTACCTCTAGCAGTAAATTTTGGATCTGATGCAGTTGTTCCACTGATGTAATTCCTTAAGTGATGTCATTCTTAGCAATGGGATGTGCTACATGGTAAAATCAAAGCAATATCTACATACTCCACAGCCTAATGGCTCCATCAAAAGAGACATTGAGAGATATTGCAACATTTCTTTTTGATAGCCACTTTGTACCAAATAAAGGAGGGACTGTTTATTTAGTCCCTCAATTCCATTTCACACAGTTGGGCAAGACCCAACCATTAAAGTGAGTTTAAACACAAGGCCTAACATTTGGCTCTTAAGCCAAGCATTACTTGCCTTGCAGCTAAGGGAGCATGTCCTCTTGACACATTTTAGTATATTATATTTCCATTTGAAAAATCATAGTACTAAGTCAATAGGTGACCATCTAATTTCTAGACCTCAAGAAATTCTTACTACATCATTGTATTCAATTAATCTTAATCAATATAGGTATAAACTTCACCTATATAGCATTAAAAGTGCAAAAACAAAATCACTTTGTGCAATAAATGTAGTCTGTTACATTTTAGCAACTAACTAGAGATATATACGTACTTCTCCCTTAATCAATCTTTTTTCTTATTCTTCAATCCACTATAAGAGAGAGGAAAATTTGCGAGAAATTACCCTAGCCTAAAACCTATTTTGCATAAGTGCAACTGTGAGCAAGAGTTTTTTAGGCTTAATTAAGTAGTACTGCATTATTCAAACTTTGCTACATTTATCATGCATGTTTCCAAGGTATTTGATATTGCATTACTCTCGATGGGAGCTCACAATTTCATATATATGCAAGGACCTACTTGCCCTTGTGAAGAAATAAATAAATAAACTTGAGCATGATTACTAGTTTTAATACCCAAAAAAATGTTCACCAATAAACTTTTAAATCAATGTGCCAGTCAAGAATGCCCTCAATACTATTGCACATTCAGATGTTAATGTCCTTACTAGCCAAATATACTGGTGATTTTTAAAGAGTATGTACTTATCTGTGAGTTAATATATGTTTTTCAAATATTGGAGCACTTAATCTTTGCATTACAATAAAACACACAACTTTTATTATTATTCACAAAATTCTTAAAGGCAAAGTAGTGGTTTAGTTAATCCCTTCAACTTTTATTATTAGGTAATCCCTTCAACTTCTATGAAAACCATAGTGCATGTGTCATACGTGCACTTACATTCCACTCAAGGGTTTTTAGAGGTTTTTATAATAACGATAGTCTAAGACTTTTAGCTTTTTCTTAAAGTTGCTATCCTATGCACATATAATTGCATACACGTTTAAAAAATTTGTCTCGTCAATTTGAACTAAAATATGTTGCAAGATCAAAAATTTGCTAAGCTTTCTAGTCATTTCTTATGCCATATTGACTAATTATTAATTTCTAACTTAATTTTCTTTATAAAAAAAACCATTTATTCTTAGATCAAATAAATCAATTTGGGTCAATCATAAGCATGGACATACAAACTCAAGCTACTTAATCTTCTATATTATCACATTTTAAAAAATCTAAAGAAAAATTCTTAAATTAGTCTAACAATTTTAAATGATAATATAAGCTTATACAATTATATGTAATCACAATACATTTACAAAATCATCACATTTGGCCCAACTATATATTATTCACAAAAAATAATAATACAAGCTAGGCAATCTATAATAATAATAATAATAATAATAATAATAAATGATACTTGTTGAACCCAAAGTTTCAAACTTTGTGTAATTATATATCTACACATGAATTTTGATGATAACAAATGAATTCAAAGAATAAAGAAGTCTCAAGTTCAAGTTCTCTACACAATAGAGTCAAGCACATCAAGAAAACAAGCATGAGCAAGAAGGGAACAAGTTCATATTAAAGTTATAAAGTAATATTGTAAATCTCTTCAAAATTCGAAATCAGGATTAATGCTCAAAATTAATATTTTATCATAAAGCATTAAAATACATTTTCCACATGTGCATGAATATTTTGAAAATTAAATTTGAAAATTTTGAAAGATGATTGATTGTCATCTTTCATATGTGCATACCTTGATTAAAGGGTTGAATTTTGAAAATATTAAAGATGATTGATTGTCATCTTTCACATGTGCATGTTTTGTTTGAATATTTTCAAAAGTGATTGATGCTTTTTTTTTTTACTTATGCAAAAGGTAGACAATTTTGTTTGAAATATTTGAAAAGTAAAGTGTGCTCCTTCTGTCATATGCAAAAAGTAAAAGATTAGATTTGAATTTTTTGAAAATGAAAGTGTGCTCCTTTTGTCATATGCAAAAAGTAAAAGATTAGGTTTGATTTGTTTGAAAAGAAAAGTGTGCTCCTTTTGTCATATACCAAAAGTAAAAGATTAGGTTTGATTTTTTTGAAAAAGTGAATGATGTTGTCTTTGACATGTGAATCTTTTTAAATTTGAATATGAAGTCTCATATGCCTATAAATAGATCATTTGAGAATTTCACATTCATAACATCCAGAGCATACAATATTCATTCAAAACTTTCATTCTCTCTTCTCTAAGCATTGAGCCTTAATCCTTATTCATTTTGAGAGATATAGTTTGCATTGTATTGTTCTTATTTTACTCATTGAGGAGTGTTTTCTGATAACCTACCCATTATCAGCTCTTGTATCAGAAAAAGGGTGTGTATAACCCTTGTGCTTGTAGAAAGTGTTCTACACAGGGAATAGTTGAATCGCCGCGTGTAAGGTGATTGCAAGTGTAGAGGGTGTTCTACACGGATCTTTTATAGCGGTGTTGTTCAAAGGTGTAATAGGTTTCTATCTCCACCTGAAGGAGGTTGAATAGTGAATTTGGGGATCCTCAAGGGGTAGCTTGAGGCGAGGACGTAGGCAGTGGGGCCGAACCTCGTTAACATACTGAGTTTGCTTATCTCTTACCCTTACTCTTTATATTTATTACTGTTTCGTATTTTGTTTATATTTTATATTGTATATTTGATTTATAATTGTTATTTTTTTAAAATATAACTCAATTCACCCCCCCTCTTGTATTAGTCGTCTGGGCAACAATTGGTATCAGAGTTAAGAACTCTATTATAAGATTAACTATCTTTTGAGTTAAGATCGTATGACTAACATTGCAGCATCATTTGGTAAAGGTCAATCTAGCAGTCGGCCTCCACTTTTTTGTGGAGATAATTACTCGTTCTGGAAAGTTAGAATGAGAATATTTTTTCAGGCTCAAGGTAGAGAAATCTGAAAATATATTGTAAATGGACCTTATATTCCAATAAAAGTGGTTGATGGAGTAAAAGTAAAAAAGGAAGAAGAAGAGTTTGATCGTGAAGACGATAGACTTTATACTTTAAATTTAACTGTTATGAATTTATTATATAATGCTCTTAATGGAAATGAGTTTAATAGAATAATGAATTGTGCTACAGCAAAAGAAATTTGGGATAATTTAGAAGTAACTTATGAGGGAATTTCGCAAGTTAAGGAATCAAAAATGTATATTCTTACTCATGAATATGAAATATTTAAGATGAATGATGATGAATCTATTTCTAGTATGCACACTTGTTTTACTAACATCATAAACAGCTTAACAGCTCTTGGCAAAGTTTATTCCAAGGTGGAGATAGTAAGAAAAATTCTCAACTCTTTACCAAAACGTTAGGAATCAAAAGTTACAGCGATTCTTGAAGTTAGAGATCTCAAGAAGCTCGAAGTCAATGAACTCATCGGGTCACTTATCACCCATGAGTACACATTGAAAAGAGGAGAAGATGAAGGAAAGCCAAAGAAGAGCTTAGTACTTAAAGTTGTTCCTTATGAAAGTGAAAGTGATGAAGATGAGGAAAATGAAGATAAAGATGAAGAAGTTGCGACGATAACAAGAAGAATTCAGAAGTTCTTGAAGAAAAATAAAACTCCTCCAAGGAAATCTTTCAAAAGGTTTTCCAAGAAAGATTCAGGTAAAAATGACACTTTAATTTGTTATAAATGCAATAACCCTGGTCATATCAAACTAGATTGTCATCTGCTAAAGAAAGATTGAAACAAGGGCAAGAAAGCAATGAAAGCTACATGGGATGATGATTCAAGTAGTTCAAATAGTGAAGCAAGCAATAGAGAATCAGCAAATCTTTGTCTTATGGCTAAAGATGACATTGAGGTAACAAATCTTGATAATATTGAAAATCCTTCATATCAAAAATTGCAAAATATTTTAAAAGAGGTATATGAGGAATTTGAAAAATTGGGTATCAAGTATACTGCTTTAAAAAAGAAAAATTCTTCTTTAACAAACAAAATTGAAATTTTAAGAAAAGAAAATATCATTTTGAAAGATGAAAATTTTGAATTAAATAAGAAGAAAACCGATTTAGAAAATATTGTTGAAAACTTTACCAATGGAAAAAGAAATTTTGATAAACTTCTTGGTAGTCAAAGATGTGTTTTTGACAAATACAAACCTTATAAAAATTTCTTTGATAATCCTTATACATCAAAGACTAATATTCAAAATTCTTTTCATAAAAATAATTTTGTCAAAAAAAGATATTATTATAATCATTCAAGTTTTTCATATATGTCATATGCTATTTGTAATTTTTGTAATAAAAATAGTCATAATTATCATACTTGTCATATTAGAAGAAATCATACAATGACTATTAGGGCCATATGGGTACTTAAAAATCTTGTTTCTTCTAATACTAATAATAAAGGACCCAAAGAACTTGGGTACCAAGAAAAATCATTTTAATTGTTTTTATTGGTATGCATGAAGTCATCCACAAGTAAAAATGAGTAGTTTTTAGATAGTGGATGTTCAAGACACATGACCGGAGACAAGACTAAGTTCTTTGATCTTAGATCTAAATAAGAAAGACACGTGACATTTGGAGACAACTCGAAAGGGAAGATCGTGGGAATAGGTAAAATTGGTATGAATCTTCTATCATAATTGAAGATGTTTTACTTGTTGAAGGTCTAAAACATAATCTTTTGAGTATAAGTCAATTATGTGATAAATGATTTACGGTTACTTTCAAAATGGATAAGTGCATTATTTTGAATGATCATGATTGTAATATTTGTTTTATTGTTTTTAGAAGCAATAATGTTTATACAATCGATTTTGAAGAAATTACCTCACAAGATGCTATTTGCTTTTCAGCTCAAAATGAAATTAGTTGGCTATGACATAGAAGATTAGGTCATGCCAACATAGAATTTATTTCCAAATTTTCAAAAAATGATCTTATGAGAGGTTTACCAAAAACAAATTTTCTTAAAGATAAAATTTGTGATACATGCCAATTTGGTAAACAAACAAAAATTTCTTTTAAAACCAAGAAACATATTTCTACTACTAGACCATTGCAACTGATACACATGGATCTTTTTGGACCAAATAGAGTTGCAAGTTTAGGAGGAAAATATTATGTATTTGTTATTGTTGATGATTTCTCTAGATATATTTGGGTCATCTTTCTTACCCATAAAGATGAGGTACATAATGCCTTTACCAAGTTATGCAAAAGAATTCAAAATAAAAATGGCTATACTATTTGAAGTATCCGAAGTGATAGAGGAAAAGAGTTTGTTAATAAAAATATTGAAATATTTTGTGATGAAAACGGTTTTGTGCATAATTTTTCTGCTCCTCGAACTCCTCAACAAAATAGGGTAGTAGAGAGGAAAAATAGATCTTTTTAAGAGATGGCAAGAAAAATGCTCAATGAGAACAACTTGCCTAGTTATTTTTGGGCCAAAGCGGTAAGTACTGCATGTTATGTTATAAATAGAGTTATGTTAAGGTCTAAATTAGATAAAACCCCCTATGAGCTTTGGAATGAGAAAAAGCCCAACATTGGTTACTTTTATGTATTTGGATGCAAATGTTTTATTTTGAATGACAGAGATAATTTAGGCAAGTTTGATACAAAATCTGATGAATGTATCTTTCTCAGGTATTCTATTAATAGTAAAGCTTATAGAGTATTCAATAAAAAGACTTTGACTGTACAAAAATCTATGCATGTAGTATTTGATGAATCTAATTCTCCACTCTCCAAGAAATCTATTGATGAAGAAACAGGAGGTATAAATAATACGGAAAGTTTTAATCTCAATAAAGAAAAAACAATAAAGGAAGCTCAACATGGAGCCATCAGGAAAGATCATCAAAATTTAATACGAGATCCAACCAAACAGTGAAAATTTGTGAAAGATCATCCAGTAGAACAAATTTTGGGAGAACCTTCACGAGGTGTAAGTACTCAATCATCTCTTAAAAATATTTGCAATCATACTGCTTTTCTATCTCAAATTGAATCCAAAAATATTGATGACGCATTTCTTGATGAATCTTGGATTCTAGTTATGCAATAAGAGTTGAATCAATTTGAAAGAAATGATGTTTGGACACTTGTTCCTAGACCCAAAAATCATACTATTATTGGAACAAAATGGGGTTTTAGAAACAAGAAAGATAAGTACGAAGTCATTACTAGAAATAAGGCTCGACTTGTAGCCCAATGTTTTAATCAAGAAGAAGGAATCGATTGTGATGAGACATATGCACCAGTCGCAAGATTAGAAGCTATTCGAATGCTACTTGCATATGCTTGTTATAAAGATTTCAAACTTTTTCAAAAGGATGTTAAAAGTGCTTTCTTAAATGGTTTTATAAATGAAGAGGTATATGTTGAGCAACCTCCAGGTTTTGAAAATCATATTTCCCCAAATCATGTTTTCAAACTCACAAAAGCACTATATGGACTTAAACAAGCTCCTAGAGCTTGGTACGAGAGACTTAGTGGTTTCTTGATTGAAAAAGGTTTTTCAAGAGGAAAAACCGACACAACTCTTTTCATTAAATATGAAAATAATGATATTTTTTTTATTCAGATTTATGTTGATGATATAATATTCGGTACTACTAATGAAAATATGTGTCAAGTTTTTGTTAAGATTATGCAGGAGGAATTTGAGATGAGCATGATGGGAGAACTTACATTCTTTCTCGGATTACAAATTAAGCAAGCAAAAAGTGAGACATTCATCAATCAATCAAAATATATTAAGGAATTACTGAAGAAGTTTGGGATGGAAAGTACTAAGGAAATTGGAACACCAATGAGCCCATCAACTAAACTTGATAAAGATGAATTCGTTAAGACAGTTGACTCGAAAATATATCGAGATATAATTGGTAGCTTATTATATTTAACAGCGAGTAGACTAGATATTATGTTTAGTGTGTACTTATTTGCACGCTTTCAATCATCTCCAAAAGAATCACATTTAATTGCAGTTAAGCACATTCTTAGATATCTTAGTGGTACAATTAACCTAGGGTTATGGTACCCTAAGCACACATCTTTCGATCTAATCGGCTACATAGATGCAGATTATGCTGGCTGTAAAATAGATCAAAAAAGCACTAATGGAGCATGTCATTTCTTAGGTCATGCATTAGTTTCCTGGTTTAGTAAAAAACAAAATTTTGTTGCACTATCTACTGCTGAGGCAGAATATATTAATGCGGGTAGTTGTTGTGCTCAAGTTCTCTACATGAATCAATAACTTGAAGATTTTAAACTCATGTATAATCACATTCCAATCAAATGTGATAATACAAGTACTATAAATCTTTCAAAGAACCCAATACAACATTCTAAAACTAAGCATATTGAAATAAGATATCATTTTCTTTGAGATCATGTGCAGAAATACGATATAGTACTAGAGTTCACAAACACACACGATCAGTTAGTAGATATTTTCACAAAACCTTTATCAGAAGATAGATTATGTATGATCAGAAGAGAAATAGGTATGATGCATGTTATAAATATCTCTTAAAAGATTGACTAGAGTCAATAAAAATAAAGATAGATTTTTTAAATACTTTTACATAAACTTGAGATTCTTAGCCTCATGTTTGAAACGCTCATTCTCTTCATACAATATCATGTCATTCTTATCCATGGGAACCGGCAAGCGGAATGAAGAATCTAATAAAGATTTCAATTGTTTATTCTTCTGCCGAATAATTCATTCCATTGTGTGAGACTCTTGAACAATTCGTTGAAGTACAATAATTTATTCTTTGAGCTTTTCAATTTCATGATTTTTGGCTTGTAGCCATTGGGAAAAAGCAACAATAGAGGAAGAGTGGCGAGTCCCAAGACTTACCAAGTCATAGATACCATCAGAATCTGACTTATTAGCCAGATTATTATTTTCTTGCTGCAACATGGCACCAATGGTAGCTGTAGAAAGGACAGGAGGTTGAGTTGTAGAATGCCTCATGGATAGATCTAGAGAAATGTTAGAAGAATGAGCTATTGAGAAAAGAATAGAAGGCTTCAAACGAGAATGTTGAAGGAATGCAGATGAGTTATAGAGATGAGAAGAAAACTTGATGCTGATTGGATGAACTTTAAGACTGATTTTATAGAGATAGCATAAAGAACTAGATGAGCTATCATCCAAGTCAAAGAGCAATGTGATTGTTTTCCTGATCGGTGAAAATGACATTTTTTAGAAATTCGAAGCCTTCAATCTCGTTTGTCAACAACATCAGGCGATTTTTTCAAATCTCCAGCCACACTTGTCGGGTCACGGACAGATCAAATTTATTTATTTATTTTTTTTCAACTATCTAAGGTATCTACTAATGCACCGTTTTCTTCAGGTCCATTTACTTGTTGTAGATCCTTTTTAATGATACCAAAAGGGGGAGAAGTGTTAGATTAGAACATTAACATTGTTTGAATTGCTAAACTTATTATATATGGTTGGAATTATATTCATACTTTTCCTTAAAAAACTAATGCACATTCTCAGGGGGAGCTTAAATATCAATACAGGCTTTACGTTTTATCAAGTATTTGTCATCATCAAAAAGGGAGAGATTGTTGAACCCAAGGTTTCAAACTTTGTGTAATTATATATCTACACATGAATTTTGATGATAACAAATGAATTCAAAGAATAAAAAAGTTTCAAACTCAAGTTCTCTACACAATGGAGTCAAGCACATCAAGGAAACAAGTATGAGCAAGAAGGGAACAAATTCACATTAAAGTTATAGAGTAATGTTGTAAATTTCTTCAAAATTCAAAATTAGGATTAATGTTCAAAATTAATATTTTATCATAAAGCATTAAAATACATTTTTCACATGTGCATGAATATTTTGAAAATTAAATTTGAAAATTTTGAAAGATGATTGATTGTCATCTTTCACATATGCATACCTTGATTAAAGGGTTGAACTTTGAAAATATTAAAGATGATTGATTGTCATCTTTTACATGTGTATGTTTTGTTTGAATATTTTCAAAAGTGATTGATGCTTTTTTTTGACTTATGCAAAAGGTACATGATTTTGTTTGAAATATTTGAAAAGTAAAGTGTGCTCCTTTTGTCATATGCAAAAAGTAAAAGATTAAGTTTGAATTTTTTGAAAAGAAAAGTGTGCTCCTTTTGTCATATGTAAAAAGTAAAAGATTAGGTTTGATTTGTTTGAAAAGAAAAATGTGCTCCTTTTGTCATATGCAAAAAGTAAAAGATTAGGTTTGATTTTTTTGAAAAAGTGAATGATGTTGTCTTTGACATGTGAATCTTTTTAAATTTGAATATGAAGTCTCATATGCCTATAAATAGATCATTTGAGAGCTTCACATTCACAACATCCAGAGCATACAACATTCATTCAAAACTTTCATTCTCTCTTCTCTAAACATTGAGCCTTAATCCTTGTTCATTTTGAGAGATATAGTTTGCGCTGTATTGTTCTTATTTCACTTATTGAGGAATGTTTTCTGATAACTTACCCACTATCAGCTCTTATATCACAAAAATGGTGTGTATAACTCTTGTGCGTGTAGAAAGTGTTCTACATAGGGAATAGTTGAATCACCACGTACAAGGTGATTGCAAGTGTAGAGGGTGTTCTACACGAATCTTTTGTAGCAGCATTGTTCAAAGGTGTAATAGGTTTCTATCTCCACCTGAAGGAGGTTGAATAGTTAATTTGGGGATTCTCAAGGGGTAGCTTGAGGCGAGGACGTAGGCAGTGGAGCCGAACCTCGTTAACATACTAAGTTTGCTTCTCTCTTACCCTTACTCTTTATATTTATTATTGTTTCGTATTTTGTTTATATTTTATATTGTATATTTGATTTATAATTGTTATTTTTTTTAAATATAACTCAATTCACCCTCCCTCTCGTGTTAGTCATCTGGGCAACAATACTTAGCCTCATGTTTTTGTTCCCTCAAACTTACGGCTCGAATATTTTAATTTTTTAAGAATTAAGGAAGTGAATATTAGTAAAGTTGTGATTTTTTTTTTCTTAATGATTAGGGATGCTTAAAAAATAAAATGTCTACTAAATTTAACAAAAAATGATCTTATAATATCATGGTATGCATATGTTCAATGACTACATATGAAAAAGTTTCAGGATATAAGTATATACGTGACATAATTATTTTATAGAATAAATTAATAATGTAGAAATTCAGCAACTACAACAATCGAGAGTTGTAGTGTTCAATGGCTAAGGTCTATTGATCTACGTGTCACGTGATCCAAAGTTCAAGCCACCATTCTTCTTAGTTGGGCAGCACCATATTGGGTGCGCATCTGCAAAGCAGGAGTTAGCATGCTAGGCTTATAGCCCAACTCACCTGAAGCCCCTTTTAAGAAGAGTTAGGTTTGTTAAAAAAATGTGGTTTGGGCCAAAACTTAATTTGAAATAAAAGACTCAAATGGTCATCTGGAAGCCCTTTTCTATAATAGAGTTGGGTTTTGTCAAAAACAATGTGCTGCGGTCCAAAAGCTTGATTTGGTCCAAAAGCTTGATTTGAAAAATAGACCCAATACCATGTGAGTCCAGGCCCATTTTCCAGCCCAAACTTGTTTACCAAAAACAAAAACTATTTTTCAACTTCTTCTTCCTCACACCTCTCTGCATGTTCGACCTTCAGCTAAAATAGATGCAGCAATACCAAATGATGTAGTTGTGAGTGCAATTAATTGTTTAGATCTGACTTCAGCGAGAAGTGCTTTAGATAGGAATGTTTTCCTAGTACCACTAGGGTCATCAATAAAAAATACAGCAACTTCATTTGAGAAAACTTTTTGTATGATTTTATTGTATGCATTTAGTTGTTCACAATTAAGAGTCATTAATGCTAAAAGATCCTCTTCTGGAATTGCAACTGCTAATATGATATCTTTAGAATGAGATTGATCTTCATTAAAAGAAACATCATAATCTAAAAGATAGAACATGTTAATATCCTTTCCCATTAATTTAAGTGTAAAAGAAATACTTCGAAAGACCTTTGTTCTTACATTTATTGTTGTTGCATCAGTTATTTGCAAATCAGTTGACATATCTTCTTGAAAACATTCCTAAAGTTTCTTTGGGTTTATAGGATTACAATATGCCAAGATTGTTGCAAATAAACACCTTAAACTATATGGCATTTGATACAAAGACACCTCTTGTAAACAATCTTCAAAGCTGCTATCTTTCTTCAACAAGCCATGCAAAGTAACTGTTTCGCGAAATGTTGGTACAATGATACTATCAACTGTTTTGATATGATCAACTGATAAAGAGCCTCTGATTGATTCAACAATATTCGTAAATAATATCTTTCACTTTCAAATGAGTTTGCTGTAATAATTTGCCCTATCACACTCATTTTCTTTCTTGGAGTTCATATTTTGTTTTGTTGGTTTCAAACAAAAGCCTCGGGAAATTTTTTGTATAACAGATTACGGGCATTTTTATCTACTTGATTTGTTACGAAGCATTCAATATACATTGGCTTCGTTGAGAAATCAGAACTTACAACATTGCTCAAGTCTTTATGTGCACAAAAAGCTACCATGTGTTGATCTTGAAAATGTAGATATAAATTGTAGACTGATGGATACATTTCATTAAGAGTAAAGCTATATATCATCCATATGGCTTTAGATGGAGTAATTTATTTAGCTTATTAGACTTGTTGAATTTCATCAATATCTTTAATACCTTGTTCAGAAATTAAATTAAAAGCAACACGATCGTAGCCCTTATAAATGTATTTGTAAAGATATTTCACCACCTTAATCGTGGAGGAAATCTCAACATCGATATGACAATCAAATTTCAAAATCATATATGGATTATGTAAAACAACCCAACAATTATCCAAAAATTTACCTCTAACTTTAGCAATTATTCCAATATCACATCATCTGTATTGTAGAAAACAATCAATTACAACAGTAGTAGCATCTCTAAAACATTTTGGGTAGTGATTTTTGCAGTTTTCATCTTTTTTCATGCATACATTGGTTGGATTTAATATTCTACAAGAACCATACATCATATGCCTAACAACCATTTTATATAAATGCAGGTTTTCGTCTTTATCATGTATTTCATGTATTTCTGCTGATATGATCTTATCAAAAGATTTAGGAACATACATTTTTCAATCTCTTTATAGTATGATTAGGAAACGAGCATGTAAAAAATCTATTTTTTGGTATTCAATTACATAAACATATGCTGAAACTCTGCCAAAAATTTGCTGTTTGAACAAATCATCTTTCAACTCTTCCATATATTTTTTACGTATATCCCTTGGACTTCCAATAAAATATGAAAGAAAAATAATACGTTTACCAACTTTAGAAGCATTAGTTTTTCCAATTAAAATACTATTAACAATACCTTGATATATTTCCAATCAAATATGTCGATGTTTATTACCAAAGTAATCCAATCTTGATGTCTCAGTCTTAACATAATATCAGCTAAAAATTGTTGTAGCATACGACTAGACAGTAACAAGATACATTTGTTGTTCTTCCTGATTTGTAACTTGTAACAGTAATATTCATAGCATGAAATAATTGGTTCTTTCTTTTTTCTGTTAAGGACTATAGGAAGTTAAAGAGAACATATAAGAAAGACATAATATCTAATAGAACCCAAAACACAAAGTAGTAGCACTAAAATAAACGTTGTTCTTCTCTTGTAAGTAGGTAATCCGCCGAGATCAATTTTTTAGGATCAATTGTAGTTCCTCTTTCAACATGTGACAATATTATCCTTTTTTTTTTTTTTTTTTTTTTGTTTTTGTGTATGCCTTGATGCCAACCAGTATCATCGAACGGAAATAATAATGGATATTTTAATGGATCATGATAGCCACAATAATACTAAACTATACGACGTTGACCTACATGGTTGAAGACCACAATGTCTCGACCCCTTAAACTCTCAGAATTTTCATTTTCAATCCAAAGAACTGCTACCTGTGAAATCGATGGAGTATTATAGACACATTGATCTAAACCAACATCTAATCTGATATGAATCTTGTGGTTCTCCAAATTAGGTAGATTACCAAGAGTTTGGAAGAAAGTAGAGTATGGATTAACATGAAATATATCCATAAGTCTTGCAATAATTGAAGGATTCAATATTCTAGAATCATAAAGACGATTCTCTAATTCATGTTCAGAATCAAAGAAATAGAGTTGTAAATAAGAAGGATGTCTGTTCAAAAGAATTAAATTATTAATGTAATGATAGATTTTTCCTTAAGCTCGTAATATGTAAATTCCTTTATTTCTTGTGCATCAATCTCGATCAAATGTAACTTCAAATGATGTTAAAGTAAATTTGTGATTATATATGCGCACATAGGTAAGAAACTCAATAGATTCAGTTGAGTTAGAAGAAAATAGTCGATAAAGTGATAATGAACATCATTAGCAATCAATGAAATTGTTCCATCAGTATAACAGAAACCATTCATCTCATGATAAAAAATTTTGGCTTGACAATATTTACAGAACGACCCTGATGATAACAACTTGCTTCAAGAAATATAGTTTGTAATATTTGTTTAAAGCTAGCGGATCGTTGATGTTGTTTTCCTATGGCATAAAAGAAGCATACAATGAAATATTAAAGGACCGATTAAATAAAGAGGAATAATAGAGACAGGAAAGATCGAGAAGATGTTTGACTTATTTTAAAATTTGTTCATTACCCTGGGAAGATGTTGATGCCCTTGTTTCAAAATTAGGATGGTTTGGAGCAAGATAGATAACCTCTTGTGGAAGAAATTCTGAACTTGTATTTCTTGTTTCAAGTGACAAATATTCTGTTAGATTATTGAAGTTTAAAGAATCAGTTTGCAACACTACATATGCACTGATTTAGGGACTCACTACAAGAATACTAATGTTGGAAGAACATCCGGTTTCTTGGTAGAAAGTATTTCGTTGGTCCTATCATTAGCATAAGAAATGTGCTATCTTTTTTTATGCAATACTTCAGGGAATTCATTATCATCCATTGATTGAACATCTATTTCCAATAGATTTCTTTGAATAGGATTCGCTATAAAGCAACAAAAAGTAGCTCATTCTCTTCAATATCATATTTTGCAAGTGCTCTCTGTTGAGCATACATTTCTCTTCTTTTCTTTCTTGTGGTTGCACAGTATAGGAAATTTTTTTTCCTGATTCTTTCTCAACACCTTTAAATTTATTTGGAGTAGCAAATTCAAATAGGATAATATAATAAAAATCATTGGTTATATTTAGATGTATTTTTATTCATATATTGATGCGTTTTACTACATTCCATTGCATTATTGAAGAAAATAAATCCTTTAATAATTGAATAGAATCACAAAGAACCAGATTCGAAGGAATTGATGAAGAGCAAGTAAAGGGTAAATTTTTATCTAAAAGCAGATATAAAATGTTACAAATATGTTGATAATGAAGTAATACAAATTCTAAAAATAACAAGTAATTGACATTAGGTGAATGAACAAATGACATGAATAAATCCAAGTTATAGGTATAAAAAATTATATAAAAAATATTTAAATGCAGGTACCATATCTGGAATCTAATCAAATTTAGTAAAAGTTGAAGATGGAATAAAAATATGAAACCTAATTTTTTTTTCCTGACAAAATGGAGACTATAAGAAAGTAGACAATAGCTAACAGTCCAAACTCTAAAATGTAAACCAAAAAAAACAAGATATGTAAGAAAAAAGAAATTTAAGAAATATTTAGATGGACTACTTTCTAAAATAATCTATTTTTCAAATCTAAAAGTATAGAGGTTAAAAACTGAGATCCAACCCGTGTGGAAGACCAGTCAAAAGAAACAAAGCCCAGCCCCTACCTAAACGGCATCGTTTCGGCCATAATTTGTTTTCCTTTTCTTTTCTTACCTCCCATTTCTTCTCTTCCTCGTCCCGCAACACCTATTACAAACCCTCTCCTTTTTTTCCCTTCCATATCTTCTCTCCATCATGCCGCACCACCCCTCACAATCCCTCTCTTTCTTTTTCCCTCCCGTCGAAATCATGAGCGCCTCGCCCTATGTAGTGACGACGCTGACGGCACACTGCGTGGGCATGTGGGTGGGGTGCCTCGGGGTATCAATCGATTTGGCTGTGACCCTTTGATCCCCATGTCGCTACCACGCCAACGCCACTGTGATTGGGGTGCAATTACTGGAAGCTTAGCAGTAGAGGAATACATCGTGAGATTGAGAGTAGAGGGAGAAATTCAGAAAGCAAAAATGTGATTTAGATAAAGTCAATAAGGCGGTCGATTCATCTTCCTGGAATTCAACAAGGCAGTGGAACATAGAGGGACGAAACAGTGATTTAGAAATGCATAGGAGAAAAATCTGGAAGCATATTGTGAGACCAAAAAACACTGTTGCTTTTTGCATTATTTTATAAGCACTTTATAAGCTCATAGGTAATCTACATTACTTTGGCATATAATTCATCATTTTACATAAATTTGCAAACTAGACGAGCCATTGAGAGTACTCTAAAATATTATGTATGTGTCATTTTTCACCTAAAAAAATAATTAATACGTGAAAGATTACATAAAAAAGGACAAACATAAGTGAGATTTTTCATTGAGTGGAAATGGGATTGGGACTGGCCAATATTCTCATCATGTGGCCTGCATGCTCAGCGCGCTCTCTTGCATTTGCACAAGATAAACACCACCATGTGCTACGTACATATCATGAATGCTAAACGACGATTCCTTTTATAGATTCCCACCAACTCATTCATTTGTTTGTGTGCAACAATAAAATAAAATAAATCACCTTTGTACCGAGTCAATGATCAGCAATCATTGTGCATTTCCAAGTGGAAGAGGAGGAGGGCTAGCTGATAAAGGTAATTCCTTTTATGTTAGCGCTTCATGCTCTTTTGAGAGCTTTGAGTGAGTGAGGTTATGAAGTTTTGTAGTTGTTAATAGGATGAGTAACAATCCAATCTTTTGCAAAAAAAAATTAACAAAAGAAACTAGAATTTTATTCGGTTTCGATTCTACACCTATGATAAAAGGAAAATGATAGCAATCCCAATAATGGGTTCCGACATGGGTTCAAATAGTATTTATTTTATTTTATTTTGTAATTAAAGAAGCATTTTTTAATGATGTTATAATTTCTTTTTTAAAATATTTAAGATGATTAGAAAAATACCTAAAAAAAAAAAAACAAGAAAAAAGAAATACACTTGTCGCGAGAATTTTGTGAAAAATTCTCAATGGCTGTAATGCCATCTATGATTAGAAACATGTAAGCCTCTACAATTTGCCACATGTACTGAACAATCTAAACTCCCACCACCATATCCCTTAGGGCTTCCAATATTCCATGTCATGTGTATCGAGAGACTTTGATTTTAGAGTGACCTTTATTTTTTATTTTTTATAATGGTACTCTATATTAGATTTGTAAGCTTAATACAAAAGCTTATTACTAAATGTAACTTGATATAGTATATATTAGATTATTAATCATTAATTTATGTAAAATAGATCTAACGTATCATATTAACTCACATCTATTTATAAACTTGCTTTTATAAGATTATTTTCTAAATCTAGCACTTCTCCTGAAAATATTACTGTGATTAGAACTGATAAGATACCAAATGTAACAGAATCTTTACCCTTTTTTCTATTTTTACCCATCTTGTAATGAGTTGCAGACTCATCAAATAAATGTCAAAGAAGTGAAAGAGTAAAACCTTCATATGCATGTCACCCAAAAACAAAATGAAAGGAAACTATTTTGTTTTGGGTAAACGAAAGGAGACAGAAGGAAAAGGCAGACTGCCGGATTCCTCATACTAACATTGTTTGCAAGTCCATGGGGGCTTAAGAGGTCTGAGTAAGCTTGAAATTTCTAAGCCCAACTTTAAACCCAAGGGTCTTCAATTCTTCTTGCACTCGTGCTCGGAAATCACTGTATGTAAAGGGCTTGTATTTGGAACTCCGAATCACACTGCCTTCATCTGGGAACACGAAGTAGCATATTGAGATCCTCTCTCTGTGTTTGTTTAGCTTGACTCTGTGCTCCACACTCTTGTACTCGTCGTTGCTTATTGCCTATAATCAAATCTCATCATCAACCAAAAAGTCAAAAAAGTCTTGAATCAATGCATTTTGTTTTGTAAATGTTTTAACCAAAAAGAGATCCTACAAAATGACATGATTTCATGTTATCTTAGAAGCGGTGTAATACTTCATCTTAAAGTTTATCATCACAGTTATATCCGTTGATATGTCACATTTTAAGCATCTCCATACCGCGTCAACTAATATTATTGAAGATGACAAAATTCAAGATAAAAAATAATATTTTTCTTTATCCTAAAAGAAGCATGCACTTAAGGGACCTGCATCATATCTCCAAGATTGACGAGTAGAGTGTTGGACATAGGTTTAACTTGGAGCCATTTATTGTCTTTGAGGACTTCCAGTCCACCCACTTCGTATTGGCTCAAAATGGACAACACTGAGCTATCTGTGTGCGCGTCTAGGCCCCATGTAGAGTTGGCCATGGAGTGTAGCGGGTAGCGGTAAATGCGTACATATCCTGTGGATTCCGATAGATTGGACTTGACTTCTACTAAATTCAGATTGAGTTTCATCACCATTGCCTCAAATATGGTGGTAGCAACTCTAGCCAGATGCTTTCCATATTCTTCTAGCAGCAATCTTGTGACGCATACATATAGAATTATTATAAGCTCTTGGTCAAAATATACAAATTTATACATAAAAGAATGGAACTAAATAAATCATGAAAAATTAATATTCTGAAGCTGCCTGCATGTGTATCACATCAACTAAAGTGCTTATATGAATAATTTGATTTGAAAGATAAATTTTAAAATTTGAATATTATAAATCAAATCTTATGATCTAAGTGATATAGATTATATGCTCTATATATCGTCTTGAGAATAGAATAACTTATAAATCATAGATATTGAGCATTAAAAAAAAAAATCATCGATAATGCATTTCGATAGCTAGATTTATTAGGAAGAGAATCTAGTTTGGTTTTCTCTAAAATCCGAATCTCCTATTTAGATTATAGAGTAATATTTGAAGAGTTCAAATTCAAACCATTATTTAGTTCCATTAAATTTAAAAATTGTCATTTCAAATTTATTTATTTAAAGGAAAATGATATCATAAGACGTCCTGTATTAATCCATTTACAACTAAGTATTAAATAATTATTTTTTATATACTTTAAACTGTTGTTAGGACAATAATTTTGAATTAAATTTTTCATATAAACTGTAGATCTAAAGTTTATATGAAAAAATTAATTCAAAATTATAAAGTAGTTGTGTGTATTGAATCATTGGTGTTACTACTAATGATATATATAGTGGTAGAGTGAGTAAGTGTTGTACAGTCATTTTAAAAAAGAGTGAGATCTATTGTTAAAAAATTAATTTTTTTATATGGATTATGTATTTATTTATTTTTTTAATGTAATTGTGTTGCGCGGCGCTTACACACTCATGACTGTAAATATTATTTTTATTAAAAAATAATATTTATATTTATAAGTACGTAACAATAGGTAATGAAGTATCAATATGTTCAAGATTATAAAATTTAAAATTTGAATTTAAAAATAAATATGGTAAAATATTTCCTATACATAAAATGAATAAATAGTAACATCTTAAGATTCTTCCGTACACATCCTGTGACTAAGATAAGTATCAGTTTCACTTCAATAGTTATCGCAATCATTTTCAAAAGTATATGATCGTAATTTTAAAAAAATTTTAAAAATAATTGTAAGGAGTTGTGTGAGCAGTATTTAAATAAGAACAGCACGTAGACTAACTCCAAAATTAAAAGTAATAAAACAGGCATTTGAATCTAGCTATTTGCTTCTCATTGACCATCTAATCTTCCTACTTTATTGTCCATCAATATCTTTCCCATGCAATCACCATTTAAGGTAAAAAAGAATGAAAATTGTTATTGCTCCAACGAGAAAGGTGTACCTGAAAGAAGCAAATACGGGATCTTCAGGTTCCAGCTGCGAGAGTGGCCCAAGAGGAACATTGAACCCTTCAACCCAGCTAATACTTTTCTGGGGGCCTCTCTGTAGGGCTGCACCCGATGGAGTAAGGGCAGGGGTGCCCCAAAAGTACGACAAAGGGCTGCTAAAGAGGCTCTGCTTGAATTCGAATGAAAGAGAAAAAAGCTTGCTGGCATGGTCTTGAAGGTGGCTCAAAAGAGCAGGAGGAATCCCATGGTTGACTAAACGAAAAAGACCCCAATCTCTGCAAGCTTCTCCGAGACTGTCAAGGTTTAAGCATTGGAGATCGATGACAGGTATGGCCGGGTCGGAATCTGGGACGTCGTCGTTGATAGCATCAGTAAAGGCGGTGTCAATGTTCTGAGTCTGGCTCTCCGGCCGCCGGCGAAAGATAGGAGGGTAAGACTCAAAGTTATGCTCTGCAGAATTAGATAATTCAGACATGTTTTTCAGTTTTCACTCCCTGCAAAACTCTTATCAACCCAGAATATTTAAGAATATTGGTACCAAGGAAAGAGACTACATAGTACATACAAAAAAGGTCAAGTTTATTGTAGGAAAGGGACCACGTTGGATGACCCATGATTATGACACGTGCCCTCCCGCTGGTCCCTCCCCACGTCTTCGCTTTAATCGAATACAGCGTTAACGGTTCCCAAAGCTGGTTCCATCTTTAGTAATTTCTGAGATCGAGTGTGAAGAATGTGAAATGGCCCATATATGCATGATTGCTGCGCGCAAGTGGAGAAGATAAGGTGAAATTTAAGAAGGAAAAGGGAATGGAAGATTTTGGGACAGTATTATTGACAAATGATATTTGTAATTTTATAATCTTAGATGTGGTTTAAATAATATTATTTTTTTAAAATTTGAAAAAGTTGAATTATGTAATATATTTTGTGTGTGAATTTGAAAAATTTGTAATGATGAAACGAAATGAGATCAGATGAAATATTTTCACCATCCAAACGGGGCCACTGCAAGTTTGCTGTTTTGTACAATTCCTTTGAAAAAAGTAGGTAACTCTAGAGAGAGGTTTGGATAGTAAGCTGAGCTAAGATGAGAATTGAAAGTTGAATAAAATATTGTTATAATATTACTTTATTTTGAGATTTGAAAAAGTTGAATTGTTTATTATATTTTGTTTAGAATTTTGAAAAACTTGTAATAATTAGATTAGATGAGTTAATGTCAAGATTTACACTATCTTTCTTGCGAGTTTTGAGGTGAAAATTTTCTCCTTCCTTTCCAAAGAAATGTTGAGTTTGCTGCATGCAACGTGATTTGAATTTTGAGATAAGGTGTTTCTAAATTCTTTGTGCAATCCTCTCTAGCAACTGATAGAGGAGGATATAACTGCTATGTGGGATAAGTTCTCTTTAATAGAACAGGAGGACAAGGATGTGGTTGTACGTGACAATGATATCCATGCAACGTTGGAAAGAGGCAAATTTTGTTTTATTGGCAAGCTTGTTACAGATAAGAGAGTGAATCATTAGGTCTTCAAGGCTACTATGTTGAAGATTTAGAAAGTGGATACAACTGTAAATATAGTTGATGTGGGCTTCAACATGTTTCTCTTTGAGTTTGCCAATGAAATTGCATTACAAAAGGTGTGGGATTGACAGCCTTAGTCATTTGATCAATGCCTTCTCTACTTTAAATACTTTGATGGCCTTACTCCTCCTTCTGCAATGTCATTCACATTTTCTTACTTCTGGGTTCAATTACATAATTTGCCATTTGGATGTATGAATACTGAAATTGGCTTTTAATTGAGTAGTTTGATTGGAAGGGTGTTTCATGTGGAGGCTGATGATATGAGCACTGGATGGGGTTGTTACTTACGTGTGCTTGTTGAAATCGATTTTACAAAGCCTTTAATTCGAGGGAAAATGATTAATCTACAAGGGAAGAGGTCCCTCATACAGTTTAAATATGAAAGGATATCAAGGTTATGCTTTCGTTGTGGTTTGCTCTCACATGGGACAAACGGGTATTCCCAAAAACCTTTGGCTGGTTTTGATGGTGATGCCTCGGGACTGCAGTATGGAAGCTGGTTGAGAGCTACTAATTCAGTTTCATTCATGGGGTTAAATAGATTTGTTTCTACAGTTCCACAAGGTTCATGTTCTTCTGTAGATGTTGGGAAGAAGGCAGTTATTGATGATATGCATGAGAATATTAACTGCTTTGGATAGTTACCTGCAGTGTCTGAAAATGCTCATCAGGGATTGGTTGACTAGGTAGCTATGTCCACGTGTCTTGATAAGAATATTATGATACCTTCAAAGACTCTAACTAGTACAACTGTAACCATGTATTCCTCGACCCCCATAGTTGCAAACCCCTTCTTACCTTCATCAAGCGCTGCAATTGTTGATATTGCTAACGAGGGGGACGTGATGTGTTTCAATGCTCCTCCTTTACTTCATATGGACAGCCTGGTTAGTGACAATTCTTGTACAGGTACATCATTGATGAAATGGAAGAAACAGAGAAGAAAATAGGGTAGACTGGATGTTGTGCATTCTTCAACTCTAAAGCATGTTCACAAAAGGAAGTCCCCCCTACAAAGGTTCTAACTTGTCTTCTAATTTCCTGTCAAAGCATATAGGAAAATTAGATTATATAGGCCAGTTGGAACTGTCGAGAGGTGTTCCAACGAAGGGTTGGCAACCCTCGACAATTTGTGATCTTGGTCTTATGATCATGACTCATAAGCCAACTGTTATTTTCTTGATGGAAACTAAGGTGTTGAAATATAAATTGGATTGTTTAAAAGTTAAATTGGGGTTTCAGAACTTATTCTTTGTGGATGGGGTTGGCTTGAGTGGTGGATTGGCTATGTTTTGGAAGGAAAATCTATCTCTTACTATCCAATCATTCTCACATAGGCATATTATAATGCATGGGTGACTTTTGAGGTGAATACTAAATGGATGCTTACTTGTTTTTATGGCCATCCTGTGCTTGATTTATGAGTGTTGGGGTACAATGTTTTAATAGCTTTGAAGGATTTGCACTCTGGATTGCGGCTTTGTATAGGAGACTTCAACGAGCTTTTGTATTCCCATGACAAATGTGGGGGTGTGAAGAGACCACAAAATCAAATGCAGTTGTTTTACCAGGGTCTATAGAATTGTAAGTCGTGTGATTTGGGTTTGGAGAATAGATTCTTTACTTGGTCCAATAATAGAAAGGATGCTAGTTTTACTAGAGAAAAATTAGATAGAGCAGTGACTTCAAAGAAATGGTGTGAAGTCTTTGGAGATGTGAACATTCAAGTGCTGCCTACACTATTCTCAAATCATTGTCCACTCTTGATTTCTATTATGTCACAATAGCAGTAGCAAAATTTTCACTATAGAATTACAAGATATAAAGCCTCATGGTCTTCTTATGATGATTGTGGAGATACGGTTAAAAGGATATGGCAGGGTTCCAATAATTCATAAGGCTCTTTTTCTATAATCAAGCAGAAGTTACAGAAAGATGTCTACCCTGAGAAGATGGAGCAAAGGTAAGAGCCGCTTTCTGATTCCTTTCTATAGGCTAAGTTAGACAGACTAAATTTCCTGCATCAGTCTATGCATGCTGCTTCTATTATGGAAATTTGTCAACTACAGAAGGAAACCAACGAGTTGCTAGAAAGGATCAATGCTAGATGGCAGCAAAGGGAAAAGGTGCATTGGCATCAAAAGGGGGATCGTAATACCAAATATTTCCACTTATGTGCTACACAGAGGAGGAGAAGGAACCATATTCTGAAAATTATTGATGAAAATGGATCTATGTACACTAAATTTAAGGATATTGGGTTGGTTTTCATTGAATATTATCAGTCATTTTTCACTACTTCTAACCCATCTAACATTGATGTTTGTCTTACTCATTTAATAGAGAAGGTTTCTCCTAAGATGAATGATAAGCTAAATCAACCCTTTATTGAATCAAAAGTTGAATGTGCACTTTTTCAAATGGGGCCTCGTAAAGCTCCTGGCCCTGATGGCTATGGTGTATGCTTTTTCCAAGATCATTGGTCAATAATGAAAGAGAAGGTGTGTCAGACAGTTCTGTATTTTCTTAATTCAAGGCACTCGTTAGCTGAGATTAATTTTACTCATATTGTTCTGATACCAAAGAAGCTTAACCCTCAACTTCTTACTAACTATCGCCCTATTAGTCTCTGCAATGTGCTTTATAAGATGGTTGCTAAAGTCTTAGCTAACAGGTTGAAATGTATATTGCCAAGCTTAATCTCTCCAACTCAAAGTGCTTTTGTTCCTGGACGTTTAATCTCTAACAATATATTAATAGCTTATGAAACTCTTCATACAATGAATTGTAAAATGTATGGCAAGAAGGGTTACATGGCACTAAATTGGACATGAGCAAAGTTTATAACCGTGTGGAATGGGTGTTTCTCAAAACAATGCTGACCAAGTTAGGCTTTGGACAAAATTGAATCCATTTGATTATGGATTGTGTTTCTTCTTCTAGTTTTTCAATCTTGGTGAATGACTCTCCTCAACAGGTTTTTAGACCATCAAGAGGGCTTAGACAAGACTGCCCTCTCTCACCATACCTCTTCATTCTTTGTGCTGAAGTTTTAAGTTCACAACTTCATGTTGCTGAACAGCAAGGATTGCTTACTGGTGTACCAATTATCAGGGGTGTGTTGTCCATAAATCATCTATTTTTTGTAAATGATAGTTTGTTGTTTTGTAGAGCTAATATGGTGGAATGAGGTAGGCTAAACCACATTTTATGCTTATATGACCAAGCTTCAGGGCAGGTGCTTAACAGAAACAAAACCTCATTATTTTTTAGTAGAGATACAATGCCCTCCACTAAAGCTTACATTAAGGAGGTTGCTGGTCTCAGTGACTCATCCAATGTGGAGAAGTACTTGGGGCTTCCAAGTTTGTTGGGTATGTCTTGAGTGAGGGCTTTTCAGGATATAGTGAGTAAGGTGCAAACGAAGATTGGGAATTGAAAAAATAGATTTTTATCACAAGCTAGAAAGGAAGTTTTAATCAAAGATGTGCTTCAATCAATTCCATCTTACTATATGAGTGTTTTCCTTCTACCTAAGACACCATGCCAACAATTAAACTCTTTAATTTTAAAGTTCTGATGGAGTGGTATGGAAGATAGAAACAAATTGCATTGGAAGTCTTGGCAAGTATTGTGTACTAGTAAACATAAAGGAGGGTGTGGTTTCAAAGATTTGGTTGGTTTTAATCTGGCCTTGTTAGCTAAACAGGCATGGAGATTGCTCACAACCCCAAATTCTCTCCCTAGTAAATTTTTTAAGGCCAAGTACTACCCTTCATCATCAATGTTGCATGCTAACTTAGGCTTTAGACCATCATTTGTGTGGAGAAATGTATGGCAGGCCATAAGGCTACTTAAGGATATTTTAATTTGGAGGGTTGGCAATGGTAGGCAAATTAAAATCTTGTAGGACAAATGGCTTCCAAGGGAAAGCTAAATGCTTTGGTAAAGGAACTAATAGATAAACAAATTGTTTGGTGAATGTTCAGTTGGTTCAATCAGTTTTCACTGAAGTTGACTCTGCTACAATATGTTAGATATCAGTTAGTGTTTTGGGAAACCCTGATAAGCTGGTTTGAAAAGGAACTCATAATGGCATTTTTACTGTCAAAAGTGTCTATCATTTGTATATGGAGAAACTCTGTAGTTCTCATGGTGAGACCCCTAACAAAGCTGAGTCTGATCCTTGTTGGAAGGAATTATGGGTTTTACCTGTTGCCAATGCTGTTAAGAACTTTCTGTGGAGGGCATGTTTAGATTCTCTCCCTACCAAACTGAATCTTTATAAGAGGAGTGTCACTGATGATGCTTTATGTCCTATATGTCTGAGGGAAGCTTAATCCATTAGTCATATTCTATGGTCTTGTCCTGCCGCTATGGATGTTTGGTTGATGGGGAAACAAGCTTTTGCAAAAAATGACAATCACCAACCTTGATTTTGCTTAAGTTTTTAAACAGATGGTGAATAGGTTGCAAGATAAGGACCTAACTTATTTTGGTTATATGGCTCAGGCTTTATGGCACAGAAGGAATTCCCTAGTTTTTTAAGAGAAGTTTACTCCTCCTTTAGTTTTATTTCGGCATGCTATTACTGATTGTGATGCATACCAGCACTCTATAGAGCCCATTAGTCAACAGAAGCCTTCAGCTCCAAATGCTATAGCCAAATGAGAGTTTCCACCATGTGGATATTTAAAGATCAATTAGGATATTGATGTTCAGAAACATGCAAATAAGATTGGAAATGACATTGTTCTTTGGGACTAGGAAGGGGATGTACTATTGACTTTGATAAAGCCTATTTTTTTTTGTTCTGATGCTGATATGGCTAAAGGAAGGGAACTTTTTGAAGCTATGAAGTTATGCACAACTCTTGGCCTTTCTAATTGTATCTTTTAGGGCAACTCTTCAAATGTTGTCTTGACTGTATGCAACTAGATTGGAGTGGATAGCTACAATCCTATTCCTGCAAACATTTAACAACTATGCATGGTCATGACTGGTGCCTAAGACATGTTAAAAGGGATGCCAACTGAGTGGCACATGAACTAACAAGAGAAGTAATGTTGTTAGATGTTGAAAAGATTGATATTGATCTTGTTATCCCTTGTATTTTTGATCGTGTAATGGCTAAATGCCAACATTATCATTAATATATATCCAATATTTCTACCTTAAAAAAATTAGATATGATGAGATGAAAGGATTTTCCAACCCAAACAAGGCCCGACTCACATGAAAAATTAATTTTTTAATAGACCTAACGTTTTTTAAATAGAGTATGTATGGTTTGCACACTTTATGATTGTATCTAGTATTATTTTTATTTGATAGAAAACTAATCTGATCCAGTTATATTGCTCACGTCGCCCTATTGACATTGCACCACCACTTGGTGCCACGTGGTTTATTAAAATATATCCATATATACATATATATATATATATATATATTCAAAATAAAATGACGTCTGAAAATACAAGATGAAGACTGAAATCCTATGTTCTATCTTCCCCTTTTATGTTTGTGTTTTTAATTTTTATTATTTTTTTTAATAAACCACATGTGGCACCATGCCATGTCAATAGAGTAAAGCGAGCGGTATAACTAGAGCAGCATAGTTGTATTTTTCTATATGATATTTATGATGAAAAAATTATATTCATCATATATTTTCTCATTATTGCATGATGTGATATTAGATAATAGGTTTACAAGTAAAATATAATAATAGTCTTTAATCATCTAATACCATATCATGAGATTGAGATGATGAGATGATGATGATAATTAGAATGATGAGTAGCATTACTCATTTATAATTAGTTGGATGTATTAAGAAAAAAAAAACAATAAACATATTACCTTTAATATGAAATTAAGTAATTTAATTCATTTTTATATGACCATATGAAAGCTAAAACTCATTAACAATCAATTAGAATATTTCATTTGGATTGAAGAATTTGGATGAAGGTTTCAAATCTAAAATTTTGAAAAACTTAAAAACTTGTGTTATCTTTGATGCAAAACAAAATCCATATTTTAATATAAGGTTTAAATAAATCGTGTCATCCAAACACATCATTGACGTTTGAATTTATTGGAAAAGAGAGAGAAGATTTATTGTGAATAATAGACCAGAATATTCTTCTTGTCGGTAATATGGTGTTTATTTAAAAGAAAAGAAAAAAATTTGAAGGAGGTTGGCTAAACAAATCTAACTGTTATGATCTAAAGGGAAAAGGTATAACTAAATTAACAAAAATGTTATATATTTTCCTTTCAATTATCATCTTCTAGCTATCGATATTAAATCATTAAAAATTGATAAATAATTTTTTTAATAGTTTTAAGAATTTAAGAATTGATACAGATTGATTTATCACCAAAATTGAAATTTTTAATTTTTTCGATTTCGGTCTTGTCCGGTTTACCATTTACACCTGTAGTACTATAAAAGTTTATTATTATAACATTTCCAATACCAAAATTAATTGTTAGAATTTAGTATTTATTATTAATAATTACTAATTCATTAATGTCCAATTATATTAGTATAGAATAAATAGTGTCTAACTTATTAGTGAAATTAATAAACGTGAATAATGAGATTAAAATAATATAATTAGTGTCTAACTAGACTAACTTACATAAAATGTTATATTAATTTTATGTTGAATTGGAATAATAATATTAAAATTTCATATTATATTAATTAGCAATTTAACATATAATATAATATAAAAAATTAAAAATATATACCAGTCTAATTTAATTTAAACTGGTTTTTGACAAGTTTCGGTTCTTACGATCGGTACTGCACCTGGCTAGTTACAAATCGGACCGAATCCACCGATTTGGTCCAATTCAACAGATTTTTGAGTTTTTTTCTTTTTTTTTTTATACCTCTATTTCCGTAACATGAATTATTGATAAAGGATTGGTCAAAAAGAAAATAATTAACTTACAGCTCTCTTATAACTCTATATGAAATATGAACGGTAGTTTTATAAAATTAAAATCTATATAAAGTATTGGTTGACTGTGTGATGAGATTATTCTGCACAAAAACTATATATTCAAGCTACAAATCTTTTTGTCGGTCGACATATTTATTTGGAAAGGCATTGATAGACTTACCCAGGGTTTAAGACTTCATCCTAACCAACGTTCAATCATTCATTTTCCCAGCAAAACATTTTTTCCCCGTATTAATAATCAAGAATGGATGATATAAAAAGGCGTTGGACTATTTGGGTCTCATTTCATTGCAGAAAGAATCCAAGGTACACTTTTTCTTGAAAAAAGCCCGGCCCATACGCTGGATTGTTCTGGCACATTCCACATTTCTACTTTCCAGTTTCCTCGCTCCGCTGCCGCTTCTATATTACTACCGAAGGAGCTGGGCAGCGTCATTCTCCCTCGCCGCAAGTCAGAGACTCGTCGTCGCAGGTCCGTTGCGTATAATGAATATGATTCTTTTGTTCTCTTTCTCAGTATGATGTCTCGTTTTCTTAGTACTCTGGAGACATTGAGGTTTTGAGATCACAATCCTAGAAATTGCGCATTGATGTTTGAATCAGAGAAACTGGCTGAATATCATTAAAAGATATACGGAGGTCATAAAACTCAGTACTATCTGTAGGTATATGCTGACAAGTGTATGTTGTGCGTATCCTGCAGACACATACGTACGTTTTGTTGCGTTTTTAAGTACGTTTTGTGTTTGTGCATGCCTGTTAAATATCATTGTTAGAGTTTGAGGCAGTACCGTTTCAATATTTTCACTTTAGTTGGAGGAGATTAGATATTATTATTGCGTCGGGGTGGTCAATTTTTCTCTAAGGTATATGATAGGCAACAAGTGTTTGATGAAGTGTCGCATTGAAGGTTTGAGGTAAGATATGGTTGTGTTTAGGTTATTCTAAAACAAAATGTGGGGAACTAGACTGAGTGTATTGAGTGGTGTTGAGCTCAATAGGGGAAGAAGCTGGTAAAGAATGTTAGTGGTTGAGCGGAGCTTTTAGGACGTTGTGGCATGATGCCTTAGAACTTAGGTTTATAAGATTCTTTACAATCTGATTTCAAAAATTAAGGGAGTTATACAAGCTGTCGAAAGTTATTTGATGATTTGCTACTTCCGATTGTGGCTCATATACTGTTAAGGTTGTATAATTGTTTTATTTCTGACACCCATTGTCCATGTATTGGACATGGTTACCGAAAAGAAAAAAATATAAACTGGATTTTCATTTGATCAAATTTTAGATACAACCATCAAGTTCTTTTTTTGATAAGTAATAAGATATAAATAAGACAACATTCAAGTTCATCAACTGCTTTGAACTTGAGGACCTATGAAGATCTTATTTTTCAATTTTCGTAGTGGTCCAATATAAGAAGGAAAGATAGTTTTTTTCCTCCATATCTCATATAGGTTTTGTGTCATAGGAATTCTTTCTTGGACCATGCCAATCAATGTATGTAGTAAATCTTTGTTTATGAGTAATTAATATTCTATTAATTTCACAGAGGGGCCCAGCCCGAGAACACAGTAAGTTACAAGAGATAGCACCCATCTTGAGGGAAATAAGGAAAATATTCATCCATAAAATCTACAAGGTTAGGAAAGTGAAGATTGTGATGTGCTGCCATCCAAACATAGAGGCATTTAAATGGAGTTTTTCCAGCTCTGACACCATCATCTCCTATCATCATAGCACTGGACATTGCATTGCTCCTAGAGACGCCACATTAAATATAATGGAATCGCTCTCCAAATTTTTTAACCAAAAACAGTACTTTTCTGCCATTTTAGGCAAGCCATAAATTCTACCATCCTTTGAGGCATAAGCTACTCTATCCCAAGACAACTGAATGTCGAATACCACAAAGCTCTAAGCACATCACAGTGAAGCAAGAGATGGTCAATTGATTCACTTGCATTTGTAGGTAAAAATAGTGGCACTGATCTGAGCCGGCCATACTCATTTTCTCTTTCCCTTTTCCTTTTGGAAAGCATTGAGTTTACTGCTGAACAGTACCTTTTTCCATTTTGAGGCAAGCCATAAATTCTACCATCCTTTGAGGCATAAGCCTCTCTATCCCAAGATAACTGAATGTCGAATACCACAAAGCTCTAAGCACATCACAGTGAAGCAAGAGATGGTCAATTGATTCACTTGCATTTGTAGGTAAAAATAGTGGCACTGATCTGAGCCTGCCATATTCATTTTCTCTTTCCCTTTTCCCTTTGGAAAGCATTGAGTTTACTGCTGAACGGCAGTAGAATTCTGAAGGAACACACTCATTGACCAAAAAAAAAAAAAGTAAATCCATAAGGAAATTGCTTGGAGAAGAGCCTGGGTTTTGTTTACCTATTCCATTTTTAGCCTCGTGAGAATTTCAGTTGGACTTTTTGACCTCTAGTTGTTCCCTACTTATTTTCTATTGCTAACTGTGGCTTGATTGGATAATTAGGGGGAAAGTTAGAAGATTTACATTGAGCTATGTCATCAGATGATTGTCAGCTGTCTTTCCAAGCAGCTGATGTTGCTCGATATGTGTCCAATGTTACATGTTAATATGCATGGATTTGTTTTCTGGAGGACATACTGTGTCTTTTCTATTTAGAACTGAGATGTTGATAAAAACATCAATATTTGCAATGTTTTTCTTTTTGTTTGTATTTGAGATTTTCTTTCTTTCTGATTATATAATTCTACTTAAAAAACTCAATGCAGTGATTTTTGTCTGCTCTTTGCTTAAGAGCTTGTCGCAGAAAGCATGGCCAAGCATCATCCAGATTTGATTATGTGCCGAAAGCAGCCGGGAATTGCTATTGGACGCCTTTGTGAGAAATGTGATGGGAAGTGTGTAATCTGTGACTCCTACGTGCGCCCTTGCACACTAGTTCGAGTTTGTGATGAATGCAACTATGGTTCCTTTCAGGGTCGCTGTGTTATTTGTGGAGGAGTGGGAATTTCTGATGCCTACTATTGCAAGGAGTGTACGCAGCAAGAGAAAGATAGGGATGGATGTCCAAAAATTGTTAATTTAGGGAGTGCAAAAACGGACCTGTTTTATGAACGCAAGAAATATGGTTTTAAGAAAAGATGATGAGTAGAGGAAAGACATATATCCGTCGCTTTTAAACTGCCTTGCTTTCTGTTGCTCTGCTTGAGATGATGACCCTGGATGCGTGTTGATCCTCCAGATGACGAGCATAGCATAAACATATATGCTGCTTTTTTAGACTATTTTTATGTACTTAAATATCGATGAAGATGACAGAATTTGAAATGTTGGAGCTCTGTTATGGTCTTGTGTGTATGCTCATAGACATTACCAAGTTTTCATTCGCTAATACCTGAAGTTCTCATTCCCTCATCTTTTAACTACCTGTTACCTACAATATATCTTTGTTACCTTTACAAATTATTTTGGATAATAATTAGATAATAATTAAATAAAAGTTTAAAATAAAAAAATATATAATATTTTTAAATTTAAAGATGTTTGGTTTGATTTACAAAAAAATGCTAAGAGAGTTAAACCAAACCGTGTTATACATGTCACACAGTGCACGTTTATCAACTCCTAGAAAAATAAAGGCCAGTGATTTGTACCACAATCTTCGGTCAAGGGGACCTAGTTTAAGCGGCTTTACATATGATTTATCGGTAAGCCAAGTTTACACTTCGGCGTCCATATTATCCAAAGAGGATAAAATCATCTCAAGTAAAATTATAAGTTGATGTGATTTTATATAATACATTATATATCTATTTTATTATAAAAATAGTTTTACAATTAAATATATCATGTCAAACTATATAGGTTTGTAAATTTGTTTTTTTGAAATTTCTTTGTGGTTAAAATATTTTTCTTATAAAAAAAGAACTCCACAATCATAGCATGGTAAACCTGTTGTGCAAATAACAATACCACACCCATACACACAATATTGAGATAGGCTGTGAAACAATAATGTAGAAACACAAAAATCTAGCACACATACTTGACACAATATTTTAATGTGGTTTGGTAACATGCCTACATCTACAGGCTGCAGGGCATTTTATTTTAGAGGAAATTATAATTATATAGTGAGTTACAAGAACTTCTCTCTACTCACATATATCAACTCTCTTTAGGGTTTCTTTCTCTCTCTAGAGCACTCAACGCACCATTTCTCTCTCTAGGCGTCAGAAACCCTAGTCTGGCAAAACTGGGCTATTCGCTTGAGTGGAGTGTCAAGCATGCCTTGAGTGAAGAACCTATCCAACATTGGCTCAAGCAACCAATCGAGCAAACTCTAGGGTAGAGCTTCGCTCGAGCATACTGTTGCACGCACCTCCAGCGAATTCTCTACTCTAGCCTACTGTTACGTGCCTTGAGCGCCTTGTCGAGCGAGAGTCGAGTGAACTCTCAGCTTAACGACTTCTTAGCTCAAAACAACTAGGATCCATAACCCAACAAACTCCCATTTCGAGATTGATTCTCCACATGCCAAGCACTATCTTCAGCACAAGCCCCATCACCTCTGTATCTCATAGCTCTCGTCTTCAAGCCAAAGACGCACTAAAGTCGAGCCAGACTTCAGTCTCTCATGTACATCACCCTTAGTTAGCACATCTACAGGACAACTCACAACTCTCACTGCACTAGGAATATCCGATGTCAAACTGACCCTGGCAAACATCAAGGAACCTATTGTTGACATCCCCTTCTCTGTTCTAGGCGATTGATCCCACCTCCTGCTGATAACCTATTGTATTCTGTTGACGTATCCATCTCTTGTGTAGTCTCCGCTTCCTCCTTGGAAGTCTAGTCAGCTTCTTCTCAACTGACTCCCACTTGCTCGATCTCTCGTTTTGCAAGATTTTACCTTTGTATTGTGGATCACTACCTTTTGTCAACAGGATATTGTTTAAGGTAGGTGTCCAGTGTGAAGGTTTGATCGTCCTAGCAACTCTGCAAGTATCAACTGTAGGTGTAGATGTCCCTAGAACACCAGACACTCTATTCCCGTCTCTCACAATACCAATCCACCAACTAGGGCTAAGTAAACATTCGAAAATCTGACTCCTAATTAGGCTCTGCTCCGAAAAAATAGAGTCGGAGTCAGACTTATTTTTAATTTTTCAATCAAAGTTGGAGTTGGAGTTAGAGGTGTCGCTGGATCGGCTCAAACTTCAATTTGATCCGACTACGTCTTTATGTTCTAACTTCGACTCCAATATTGTACATATGTTATAAAAATATATATTTATTTTTATATTTAACATATATACTAGTATAGTTATATAGTTATATAATTAAAAACTATATAGTTAAATTTAATAATATACTAGTACGAGCTAATTATTATAAAATAATATACTTATACTATGATATAAATAAACTAATAATAATTTAATATATGTAAACATCATAATACTACATATATAATCAAGTATAGAAATAAGTTAGACACTAGTATTTAAATAACTATAGTATAATAAGTTAATAACACATATACAAATTTATTAAAGTATAACAATATGTAATTAGACACTAGAAAGTTTAGTATATAATTAAGTTAGAAATAAGTTAGACATTAGTATAATAATATGTAATACTAATGTATAATAACATGTAGTTAGACACTATAGTAAAAAACTTGTATAGAAATAAATTAGACCCTAGTATAAAAATAACTAATAAATATAGTATAATAATTTAATAAGTTAATAACATGTAATACTAATTCATTAAAATATAATAACATGTAATTAGACACTAAAATTAATATGTAATACTATATTATGATAACATGTGATTAGAAAATTTAGTATAAGTCTAGTATAAAAATAATTTATATATTATTATAGAAGTAAATTAGCAGTGAATGATTTAGATAAGTTAGATATTAGTCCATCATTAAAAGCCTACAAAAATCTCTTTTTTAAAATTGACTAAATATGAAACTAAAAATAAAGCCCAACGTTGAAAGTCCAAATCCAATTCCGTGGAGTCAGATCGGAGTCTATACAAGTTAGAGTTGAAATCAAAGTTTGGATTTGAACTCCGAAAAAGTTGGAGTCGGATTTAGGGAAATCCAACTTTGACTAGGTCGGTGCTCACCCCTATCATCAGTCGTGTACATATCTTCCTAAGATACTAGCAACATAGTTTTGTATAATCTTTCGATGTGAGGTGCCATGAAATGAAGCCTCTGAATCCATCCCCCAATCATCCACCAGATTGAGTACTGCAAGAAATATAGCATCTTGTATTTTTTCAACTACTGCGTTCAATGCATCATTCTCAATACTTTCTTGATTCCAACAGTCTCTCTTGATGTGTCTCGGCTAGCCACAAGTCCAACAAGTAAATTGCTACCCATATCTCGACTTACTCTTGCCTTTTTTCCTGGACTTGACAAGTCCCTAGCATCGATCGTCAACACTCAACAAGAATCATGTCACATACGTCATTGTAATTCAATTTCATCTCGTTGACTGAATTATTTACTGCCATCCTTATGGTCTCCCAACTATTTGGCAACAATGCCAACATAATATTTGCTCTAATCTAATCATCAAACTCAATCTACACATAAGACAATTGATTTGAGATCGTATTAAAGTCATTCAAGTGTTTGGCAATAGACATACTTTATGACATTCTCAGATTAAATAATTTCTTCATCATATACAGTTTGTTATTGGCCCTCAGCTTTTCATACATACTAGACAAAGCCGCTATAAGACTTGCCATGGTTCTCTCCTTAATAACATTGTGTGCCATTGATCTAGACAGAGTGAGCCGAATAACCCCTGGAACATTTCAATCTAACAAATTTCACTCAGCATCGTTCATGATTTTCAACTTCTTTCCTAACAAAGGAAGGTCGAGCCTCTTCCCCTCAATCTGTATCCTTCAATAACCAAAATGATCTATGCCATCGAACTTCTCAATTCCAACCTTTATGTCTTCTCCAAACCTCGTTTAGCCCCCTAAGAACCTGGTTTTGATACCAGTTGTTGTGAAAAACACTCACACACATGATATCGAGACAGACAGTGAAACAATAATGCAAAAACACAAGAATCAAGCAAACACACACAATACACAATATTTTAACATAGTTTGGTAACATGCCTATGTCCACAGAGCTACAAGAGATTTTATTCCAGAGGATATTACAATCACATATTAAGTTACAAGAGCTTCCCTCCACTCATAAATCTCAACTGTCTCTCTTTAGGGCTTCTTTCTCTCTCTAGAGCACTCAACATGCCATTCCTCACGTTTTCACATTCCATCTAATGTATATTG
Source organism: Carya illinoinensis (assembly GCF_018687715.1). Lineage (NCBI taxonomy): Eukaryota > Viridiplantae > Streptophyta > Magnoliopsida > Fagales > Juglandaceae > Carya > Carya illinoinensis. The sequence goes on from NC_056765.1 coordinate 9,008,475, forward strand.
AACATAAATATTACATATTTATTGGAAACAGCTGGGCACTATATATAAATTATATATGGAACATGCTAATCAGTCACCTAGCTCTTACCACTGGGCATCAACGCTAGTTCATTCCTTTCTTTTTTAAACAATTTTTCAGCATCTTTAAATATTTTTTAAAAAATACAGTAGAAGTAACTTTTTAAAACATTTAATAGAAAGAAAAATTAAAATACACTAGCTATTAAACCCTATCACTACTCAATAATAAAACCAATAATAAAAATTAAAAATTAAAAATTAAAATACACAAAGTCTCACTTTTTTACATCGGAGTCCACTTTTTTATAAAAGACTTGTGCGAAACATGTATATGTAGAATTTATCCCTAATACTACTAATAATAAAACCAATAACAAAATCAATACCATACAATTACAAATCAGCATCTAGAATATCAATTGGGTAAAACATGTCTCAAGGCAATTTGGGAAGGTCGACCGCAGCTTTCATCAATAAGAAAGAGCCAGTTGAGAAAGCGAAAAGAACAAGGTCAACTGCAGCAAGTGCCAGTTGCGAAAGTGAAGAGAACAATGTAACGACCCGATCCAATGTTCTTAGGGATAAATTGTGGATATATTCATTTGGGCCTAAATTAGATTAATGGGCCAATAATCATAGAAGCCCAATTGAGGTTTATTGGATGAGATACGTTTCTGTTGGACGTGAAAGTGTACAACTCCAAACACAGTTACCATTCTACATTCCTTTTCATAATACAATTCCAAACCGACTGCTTTCTATAAACTCCAACTGTACACATGTCAAACTGCCACTAGAATTCACTCAATAGAGCTCTCCCAATAGGATTACAATTCCATGATTACCTTCAGGTTAAAAGTCTTAAACCTACCATTATAAAGTCCCTCAAGTGTGCGTGAAAATCACTGTGAACCTTGAAGTAGCTGCACCTTCATTCCTAACCTTATAGCCACGAACAGAGCACTACGCATGTCGGAAACCACCCACCATCCCATCTTTCCGCACGGTTCACGACCTCCACTCAATGGTTGCCACCTTCTCCTCCCATCAAACCAACTCATGCCCCAAGCTGCAAGTCCTCCACTGAGAGAGCCTCGATTTTAGCCACCTCCACACACACACAACCGACGCTCACCATAGCTCAACCTCGAGGACATCGTACCACTACCAAGCAGTTGCACCAAGAACCACCAAACAACAAAGCAACTGCCACCCTCTTCCATTAACCCAACACCAAACAAAAACCAGTGATACACAAGAAACTTAGCATCCTCTATTTTAGCCCCACAAAACAAAGCACCTAAACCGACCACTGCACCTCGACTGCTGACAACGGAAGCTCCACGACCGTGTCGAGACTACACCATAAGCCTCTTTCTCCATGTTACTTCTCTACCTTTGTTTTTTGCTCTTCCTCCCAATGTCAAACAATTTTACGATAGACTCTCTCTGTAAGGGTTCTGTTTGTGGGAAAGTGTAAGTGCAATGAGAGACGACAGTAATAGCTTAAAAATGTGAGAGATAAAGAAGATGAATGACAAAAGTAATGAGAAATTCAATTGCTACTGGGTACTGTGAGGGTCCCTCAACCTCCACAAAATGACAACAATCTTTTAGAATTTTCAAAATGGTTCTTACAAACACCTCTGAGCGTACATATGGACGCAGCCATGATTCTCAAACCTAATGGTTGTGGGACGTGTGGAAAGTAAAATAACAGAAAGCAAAACAAAATAATTGAAAGCAGTTGTAAACGACAGGAAAAAAATGCAAAACACCAAGTTAATTCTATTACATAAACGACAGATAACTTCAGGCTTTTAGATGTTTTCTTCCCGAAATGGTGTCTTCCCCTTTCTTGCTTCAAACGGTGCGTTTTAGTGTCTTTAAGCTCTATGTTTCACCATCTTTCCTTCCCTTTCCCACAGATGCAAGCCTTCTCGACAGAGCTCCTTCCTGATCTTCCTTCCTCTCTAGTGAGCTCCGTACAATCCCTTACAATTAAAGTACCTTGCCCACAAGGTGGGGGGGGGGGGGGGGTAAAGATCACGTATCTTCCATAGTGACTCCCAAGTGTTGTTTTTGGATGCCACTCCTATCCACTTGATTAGGACTTTCGTGATGGCCTAATTGCCCTATTTCTTGACCCTTCTGTCGACAATGGTCTCTAGTTCTGGTAAGATTTCGCCTTCGACATTTACTGGTGGTAGCCATGGTAGGGGTTGATGAGATCACCCAATTTCAATTTCAAACATGAAACGTAAAAACCGGGGTGGATCCTGGAATTGGCAGGTAGATCAAGCTTGTAAGCAACATTTTCGATCCGTTGAAGGATTTTGAAGGGCCCATAAAACCATGGTGACAATTTGAGATTTTGTTGAGCTACAACAGATTTTTGACGATAGGGCTGCAGTCTGAGGTAAACCCAATCCCCTTCTGCAAATTGTCTTTCTGTTCTCTCTTGTCTACATAAAACTTCATTCTTGCTTGTGAGGCTTTGAGATTTTGCTTGAGCAGTGATTTTAATTGCTCCCTAGATCTTAGCAAACTATCCACTGAATTGTTGGATGAGGTGCCTGGAATGTAGGTGAGGAGCTTAGGTGGGTTGTATCCATAGAGGGCCTCAAAGGTTCAGTTTTTGTGGACTTGTGATAGAATGTGTTATACCAGAATTCTTCCATAGACAGCCATTGGGCCCAAGAATTAGGCTTAGTCCCTGCGTAGCATCTGAGATACCCCTCTAGAGTCTTGTTAAGAGCCTCTGTTTGCCCATCTGTTTCTGGGTGATAAGCTGAGTTGTAGTACAATGTTGATCCTTGAAGTTCAAATAGGGATTTCCAAAATGAGCTGAGGAAAATGGGGTCTCGGTCTGAAACTATGGTCCTTGGAAGGCCATGAAGTTTGAAAACTTCTTAAAAGAATTTTTAAGCCGCCATTGCAGTTGTATAGGGGTGAGACATGGCTATGAAATGGCCATACTTGGTCATTCTGTCTATTACTATCAGAATGACAGTAGCCCCTTGTGACTTAGGTAAGCCCTCCACAAAGTCAAGTGAGATAGCCTCCCAGGCTTGTTCTGGAATAAGAAGTGGTCGTAGAAGGCCTGGGTATAGCACGGTTTCTGTTTTGTTGACTTGACATATGTCACATTCTTTCATTGACTTTTTGATATCCTTTTTCATACCCTTCCACCAAAAATCCCTTTTGGCCCTTTGGCAGGTTTTAAGGAAACCCGAATGTCCAACTTGAGGGTCTTCATGTATAAATTTCAAAACCTTGGCCTTGAAGGTAGACTGAGCATCAATCACAATTCTCCATTTCTTTAAGAGTAAGCCTTGGTGTAAGGAAAACCCCTTAGATACTTATTGATTAGAACTAAACTTAGATAACAGCTCCTGTAACTCAAGGGACTAATTATACGTGACCTTCAACTCCTCAATCCAAATAGGGGTAGGAAAGGTAATGACTGCCAGTGAGCCTTCAATGTTGTTAGATTCATGTTGTCGAGACAAGGCATCGGCTACCTTGTTTTCCTTTCCATTTTTATATTCCATGATGAAGTCATAACCTATAAGTTTAGTAATCCACTTTTGCTGGGCAACCGTGCCCACCTTTTGCTCCAATAAAATTTTAAAGCCTGCTGATCAGTTTTGATTTTGAAGGCCTAGCCCAACAAGTAGGGTCTTCATTTCTGAACAGCTACGACAAGAGCCAACAGCTCCTTCTCATAAGTTGATAAATCTAATGCCCTTCCCTTCAAAGCCCTACTTAAGAAGGCTGTAGGTTGCCCTTGCTGCATGACGACAGCACCTATACCTCTTTCGCTTGCATCACACTCTATAGTGAAGGTTTTAGAAAATTCAAGCAGCTCTAATACAGGGGGTGAAATCACGGCAGTTTTGAGCTCAACAAAAGCCTTGGCAGCCTTGTCATTCCAAGAAAATAAATCCTTTTTTAAGAGCTCAGTGAGGGCTGCTGCAATTAAACCATACCCCTTGATGAATTTACGATAGTAACCTGTTAGACCCAGGAAACCCCTTAAGGGTTTTATGTTCTTTGGCACTAGTCACTCCAACATTGCTGCTACCTTTTTAGGATCAGCCTTAACCCCTTTACCAGTCACTATGTGCCCCAAGTATTCAACCTCTGACACCCCAAATATACATTTAGATCTCTTAGCATATAAGCAGTGGCTAGCAAGAGTACTTAGCACCTACTTAAGGTGCCCAATGTGTTCCTCCATACATCTGTTGTACCCCAGTATGTCGTCAAAGAAAACCAACACAAACTTTCTCAAAGATTTTCTAAAGACCGTGTTCATTAACCCTTGGAATGTTGATGGTGCATTTGTGAGCCCAAAAGGCATAACCAAAAATTCATAGTAGCCTTCATGAGTACGAAGGGCTATCTTATGAACATCTTTAGGAACCACTCATATTTGATGCCTGACCTTAAGTCTAGCTTGGAAAACACTAGGGAACCATGCAGCTCATCCAGTAATTCATCAATTACTAGAATTGGAGATCTGTCTCGTACAGTTTCTTGGTTGAGTGCCTTGTAATCCACACACAATCTCCAACTACCATCATGTTTCCTTACTAACAGAACTAGAGATGAAAAAGGGGCTACAACTAGGTCTAATTACCCCATTTGTAAGAAGTTTAGTCACTATTTTCTCTATTTCAGCCTTTTGGTAATGGGGGTATCTGTAGGGTCTAGTGGAGATGGGGTTAGTGCCTTCCTTTAGCACTATTTTGTGGTCATGGGACCTGGTAGGTGGAAGTCCTAGAGGTTCTTGGAATACTCTATCAAACTGTTCCATCAACTCAGTAATTGCTGGGCAGCGAGACTCCTTAGGCCCTTCACTCTGCATAACTATTAATTGTAATAGAAGCCCCTTTCCTTTGTGAAAGGCACTCACTAAGCCCTTATCACCTTCATTAGTGAACGTAGAAGCCCTAAGCTGAAGCCCTTTTAAGTGTACCCCCATCCCTTCCCATAGAAACTTCATACTAAGACTGGAAAAATCCCATGTAATAGGACCCAATCCCCTCAACCATTGTATTCCCAATACAATATCACAACCCGCTAGAGGTAAAACATAATAGGAGGGGCTAAGACTTGTGTTCTGAATAGCAGTTAAGACCTGGGTACAGCTTCCCTGACTTTTCAATATTTCACCACTAGCCACCTTGACCTTGAGCTGACTAGACTCATCTATAGGTATGCTATTTTTTGACGCAATGGAAATGGGTGCTTCCTGAATCCACCAAAAGCACCACCGTAGTAGTGCCTATTTTACCCTTTAATCTCATAGTATTGGGACATGGGGTACCCATGAGGGCACTTAGTGAAATTTCAGGGTTGTTGTCAAGGGTCTAGTTAGGCCCATTGTCTCGTAATTCCTGGGAGTCATAAAAAATTTCCTCTCCCTTTTCTTCAGGTTTATCATCAAAAGCATGAATCAAATAAACTTTAGGAGAGTTACAAACATGTGAGGGGTTTCACTTCTCGTCACAATTGTAGAATAACCCCTTTTTTCTTTTCTCATTTATTTGAATGGAAAATACCTTCTTTGTTGGCATTGTTGATTTGATGTATCTGTTGTTGTTGTCCCCCAAATATCCTCCTTGACTCCCATTAAAGGTTGATGTGCTGCCTTTGTCCCCCCATGTTTTTGTTGCTGGTTTTCTAGAACTAATCAAGTTTTCTTCCTGGATTCTTATGAGGCCAAATACTGCATTCAAATTTATAGGATTTAGTAGGCAAAGAGGGAGCTAGATGTCATCCTTGAGGCCATTGAGAAAACAACTCAACTTGTAAGCCTCGAGTAACCCCCTCAATCGGTTGGACAAGGCTTCAAACTGCCCCTTGTAGATTGCAAAGAGATGGTTTGCTTCAACCTTGTGATGGCCTCCATGGGGTCATCATAAGCTGTGGGACCGAATCTCATTTGGAGGGCCTGAGTGAACGTCAACCAACATGTAAACTGTGCTATCGTTGCTACATCATTGTACCAGATGAGGGCTTTCTCACTCATGTGGTAGGAGGCCATGAGGAGACGTTGTGTAGGAGGTGTTTGATGGAAGTCAAAGTAATGGGAGGCCTTGAAAATCCACCCTACCGAATCCTCTCCATGGAAGTGTGGAAACTCCAATTTAATGCCTCTTTGTATGGGTCTGCGATTGTCACCCTGCTTAAGTTCAGCCACAGGCTGTGGCTCACGATAAGCCAGTTGATTTTGTATTTGAGTTTGAGTAACCATCATGGTTCTCAGCATATCATGCATTTGTCCCATTTGTTCCCTGAGTTCCTGAATGCTTTGATCATGGTGGGCTAGCATTTCTTGATTTTGCTTGGTGGATCTGGTATTATTAGCCATTAGAATCATAGGCTCTCAATACCAATTGTAAGGGTTCTGTTTGTGGGAAAGTGTAAGTGGAATGAGAGATGACAGTAATAGTTAAAAAATGTGAGAGATAAAGAAGATGAATGATAAAAGCAATGAGAATTTCAATTACTACTAGGGTACTTCGAGGGTCCCTCAACCTATTCAAAATGACAACAATCTTTCAGAGTTTTCAAAATGGTTATTACAAACGCCTCTGGGAATACATATGGATGCAGCCATGATTCTCTGACCTAATGGTTGTGGGACGCATGAAAATTAAAATAACAGAAAGCAAAACATCCTAATTGAAAACAATTGTAAACAACAAGACAAAAATGCAAAACGACAAGCTAATTCTATTACATAAACGACAGATGACTTCAACCTTTTAGATGTTTTTTTTCTCGAAATGGTGTGTTCCCCTTTCTTGCTTCAAACGGTGCATTTTAGTGTCTTTAAGCTCTACGTTTCACCTTCTTTCCTTCCCTTTCCCACAGACACAAGCCTTCTCAACAGAGCTCCTTCCTGATCTTCCTTCCTCTCCAGTGAGCTCTCTCTCTCTCTCTCTAGTGCCAAGCTCTCAAGTCTTGAGTTGTCGACTCACCCAACTTAGCCCTAGCCCACCGTAAGCCACAAACAACCCTCACGGTTGAGCTGAAAGCCACGCCACACGTCCCTTCCCTCTCTTTTCCCTCTTCATTCTCTCAGCAATATCCATCTTCCTCTCACATTATTTTCTTCTCCTCGCGCAAGCCAATTTAGTATATGTTAGGTTGAACAGATACAGAGGGCTTCAGGGGATTAAATACGAGATGCCATATGAATTTGCGAGCACTTAGACCCATGAAATGTTGGAATATTTTTAGATTAATAAACGGATATAGGAATATCAGAATACGGTTTAATGTCAATATTATGGATTTAATGTGTGTATATTTTGGGGGTCAACACGTGCTTACATAGATAAAATTATAAGATCGATATATGGAATGATGGGATTTTAGGATTTAATCGTGTAAGATTATTTGGAGGAAATTTATAAACATTAAAGTACTTGAAGAGTGACAAAATTTTAGGATCTGAGAGTTCTAGATTTTTTCTAGTTTTAATAACAAAGCACGTGATTAATTAGGAATTTACGAAAATTACTAACATGTTTATAGTTAATTAGCCGCATCTTGGAAATAGTGGATTAACTCTACAAAGTAAGTAGCATGATCATACTCTTACATGTATCTATGGTAAACAACATGTTTTTTATAAAAATATTATGCATGTATGCCCTCCATTGAAAGTCCCTTTTTACATAGTCATCATGATAAAATTACGAAAATTCATGAATTTACGTGAAGAATTATGCATTAAATTATTTATGAAAATTTATGATTTTATGAAAGAAGTTATTCGTTAAAAGATTTATAAAACATCATGATTATGGGTGAGAGTTATGCATTAAAATATTTTGTAAAAAGCCATGCATGATTTTATGTGAAGATTTAGGCATGAAAAATTATGATTTTATGTAAGGAAACATGTATGATGGAATTTTATGAAAGAATGTGATTGCATTTGAAATCTATGATTTGACAAGTATGCAACTATAATTATCATAAAGTATGAATGATAAGATATGTAACGACCTATGTTATGATATGAAGATAGTATCATATGTTATGGGCATATTGTATTTCCAGGTTGTACATTCTGGTGGTGCACCTAGTGTGTCTACCTTATGTATGGATTCCATAACCCGCAGCCATGGGCATAATCGGAATCTACTTAGATTTTCTAACCGTAATTCACGGAGGTCAACAATGGGTACTGACCGACCCATGACAAGTGAAAGATAAGTTTATGTTTATGTCATTTGCATATGTATTTATGAGTATGTATATTTTTCAAGAAACCTTATGTTTATTATGTTTACTGTATGATGTGTTGCTTAGTCAGTATTCGACTCATTTTTGTATATTTTGCATATCTACGCAAGATAAATCACATCTACATACAATCACTTTTGCGTACTCTTTGCGCATTTCACTAATATGATTGACCAAATCAATTATTTTATATTAAAAAAAATGATGCAGCCAATTACATTAGTGGAGTAAGTAAAGAGTACGTAAAAATGATTATACATAGAATTTTTATTAAAAAAAATACGTTCGTAAACTCTTTTTTAGGATTTAATTAATAAATATTAAATTTATTTATTTATGAAATCTTCCGGTTCATTAAGGAGAAAAAGCTTTTACGATAAAGTTGGGTAGCACACCAGCAATGGCGGAGCCAGAAATTTATTCTATGGGGCCAAATAAAATTATAACAATATATGTAAAATATATTTTTTTCTACTTTTATATAATTTTTTTTACAATATATAATAATCTGATAAGAATATTTACAATAAAAAAATATGTTTAATACAACTTATATATTAAAAAAATATTTGATATGTCAAAAACAATATATTATTAAAATAATATAAAAAAATTTATACAAATATATTAAACAAAAAAATACAGAGTGTCTAAAATTGTAACTTACGTTCTTTTAAACAAACAAAATCATCAAGTATTGAATCTAAATCAAAATTCTTAACTATTTTTCTTTTAATATAGACAATGAAAAATGTTAGAAATACTACTAGACTACTAGTTATAGTTAGATTTTTTTTTTATTTATAATAAAAATTATGTATTTTCTTTTATATGAGATATGTTTTATTTATTTCATTTTTATATTAGATTAAATTTTATGGAGAGGTCAAAATAATTTTTAGAGAATGGGTCAATACATGATAAATTAATATTATTTTTATTAAATCAAAAACATTAACACATAATATTTTTTTTTTTCAAATTTGTAGGGGGGCCATGGCCCCCTCCTGCCCCAACGTGGCTCCGCCACTGCACACCAGTTTTCTACAAATTCTAAAAATGACCATTAGATTATCTAAATGCAATTTTATAATTTGCATAATATTATATGATTTTATATTTGATTATTCCACTCTAAATATTTTTTTATATTGAATTACTCATCTATTAACTAAAATAATTATAAAATGAGGCATGTTACACAACAGCCTCACACCCAACGTATCAATATTTTTAAAGTGTAAAATAAAAGAGGATAAAAGAGTAAAATTATATTTTTCAATGTCGTGAAAAAATATAGGCTGCTGTCTAGAATTTCTCTTATAAAATATCAAATATATGGAAGAGAGAGAGTGTTTATGAAAAGAAAGAAATAATACTGAGAAAGAGAGTGTTTTTGAAAAAAAAAATAATTTTTTAATATTTTGGTCGAGCTAAAATGAATATTAAATATAACCGAAAGAGTTAGTTTACTATAACAGTCATATTAGTTTAGCTTTGAATAATTCAATCTAAGTCATTTTCATCTTTTATTAACCAAGTTATCTATTTTATTTGTATTTGCATAATCCATTACGAATGCTATTAAAGAGCGGGACGTGACAAACAAAGAAGCGAAGAGAAGAAGGTCAATTGAGCCAGTTGAGAAAGCAAAGAGAACAAGGAAGCGAAGAGAACAGGGTCAACTGCAGCTTTCGATTGGGCTTCACAAACATATACAAACACCCAGAAATTAACCGAGTGTAATACCCATTAACTTAATTTGGTTAAATCCTCAATCACTCCCTATCGACCAGAGCAATCTCCCACCAAATGGATCGCCGAGAAGATCAGGACCAAACCACCACTCCCAGACTGAGGTGGCGCTGGAAGCAGAATCTCCGTTCACTTGTTCGAGTCGGAACTCTTATTAGGGCCCATTATTCACCCACGGATAACAAAAAATGTACCCTTTCACCGTCTTCACACCTCAAGTAGATGTGATTTATCTTGCGTATGTATATTTTGCGTATGCTACGGATGGATTTCATGCATTATCTGTTGTTGGAAGTTTAAACAAATCCAACCCAAGACTTTTGGGTATTCGTTTTTTCGGAGCGTCTTCTAGTTTTTTAAAGTTGTCTTTTTATTTATGAGAAATACTCTAACTATAAATGAATTATATAAAAATAATCTCATAAACTGATGTGATTTAATATGATTTATCAAATTATAAATAGATCTAACAGATGAGATAAAGTCACGTTAGTTTATAAGATTTTTTTTGTAATGCATCTTTTTATTTTTCTAAGAATAATTTTATTATCACGGAGTAATATCAATCTTAGCTGCCGGTATATATAGGTTGATGTATTGTAATAAAGAGAGTGAAAAAAAAGTAAGAGAGTGAGGAAAGTTGAGATAAATTTATGCCTTCGTTTATCCTGTTCTATCCCTCTTATAAACTCATACTTTCTCTCCATTCTCAGTCCATTCCACCTCCACGACAAGAATTAGCACCTCCTCTTCCATGCCTGCCTTAACCCTGCCATCATCTTCCGAACTTCATTGGGATTACGACGTATACATGAGTTATTATGGTGTGGACACCCGCGCGCAAGAACTTCATTGATCACCTCCTCTCTGCCTTGGTACGGCCCGGAATTCCCATCTGTTGGGATGGGATGGAGTTTGTAAGGAGGAAGGAAATCTCTAGTAAACTACATAATGCTATTAAAGGATCTCCACTGTGGTTTTGTTCAAAAGCTATGCTTCTTCCAGTAGGTGCCTTGATGAGCTTGTGAAGATCCTGCACTGTAAGAAAACCAAAGACTGCATTGTTCTTCCAATATTTTATCACGTAGATCCCTCGGATATCAGAAAGCAGACTGGAACTTTTGCTGAAGCATTTGCTAGGCATGAAGAGCGGTTTGGGAGGGACATGGAACTGGTGCAGCGGTGGAGGGAAGCTCTTTTGGAAGTTGCGAATATTCCGGTATAGGATACCAGCGATGAAAATGGATATTATATATGCTTTCGTCTCTTGTACTTCTTCATACGTTTTTCAGTTTTAATTTTTTCCTTTCTTTCCGAGTTGTGCTCAAAATTATGAATTGACAGAATATCATTTCGAGTTGGGCTCAAAATGATCATTGTTGACAAATTTAACACAACTTAATTACTTTCCACGAAGTAGAAATTTTTCTCTATGCTTATATTGTTTCTCTACATTGCTTTTGATAAAATGAGCAGGATTGATGAGTCAATGCTCGTTGAGGAAGTCGTTTCTAAAGTTCTTGATGTGATGAAAGCCGTTCGCTCGAATGTTGAAGAGATAAAAACTTTACTAAATCTTGGAACAAGTGATGTTCATTGTGGGCATCCATGGAATGGGTGGATTAGGCAAAAGGGGCATAGCAATAACTGTTTATAACCAAGTACGTGATGAATTTGAAGGGAGCAGTTGTTTATCAAACATTAGAGAAATTTCAAATTAAAAGAGCCTAATGGTTTGGTTTATTTACAAGAACAACTTCTTTCTGATATCCTAGTAGCGAAGAATTTGAAGATTGACAATGTTGTTAAAGGAATCATTTTGATTAAGAAAAACTCAAAAGGATTCTTCTTGTTCTTGATGATGTGTATCACTTGATACAACTAGAGGTATTAGCTGGATGTTCCAAATGGTTTGATCCCGGAAGTGCAGTCATTGCAACGACGAGAGATGGAAGTTTGCTAAACCAAATGCATGTAAATGCAAAATATAAAGTTCAAGCGCGGACTCATTTGGAGTCTCTTCCACTTGTTGGTAGGACGGCTTCCAATATTCTCCCTCCAATAGAAGATTACCATGAGCCCATGCCTAGTGCAAGACTAGCTGAAGCTGCAAAATACCATTCTGGCTGGGATTTCAAGAGTGCAGCAACTGGGTATTATGCCGACTTTTCATGCACTTTATGATTATTATTTTTTTGTCCTTGCTTTTCTTTTTAAATCTTAGGTGAAAATTACCGATCTAATTGGGTTAAAAACATAAGTTTTTGAGCTGAATTAGTTGATGTTTTATAATCCATGTCCACTCTACCAGTACATAAATTTTAGAGACAGATCTCAGTTCTTGAATTATAAAATCTTGTTATCTCAGTCTCAAATGACTAGATAATAACATCCTTTCCACGCCAATTCCAAAGATTCGCAAGCTTTTTCTTTTTTCTTTTTTTTTAATTTCCTTGCACTTATTTTATTGTTCTATTTTCCTTTTGACAATGCTCAGACAAGAATCAAACTTCACAACTGATCAAAGCCTTCCAAGACTCTCCAAATCTAATCCGAATCGTTGGGATGACGATGTCTTCTTGAGTTTTAGAGGTAAAGACATCCGTAAGACCTTCCTCGGTCCCCTCTAATCTGCCTTGGAGCTAGCCGGAATTCGTGTCTTCCTACTCTTAGTTTCATAGACTACTAGCTTCCTGTGAAAAGCTCAGAAGAGGTGAGAACATCTCTGCTGGATTACTCAAAGCTATTGGCCGGATCAAAAATTTCCGTTGTAGTTTTCTCCAAACACGATGCTTATTCGGAGTGGTGCCTTGACGAGCTTGTGGAGATCCTGCATTGTACAAAAACCAACGGCCACTCTCTCATTCCAATATTTCATAATGTGAAACCAACGCACGTACGAGACCAGACTGAAGAATTTGGCCAAGCTTTTGTTTTGCATGAAAACAATGCTCTAGTGGATGCGGAGGGGGTACGTAGGCGGAAAGAAACTCTTAGTACTGAAGCAGCAGACTGTTCGGGCTGGGATCTTGAAAGTGATGCAAATGGTTATTATGCTAAGTCTTATGCTTTTTTTTTTTTTTAATCCTAATTTATTATTTTCTTTAAATATTAGACGAAAGTAGACCCAAAAAGAAAAAAAACAAACAAACAAATTTGAACCAAAAACAGATTGAAAGGAAAAAAAAAAAAACTATTTCTTGCTGAAATAGATGATTGTTCTTTGTTCCATGATCCCTCTAGCTATGAGTATACAAAGGTTAGGGTTAATTACTGAAATGTCTAGGTAGTTTGCCCGTTAGACGGATTAATACCTAAACTTCTTACTCTCTTAGCTTTGTTTGAAACATGGACTCATCTCAACTCATTTGAGTTGAGTTCAAATTTAAGCCTAACCCAACATCTAAACACATAACTCTTAAATTACTAAATATCACTTAACTCAATACCTCTTTATACGTGAGACTCATAATTTTTTTTAACTCAACATATCTTTACACGTGTGACTCACAAATTTTTTCAACTTTTCATAAAAACATCTAAACTAATTTTAACATTCAAACACATCTAAACTCATCTTAAATGGACTCCATAAAACTCACTCATCAAGTCAATCTTTTCATCATTAATATATTGTTAGAAATCAATCAAAATGCCACGTACAGCAGCAACAACAAATTGCTGCCACATAGGTGAAGTGGAAAGGCTCGTATTGTAATTAAAAGTAATAAAACTTAGGGAACGAAGAAATTAGTAAAGAATTTAAGGTAGTTAAGAAAATGCATGCTAAGGTGGCTTGATGAGAGCGAAGGGAATGTTACAGAAATTATATACGTAATGGATAGTAAAGAAGACCGAGTGTTATTAAAAGAAAAAAGAAAAAAAAAAAAAAAAAGAAGGACAAATTTTTCCATAATTGCAAAATCTCAAACTGTTGTATTTATTAACATGACTCTACAAATTATTTTGAACTTGTTATTAAACTTCTCTCTTATAAAAAAATTATTTTAAACTTTTTAATCATTTAATATTGTAGGAGTTGATGACTTGATTCAATAGGATCAAAACAATTGTTTTGAAAATTATACATGTTATAAATTTTAGAAAATACCTACCAATTAGAATATTTCACTTGATATGTCTATTTCTCTTCTACTTGAATTTTTAAGTACTTTAGATTAAACTGCTCAAAAAACAAAAATACTTTAGTTAAAAACTTGAGCCCTCAAGTTTAAGTAAAAAGTAATGTTGTATACAATCGTGGAGTACGCAAGCGCCATACAATTGCTTTGAAAAAGAATGAGATTAACTATTAGAAAGTTGAGAAATGATATTTGCAGTCGTAGAGTGTACAAGCATTGCGTAATCCTTTTGAAAAAAAGTGAGCAAATACAGGATCTACGTGAAAAAAATTAAAATTTTCATAGTAAATTTTACTTTTTTTTCAAAAGGATTGTGTGGTGCTTGCGCACTCCACGACTGTATCTAGCATTTTGGACCCTATTACTATGACATGTCTGAAGAGTTAGGGAGGCCAAGGTAGATTACGCTTGATCTCATTCATAATACCTTACCACAACACAGATTATGCTTGATCTCATTCCATACAGAGGGCAAGGCCCTCACCTAGTTCCAAGGCATGGAAGAGTCGGTACCTTAGGTGATTGGGATGCCTTTGTTAAGGCTTTGGTTGTGAGGTTTGGGTCGAGTTGTTATGAAGATCCTATGGAGGCCCTCGCCAGGCTAAAACAGGTTGGATCTGTAGAAGACTACAAGACCCAGTTCAAGGCCTTATCTAATAGGCTTAAAGGCCTATCTGAGCATTACAAACTCAGTTGCTTCCTTAGCAGCTTGAGAGATGAAATTAGACTTTCGGTGCAAATGTTTAATCCACACAACCTATTGACAGTATTAAGCTTGGCTAAAATCCAAGAAGAGCATGTGGCTTTTTATAAAAAAAAGACTAAGTGGCCATCTAACCCCAACCCAAAACCTACAATCTTAAAATCACCTTGGAAACCCCCAAACCAGCCCAAAACTCCCACAAAGAACCTAATACCCATCCGAAAAGTAAACCAAAGCCAAATGAAAGAAATGCGAGAAAAAGGCCTTTGTTATTTTTGTGAAACCAAGTGGAGCTCGGGTCACAAGTGTCAAAAGCCCAAGCTATACATAATAGAAGAAATATTTGAGACTGTGGATGTATAGACTGAACAGAAGAAAGAAATGGAAGTTGGTGAGGTGAAGCCAAACCAAGAGGCTCTAGAACTTGACCTGAGGACTCTTAGAGACAGTCCTAAAATCTCATTGCATGCGATGTTGGGGCCCCCCAACCTCAAAACTATGAGGGTTGTTGAAAAAGTTGGTGCTGTAAAAATTGTGGTTCTCATTGACATAGGAAATGCACACAACTTTCTAGATCTCGGGGTGTTGCAAAAAATTAAATTACGGATGGATAAAGCCACTAAGGTGTAAGTAAAGGTGGCTAACGGAGTATCAGTGGAAAGTGAAGGAAATGTGGAGCAAGTTCCCTTAACAATACAAGGATCTACCTTCAGGACAGATGCTTATATCCTTGGCTTAGCTGGTTGTGATATGTGTTACCGTATACAAAGTTACTCTATTATTATTAGATGTATATATTATCTTACCATGTATATAGGCTAGATAATAGGAGATTAGTTACGCTCTGGTGTAGAGCATCTTTGACCTACTTTCCTTGTAGGGAGATTGTTTTACGTTGATAATGAAAGGAGGCTGAAAAGGGACAGAACAGTTTTTCACCAAAAACATTCTCATATTCTTGATTTTCTGCATGTTTGACATGGTATCAAGAGCAAGGTTCATAGTTTTGAATTTTTTTTATTTTTATTTTTTTTTATCTTTCTTGCATAATCGGAGCCATCAGAGTTGAAGTTTGGAGTTCTTTATGGATTTCAGTGTCATCGGCGCGAGTTTGTGGATTATTGTGGATTTTGGCGTGGGTTTCGGCGTGCATTCTTTGGCTTGTTGTGGATTTTGGATTGTTGTGCAATTTCAGTGCTTTCCATGTGACTTTCTGCATTCTCCATGAGTTTTTTTTCTCGGGTTCTTCTGGATTTCGGCACTGACTGCAGTATTTACTGGTTTGGTTTATTGTTTTTCGGCACTTTCTATTCTGGTGCCCAAACTTCTAGTTGGATTTTATTTTCTTTTCAGTCCATCATGTCATCTGATAAACTAGACTCGTTCCCTATTCGTTTTACTGGCAAAAATTATTCTGCTTGGGAGTTTCAATTTCAATTATTTGTCAAAGGGAAAGAATTGTGGAGTCATATTAATGGGAGTGATCCCACACCTAAAGATGGCGATACTTTGTCTAAATGGGAAATCAAGGATGCTCAGGTTATGACATGGATTCTTAGCTCTGTTGAGCCTCACCTTGTTCTCAATTTGAGGCCTTATAAAACTGCTGCTGCCATGTGGAATTATCTACACAAGGTTTACAATCAAGACAACACAGGCGTTTTCAATTGGAGTATGAAATGGTTAATTTCACACAGGGAAGTCTCTCCATTGAGAAATATTTTTCTGGTTTTCAAAATCTTTAGGCTGACTATTCAGACATTGTTTATGCTAATGTTCCTGTTGCAGCTCTATCTGCTGTTCAAGCAGTGCATGAAACAAGCAAGAGAGATCACTTCTTGATGAAGCTCCATTCCGACTTCGAAATTGCACGTTCTAATCTGATGAATCGTCATCCTGTCCCATCTCTAGATGCTTGTTTCAATGAACTTCTTCGTGAGGAGTAGCGTATAGTAACTCAGGCTGGCATGGAACATCGGGCCAATGTTAGTGCACCTGTTGCTGTGGCTTATGCAGCATGGGAGGAATAAGGGTAGAGACATGCATGCTGTCCAGTACTTTAGTTGTAAAACTTTTGGTCATATTGCTCTAGATTGTCCCAAGAAGATCTGTAAATACTGCAAGAAACAGGGTCATATCATCTCTGCTTGTCCCATTCAACCTGAAAGGAAGCAGGGTACTGCTTATCATGCCTCCACTGGTGCCTCTAGTTCTACTGCATTGCCTGCTGCCTCGTCGGTTGTTCCTATTCCTGCTCCTACAGCCTTAACAAACCCGAACACACTCACTCCTGAAATGGTACAATAGATGATTATTTCTGCTTTTTCTGCTTTTGGGCTCTCATATAATCATAAAGTTTCTTCTAAGCCATGGTATTTTAACTCTGGAGCCTCTAACCATATGACCAATAATGTTGTTCCTCTTTCCAATGTCAGAAATTATGATGGAAATCTGAAAATTAACACCGTTGATGGCAGTTCTCTGCTTATCAATGCTGTTGGTGATCTTTCTTCTTCCTTAACTGATGTTTTTGTGTCTCCTAACCTCTCCACAAATCTTATTTCTGTTAATCAATTGGTTGATAATAATTGTAATGTCAATTTCTCTCGTTCTGGTTGTGTTGTGCAGGATCAAGTGTCAAGAAAGATGATCGCGAAGGGGCCTAAAGTGGGACGACTCTTTCCTCTTCATGTTTCTCCTTCCACTATTATTCCTAATTTTCCTTTACTTTCCTTTGCATGTAATGTTGATGGTTCTAGAAATAAGATGTGGCATAGACGTCTAGGCCACCCAAACTATAATGTACTTCGTACTTTGTTTAATTCTGGATTATTGTGAGATAAAACATGTTCTTCTCTTGATCTTTCTTTTGATTGTACATCATGCAAACTTGGCAAAAGTAAAGTTCTACCTTTTCCTCATCATTCATCTCGTGCCTCACAATGTTTCAATATTATTCATAGTAATGTTTGTGGGATTGCACCTATTGTTTCTCATGCGCATGACAAGTACTTTTTTACTTTCATTGATGACTTTAGTCACTTTACTTGGGTTTACTTCCTCCGGGCTAAGGCCGAAGTTTTTTCAGTCTTTAAGCGCTTTCTTGCACTTATTGAGACTCAATTCTCTGCTAGCATCAAGGTCTTGCGCTCTGATTCTGGCGGCTAATACATGTCTAATGATTTTTAGGACTTTCTTCAAAGCAAAGGGATCATCTCTTAGCGTTCTTGTCCTTCGACACCACAGCAAAACGGTGTTGCTGAGAGAAATCACCACCTTCTTGATATGGTCAGAACTCTTTTACTTGAATCATCTGTTCCTCCTCGTTTTTAGTGTGAAGCATTTTCTACTTCAGTTCATTTGATCAATCGCTTACCCTCTCCTATGTTAAATCACGTTTCTTCTTTCTTTAAGTTGTTTGGTCATTCTCCTTCATATTTTGATCTTCGTACATTTGGTTGTATTTTTTTTTTTTTTTTGCATCTCCCTTCTCAAGAACAACACAAACTTACTGCTTAGTCTGTTAAGTGTGTTTTTCTTGGTTATGCTATCCCTCAAAAGGGTTATGTTTGTTATGATCCCCATGCTCGTTGTATACGGATTTCTAGGAATGTGATTTTCTTTGAAAATCAATATTTCTTTCCATCTCATGTTGAGCTGTCATCTGCATCTTTATGTCTTCTACCTAGTTTTTCTAATTTTCCAACAATTGTGGAAAGGTTCAAACCTGGTTTTGTATATGAAAGACATAGTCAACATGAGTCTGGTTTCACTTCCATTGTGCCCCCTCCCGATCTTGACCCGACACTTGATCTTGATCCTGCTCCTGCTTCCACAACTCTTGGTCGGTCTACTCGTTCTTCTACCCCCTGATTGGTATGGTTTCTTATCTCCTGTCTCTCTTGTCGCTACTTTATCCACTATTTCCATTCCCTCTTGCTACAAACAGGCCATGGAACATGAGTGTTGGCAAAATGCAATGCAAGTAGAACTTCAAGCACTTGAGGAGAATCACACTTGGGATATTGTTCCTTGTCCTCCTACGGTCAAACCTATTGAGAGTAAATGGGTTTTCTCTGTAAAACTTCCTTCTTATGGCTCTTTGGACCGGTACAAAACTCGCCTCGTAACTTTGGGTAACAAGCAGGAATATGGGGTTAATTATGAGGAGACATTTGCTCCTGTTGCCAAAATGACCACGGTTCGAACCATCTTAGCTATTGCCGCTTCACAGTCGTGGCAATTGTATCAGATGGATGTGAAAAATGCCTTTCTTCATGGTGATCTCCAGGAAAAGAGTTACATGAAGCTTCCCTCTGGTATGACTAATTCTTCTTCTCATGATGTCTGTAAGCTAAGGTGTTCTTTGTATGGGCTCAAGCAGGTGCCCTGGGCTTGGTTTGAGAAGTTTCGCAGTACAATTCTTTCTTTCAGTCAATATGATTCTTCTCTTTTCTTCCACACGTCTGCATTGGGTATAGTCCTTCTCTTGGTTTATGTGGATGATATTATCATTATTGGCACTAACTGTGGTTTGATTACTAAGCTTCAGCAGTGGTTACATGCAACTTTTCATATGAAAGATCTTGGCCAGCTCACATACTTCTAAGATTGGAAGTTCATCATCGGGCCAGTAGTATTTTCGTGAACCAACATAAGTATATTCAAGATCTTATCACTTTGGCTAGTTTGGAGAACACTTCTTCTGTTGATACTTCTATGGAGGTAAATGTCAAATATAGGAAAGATGAAGGGGACCTTCTGGATGATCCTACTCTCTATCGGCGCCTGGTTGGGAGTCTTATCTACTTGACTACTACTCGACCTGATATCTCCTATACTGTTCATCAGGTCAGTCAATTTATGTCTTCTCCTCGACATCTCCATCTTGCTGCAGTTCGTCGCATCATTCGCTATCTTTGAGGTTCACCTACTCGTGGGTTGTTCTTTCCTACCAGCTCCTCTCTTCAACTTGTTGCCTATAGTGATGCTGATTGGGCTGGGTGTCTGGATACACGTCGATCTACTACAAGTTGGTGTATGTTTTTAAGTGATGCCTTAATTTCTTGGAGATGTAAGAAACAAGATCGTGTTTCTAAATCCTTTACTGAGGCTGAGTATCGTGCCATGTCTACTGCTTGTTCTGAAATTGTATGGCTACGCGGTCTTCTTGAGGAGCTTGGGTTTCCTCAGACTACTTCTACCCCTCTTCATGTTGATAACACTAGTGCTATTCAGATTGCCACGAATCCCGTTTTCCATGAACGCACTAAACACATTGAAGTTGATTGTCATTCTCTTCTAGACAACTTGGAAAGTCAGGTGATATCTCCTCCTCACATCTCTTCTGATCTCCAAAGCTATGACTCGACAGCGGCATCAATTTCTTGTTGGCAAATTGTTGCTGGTTGACTTATCAGCATCAATTTGAGGGGGGATGTTACCATATACAAAGTTACTCTATTATTATTAGATGTATATATTATCTTACCATGTATATAGGCTAGATAATAGGAGATTAGTTACGCTCTGGTGTAGAGCATCTTTGACCTACTTTCCTTGTAGGGAGATTGATTTACGTTGATAATGAAAGGAGGCTAAAAAGGGACAAAATAGTTTTTCACCAAAAACATTCTCGTATTCTTGATTTTCTGCATGTTTGACAATATGGTCCTAGGTGTGGCATGGCTCCAAAACCTAGGGACCATCATTTGAGATTTTAAAAATCAAACAATGTAGTTTGTGCATGAAGGACAATAGGTTAGGTTGTGTTACAAGGGTTGCAAAACTCTAAATTAATTGAAGAATGAGGCTTACCTGGCTGCAACAGCTTAGAAAACAAGGGTATTTTATAGCAAATGTTGGAGGCTAGTGACACTGTTAGAAACCAAACCCAGCAAGTTCTCGAGGCTATTTATTAGCTCTTACTATAGTTCTAAGATATATTTTCAGAACCAAAAACACTACCCCCACATAGAGCCTGTGACCATTCCATAATTTTACACCCCGGAACCAAACATATTTCTGTTCGACCCTACTGTTATCCATTCTTTCAAAAAAATGAAATTGAAAAAATAGTCAAAGAACTCTTATCCACAGGGGTGATTCAACACAGCCACAATACTTATTCTTTCCCTGCCCTACTGGTTTGTAAGACTGATGGTTCTTGGCACTCATGAGTTGATTATAGAGCCCTCAACAGTGTCACTGTCAAGAACAAATACCCAATACTAGTGGTGGAATAACTCCTAGATGAATTGTGTGGGGCAACCATTTTCTCAAAGTTAGACTTGAGGTCCAGATACCACTGATCCAAGTCAAACCAGAAGATGTGCCTAAGACGGCCTTTTGCACCCATGAAGGGCACTATGAGTTTTTGGTCATGCCATTTGGCGTGACCAATGCTTCATCTACTAATTTCCTAAGCTTAATGAATTCTATTTTTAAGCCTTATTTGAGAAAATTCATCCTTGTGTTTTTTTACAATATTTTGGTGTACAACAGGAATGAAAAATAGTATGTGCAACATTTGCAAATCACTTTGACCACCTTGAGGCAACATCAACTTTTTGCCAAGATGAGCAAGTGCAAACTTGGAAGTAGTGAAGTGGCAGATTTGGAGTATTTCATATCTTGCTTAGGAGTCAAGGCAAATCCCGAGAAATTGAGAGCCATAGGTAAGTGGCCAATTCCATCTCCCCTCAAATCCCTTAGAGGATTCTTGGGATTAACAGGATATTATAGAAGGTTCATCAAGGGGTATAGGCGTATAGCAGCACCCTTGACAAAACTTCTAAAAAAAGATGGGTTTCGCTAGAATGAGGAGGCTGAGAAGGCCTTTGGAAGATTGAAGGAGGCTGTGATGAAACCTCCTGTGTTAGCCCTTCCAGATTTTACCAAGCCCTTCAACATTGAATGTAATGCTTCAAGCAGGGCAGTAGGGGTTGTCTTGCTACAAGGGGGGCATCCTATAGCATACTATAGTCAAGCTTTGAAGGGAAGTGCCCTAATGATGTCAACCTATGAGAAGGAACTGTCGGCGCTTGTTTCAGTAGTCCAGAGGTGGTGGCCTTATCTCTTGGGGGCTAAGTTGCTAAGTTTACTATGAAAATAGATCATAAAAGGTTAAATTTCCTCCTGGATCAGAAGGTGGGAACACTTATCCAGCAATGATGGGTGTCTAAACTGTTGGGATATGAGTTTTTGGTTGAATATAAGCAAGGGAGGGAAAATAGGGTGGCAGATGCCCTATCACAAAGGAGGGAAGAGAAGAATGGGAAAGAGCAGTGATGACTCTTGCTATGGTGTTAGTTCCTAATTTGACACTTGAAAGTTGTACTCTACAAATGCTAAGTTACAAGACTAATTAAAGTAAGGGAGGGAAGGGAAATTCAACCTAACTACTCATGCAGGGATAATTTGTTATACTAAAAAAACAGATTATATGTGGCCAATGATATGGCCTTTCGATGGAAGTTTTTGGAGTTGTTTCATAATAGCCCTAGTGGGGGACACTCGGGCTATGAGAAAACGACGCATAGGATCATAAGAGAATTTTACTGGCCATGTTTGAAGACTGAAGTGAAGGATTAAATTCATAATTGTGATGTGCGCCAGTGTGTGAAACCAAAATAGTCTCTACCAAGGGGCTTTTACATCCCCTGGCAATTCCTTCGAGGCCATGAAATAGTATCTCAATGGACTTTATTGAAGGGCTATCAACCTCTCAAGGTTTTGACTATTTGTGGGTTATTGTGGATCGGCTAACTAAATTTAGTCACTTTGTTCCTTTGTCTCACCCATACATAGCATCTATGTTAGCCCAACAATTTATGAAGCATGTGCTTAGACTACATAGGATGCCTAATCAGATCATTCCGGACAAGGACAAGACCTTCACTAGCAAGTTCTGAAGAGAGCTTTTCAAGTTACAGAGGGTACAATAGACTTTCAGCACAGCCTACCACCCCTAAACCAACAGCTAATCTGAAGCCGTCAATAAGGTTTTGGAAAATTACCTTTGCTGTTTCATTAGAGATCGACCCTGTGACTGGGCATCATAGATCCCTATAATAGAATAGTGGTACAACACCACCCAACATGCCTCCACCCAGATCACACCCTTCGAGGCCCTCTATGGGTAACCCCACCCGAAACTCCTAAGCTACCAAATTGGATCTACTCAAGGGGAAGCAATGGATTCTATGCTACATTCTAGAGAACAGATAAAGCCGTTATTGAAGCAAAACCTAAAAACAACACAAGAAAGGATGAGAAAGTATGCGGATTTAAAAAGAAAGGAGGGGACTTTGGAGATTGGAGACTGGGTCTTTGGGAGTTTGCAACCTTACCGTCAGCAATCGGTGGCGTAAAGGAGGAATGCGAAGCTCTCTCCCCGTTTCTATGGCCCGTTCCAAGTGAGCCACCGCGTCAGATCTATGGCATATAGAGTTAAACTCCCTGAATCCACCGAAATCCACCCCGTTTTTCATGTAAGTTTGCTGAAAAAAAAAAAAGCTGATAAAGGAAATACACCCTCTTCCTCAACTATCGCTGGGAGTGGTGAAATCTAAGCCGATAGCTGTGTTAGAGAGAAGGGTCCATAAGAATGGGAATTTACTGCTGGTGGAGGTACTAGTGCAGTGGTACGGTCAAGAGAAGGAGGATGCCACTTGGGAGGGTTTAACAAGATGAAAAATGCCTACCCACATCTTGTGGGTAAGGTGTTTTGAAAATGAAGGCTCTATAACATGTCTAAAAAGGAAATACACTATCTTCCTCAACTATCGTTGGGAGTGGTGAAACCTAAGCCGGTAGCTGTGTTAGAGAGAAGGGTCTGTAAGAATGGGAATTTACTGCTGGTGGAGGTACTGGTGCAGTGGTACGGTCAAGAGAATGAGGATGCCACTTGGGAGGGTTTAACAAGATGAAAAATGCCTACCCACATCTTGTGGGTAAGGTGTTTTGAAAATGAAGGCTCTGTAACATGTCTAAAAAGGAAATACACCGTCTTCCTCAACTATCGCTGGGAGTGGTGAAACCTAAGCCGGTAGCTGCGTTAGAGAGAAGGGTCCGTAAGAAGGGAAATTTACTGCTGGTGGAGGTACTGGTGCAGTGGTACGGTCAAGAGAAGGAGGATGCCAGTTGGGAGGATTTAACAAGATGAAAAATGCCTACCCACATCTTGTGGGTAAGGTGTTTTGAAAATGAAGGCTCTGTAACATGTCTAAAAAGGTTTGAGGCTTAATTGGCTTGATGAGACAAATCAAGGAATAAGATGGACTGACCAGTTCCTGATCGTTGATGAAGTGGATGCTTGGGATTAGGCCAATGCATGGAATGAAGGGGTTCTAGAAGACTTTATTTGCTTTTATGTTTGTTGTATTTCCGTTTAAATAAAACAATTACTATTGGTTGTGAGTTGTAATAATGTGACATTGGGTCACGATAGACAAGTCCCAAGTTAGTTACATAAATCCTTGAAATAGGGAATACGTCTATCAATTTCCTTTATGCAAAAACTCAATAAAAATTCTATTTCCTTCTCTCTTACTTTTTGGAGGCACCTCCCCTCGAAGAGAGGTTATCCTTGTTAATTTGAGTCTTACAATTACTCGAGATTTTCTTCTCTTTTGTTGTGTTTTGTTTATTTTCTTAACTATCTTTCTCATTTGAGTTGACATGATTAGGAACGAAGCAGAGTTGATTGCAAAGGTTCTTGAAGATATTTTGTGTAAAGTGAACGTAGTGGGAAAATATTCTTCCACAAAAGAGATTAAAGATTTATTGAAGCTTGGAACAACCGAAGTTCATACCGTGGGAATCTATGGGAAGGGTGGAATGGGTAAAAGAACCTTACCAAAATTCATCTATAAACAAATATGTGATAGATTTGATGGCAGTAGTTTTCTTACAAACATTAAAGAAATTTCAAAACAGCCTGATGGTTCAGTTCGTTTACAGAAACGTCTTCTTCGTGATATCTTGAAAATGGAGAATTTAAAGATCGACAACATTCATGAAGGAATTGATTTGATTAAGGAAAGTCTGCAAGGCAAAAAAGTTCTTGTTGTTCTTGATAAGGTGAATCACATGAAACAACTACATGCCTTAGCTGGAAATTCTGAGTGGCTTGGTCCAGGAAGTAGAATCCTTGCAACAACTAGAGATGAACTATTGCTAATTCGACTCGGCGTGCAAGGAAAATTTAAGGTTGAAGAATTGAATTACTAGGAATCTTTTAAGGTTTTCAATGGGTTTGCCTTCAGGACGGTTGATATAAGAGAAGGTTACCTAGAGCTTTCAATTTGTGCGATGGAGCACGTTGGTGGAGTTCTATTAGCACTTAAGGTTTTGGGTTCTACTCTATGAGGAAGAAGTATTGATGAATGAGATGAAATCATATGACTAGAGGTACTATATTGTGAACCTTCGAAAAAGCTCTCTAATTGGCGATAGCTAGCTCTCTGGTGACCAGGTGAGTTTCACATTTACTTAACTTAAAATCCCTTCTTTACTTAAATCCTTCTCCCTTCCTCCACTACAACCTTCAACTTCCTTTCATCATGGATTTGGAAAACCTAATCACCCAAACAGAAGCACTCTCATGGGAGGATTTATGCCTATCGCCAGAAAATGAGCTTGCACAAAAAACAAAAAAAAAAAGATTTAGCACTCATTGGAAGAATTGTGGCTACACGACCCCTCAACAAGGCATCACTCCATGACTCTTTTAGGGCAGCCTGGAACTTTGCTAGTAAGTTTTACATTGATGATTTAGATTTTAATCTATTTCTTTTTACGTTCCAAAATGCTAGTGATATCTAGAGAATAATGAACCAGACTCCTTGGAATTTCAAAGGGCACCTTCTCATTCTAAAACGATGCCCAAAGGGTTCTGCATTGCAAGATATTAGCCTATGCACATCCACCGTCTTTATCCAAATTGATGGTCTTACTAGAAAAAATGGCTTCTAAAATCGGGATGGCACTTGGGAAATACTTAGGAGTGGATGTGGACCCTTTGTTTGGCTTGGCTAGCAAAAACTTTATGCGAATAAGAGTGGAGCTAGATATCAACAAACCACTGCAACAAGGAATCTGGGAACCTAGAGAAGCTAGAGCAGCATGAGTATCATTTAAATATGAACGACTCTCTGATTTATGTTACGCTTGTGGCAGAATTGGGCACTCTCATAGTTTTTGCTCCTTCCTAAACATCACTCTAGATCTCTTGCCCTATGGACCTTGGCTATGTGCAGACTCTCCAATGTTCAAACCGATTCAAGCACAAGATAGTCAAGCTGGAATTACTAGACTAGCTTTGGACAACATGATAAAGGAAGAAGCTTTTGATAATACCTCCCTTAATTATGAGATTGAAGGCCCTTCTTTTATGGACAAAGGAAGAGGTTTAGCTATCCCAAAAGAAGTTTCTTTAGCTAGTCTAGAAAATTCTCTACTGATGCAAGAGGATTCAACTTACTATTCGGAAGAAAAACAATTCAAGAAACAACCAATTCAGGTTCGGTTTCCTCAAGAACTATTTTCCAGTCCAATCTCTCTCGACTGTGAATTATTTTTTCAGAAAGAAGAACAAGCGCAAAAAGGAAAGTTAGAAAAAGTCTTACCACTCCAAATCGGTAACATCACGGACCAACTACAGTTGGGTTCTTCTCCGATCACTATTCAAGAGCTGGTGGACGGTGGAAAAGGAAGTGAAGTACCGATTGATCCACAGGATGAGAAGACTTCAACTACTATAGCATACAGTATTGCTTAAGCTTTAAATGCTTCGAACCCATTGAAGATGAGAAATTACTTTCCCCCACCAAACCCTTTCCAACCAATCACTCAAGAAGATATTTCTACTCTTCTGATGGGAAACAGGGAACTCTGTAGCAATGCAAAGGAGTCGCCCATGAAGGACCTGCCACCTTACTCAATATTGAATGCAGAGACTTGGCCTTATCGCTTGACGCAGCTACAAGAAGATTCTTCAGCTTCTTCGGGTATCAAGTCCTCTTTAATAACAAATTTGGTTGAACCAACTCTTACACCTAAGTCTTTCATGGGCCCACGGGGATAGTCAACATGAAATCAAATCAACACTTTCGACTAATGTTATAATGGGCCCACAGGATAGTCACTCGTGGCAAACAATACAATGTCCATGGATAAAGGCATCAGACCCTTTTGAATCATTATTGACCGAATCTCCCCAAGGCCCACAGGAAAGTCAACATGCCATGGAAAAATCAACACAAGGACCACTTGAGAAGCAACCCAGTTCAGAAGAAATCTTTTTGTATGAGACAATTTCTAGCCCAAATATAGAAGAAGGTAAGTCTCGCTTTAAACTGCAACGGGGTAGCAAGTGAAAACATGGCCCACCATTCAATGCATACAATCCAACTCAACAAAAGCTGAAGACCAGAAACTACGTCCCCATGATATCTTATAAGCCAATTCAACTCAATTCTCCAAAGAGCTCAGTCACATTGGTTCCCCTCTCAGAAACTGAAGCCTCGTCAAAAAGAATGACCTCCATGGAGACTGAAGATAACCTACTACCGAAACAAAAAAATTCAAAAATTATCAAAGGAATCTGGAAAAAAAAAATCTTGCAAGAGGTAAGGAAGAGGAAGAGGTAGCATGTTTGTTACTATCCATCAACAAAAAAATTTCAAGGAAAGAGAAAAAACACAAAGGAACAGCAAGGAAGAAACCTTACAACAGGTCTTCTCAGAAGGTATCTTCAACTGGAAAAGCCAATGAAGCTGACAAGGCAGGCTCAACCATAACTCCAAAAATTCCATATGGACATTGATATGGAATTGCACGGGTCTAGCCCGCCCAAATGCAATCAGAAATATAAGGGCCCATATAGCTAAGTATAGTCCGGATATTATATTTTTGTTAGAAACTATGGTGTCTAGTGAAAACACCTCATTTATTGTAAATAGACTAGGTTTCGACCTTTTTGTAAATTCCCCTACCTCGAAAAAAAAATAGAAGCCTTTTGCTATTATGGCGACCGTGGGTGGATATAGAACCGGTGCATATTAATGAAAATGCTATTTCTATTTTGGTTTACTCTGATCCACCAAATTATTCGTGGTTGTCTACCTTTGTATATGCCCCAACTCAATGGATACACAAGGCAAATTTCTGGTCACTACTGGATTCAACACATCAATATTTCCCAGGCCCTTAGTGTTGTATTGGAGATTTCAATGATCTAACTAGTCAAACAGATAAAGTGGGAGGTCGGCTAGTCACATCTACTTCTATAGGCAGATTAAAAAGTCTAATGGACTCTGATGGATTAATCGATATAGGCTTTTCGGGACCAACTTTCACCTAGACAAATAACCGCAAAGGAAATGCAATGATTAGAGAACGGTTGGACCGTGGAATAGCCAATCCACAATGGCGCACACTATTCCCTAATGCTTCCATCCAACACTTAATATCTTCATCCTCTAATCACAAGCCTCTCCTGCTAAACACAATGAAGATAAGGAAAAATGCATCCTCTTTTAATTTGAGGAATTCTAGCTCATGAACCACTCAGCAACGTCATTGTCCAAGAAGAATGGAGCCATCACTTCAATGGTAATCCCACCTTCATCCTTTGTAGCAAGATAAAAGAAACAAAACAAATTGCTAAAGCTATGCAATAAAGTCCACTTTGGGAGAATCCAGTCAAATATACAGCAAATTGAAATGGAGATAACCAGCTACAGAATACCATGCCGAATCCATGAAGTCTACGACAAGAAAGTCTTCTTCTTCACAATCTTCAAGAACAGCAAAAGCATGAAGGAACCCATTGGAGGCAAAAGTCACGAATAAATTGGCTCACTACAACAGATCTAAATACAAAATTCTATCATCTGTCAACAACTATTTATCGATGAAGGAATGGCATAGACTCCATCAAGCTAAATCCAAGTATATGGACTATGAACCAAGAAGTGATTGAATCAAATTTCATAGAATATTTCAAATCCATATACACATCCACAGAACCAAATTTCCCAGAAAATCTTGAAAATCTATTTGAAAACCATATCTCTAGGGACGAAAATGAATTCCTAATTGCTTTGCCCTTAGAAGCTAAAATCCACGGAGCTCTTAAACAAATCCCGAACCATTAAGTACTTAGTCCGGACGGAATGACTACCATTTTTTATAAGCATTACTGGCATATTATCAAGAGAGATGTAATCGCAGCTGTGCAAAATTTTTTTAGAAGTGGGAAGCTACTGAAGCAAATAAATCATACCCACATTGCTCTTATTCATAAAATAGCAAACTCAAGCTCCCCATATCATTAACGTCCAATTAGCCTGACAAATGTTATCTACAAAATCATCACAAAGATTCTGGCTAATTGTCTAAAAAGAACTCTACCAAGTATCATCTCCCATTTCCAAACAACCTTTGTACCAAGCTGAAATATTAAAGAAAATTTCATAATTGCCCACGAGATGTTTCATCATCTAAAAAATCACAAGGGGAAGAAGGGTCAGGTGGCTTTAAAAATAGATATGGAAAAAGCTTTTGATTTTGTCGAATGGAAATTTCTCTTTGCTGTCTTAAGAGTGTTAGGTTTCAACTCAACTTGGATAAACCTCATAAAGGAATGCATTACAACAACATCTTTCTCCATCCTCATCAATGGATCCCTTGGAGGTTTCTTCAAAGCTCAAAGAGGCCTCTGACAAGGTGACCCCATCTCGACATTCCTCTTCATTCTATGCACGGAGGTTCTCTCAAGACTCCTAGTAAGATCCGAAAATACAAGGCAATTGGAAGGTATTAAAATCAGTAGAGACAGCCCCCTTATTTCTCATCTCCTCTTTGCAGATGACATAATCATCTTTGGGAAAGCAAAAGAAAGATCGACAAAGACCATAGTAAATGCCTTAGAAAAATATCAACAATGGTCAGGTCACTGTATCAACCAAAGCAAATATTCAATCTACATTACTCAAAATACCAGCCATGCAGCGAGAAGAAAAATATTGGAGGATCTGCCATACAAAGAATCGTCATAAAAAATGAAATATCTAGGAATCCAAACAACTTTGAGCCGTTCAAAAAAAAAGGACTACAAAGAAATGATGAAGAACATTAATAGAAGATTAGAGGGTTGGAATTCAAAAATGCTATCTCAAGTAGGAAGAACGATGCTCATCAGATCAGTAGCAAGCACCATCCCCACTTATCAAATGTCAATGCACTTGCTACCAAAGTCCATCTGTAAGTCTTTAAACAAAAGCTTCAAAAACTTTTGGTGGGGAACCACAAAAGATCAAAAGCATAAACTCTGTCTAAAATCATGGAAGTCTATATGCCAACCAAGAAAAGACGGAGGCTTGGGATTACGACAGATGGAAAACATGAATATAGCTTTACTAGCAAAGACATGATGGGAAATGAGTTAACCAAATGATGGAATATAGCACAAGCTACTCTAAAAAAGAATATCTAAAGTCAAATGCCTTTGTGAACGTAGCTTCCAAGCTCACTAACTCAAGTCTCTGGAAAGAAATTCTGAAAACAAGACCATTGCTAGAAAAAGATACGTGCTTCAAAACAACAAATGGTTTATTGGTGAGAGCTTGGTTTGATCCCTGGATTCCGACGCTGGAAAACTTCAAACCTGTCCCACTCGACCCTTTAGTCGATCTTTCACCAAACCTCATGGTTTCAGATTTGATCAATATGACTAATAGTTAATGGGATCTTCAAAAAATACAATCCCTATTACAACATAACAGTGTCTTAGAAATTCAAAAAATTCCTTTGCCCAGAACAATACAAAGACCGAATAGTCCCATATGGTCAAAAACCCAAAATGGAAAATTCCCAGTCAAATCAGCCCACCATCTTGTATCCAACCTAACAAACACAATCCAAATGGCCATCCCAAATATCTATTGGAAAGAGATATGGACATTCAAAATTCATGATCGCCTCAAGCTCCTTTTATGGAAGATCCTTTGAAATATTCTGCCAACAAGAGAAAGATTAAAAAGTTTTATCCCCTCCATTCCATCCATCAACTGTCTACTTTGTAGTGGGAATGAAGAAACTCTTCTGCATCTCTTTATCCAATGCCCCATTACCAGAATCCTTTAGAGCCAAAGTAAGTGGCCTGAACATCTCCTCATTGGCAATAAACTCCATGGAAGATTGGTTCCTCTTCATTCTAAAACCCAGTAAAAAATTAGGACTCAAGTCACAAGATGAACAGCCCTTCAGAATTTTTGCAATACTAATCCTAGATTTCATCTAACAGATTCTAAATGACACAGTTCATAATAACACAACTCCCTCCCCTCAAAAAGCATCTCAACAATTGAACTACTCATATCAAGAAAATCTTCATGCTTGGCAAGAAAAGCAAAATGCTTTAGTTGAGAAACCTTGGGAGAAACCACATCAAAAACCAATTATGTATCTCCTTTGACGTAGCTATCAGAATATCATCCTCTGTCATCTCAACAGTAAGCAAAAATACAAAAGGGGAGATTATAGAAATATGAACTGAAGAAAATCCTACTACAACCCCGGTGATTGCAGAAGCTTTAGCAGCAAAGCTGGTGCTCAAAATGGCGGAACATCTTCTATATCCAATCATCCTCCTAGAGGGACACTCATAGTTAGTCATTTCATCCATTTCTAGAGAAGAAAATGTTTGGCAAATCACAACGATAACAGAAGACATATCAAGCTCATTGAAATCCCACAAAGATAGGAATTTCAAAAAAATCGATAGATCCCAAAATTGATTTGCGCACTCAGTGGCGCAGTGGGCCGCTACAAACTTAATGTTTGCTAGCATTCCATTAGAAATCATTCCTAGTAGTATTCTGTATATTAATAGTGGGAAAGATCATCCTTAATTTCTACAAAACTCTCTTTACTATTATACAAGCTTAATTAGAGGAAAAAAAAAAGTATTGATGAATGGAAAAGTGTATTAGAATATTTAGGGAAAAATTTGTCATAAAGAGATCCAAAAAATACTTGAAATCCCTTGGGGTATCAGTCAAAGAACATATTCTTTAATATTGCAGGTGTTTTTTAAAGATTAGAGGACAAAGAAAAATCTTATCCAAGTGATGAATCTCTGTGGTTTCTTTTCCGTAGGTGGTATTTGTATTTTCATTGAGAGATCCCTTGTGATGATTTGATAATAAATATATTAAAGTTTTGATTCCAGACATGGGAAGAGCTTGTTCAAACAAAGTCATGGTGTAATCATGATTCCACAGTATGTCCTCTAGGAGCAATGGGAAGCCAGATAATTTCACTTGCATACATTGAAGATGAAGATTTATGAACATTCTCCAAAAGGCCAACATTATTTAAGTAGTAAAAGCTATGTATGAGAGAAACATGCAAGATAACATCTTAATACACAGGAAAAACTCTATTCTAAGATTTGTACAAACCCAATCTATTACTTCATATGCTATCCAGACCTATGCAAAAAACAATCTAAATCACAAGTCCGATGACTCATAACACATTTTGCACCATCAATCATATTGATTTTTTACCCTCTAAATCTGGCTTGTGAACTAGGACCATGAATTTTCGAGGCCACCTACAATTCCCGACTTATCCATCCTGTTGCTGATGATATCTTTCAATTCAATTTCACCTGGAAACCTGCCTTCCTTCAGTTTGGAGAAAACCTAAATGCACAAAAAAGTCCTAATTGGTGAGCACTTCAAAATCTTGGAGCCCAATAATGTAGGTAGCCGTCTAAAGAAGAAATCAATAATTGGGGCAAACCCCCATGTATGCACATCCTATCACATGTAAACTGAACAAAGTAAATGCATAAATTTTGACCAACATGATCAAAATTCAAACACAAAGTAGCAAAGATAAAACATCATGACTGAAATGGAGTATAAACATAACCCAGCTTGTGAGTTTTAAAATGCTCAGTAATTCAAAGAGAGCTAATTGTAAAGACCAATTAGCTTGTTCTGGATGGTTAAAGACCCTAGATTTCTGGTGTACAGGATATGGTGGATGCTACTGTTGACTGAACTATGTATACATTTCAAAATGCATCAAAGGCATGATGTATTTACCATAATCTCTATATGGACTTGCATAGACCAGTGCTTTGGCACGAAAATTGAATGTCAAAGAGAAAAGGTCATTAACCAATTCATTGTTGAGGTAAACTTCAAAAACCCCAGAGCTTTGCAGAAAAGATTGGGCTGCATTGCCAAGAAGCTAGAAGGTTGCAATGGTCCCAAATTTATTTGCTCGCAAAGTATAATACCAACGAGGTGGTGTCACAAATCCAAGCATTGGAAAAATCTGTTCGCCGGCCACTACAATTACAATAGCTCCTATATGAACAACGGGAACCATTTTTCCCAGTAGACGCTTTGGCAAGCTTGGTGGATAATTTGCAAGTAGAACATCAATTCCAAGAAAAGCCATTTCCATCATCTTCTTCATTATCATCGCATTCCCTCTACAGAGTGAAACAAAGCAGCATATTAGAAATACAGATGGGGTTTTTACATGGGAGGAAATACATTAAAAGTTTCCTGATGCAAGCACAAGGCTACTAGTCGAAAACTTCAAAAGCATTCAAAAGACTAATCATGTTTCCCAAAACAGTTGGTGATAGATGGATGCTATGGATATGCATCTATGTTTTTCCTCTAAACATCTTTACTTTTTTCACATTAACTAGCTGATTGAGCTGAGATATTGCATATTTTAGCTATTTAAAACCAATGTATTTTAAATTCATCATGACATTATTATTGGTTTTAAATGAAAAAATGATTAATAAGGATAAATCAAAGTTGTGATTTTAATTGATTAAGGAATTTGTTAAGGAATTTGTTAATTGAATAGAAATAAAAAAAAAATATGAAAATCTGTTAAGGAATTTTTTTCACCAAAATATGCACTAGATAGTGCTCTAGAAAATATCTAGATCCGAATCTCTGCCGATCCTAACTAGTAGGATCCCTTAAATAAACAATCTGGAAAGAGTTTTAGTTTCAGTAGGACTTTGCTGACGGATGGAATCTGTCGTGAAAATGTCTCATGATAGATTGCTGAAATTTCGAGATAACTCTTTTATGTAGTAACTAATTTCTATTCAGCTTCTGTCTGGATAAGTGCAGATCCTCATGGACTCGAATTTCATATAAATGTCTTATCTAAACAACCTCTGAAACTTCTAAATAAACTCAATATTGTTCTAGATAAAGTCAATAATTATTTTACATTCATCTAAAATTACAAACACACTGATAGGATAAAACTTATCATTTTAGTCATCCAGTCCTAGCCAAAATCTTGCATTACAATCTCCCCCTTTGGAGAATTTGTGACGAAATCAACTTTGATGAATGTAATATAAACCTGTCAAAATAAAACCAGCAGACTAGGAAATCGAGTAGAAATTCCAAGCAATATAATCAAGAATAAAAAATAATGATATAGAACAATGACTAAGATTAGTACTATCAAAACTCACAAGATTTAAAATCTAATTCAAAGTCTAAGCGTGTTCTAATCTAACATCAAATTTATGTCCAGCAAAAGTAAATTTTCTCCCCCTCAATAAATTCATTTCAGCAGCAAATTCATTCAACTCCCTGACTCACTAAAAAATGAGTAGCACAAAGGCTATCCCAAGTACAGGAGGATGTCGTGTAATAATTAGGAATAAAAATTCCTAGATAGTCTCCTCGGAAAAAGTTGTTTAAATCTAAACTCGTATAAAATGGTAAAAAGTTTCACAAACAAAAGTGGTGATATGTACAATAAATGGAAGAGTGTAATGAAAATAAAAAGTGCACTAATCATAGACTAATTCATAATTTTGAATTTTTTTTAATGTCGAAATGGAACATAAAAGACTAACAAATTGAAATTAACAATTAAAGATTCAACTACGCTAAACAATTTTTATTAATCTAAAAATTAAATAATAAACTGAAATTAATCTAAAATGTAATTATAATGCATATTTCATAGAAGTTTAAAAAAATAAAAAAAATAATTGACATAAAATAAAATAAACAGCAAATAAAATGCCCGACTTTTAAGTCAAAAATATCAAGAATATACTATAAGTTTCAAATTGCAATTAAATAAAAAGTAAGAAATAAAAAGATCAAGCCAAATAAATGGAGATAGAAATTGAAAGCAGTGGAGGAGGCTAGACTGTAGCAGCAATTGGACCCCTCAATGAGTTCTTCAACGGCGCTGTTGCAGTGTGAGTGAGTGCCCAAGAGAGAAATTGTGTACACGGCGCTCAAATGCTCAATCAAATAAAATTATCTGCGGCTGAATGAAACTGGAAAAAGGTTTGCGGCGCTGAAATGAATAAAATGCTCCTAGAGAAAAATTGTTTGTCGTGCGGCAATAAAACCCCAGGAGAAGAATATTGTATTCCATCCCAGGTCATGTGGAGTGAAATTGTCTAATGGGAAAATAAAATGTGTTGCCAAGTCAAAGTCTCAATCTCCAAATCCTTCCGTGCGGTACTCTTCAATCTAGAGAAAAGGTGTGTTTTATCTCAAAAAAAAAAGAGAAAAGGTGTGTCATAAGTCAAAAGTCCATATATATAGTTGCGTGTGGCTTTCCAAGTCTAGAGAAATTAAGTGTTCCCTATAGGTCTTCAAGTTCCCAAGTCAAAAGGCAATTAAAATCCCCAAGTCAAAAGTCCTACAGAAAAAGTATGATCAATTCATTAATACCAAAAGTGCATTCCTTTTTATAAGTAAAAAGCTCTCCATTTCTTAGCCTATGTAAAAATAAAAATTAGAAATAAAATAAAATAAAAATAAAGAATAGAATATTAAAAATATATTATGCATGTAAAGGAACATTGTCCAATTAAATCACAAATTATAATATTAAGCAAAAATCATGCTATTTATCAATTTAAATCACAAAACAGATTTATACATCTTAATTATTTTTTCATCTAAAATCAATAATAATGTAATGAAAGAATTAAAATATATTGATTCTAAATGTATAAAAATATGTAATATTTCAGCTCAATCACTCCCCTCAAGCAAATTCATTAAACTCCCTCTAAAAAACACACTAACACAAACTGCTCCTAAATTTCACAATACCAAAATAAATCAAAGTTATCTTCTCTCACTACTCCTCATTTTTGTCACTAATCTAACAAAACTCATAAAAGAATAAATATTACTTATGTGTGCCGAGATGAAGACACTAAGAAAGACATGATGAACAACTCTCATGTGTCTCAACTTTTTATGAATTAAATGCACCTAATGTATGAGCATGAATGCAAGTAAAGTCATGACAAAATGAATGAAGTAGTTTGATTGAGACATAAAAACAAACACTTGTTGTATTTCCAATGATAGTTGTCATACGTGAATTTCCAATGAAATGCATGACATGATGAACCATTCGGAATAGTCTTTCTACATGGACCAATCACACTTATGTTCTAGATATATGGGTAAGATAACCACAACAAATATGCACAAATAAGTAGTATGACTTGGTTGAGAAATAAACACAAACACTTGGTGTAAACTGGGTTAGAACTGAAATGTATAATCACATAACACACCAAAACTCATCCTCAATACATGCATAAAAAAATCTCATATGAACAAATATTCAAGTATCCAATATATTTAAGCCCCAACATCACAAAACAACAACCAAAATCCCAATCTCCATATATGCATGCGCTGAACCCTAGAACTTGAAAGAGAGAGAGAGAGAGAGAGAGAGAGAGAGAGAGAGAGAGAGAGAGGGATTCAAATAAAATTTAAGCCTTACCATGACGGATTAGTGAATCAAGATACTCAGAATTGTTGCTTTATCACAAGAAAGACGTAATCGATTGAGCAATGCAAGTAGGACTCAAGGATAAAGGGATGAGAGGGTGTCGTAGGCTGTGTTATCACAAGATAATGGGAAATAATATCAGGAAGGGGGGTTGGGTCTGTATGTTGTGACTTAAGTCACTTAAGTGACTACGGACCATGCGTGTGCCTTGAGCCACAGAGTCCAACTGGGACTTATATCAATATATCATAAACCAAGTACCAGACTTAGACTAATACCCAACACTCTGAAAAACCTATTTTATCATTTTATTTATTTTGCATAAAATTGATAAGTAAAGGAAAAAAAATTTAAAAAAATAGAAAAAAATAAAAATAATCTTTTTCTTTTATATATAAACAGCGAGGCAAGTAACATGCCTAGAAGCATCTTAGTTCAAACATAGTGTCACTCATAAAATAATTTCAATAGAGTATATCCTCTTGTTTGCAACAATCACTATAAATGTTCACTCCTTATAAAATCATCAATTTTAAAGTTCATGTAAGTGTGTGAGTGAGCAAACTTTTATAGAGCAATAACTTTTTCTTTCTTTCTCTCTTTCAATATATTCATGAGTATATTCTTTGTAGATACACCCAAGAGATATTCATGAGTATATGCTAGGGCCTAAATACATGAGTATCTCCTGCAAACACTTGTTTGCACAACCTTTTTATTTGTCCATTTTTGTTGCTCAACTTTTTCCACAATTATTAGAACAGCGATTCTTTCTATAAGGACTTAAGGGATAGATTCATGTAGGATGTTTATCTTTTTCCACAATAATTTAACACTGATTTCTTCTATATGGATCAAATATTTGTGTTTGGCAAGAAGAGATCTCTTTATTATTGTAATAGGGTCAACGAGTATTAGTCAATTCGAGGCATGGACTCTATCTATGTTGAGCATCTCAATAACCAATATAAGCTTGATTACACTATGTATACATATAAGTTCTTCATAGTGTTTTGTAAATGAACTTTGCCAATATAACCCCTAGGGTTAGTATACACAAAGTAAACTGCACAAAATAGAGATATTTATAAGTTCAATAATTTACTATGTGAGAGCACAAATGCTCAAACATTGACATATCAAGTATTCACTTTCCTTTAAAAACACTTTGAAGCAAACCAGAGAAATAGTGCATTTTAAACTAAAAAATAGAAACATAAAACAAAACAAAAATGCATGTCCTGGACTAATGCAATAATATAAGAAATGTAAGAAAGTGTAAGTGGTCCTATTATTGTGACATGGCATCTTCTTTAACCATCCACTTTGTTTTAAATTTTAGTCTATTCTTTTCATCAACATCATTTTGAATAATTTTTTCTTTATTTTTAAAGCAAAAATCTGCCAGTTCACCAAATTTGAAACTTATGAAATTGATTTGTTGACTCATCATCGACTTGATTCTCTAAACTCTTCATTTTCCTTTTTAAGTTTCTTTCACCTTCAATGCACTTGATATAAGTTCAAGCAACAAGGTCTTATATGACCAACAACTCCACAATTATGACAAGTAAAAATAAATTTACCATCATATTTACCTTTTTTCATCATTATTGTGATTGATTTACCATGCAATTTTTTTTTTTTAATAAACCAGCTTAGATAAAGCATGATTTTGAACATTTTTATCTTAACTTCCTTTAACAAAAACAATACATTTAGATGTAATGGCAGCGGATGATGAGCCTAGTTTTTCTTTCCCTTTGAAAGTCGTATATCCTAAGCCAATTGTATCACCACTCATCTTATGAAAACTCAACATCTCTTCTAATTTCTGTGTTACTGTTTTTTGCTTGCACTCCTGAAACTTTTCAAATTCTTTTTTCTAATGGAGCCTTTTGATCATTTAATCTTGATACTTCAACACTAGAAATTTTTAATGCCTTAGAGAGATTATTTTTCTTATTCTCCACAGTAGTAAGTCTATTGAATAACTTCTTGTTGAGTTTCTTTAATTTGACCACTTCTTCACACACATCATTATATGCTTCTTGTACACTCAATTCCTGATCAGTTTCAACAAGTGCTACACCCAAATCACTACAATCACATTCACTTTCAGCTTTTGTTAGTGCAACCTTAGAAAAATCATTCACAATAGTAGAAAAAGCCATAAAATATTTTTCATTATCAAAAAATGAGTTTGAACTTTCAAAATCAGAACTATCACTAAATGTGACATTCGATACTTTTTCTTTATTTTTATTGAAATTTGGACATTCAATTCTTATATGATCATAACCAGAACATTTATGACACTTAACTTTGTTATTTTTCTCATATTTATCTTTATTTCAATTTTCAGATTTTCTTTTTTTCTTTTTGTTTTTTTTTGCGAAAAATTCCTAACCTTATTTTTTGCTTTCCATTAGCTTTCTTGGTAAACAAGAATTTTTTGAATTTCCTTGCAATGAGATCTATATCCTCATCGTTCAAATTTTTTTATCAGAAAAATCATCTTAATCATCTTTTACTATTTTTAAAGCAATAGACTTACCTTTTCTTGTTTGAGGAAACGAGAATTCATATGTTTGTAAAGAATCGATCAGCTCTTCAACCTTTATTGCATCCAAATCTTTGCTTTCCTCAATGGCTATAACTTTTGGGAGAAATCTTTCTGGTAGAAACCTAAGAATCTTTCTCACGACCTTTGAATCCCCCCCCACCTTCTCGCTGAGATTAAACTTGGAATTCACAATATCATTCAGTTTAGCATAAAAATCATTAAAACAGTCATCTTCAAGCATTTTAATATCTTCAAATTTTGATATTAGCATCTGCAATTTCACATTTTTTACTATTTTTATGCCTTCATGTGTAACCTCCAAAATATCTCAATCTTCTTTAGCAATCTCACATATGGATATTCTTTTAAATTTTTCAAGGGATGCCGCTATGAAAATAGCATTAAGTTCTTTGCTATTCTAATTGCAATTAGTGATCTCATCTCTAGTCCAAGCATCAAGAGATGTCTCGAGCTTAGTCCATTCCCGTTCAATTGCATGTCACACACATTCATCCAAAAACTTGAAGAAAGTCCTTATACAAACTTTCTAATAGGCATAGTTTTCCCCATCAAAGTGTGGCGGGACATATAACGATGACGATATAATCTATAAGGGCACGGATCACACTCGGATGAGTAAACTACACTCTGATGCAAATTAAAATTCCCAACATACCCTTGTGAATCCACGAAATTGTTTACCAATTTACTTGAACAAATCGGTTAGATCTCAATATTATGATTAATTAATAAATCAAATACTTAAAGTAAATAAACAAACTTGCATAACACTACGATTGGTTATGAAAGAAAACCATTTAAAGAACTTTTTAAAGGTAAAACTCTATGGGGCAACCAAACTCAAGAAAATCAATCTTATTATTTGAGAATCAATTACAAGTAATCATCAATTACAAAACCTTTGCAACTTAACTCTCTTACTTGCCCATACAAATGACCCGTTTATCTTCTACCGCAGTAGCAGCTAGAGCATCTAGCAATCTTCTAATATTGCCCTTCATTCTGGAACTCCAGTAGCTAAAATCTAATCAACGATTCTCCAAATTTGGACTACAATCACACTTAAAGAGAGAGAGAAAGAATTTTTTCACCAAAATATGCACTAGAAAATACTCTAGAAAATATCTAGATCTGAATCTCTGCCAATCATAACCAATAGGATCCCTTAAATAAACAATCTAGAAAGAGTTCTAGTTTTAGTAGAACTCTGTTGACGGATAGAATCTGTCGTGAAGACGTCTCCTAATGGATTGCTAACTCTGCAGTAACTAATTTTTGTTCAACTTCTATTTTGAATAAGTGCGGATCCTTATGGACTCGAATTTTACATAAATGACTTATCTAAATAACCTTTAAAACTTCTAGATAAAGTTAATAATTATTTTACATTCATCCAAAATTACAAATACAATGATAGGATAAACCTTATTATTTTAATCACTTAGTCATATCCAAACTTATCAACTAAGTCACCTAGTTCTAGCCAAAATCTGGCATCTACACCGACAATTATGTTTCAGATAATCATGGTGTTTGCCTTTTTCGCTTTGTAATTTCTTCATAATTACCACAAGATTCTAGTTCGTTTTAGTTCTTACAAGTTACGCGTCTCTCTTATTGGCAACATAAAAGAATAACTCTTCAATTAAGTGAGAACGAAATGTAGGGATCCTGCATTTTGGACCTTTGTAAATAAAATAACTTCGTTCCAAAAACATAACAGTGTCGTTTTAGTTAGACCAATTTTTTTTTAAAGTAGTGTTGGGAGTTTGGAGTCGGAATTCAGAGCCCACGTGGACTCCCAACTCCGACTCCAAACTTGAAGCAAAGGAGCTGAACTAACTCTGACACCAACTCCGATTTTTGAAAACTTCGACTCTGTCAGGGTTAGAGTGACGTCAAAACTTGAACGGAGTTAGAGTGGTCAGAGCTTTTGCCCACACTTACTTTAAGATTATGTTTGAATAGTGAGATGATCTCAGATATTCTGTAAATAGTAAAAAAACAGTAATAAAAAAATAATGATAAAATATTAAATGATAGTGAATATTAATAAAAAATAAATAAAAAATAATGATAAAATAATAAAAAATAATAGAATATACTGAAAATACTCCACCATCCAAACAGAGGCTAAACCATATGGTTTTAAGTTTTTAACCCTGTTAATACTTTTTGTAAGGGTGGGCAGCGGCGCTCTACACAGCGTTCGCTCCTCTCCCGCATGGCGGGGCAAGCAACACCGCCTGGCATGGGTGGGGGCGGGGCGAGGTATATACATAGGTATATAAACATAAATATTTATATATATACAAAAACATAAATATATGTTTATATAGGTAAATATAAATATATATTACAATTTGTTAAACTTGTTCATAAAGTATGCACTAGCAAATTTAAAAATTATATAGTTTAAAAATTACTACACTATAACTTACATAAAAGATGTAGTAGTAAATTTAAAAATTATATCTTTTTAAATTATAGTCATATTTACAAAATTTAAATTTACAATTTGAATCTAAAAATATATTTTTAATCACTTTTAAATCTAAAAATAATTTTTAAATATAATAAAATATAACCATATTTAAAGTAGAAATGAGACTGAGTGGATTAGATATCCACCCTACACCTCGCCCCCACATCCCGATGGCGGGGGGCTGAGGGGAAAACAACCCCCTCCTCGGTGCGGGGAGGCCGGGAGGGGGGCACCCTTAACTTTTTGGACTTTTATCCGAAATTAATAAAAAAAAAATTCCCTCAATATTTTGTATAATCTTGAGGGCTTTAATTGTGTCAGAAAAAGACACACTAAACGAACGAACAAAAATGATTACCAAGAAAGTGTGCCAATAAAATATACCCGTCATCATATTTTTTAAAGAATAAATCTACTATACTTTCCATTATTATCGTTCTAATTGATCGCTTATCAAAATAATTTTTTTATTTAATGATTAAAAAATTTATTTTAAATATATTAATATATTTTTTATTTTTTTAAAATACTTAAATATATTTTAAAAATATAAAAAAAAAATTAAAAGTGTACTAGCAGAGCACCACTGCTCTTTTCTTAAAGTATTTGTGTGTTTACTTTTTAATATATTTTTTTTAAATACATCCAAAAATGGTTTTAAAAAAACTAAAATAAGAAAAACAAACATAACGCTTATCGGTAAATTTTTCTCGTTAAATGTACCACCATCCCTAATTGAATCTTAGAGTATTTATTATTATTTGTATAAATAATAAAATTAAAAAAATAATAATAATATAAAACGTACTTAATATATCTATCGGCCTCTAAATTAAAATCCTCAAATTCGGACGGCTTGATCATGGTTAAATCATGTTAAATCATTGCTAGATCCAGGAATTCTACCCAACATAAGAATATCATAACTGGACGGCACATGTCGTTTTTCTAAGCTCCTGAAAAATAAGCTCAATTAATTATGTCGTTTTTCTAAACTCCTGGACGTGTGACGTCCCTTCCTTTTGTCTTCCTCAGACATATTTTATAATTATTTTATAAATTATTTTTAAGTAAGTAATAAAATCACGTCATTTTATTAAACATAAATTTTACTATTATAAAATTATTAGTTAGTTGTAAAATGGTTATAAAATAATCGTAAGATTATAAGAATCAAATCATCATATTTTATACATTTCTAAATAACTATATTGTGATGACCCGCTTTTGAGTGTATTTTCGCTGAAATAATTGTTTTTATTTTAATTAATATATCAGTTATTTATTTTAATTTATTTGGTTTTAAAATTGGTTTTTAATTTATTTGATGTTGTGTTTTATTTCTTTAAGTTGTTTTGTGGTTTTTAATCCATTTTCGGCGGTTTGTTCTGTTTTCCCGGAGTGAGGATTGGACCTCATTTCTTTTTGCATCTTTTTTTTCCTTTTTCTCTTTTTTCTTTTTTCTTTTTCCCTTCTTTTCTTTTTCTTTTCTTTTTCTTTTTTTCTTCTTTTTCTTTTTCCTTCCTGCTCCCGCGTCCGAACCCCCCCGATCGGCTCTCTCTCTCTCTCCTCCCTCTCCCTCACGCCGATACCTTCTCTCTACCGGCCCACTGCCGTCCGGCCACCACTCGGCTCGCCACCGGTCCCATTTTCTTCCCCTCCCTCCGGCGCACCACCCCTCCAAAGCCCACCCCCAACCGGCCGGCCGTTTGGCCGGAAAAGCTCTCCAAAGCCTCCACGGATTTTGCTCCGATCCGCCGCCGTCGCTCCACCTCCGGCCACCATTTCTTCACCACTTCATCACCGGTCTCTTGCCGTCCTAACCCACCCATTTCCGGCCTCCAACGACCACCAGAACAGCTCCTACGAGCTTAGTTTCCGATTTGCACTTTCTGGTCATTTCCGACGATTCTGCCGCCACCCACGGCCGTTCATCACTTCCAATAGCTTCACAACCATCCCTAGACCATTCCCTATCAATTTCGTGTCCTAGTTTGTCCCCGTTCAAAAGTGGGTTTTTCACAACCCACGGCCACAGTGAATTTTCATTGTGACGTTACTTTTCCGGCGCCGTTTGCAACGCCGCGTGTTTTCTAAAATTGCCATATAGCGCTGTAAGTATTTTCCAAACCCTATTTTCAGATTTAAATATATATCGCTCATACAATTTATTTATTGTTGTTGGTTGTTGATTCCGGACTGAGTCCGAGGAGTTTCGGGGGTCGGATGGATGGAGGACGGAGTTGTCTGTTTAATTGTTTTATGTTGTTTGATTATTTTATTATGCATTGTTATGGCATTGCATGGTGCATGCACGTGTGTTCGTGGAATTGTGTGAAAAGCCTGTGTATTGGCGTGAGTGGTTTACGGGTGCGTGTGTATCACGACCCCAAGCCGGGATGGGGTATTATCCCGGTGGAGCTCCTCTGGTCACTCGGGAGCGGAATAAACTGAGTGATGTCCCCTGAGTTGTCGCTAGACGACGGGAGCGGGGGCTAGGGGTTGCTTGGCTACGAACGCGCCGGGCGCAGAACCGGGCATCGTCCTACGCACCGACTCCGTGGCCCTTCGCTGGTGAGGGCTAGAGG
Source organism: Carya illinoinensis (assembly GCF_018687715.1). Classification (NCBI taxonomy): domain Eukaryota; kingdom Viridiplantae; phylum Streptophyta; class Magnoliopsida; order Fagales; family Juglandaceae; genus Carya; species Carya illinoinensis. Next base: position 9,052,885 of record NC_056765.1, read on the forward strand.
ATGCTTGGCTATGCACGCGCGGGGCGCGGAACTGGGCATCGCTTGTTAGGTGTCACACGCGCGGTGGTACTCTGCGGTGTGGCATTGGAGCTAGGGTGTGCGGATGACCCCTAGGGGAGGTCATGGTGCACGCGGTTAAAATTGGATAATGGTTTGAGAGACCAAATGGGACTTTTGGCGTGGTATTGGGCCAAATGGACTTTTGGGGAGATATTGGGCCAAATGTGACTTTTGGCGTGTTAGTTAGAAAGGTTGTGTGTTTTTGGGCCAAATGGGTTTTTGGCGTGTGTGGAAAACTGGTGTTTTATGGGCTTTGTGCATTGGGCATGTTTCATGCATCTTGTTTGAGTTTTATGTGTTTTTATCTGGTAGTGTTTGGGTTTTACTTACCTGCGGTACCATTTTTGGTTCCGTAGCTTTTGGTGCAGAGTTAGAGGACGAAGAGGAGGAGGCTGAGCCCGAGGATGCGGCTCCGCCGGGTTGCTGATGCTATGTCTTATATTTGTTTAAAACTGTATTTGTGTTTTGTAATATTTTATCTATGTACGTTTTAAACAGCTTGTATTACGTTAAGAAAAATTCTGGTACTTAGTTATGACTTTCGTTATCCGCTGCGTGTTCTTTCGTGCACATTTGTTGCCTTTGCACACACTTGGCACCCGACGATAGGGTGGTGACCCGGGTTGTCACCATCCGGACCTCTCGATTTCTCCGTGTTCGGGCGTGGGGATTTGGGGGCGTCACATATTAACTAATAATAAAATTTGTTGTAAGTATTGATAAAAAAATTGCTATTGTCAAATTGAATTCTTATTTCATTTCTATCTGTGATGCTGTTTATTATGGAAAATTATATTTAGTATATCATTTTATAATTATTCAATTTTTTGATGGAATTGAATACAAATGATTTCTTTTAAAATTTGTTCTCTAAATTTTTATGTTTTCTTAAATAAAAAACTAATTTTTTATTGACTTTTTTTATTGAAAAATTCAAAAATTTTGGAAAAGAATAATTATAATTATTCAAGTTTAGTTGCCAAACGATATATACTCAAGAATTGGCTCCATTTATAGAATTTGTTATTTGCGAGGCGCTGTGGAGCGGTCCGTCTGTCAAAGCTTGAAAAGCAGCCTGCCATTCACAAGGCGACACGTAAGTTAAAACATCATAAATATTTTACACCTCACCACACATGATCACTAGAAGCACCACACAGAAATTAGCATTTGCATTCTCTCTCAGGTTCATTCCGTCTTCGCTCCAAGCTCAGCATCGCTTTGCACAACCATCAATCCTTGCCGCCCAATAAAGCTTAGTTTCACCGCCACCATCTCAGTCCGACGTCGACATCTCCATTTTTTCAGACCACCTGACCCACACGGACAAAGAAATTTCAAATAAAGAAACCCCTAATGAACTACTAAATTTCTTACAACAAACCATTCTCAAACACCCAGTTATTTTCCACTGCCCTTATCCTACTGACTAGAGGCTAGAATGAGGATCAAGAGTTGTTGTTTTTTTTTTTTTTTTTCTTTTGATCCGGTAAGAAACTCCATTGTCGTTCTAATTAGGGCTTTATGTCCATCCCTCAAATTGATACATCGAAGTCATAGACATGAGATTAAGAAGAGAAATCATTGGTAATGAGAAGATAACAAAATCATCGAGAGACAATCATGACATTAACAAAACTTAGAGATAAATTTCAAAACTCAAAAACTGAGAAAGATTATCGAGAGAGAGCCGATAGAGAAATTTAAAAAAGCAAACACTGAAAAAGATTATTGAGAGAGATTACTGTCTGGGTCTTCGTCATCGTCTGAATCGAGCTCTACCACCGTCTGGGTCCAATGCCGTGCGGGATGAGGAGGTCGAGAGCTTCAGGGATTGAGTGGAAAGAGCAAGGGAGAAAGGGAATAAGGAGTGAGAGAGGGAAGAGTCCTCTGATCGGGTGTCTGCAAATGCAAATTTTGCCCAATAAACCTCTTACGTGGCGCATGGTTATTGGAGGGCTGTTATTTTGGTTTTAACAGCCGGACCGGTCCCCAGGATTTCTCTTGTTATTTTAATAAATAAGAATTAGTTTAAAGATTGAAACTTTTCTGCTTGGTCACTTAGATTTCTCATAGGAGAATTTTGAGTTTTAAGATGAAATATTAAAATATTATTATATTATTATTATTTTGAAATTAGAAAAAGTTAAATTGTTTATTATATTTTGTATAGAGATTTGAAAAAATTGTAATGATGAGATAAAAATTTTATGTTTGAGATAAAAAATTTTAATGACCAAATTGAAGGATTTGAAGATTGCTAAAAAAGTGGGTTTATCATTTTTTTTATAAATTTATTAGACAAATTATTTTTATTTAAAAAAGAAAATACTTTCATTACATACAAATCTCATAAAATTAAATTTTTAAACGGAAGTATCGTGACGTTTTAAGTTAAATTATATTAATTTGTAAATTTTTTTTAAATTTTTTTTTATAATTTTATCACTTTTCCTTAAAAAAAAAACCTTTGAAAATAATTTTTAATCTCAAATTCAAAACCAAACATGAAGGTAATTTGAAAAATGACTCGAGGCAATCTGGGTCAAGGTCAACTGCAGCTCTCGTCAAGACAGAGGGCTGAAAAGCGAAGCACGCTTAGCTGGCTCGCACTTCACCAACCTTATAAATAAATTAAATACTAGCATAGTAACGTGGAAAGTACGATTTTCCAGTTGAATGACATAAAATTTTTAATAAAAGGGGATATCATTTTTTATAAAAATAATTAATTAATATATAATTTAATGCATAATAAATAATTTTAAAAAATATTTTTAGATAAAAATAAGTTAATAAAATATAATATTTTTAATAGATATATTATAGTCAAATGTCACAATAGTTAATATACGTATATATGTAGTTAAATTATATTTTGATTTAAAATTAAATATATAATATTATATATATGTAGATATTACATACCTTAGGATTGTTTTTATCTTCTTATCTTTTTTTGTAGTATGTTTATTTATTTATTTATTTCTTTCTTTTATAAATATAAATGGATACTAAATAAAGATAAAAGGTTAAAAAAAAAAATTGAGAGAGTAGAGAGATTTTTGACATTCTTGACCCATAAAAGACAAATAAAATCTCATCATACGATACTACACGGTACTCACTTGGAATATAAAAAAAAAAAGATAGAGAGATTACAAAGACTTGTATATTCCGACGTTGATACGGAAAAGATAAATAAAACCTCATCTACATGAGTACACGGCACTCAAATATCAAAATATTTGAAAATTTCTCAAAGTTTTCAAAGTTTTACAAAGTTTTCAAAGTTTTAGGTATGGTTTGGTAATAAAAATTTGTTATCTTAAATTTAAAATTCTCATCTTATTATTATAATTTTTTTAAATTTTTATATAAAATATAATAAATAATTCAACTTTTTCTTAATTTTTTTATATCTTAAAATAATAATAATATTAAAATATAATATTTTATCTTAAATTTAAAATTCACATCCCACTTACTAAACAGTAACAAAAACAAATACACATTTTGATTTATAAGTTTTTATCTCAAAAGATCTCAAGTTTCTTCTCAAGTTTTCATCTTTTTAGATCTCACCTTATTTTAATATTGCTCTCTCCAATAACATATTGTAAATAAACAGTATATTAACATGAATATATAGTGTAAAAAAAGTAACAGTTGTACCAACTGTGCGGCAAAATATTTGATGAAAAGAAAAAATATTTGCACATAAAATAAATAAATAAATGAAGCAGAAAGAAAAAAGAGAAGAAGGAAAAAAATTGCACTATTGGTAAATAAATAAACAAAGGAAGCATAAAAAAAAAAGAACAAAAAAACAAATTGACCAAATAGTTTCTCTAGTAAAAAAAAGGACGCAGAAAAAAAAATTACACCATTAGTAAATAAATAAACAAAGGAATCAGAAAAAAAATTAACCAAATGGTTTTAAAAAAAAAACAGCAAAAAGAAAAATTGCACTATTGGCAAATAAATAAACAATGGAAGAAGGAAAAGAAAAAAAGAATTGACCAAATGGTTTCTCTCAAAAAAAAAAAAAAAGCAGCAGCAAAAAAAAAATTAAACCTTTGGTAAATAAATAAATAAAGGAAGCAGCAAAAAAAAAAAGCCAAATAGTTTTTAAAAACAATAAAGGAATCAACAAAAAAAAAATGCACAATTGATAAATAAATAAATAAATAAAGCAGCAAAAAATAAAAAAGGAATTGACCAAATGGTTTCTCTTATTAAAAAAATAAAAAAGTAAGCAGCAAAAAAAAATTGCACTATTGTTAAATAAATAAATAAATGAAGCAACAAAAAAAAAATTGACCAAATCGTTTCTCTTAGTAAAAAAAAAAAAAGAGTAACTAGCAAAAAACAAAAAAAGCATTGCTGGTAAATAAATAAACAAATGAAGCAAAAAAAAAAAATTAACTAAGTGGTTTCTCTCAATTAAAAAAAAATCACTATTTGTAAACAAATAAACAGATGAAGCAGCCAAAAAAAATTGACCAAATGGTTTAAAAAAAGAAATTGTACTATTAGTAAATAAATAAACAAATAAAATATTATAAAAAGTACTATAAGTACTTGTGAGTCTTATCATATTATTAACTATAATAAAGTCAAATTAATCTCATCTCATTTTTTAAAGTAAACATATATTTCATCTAATCTCATCTCATTTTAATATATTTCAAAAAATTTTATTTTATTTTACCTCATTTCTAAAAACAAACAAGATAATTACAAGACAAATGGAGTTAACAAAAAATTGATAAAGTTAACCGAAAACAATAAAACAATATTTTCATTTGATAACCACTTTATATATAAAGATGATATATAAAGATGAGTAGCACCGCTTATTTTGATCATACCATACTTTTTTTTTCTTTTCATATTTTTTAATATATTTAAATATTTTTAAAAAATAAAAAAATATCAATATACTTAAAATCATTTCCTAAATCATTAAATAAAAAAATTTAAAAAAAAAATTTATAACCAGCGGTTACTTGGACATGACTAAGGACACAAGCATTTTCCTAAAGATAAAATATTATTATTATTATTATTATTAAGCGTAATACCCATTAATTTTCGTTAAATCCTCACTCAGTCCCTGTCGACCGGAGCAATCTCCCACCCAATGGATCACCGAGAAGAGGACCAAACCTCCACTCCCAGACGGAGCTGGAAGCGGAAAAGGGACCATTCACCCTTAGATCACAAAGAAGGTACCCTTTCACCGTCCTCACACCTCAAGTAGATAAGGTTTATCTTGCTTATTTATATTTTTGGCTATGTTGTGGCCGCATTTGCCGGGAAAATGGTCACTCCATAAAAGTGAAATTACTTAGCTGTTTTTTTTTTTTTTAAATAATTTTGGATTCGATATTGCTCGACTTTTATGTTAAATGGATGATTTATAGATATTTTGTTTTGAATTTATAATGTGATTTCCGTAGTTTATGCTATTTTATTTTTGAGTAAATATGTGCTTTGAGCGGCACCGATGGCTGAGTTGTATGGTATATAGGTTCGTATCCTGTTGCGGGTTCTGCACCGAAATGCTTCAATTTGGATAATTTTCATTCCAACCAGACATGTTGTGTCGTTTTGAACTTTGTTGTTGTTAATATATAAATTAAATAATTAAATTTACCTTTTCCCATCAGTTTTTGGAATAAGTGATGATTTTATATGGTATTAGAGTAGAGATCCTAAGTTTGAATCTTAACTTTACACTTTATTCCAATTAATTATATGTTTCATGTGTTGGACTCACTCATTTAAGAGGACTCTGGCTCACATGTGAGTGAGATTGTTAATATATAAATTAAATAATTAAGTCTACCTCTTCTCATCAACTAAAACTTTTGGGATTAGTGATTATTTCACAATGGGTTCATTTTTCATTTTCCATGAAATATGTTGATTTCGTGCATTATCTGGTTCTTTCCCTCCTATAAAAACTCAGAATTTGTCTCCACTCTCAGTCCATTCCAACTCCAAGACAACAAGCGCCTCCTTTTCAATTGCCCCGACCCTGCCATCATCTTCCGAATTTCATAAGGATTACGATGTATACCTGCATTTTATGGGCGAAGACACCTGCAGGACCTTCGTTGATCACATCTACTATGCCTTGGTACGGGCCGGAATTGACACCTTTCTATATGACGTGGGTCTTTTTAAGGGGGAGGGTGTCTCTAGTCAACTACGTAATGCTATTCAAGGATCAAGGATCTCCATTGTGGTTCTCTCCAAAAACTATGCTTCTTCCAAGTGGTGCCTTGATGAGCTTGTGGAGATCCTGCACTGTAAGAAAACCAAAGGCTGCATTGTTCTTCCAATATTTTATCACATAAATCCCTCAGATGTCAGATGGCAGACTGGACCTTTAGCTAAAGCATTTGCTAATCATGAAGATCGGTTTGGGAGGGACACGAAACTGGTGCAGCGGTGGAGGGAAGCTCTTCAACAAGTTACACGTCTTTCTCGCTGGAAAGCCAGAAATGCAAATGGGTATTATGCTTTCATCTCTGGTCTTATTTTTGTCTCCATGCATTTTTCAGTTTTATTTTTTGTCCTTTTCTTTTCAGTTAAATGAATTGACGGAATATCATTTCAAGTAATTAGAATAGTTGATCGTTTTCTGTTCCATGCCCATTCTACATATATACAAGGATCGTAATGCTTAGAGAGACATTGGTTCTGGAATTATAAAGTATAGGATGGCGTCTTGTTTTATATAAAAAGTCATACAATCTAGGGGATGATATTGAAACCAAATTTTGGTGAGACAACTAATTAATTAGGGCATTTCATTGTATGCCATTGGATAGGACAATAAACTAATTTAAACAACATATCTAAATGATAATTCTTGATAAATTTAACACAACTTAATTGCTTTCCATGACATATTAGTCTGAAATGACTGAAATCAAATGAAGCTGCCGTCTTGGTCTGGAATCTGGATTACTTATATTTTTGTCGTTCTATCTTTTTCTCTCTGCTTATGTTGTTTCTCTACATTCCTTTTGATGTAATGATCAGGTTTGACGCAATGCTCGTCGACAGTGTTGTTTCTAAAGTTCTCAGGTTGAAGGCCATTGACTTGAATGTTGCCATGGACCCAAGAAGAGAGGATTCTGATGCTGAAGAGATAAAAACTTTACTAAATCTTGGAACAAGTGATGTTCACATTGTTGGCATCTACGGAATGGCCGGCATATGCAAGACAACCTTAGCAAGAGCTGTTTATAACCAAGTACGTGGTGAATTTGAAGGGAGCAGTATTTTATCCTACATTACAGAAATTTCAAAAGTGCCTAATGTTGATCAAGGAATCATTTTGATGAAGAAAAATCTTCAATATAAAAGGGTTCTTGTTATTCTTGATGATGTGGATCACTTGATACAACTGGAGGTATTAGCTGGAAGTTCTGAATGGTTTGGTCCTGGAAGTAGAGTCATTGCAACTGCTAGAGATGGATATTTGCTAAGCCAAATGCAAGTAAATGAAAAATATAGAGTTGATGATTTGGAGTCTTATCTACATTTTGTTCGGAATGCTTCCAATATTCCCCCTCGAATAGAAGATGACCATGAGCTCATGATTGGTGCAACACTTGCTGAAACTGCAAACCATTCTGGCTGGGATCTGACCAAGAGTGTTGCGATTGGGTATTTTGCCGACTTTCATGCACTTTATGATTTTTTTTGTCGTTTCTTTTTCTTTTAAATCTTAGGTGAAAATTGATCTAAAATGGATTTAAAAAATCTAGTTTTTGAGTTGAATTAGTTGATGGTTTTCTATTCCACCCATCAAAAGAAAATAAATAATAATAATAATAAGTTGATGGATTTATATTCTATGTCCACTCCGCCAGTACATAAAAATAACATGCCATCTGTGTAGGTTATCAAATTATACAGAAAGATAGTTAAGCCATATTCATAATGATTTTGATATTACTTATATGCTTGATATGAGCTATTAGGCTAAGTTTGAATGTTGAAGTGATCGCAGATAATCTGTGTATGGCAGTGAAAAAGTAGCGTATAGTTTGTAAATAGTAGTGAGCAATTTGTAAATAGTCTCAAATGAAGATGATAAGATCCTTTCGGTGCCAAAGAGTAAAAGACTCTCAACTGTTTTTCTTCTTTTTCTTTCCCTGTGCTTATTTTATTGTTCTATTTTCCTTTTGACATGCTCAGATCACATGAATCAAACTTCACTACCGGTCAAAGCCCTCTATCATTCTCCAAATCTAATTCGAATAGTTGGGATCACGATGTATTCTTGAGTTTTAGAGGTGAAGATAGGATTAGAGGTGAAGACATCCGCAAGAGCTTCCTCAGTCACCTCATATCTGCCTTGGAGCTAGCCGGAATTCGTGTCTTCCTAGACAGCATAAACCTCGAAAGAGGTGAGAACATCCCTGACGGTTTACTCAAAGCTATTGGCAGATCAAGGATTTCCATTGTAGTTTTCTCCAAATGCTATGCTTATTCCGAGTGGTGCCTTGACGAGCTGGTGGAGATCCTGCATTGTACAAACACCAAAGGGCACTCTCTTATTCCAATATTTCATAAAGTGAAACCCACGCATGTACGATACCAGACTGAAGAATTTGACAAAGCATTTGTTTTGCATGAAAGCAATTCTCAAGTGGATGCGGAGAGGGTGCGTAGGTGGAGAGAAACTCTTACTAAAGCAGCAGACTGTTCGGGCTGGGATCTTGAAAGTGATGCAAATGGGTATTTATGCTAAGTCTAGTGTTTTTTTTTTTTTCTTTATTATTTTCTTTAAATATTAGACGAAAATAGACCAAAATATAAAAGTAAATCTGAAACAAAAACAGACTGAAAGAAAAAATTGCTGCCACATGGGTGAGAAGTAGAAAGGTTGGCAATGTAATTAAAATTAATAAAATTAAGGAAAGACTAATTGTAAAAATTTAAAGTAGTTAGGAAAATGCTGAGTTGGCTTGATGAGAGCGAAGGAAATGTTGCAGAAAATAAAATTGTTCCATAATTACAAAATTTCAGATTGTTTGGTATTTATTAACATGACTTTTCAAATTATTTTGTACTTGTTATTAAACGTTTCACAAAAAAAAAAATATCTAAACATTTTTTTCATTTAATGTAAGAATTGATGACATGATTCAATAGGATCAAAATTCTTATTTTGAAAATTATATATGTTAAAGATTTTAAGAAAATATATCCCAATTGGAAAAACCCACTTCATGTATCTATCTCTCTTCTACTTAGTCCTTAAGTTTGTAAAAACTTAGCCCTCACCTATGGTCTTTTAGATTGAATGTAATTTACTTTAGGGTAGTGCTACCATGCCCCCTCAATTTGCCCACTTGGTGTGGTGTGCCTCCTAGTGCAAATTGCACTTTTCTTTTCTTTTTTACTTTTTATTTCAAACATTTTTTTTAATATGTTTAAACATTTTTAAAAAATAAAAAAATACCAATACACTAATAGTCACCTCTTTAATCAGTAAAGAAATTTTTTTTAAAAAACAAAAATTAAATGTATGAGCAATCAAAATGAAAAGCCATACTTAGCATTATTCTTTATTTCCAGGAATAACAATGCTTGATGTACCGATCAAAAAAAGATAAAAAAACAATGCTTGATGTGAAAACAAATTAATGCCTTTTTTCCTAAAGAAGAAAAAAAATTAATAGACTAGATACTACCAGTCACAAATGATTGATATGATAAGAAAAAAAATTAATAGACTAGATACTACCAGTCACAAATGATTGATATGATAAGTCATTTTCTTCCCCTTTGTTTTGTTTTGTTTATTTCTTTATTATAATTCTCATTTGAATTGACATGATCAGGTTCGAAGCAAAGTTGATTGAGAGGGTTGTTGAAGATGTTTTGTGTAAAGTGAACCTAGTGGGAATAGATTCTTACACAAAAAAGATTAAAGATTTATTAAAGCTTGGAACAGCCGAAGTCCGTGCTGTGGGCATCTATGGGAAGGCTGGAATGGGTAAAACAACCTTAGCAAAAATCACCTATAAACAAATCTGTGATAGATTTGAAGGCAGTAGTTTTCTTTCGGACATTGAAGAAATTTCAGTAGAACCTGATGGTTTAGTTCGTTTACAGAAACATCTTCTTCGTGATATCTTGAAAATGGAGAATTTCAAGATCGACAGCATTCATGAAGGAATCGATTTGATTAAAGAAAGTCTGCAAGGCAAAAAAGTTCTTGTTGTTCTTGATAACGTGAATCACATTAAACAACTACATGCATTAGCTGGAAATTCTGAGTGGCTTGGTCCAGGAAGTAGAATCCTTGCAACAACTAGAGATGAACTATTGCTAACTCGACTCGGTGTGCATGGAAAATTTAAGGTTGAAGAATTGAATTATTGGGAATCTTTTAAGGTTTTCAATTGGTATGCCTTTGGGAAGGTTGATGCAAGAGAAGGTTACCTAGAGCTTTCGATTCGTGCAGTGGAGCAAGCTGGTGGAGTTCCATTAGCACTTAAGGCTTTGGGTTCTTTTCTACAAGGAAGAAGTATTGATGTATGGAAAAGAGTATTAGAATATTTAGAGAGTGAGTCTTCACAAGGAGATCCAGAAAATACTTGAAATCCCTTAGGGTATCAGGGGACAGAAAAATCCTATCCAAGTGATGAATTTCTATGGTTTCTTTTCCGTACGTGGTATCTATATTTTCATTGAGAGATCCCTTGTGATGAGTTGATGATAAATATATGCAAGTTTTGATTCCAGATATGGGAAGATCTTGTTCAAACAGAGTCATGGTGTAATCATATGATTCCACAGTATGTCCTATAGGAGCAATGGGAAGCCAGAGAATTTGACTTGCATATACGGAAGATGAAGATTCATGAACATGCTCCAAAAGGCAGACATTATTTAAGTAGTAAAAGCTCTGTATGAGAGAAACATGCAAGATAACATCTTAATACACAGGAAAAACTCTATTCTAAGATTTGTAAAAACTCAATCTATTACATCATATTCTATCTAGACCTATGCAAAATGCCAAAAAACAATCTAAATCACAAGTCCGAATGACTCAGAACACATTTTGCACCTTCAATCAAATTGATTTTTGACCCTCTAAATCTGACTTGTGAACTAGGATCACAAATTTCCAAGGTCACCTACAATTCCCGACTTATCCAACCTGTTGCTGATGATATCTTTCAATTCAATTTCACCTGGAAACCTGCCTTCCTTCAGTTTGGAGAAAACCTAAATGCACAAAAAAGTCCTAATTGGTGAATACTTCAAAATCTTGGAGCAAAATAACGTAGGTAGCCGTCTAAAGAAGAAATCAATAATCCGGGCAAAACCCCATGTATGCACATCATATCAAATGTAAACTGAACAAAGTAAATGCATAAGTTTTGACCAACATGATCAAAATTCAAACACAAAGCAGCAAAGATAAAACATCATGATTGAAATGGAATATAAACATAACATAGCATGTGAGTTTTAAAATGCTCAGTAATTCAAAGAAAGCTAATTGGTAAAGACCAATCAGCTTATTCTGGATGGTTAAAGACCCTAGATTTTCGGTGTACAGGATGTGGTGGATGCTAATGTTGACTGGACTATGTATAAATTTCGAAATGCATCAAAGGCATGATGTATTTACCAGAATCTCTATATGGACTTGCATAGACCAGTGCTTCAGCACGAAAATTGAGTGTCAAAGGGAAAAGGTCACTAACCAATTCATTGTTGAGGTAAACTTCGAAAGCCCCAGAGCTTTGCAGAAAAGACTGGGCTGCATTGCCAAGAAGCCAGAAGGTTGCAATGGTCCCAAATTTATTTGCTCGCAAAGTATAATACCAACGAGGTGGTGTCAAAAATCCAAGCATTGGAAAAATCTGTTCGCCGGCCACTACAATTGCAATAGCTCCTATCTGAACAACTGGAACCACTTTTCCCAGTAGACGCTTTGGCAAGCTCGGTGGATAATTTGCAAGCAGAACATCAATTCCAGGAAAAGCCATCTCCATCATCTTCGTCATTGTCACCGCATTCCCTCTACAGAGTGAAACAAAGCAGCATATTAGAAATATAGATGAGGTTTTTACATGGGAGGAAATACGTTTAAAAGTTTCCTGATGCAAGCACAAGGCTACTAGTCGAAAACTTAAGAGAATTCAAAACACTAATCATGTTTCACAAAGCAGCTGGTGATAGATGGATGTATGGATATGCATCTATGTTTTTTCCTCTAAACATCTTTACTTTCTTCACATTAACTAGCTCCAAATAATAGTTTAAAGTGTTTAGATCGGAATCACGGATGCCAACAATTAGATTTCAGATAATCATGGTGTTTGCCTTATTCCCTTTGTAATTTTTTCATTTTTACCACAAGATTCTAGTTCCTTTTAGTTCTTACAAGTTACACCTTTCTCTTATCGGCAACATAAAAGAATAACACTTCAATTAAATCCTATGATAAAAGCACATATCCACTACTGCTAATCAATAAACTACCAAATTAAAATGAAAAACTTAGAAAAAAAAAAAAAAGGTTGGAAATTTAATATTACTTGTAAGAGCAAGAAGCACAGAAATTGATGTTGACTGTGTTGCCAAAACCGATTCCTCCAACACCGGTTGGCTTCTGCAACAGAAATCCAAAGAAATGAATCGTAGAGAAACCAAACTAAACCTACTATATAAAACAATTAGAAAAAACCTCAGAGGGAAAGTCCAGGTTTTCTTTGTTAACTGGAGGTGGGTCATGGCCGTCGTGGTGGTGGTGGTGGTGATGGTGGTGGGAGTGTTTAGGTGGCGGAGGTGGAGGAGAGAAGAGATTTAAGAGGTCAGAGACGAGGAGGAAAAGTGGTAATCCTAGCAGAAGCAAATGGGTCCGATCCATTGCCGAACACAACCAATACTCAGAGAGACACAGAGAGAGGGGGACAGGGTAGCGATGTGGGTCTTGACACCAATCGCATTGACTCTGTTCTGTTTGGTTTCATTGACAGCTAGGCTCCAAGCCGTAGTTGGGTTAATCTTAAACCCTTTTAAATCATATCCAACTCCTTCCGAATTTATTTGAATCTAACTATTTTCTTAGAGTTTTGTTATATACAAGCACAATTATATATTAATCTATATATTAATACTGATTTATTTATATTTAAAATTTAAATTAACATTATTTTCAATAAAATTTACTTTTTGATCAATTACATCACATTGATGCACAGATTAGTGCACAATTGTGCTTGCAACTATATTTTTCCATTTTCTTATGTTGTATAATTTCTAATTTTCTATGATCAGTCAAAACTGGCTAAATTTCATTCATTGTGCAATCCATCACTGTCTAGTCTTGAAGTTCTTGCCTTTGCAATCTAAAATTTAGCTAATTAAAATTGTCTATATTAGAAGAGGCAAATGGTTTGCCTTAAATGATATAGTAAATCTCGAAATATGTATTGTTATTGTTCACCCTCTAATTGATTAATTTATGTTGTTTTCTCTCTCATCTCTTTTCCTCTCACTCAAACTCTCTTGATAGGTTTTAAGTATTTTGATGTGTAGGTTATTAGAAATTATGAAAAGTACAATAAAAGACTAGGTCAAAAAATATAAAAAAAATATATACATTAATGTGTAGATTAAAAAAATTAAAAAATAATAATATTTTATTTTTATAGTTAGTGATATGATTAATCCAATGTGGGATATAAAATTATTACGGATAGGAAAAAGGTAAAATGTGAAGTATTATTCAAAATTTACCTAAAACTTTAGCTACATAATCCAATGCCAAATTGCCAATAAAGCCTAAAATATAGCTAAGATTTACTTAAATCAGTTAAATTCGAACAGCAAAAGTCATTTAAAGCATTGGCAATAACCATTGCCTAGTCTAAAATGAAATTCCAATATAGTCTTTTGGACATAATATGAACTTTTAAATAGATTAGTCTACATTGGACTATCTATATTACAATTTAAATAAAAATATAATATTATTTATTTTAAATATATTTGATAAATATTTTTTAATATTTTACAAATACACTTCATATATAAATTAATAGCTTTATTAAAAAATAAAATTATTATTTTTTAACTATTTTTTTCCTCAACCTAATTATTTAATAACTTTATATATTTTTTCCCTCGGATCTTAATCTTTGGAGGGAGAAGCAAAATCGTATGAACTAGATATTCTTCCACTTTGATTAAGGGAATCCAAAACAGATGATGCTGAGCTGTCAGATTGTACCTTAATGGCGGTGAGATACCATGAGTTGAAAGATCAGCATAAAAGCGAGAATTGATTGTGATATGTTTCTCATTGAGGCCGTTTTGAGTGCATTTCAGTCTTTTGGCCATAACTTTAGCTACGGATGTTGGAATTGCGCATAAGACCCCAATTCGAAAAGCTCTTTTCGGCGCACAAGCTATCTACATTGAGCATAGCTCTATGTGCCTTTTTTCGACCTCAAATTCTGCTATTTTCTCCTCTGAATCACTAGTTTTAGTTATTTTTTACTATTTATGATAATATTTTGCTTGTCAATTAGGAAGTCATTTTAAACCCAATTTGGGTTGAATTTTTTTGCAGATTGCTTATTTTATTTCGAATTTCAATTTGGAGTATTTTCGAAATTTTTCTATTTTTGGCAAAATTCGGATAAACACTATTTTTGACAAAATTCGGATAAATACGATTTTTGGCTATAACACTCCGGCTTGTGGACTGATTTTCATTATTGCTTGATTTGATAATATTCAGTTAAACCCTAGAGACTTTTCTATCTGGTTTTGAGCGATTTTTCTCCTGTGAATCATCTGTTGGAACTAGCCTGCAGGATAATCGATATTCTGTCCGGCGTCACATTTCTTCCTTGCTCGCAACAGGATAACCTAAATATGCCTTGAATGGCATAAATCCCATCCCTTCAACCCTCTTTTTACAAGATTGGAATGGGTCCTCACTTCCTAATTCACTCGCTCCCTACCATAACCACATAAAACATCAATTCCCACGGAGTATTTCAATCAGATTGTTTCGTAATTGGCAATTAAATTTTGATGAAGTCCCATGGACTTCCATGGTCTACAAAAACATAAAGTAGTGATTTTTTTTTTTTATACACCTTTGTTTTTAATTTAGCGTTATGTTTCGTGCAATCAATAGAGGGATGATCATCAGTGTTCCAGAGTTGAAATGAGCTCATCCAATTCTTCTTATCCCTGTAGTCTTTTTCTTTCTTGGTTCCTTCACTTCAATCACAATCTTTCTTCAGTGGTGTGAACTCCTCCAACAATGGTTGAGCCTTATTTTGTGTTGTGCATTGTATTAACTCCTCCTTCAGAGCTCGAATTGCTACCAAAACGCACATGCAGATAAAAAAGAAAAATGTAAAACATGAGGGAAAGGGTGAAACGGTTGAAAGAAAAAGAATAAAATAATATTTTAATCTTGGAACAGGACCTGACCAAACTTGGAGAGGAGCTAACATTTACTGTAACGTAAATCTCAAACTTCACAAGTCTAACTAGGCCAATAAAAATGATTTTTCTCATTTTTAATTTTATCTTAGACTTGCATTGGTCATTGCCAATGCTCCAAGGAGACTTTGAGCTCCAGTAAATCAGAAGGAAAATCCAAACTTTGGTGAGTACTGGAAATCGACCAAATGACTATTTTATTCTATCTTTTTTCCTTCCAACGGTCAAACACTCTCTCCCTTATCTAAATTTCTCTTTTTTCTTCCTCCCAAACCTTCCCTGGCATTTTCAATCCCTTCCTACTTTGTCCCTCCCTATCGCTAGCTCATTAAGGCTGTGTTTATACTTCAACACTTCTCACTACTGTTTATTACTTTATTATTACTTTTCACCTACTTTTACTACTATTTCTTATTTTTTATCTATTTTTTATTACTATTCATTATTTTATTATTACTTTTCACTTACTTTTTACTACTATTCACAACTCTTCTCAATATTTCTCAACACCCAAACTCACCCTAAGTCACCATCCAGCAATCATCCTTTGAGGTAGTCTATGATACGTTGAAGTTATAAATCATATTATGGGATTTTGCCCTTAATTCATCTATCCCTCACTGTCGCCAACTCCTCCTCTATTGCAACCAAAGCCCCTTCTAACACTGATGACCTAATATTTGGTATGCAACGAGGTATTTTCATTCCCCCGTGTTCTCTCAATTTTCTTTTTCTTTTGTTTTTAATTTTTTTTAGAAAAGTCTAGTTGCAAGCACACTTGTGCACTAATATGTGCACCAATTTATTGTAATTGGTCAAAAAGTAGATTTTATTAAAAACAGTACTAATTTAAATTTTAAATATAAAAGAATCAGTATTAATACGCAGATTAGTACACGAATTTGTTTGTATGTAACAAAACTCTTTTTTTTTTCCTGGTTTCGTGCTCTAACCCTGCATCAAGGTAACATGTCACTTGTTTGATGTCCTTAGAGTCTTTTAGTTACACAACCTCTTACTATGTCTTGTTCAACTTCCCTGCTTGATTAGGTGATCATCTCTTGAAAACCCATATGAAAATTTCTTCAAGATTCAGTTATCAAAGAAATCCTTTCTGATTTGGAGATTGGCGGATTTTCCATTTTGTTCTAATATTGTAGTTTTAAATACAAGTTTGGTTTGGGTTCTCTCAATCGAGAATATATATGAACCATTTATGATCCCTGGTAACCCATTTCAATTGGGGATTTAAAGTTCTTGTTTTTGTTTCAAAATTTAGTATAGTTTTTTAAGATTAATGATTATAAAATGGCTAGTGATTTGGAAATTGTTGATTGTCTTGTCATTACTTTTTATATTTTTATTTGGTGTGTTTCTTGCCAGGTACTCCTGCACTTTGTGGCACCAACTTCGTGTCACTAAAGTTATTACAAATGAAAAGGCTATGAGAAACAATTTGCTCAACTTCAAAGACCTGGAGAAATCGGAAGCTTGCAGAGGGTCTAGCTAGAATCTGAAGCTTGTTTTCATTCTCAGTTAGGATCAATATTCTGTGGTTGGTTATAGCTTAAGACTTTGACAACCTTTATGAAACAACAAACTAAACTAGCAAGAATGGGTTTTCTCTTGTTGATGTTTTACTCCAAAGAGGTTTTTATGTTTGGCCATGGTCCTGAGATTCCTTCACTGGATTGCTTCTATTTTCCATTGGGTTGCTTCTATTCACGGTGGCCACAAGGTAACCGTCCGGGCATTGACCACTCAACTCATGTTGCCGGCAGCTGGAATTGATTTTTAGTAGTAAATCTTTCAATGTATGGCAGCTGGAATTGATTTTTGGTTGAACATTGCTATTAGATTTTTGTGGGCTGGACTTTGCTTCAGCTTCTAATCATGGGCTCAAGAAATTAAAATTAACACTTTAGTTTGATGTTGGAGTCTTTTCTACGTTTTCTTTTTTGGTTGGATGCTTCACTTTCATCAACTGTTTGGGATAAAATTCAATTGGTTGTATATTTGTTGTAATCCTTATTACGACTTGATCAGCTTAAACACATGCATTATTAAGTGAAGCCTTATTCCTGCTATATGTGATTGGTTACTAGGATTGTTGGTTTCATAAATTTTATATGTGATTGTGGGGTGGAAGGTTTGGCAAAATATGTTTATTGGATAATTAGGTTGATGAAAAAATTAGTTGGAAAATAATAATTTTAGTAAAAATTAAATTATTAATTAACATATGGTTAGTGTAGTTGCAAAATATGAAAAAAAAAATATTTAAAATATTATTATTAAAAAAATAATATTATATTATTATTTTGACTAATCCAACGTGGAGTTATATCTTAAATGGTTTTGGATTCATAAAAAATATGTATTTTTAGCTAAATTTTAGAAATGATTTTGATGAAGCCAATGTCAACATTGTAACGAGGCAAATGCCTGATCTATTACTAAGTCTATAACTATATATATTTAGATCAATGTATTATTATATTCTTTAATATATGGCTATAATATATACTACTAGTATATATTAATAATTGTACAATTTATTATGTAATTTTCATTTAATAAATTACTTAATTAAAAAGGTTAGACCAAATGGATTGGATCGAGCTGATAGCTATCAATTTTTTTATTCAATTCATTCCGATCCCTAGGAATGTCCAGTTTGTAGAAAGTGATGGACTGAAATTTTCGGTCCATCACCACTCCCTCCCCCCCCAACCCAACCCGGGACCGGATTGGACCATGCTCACCCCTAAGTATGAGATAGAATTTATTGAAAAGATCAGTGCATGAGGCACATGCCCTATCTAGAACGCGCTTGGGTTTCACATGCCTTCGTGTATTAAAATATGTGTCTCCGTCATAGCACCACATTAGAGGAATTGACATCTTTAGATATATTAGATATGAAAAAATACTATTTGTACTTACATAATTATATGCGCTGATATGTTAGCTATTGAAAATAATAAAAATTTTAAAAGTTCAAATTTGAAATTCAAAATAAAAAAGAAAACACTAATACAATCGGACTGTTATTCTATTCGATAATGTTGTGCATAAAACCATACCTAGGTATAGCAGTACAACCCACCCCATGCCAACCCTCAGCGCATGAACCTCAATCCTCGGCCCAATTACAGACGCATAAATCCAAGTACTGTCGTCAACTCGACCTAGGTACTTAGAGCAACTTACTCTATAATGTTACTGGTTTCCTTAACTACAGATCTTGAGGAGAAAACGGGTCTCTACCGGCCATTCTAAGAAGAAAGATGCTAAATGATCTCATGAGTTCATCATTTCATTTTGACTATTTATATATTTTTTTAAATTCTTTTTACTTAATGATTAGGGCGGAACTACTAAAATTTTTTTAAAATCATATGAAAATTACAATTTTAAATGTGTTTTTATAAAGTAAATTATATGAAAATTAGTATTTGACCCCCTCAAAATTATTTTTTTATAACTTGCCCCCCCAAACCAGATTTTCTGGTTTCGCCCCTGTAATAATGATTAAGCTAATGATTATTAGTAAATTTGTATATATATTTTTTTAATTTTCTTCTTAATGGTTAAGGATGGTTAAGGATGTTTGAAATAAAATGAAAACAAAATAAAGAAAAATGCAATTTGCACTAGTGATAAGATTGAGAAGGCAATTGCCGCAATTCCATGAAGCTAAGTAGGAGCACCCTTCTAACAAAACAAAATGCAACTATTGAGATGTCTTAAAATTGCACAACAGGATGGAAGAGAAAAAAGAGTCATTTCTGGCCTGCTATGACGATTCAAGCCTAGATTGATGTGGTTTGGAGTCCTTGATAGTGGTCTGGTGCGGTTGTATGGTGTCGGTACATACATTCATGATAATAAAAGAAAAATAAATGTAGAGAAAATAAATAGGAAGAGACACACAAATTTACGTGGTTCAGCATATTGCATACGTCCACATGGCGTTTAGGAAAGGCAAACTCACTATAATATGATTGTTTTACAGTCTCTTATAATCTTTTATCCTTACTATACAATGGAAATTAGGGATCTACTTGCTGGAGAAGATGTTCTCGTTGGAGCTCCCTTCGTGAGGTTGAAGAAGTTGCTGAATAAGAAGTCAAAGTCCCTTTTAATTATATGATTTCTCTTTCCGTGTGCCTATCTACAGTGGTGAGACATGGCCACCCCTCCCTTTGTATGTCTGACCACCTCTCCATTTCCTGCTTTCTCCTGATACTATCACATTTTCCTCCTGACACGCTCATCTTTTGTGACGCTTTTGACTCCCACGTACGGAAATGCAGAAATCGTGACATCGGGATAATGACAATACGAGCCACGCATCCCAAACAACAAGTGCTAAGTATGTATACATGTAAAAAGTATACAATAAAAGTCAAAGCGGATAAATAAAAGAAATCAACTAAGTATCAGAATTTTAAATACATGACTACCAAAATAAAAGCATTTTAGAAAATTATACAGTTATCCAGCAAAAATAAAATAAAAGCCAAAATTACATAGTCAAAAAGGGAAACAAATCCCATGATCCAAAAGTAACCACATGTCACTTCACCGGGGGAGCCGATCCCGCAGGTTCAACATCTTCCTCTGCATCAAAATGAATGATTCCATAAAACGGAACTGTAGTGAAGAATACCACATGAGATTATGAGTATCAGTAAGTAACTAACTAAACAACCAAAGAGATAAAAACATATTTAAACCACCAACATGAATGTATTCACATGCTAAAACATGCATGAGATTAAAAAAAAAAAAAAAACCATCATTTTCTCCTAAAATGACCATTTTCCAACGCATGCTAAAAATTCCGTTTTGGCCCAAAATACACCATTAAATACCATCTGTCATTTTCTTGGAAAATGGCCCAAACATAAACTATCATTTTCTTAGAAAATGGTCATCGTATCCATTTAATCATAAACTGTCATTTTATCAGAAAATGACCCAAAATATCCATTTATCAGTCATTGTAAGTGGGAATTGCAGAAAGGACTCTACCACTATCCCTACTACGTGTACCTTAGGCAGGAATCACAAGCAGGACTCTACCACCGTTCCTGTTTACCGCCATCCCTACAGCTTGCACTGTAGATAAGAATCACAGGTAGGACATATAACTATCTCTGCTTACCAACATCCCTACCGTGTACACAGCATGCAGGAATCACAAACGAGACTTTACCACTGTCTCTGCTTATCACCATTCCTATAGTTCATTTTTCCTCTCTTTCATTCATTTTAATTCTTTCATTACAAACATACCCAAAACTCTCTCTCAACACGAAATTCTAGTTTTCAAACCTGACACATCAAAATGCATGCAAACAATATGTTTAACGTCATGGCATATCACATATAAGATAAAATACACCAACCACAATTCCAAGTGCACAAATCCATAAACTAACTACACAATAAACCCATAGTCCATAATCCATACTCTTCGGACCCAAGGCCCAGCATAACCAATCAGACTATAGAAAACATGTTAGTGTAGAAATATATTTAAATTTCAAGAAATCGTTTGAAAAATTACTTACAATGCTGAAAATGCAAACTCTGGAAGATCGAGTACACAAGACTAAAAATGGGACTCGAAATCAAGGAAACTCGAGTGAAATTCCTGGAAAAAATGAACTGATTTATGAGAGGTAAAATGAAGAGGATGATCGCTGGAAATGGCATTCACGGCAAGGGAAAAATAACCAAGCAATATAAAAATGGAATTCATGGTTTAAGATCAAAACAAGGGCACAGGTTGGGGCCCAAAACATAACACGGACAGACCAAAAAAGGGCACGAAAAGGGGCCAAAACAACTGAAAATGCAATGGTTTTTCAACCTAAATTTTAAAATACCAAAAGGAAACAGAAATAGAGGAAACCGAGCATGGAACTCACGACTTGGACATGAAAAATGGTGAGAAAAACATATGTAAATAAAATACAAAGAGAGAAGGGAAATGCACGGTTTTACAGGAAAAGAAGAACCGAAAATCAAAGGGATTAAAATGCAACTAATGTCAAACAAAAATGGAGGAGATAGCTATGGCACACACTGGTTTTGCAAAAGAAAAAAGAATCGAAAATGCAAGAAGAGGAAATGGAACTGTGTGGCAACAAGATTGCAGAAGAAAGAAAAGAAGTAAACTGAAAAGAAGAAGAGAAGAAGCAGCAGCACACAGTTTGCAGAGGAGAATAAGAAGAAAATGAAATGAAGGAAGCCCTAAAGCTGGCCAAAACGGCACCGTTTGAGAGAAAATAGAGGGTTGAAATGAAGACCAATGGGCTCGGCTTCCCAAGGCACATGGGCTAGGCCCAAAATAGAGAAAAAAAAAATACACTAACAAAGCCTAAACCTAAAAATAAAGGTCCACTAAAATAAAAAATGGTATAATAAAATAGATACAAGGAAATTAAAAACACTATAACTAGATATTACTAACATAAAATGATTAAACCCAACAATAAAATAATTTAAGGTAAAGAGAAATTTAAATGATAAGCAAGAATTAATATCAAGAAAGCACATTAAAATAAAATTCATAACTTAGTAATTACAAAATAATATAATAAAAATTACATTAAATTTAAAATAAGAGAACCATTATTACTAATAAATTAAATAATTTATTTAATTAAATTATAAGAAAATACGAGATATCACATCTCTATCTCCCATCCTCTCCCTTCATTTATTTTTTAGCAATGGTCATTTGGTAGGTTAGGCCTATGAGCTTGGGATATTTTGTGTCTTACAGTAACGCTGCACAACAATCTAGCAGTTGGATTTTAAAACCATCATTTAAAGCGATTTTCCCTTGGGATCTAATTTTGACAATCGTGGAGAATGGTAGGACCAATATATTTATTAGTCGTAGGGCGTTTTTATCATTTATCTTCTCAAATGTTCGCTTAATGGAGGAGATGCGCGCATGCATGTGAATATTGCATATTAATAGTTTTGAATGCGGCGGCCTGCATGCATGAACGATACGTTTAAAATGTGCTGTTTCCAAAAGCATACATTCATGCAACAAACGTAACAAGTACGTATTTCCAATCTGAACGAATTGGAAACCAATCTTTGACGTTCAAAGGATCGAACAGAAAATATATATCTTTATTCAAAGCTAGAAGATCAATACATGATATACTCGCTCGATGAGTCTATTCTAATATATATTGTCAAAATTGTCACTTCACGCATGCATGCAGGACATCAAGTGGTTGTGATATTGATATATCACAACGAATCTAATCGAATATTGTCAAGATCCTCCTCCAAAATTTTATAAAAAAAATTAATTTTATGATATATTAAATATTAAATTATTAAATACTTTTTTATTATAATATATATGGGATATTTTAAAGGATTTGTTATATAAAAAATGATTTAGTATTTTAAAAAACTTAATTCATAAATTAATATAATCTGATATGATACGTAAGAATAAAATTATTTTTATCATAGAATAAATATTACGTATCTTATAAATTTATATCAGTCAATTCGTGGGTTAAATTTATTTTTACAACATATTTTTGTTATATATAAGAAGAGATCATGTCCCTATAATGCTCATGAAAAGAGTTGTCATTTCTCACCGTCCAGAAAGATTTGGTTGGGCTAGTGAATCAGGCATTAGCGGAAGGTTTCCAGCATCCGATACATTACGCAAGGGGGTTGGACATAAGAAGATCCTCTCGCCCTATTGCCCGCAATGTTCAGTCCTGAATTTCATATTTTCTCTTTTCTCTTTTTGTTTTTATTTCTATATTTTTACTATTTACTTTTAATGTTCTTTTTTTTAATTTTTTATAACTATAATAAATTAAATGGATAGATGTGATTTGATGCAGTAAGTCAAATTGTAAAGTTACTTTTATTGTAAAATAAATCTAACAGATTGTATGAAGTCACGTCAATTTGTAAATTTATATTTGTGTAATCTTTTTATATATGTAATAGTTCTCCTTTAATTTGTCACAAAATATTACAACATGCCACTAAAAATAATTTATAATTTATTACAGCAAGTTGTAATCTTTTACGGCGAGTCACCAAAAACAATTTGTGCACTAAATACCATTTGCAGCTACAAGAGCAAAATGTCAAAATTTAAAACTCTCCGCTTCTATTTCATTTTTTTCTCCCCTGATATTGTCTCGTCTTTGTCTATATTTCTCTTTCATGTTGTGCTCGCCGCCAGCCTGCCGCTCCTTTCCACCCCGTTTGTCCAAAACCCTCATCGTTGCCGCACCGCCGCAGTCCAGAGTATTCCACCACCTCCACCCAGTCTCAATTTCCATAAGCTCCCAAACTCTCTCTTTGTTGTAGAATTGGATTTCAATTTTGTTTTTGACTTTTTTGTATTATTTGTTATGTTCCTTTTCACATGTCATGTGATATTGCCATGTTTTCTCACGGTTGACGTACAACAGAAAGTTGACAAAAGGTCGATTGATTCATTAAAGTTGAAAATAAGGACTAAAAAACTTAAAATTAAAATATATAAATCAATATATCCAAAAGACAAATCACAAAAACTATTTTAATATTTAACTCCTTTATAAGCTACAAACGTACTAATTTGTAATATATAATATATACACAGTTTATTGTAGTCGTCAGGGTGCAAGCGCTTTATAATTATGTTGAAAAAAATAAAATAAATATGGGATCCACATTAAAAGAAATTAATTTTTTAATATTAAATTCCATTTTTTTTCAAAACGATTATACGACATTTACGCATTTCACGATTGTATGTAACATAACTCTATAAAAAAAAACACAATTAGTATTAATAATGGATGAAAGAATGGATCTCATGAGAACAATGGAAAGTTATTCTAGCATCAAATTTCCCTTTTTCACATAATCCCCATAACATAAAGACACAATATTCCATAATCTCGTGTCCTCTTTTGCTATTTCATAAAAAGTAATTGAAAAAAGTTATTCTAGCATCGAATTAATTTCCCTTTTGTTTTTAAGACACAATATTCCCATTTCACAACATTCCATTGTTTTAATTAGAATTATATTAAATTTATATAATTAGTTATATATTATTTTATGGACTAAAACAACAGTATGTATTTTAGTCCCCGCATATCAAAATGGATTTAGTAGTCATATACAATACTAAAACAAGCTAATGTGAAGGATACATCATCTATAATATTATTTATGTGATCAAATTTTTAATTTATAATATTTAAATTTTTTTAAAATAAATTAGATCATGTTATGTCATCAGTATAGAAGGTGCCTCATTCGCATACACTTGAGTATGGTCTTAACGTTTTCTAAAAAAATCAACATCTCTTAAAGTTTTGGAATTTAGGGGTGAAAACCGATTCATTCGGTTTGGTTTTTGAGAAAAATCGAAACTCAACCGACATTCAAGAAATAAGGATACAATCGGCCGATAAAGGGGGAGGAAACCATTGACGTTGGTTTCGGTATGATACCGATCAATCTTTGGTGTCCTATCGATGTCGTAAGTGGCTAGAAACTGAGAAATGAAGAATCAGAGATGTGAATCGCAACGAGAGAGAGATGGCTTACCGTGCGAATCGTGATCTTGCGATATGAGAGAGAGAGAGAGAGAGAGAGAGAGAGAGAGAGAGAGAGAGAGAGAGAATTGGGAGGAAGAAAAAGGGAGATTAAACCTAAATTGAAACGGTGCCATTTACAGTGTCGTTTCTATTTTAATTTCTTTGCTCTTTAATAAGTTTAAAACAACGTCGTTATATAAAATATATTTAAAAAAATATAAAATATATATTCGATCAGTTTAGCTGTCAAATTCTGACTCAAATCGAAACCGAACTGGTCGATATCGGTATTGACTTAATTTTACTGCCAACTGACCGGTTTTACACCAGTTTCATCTAATTCCGTACTCATGCGACCGATCTGAGTCGATCCCGATAGATTTTATGATTTCTTGTATAGCCTATCTTGTATGGATTTGAAAGCCGATATCTATTTTTCTACTTCAGATTACACATTCATCCTGATGACATAATTACTAGGGTTCGAGTACTGCTGCATAAGGTACTAAGTGGCTAATAGGGAATGAAAAATGCTAGATCCTCTGCTGGGAAATTTCGCTGGGAGCTACCGCTTCTATTTTTTTTTTTTTCTTAGTGATTAAGTAAAAATTGTTTAATATTATTATGAATTTTTTATATTTTTTAAATATTAAAAAATATTAAAAAAATGATAAAAAAAACACAAAATTAAAAAAAAAAAAAAATATTGACCTAAAGAAACTCCCAACGGTGGCCCTGACACAATCCATAAAGAATAGCATCAGATCTGCCATATACCTGCATGCACATGGTTTCTTGTCCTTTTGAAAAGCACTTTCTTGCTAACAGAGTAGTAGTTGCCGTCCAACTTCACCTTACCCAACTTTTTTGCAGTGACAGACTCTTATCAATCATTGATAATCAATCATGATCTGGTGATTGTGGATTGGAAAATGATAACATACTACGTTCGCAATTTTTTTCCAACCTTCCAAAAAAATAATAATTTTTTAAATATTTATTTTAATTTTAATTTTGATTTAATGTGGTTGAAATTTTAAAAAATATTATTTTATTAATAAATTGTAGTTAGATTGTAATGGTATCATCTCCCTTGTTGATTATATTTCACCTTTTTTTTCTTTTTTCATTTTTTTGACCTTTTCTACTCACTTTCTTCAATGAAGGATTTTTTTAAAATTTTAACCACATCAAATCAAAATTAAAATTAAAATAAATATTTAAAAAATTATTATTTTTTTGGAAGGTTGGAGAAAAATTGTGAACGTAGTATCTTATCATTTAATAATACTTTTTCTAATATTAATTTAATTAGAATATAATTATTATTAACATTTAATAATACTTTTTTAATATTAATTTAATTATAATATAATAATATTAATGTAATATAATATAATTATTATCATTAAAATTTAATAATACTTTTTTTAATATTAATCTAATTATAATATAATTATTATTAACATTTAATTGATAGAATTATAAAATGTGAGAAAATAAATTAAATAAAAAATTTATTAATTTAATAATATTTTATTATTATATAGAGAATGAATGACTAATCTAATATAAGAATTAAATTTTGATAAAATAATTAAATATAAAAAAATGTTAATATTGACCAAGGTAAATTTAATCAAATCAATGTCCAATGTTCTCAGATTGTGAAAAATACCTACCTGATGACACAGTACGCGTCTAAAGAACGACTGATCTTTTGTAACGAGACAATGTCCGGCAAGTAAAACACGTTACCAGGACACGCTAATGTGCTGTCTTTTCTCAGAACATCCTGTAAATTTGATTGCATTGATTCCTCACGCTACAAGGACACATATAGGAAATACCACCGACAATTTGACGTTAATAATTTATGGAAAAAGTTTCAAACTATAATTATTTTCTAGAAGCGGTTGTCCCAAAACAATAAATTTTTTCTTGCAAGATTATGTTTGTAGAAAATAGATAATTAGCACTTTGACCAAAAAGTCAAAAACTATTTGTGGCGGCTTCAGTTCATAAAAATGAGTAATATTAGGAGTAAAAGTTGTGGGAAAAGGTTCACGAATTACCCTTAGGGACTTGGGAAAAGAAGTCATTCCCATCAAATACTAGGGTCGGCAAAGCTGTAACCCGCTAGTACTTCTTGTCATCGAAATTAGAACCATTCGACAACAAAATCAATAAGTATTTCTGGCAAGCTTAGCTGACTTTTTCCGCCACGTTTGCAGCGAGAAAAAGTCACCATTTCGACGAGTTCGGCTATTTCAAGAAAAATATTTTTGTGGCGGATTATAATCAGCGAGCTTCCCATATTTAAAATCGGTCGAAAAAATGATAATGTGCAAACACATTTTACCACACGTCACGTTACATATTTTAAAATGATGATATTTGAATAATGTTGTTCTCCTAAGTAGGTAGGTAGGTGGGTAGAAAGGGGGGGGGGGGGGGGGGGGGGGCGGTGGTACGTGAAAAATATTATGTATCGATCCTTCTCCTAATAATTTTGTCCAACAATTTTACAATATTTAATGAATGGTTTCTTTTCATTTCATGCTTTTCATTTTTCATGCACTTTGTGACTTTCGATACCGTGATGATTTTGTAGCCATGAAATAGAAGGCTGCATCTATATTTATATATATATATATATATACATAGTCATGCATGCAGGTGGGAACAAGAGCTGTAAACTATAACGTACGATTAGTTTATGTTTACATTGTTTTAGAGAAAGGAGCGGCTACTCTGCCGCCCATAGTTTTTTCTTTTTTTACATTTTTTAATATTTTTAAAAAATAAAAAATACATAAATATATTTAAAATCACCTATTTAATTATTAAATAAAATATAATTTGACCGACGGTCAACTCCAGGCAACAAACGACCTTTTTTCTTAGAGAAATACTATTGTCATGAGAGTTGGGTCTGATAAATTATTATTATTATTTTATTTAATGTTAAAGAAATATTTTTCTAATAATATTAAAATTTTTTAAAAAAAGAGTTTGACAATATGAAAAAAATGAATAAAAAATTTAAAAAAAAAAACCTGTTTGTTCTTCTCAGGAACAGTCTCGTGCTACATCAGCTCTCATGTTTATATTATATAATGTGTGTAATATATGTACAAGTACTCATGATTTGACTATATATAATGGTATTTTCTGAACATTATTTTTATTATATATAATATGTAAAATGACAAAAATAAGACGGACGTACATAATTATAAATAAAGCACATGACACAATGACACATAATTAATTAGTAAATGTATGCAAATATTACTAAGCTTTAAATCTCGATCCACTCATGCCCATCCATCGACTTGCAAGCTAGCTAGCAAAAGCCAAACCAATCCCGAAAGCACTAAATTTATAAAAGGGAAAGCATGGCATGGCCAAACTAGCACGTGAAAACTTTCTATGGCTGAAGAAAGCTGGTAGATGGATGGTCAGTTTAATTTTGAGAGAGCAACAAAAGAGATAGAGCTTGGAAATTTGTTAAAAATAAGAATACATATATATATATATATATATATATATAATAAGAATATAATATAATTAATTATATCTACACATCATTCCATAAGTTTAATTGAAGGAGAATCTAGCATATACATGAGGAGGAGTATTGCTAAGAATATAATATAAATAATTAAATTTAAATCTGCTAATAAATTTAAACATTTAGAATAAATGCCAATTTTACAATATAAATATATCTATATATATTATTAGAGTATGTGTTTATAACCACTAGTTCTAAACCATGCCGAGTGCCTGCAAAAGAGAAAAATGTGGTGGTCGGGTGTGTTTGTGATATTTTCGATGATGTCTCAGTCAGAATATATTAAATGTTGGAGAAAAGAGAGAAAGAGCAGAGAGCGAGTTTAGAGTGATTACCATTCTTTTGGTACCGATGCTCTCTTATTTGTACCCATTTTCCCTTAGAGCATTGGCATTGGCTTCATCAAAGTCATCTTTAAATTTTGATGAAAAGTACATGTTTTCCATAATCATAAAATCTTCCTATCCATAATCCCACATTGGATTAGTCATTAGATTCATCAAAATAATAATATAATATTATATTTTTAATAATAATTTTTTTTTTCATATTTTGCAATTAAACTGTATTTCCATTCAGTTATATATTGGTGTATATATATTTATAGTCAAGGCAGTATATGCTTTTTTTGGATATAAATATGAGACATACAGCTGCAACATCTTCTTAAATAGAAATACAAATTCAGTGGATTAAAAGCTACACATCTCGTATAAAACCAGTTTCTTAAAAGCTGGATTTATCTCTACACAACTCTACAAATTCAGATTCTAAAACTGGTACACAATATGGAATATACATCTCGTATGGATATAATAAAACATACAAACTATACTATTGACTGCAACTATACAGCTGCAACATTTGGAGCCAATAAACCTTCACAAATTCAGCTGCATGACATAAAAAATACAGCTTCAAAATAGGAATATACAGCAATCGAAAAAGCATACAAAATCAGCCTAACTAAATGACACCATTATCATATATATTGTCCACAAACAGATCCAACAGACAAGTTTAAGAATACAACCTCCATTCACCAAATACTTCCAGCAAATATCCAGTTTCATCACATACAAACAGATCCACAAACACTTCCAAAAAATGGGTACTTCACAGATTTTCTATCCACAAAACCAAGTCCAAAAACTAAGCTAACATTCACAAATTCCAATGTATTTCTTAGTTAATATTTCTTTAACTAATTTAGCAAATGGAATCACAAAAAAAAAAAAAAAAATAACCAACAACAACAACAATTATGGGGCTGAGCAGGGTGAAAAAGTATGGGGCATTATTGATTTGTGATTGATTGTTTCATGGAGTTGAAGTAGCTACAACAGGATATCTTATACCATAGACACAAATGTTATTGAAGTAGCTACAACAGGATAACTTATACCATAGAACACTCAGCCCATAAGATCCCAAACTATTTTCTCCTTCAAAATATTTCTTTAACTAATTTAGCAAATGGAATCACAAAAAAAAAAAAAAAAAAAAAACCAACAACAACAACAATTATGGGGTTGAGCAAGGTGAAAAAGTATGGGGCATTATTGATTTGTGATTGATTGTTTCATGGAGTTGAACAGCCTCAAAACAGCAGAAAACAGCAACTATACAGCTGCAACATTTGGAGCCAATAAACTCTTGTTGTTTCTTTAGAAAGTAAACGATTGTTGATTGCTGGTATATTGTTAATCTATTCACAATACATCAGAAGGACCAAAATTGTTGATTGCTTCGTATTGTTAATCTTTACAAAGTTTGATGTTTGCAAAGCCACTTCACAGTTTGCTCAATCAAATAAACTAGGTCTAAAAAGCATCAAATATACCAACAATAGATATTCAAATCAGAAACAAGTCACAAAATCAACCAAAAAAAACTAGGGTCCCAAATCATCAAATATACCAACATAAATCCATAAAATTAGAAACAAGTCAGAAAATTAACCAAAATAAACTAGAGATACAAATCATCAAATATGCCTACAATAAATTCATACAAATAAAAAACAAGTCAGAAAATCAACCTTAAACAACTAGGGATGCAAATCATCAAATTGACCACAACAATAAATTCATACAAATCAAAAACAAGTTAGAAAATCAACAAAAAAAAAAACTAGGGATTTTTATCATCATCAATATATACCAGTTGCATAACAGATTAACTAAGGACTAGGGTTGTAGGAGATTTGGAGAGGAGACGAACCTGAAGGAGAAAACTGTCGCGCCAAGTGCTGAAGGAGTCACTCTGCTTCAACGTGAAGAAAAAGAGAAGAGGAAGAATCGGTAAGGAACTATTGTTTACAGAGAGAAATAGAGAAAGGGGGAGAGCAAAAAACGATGGAGGAAAAAGAGAAGAACATTGCGTGCACCTGATTTGAGGAGAGAAACCATGGATTTTGTTCTGATTTTGCGTGAAGGAGAAGAAGCCACCGAGTCTGTGCTCAATCGATGGAACGAGAGAAAGAGAGAAAGGGGGGAAGAAAGACGCGCGGGGAGGGAAATGAGAGAGAAATGAAATAAAATAAATCTGTTGTTCATTAAAACGACAATAAAATATAGGGATGAATGTCAAACAGTAGTCTTTTATATTTGAAAGAAAAGGATCAAACACTGTAACTCAAAACTTGAGATAAAACTTTTATCGAATCCAATGCAGCTGATTTTCATCTAAGTTCACTAAATTTTAAAGATGCATTGGCTTATGATGAAGCCAATGCCAGTGCTCTTAGGGATCTTTGGCTCCTCTATCACTGTTATGATCATCTCCTGCTCTGATTTTCATAGCATCGCATTTAATGTGGCTGTTCAACGACATGGACCCGACCCTGGTGTCAGCCATTCAATATTATATTTAATGTGATTGATCCTATAAAGGGACAAGATCCTGACTGAGCCTTCCGTCGTTAATACGACGTGCTCGATGGGACACTATGTGCTTCTCCCTTCTTGGGCCGTATGGGTTTTCCCCTACCATTCCTTGGCCCACCGAGTCGCAAGCCACAAGTTAAGGCAAAATAGATTCACTACAAAAAAAGTAAGTTTCTGTGATCAAATTTTTATGACCAAAAGAATTATTTCTTAGAAAAATTGTGGGAAATAATCATTTTGATCATTAAATTTTGGTCACAAAAACTCACTTCTCTTATAGTGATTGGGCCTAGTCTAGCTGGTTACAAAAACCTTTTTTCATATACTACACACATACACACATACATATATAAATATATATATATATATATATATATTATAGTATTGTAAATTAACGATATTGAATTAATTACAATATATATGTATGGTCCTCTATATATTTATGCACTGTTGAGACTGCATCAAAGCTAATAGCAATTTTTCTGGACTCTAGTTGTAGTAATTAATAACAAGTTAATGAAGCACAAGAAAATCACAAATTTTCAGTTGGCTTTAGGTGGCCGGTAGTAGTACCACACGTTTCAAATTGCGCCGATTAATGATGGATATATATCAAAGTTTTGAAATTTGTTCCGGAGACCATTCCGGTTGAGCCACTGGAACGGAATATTTCGGTACCGGTACGTTTCGGTGTACCGTTTCGGGATTAATTATATATTATATATAAATATTTATATGTATATATAAACTAACAATTAATAAAATAAATACATATATGTAAGTGTGTGATATGTATATGTGTATACATATAGAAGAATTAAAGATTTATAAAATGAATATATATTGAAAAAATTCACAAACTTGAGTTAAGACACAAAAATAAAGGAAAAAAATTAAAGAATAGAAAAATTATTAAAAGTAACAATACTTCTAATGCACGGAAAGGGGTATTTGAATTCTTAATGTACAATTTTATTCATTATTTTTTAACTTATTTAAAAGATTTTTTTTTTTTTTTTTTTTTTTTTTTTTCGGACCGGAAATACTATTCCGGCCGGAATACCGGAATTCCGGCCGGAATTGACCGGAACGGCCGGAATTTGACCGGAATGGCCGGAATTTGACCCGGAACGGAACAGATACCTATCCCATTCTGGTCACTGTTCCGGCACGAAAAATTCCGGCCATTCCGGCCGGAACGGAACGAATTTTAAAACTTTGATATATATACTTACTCCATGCTTTGGAAGGTACATTAATTAATGCTTCCCTGCCGACCTTACCCTAATTCCACTTAATTAAATGCCTCATTTATGGGTAGATTGAGATGTTTTCTTGTTTAGCTATGGTATATTAGATTGTAAAATTATTTTTATTGTAAATAAATTTAACGCATTATATAAAATCATGTCAGTATATATATTTATTTTTATGAGATCCTTTAAATATTAGAATTCTTTTTGGTATATATGTCGAGCATTTAGGGGTAGATTGAAATGTTTTAGTAACTTGATATAGTACATTAGATTTTAAAACTATTTTTATTGTAAATAAATATAATGAATTATCATATGAAACCATTCATGTCAGTTTATAGATTTACTTTTGTAAGATTTTTTTATAATTATAACACTTTTCTTAAGACAATAATTTCAAATCAATGGAGTTGTACTTGACAAGTTAAGTTTATCTTTCTTAAAAAGATAGGGAATTAGGACATATCAAGCTTTGTGCATGTTCGAATGCTTTTACGTATCTATGTGGACCATTTAGCTGTATATTGAAATGTTTTCATGACTTAATGTAGTAGGTTAGATTCTAAAACTATTTTTATTGTAAATAAATCTAATGTATTATCATATGAAACTATTCATGTTAGTTTGTAGGTTTACTTTTATAAGATCTTTTTATAATTATAACACTTTTCTTAAGACAATAATTTCAAATCGATGCAGTTTTACTTTGACAAGTTAAGTTTACCTTTCTTAAAAAGATAGGAAATTAGGAAATATCAAGCTTTGTGCATGTTCGAATGCTTTTATGTATCTATGTGGACCATTTAGCTGTATGTTGAAATGTTTTCATGACTTAATGTAGTAGGTTAGATTCTAAAATTATTTTTATTGTGAATAAATATAATATATTATCATATGAAACCATTCATATCAATTTGTAAGTTTACTTTTATGAAATCTTTTTATAACTATAACACTTTTCTTAAGACAGTCATTTCAAATTGATGGAGTTGTAATTTGACAAGTTAAGTTTATCTTTATTAAAAGGATAGGAAATTAGGAAATATCATAGAATTCATTTACGTATCTATGTAGACCATTTAATTTAGAGTTGATTGAAATATAATCGTGCGTAGTTTAGAAGGTGATTGTCAAAAGCAATAATTTCAGAAAGTGATAACAAATGACCATTGACTTGTACACGGACAAGTTAGGTTTATTTTTGTTAAAAAGATGGGAAATATACCTATAAAGTAAGGCAGTCCAGCATGCATCTAAATATCAGACTCACTGCGTATTTGATCATCAAAATTCCTTTTATATGTCTTTGTGGACCATTTAGGGATGGTTCATGGTTGGCTTTGAAAATTTGGCTGCCACATCTTTTAAAAGGTCATATAATCATGTCAAAGTGCTAACGTGAGACTCACGTGTGCAATCGATTCTGTTGTTCTATATCTGAACGGCAACTTGGGGCGCATCCAGACACAATCTGTCTCTGTGAGTGTGCTGATCAGATGTTTTGCCGATGAAAGGTATTCTTTATAAAGCATAAGCCCTTGTAAATCTGCACCTCAATAGAGTTCAGCAAGCTAGCTTCCTGTCCATTAATTTCTCAAGCCCTGCCAAAGAATTAAAGAACCAGTTCTTGAAGAAATGGAGGGAGGAGAAGGAGGAGGAGGAGGAGGAGGAGAGAAGAATGCAAGTGTGTTTTCTGGGGTTGGCCAGACTGATGTTTTCGACCCAAGTGCGCCTCCTCCATTTAGGATAGCTGAGATCCGAGCAGCCATTCCCAAGCATTGCTGGATCAAGAGCCCGTGGAGATCGATGAGTTATGTTCTCAGGGATTTCTTGGTGATCTTTGCATTGGCAGCAGTTGCAATCTACTTTAATGCTGGGATCTTTTGGCCATTCTACTGGGTTGCTCAGGGAACAATGTTCTGGGCTATATTTGTGCTTGGACATGACTGGTAAATCGTATAATAATTGTACATTCTTGGCTCTGGAATTAGATTCTTGTGCGATGTCATGGATGGTTCTTTCACATGCTTTTTACACTGCTTTTGGTTTTGGATTGAACAGTGGCCATGGAAGCTTTTCTGACAACTCAGCGTTGAACAGTTTGGTGGGGCACGTCTTGCATTCTGCAATTCTTGTACCCTACCACGGATGGTGGGTTTGTGATAACTTTATCTGTTCATTTATCTTCTTCAAAAATAATGGAAATATTTAGCTTTGAATTTTGCTATTATTTGATAAATCACACAGCTTTTGAATCCTACAGGAGAATTAGCCATAGAACTCACCACCAGAACCATGGGAATGTTGAGAATGACGAGTCATGGGTCCCGGTATTATGTCTACTCCATTATTTTCAAAAGTTCTTATTAATTAGCCATGAACCAATATATAGAGCAAATTCTGAGTAATATGTCTTGTTTCAATATCTTTACCAGTTGACTGAGAAGTTATACAAAAGCTTGGATTATAGTACCAAAATGCTGAGATTCACAGTGCCTTTTCCCCTGTTAGCATACCCTTTTTATCTGGTGAGAAACCTTTCCTTAACTGACTTATTTCATTATGTTGGTTCTGAACTTTTGTGCTGTGAGGGTCTAAGAAGCTGAATTTTGTTCTTGCTGCTGGATTACATCTCAGTGGACAAGAGGTCCAGGAAAGGAAGGTTCTCATTTCAACCCAAATAGCAAATTATTCTCCCCCAATGAGAGGAATGATGTGATTACTTCGACTGTGTGCTGGTCTATAATGGTTGCTCTGCTCATCTCTCTATCCTTTGCAATTGGTCCAATACAAATGCTAAAGCTTTACTGTGTTCCTCACTTGGTGAGTAAACTTTCATTTGCTTGATAAATCTATCAAAGTTCTGTATAGTTCACTTCTCTAATTGTAAAGTGTTTATTTGAATCCACCATTAATTACAGATTTTTGTGATGTGGCTGGACTTTGTGACCTACTTACATCACCATGGCTATGAGAAGAAACTTCCTTGGTACCGCGGCAAGGTCTTGATAATTTGTCTATATTTCTATATCAAATTACTTGGCTGTTAATCTGTATACCACATTTAAAAGTAGGCTTACTTCAAAACCTTAACTATTCTTTGTGTGTTTTGACAGGAATGGAGTTATCTAAGAGGAGGGCTCACAACCGTTGATCGTGATTATGGATGGATTAATAACATCCACCATGACATCGGCACCCATGTCATACACCATCTCTTCCCTCAAATCCCCCATTATCATCTGGTGGAAGCGGTACTTTCTAAATAGTCTTTCTACTTGCAAGTTGATGCACAATAAACACCTTCTATCGAGGAATACATCTCCCATTGCCTATAGACAAGGTTTTGGGCATGTTTATAAACAATATGCAAATCTCTCTTGTAAAATCAGTTTTATAAGATGAGTTAGGCCTATTAATTTTTTCATAGTATCAGAGCTGGCCACAGTACGAATGGGGGCCCACACAACTTATCTTGTGATAAAGACTAGTAAAAATATTGGTTTGTACGTGAGAGAAAGTGTTGAGGAATAAATCTCACATTATCTGTAGATCTCTATTATAGAACCGATTTTATGAGATGAGTTAGGCTCATTAAATTTCTTCACCTTCCACGCCACTAATATGGCAAGATTTGAACTTCTTTTACAAATCAAATCATATACTATATTAGCAGCGAGGAGGGATGGGTGTAATTCCGATTGCAAATATATTTTTTCGTCTCTAAGTCACCCCAGAAAATAACATTACTAGCAAATTATGGTTGCATTCTGATAAGAGCAATTTCTTCTGGCTTGAATACCTACTATCTTGCAGACTGAGGCAGCTAAACCAGTGCTTGGAAAGTACTACCGGGAGCCGAAGAAATCTGGGCCTATTCCATTTCACTTGATCCAGAATCTAGTAAGAAGCATTAAAGAAGATCATTATGTCAGTGACAGTGGAGAGATTGTCTACTATCAGACCGACTCTGAGTTGTATAAATCTTCTATGTACAAGTCTAACTGATCATAGTTTCAGACCTTCTAAGCTCTAAGAGTATGTGATAAAAGCCTCCGTTTGATTCGGAGGACTCAGATTCTTGTCTATGATGGCTAGGCTAGGGGTACTTGATGTTCTTTCTCTAGACTAATCCTCTTCCCTATAGGGGAAGAAAGATTTATTGTTATGATAAACATTCATTGCTCTAAGCTGCTCCTTTTGAATTATGTTATTGCTAATGCCTTGAATGGGATGCTGAAACATAATTTGTTAACATAAGGGGTTTTATAAAAATAAACTTTTAAATTGATGCAGTTTGACGTGTTACATCATATTGTAAAATTATTTTTATTGTAAAATAGATCTAAGCATTAGTGAATGTCTATTAGCTTAATTAGTAAATTTCTAAAAACATCTGATTAAATTTTGTTTTCATTAGCAATTGGTACTTTCAATTATTTTTTAAATTTCTTTTACTTAATAGTTAAAAAAGTGACTTTTAGTGTATTGGTGTATTTTTTATTTTTTAAAAATATTTAATTATATTAAATATATATTTAAAAAAATTTGTACTAGTGGACACGCCTAACTGTTAAAACTTAGCGGCACACTAGTACCATCCTATAATATATTGTATCTAATAGGGGATGTAAACCCGGATGCAGATCCTAGTACACAACTATTTAATAGGATGACTTATTTATCAATAAGAGGATTGAAAGAGATTTTCGTGGAAAGCAAACACAAACTTGGTTTCGTCTTTTTATCTTTTCAATTTTCTCAGTGGTTGGTTGACATTCGAGAGATCCCATTTACATGCAAATGGGGCATCTAAGATGATGCTAACCAAATTATTATTTCTCTCCTGATTTTGGGTACCCGAGGAATAGAATATATAGTCTTTTACACAGAAGGAATAAAAAAAGAAGAAGAAGAAAAAAAGGTAAAGAATATGTATTGGGCATATAATGAACACTTTTTGTTGCAGTCCACTTGAACGTGACGAGTGCAAGCAAACTTTTAGGGGCAACTCATTTTATTTTAATTCATCGTGACAATTTTTTTAAATTATTATATAAAATATAATAAATAATTAATTTTTTTTAATTTTAATTCAATTTTTTTTAATTTTAAAATAATAATAATATTTAAAAGTATTATTTTAATAATATTTTATTCAACTTTTAACTTTTATCTAAAAGTATCTCATCTCGTCTTATTATCTAATGCTTTACCAAGTTTTTTTGATATAGAATTTTGAATGATAATAAAATAATTTATAAATAATATTGAAATGGTTTGAATTTATATTAGATTATTATTTCAGGTTTATTCAACTATGTAAATATGGTATTACTCGTAAATGTTTTAATTTATTTGGATAAAAAAGAGCTAATCCAATTATGGATACTTAGCTAGTTTTGTGGTAGGAGTAAAATGAGGATGTTATATATAACATAACTTGATGCATTGATGTTAGGGCAGAACTAATGTAGTGTTGGAAGTAGTAGCGGATCTACATAGTACTTGAGAGGGCTATGACCCCCTCCCCTACCCAAAAAAATTTATAATTTCCTTATTTCCATATACTTTTAAAAATTTTGTAAAATTTCAATATACATAAAAATGTCTTTCTCTAATTTTTTTTTATATAACCACTAGATTTTGTATAATTTCTATATATTATCTATTTTTAAGAATGTGGCCCACCTAAAATTTACTTAAAAATACGATTATAAAAAATAATAAACTATTAACATTGATCCTAAAGTTTTTTACTATTGATTTTGCTATGTATAGTCTCTTTTGTACACGAACTTGTGCACCACACTTACGTGATGGGACTTTGAAAAAAATAAAAACAAACAAATAGATTTTCGAAGAGAAGAAGAAGACCTCGAACGCAAAGTAGCAGATTGTCGAAGAGCAACAAACTATCTATTGTCGCTGATTATTGATGTCTCTTTGTCTCCGCTACCATTTTTTCCCATTATACAATATTAAGTTTTTAATGTAAAATTTAAAATGAAAATATAAGAAAAATTATTTAAAATTGATCATTTATATAAAAAATAATAATAGAGATGATTTATTCTTTCAATTTTATTGAGTAAGGAAAAGTTTATTTAAGGTCTCAATTGTAGTATTCAATACTAAATATGACATCAAAATAGATATATTTTACATAAAACTTGATAAATTAGTTTGAATATTAGATTAAAAGATCGCATTCTAAAATATCACTTGATAGTTTTTATAAACAAAAAAATTTCTAAATATTTTATATTATTAAAATAATAATAGATAAATATTATTCTATAAAATATTGTCATAAAAAATCTGAAACAAACATTAAGTTGTAATTTTAAAATTTTATTTCTACATTATATATATTATAACTCTATTAAATAAATTTAAAATTTAAAAATATGTACCCTTGTACAAGTAAGAACATTTTTTGTTCAATATGACAAATAATATTTATAATTAGAAAATATGTAAGCGCCGTATACTATTTTTTAAAAAATTAAATATAAAATTGATATAAAAAGTTAATTTTTTTAATAATATATTATATATATTTTTAATGATATAGTACTTACAAAATTATTGACTTTATCTAGGACTGCTATGGCCTTCCCCACACCCAAAAATAAATCCAACAGCTCACTAGCTGGCAGTACCCAATTTTCAATCCTCCTCCTTCAAACTCTCCGACAACAAATTGACATCTCCGTACACAATTATAAGTAGAGCATAGACCATCCATTCAAAAAATAATTTCGGGTAATTTCTTAAGAATAAAAATTTGAAATAAAATATTCATTTTTCATAATAGATTCTTATTTTTTTAAAAGGTTTAACCTTAAATAATAGGGTATACTTGCTATTGGATCATTTGAAATTTATTGTTTATATCAACCTCTTGACATCATACTACCACATAGTTCCATGTAATTTATTAAAAAAAATATATTCAAATTAAAAGGATGTCCGACAATACAAAAAGAAAAAGAATAAAATTCTAAATTCCCTCTATCTCTTTTGTGTTTATGTATTTAGGAAAATCAGTAGGAGAAGCTACTGATTTTGTATTTCTTTTTTATTTATTTAATGCAAGTGTTTTTTAATAAATTGTGATTTTTATTTTTTTTAAATGTTTAAAAGGATTTTAAAAAATATTTTAAAAAAATATAATTTATACTATCGGTACAATGCTAAGGTCACCGATTCTAAATGAGGTATTGTTTGGGAACACATATCAATTTATCTCATCTCATTTTATTTTTTTTCTAAACATTACTCAAATACAAATACTTTTTAATTTCAAATATTCAACTTTTTCATTTAATATTATAAAATTTTCAAACTTCCAAACAAAACATAAAAAAAAATTAAATTTTTTCAAATTTTAAAATAAAAAAATATTAAAAAATTATATTATAATAATATTTCAACTTTATAATATTTTTATTCAATTTTCTCTTTCATTAGAAAAATGCTACATATCATTCTCAAATTTTACACCAACACGTGATTTGTTATTCTATCAATATATGTATATTTAAATAAAACAAATAATAAATTAGGTGTGTGATGTGCGATGACATTTCGATTATTTCGTTCAGAAATTTCACATTTCATTTTCTGGCCAAACAAATAGCAGAACCTTCTACTGCACGTACAATGAGGAAATCCTAATGGCTAATAGGGAGGGACCATCTTCCATTCCTTTGAAGACGCCAAGAGCAATGCGCCAATAGGGTGCTGTGAAGTCAATTTGAGCCACTGTCCATATTCAAATGCAAAGCCCGCCTCCTCTCCTACTCTGTTTAGAGAGTACTACTCTCTTCGCTTTTTCTCTGTCATGGAAGCAATTCAAATTTCTCTGCTTTTTCCCCCTTTCCTTTTCCCTTTAGATGAACTTACTGTTCCTTTTGCAACTCGAAAGTTCAAATTCCATAGAGCAAATTCATTGTCTTCATTGCTCCAACATGAACTCCTTATCTTATTGTCCTTCTTACTCATCATGTTCATCCACCACAACTTTCGATGCTACTATCTGCAATTCTAAGAGTGCCACCGCCGGGTGTCTAGCCGGTATCCTTCGCCGAATTCTATGCTCTGGTAAACTTCCAGCACACCCTTCCGATCATATCAGAGAAGCTGCCTCGGTGGTATGCGATGAGGATCGGGAATTGAAGGCCAGGGAGAAAATTGAGACGGCTGCCACGCCTGGTATAGTAGCGAGGATGATGGGTTTGGAGTCGATGCCGGACGCTAATTGGGTGCATAAACGCTCAGACCCAAATTCGATTTCACGCAGCCAATCCATGAATTCTGAGAATCACTTGGCGGGATTTGATCCAATGCAGGGGCAGCATCGACGGGTCAAATCCACGTTGTCGTTTCGAGAGATTCCGACCTTCCTTGAGCTGGAAAATGAAAACTTCCTTATACTCAGCTTCGAAAATGGAGGTGGAAGTAAAGAGTTTAGATCAAAAGGGAGAAAATCCGAACTGGGTTTGGGAGAATTAAGGCAGAGAAGAGCAGAAAGATGTAAAACCGGCGAAAATAAAGCAGGGAGGCTGCAGGAGATGAAGAACAACAACTGCTACAAAGGAGAGCAAGGATCCGAGAAGAAGGTCTTAGATAATTTGAAAGAGCGGGAGAAGTGCAGTAAGAGAATCCCTGATAAGCCTATTGCTAAGGTAGGCAATAAGGGAAAAGCTAAAGGCTCCACTATTTCTCCATCTCCATCAAAAAGCTCCAATGAAAAAGCACATGTTGCCATGGAAGTAGTAAAAACGCCCATACCCAGTAACCACAAGGAAGTCTTAAATACAGGGAGACCAATAAAGAAGAAGAAGAAAATAAGTCCTTGTGTGGTTCAAAAGGTGGAATTCGAATGTGGCTCTGAAGATTCGAGCCCGGTTTCTGTTCTTGATTCTGGTCATTTCCTTTTTGATCCTGCATTTCCAACACCAGGTTCGACATCTGGTCTCTTTTAACTAGAACTTTATTTTTTCTTTTTGTTTTGCATTAAATTTGGCAATTCAAGAACTTTATGTTTTGAATTGCTGACACAAATTATTTGTTGACAGAAGAAGATTCTAATTTGGCCGATTCAAAGTCCCGAAGAAAGTTGTCGCCGGAGCTTGAAAATTGCAAGCAACCATCTCCAAGAAAGGACAGAACTTTGACTGGTGATGAGCCAAGAACAAAGAAAATTGAAGGCAAATATCAAGGCACAAAGAATAAAGATTGTCACAGTGAAAACTACGAGGAAATGTGGGTTGAAATTCTGAGACTGACTGGAGAAGAATTGGTTGGATCAAATTGGGAATACAGGGGAATGGGAAATCATGGACATTTGGAAGGTATTGGTGCAAATTTTGAGCTAGAAATTCTTGATCAATTGTTAGTTGAGTTGGTAGGCCAACTAGCTCGACATCCATGAAAATTTTGAGTTGTGTGACTCAAAAAGTTGCAAACTTTGTAAATTTCTCACGTACAATAAACTCTACAATAATTCTATTTGAATGTCTTTACAAAATATTATTTAAGTGAAATAATTTGAATTTTTCATATAAATCAAATTTTGCTATATCAGGGAGGTAGAAAGTATATTTTTCATACCAGCTTGCAAGTGAAATTACTCATCTATGATTTTAGGTCATTGTACTTTATAAGAAGAAATAGAATAATTCTACTTATCATTCTCATACATCATATTTATTTTAATTTTTTTTTTCATTTTTCTTATAACAAATATGTAGTGTATTGATGATAAATTCAATTAGTTTTAAAAAATAAAATAAAATATAAAATACTAAAAAATAATTTTAAATTATGTAAATGTGTACCATTATGGGAACCTAGAAGAGTAATTAATACAATTGAGTCCAAAATCATTC
Source organism: Carya illinoinensis (assembly GCF_018687715.1). Taxonomy (NCBI): domain Eukaryota; kingdom Viridiplantae; phylum Streptophyta; class Magnoliopsida; order Fagales; family Juglandaceae; genus Carya; species Carya illinoinensis. Next base: position 9,095,701 of record NC_056765.1, read on the forward strand.
ACAGTGGTAACATGTTACCACCCTTTAGCCCAAATTTGAAAGAGATTGTAGCATAGTACTTTGACCTAATCTTGTTCTCCAACTCTAATCCTAGTAGTACTAGGTATGTTAAGCAAGGTTTTTTCTTTGGTAACTATGTGCTTTAAGAAAGCCACCAAATCAATCATTTGAATTATTATGATTCAACAACTAATGATTATTCGTAACTTCTCTTTAGCAAAGCTGCATGCGCAATGGACGTATCTCCTTTTTCTCGTATTGAGTAAGGCTACATCTATCGAGTCGTGATCTAAATTTGAGTCTCGATAAGTGTATTTTATCTTTTTTATTTATTTGCTTTTTTTAACATTTTTAAATATTTTTAAAAAAAATTTCACAACATCATTAAAAAATATTTTTTTAATTATTAAATAAAAATCGCATCGAAATACACTATCGGGACCCAACTTTGGTGGGTTTAACATTTATGAATGCTATTACTCTATTTTCAAATCAAAAAGCTTACCCAACAAAAAATAAAAAAATCCTGCCTAATCAAATAAATATAACCACCCAATCGGTGTTGTCAAATCCGGTAACAACAGTAGGGGCAGTGCCTTGGTGAATGCTTCAACATGGTTTTGTTGGTAGAAATGAGGATTGTATGGTGCAAAAGTTAGTCAAGGACTAGGAGTAATTATGTAGTTTCAGGACATGGACACGTGTTATTCTCAACATATCTGATCGGTGCCTTCGATCATATGCATAACTATAAATTTTATTTAAATTTTAATTTTTATCTTATCTCATTTCATCATCTAAATTTTCTCGTACAAATTAAAATTTGGTCAGAAAAACGGCCTTTTTCTTGGTGTTTAACAGTCACCACCCGCATTTAAAAAACCATGAAATCAATGGATTTCACCTTTTTTTAAAGTGAAAGGTATGTGCAAAATTCAAAAGGGTAATAGGCGGGTAACATAGACAAAAGACGACAAAAAGTACAGAACTGAAGGTGGAAAAATCTCTAAGTACCAGTTTGAAAGTTTAAAGAGTAAACTTGCTTCCTTTTTCAGATATTTTAGATTGAGGGCAAATCGAGCTGGAAATCCATTGCAATGCCAGGAACAAAGGTTAAGGCTGCGTTTGGATAGTCAATTGAGTTGAGTTGAGTTGAGTTATTTTTAAATAATATTGAGTTGAGATGGTTAAATGAATTTGATGGAATCCACTTAAAATGAGTTAAGTATGTTTGGATGTTAAGATGAGTTTAGATATTTATAAAAAATTTGAAAAAATAATGAACCCCACTATTATTTTATATTATATTATCTGACAGATTGACCGACGGAACCACTGCATCATCCGAATGCACTCCTGAATTTTTTTTTTTTGTTTTTTTCATGAATAAACAGCCACTTTGGATTACTACCAGTCACACTTAAAAAGTCATCATGCAGTCACACCGACTTCCAGTGTTTTCTACATTTCACTATTTCTTTAATATTTATTATCCATTCCATTTCATTTGTTTTTTCATATTATTATTTTATTATTTTCCATACTTTTACTTAATAAAATATATTATTTCTTATTTATATTTTGGGTTAAATGAGTAACACTAAGGACCATTATCTTTTTTAATTTTTATTTACAAATGTAAAATATAATTAGTTTTTTAAAAATTATTTAAAAATAACAAAATTAATAAATAATACCACTTTTTTATTTAAATGTGTAAATGCATGTAAAAACTGATTTTACACTACATTTTGTTTGTAGATTTTTTCAACAGAAATTATAAAAAAAAGATTGCAACACCATGCTAGCAATTAGGTGTTTCCTTGTTGCCCACTAGTATACATCCACATAGCCTGTGCAATAGCATCTCTACTTGCAGCCATTGACTGTGCCGATGCAGTCGACATATCATGAACATGAAATTGTTCATTATTGTCCTGATCCATACTCATTTTTGGATAATCATCGGGATTGTTAAATGCCAAAAATGTTTGATCATTAGGCGTAATGGTCCGAATGAAGTTATGTATCGCACAACATGTGATAATAATATAACGTTGCCGAGTTGGACGGTATTCAGGCATGTTTTTTAAAAGTTGGAAACGCCTCTTCAAAACACCAAAAGTTCGTTCAATGACAATCCGAATGGATGAATGCAGATAATTAAATAGATCTTTATATCCTTGGAAGGTACGATTTCCATGACGTTCAAATCTGTGGTATCTCACCCTTGGATATGGCGGCATATATCCCTCCGTGCAAGGGAATGCAGAATCTACCAAATAATAATAACTTGAGATTTCAGTAGAACAATAATCTTTTAATAATTATGGTATAGAAAATTACTGACTACTCGTTAGGTACAAATTAAATAATGTGTAGAAATTACCGTCTTGAGGCCATGGAAAATTGTTCTCCAGACGCCTTAACGCATCAATAAAAACGCGAGCATCATGGGCTGTACCCTCCCACCCGGCGTATACAAATGTGAATTTCATATTGAAATCACAGACACACAAGACATTCTGGGCAAGTCGCTGATACCGATTTAAATACGCATTAGTTACAGAACTCGGCACAGCTGCGTCAATCATGACCCTATCCATTGCACCATGACATTTCTGCAGATTTTATTTTAAATTTTCATAAATTCCCAAATCGTTTGTATAGCAAACATTTCCACATTTGTAGAGTGTATTTTAATTTACGAAAATAGATAATGTAAGAAAAATTTACCTCGAACCATGGATAATATCTGGGATTTCCTTCAATATAAGGCATCACCCCTGTCGTCTGACTTGGTTTAATCACATGGCGCGCAAGGCGACATAATGCACGCATTATTGCATACACATGTCGATTCACAGTTTCAACCGAATGTTGAAATAGATTAGCTGAATTTCGTTGAACCACACCATGTCCGACGGTGTAGCAAAACATTCCTAAGGCTTCCTCAACAGTAACCTCTCGAGTCGAATCACGCAAGGCCACATCTCTACGTAACCGATCGCATAAGGCCCGGAATGCATACACCTCCATTCGAAACATCTCGTAACAGTTATCAGGATGTCCATTTAAGACTGCGATTATATACTCCCTTCCATGCAAGCCAATATTATGTTGTGGCCTAGGCATACGACGTTGGGCACAGGATTGCTGCTCCTCCATCATCATGTTCAGAAGGGTCACCTCTTCTGACGTACCATTGTTACATCTTCTCCATGCGTTCCATTCTGCCCATCTATCTTCGTCAAATGTATTTGACACATTACTACTAGAGCCCTCCTCGCTTGCCTCGTTCTCCTCGGTGTTTATCTCATCATTCCACCAACTATTATTGTCCATGCTGCACTTTTAAAAATATGTGGTACGTAAATATTTAGAAATTATCAGTATTTGTAATACTAGGAATAAAAGGAACTCATTTTGTATGAACTTAGCAAGTACTTTAAAAAATAATAAACGCTAATGTTCGAATACAAATTAGCCCACACGAAATACGATTGTTAGAAATCAACATACAACTAATAAAGTTCTAGATAAAATATAAGTAAAAGAAAGTGTCAGATAATTCTATAAATCCAAAGCAAGCCCAATATGCGTGGTCAGCGTAGTGACCACACCCAGTGCAATTTTAGCTCTGGAGTCATGGTCTGGAAGACATTGATCATATTAGGATCCAAAAAAGCTTTTGCTACGGCAAGCTGGATGTCCAAAGGTAAGGGAGGGGTGATATCATACAAAAACTGCATACGCTGTGCAATACTGTTATAACCTGCATCAGACCCAGTATTTGAACCCTCGCCTCTACTGTGCTTTGAACTGCATATGTCAAACATCTTTGCATCCAACTCTGCTCGCGCTTTAGAACTAGCGGCAATTGTTTTCAAGGCATCAGCCAGATCTGGTGAGATTGATGGCCCGGCTGCGTCCCTACGTCATTGTCGAGGATTCATTCGCTGCCCTGCCCCTCCTTGCGTTTCGGGAGTGATCTCAATGGCATCCAGATTAATAGTCGAGTCTAATCCAGTGCCAGTGCCAAACACAGGACCCCGGGCCCTCAATTCATTCTCCAAATGTTGCTCCTCTTCTCTAGAGGGGGGTTCTTGCGTTGAGGCAAAATGCAACACCCCTGTTGCGACCGCCTGACCAAAAATCGTGCAGAGGACATCGTAGTTACCACAACCGCTGTTCTTGAACTTTTTCCACTCAGATCGGACCTAAGAAATGGTAAAAATAACTAAACTAGTTGATTGTAATAGTTAAATGCATTTAATGGGCAATAATGGACCATAAATTGATTACATAAAGCAATAAATTAAAAATACATCAATTAGACCAAAAGAATAGGAAGGTTACCTGGATTGCATTTGCCCAATGTTCGTCCGAACCAATTACAATTTTTGTGATGGGGTTCCAACCCATGCCAGTTTGACCCATTAAATCTGTAAATTGGCGTTGTATCTTTTTAAGACGGGCAATTTTTCCCTTCACTTGTGATGAATCAACCCGCTTAATACGTAGGTTATTGAGGCGCTCAGCTAGTCGGATACAATCACGGTTTGTTATTTTGGACCCCACCAATTTACCTTCTAATGTTTCTTGGTACAACATATCAATCAGCTTGTCCTCAAACCCTCCAGCCCACAAGTCATGATCACGTTGAACCTCTACGTAAGCCATGGTATGCTGCTAATGGGGAATAATGATAGCACAAAAAATAGACAATGCAAATAATAAACAATGCACTTAAAGCTATAGTATATGCAATGTGTAGAAATATAGGAATTCACTAATTAAATACATGTCAGGAATACTTTTTTTTTTTTTTTTTATGAGTCAAACGCATGTAATATATCATAGAAGGATTCAAGGCCAACTAAAAATGCAAGCTAAATTTATAATATATTGATACTGAAATATTTAATACATTGTATGATGAGCTGTTGGATGAACGTAGAAAGTATGGCTGTATATTTTAATACAAGCCAATATTAGGAAAGTAATTCGGTAGGGCTGCAGCTTTTAATACATAACAATTAGGAAAGTAATCATAGAGTAATCATATATAATAGGTGCAGCACATGAATGCGTTAAAGAGGCAAAAAAACAACTTTGTGCCTTCTTTTATACTAGCAGATTTTGATGTGCTGCTAGGAATTGTTGAGTCTTCACTCAAGATACAACAAAGATAAATGATATTCCCACAAGACTCTCTACCGATTAAATTTTTTATCACTTAATAATTAAGAAGATAATTTTAACAAATTTGTGATATTTTTTTCAAAAAATATTTTTAAAAAAAATTACAGTCTCAGTTTGTATAGCAACACTCCTAAACAACTAAGAAATTTTTTTTTGATAAAATATTGTTCTTCACAGAAAATTCTCTCTAAACTAATTTTACAACCCTGCATCCACAAAATTCACCACTTGAGTGCTCTATAATCAAATGCACCAACACCAAAGCACAAACAGCTCCAATTAAGAAAAATGCACTCCACATGTTTGACAAAATTGTTATGAAAAGTTGAACGGGAATCTCAACTCAAGTTTGAGTTCAGATTGATGCTTACTCGGTAAGAGCGCGTCCTCGGAGCCGTGATTGATAATCTCTTTATGGTAAGAGTTCGATGCATATGCTTGACTGTGGAGGAGCTCTGCTTCCGTGGTAAGATTGTGGTGGAGCATGTACATTTCGGCATAATGGACTTATATAGAAAACACAACAGCAAATATCTACAAATGCTTTTCTAGTCTGCCCCTACAGAGATGATGTTCAAAGAAATGAGAGATTGGAAATAAAGGAAGATAGATGGAAATAAAGTAGAGTGCAGATGGTAGGGGATCAGTTTGACCGAAGAAATTCAAAAACTCATGTGCACGTACTGATCATTTACCACGCCGATTGAAGAATCTAGAGGGTTGTAGCATTTCAGCTCACAGATTGTAGATTAGCTGTCTTTAGGAACTGTTGGAGCACGAGGGAGGGCAGATTTTAATGCCCTTTGACAGTGGGTTGTTTTCCGTTGACACGGTAGGTTGCCGTTAGCACTTTTCTTTGGTTGAAGCTGTCGACTGAGATGATCCGGAAGAGATGCTCGAAATATTGTGAAATTTGTGAGGAAAGTGTTGTGTCGGTTACATACAAATTGGGGAAGAAGAAACAAGAAAGAGAGAGGGAGAGACGGAAGAGATGGAGTTAAGGGGAAAAAAAATTATAAAAAGTCTAATCTATGTCAGCCCATCTCTGTAGTGTCTGCACAATGTCAATAAAGTTAGCCAATAAAGTGAACTTGGATGAGTTTAGACGGAACCAGCTCAGCTTTTTGTTTGGACAGTTGATTGGGTTAAAAAGGGACTGAACTCAGAGTAGTTGAGCTTGGTTAACGTACCAAACGGAGCTAATTCACTGGTGCCAAGAATATGGAGAGAGAGAGAGAGAGAGAGAGAGAGAGAGAGAGAATCAGAATCTGATCCAATAATCATGGGATTGAAGTAATAAGTAGTAGTTTAAACACCAACAGAACACAATTTGATAAATTGGTAATGCCTACAATTTCCAATACCAAAACAAGATAAGAAGTTTAATTTGATCAACATCTCTGGCCTACACAGGAAAGTTCCTCACGGTTCATATATCTCTCTGGCTGGGATGAAAATGGAAAAAATAATAAAGACGGAAGGGAACCAAATCAAGGGGAAAATGGAACTAAAGGCTATTATTTTAAAGAATCACGTAGTTATATGAGCACAAACTTTTCAGCCTGCCCCACTTTGTTGTCTTTCCAGAGATCCAAACATATTCAGTTGTTCGATTTGATCACATGAGGATGCAACCAAAAGCCAAGGCATTGGACTAGATCTCTTCCAGCCAGATGGGGAGTAGAGACTGGATATCTCATCCAACAATTATTGTAAGAATAGCAAGGAAAACCAAGTTGCAGAACAATCAACTAAAGGAAGAAGAAAACTAGAGAGATATTTCAAAGAAAAGCTTATGAATTCTATTCATTATAATGTATTTCATTTACAAGAGGTGGTTGTTTATATATAGCAAAGAATAACTTACTCTGACAAACCAGAGGTAAAAAAGAATATTTATCTAAATGTACAGCTACGTAATAAACTGTAAAAATACATAAAAGGACATGATGTCTCAGTTACAAGAGGACCCATTCTGGTAATTTGAGAGGAGCATTATCACAAGCTACGAGTGAACTTTGTAATGCATGAGACTACAGGTCAGATGTCTTCATGGTAGCACAAGCAGCTACATCTTGATGATCTTGACAAATTACAGTAGAGGAGTTGTGATGAACATGTTATTCTAATACAACCCCCCCTCCCCCTCCCCCAACAAAAAAAAAAAAAGAAAGATAGAGAATAGATATTGGCTATTCCCATCTAGATAGGTGAGTATAAAGAGTGTATGAAGGGAGAGATTTAGTAAAAATATCAACTAATTGTGAATGAGTGGAAACATTTGCAGTTCTAATGTTTCCTGTAAGAATTTGATCTCGAATTAGGTGGCAATCTATGAGTTTTGTCCGCTCATAGAAGACGAGATTAGCTGCTATGTGAAAAGTAACCTGGTAGTCACAGTACATATCAACAAGTTGAGGATGAGAAATTGCAAGATCAGAGAGGAGATGCCTCAACCAAGTGAACTCAGTGTAGAGGGAAGACATTGCACGATACTCTGCTTTAGTAGAGGATCTTGAGACCATTGTTTGTTTCTTTGAGCACCATGAAATTAAGGGATTACCCATGAAAACACAATAGCCAATGATAGCTTTTCGAGTGTCAGGGCATGATGCCCAGTCTGAGTCACAATATTCTCTTAAGTGAATGGAGGAATTGGATGATAGCTAGATACCTTGACCAGGAGCATTTTTTAGGTACCTTAGAATTTTATGAGCAGCAACAAGGTGAACATCAGTAAGTTTTTCCATGAACTAGCTAAGAACTTGAGTGGGATAATTGATGTCGGGTCTGGTTAAGGTAAGATAGAGAAGCCTGCCAATAAGTTGTATACTTTCTTCGGCATAGGTGGATGCCAGTAGAGGACCTAGCAACCTCGATGCCTAAAAAGTACCTCAAATGGTCGAGGTCTTTGATTTTAAAATGGTGATTCAAGAAGGATTTTAAGGTTGAGATAGAGTCAAGTGAGTTACTTGCAACTACTATGTCATCTATATAAACAAGCAAAGTTGCAAAAGTTGCAACATCGATACAAGTAAAAAGACTATAATCAACCTTTGATTGTTTAAATCCAAACTGAATAAATGAGGTAGAAAACTTGTCATACCATTGTCGTAAAGCTTGCTTAAGTCCATAGAGACTTCTAAGCAGCTTGCGTATTGGTCCTGGGTTGCCCTTTTCATAGCCAAGACATTTTTTTCATATAAATTTCCTCTTGAAGTTATCCATTGAGAAAGACATTGTTGACATCGAATTAGTAGAGATGCCAACCTTTAACAGCAGCTAAGGCAAGGATGGTTCTGACTATGACAATTTTAACCACTGAAGAAAATGTTTCATGGTAATCCACTCTTTCTTGTTGAGTGAATCATTTGACAACTAGTCTTGCCTTTTCCTTTCAAAAGTACCATTGGAATTGTACTTGGTTTTGAATAGATACTTCCAGTCAATTGGGGTTTTACCAAGAGGTAGGTCAGTAAGAACCCAAGTCTTATTGAATTCTAGTGCATCAATTTCAGTCTCCATTACCTTACACCAATCAGGGTCCTTGAAAGCTTGTCTATAGGTTTCTGGGTCATGAGTGGATGAAATGGAAGTGGATGAAATGGAAGTGGAACATAAAGGAAAATCGGGTGATAAATGATCATAGGAAATAAAATGAGATAAAGGAAAAGATGTACCTGATATCATGTCTTTGAATTGAGAAGGTGAGATGGAGGAAGCTTGCTTGCAGTGAAAATCCTAGAGATATTAGGGAATTTCCCTTGTTCTAGTAGACCTTCTTAATGGTGGTGGAGGATCATAATCAAAATTGGAAGGAATGTCAAGAGAAATCGAGGAGTGTGGAAGTTCAAGAGGCAAAGAAGAAGAGGGTGAGGGTTCAAGAGTCTGTGAAGATGGGGAAAAAGGTGGAAGAATAGGTAAAGGAGCAAGAGAATGAGGTGATGGGGTTGAGGGGAAAGTGGGTTTGGAAACTGAGATAGGTGGGAAAGTGTTTGATGGTGGAATGGTAGTACGCAATGGTTGGATTGAATGATGAAATGGAAAGATATGCTCATAGAATGTGACATCTTGAGAGAGAAAGACTACTTGAGTGTTGAGATCAAGTAACTTGTATCCTTTGACTCTAGAAGGATAACAAGAAAGACACATCTCCTACCACAAGGATTAAATTTCTTCTTATTTTGGGAAAGAGTTCAGGCAAAATAGAGGCAGCCTAACACTCTCATATGAGAATAATGAAATTCAATATGAGAATAATATTGAAAAGAAGTTCAAATGGGGTCTTATTGGATAGAACAGAACTTAGAACTCGATTAATATTATATGTTGTAGTGAGAATGCAATCAGTCCAATATTTATTGGGAAGATTGGATTGTATTTTAAGAGCTCTTGCTATATTCAAAAGGTGTTGGTATTTCCTTTCAGCAACCCCATTTTGTTGGGGGTGTTTCTACACAAGTTCTCTGATGAGTTATTCCCTTTTTATTGAAAAACTCCTTTATTTGAAATTCAAGACCATTGTCACTTCTAAGAATTTGAACCTTTGTTTGAAATTGTGTGTTGACTAGATTGCAAAAGGACTTAATGCATTTTCTAGTATCTGATTTAGCTTTGACTAGATAAATCCAAGTGGTTCAAGAGAAATCATATACTATAGTTGGAAAAAATCTATGACCATCATATGATTCATTGGAATTGGGACCCCATATGTGACAATTTATAAATTCAAAAATGAGTTTAGTTTGATGATGGCTCACTGGAAATGGGAGTCTGTGATGTCTAGCAATGGGACACACATGGCAAGGATTTTATGAGAGATTGTAAATGTGTGATTCTGTATTGAAGTATCTTGAATTACATTTAGCTTGGAAATGGGTGTATGACCCAATCTACAATGCCAAATATTTGAAATGTGATCAACACTTGTGGAAATAGTAGAAACAGAAATCTGTTTGTGCAGAGAAGTAGAAAATTAGTCAAGGAGCACAGTGGGAGACATTGAGACAGCAAACAAACGATAAAGTCCATCCTTCATCTCATCCATGCCAATCGTGGTCTATGACAAAAGGTCCTAAATAAAGCACAATTGTGAGAGAAAAACAAAATAGCAAGAAAGAAAGGTAGTCAGTTTTGTTGCTGAAATCAAATTAAATTAAAATGATGGGACACATTGCACATTATAAAGAATTAATATAGTGAGGTGGATAGTGCCAATGTGTGTGATAGGTGTTGTGGTTCCATATGCTAATTTAACAACAAAAGAGACATGAGAAGGAATTGTGGAGAAAAGAGAGGTACTGCAGATCATGTGATCTATAGCACCTGTGTCTATGATCCATGATAAATGATTTGTCGTTTGAGTGAAAGAAGTGAGCGAAAGGGGAGTACCATTCATGGCAGTGTTGATTGAATGATTGGCAATGGAGACTTCTCTTGACTATAATAGAGACAAAATCTGTTGTTACTGGTCCTTGGTGAAGGTTAACTTAGTATCTAATGGGGTCTGGCTCGAGAGATGTCATGTAGGTAGAGAGAGGGTCATATTGCTTACTTTTTCCATGTAACTTATTGCCAGGGGGATGGCAATGCAATTTATAACATTTGTCTGCTATATGTCCTGTCATATGACAGTGTGTGGAGATTGGTGGTTGAGCATTCCCAACCTTGAAACAATTATCAAGCAAGTGGCTAGAAATTTTGCAATAGGTACAATATGGTCTGTCATGCTTCGGTGGTTAGGATGATTTGGGAAATGGTTTGTAGGAGGATTGGGGCTGTTTGATAGCAAGGGTCATGGAATCAGGGGATGGTATACCAGCTAGGATGAAATGTTGCATTTCCTGCTATTGAATCATGGAGAAAATCTTGTTGATGGGAGGTAATAGATCAATGAGCATAATTTGGTCTCGAGTCACATTATAAGTGTCATTCAGACCCATAAGAAATTGTATAACACAAGCTCTCTAATAATGATCAAATAAAACATCAAACTTACCACAAGTACAATTAGGCATAGGTTCATATATGATAAGTTCATCCCATAAGATTTTAAGCTTAGCAAAGTAGACATTGACAGAGTCATTGTCTTGTTGCAAACCTCTCAAGGCTTTCTTCAACTGGAAGATGCGATGGTCATTTTGTTGAGTAAATCAATCTCTGAGTTCAGTCTAGATTTGTTGAGCATCATCCACAAAAACAATGCTAGATTTGAGGGCTGGATTGATGGAGTTGTGAAGCCAAGACATAACAAGGTCATTACAACATTCCCATGCTTCATGCAAAGGGTCATTTGGGTTTGTGGGTTTGGACACGGTTCCATTAATGAATCCAAGTTTATTCTTGACATGCAGAACCCTGCACATGGCTCTAGACCAAGTAGTATAATTTTCTGTGGTAAGAGGATCTGGAACTAAAGGGAGAGAGGGGTTATCTCTATGGCCAAGTCAATAAAGGGTTGATAATATTGGTGAAGTCAAACAAAAAGGATGTGGTGGGTTTGGGTGTTTCTATTGAAGTGGGTATTTCCATTGGAATTTCTCAGGACAACCTATCTGTTGATACCATGTAAGAATAGCAAGATAAACCAAGTTGCAAAACAATCAACTAAAAGAAGAAGAAAACCAGATAGATATTTCGAAGAAAAGCTTACTGAATTCTATTCATTCTGATGTATTTCCTTTGCAAGAGGTGGCTGTCTACATACATCAAAGATTAACTAACTCTGACAAACTAGAGGTAAAAAAGAATATTCATCTAAATGTACAGCTATGTAACAAATTATAAAAATACATAAAAGGACGTGATGACTCAATTGTAAGAGGACCCTTTCTGGTAATTTGAAAGGAGAATTATCACAAGCTGCAAGTGAACTTTGTAATGCATGAGACTGCAGGTCAGATGTCTTCATGGTAGTACAAGCAGCTTCATCTTGATGATCTTGATAAATCACAGTAAAGGAGCTGTGATGAACATGTTGTTCTAATAATTATTGTTGCCTGTGACTGATGACTTTCAAGCCCAAGCAATTCAGTGTCTATCTCTAGCATTTATAGTAGTTTTCAGTCGACCAGGAAGCTACATGGTACAGGGCACAATGCTAGACTGGTTTTGCCACATGGTTCCTACTAGTGGAGAAGTGGCTTTGGAAAGAGTCATGGTTGGTGTTGAGCTTATGGCATCAACTCCAACTTTGAGTGAAGGTCAAGAAAGATCTCGAATAAGGCACTACAAAACCTGTGGAAGCATACAAAAGGCAAATCTCTTCCAAGTTGTGACTTGTGAGCAAAGAAACAAACCCTTCTGGTGCATCTTGTCTCATTACGGGTTCGATACTAAGCAGGGTGAAGCCAACACTAAAAACTACCATGTGCATACTCACAAGCATCTCCTTGCCTGCAAGCCCTTTCTGTTATCTAGACAAGGGACACAACTATATTTGTATTTCCTCAAATCACGCTGCCTCTCATTTTCCCTAGGATGAACAAAAGGGCACTTTGTCCAGTCATGTGAGTAATTCCTTGAGCGAGGCTTGATCTTGAATGCATACATTCTAAACTCATATGTGCTATAAATCCCATTCTTGAAACCCGAAAGAGAGATCAACCAGATACTCTTTCTCCGGTGTCACATCCTTTGAGATCCAAGGTGTCAAAGCCTCTCGCTGTTCTTGTCCTTCCTTTTCATTTCACATTTGATACAAGCCAAAGGGAGCACCAATACCACCACAACCCTTGAGCATGACCTCCAATTTTTTCTTAGTTGCCCATTTCAAAGCCGGAGAAATCAAGTCACCTAGTCATTTTCCATTAACATTAAGACCATTAACATCAGCAGAAGCATCAAGCAAGAGCTTAACAGCCTCAGCTGAAGCATCAGGAGGCCATTAGCAGCACAATGAATTGCCGTGGCCAGTTCGGAACCAGAAGCCCTATTAACATCAGCACGACCAGTTCCAAGTACGTACTTTAACACACTGGCGCTTCCAAACATGGCAGCAATCATGAGGGGTGTCCTCTCTTCGAATGTCATTTTCGTTAACCCGACTCTCCTTCCATACTATAAGCTTGCCTTATTAATAGCATGAACCTCTTCTTCCACGAACATTTTGAAATCATTTGAATCATCGCAGGAGGATCATACAAGGAAGTACGAAAAGGTGGATTTCCGACCTTCTTTCCTCTCAAATTCACACTCCGTGATAAAACCTGTCCTCCCGGAACCACTGCCCATGAAAGTCGTACCCTTCTCAGACCTCCACACAGTCCCTTTCTACAAAATTTATAACAAAGATAGTTTTCATAAATGTTTATTCGAGAGGGAGTGATAAAAGCACCAATCTTTCACCTTTAAAAAATACCAATAGCTTGTACCAGATGTTCTATACATAAGCGAAATTTCAATCTTGTATTCATTTAGCCATAAAACAATTACCCAAACACAAGGACAATAGAAATCAACAATCTGTGGCAATGCCAACCAACAAACAAGACTAAAAATTTTCTCATAAAAACCCAAAGCCCACTAGAAGACCCAAAATTTAAATTATACTCTTTTCTTCACGTTTTCCTTATGAACCAAACAGAACAGAACGTTAACCAAAAACCAACTAAAAAAACTCATTTCCACCAAAGTTAAATATCAAGGCAGAGAAATATGGTACCTCATTATACAAATGATTTAAATTGGAAGTTTGATTTATAACATTCAAAGTATAAAATGCATCATATTATAGTCATCAAGAATTCTCACAACAGGGGTATTTTTTTTTTTTTTTTTTTTTTTTGCTTTTTCTTCAAACATTTTTTTAAATGTTAACCCCTTTAACATTTAAAAAAAAAATCACAAAGTTATTAAAAAATACTTAACTATTAAGTATTAAAAAAGAAACAATAGATAGCAAGTGTCCGTGGGATTCCTCGGTGGGAATATCATTTGATTCATTTCCCTTAAGATATAGTGCAGTGACACCCGTGACAATAACACAGGCAACACAGAGACATTTTTTATGTCGTTTTCATCGTTATATAGGTCCATTCTCTGTTCAACATTACCACCATATCCGGCTATCGATAAATTTTCATTAAACACTCGACAAAGAAAAAAAAAAAAGTTTGGTTATTCTTCTTGCAGGAAAATCGAATATGAACGCGTATTCTTTGCCGAATTGAATAGTCTAATTCTTACGACAATGACACGTGTTAGTGCATTTTCGATTACGAGTGGATGCTAATAGCCTAATAGTATAGTCGAATGATCTTCTTTTCTCACGTTGCGACTCTTGGTGTGGTGAGTTTGGAATACTCATTCATGGCTTGTTTAATAATAAATAATCATGGCTTGCTTAATAATAAATAATTAAAAATAAATAAGGTAAACATTTACGTAATTCAGTACTGAGACCTACGTTTACAGATCTTGAGTACCAAATCTACTATAATTATGGTTGAATATAAGCTCTTCATCCGTACCGCTCTTTACAATTACTCTTATTGAGTTCTCTAGAAAAGGGGTTTCAACGCGTTCTCTTTTCTTCCATAAGCTCCTCCCAGCCCAAAAGAAGCAGATCCCTCTTCTGTGTTGCCTTCCTCCCCCCTCTTCAAGTCCTCTGGCATTTTTTATGTCATGTCTCTTAGCTTTATATCTTGTCTCCCAACTTTATATCTCATCTTTATTTTATGTCCGACCAAACCTTATAGCGGACAACTCTCTTTCTTCCTTTCTCTTTTATAGCTTTGCATATCAGGATTTCAATCCTACATGAACTGTTGATGGGCTTCACAGTTTATGCTCTTAGTTATCTTACCCAAACATCACCAAGGAATTTTTTATATTGTTATCAGATGATGCAGTAGTTCAATTCTTAACAAAGCCAAAACCAGAGTAGGTGTAGATATAGATAATTGATCGAAAACTCCAAATATGGGAATGTAAAACATGTTTAAATGGAGATATAAAGATAATGGAGCTGCACATATTCTAACTACTGAAGCTTTACGATGTCACTTTTGTTTCTCGAACAAAAGAATTTGAATGACTAATTGAAAAAAACCAAGAAGTTCATATCGACAATATTAAATATTATAAGGCTCGTGTGTGTCCAAACTCTTCTGTTTTTACATATGAGATAAGATATAAGATGAAATAAAATTAGTTGAAATGAATAAAATATTATTAAAATATATTTTTTTAATATTATTTTTATTTTAAGATTTGAAAAAATTTTAATTGTTTATTTTATTTTTTATAGAAATTTGAAACAGTTAACATTTGTCTTGATCTCGCTTGATTGCTAGTAACTAATTGAAAGTATTGCTTAGTTTGTTTTCGTAAATGAGATAAGATAAAACGAGACAAATTAAGATAAAAGTTGAATAAAATATTATTAAAATATATATTTTTAATATTATTTTTATTTTGAAACTTGAAATTTTTAATTATTTATTTTATTTTACATGAAATTTAAAAAAAATAATTGTAACAAGTAGATAAAAATGATTGTGAAAATAAACAAAAATTTGAGAGAAAATGAAAAGTTGAACCCAATTGGAGTGAATCATATGGGCTAAAAGAGCAATGCCATCATTTTTCTTAATTCAACAATATATCTCGCGTTTTGGTTATTGAGAAGTTCCACACGATTTAAGAATAAACTCATCTTAAATTTTACAAGGAGTTACTCTATCCATCCTATTAAGCCTTTTAAAGAAAAAAATGACTATTTTTATATAATATCAGAGCAAGCTAACTTGTGACAAATAATAAACTGTAACCTACCCACGATGATGGTATCGGAAATACCGGTTCACGTATTGAAAAGTCTCACACGACTTAAAAACAAACTCATCCTGAGTTTTATAAAGAGTTATCCTACTCCTTCTATTAGGCTTTTTAATGAAGGAAATGAGTGTTTCTATATTGGACACCTTTTAAGTTCATCAGCCAATCCTAAGTTTGATTGTTTTATGGTTGATAATTATTATTTTCAAAAGAAAAGAATTATGGACCCAAGGGTTTGTTTGGAGAACAGGTAAAAAATTATACATTATATTTGCTGATAGCATACCTGACGCTATACAAGACAATGGTTGCCCAAAAAAATTACTAGGATTTTAGCTGTAGCCAAACAAAGCTTTACAGAAGCCGGAAGATATATGCTAAGAGCTACAGTATACATATACTTACAAGAAGCATGGTGAGCAAAAAATCACTTCAAATTAATTCTTGCAGGAAGGCACATCCCAGGAGGTTTCCCTTCCACAAAACAGCCTTCACAAGTGACTAGTTTCATAACAGACCGAGCAGAGAGGTTGTACTTCTGCCGGGCCTCGGCAAAGCTACGGCAGAGAACCTGCTCAACCCATTCCTCCACTGCTTTACTCCTGTCTGATAACCAAGCAGCTGCAAGTAATTGTACCATGACTTCATAATCAATCTCCAGCATAGCATCGGATCCAAACGTCCTCTGAAATTGTAGGCTTATATCCTTCAATATTTTCCCAGCATGTGCATCAAAATTAAATGGTTTGAAGACCACCTTTTCAGTTACTTGTTCGAGGAACTCCTCTAACCAAGCTTCCGTGTTTGTGCGGATAGAGTCACTATCAGAGTCTCCATTATCAACGTTCTCACTCAGATCATCTACAGGCAGATTCAAATCCAAATAGGATCTGGACATTTGCACCCGTTTCTGCATCTCGAAGGTTTCATCCTGAGTCAGAGAGTCACAGGTCTCAGTGAGCTTCCTTTTATTTACAGAAGAAGGATTTGACACTCCTTTTTGTGGGGTTACTCTCACATTCATGCCATTGCTGATACTGGCATCCCCGGCAGCATATTCAGTCAAAATTTGCATTTGATATCCCTTGGCTTTGAGTATTCTTTCCTCAGGAAATTCCACAAGTTCCTTACTTGAAAGGGAAGTTCTGTTGTGCTTTGTTATCATTGAGGTTACCACAAAGATCATATTGCTGATGCTGATTTCTCTCCCATAGGAGTCTGCAAATTTACCTAACCGGATTGCCTGAGACAAGCTCCTTTGCACCAAATTATTAGCCTTATCTACATTTTGAAGGAAGACAACCGAGTGAGGTTTCTTTCTTAACTCCCCAGCAATGTAATCAACTATGGTCTTTCCTCTAAACTCCGTATCAGAACACTCTAGTTCTTGCTGTTCAAAGATTGAGTTTGGTTTGTGAACCCACTCTTGGAAACCCAAATCCACAGAGATTAGGCTTTCCCTGGTGCCAAATGCTATCTCAGCTAGTGCAGAAGCAATTCTCTTCTTTCCAACTTTGTCCGGTCCAAGGAAAGTAAGCCAAATGTCTCCTCTGAGACTTGAGCCACAATGCCTTCCATTACCAGATCTGCAGCGGGATATAGCTTTACTAATAGAGCATATGGCGTCATCTTGCCAGCAAACCTTGTCTCCAAGAAACCTCCAAAGCAACTTAAAATCTCTTAGATCAGACCGCCCTCCCATATTAGGACCAGAGGAGGAAGAGGAATAGGCAATCTGATGCAAAGTACTTTCCCTCACTGCATCAACCCTGGTAGAAATGGAACCTGAAATGTGCTGAAGACATTCTTTGTGAGCTGATAACTCTGGACTGTCTGGCTCAGAACTTCTTGATGCATAAAGTGTTCCCAGCCCCAAGTCTGTGGTCACGGAAGTGACTGATGAAGATGATGTGCAGTTGGGGGGCAGATTTTTATGGGGTATAGAGTACGTAGAAAACTTAAAATTACAACTTTCAGCCTCAGAAGCCACAGGTAATTGAATGTTCTGTTCTAATGGAAAAACTTTTTGCAATTCTGTTGGCATACAGGGGCTTGGGCTTGCATATTGGTTTTCACTTGTAGAAGAATCTTTACTGCTTCCCTCCTTCCCATTTGCAGCATAATGGAAGCCCTGAGTAGATGGGACTTGGGAGCTGGCACGGGAAATATCCAATTTAGGTTGTGCTTGATGGAGACGCTGACAGATATCATTCCATTTCTTTTGTAGCCCTAAAATATTGCCATTCAATGTTGCTGGATCATCTTTGGCCTGCACTGAATGAACATACTCTAATATAAACATTGTCCTAATTTAATTGAGGAAATACAGCTATCCAAGAATTTTTAAACCACTAGCAACAGAAGCATTAAACTGTCCATGTGGGTGTGAGAGCACATACATGTGAATTCCTGCATCATAGAAATCAAACTTTGAAGAGTTACACACCTTTGCCACATCCACTCTCTTTCCTGTGTCAAGTTCAGCCATTCTCAACCAAGGAACAATTTCTGAGCACTGATCAACAACAGAAATAGTCGATCCTCCCTTCCGAACAACAGCAGCTTCTTGCTCATAATTTTCAGTGCATAGTTTACAACGTGTAAAAGATTGATTTATGCGGCTGAATGGACGTTGGAAATCAGATGTTGTAGAAAAGAACCCACCAAATGGAACAAAGGACCCCATCAAGCTGTAAGTATATCATGAGGATAAAACTGTTAGAACCAACGGCTACAGAAAAGTCATAACCTAGAGTCCGTATACCAGCTAATACATGCACGAATATTCATTTGGTTTGGAACACCACCAGCCACGAATATATTGGCTAATACATGCAGAAATAAACTCTCGATTATTATTGCTCTAAGCATTGCATAAGGTGACCTCACCTCGGTGCCCCATTGGCTTGGCAACTAAAGTTACTAAACACTTATGTCTGGCTAGAGCAAAGAACAAGCAAACACAATAGTATTGTAACACCTTCTAGGGCTGAAGATGTTGAGTATGGTCATATTTAAACAAGCAAGAACAAATATTAAAAGTATGGCTGCCTTTGACACTCAATCACAATCCACAACACAAAAATATTAGAGATAACTCCATCCAAATTAACATTGCAAATAAAGCATACCGTGAGGTCGTGCTCTCCTTTCTTCTTCTTCCTGTCTTTATTTTCTTTTTATTTTGTTTTTCTCCTCTTTTGTTTGGGCTGGGGGGGTAAGGTGTTTGGTATCCCTTTCCATCAACAAATGTAATATCTTCTATCGTGTCAAGCATTGTTTTAAGTTCAGGGGGGAAACCATTGTTCTAAAAAATAAAATAAGAAGAGAAAACGAAGGCTGAGTATCTGGCACGAATTTCATCATTAAAAAGTTTTGAAGTTAATGAAATATCTATTAGTTACAAAATTTATCTATAAGGAACAAGGAAGAACAACCCCAAATGCAATTTGAAAAAAAAAAAACAACAACAATTCAAAGGGTAAGGAAAGAGCAAGAACATGATGTCTTTATTTCCTTGCATGACGCATCAAATAAACGTAAGAGGAAATTTCATAACACGGACATCACAGGAAAAAACTTGCCTTCAGCTGTTTCAATCGCAAGTCGTGAATCCAAAAACCGACTGCAATATTAGTCAGGTCTCTAAGTTTCCACAAAACCTATCTTTTTCTAAGCAAACATCCAATTATGCATAATCAACTCATCCTTTATTATTTCCCTCGTAATAAAAATCCATCAATCCAAGTATTCAAAAACACGTCAGGAAGAAAACAGAGGAACAAAAGACTACTCACCCAGACTTTAAAGGCATAGAAGTGATGGGTAAGGGATGCAAATCCCAGTCTTTCTCTATGCTCGGAAACCGACCCAGAAGCTTAAGGTAAGTCTCGTACGTTCCCGCCGCACCCATCAACCACAATTTCTCACAGTTAAGCACCAAAAGCCTCGTCAATTGCGAAACCACAAAGCCCACAGCGTCACCCGACGCACCGTCTTCTATCAACTCCTTCAAATCGCCGAAATTCACGATGATTCCGGGCCCCGAGGATTGCTCAACCGCATTACCCAACTCCTTAAACTTCGACCCCATCTTGTCCTCGCTCACAACTCCATTGACGAAGCCGGAAATCTCCTTCTCTGCGTTGATTACACACAACCCAGCTAGTTCAGATGGCAAAGCACTCCCTTTACCTTTGTTTATACACTCGGTGAAACTCCGAAGCGCGTCGTTAGCGCAAACTCCGACAAGTAACGGGTTTTTCCCACTCTTTTTGAGTAATACCTGGCCGATCCTTTTGGAGTTCTCGTCCCCAGAAACCTCCAAGCTGAAACTACGCCTTCCCGGGTCCGAATCCGTCAAGTTGCAGAGGAAAACGGGCGGGAACCGCGTCCGGGAAAACCGGGAGACCGGCGGGTGGATAATCGCTAACTTGAGATCACAGCTCCGGAAACCCGCTTCCCCCAAAACCCGACTGACGATCGGGTCATCAAGAATGGAGAGTATAAAGTGCTTGAGTTCGACTTTCAAAAGCGACGTTGTTTGCTGCTGGCCATGAACGATTTGATGATGCAAGTGAAAGCTCTCGGGGTGGCGCCTCTGGTTCGCCTGGGACCGCTTGATTGCGGCCATGAGGGAGTTTGAGACCGGGGGCTCGTCCAGGGCTTTCGACGAAGAGGGCAAGCGGTCCAGGGAGACCCCAACGGAAAGCTCCAGCGCTCGGAACTGTAGCCGTGGCGAATACGCGCCCGTACGTGTTCGTGCGCAGGCCTCCCGGAGAGTTGAGGAGGGAAGAGCCAGCAAGGCCGAGACGGCATGGAGCGACGTGGTCTGCGCGTGGCTACGCCGACGCGCTACGGCCACCGCGTCTTCCAGAGCACGCGCGGCCTCCTCCGTCAAGCATTGTCTCGCCGCGCTGACCGGCGTCGGCATCGCCGGCGAGCATATACTATGCTTTACACCCCCTTTTTATATACCAGTACCCGCAAGGAAAAAAAAGGAATGCTTATTTGAGATTACGATCTATAATAAAAAATTTCCAAAGAAGGGTTTACTTCAGAAACTTTTGGTTATAGTTTATTCAGCCTTCAGGTAGGCCAAGACAAATAGCAAGGCAGTTGAGTTGTTCGATAAAAAAAGAAAGAAAAGAAATGTACACCCCCAAAAAAAAAACTTTAGAACTCAACTAGAAAAGAGAGAGATTGTTAATGCTGTGGCTGTTGGTCGTCGCTAATTTGATTTGTCTGGGTGTGTGCGTGTGGGTCCAGTCTCATTGCCATTGGCAACAGAACAAACACATGGCCAGCAAGCATAGATTCTCTAATCTTCCCGGACTAATAAAGAAAGATCTCCCTGCGTCTGTGGGTCTTTTTACTTTCATTGCTCCACTAGGGAACAACTCTTTTTTTCGAATATAGAAAGAGAAATGGCGAGAGAGAGGGATAGATGCCGCGCCCACTGAAGCCAAATGGGCCAAGCATGCTGCTACTCGGGATCAGTGTCATGCTGCGGGAAGGATGCGCTCATGTGACAATGGCCAAGGTGTGTGTGAAATCAGGAACACAGTAGTATCCATCGTTGATAGAGGGCTGACACTGCCCCCCGTGCACCCACCACCACACGTACAGCAATAGCTAGCGTTATCAGAAACTTTTTGTTATCCCTTGCTTTCTCGCGCGAGCACCATTCAACCTTCCTCCACACTTCCAAATATCCGACCGCATCCCATTATTAACCCAACATCTTCTTCTCCGCACTGTTTTTGTGAGCTCGTATTGCTGTCTTTTTATGTCATGTTAATAATTGTAAGTGGACAGTGTCTCAATCTCATTCCATCTAGCTCTAATTTTACTTTTTAGAGTCTTTAAAAATAACTTTATGATATGACGTATTACATTAAATACAAATTTAAAATTATGATAAAAAAATATTACTTTTAACTTAAGGCTTATAGATTAAAGCTTAATACGTTAAGTTCTATTATTAAAAAATTATTTATTATTTGAGATCCGTATGTCTAAAATACTTTCAAACATATTAAATTTTTTTGTAAACAAATTAAAAAAAAATCACTTTTTGAGATATAAATGACATAAAAGAACATATACGGGATAAAAATCAAATATTATAATAAAATAATAGCAAAAATAATATAATAGATTTTTCAGTAATTTTAATGAAAAAAAAATCTCTTCAACGATGTATAAGTGATAGGAGAAAAATAAAAAATATTGATGAGAAAAGTCTTGAATAGATTATATGATAATAATGAAAAATATAGATGGATAAAATTATCATTGTGTTAAAATGATGAGGGTCATTTTGTAATATACATAACACGGTAAAACATGGACTATTTTTTCTGAAATGCTTTTGACAAAAAACATCACTTTGATACTTTTATTGAAACGTAATTTTCTTTTTTTTTTTAAATACTTTGATGTAAAATTACCAAATAGATAAATTTTATCATTTAAATACTTTAAATCGTTCTACCGTACTTTTTAAATCTCTCACCATAATTTCAAACAAATCCTAAATCTCACCATAATTTTGAAAGATAAATCATTTTCCTTACAAATTTTGGAGGCGTGCATCCATAACTTGAAAAATAGTAGTGGTGGGTTTGAAAAGACATCAACAAGTGTACATTGGTGGCGGGTTTATAATATCTAATTCTATCAAATGAATAACAGTACTGGATTGGGATATTTTGATTTGTTATTTATCAATATTATCACCTCTCAAGGCTATAAAAATCATATTCATCACCTAATCTGTTATTACCTTGAAAAAGGAAAAATAGAGAGCTCAAAATAGAATAATGATTTGTACAAATTTTAAATAGTCTTTATGTAAAAAAATAGATTATATAATGAAAAAATGTGAAAAAAAAAATTACATTTTCCTTTTTAATTAAACTCAATTTTATTTACAAAGAATTAGTAGAAAATTGATCTATTTAAAATTTACACGTAACGTTACTCTTTCTAAGATATTTTCTTGTAATCTCAAATAAGAATTTGATATTACCATGTAGTTAAGGATTGGGTTGAATGTGGATCATTCAACTTGTAATCTTAGGATAATTAAGAAAAAAAAAAAAAAAAGCCTAACAATCCATCATTTGGTGACAAATAGCAGTCGTATTGATTTGGCCTGCCTTTTCGTTTTGTCTCATTGTCTCTATTCCCCTCCAAAAAGCCCTTCACGCTATCGTTATCTTTTGCATTATCAATCATAAAAGATGGATTTGGCAGAATACATTAATAATAAGGATAGAATATAATGTCATTTGAAACTTGACATTAGATTTGCATATCTATAAGTTAATTAAAAGCACTACTTTTTATTATATCTTTTAGCATTGACCGCAAATTTAAAACAAAGAATATTTTGTTTATAGTCACGTGATACTGAAAAATAAATAATATATCGTATACTTTGGCACCTGTAACATTTTAATAGAAGAAAAATTCTATGTACAAGTTGGTATAGATAACACATTTTATTAATGTCATATTTCGTATGCCTTAGAGCCAGACTTCAGCGACTCAGGTCTTCAATCTGTACCTACACACTTGGAAAAAACACAGAGAAGTCGAGGGCATGGGTGCATGCCATAGAGTCTCTTATTTTTAAGTTAATATCGCTTTAATAGTTTGTACAAAAAAATAAAGGAATTAGAGAAAATTTTTCATACATGAAGATCAGCTTTTATATTAAGGTTTATAGGGGAAATCGCCCATACCCGTGGTAGGAGTATATGTTCCTTTAGTCAAATTCCTTTAATGTAGCGTGGCTTTTGGAGTGGTACAATTAATGTGGTATGGCTTTCTGTCCCTTATATCTTGTAAGTACACACCGTTAAGCTCTTTCTCTTTTATTGTCAAAAGATCAAAGACTCCCCGCTTTTTTTACCTACCTGCCTGCATAGTGCTCTTTGAGGCTAGTCGTCCTAAGGGAATACCAGGGTGATATATCTCTTCCTTCCATGTTTTTGGGACTTCATGTGTAATTGTGGCATGAGTCGTTCTCAACTTTGAGGCCAAAGGCCATCCAGTTTTGCGTGGCTTCTTGTATTTAGGCATATTTTCTAGGCCTTCGACTTTGAAGGGAAAAATTTCCTTATATAGTATAATTTGATTTTAAAAAGAGATTTTAAAATTTAAATTATATAAATCAAATCTTGTCATGTAAGTGATGTAGATGGTGTGTATAAGGTGGAACAATCTACACATTATTTTGCAAAAAGAAGAACTCTTTGACTTGATGAGTAATACTACGTACAAATCTTAAGTGTATAAACATTGCGCAAGCCCTTTATAAAAAGGTCATGAATCCGATTAGGATAAAACAATTTTTTATACTTTTTCATGATGGGATCTACTATTTTTACAAAGGGTCTACACTAAGTTTTTATATTTGAAAGTTTGTATAAATCATTACTCTTAACTAAAATCTTGGCAAATCCAATTCTTTTGAAGTGTTTAATCCTTAGACTCTTGTACCTAGATCTTTAAAATCAGAATTAAACTTAGATGGTTGGATAATGAGTTGAAATGAAAGTTGAATAAAATATTGTTAAACTATTATTTTTTAATATTATTATTATTTTGAGATTTGAAAAAATTAAATTATTTATTATATTTTATGTATAAATTTGAAAAAGTTATAATAACAAGAGGAGATGAGATGAAATACTTCTTGTATCCAAACCATGCTTAAAAAAATAAAATTAAATCTTTAAGATATAACCTATTCGCATCCATGTTAAAAACCTACCGAAATTCCCTCAAAATCTATTATAACTAACGATTTTTTATTATAATTTTGAGTTTTTTTAACCTTATTGGGATCATTATCAATTAATTCGGACTTAATTTCGTATGTTGATGAACAAATCTTGTCAAAAATACATAAGATGTATTAGATATACTAGGTGGGAGTAATGTGCAAAGCACGTTTGTCTAATTTTATGAAATGATTATTTGTAAAAAATAATATATATTTTATAAAAATTATTGATGTCACTTAATAATTTAAGGCATATTGGAGAAAATAAAAAAATTAGTTCAAAATATCATATAATCCAATACATGTTTATAACATCTATAATTTTAACAAAGATGTATACGAAAAATTTAATAAAAGTCTAACACAAACGGTAGTTCAAAATATGTGTCGTTTGATGTTTGTATTATAATTCATCAATTTATGTCATCCTGTAGACAATCAATAGAGACAACATTGAAATTCTTATTTTGCTGTTGGTTGAGTCGATCAGGGACAACATAAAGTTAAAACATAATCTTTTTATAAAATTTGTGGTATAATATTTTCTATATATAACATATATATAAATCATAAAATATATTTTGAAATTGTTGGCTGAATTTACTCTTTCTTGATTAGCTCAAGGATCACGGCCTTTGTCACGTGCCTATCATAGCAAGCCCACGTATGAAATATGACTTAGCGGAAGCTACGTCCTACTACTATGAGAAAAAAAACATTTTGATTAAACACACTTGTATTATATATTATATGAGATTTTTAAATTTGGAATACTCAATAATCTGAGTTAATGAAACGTATAATATACGTATATTATATTTAGGGATTCACGTCTTATGCACCTAATACACGTGTATATGTTAAGGAGAAAGAGAAAAATATAATAACTAATCTTTAATTACTTATTATTATATAAACTATTAAGTATTATAATTATTGAGATTAATAAATCATATAACAACATTGAATGCTATCTCTCTCAATATTTATGTCTTCATTTTATGTGTCAAACCGTTAAAACAAACGGTGTTAACTTTAACGGAAAAACAAGAAAAACCGTTAAAACAAGATTTTCTGTTTCATACACACTTTTTATATATAGAAGATATATATATATATATATATATGATGTCAAATCTATCAATAAAAGAATATTTAAAGCAAATAATGATCTATATTTCCCAATGACATCTTCTTCTGTTTTTCACTTGAGTGGGGGAGCTAAGGGGTGGAAAAGAAGGTCTTTCTTATGGTCCAAAAGAAGAACTATTTCAAAGTTTGATTATCGAAGAAGCATCATCGTGGTCCTATGAGATGTTGGCTTAATTTATGCTCAAAAGCAAAATCATGATTCCTAAGCTTTATGTGAATACGATTGGAGGGAGGGGGAAAAAAAAGAGCAAAAAAAGTTGACCACGAACCCCTCTCTCTCTCTCTCTCTCTCTCTCTCTCTCTCTCTCTCTCATGATGGCTATGGAACTTGGATTCTATCTTCCATCACTTTCATAGAAGAGTACCCTCTCAAAACCCTAAAGGGTCAAATGCGAATGCACTCTCTAAAAAGCTCTTTGCTCTTGACAGCTTCTTTTGGACTTGCATGGACCAACTTGCAAACTAAGCACTCAATAATGGAGATATGGGTCCGAGATGTGTATCTGCCTCGTGTATGAATCTCACTTTCTGCAAAAATGAAATCAAATAAAGTAGCCTTTCTTGGGAATTCTTCCAATCTAATTATAGCTCCCCCCAGTCTTGTATTCTTCTCCTTTAAGTTCATACCAAAGGGTTCATGCTTTGGGACAATGTTATTGTGCCTTTTCCTTCCCTTGTGGATATAAATTTTATGATTAATTGAAAATTAGTACTTTTATTTTCACATTTTAAAGATCAAGCCACAATTTTTAGCTAATTGTCTATTAAAATTATAAAAACTGTTTAAAATTGGTCATATCAATATGTTTATAATTCATTTTGTATACTTAACATTTTTTTTATAATTTATTTTTTTAGAAAAGCCTCTCAAATAGAAAACCCAACAAAATAAAAAATGAAAAGTTAGATTAGGAGTGTACAATAAAACCGCATGGCTAACTGAGCTCAAGATTCCAACTTGACTCAACCCGATAAGTGGCAGGGTGGGAATAAAATAAAATAAAATAAAATAAAATAAATTTTAATTATATTTTAAAAACTATTACGCCGATTCGACTCGATTATTAATTTGAATTATTGAAATATGTGTTAAATGTAATCGTTAAATTTTTATTACAATAAAAATAAGTAACAAATAAAATCAAAAAGGGGTCCATTTGAAAAATCCAATTTCATTCGAAATGATAATTCGATTGAAAGTTCTATCAAACCTTTTTTCAATTCGAAACTATTTCTTACTAACCAAATTTGCCAGAAAAGCTCTAAATTGTCTCGGTTTGGATATAAAAAAGCTTACAACTCATCTGAACTTATCATTATAATTTTTTAAATTATCGCATAAAATATAATAAATAATTTAATTTTTTTAAATTTTAAAATAATAATATTAAAAAATAATATTTTATTTAATTTTTAATTATTATCCTATCTCATCTCAATTCACCATCCAATCCAATTTACCTTGTGGAGGAAGTTAGGTTGCAAGTTGGTCATTTTTGTAGTGTTTGATTGGATGATGGTGACAAAGATCTAACTTGGATTGTCAGAGTCTAGTCTTCTTCTAATACGAATTAGTGAATTGATTGGTTGATTAGAGAAAATAAGAGTGATTTGATTGGTGGATGATGTTGACTCCATAAAAGTAGTGGATGGAGGAGAATGGATAGAGATGGAGATGGAAATGGGCACACATATTCTTCTCTCTCTTCCAAATATATACATAATATTACTATTATTATTATCATTATTAGTACTGATAGTTATGTGGTCATACGATGTTTTTACATTAAATAACAACGTTGTTTTAACTCTATTTAAATAGGGCGGTTTAGGTCAAAGATTTGTTTTTTATTTATATTTTCTAAAAGGGAAAATTTATTTATAAGTCTTATTTTTTACACACATAATACACTACTGATGTGGAAGGTTTTTACATCAATTATACTAAAAAATATTTAGCGTTTTGATTCTTTTAAGTTATAATGGGTATAGCTATAAGTTGTGTGTTAACACATTGGTTTATGTATAACAATAGTCATTTTAAAACTAAGTTTTATTAAATATAAATACACAAGTTAACATGACTTGACATGATACATTAAATTATAAAATTATTTTTATTATAAAGTTGATTTAACATATAATATAAAATAATATCAATTTATGAATTTATTTTTATAAATTTTAACACTTCTTTTATTATTAAGTTTTGTAAAATTGATATACGATGCATTAAAAATACATTCACATTGACAAATATTTCAACGGATGATTTTATTGAGAGTTTGGAAAAGTAGTGGGAACTCAATTATGAAAAGTAGTGTCATATCATTATTTATTACTAAAACTTAATGGATAGAAATAGATATATTTAATTAATTATATTATATTATTAATTTTTTTAATAAATTAATAGGAAACGTAGAGTAATGGTTTAAATTTAAAATCTCTATTCTAATATCATGTTAAATTACTACTTATCATAAAAATTTAAATCGATAAAAATAGATAAATTTAAATATGTGTATTATATTCTTAATAAGAAGAGAAATCTCATGAATAAATTTCTTGAGTTTTGTAAATTTTGTTTTAATTTTAATCATCGGGATTGTTGAGGTATAAAGATATTTATATTAGAGTAATATTAGATACAAGTTTTAAATATATAAGTATCACACAAGCCATTTATAAAAAATTAAAATTCATAAAATAAATTGATTTTTTATATTTTATGATGCAGTCCTTTTTTAATAAAACACTTAAAGAAAACTTCTATTATCAATATAATTTTTTATGACTTTAATTTAGGTTTCATTTAGATTCGAAAAGCGTTTTATCTCATTTCATATCATCTTATTATTATAATTTTATTAAATTATTACATAAAATTTAATAAATAATTTAAAATTTTAAAATTATTTTATCTTATTTTTAAATTTAAATCAGTTCTTAATGTTCTATATATATATATAAAATAAAAGTAATTGGATGGTAACCATTAATGGAGAGGCAAATGTTTGTGGGTTTATTCCATTACAGGTTAGAAACTTTATGGAACGATAAGATAGGGCAGTTGATGATGATGTGACACCGTTCCACGTAGAAAAAGGCAAATGGTGTGGTGTGATGAGTGTGATAGAAAGAGAGAGAAAATAGAAATGATAGAAAATGAAAAGTGGGCCGGGTCGGCCTGTAGGGGACCGATTGCCATTTCGTTGATGTTTCAATTCCCCTTCCTGATTTTCTAAAAGATTCTCCTTAACATATTCAACCTTCCACTCACTTTTATTTCTGAAAACTACTTTACAACTTGCCTTTTTCTAACCATTTCAATCCCATCTTTTCTAACAATAAATAAAGAGAAATACTACTATGCTTAGCCTATACCGTCTCATGTGTAATGCTACAGTATATCAGCCTTTTTTTTTAACTTAATAATTAAATAAATAATTTTAAATATATTAATATATTTTTTTATTTTATAATTAAAAAAAATAAAAAAACCACCTAGTGGTATGGTGGAGGCAGCATAATAGCCGCTTTCATAAATAAGTTTAAAGTAATGATAAATACAGTTTTAAAATATATAAATATCATATTTAAAAAAAAAATAGAATTCATCATTTAATAAATAATTTTGTCCGTCAGATATATCTATTTTTGTTGAAGGGAGTACACGAAACTACATACACACCTAAAGATTACCAATATCATTTCCTATAAATCTATCAGCATGATTTGTTATGTACATACAACCATAATGTAGAAGTCCACCACCTCAATACATAACAAAATATAAATATTTTTATTTTTATTTTATAAATATAATGAGTCTTACGATAAGTAATATTTTATATAGTTAATTTCTAAATAGTGTAAGTCTATAAGTATATAACCAAAATAAAAAGGGGTAATGTTGTATATTATGCGATAATAAATTGTTGAAAAATTGTATATTATATTTTACTTGCTTACCAATCATTTGATAGCACATCATAAAATACTGATAAAAAAAATATATTAAAGGAAAGTGTTGGGAGCCCGCTAGTAGCTCTCGCTGGGCTTTTTTAATTTTTTTTATGTAATGATTAAGTATTTTTTTGACAATGTTGTATTTTTTAAAAAAAATTAAGTATTAAAAAAATACATGTAAAAAAATTAAAAAAAATATACAAAATCGACTAGCAGTATTTCCCAATGTAGCTTTAGAGCCACCCATGATTAAAATATGACAAATAACATGTTCCAAATACACATTCGTAGAAGAAAATAGTTCTAATATGAATATGGATAAAAGTCGTGCTTTTTTTTTTTTTTTGAAAAATAAGATACACATTTTTAAGAAAAATAAGATATTTTACATTAGGTAACAACCCGCTCATTTCTCTCTCTTAGGTCATGAGCCTTGTTATGCATGCCGAATTTTGATAGCGTGTTTTTAAAGATATTAAGTAATTTTTAAAGTAAATCCAGTATTTTAAAGTCCTCAAATATTTTAAATGTCTTGAAAATATTTATATTAGATATTTTTAATATTATTAGATTAAATTTAATTTTAAATAACACAATTATAATATTTTAGATCTCAACACAATTATAATATTTTTGAAGAGATCCAAAAATATAAAAATATTATAATTGTGGAAAATTATTTAATTTAAATGATTGAGTCATTTAAAAATATTTTGAGATTTAAATTATATTGAAAACTTCAAATTAATTTAAATAATTTTATTCTCTTCAAATAATTAATAAGATTTCATCATTTTAATTAATAATGAAGGAATATTATTTTATGAATTTTAGTTTATTAAATAATATTCTATCTTAATTCATCTTAGTGTTTTAAGTTAAATTAATGTCTACGCATTTTCAAATCACTATTTAAACTCACCGTTAGATCGTTTTAAAAATCTTAAGACAAATGACGTAGATTAAATACCCAAACCCCTAGTCTTTTTTTCCTCATTTCCCCTCTTCCCTCTCTCTCCTCCCTCTCCCCTAGCTTGCACGAGAAGCACTCCTCTCCCTCACCAGATCTACACATCTATCCCAACACCTTGCTGTCGTGCCCAGCCTCAACGCGTCACCACTGCATCATCACCACCCACCAGCGACTCCCCCTCACATCAGCAAGCCTCCATCGTGGAACTCAAGCCCAAGGCATCTCTCCCTCTCCTCCCCGTTTCTCCTCTCTATCACACTCTCCACCCATGTACTGCCATACGCTGTCGCCCAAGCCACCAAACCTCACCAACGGCCTTCTCCTTTCACTGGAGACCAACCCCCACCGAACCCAGCTCCTCTCTCTCTTCCAGTCACACACACGCACACAACCCATACATGGGTATCATGCACAGGTTCTCACCACCGACAACCCTAGCGCTATCGTACTCCACCTCCCCTGCCACCGAGCACCACCACTGACCTCCCTCCTCCTCTCCCTAGCTCCCCACGAAATCCTATGGCCTCTCTCAGCCATATGCACTCTCACTCTCCAACACACGAGTTGCACCACCCATGGTCAAATCTGTCATCGTGAGCCATCGTGCTACCTCTGCCTCGCCATTACAGCTCCACCAGCAACCTTCTAAGCTCCTCCATGCCTAGACCTAGCCTCTAGCCATTCCCTTGCCTCACACGCATCATCACACTCTTAGATGCACTGTTCACGGTGAGATGCCACCGTGCTCCAACCCTCACCACCATGAGCCTTCCCATGGACACCCCTTCAAAGTCCACCAATCCACATGCCCAAACCGCCACCATACACGATGGACAATCACTATACGTGGCCAACCACCACTATACGCAGTGTTAGTCGCCGCTTATGAACCCCTCACCATGTCGGCACCCTCACTCAGCCTGAATATAGTAGCCAAAACCTTAGGTCCAATCCTCGAGGTAGCCCATTCTAAGGTCACGACAGTGATTGCCACCGCCCAAGCAAGTGGCTTCCAATGCCATTGGCCATGTCGGAAAGCAAGTAATGCACGAGTTATCCTGTCGATGGTATAACCCTTGATCCCTCGTGATTTATGATAAATGTTAGTTGATAGGTTGTGGATTGTGTTATTAGTATTGTGGAGTTCGTTATGTAATGAAGTGTTGGGCGTAACTTTGTAGTGTGCTATGAAGTGTGGGTGTGAAGTGTGTGCCGTAGTTATGATGCAGCTTAGTGTTGTGAAAGGAGTACATATGGAGTGTACTCCATGTGATGGAGTGATGCATCACCACTATGGCATACAATAGTGGTGATGTGGCGTAGTGTGTGTGAAGAGAATACATGTGAAGCATATTCCATGAGGTGAAGCGATACATCGCGTGACGTGTTGCGAAGAAAATGATGGTTGTATAGTTGGGAAGGGTAAAGCATGTTAGTAGTGTCCACAATGTACATAAATAGCTGTGATGTAGCCTATAGTCTGAGGTGATAGGTATCGCCTTGTAGTTGACTTATGGCTGAGAGTAAGTGTGAAGTGGTGGAAAAGTGTAAGAGTAGCACAGCATAGGGGGAGTATTGGTTGGTCCAAACCAACAAAACCAATACGACCGGCCATTTCGGTCCGGACCAAACCGAGAGTAGGTCCGGTCGGTCTCGGTCCAAGGGTTTTTTTACCCCTAACCAGACCAGATCGAATGAATAATATATATATTTATAATATATTTTATTATTTATATAATATTTATAATTGTATATAATTAATTATAATTTTTATCTAACCTAATAAGCTAATATTTATAATACTAATATTTATAATTTTATACTAATATTAATATTTATACTAACTTACTAAGACTAAATTACTACTAGTCTAAATTAATACCGATATATTATTATATAGTTATACAATATACTAATCATAAATTCATAATAACTAAATCATTATAAGTCTATAACTATATCTAATAGTATTAGCATTAGTTAATTTAATATCTAATATGCTAATATTAGTAATAAGATTATAAGAGACTAAGAATATTAGTATTAGTTAACTTAATATCTAATATGACAGTATTACTATATTAGTAATAAGATTATAAGACTATAAGAGTATTACTCTTGTTTAATAAATGAATATAGTATTACATAGAGTATTAGTAAATGTGTTGGGTTTGAAGACAATGAAGAGATATGGTAAATTAATAATACTAGTCATTAGTTATTATCTATTAGTACTAGTGTTATTACATATTATTAGTTACTATTTATTACATCTAGTTATTATTTATAGTAAATAAGTTAATAAATATTACTAATTTACTATATACTAATAGACTAACAGTATTAGTATTAGTGTATTACTAATATAATATATATATATATATATAATAGTATACTATTAGTTATATATATTAAATTAATATCGCAATATAATTATATATAACTTTCAACCCTAAATTAAAGAGGAAAATCAATTAAGGATCTGAAACACAAAATTTCTGCACAACAAAATGTTAATATTAAACATTTTCAAAGCTTTTAAATTGACTAAATGATTGGTGATCATAAAAGTTGCCCTCGCATGTGGTTTCAGTTGATTTTTTTTTTTTTTTGCTTTAATTTTATTTTAAAAGGAAAGATAATATATACAATATTGTTGAAATCATTAACTCTATATTGAGAGATTGAAGTTTATTTTATAGTTCTCATAAAAAAAAATTAAAAATAATTCCATGTAATGGCTATGAACAAGTTCTGAAATTGCCACCTAGAAATTAGAATGATAGTTCATGCAGTGATATGTTTGTCTTCTCCCTAACCAAATCATTTAAACCAGTTTCTACTCAACATCTTGTTCACTTAATATATTGATTATTTTCATATCTTACTATATATTCTTCCCATGTATAAATGTAAAAGTGCGTATGCAATAAATAGATAGATTTGCAAATTAGCACTCCCTAATAGCATCTTCATTGGAATAGCTAAACTCAAATTCTTGTTTTAGTTAATATAAAATAAATTTAGTTTTGGTTATTCTATTCACATCAAATCTTTTAATTAACAAATTCTTGTGCATTGACTTTTAATTGGTTTTGGATTCCCTAGCTATCAACAGATCTTGCTGAAAGCTAGCTGTTGTGTATTTAGCTAGTGGTTCGAAACCTTTTCAATGGGAAGAATCTCATAGAATATATATAGAATGTACGTGTGGACACGAGATTGCTTAACCAAACTTAATTAATTAGTTCATGAGATGTAAAATGTGATTCATCATTTTTTTTTTTAAATTATCATTCCTCATTTTATTATATCATCTTTTATGGTAAAGTGATATATATGACAATTATTTCAATAAGAAAGAATTAATATATGTTGTTGAATATTCAGAGTTCCATTCATCATCCTTTGGACTAGTTTATTGATAGTCAAAATAACATGTTATCAAATATTCGAATTAATGGAAAGTATAATGAAACAACTGGATTTGTCAAAAGTATTCTAGTCTCTTTTGTGCACTTTTGAATATATTTATAAATAATGTTATATATATATGGCTACTCTCCTGTTGAGCTTTGGACAAGTTGGAGGCATATCTAGACAAGAAATATAGATATATATATATATATATGTATATATTTCTAATTGTTGGTTTGTTTATTTTTCTAGATAGACTCTTCAACTTTAACCAATGATGCCTAGTTAATACAAAGTCCAGATATGCCTCCACCCCCACCCACATCCAATGTAAGTGGGTCACAAAGTGGTAGAGTGGAGTCAATGGTTTGGGATCACTTTTCAAAATTACCAAAAGGTGATCCCACTAAACCTAGGGCTACATGTAATTATTGTGGTGTTTCGTATACATGTGATACAAAGATCAATGGTACGAAATCTATGAAGTATCACATTGAAAAGTAATGTAAGAAAGGTCCGTTTAATAATGCAGATAAGACACAGACGAATCTAGGTTAGCAGATGGAGGGAGGTAGTGGTAGTGGTGGACTTGTGCCCATTGCATTTAATATTGAGACTTGCCGACAAGTCTTAAGAAAGATGATTGTTGTTAATGAGTTACCCTTTAGGTTTGTTGAAGGGGAGGGTCTTAGGAAATTTATACTTATGGTTTGCCCTAAGTGGATAGGAATTCCATCTCATTGGACGATTGCCAAAGATTGTTTTAATTTGTTTATGAGGGAAAAAAATAAATTGAGAAGTACTCTTCGAGTGCAACGAATTTCCCTCATCACAGATATATGGACATTTGTGCAAAACCTCAACTATATGTGTCTTACAGTGTATTTTATTGATGATGACTGGAAGCTACATAAGATATTTTTTCCTTTTCTTTGGTTGAAAATCACAAGGGTGATACACTTAGTAAAGGCATAGAGTTGTGTTTGTATTATTGGGAGCGACCGAAAATACTTGCAATCACTTTTGATAATGCAAATTCTAATAATGTGGTTGTTTCTTATTTGAAAAAAAATCAAGTATAGGAGGGACACGATCTTGGAACATGAATTCTTGCATGTTCGATATTGTGCCTACATTTTGAATTTAATTATCCGTGAGGGATTGAAAGAATATAAGGAATCTATTGCGAAGATGAAGAGTGTTATGAAGTATGTTAAATCCTCCCCTCAAAGGTAGAGTACATTTAAGAAATGTGTGGGGCTGAAAGAGATTCAATCCAAAAGTCATGTTTGCTTAGATGTACCGATTAGGTGAAACTCCACCAAGTTAAGGCCTCCCAATGGCTCCGATTAGACCAAGGTACAGTTGTTTGAGAGGTTTCTTAGATTATTTCATGATTCAACTTTACGCTTCTTGGAGGGTGTAACTTGCAATACTTTTTTTATGGAGTTGGTTACTATTAAAAATGCCATTAACATAGAATGTGAACAAGGAAGCTCCGTGGTGGGATTAATAGCCACAAATATGAAGCAAAAGTTTGAAAAGTATTGGAAGAACATGGATAATCAGAATATGTTGTACGTTGGAATTGTTCTTGATGTTCGCTACAAAATACGATATCTTGACTTTGGGTTGAGAAAAATGTATGCAAATGATGCTATAAAAACCATTGATTTGAGTTGGAGGGTGAAAAATGCATTTATCCACATGTATGAGGCATACATCCAAAATGAAGAAGGGAGTTCTCCATGTGAAGATGCAAGTCCTTCAACTGATCAGTCTATGAATAGACATGCATCACATGCTGCATTAATGACCCAATTTGAGCAAGAGTTACAATTAAAATACTCTTTGGAAAGCAAGTCAGATGTTGATAGGTATTTAGCTGAAAAATGTGAAGATCAAGGTGATAGTTTTGACCTTCTAAATTGGTGGAAGGTGAATTCAGCTAGATATCACGTACTTTCAAATGTTGCACGCGATGTATTAGCAATACCGGTATCTACTGTGGCCTCTAAATCTACATTCAGCAGTACAGGTCGTTTACTTGACCCTTTCCTAAGTAGTTTAAATCCGATGATGGTTAAGGTTCTCATATGTGCACAAAATTAGCTTCGTTCTTTTTCTACTCCAATAAGTTTTAAGACTTTATTAGATGAAGTAGAAGAATTTGAGAAGCAGATGGATATAGGTAAGTTACTAAGTACATTATTATTGTAAAATATATTTTGTTTTATCTTCTATGTTATTTAACTTTATTTAATTTGTTTTGTTTTAAATTGTTATGGATAGAACTTGTTGGGGAATTTGTTGATTCTATAGAGGGATCAAATTCAATGCCTACCTGCTCTTAACCCAATGCTGAATAAAATACTAAAAAGGTGAGAAAAGAAAAAAAAAAGCATAAACTATTTGTAATTTAATTTATATTTGATTGAAAGTGTTTGCGTTATTGAGTTTTGTAATTGTTGAGTATGATAGACCCGCGAGTTAACTAACATTGTGGATTCTCTTGCAAGCGGTTTGATATAACTCAAATTCTTGATGTCTATGATTCGTGCAAGTAAGTCATCTGTTTCAAATCCATATTGGATGCTAATTTTTTCTTTTGGCCATAACAAAAAGTCAATTAAATAAATTATAACATTCCAGAAAATACAAACCAAGGGTTTTTATACTTAAAACCAAACATTTATATAATGTTAAAAAGTTGTTTTATTTTATGTGCACCAATATCATATCAGTATCATCTTGTTTTGTAGCAACTCACGGGCTGCTCCAACTAGTTTAGTTAAATTAGATAATTTCTTTTCATGAGCGTTTTAATTCTTGTTTCCATTCTTTCCTCAATTCTTGCTGGATCAATCTTTGTAAACAATAGTATATTCTTTTGTACCACCGCTACTTTTGATTCTCAATGTGAAATAAAATCTTTCTGGATTGCATATATATAGACTATAGAGCTCTTAACTTCTTGCATAATTGAAATATAAAGTAGTACTATTGATGATTTAATTTGGAAATGTATACACCATACAGTTTCTTGAGAAAGTGATATTAATTCCATATATGACAACAACCCTGTAGTCCTGCAAAACTAATAATCTCGTGTAGGTCGTTAAGGGAAACTTCTTCGAAGTTAAAGTTCTAGAGTAATTTATTGCATTAGGATATATTATATTCTTGGATTTGGACTTATGACAATTCTTATCCATATTAAAAGATGTAGAGCTAGAGAAAAATAAATACATAAAACTGATATTATAATATTTAATGAATATTTAATTGCACTTGAGAAATTGAGATGATCTATTTGATCTGTCTATCATTTTCTCACATTTGTTTACATTTTATAATAAAATAATTCTGCTTTTCATTTTGTCAAGCAAGAATAGATGCTCATGCATGATCTGATCTTGCTTGATTTGATCTAGTAGGCAACAAAGTTGTGTAGTGAGGTTTCTTTAGCTAGTAGCATTGGAGCTATGACCACTTGCCTCTTTATATCACTTTCATAACAAATCCATTGATTAAGTTTAGGTTTTAGAAAAAAAAAAAAAAGAAATTAAAACAAGTGAAGCCAAGCATGCATGCAGCTATCACAGATTTACACACACTATAATGTTAATGTGATAACACTTATATATAATAAAAGTTTATTCAAGACGTTTTGTAGCACATATATATGATAAATTGAGAATTCCTTTGTTTATATATTACAAAATATTGTGAAAAGTGAAAAGTATGCAAGATGAGGTGGCTGCCAAGCCCAGGAAGATAATTGTTATTTTTTGAATTGATATAATCATCTAAATGCTTTATGCAACCACTTATATTTTTTTTTCTTTTTTTTTATAAGTAATTTATGCTACAGCCTATGTTATAGTGTTATTTCAATTTCATATTTGAGAGCTATATTTTTATTTAAAGCTTTTGATGTAAATTACTAATATGACACCTAGTATTTTGCTCTTCTAGTTCTAGTCTTCTACTATTATTTTTTTAAGATCTTTTAATTTTCAATTTTTGAAACTTGTATAATTTTTAATTTTCAATATCTATGTTTGTAAATTGTTTTTTTCTTTCTTTCTTTTAGAAGCCAGATTTGATGTATGTTACATTGTTTAAATTGTTTAGATAAATATAGAAAAATTTTGATTTCTTTTATAATAAAATCTTTTATTCAAGTTTATTGGGCCATTGGGCCAAAAATTATAAGAAAATTAAGACTATTGGGCCAATAATAAGACTATTGGGTCAGAAATTATGGAATAAAAATATCGGGCCATTGGCCCATTTGGACCGACCGGACCGAACCGGCCCGGTCCTTCATGAGTTTGGTCCGGTCCAGGGTGGGAAAACCCTGGACCGAATAGGTTTGGCTTGTTCTAGTCCACAAACCTCTCCGAATCAGACCAGACCGAACCGAACTCTCCCCTAGTGCAACAAAAGCATGACGGGAAAATGTCACGAAGTGACATGATTAAACAAGCAATCGTGTTTGTGATGAATGAGGAGTTAGTTTAAGAATGATGTAACAGAACGTCAAATGATGTGACTAGGTCATGACTTAGCTTGGGAGTAGTTTCGAGTTACGTGACGTGACGGAAATGTAGTTGTGAATGGAGTCCTGTTGTGTTAAGTATTTGGATGAACTTGTAAAAGGCTGGGAAGTAGGAAGGTCTTGCTAAGCCAGTTTGAATAGAAGTTGGTATCGGAGTATGGAGCTTATTTATACAAGCGGGCGTTCGACAGATTATAAGTTGATCTTAGGTGATAAGGGGGTAAGGTACATGTGCATCTTATGAGACACATATGCCGAACAGATTTACCATATATAATAGGTAATATGTCCTAAGCATGATTACACGATATTTAAGTCTCAGAGTTGGCTTAAAGTCATGTGGCATGTATAGATGGAAATGAGGATTTAGTATGGGCTAGAATGCATGAAGGTGGTAATGGGTACGTTGTCTAAGATTTGGATGCGTGACTTAGTCAGCCTGAGTCGCCTGAGTCATGCATTAGAATGTGGTTAATTGGAGGGTAAGACAAAGGTCTTAGTGACTTAACTCTAAGGTGAATCATGAATGTTCACTTTAAAGGATAAGACCTCAAAGTAGAATGCTAAATTTGAAAAATGTGACCAAAGTGGGTTTCAAAAAGAGGAAAAGTGGTAAAAAAGACATAGAAGATGGAGGTAGTAACTGTAAAGTATAGTTGCTTATGTATTAAATAGAGAATGACGTTGAGGTTGTGTATACATGTAGGTTGCCATCTGACACGCACATGAATGGACTCATGAAATGAGTATGGCATGGAGTCTAAGTAAGTATTATGTTCATACTCTTATAGAGTTTTCTAAAGATATGAAAATGAAAATGAAATGTTTTTCCTTTACGAAATGACATGAACGACGTTTTAAGAAAGAATGATAAGTACAAGTTTTTAAGTATAAGTATGTAACGGCCCTCCTTAATAGTCCATTTTTATGCACCCAAAGTATTAAGTGTATGCATGTGAATGGATGTTATACGTAATAAGTAGTGGATGTATTTTCACGAACTGAAATGTAAGGCTGACGCCTCATGCTTTAAGCGATGCGAAAAAAATGTTTTAAAATGTTCCTATGAACTGAGGTTTTAAAATGCTCCTACGAAGGTGATGCTTTAAATGATGCCATGAACTGATGTTTTAAAAGATACCATAAAAGATGATGTTTAAGCTCATGCTTTTAAATGACTTTTATGAATGAACAGACTGAATGACTCAAAGAATTAAAAATGATTGAAATGACTGAAATGAATGAAAGGACTAAATGTTTTAATGTATAAAAATATGTAATGGCCACATAAATGTATGAATGGGTACCAAAGGACTGGATTGGGTAGATTGCAATGTTGAGTAAGTAGTACTGGTAGTGCACCTAGTGCTGCACCCTGACGGAATGGATTCCTAACCCGTGGTCACGGGCGGAATCAAAGTCCAAAAGACCACTAACCATCACACATTGGACGTAACAATGTGCTACAGCCAATGAAAGTGATAAGAAAGAATGTATGCATGTTAAGAAAGAATGCGTGTATGGTTAGACTCTTTAAGAAATGAATGCAATGAGGTGTGGGGAACTGCTTTACGAAAATTTTAAAGAAAAACCCCGCTTTGCAACATTTTAAAAGAAAATGAATGTCTTATGTATGATATGTATAGAATGATGAATGTATGACTGAAAACCTATATTATGATATTTTAACTGTATGAAATAATATTTACGAGTTTTCGACTTATTTTAATTTTTATGTGTGCCTTCCTAGGGACGAGACGAATGGTACGCGTCAGGACGAACATGGCCCAAGGAAAAGAGCATGAAAGCCTAGGCACAATGTTTTGTGCGAAAAATTTTTAATTATAAAATTTAATGTTTATCGCTGTAACTCTCTTTAAATTAAGAATCATATTTTATTTTATAAATATGGAGTCTTTAGTATCCTGACATGGAAAGAAAAAGTTTTAAATGAACAGTAATTCTTGTCGTCTTTCTAACAATCATTTTTTAAAGATCCCACCACAAGGACGAGCGTTACACATTCATATTCAGTTTCTCGTTAGACACTGACTAATATTACAGATTTGTACCTACAATATTTATGACTACCCAAATGAGTGTTACATGGCATGAGAAGTGGACCTTGCACTTAAATAGTTTTTTATTATTCATTCTAGGTGTCTGGAAATAGAATTCCGACTAATCTTAAAATGCATAGATCCTTGATAAGGAATTTATTGCAAATACATTTTGAATAATTCAATGAAAATTCCTTAATCAAATGAACCCTAAAAATTATTTGCAGCCAGATTTTCGAGCCTTTTTAACTTGAAAGGAAGCATGTCACCAACACAAGCACTCTTACCATTTGTGCCAAACTGTGATTTAAAAAAATTATAAATAAGATAAGAGTATCCCTCAAGTCTCATGCCATGTAATTCCAATTAAAATTCTAGAAAATTTAGTATTAGGGGTGTAAAAAAAAACCGATAAACCGGTAAACCGGATCGGACCGGACTAAACTGGTGGCATTGGTCCGGTCCCGAGGTTAGTTCGGTCCGGTATCGGTTTTAGTTTTCTTAAAACAGATTAAAATCGGTCCGGTTCCAATTTTTCTTTTTTTAAAACCGGACCAGACCGGAACTGACCGAGATATATGTTTTAATTTTTTATATTATATATAATATTTATATATAATATATAACTATATATAAAATAGTTTTGTACTATATAATAAATTACTAATTAATATAATATTAAATTTTAAAATCTTATATCATTTTGCTTATTGTATTAATAGTTATACTAATATTATATAATGCATATTAATAGTTATACTTATACTATATCACTATATATTATAATATAATATAATATATCATTATATTATATATTATAATATATTATTATAGTTTATACTACAATTATAATATATATTATAATATACTACAATATATTATCACTATAGTATTATATAATATAATATACTATATTATATATATTATATAATATATTAAAACCAGTAAGACCAGATCGAATCGAACCGAAAACCGGTAAAATTGGAGTACCGGTTTAGGAGGGTAACTGGTGCGTAATCTGTTTTAAAAAATACGAAATCAGTATATACCAATTTGATACTAAATTTTATTTAAAATCAGACCAAACTAGATCGGTTATATCCCTATTTAGTATCCTTTTTCTATTTGGGCCATAGAAGACTCATCGTATAACAAGAGTAGGCCTTAAAAGAAAGGCCCAAAATATGCAGTGCTTCCCCTCTCTACCGAATAAAAAACATTTTATTTCGATTTCTGTTATGTGCAGTTATTATTGAGTATTTTTAAAATATTTTATTAATTAATAAAATAGTTATTTTATATTAAAAAATAATACAGTCAACATAAATGATTACACGTTATATTAACGATTACGCGTAAAATTTTTGTTTCCGAATAGTATATTCGTGACTTGAGACTTGAGAGCACAGTTGAAAAGAGATATCGTTCGTTTCGCGGTTCATTCCTGTCGAAATGGCTTTTCGCTTCGATTGCCGCGACACCATATTGCTCGAACGCTCT
The DNA here is from genome assembly GCF_018687715.1 of Carya illinoinensis. Taxonomy (NCBI): domain Eukaryota; kingdom Viridiplantae; phylum Streptophyta; class Magnoliopsida; order Fagales; family Juglandaceae; genus Carya; species Carya illinoinensis. The sequence goes on from NC_056765.1 coordinate 9,138,120, forward strand.
CTACAAATGCGACGTCTGGTACTTTCAATGTATTCCAATTACTGTATCGGTATATTGCTTGCTACTGTTTCTTTTTCTTTTGGTGTAGACTTTTATGAATTAGTGTGTGTGTGTTGTGCGTTAACGAGGAAAGTCGTAGCTTTTCGTGATGGGTTAAGGTGTTCCAAGGTGTATGATAATTGGTTCTAAGTTTTGCCGTTTCTATTAGATTGCTTTTTAGCTTTTCGTGATGAGGTTACGTTGTTCCGAGGTTTACCCTTGTTGGTTATATGTTCTGTGGTCCTGGAGTTTTCTTGGTACAACCTTCTGAGCTTCTCAGTTTGTTATTTTAGTGTCTTGGACCGTTTGAACACGTAGTTGGATTGATTATAGTAAGCAATTGAATTCATTTGAGTCGGCTGATGAGTTTGAGCGGTGGATTTTCAGCGACTTTTCCGGGGGCAATTCTAAATCCGATTCCTTTTTTGTGAAGCTTGATAGACTTGAAAAGGGTCGCGACTCGCGACAGATTGAGCTATAGAGTGAGCTAAGGAAGTAATTCTCAGATATTGGATGGCTTTGTTGAGAGCTTCAACACGTTATCTGATGGGATGGATGGGAAGTTGAAGAAGGCCTACTACAAGAAATTTAGCTTTTCCTCACGAAAGTTTTATCCCAAGCTTTACGTTCGTGGCAAAAACTTAGTTTATGACACCAAAAGGGTCCGTGTGAAAAAAAGTTGCTATTTTCTACCAAATTACGTCCGACGAGCAAGAAGTCTTGGTAAAAGCGATTTTTTGCGGCGAAAAAACGAATTTTTGCGGCGACTTCATGTTGCCGCAAATACTTTTAAGTATTACAACACTTTCCCCTTATTTCTTTTTTCCCCAGCCCGATACCCGCTCGTTTTTCCTTCTCCCCCTTTTTTCTTTTCCCCCCGCTTGATACTCCTTCTCTGGTTGAAGGATGGGTTTGCTGCCGCCCTTCCTAAGCCGTGCTTGCTGGTGTGCTGTCGCCACCTCGCCGAGGAGGTGAGTCTCTAATCCTCCCATATTTCTTTCTCTATCTTCGTCTCTTTGGGTTTGCGTCTCTCTCTCTCTCTCTCTCTCTCTCTCTCTCTCTCTCTCTCTCTCTCTCTCTCTCTCACCCTAATTATCTCTCTCTCTCTCTCTCTCTCTCTCTCTCTCTCTCTCTCTCTCTCAGTTCCATCGTCGTATGTGGGGGAGCTTGACCAGAGCGTGGACGAGGGGCTGCTGCTCAATGAATGGGTCTGTGTTTTTCAAATTTTTTCCCTCCCGATTTAGGTATATGGATTGGAAGCATTTTATCAGAGCATAGTACTATTTTTTGAATTTTTGGAGTTCTTGCGTGTTTGGGAAAGTTCACTTATTTTTGGATATTCTCCATTATTGATTGTGAATCTGTTACGAGTTGCCGTGCCTTTTTTTTTTGGGTGATACATTAGGGACTTTTTTATGTTGAAGGATGGGTTTGGATCAGTTTTTTAGATATTGATTTAGAATTGATTTGGGGTTTTGGGAGCTTTGTCGAATGTTCTTTTGGGTGATATACATCCGAGAGTTCATGAAAGTAAGTTTTATCTGATTTTTGTTAATATGGGGTTGCTCAACCTCCTCGGGAGGTAGTGAATGTATCATCATTTCTCATATTTGTGGTGCCCCATGATTTGGGTAGGAAAAGAGGGTGGGTAGTTTTGTTACAAACCTTTGTCTAAGCTATAAAAATTTTCTCAAAGGAAACCTTCTCTAGCTGCTGTGATTTTGGGATTTTGGTAGCTCTAGCTGCTGTGAAATATTTAATTCACATCTAATCAAATAAATGCACACTGAGGAGGGCAGTAATCTCTGGTAGTTTGGAGGAAGGGAAAAAAACTTAGAAATTAACCTGGTAGCATCATTGATGGTACTTATATTTTGCAAAATGGAACCAAATATGTGCATACCCATGTGTGAATAATATCTATCATATACGTTGACTGGGATTTTTGGCTATTCTGTTTTGCTTTGCAGCCGTAAGTTTTGGTATCATGGCTTTAATTGGAACCTTATTGTAGATGGTTCTTAACTTTGTTATCATTTACTGTTGCTTTCAGTCATATATAGAGGTTTGATTTTGTTATACAGAGTGAGTTCATGTGGTTTTTTTGGGTAGCAGATGTAGCTTTCTTTTTGTCAATTTAATAAGCAATAGAATAATATATATATATATATATATAATTAATTCGACTGAGAGAAAGGAGAATAGGTAAATGCCATATAAAAAGGCAAACCATAAAACAAATTAAGCATGCAAGCATATTAGATATAGATGGCAGATACCAAGAGAACTCATGTGCAAACCAAGCTCAAGATGGAAGCAACTACCTTCATGTTTCTACCTCAATCTCTATGGATTTGTACCCAAAGTTGCCAAAAGAAGATGGAGTTCTTGTGGTTTGTAATGGTGAAAATGGAGTCTCTGCTGCTCACCAGTTTTCTGATCATCATCATCAAGTATTATCGGACAGCATAGAAGCTTTAAGATCATGATCATGATCTTAAACAACCACGGATTCCTGGTTGGTTTGCAGAGCATTGTCCAATTTGGCCAGGTGATCAGTTTCACTTTCCTTGATCATGAAGTTCTGAGAATTTATTATATGCATATATGTGATGATCAGACTCAAATTTCTCCCTATGCATTAGCTTTTATATATATATATCTTTGTTTTTGGATACATTTAGTTGATCTCTTTCTGACTAATTTTATCAGCCGAATTCAGACAGCTTATTATAAGTTATCACTTCTTCTTTTCTTACACACACACACACACACATTATATACAGTTAATCATCAGTTAGACCATTTTCATCGTTAATTTACCTTAACTAGATCTTTATCATAGAAGCTTTTTTAATGATTTTTCTAATTAATTGCAGTACATTTCTGACTTTGGACATCTCAGGAAAAAGAAATCAATGGACAAACAAATTTAAGAAAACAAAGTATGTTATTATTATTATTTTGGTTGTTCTTTATTTTTGGATTCAGTAAGCATGCTCTCATAATTTGGTGAAGATGATGATCTTGACATGTAAATGATCTTGCGCATGCGTGTTGATCTATCATGATCATCTACTCAGTTCAACGCAAAGGTTGCCAGGCTATTAATTCTGCTTTGGTACTTTTTTGTTCCACTACTTGCACTATAATGGACCATAATATATAATATATATATTGTAGGACAAGCAAACTTTCTAGGCTATTAAGTTTTGATTGGTGTGGTTTAATTTTTGTACCTTATTATCTGATTGCAGGAAAGGAAAGTAGAAGACACGCATATAACTTTTCAGAAAAAGAAATTTTGTTGACCAAACAACATTCATTTTGCTTGTCATATTTGTGGTAAGATTTTTGCCAGATTCATAGATTTTTGCCATTTGCGTAGTCGTCATGCACTTCTTTCATCTCTTTTTTTGCCTTTTGGTTGTCATATTAAATTATTGGCATTGAATAAATGTTGCCTTTAACTTTTTTGAGGACTTTCCACAGGTGGTTCAATTGATATGGTGATCCTCTATGATTTTGCTTCTTGGTGAGCTGAAAGCTGACAAAGCTCATTTAAGTCTTTGAATTTCAGTTAAGGCCAATGTCTTTATGTTGTATGTAATGAACACATTTCAAAAACTCAAGTGTTATTTGAATAAAATATCTACATTTGTGTTGGATTGGATTACATGGGCAGCAAGCATGTTGATATGTCTTGCAATACAAGATTTTGAGTTATATATATGGAAGTGTGAAGTGGAATGATGTGAATTGGTAGTAAATATTGAAGTGATATGTTGGTTGGGATTATTGTTGGTGTATATGAAGCTTGAAAGAACATTTGTAGATTGATATTAACAGCTGGATAGACTATGTTCAAAGTGGTTTTATTGCATTTCATTGGTGTACATGCTGGTTGTTATGTATTGAATTTTAATGGATGGTGGTTTATTGCATTTCATGGTTACGTTGGTTTGTATATAATTTTTTAGCTTATATTAGACAATTTTTTATGATCATTTTTGGCTTAGTCTCGTTTGTTTTTAGTTTTACGGTTTGTATTTTTTTTTTATAAATTCTTTTAGCATTTTCCACGAAGACAACTAGTGGCAAATACTATTTTTTTGCCAGTAGAACTTTTTCCCCACAAATGTTATAGTGGGTAATACTGATACCCACCAGTACCTCTCGTGGTATTTGCTCCTATTCTCACATAAACAAAAATGGATGTGCTTTTGCGACAAGCTTTATTAGCTCTTGCCACGAGATGTGTCGTGGGAAAATATAGGTATTGCCCATGACTTAAACCTTTCGTGGGCAATAATATTTTTTGCGGCGAGTTTTACGCCACGAGCTCCCCACGGGCCAAATTGGTGGAAAAAATATTTTTCCCACAAAAACATGACTTTTTGCCACGAATCCCCTCCTTGGAGAAAACCAATATATCTTGTAGTTTGATGAGGAGGAAATAACAAAAGATGATTATAAGTTTAGACTAGGTATAAATTTTAAAGAGGGAATGACTTTTGAAATCAAGGTAATGTAGCATACCCAGCCATGGCCTCTGTTATTTAACCAATCCGTTTTTCCTTATGGTTTTACATTATTTGGAAAAGCTAAGCTTACTTTTGATCGGATACTGTTTGTTCAGAGTATATACTGTATTCTATGAAGACAAGTTCAAATCAGGATTTATGAACGGCATATCTTTTTGGTTCACTTGTTTCTTCTATCTTTATCTTTTTTAGTGCTTTTGGATGATTAATTGAGAGGTTAAAACATCAAATTCAGTTGTTGTTTATTTATTTATTTTTGTTTTGCAATGATAATTCTCTCTGAAATATATAACAGGGCATCGCCATAGGGAATTTTCTATAATTTCCTTTGCTATATACCATCAAATATGACAATCGCATTCCTTGTTTTGATAAGTACAAATGCATTCAGTGTATTTGTCTTTAGTTTCAATTTATTGTTTAACCTTTATTATTGTTGCTGTACTGGTTTTCTCTGTAGTCAGCCCTCTTAGATCTGTCTCATTAAAGCACTGCATGGAAACCTGCCAAAATGCCTGGGTTTCAAGTTATTACTCAGGAAGTTCTAAGAAAAGCTGATTTTAGGGTGAGCTTTTCTGGATTTAATGCAATCGTGGACGTAGGATGACTATTGCTTTACACTGCTAGGTTTAATTTTTGTATGATCAGTAAAAACAAGGACTGTATTGATGTTATGAATAGTAATAGCCCAAGTACACGGGTAGGTCTAATTGGATTCCATGCTTATCTTACTTATCAAAAAGAGAATAACTACATTCCATTCCAATTAGGTCCTGGTGTATTTTGGGAAGTATTTTCCGAGCTTTTGGGGTCATTAGGGGCTTTCTAGTATGAGTTAGGTGTTTTGTTGTAAACTTATAATATACTTAGTTACTCCTATTGATATAATATATATATATATATATATATAAGAATAACTACCTTCCATACTTACCAATGATATTAATCAATATCTAAATAGCAGTGATAAATTTATGATTTTTGGGTTTCCCATGATTGATCATGTAGGAGCTCTTCATTAGCAACAATGATCACTAAATTGGAGGGACAATCTGACTCATGAATTTACCGATGCAAAACTATATGATAGCACCCAATTTTTCCAATTCACCATTTTATTTAACATGTCAGCTAGGTTTTCTGTACCAGTTATTATTTTCATTGCCTTAGGTTTTCTGTACCAGTTATTATTTTCATTGCCACTTTTTATTTTATCAAATTATAGTGCATACTTCTATATTTTGAATGTTTAATTAAGCTATGTCTAGCCATTATGATAACCCCTAGGGGTTAACTCAAGTGGTAAAAGGCTTGGGCTTAGGGGTATGCTCCCACAGGTCTAAAGTTCAAATTCGACCCCTTGGGTGTAAACAATCTCTGGGAGCTATCGGACTAGAATATGTACCCCTTGAATTACCTAAAGTGTACTTGCGGAAAACTTCTTACTGAGGGCCTATACACTCCTGGAATTAGTCGGGACGCTGTTTCTAGACACCTGATGCCAATAAATAAAAAATGTCTAGCATTGTGATCTTTGTTATCTATTCTATGCAAAATGTCAAATTCCTTGCAAACTTCATAACAGAGGCCGGAATTATTGTCAAGAGGAGTAAGGTAATATTGAAAGCAAGTACAGGCATTGTGAACTTCATCTAGCTTTCTTTAACTGAGAACAAAATAGCTTTGTTTTATTTAGTTTGGTTGGACTTTTGTTGACAAGTGAAATTTCCTTTTATTTTCCTCGTTTCATTTTGCAGACTGTTGTTAGTGCCAAGGCCAAGAGGAAGGTTGCTAGGCAGATCAAAACGGCTTGAGCTTTTGGTTTAATGCCTGGGGACAAAATCGTTTGTTTTTGGAAAAACTATGGAAAATCTCAATGAAGATTTTGAATTTGAAACTTACGATGCCGTGCTGATGTAGATGGTAAAGACCGTCTGTGAGCCAGCCTAGACCTTAAGGTGGATGTCAAGATTGCCTAGACCGTAAGGTGAATGTCAAATCTTGACATCCTTTACTACTGAAAACCTTTCTTTGGGAGGAAAATGCAGAAAAATGTGGGAAAATATATTTGGATGATGGATTTGTTAAATCCTTTAACAGAAGGTCTTGTTTGTTTGTTGTGTAAATTAGTTTCTTCTTCGTGATGCATTGCAACTGAATCATTTGCCAAAGTATATCCCACAAAAGGATTCATCATTGGATTCAAATGAACATCATTTATGCCCGATGCTCATGTTTTAATGAGAACTTGCAGAACAGTACTAGAATCTTATATGGTAGCATTTTCTACCAAACCAAGCTACAATGTTTTTGTGTAATATATCACTCTGATTCACAATATAGGCAGTATGTTCCTTCAAGGTCTAATGTTCAACCCCTCATAAGTGCAAACAATCATTTGAAGCCACATTCCCTGATGAAGAGTCAGTGATTTAACTAGTTCTTTGTATGGAAACTTCCATAGATCCAGTGCAAGGACTAAGATTTACTCTACAAGAGTGGGTCCAAAGGGCCCCTGTCTTAGAGGGGTTTCCCGATATTAATATATATATAGGCAGTACACACATGAATTTTTATGGCAATAATATTATACCAATTTTAAATGCACTCCTTACCTATATAGTGTGGATTTTCAATTTTTTTTTTTTAAAGAAAAAATGTTAGATTTGGCAACTTTTTTCCATCGAATTTGGAAATAATGGTTGAGATTTATCAAAATCTTTTTCATCAAGTACGTTAAAAATTCTAAAACATTTTGGTAAGCTGACAAGTCTTGCCCATTGTGTTGGGAAATTTTCCATGGGATTTCACAGATTTTAGCCATTCTACCTTGGATCCTGGCTGTTAATTAAATAAAATAATTACCAATTAAATTTATCATTTTAAGGACAGGTATTAATGAAAATCTATCATTAATAAAATAAGTCAATATCACAGCCCATCTGATCAAGTTAGGTAACGAAATCCATATAGGAAAAATACTTCCACAAAAATCCATTCGAAACCAAATGACCTAATGCTCAAAGCAAGAAATTAGAGATTTCCCGTGATTTAACAGACCTACTCCTAAAATGCATTGGCAATATATAAGAAAACAGCACCCCTTTTTTTCAAATTTATCAAATATAGAAAAGGAAACAGAAACCAAAAATAGCAGAGTTTTTAATGACATTTGTAAGTAGAACTTACTTATTTACACATCTTTTTGGATTCGGCATCGAGTTTTCAAGAATAAAGTTCGACTAATTTTAGGGCGTATAGACTCTCTCGACAAGGAGTTTCTTGCAATTGCGTCTCAAGTAATTTAAGAAGAAATTCAAAATTATTTGCACCGAAAAAAATTGGAACCTTATACCTAGAGAGAGTGTCCCACCAAGACCGAGGTTTTTACCACTTAAGCAACCCATCTTACGTGTGGAAGTCTTCTAAGCATTACTATACGGTGGCTAGATGTTGTTGTTGTGGGTTGTGCATGGACAGATGACAAGATTAAAAGAAGTCCAGATTTGAGCATTTGCATATCCTCAACCTTCCTTATCATCCAATATATATCAACAGGGTTGGTCTCCAATGAGGTTTCCTGCATTTTTCATGTAGCAACTTCATAGCCCGAATTTTTTTAGTCATGGAAGGGATCATTTTGTCCGCGTATCGAATTCTTCTCTCTCTTTTCCGTTAGTGGAAAGAGAGGAAAAGTGGGTCATACTGGCCCCAAGGAGGAATATTCTAACAGAAAGGTGGCTTGTACGGTGTTGAGTCAGGCGGTGAGTGGAGGTTTTTCTATCAATTATTTGCAGAAGGGGGCGGAGCTGGGTGTTTTGGTGAGAGTTTTCGTCAAGAGAAGGCTCAGGGAAGTGCAGACAGACTAGAGGCTAGAGGTGATGATGGATAATTTAGAGGTAGAATGGGAGAAGCTTACACTTACAGAGGAATAAAAGATTAATGTTGATCTGGATAATGATTCTCCTGAGGAACTGAAGAGTAAAGGAGAAAGGAGTCTAGTTGGTAGGATATGGCTTGAGAGGAGAATAAGTTCCAGAGTAGTAGAAGCTACGATGGCAAAAGTTTGGATTCTCAGCAAAGTTGCAAAGTTCGTAGAGGTAGGTAAGAATACTTTTGTTATCACCTTTGCAAATCATGCAGACAAACAGAAAGTCTGGGGAGGCAAACCATGGCTGTTTGATAATCAGGTGATGGTGCTTAAGGAGTATGATGGATTGAATCCACCGATGAAAATGTGCTTTGATCATGAGGTGCTATGGGTGCATATGTACAATTTGCCCCTGGCTATGATGACACAAAAGAAGGGAGAGCAGGTGGGGAATACGATGGGAAAGGTAAGAGATGTTGATGTTCAAGGTGATGGGAGTGGTTGGGGGAGTTACTTGAGGGTCAAAATCGAACTAGATTTAACAAGACCATTGGCGAGGGGCAGAACAGTTTCAATCCAAGGAAAAAGCCTGTGGATCTCATTCAGGTATGAGAAGCTACCTTTCCTCTGTTTCTCTTGTGGTAGAATTCTTCATGGATCTAATGGTTGTCCAGGGAAGATAGATAAGAGTGCAGGGGGTAGTGAGACTAAGGAGCAATTTGGGGCCTGGTTAAGAGTAAGTTTAGTTGGGAAAAAATGGAGAGGTCCAGAAGCAAAGGGAGAAGTCAGAAGAGAAGGTTCTTGGAGAAGAGAGGGAGGAGAAGAAGTAGAATCTTGTCATGAAGGAGGGAAGGCACTTCTGAGAGATATAGAGACAAGGGAACAGGAGGAGAGTCAAGAGATAGTGGGGAGTGAGAAAAAAATGAGTGGAGGGGAAAAAGAACTTATAGTAAGGGGAGGGATGGAGTTTGGCTTAAAAGAAGTTGAGGTACGGGTAGATGAGGAAGAAGGGGTGGAGGGAGAGGAGATTAGTACTCCTAATGAAGAGTTAGAAGTTGAAAGGGAGGGAGAGGTACTTAAGGATTTGGTCAAGGGAGGGAAAACATGGAAAAGAAGGGCTCGGTTTATGGGAAACAATAGTAGTTTGCCATCACCATCAGGGCCTCTAAAAAGGTCAATGGAGGAAGGGCAGGTTGGGATTAAAGAAGTGAAGAATTTAAAGAAACAAAGAAGACTTTTAGAAGTGAAGGAACCTGTTGCACAGGTAGAATTGGCGGTGGCTGTTAAGCAGCCCCGCCAAGTATTATGAAACTACTAAGTTGGAACTGCCGAGGGCTTGGCAACCCTCGGACAGTTCAAGACCTATGCTCCTTAGTGGAGGAAAAGCTGCCAAGTGTGGTCTTTGTAATGGAAACTAAGGTACAGACAAGTAGATTGGAAGGAATAAGGAAAAGGATGAGAATGGAAGGGTGCTTTGGGGTGGATAGGAGAAGGGGTGGTCTGGCTTTGTTTTGGAAACATGAAGGTATGGTGAAGGTTTTGAACTTCACTCAGAGGCATATTAGTGCATGGATTTGTGATAATCAGGGGCGACACTTATGGCTTCTAACAGGCTTCTATGGCCATCCTGAGGCTAGTAAAAGGCAAGAGGCTTGGCAATTACTGTCATCCATTAAACCTGACAGCAACAAAGGGTGGTGTGTTATGGGAGACTTTAATGAGATCCTTACACATGATGAGAAGGTGGGTGGTAGGCCTAGAGGAGATTATCTAATGAACAACTTCAGAAATGCTTTGGAGGAGGGAGGATTATCTGATCTAGGATGGGAAGGGGACAAATATACTTGGAGTAATAGACATGATGATAAGACTTTTATAAAGGAAAGGTTGGATAGGGTGGTGGCCAATCAGGCTTGGATTGAAGCTCAAAAAGAGATTAAGGTGGAAGTTCTAGTGGCTAGGAGGTCTGACCATAGGCCTCTTCTGCTAACTTTTTCTCAATCCACATGTTTTCAGGTTTGCAGAAATTTCAAATATGAGGCTTGGTGGGCTACTGAAGCAGATTGTGAGAAGATTATAAAGGAAGGGTGGCAACAAGTAAGAAGTGGAGGAGGACCAGTTGGGAAGCTACAAGGCTTGATCAATAGATGTACTGGTTTCCTGAAAAAATGGAGTAGAAGTCTAATGAGGAATAAGGCCTCAGAAATCTATGAAAAAACTGAGCTTCTACAGCTTTTACAAAGAGAGGAAGGGAGCCACAATGTAAGGGAGATTCGAAGCCTTCAGAAAGAACTGGAATGTTTGCTTAAACAAGAGGACTTGAAGTGGAGGCAAAGATCTAAAAGGAATTGGTACAAGTATGGGGATAGGAATACAAAATTTTTCCATGCTTGTGCTAGTCAGAGGAAGAGGAAAAACATGATTAATCAGATTATCAATGAGCAAGGGAACAAAGTGACTAGTATGAAGGAGATTGAAGGGGCTTTCAATGGATATTTCAAAGAACTGTTTCAGTCGACCAACCCAACTCAGGAGGAGCTTACTGAGTGTTTAAAGGCAGTACAGCCAAAAGTAACTAAAGAAATGAATGAAATGTTATCAAAAGAATTCATAAGACCAGAAATTGAAGAAGCTATTAAACATATGGGCCCACTAAAATCTCCTGGACCAGATGGACTACGAGCTTACTTTTACCAAAATCATTGGATGGTAGTGGGGGACAATGTTAGTGAAGCAGTACTAGCTGTGTTGAATAGTGGGGAAATGGATGAATGGATGAATTACACTCACATAACTCTTGTCCCTAAAGTAAAAAATCCTTCCAAAGTGAGTGAATACAGGCCTATTAGCCTGTGTAATGTAGTGTACAAGATAGTTTCAAAAGCTATTGCTAACAGATTCAAGAAGGTATTGGAAGTGGTTATTTCTTCCAATCAAAGTGCATTCATCCCAGGTAGACTGATTTCTGACAACATAATGATTGCCTATGAAGCCCTCCATGCAATGAAGACTAGACATAAGGGAAAGGTGGGGTCAATGGCTATTAAGTTGGATATGTCCAAGGCATATGATCGAATTGAATGGAACTTCCTCAAGGCAATTATGAAACAGCTGGGCTTTTGTGAAAAATGGATCAAGTTAATCATGTGTTGTGTTTCTTCTGTCTCTTATTCAGTGCTTTTAAATGGTAAACTTGGGAGGAGATTCTGTCCAGCAAGGGGCTTAAGGCAAGGGGATCCTATATCCCCTTACCTGTTTATTGTCTATGCAGAAGATTTAAGTTCCTTGCTTAATTTTTCTGATGCAGGGGGTTTGACAAAAGGGGTGACAATGGCAAGAGGGGGTATTAGGATCAATCACCTGCTCTTTGCAGATGATTGTGTCCTTTTTGGAAGGGCCAAGTGTGAGGAATGGAAGAAGCTTATGGACTTGTTAAAAGTCTATGAGAGGGCCTTAGGACAGTTTTTGAATAAAGAGAAAACTTCTATTTTCTTTAGCTCAAACACGAAGGCTATGGATAGAGACTGTATCATGAAGGAGGGTGGATCAGTGGTTTGTGGCAGCTATGAGAAATACCTTGGTCTCCCATCTCTAGTGAGGAGATCAAGATACAATACCTTCTCAGTTATTAAAGACAAAATTTGAAAAAAAATTAGTAGCTGGCAGAACAGGTTCTTGTCCCAAGCAGGTAGAGAAATAATGATTAATGCAGTTTTGCAAGCAGTACCCACGTATACCATGAGTGTATTCAAGCTCCCTAAGAGCTTATGCTCAGAAATCAATGGTATGCTATCAAGATTCTGGTGGGGAAGTGTTAAGGGAGAGAACAAATTCAATGGCAAAGTTGGGATAAAATGGGAACATAGAAGCTGAAGGCAGGGATGGCGCTCAGAGATTTGGACACTTTCAACTCAGCTTTACTTGCAAAGCAAGCCTGGAGGTTCTTACAAAAGCCAAACTCTCTTGTATCTTCTATTTTCAGAGAGAAGTACCAAAAGTCTAAGCACCTGTTGGAAGCCAAGTTGGGATCAAATCCTTCTTTAATCTGGAGGAGTATATGGGGCTCACTGAATTTACTGAAGGAGGGACTGAGATGGAGGGTAGGGAATGGTAAGAATATTGGTGTGTGGGGCTTTAAGTGGCTTAACTCCCCATCTTCTTTTAAGGTTCAATCTCCTGTCAAGCTTCTAGATAGTAAGGCAAAAGTGTAGCAACTGGGAAAGAATGGAATGAAGAGCTAGTGAGGCAGGTGTTTGTCAAAGAGGAAGCTGACCAGATCATATGCATACCCTTAAGTAAACTTGGCTCGAAGGATAAGCTAATTTGGGGTCCTTCTAACAGAGGTCTCTTCTCTGTTGGAAGTGCTTACTATGTGGAACAAGAAAGAAAAAGAGCTTTAAAGGGAGAAACCTCTAGGGAGCTTAAAAAAGATTTGAGATGGTAGAACATTGGGAGTCTTCAAGTGTCAGGAGTTTACAAAGCTTTTCTCTGGAAATTGGGCAATGAGGCGCTTGCAACAAAGGTGAACTTGCTTAAGAGGAAGGTAATAGAAGATGCTTTATGTCCAATATGTGGCACTGAGGAGGAAACTGCCATGCATGCTATGTGGCAATGTCCTGCTGCCAGGGATGTTTGGACAGGTTCAATTCGAGTGGTACAGAAGTGGTCCAGTGCAGAAGACAACTTTCTGGTTCTATGGGAGAAGTTAATGGATAAATTGTCTGAAAAAGAGCTAGAATTAGTGGCTGTATTGATGAGGCTTCTGTGGATTAGAAGAAATTCTTTTATCTTTGAACAGAAGTTCAAAGATCCTGATTCTGTAGTTTGCAGAGCTAGAGCAGTTATTGAAGGCTTTCAAGAAGCTTGAACACATGAGTTAAAGATAAAAAGTTCAGCTCATATGGGAAGTGGTAGTCAAAGATGGATAAAGCCTATAGAGGGGTTCATTAAAGCAAACTGGGATGCCTCTACAAACATAAGAAATCTGGGACTAGGGATTGTCTTGAGGAATGAGGTTGGAGAAGTTCTGGCTTGTGCTTGCTTTAAAAAGCCACTAGTTTCGGATTCAAGTCTAGCTGAAACTATGGTATTATGGTAGGCTGTTGAACTGAGTCATGAGTTGGGTTTCAATAGAGTCATTCTTGAGGGAGATGCTCAAGTGGTGATATCTGTTGTTAACAGTGTGGATGAGGATTTATCTCCGGGTGGGCATATAGTAGAGGATGTCAAAGCTGTGTTAAGAGAAAGAAGGTCATGGAAGATTCAGTTTATAAGAAGAGAAGGAAATGAAGTTGCACATTTGTTAGCAAAAAAAACTTTATTAGTTGAGCATGATCAGATTTGGATTGATGAATGTCCAGACTTTATTTCTTTACAAGTTTGTAAAGAGTCATATTGTACTAGTGATACTTAGTTTGTGATGAATATAGGAGGTTTCTTTTCAAAAAATAAAAAAAAAAGAACTTCTTAGCCCGAATAGAAGATTGACTATTTCCACGGGCATTTTGCTGGCTAGCACTAAAGACTTAGCCAACAACCAGTTTCAAGCTCAAGAAAACAAAAAGGAAATAAAATAAAGTTTAAAGCCACCACCTCTTAAAGGTCACTGTCTGTCTGTTAATTAATTTATTGGTATGCGTTTCTTTTCTATAATATTGTCTATACACATTTTCTCTGCATTGTCATTATACACAGTTAATATCACGTCTTTAACTTCCATTCAAAAATTTATCCATCACTTTTGCCATTCTTCTCTCTCTCTCTCTCTCTCTCTCTCTCTCTCTCTCGATGAAGAAGAAGAAGAAGAAGAAGCCACAAGTGTGTCAATCTTTCAAATGACAATTCCATCTTCTTTTCTCGCCATCACCGTCACTCTCATTCTCATCTACCCCATATCTCTTTTGCCTCCAACTGTCGTTAATGGTCTCGGGTCAGCGTCCACCACCGCTATCACCTACGGCACTGCCACAGTCTGTGGTATCGTAGCCGCCGAGCCCACCCAGGGAATCCAATGCTATCAAAACAGCCAAATCATTTCAGTCGAACCGAATATCTCCTTTGAAGCCATCTCAGGTGGCGGCAGCTTTTTCTGCGGCCTCAGGTCTGGTGGCCTCAGCCTCCTCTGCTGGGACACTGCTTCATCCAAATAGAGTTTTAAACCATAACGTATATATAATAGTGACACGGTCAGACTGACTGATCTAACGGTTGGTGATGCTCAGGTTTGTGCCAGAAAGGTCAACTCCGGTAAGGCTAAGTGCTGGAGAGGAAATAAGAATGGTGGGTCTAAGTATCCACCACCTTGGGAAGTATTGAGGTTTCTGGCAATCACATCGGGGATTGGGTTTTCATGTGGGATTTTGAAGAACAATAGCAGAGTTTTATGTTGGGGCAGTGATTATCTTGGAGATGATATTCAGAAACAGTTTGCCAATTTGTCATTGTTAACCTTGGTTGCTGGAGAGTCCCATGCCTGTAGTTTGACAACAACTGGGAGGCTGGTTTGCAAAGGTAACAACACTTCGGGTCAACTGGATGTTCCTTTCAGCTCTGCTCATGATGAGTTTTCTGGTTTGGCATTAGGAGCAAATTTTACATGTGCCATTAGGGTAAGAAATGGAATGGTGGTATGTTGGGGAGGAAATAAAAAGTTCGAATTTGGGAGCAATGTGATTGACAATATTTCATTTGAGTCTATTGTTGCAGGTTTGGATTTTGTATGCGGGTTGACATCAAGAAATCTATCCATGATTTGTTGGGGACCAGGGTGGTCTAACATGCCAAGGGAGCTTCCATTGAAAATGATGATTCCGGGTCCATGTGTTCAGGCTTCTTGTGGCGCTTGTGGCATATATCTAGATTTTGAGGCTCTGTGTTATGGTTCTGGAAATATATGCAGGTCTTGCCAGATTGAGCATCCACTTGCAGTGTCAATGCCACCAGTAGCATCATCTCCAGTTTCTCCACAAACCAAAGCTTGGAACAAGGTTTCATTCGCGTTTTTGATTGTTGGATCAGTTGGATCTTTTGCAGGCATTTGTGCAATTGTCTTTTGCTTTTAGGCGGGTTTATGTGGCCTCCTGCTCAAGAATGTTCAGAATTCTTTACAACCAACAAGTACTGATGCCAATGTTGATACTGCCGCTATGCCTCAGATTGGTTCTAGTGTCCCAACTTCGAGATCATATTCTATCAAGCGCGAAGGCTCCTTGAGATTAAGGATACAGAGAAGTGGGTCATCAACATCATCCAAACATGCAGACAAGACCCAGATCTTTTCTTTCTCAGAGCTTTCCACTGCCACCAACAACTTCTCGTTGGAAAACAAAATTGATGCTGGAAGCTTTGGCAGTGTTTACAAAGGCAGGCTCGTGGATGGCCGCAAAGTGGCCATCAAGAGGGGAGAAGCTTCAGTCAAAACAAAGAAATTTCGGGAAAAAGAAATCGCATTTGATTCTGAATTGGCATTGTTATCTCGGCTCCACCACAAGCATTTGGTGGTGTTATTCGGATTTTGTGAAGAAAAGGACGAGAGGCTTTTGGTTTACGAGTATATGAGCAATGGCACTCTGCATGACCATTTGCATAACAAGAACAACGTTGAAAAAAGTAGCAGCATTTTGAATTCTTGGAAAATGAGGATCAAAATCGCATTAGATACCGCGAGGGGAATCGAGTATCTGCACAATTATGCAGTGCCACCAATAATTCATAGAGACATCAAGTCCTCAAACATACTTCTAGATGTAAATTGGGTTGTGAGAGTGTCTGATTTTGGGTTGTCATTGATATTGGAGCCAGAATCTGAACATGAAACCATGTCAAGCAAGGCTGTTGGAACAGTTGGCTACATGGATCTTGAATACTATGTGTTAAACGACTTGACAGCAAAGAGTGATGTCTATGGTTTTGGGGTGGTCTTGTTTGAGCTTTTGACAGGAAAGAAAGCTGTGTTCAGGAATGATCAAGATAATGGGACTGGTCCAATTAGCCTAGTGGAGCATGTTGGGCCACTAATATCGGAAGGGTAGCTGCAAAAGGTGTTGGATAGAAGGGTTGGGCTGCCCGAAATGAACGAGTCTAAGGCAGTTCAGCTGTTGGCTTACACTGCTAATTGTTGTGTGAAGTTGGAGGGAAAGGAGAGGCCTAGCATGAGTGACATTGTTTCCAATTTGGAGAGGGCACTGTCTCTCTGTGAGGACAATCTCGGTAGCCTTTCTCCTGCTACATTGTCCATTCATTCAGACTGAAATTACTGACCCAAAAAAAAGAACTTGATTGAAATTCTTTCTTCATTTTACAACTATTCTTGTAAGGCTATTTGGCCTGGACGCTGCACTCATATCTTCCATGTCCTACGCAATTCTTGTACATTCTGATTCCTACTGCATTTTGGACCTTGGTGGTCACTAACGCATTCATTTGTTCCCATTATCTTGTTT
This sequence comes from Carya illinoinensis, assembly GCF_018687715.1. NCBI lineage: Eukaryota > Viridiplantae > Streptophyta > Magnoliopsida > Fagales > Juglandaceae > Carya > Carya illinoinensis. Next base: position 9,155,015 of record NC_056765.1, read on the forward strand.
TTTGCATGAAAAAAGTATTCTTCTTTTGCACCTAAAAGTTATATTATCTTGTTTGTTGGTCTGGAAAACCTGGGGCCATGATGATTTCTTGGATATTCCAAGCACACCCATCAATATTATAACTGTTTCATTGGATCCATTGGCCTCAAATATCATGTTCATCCAAATCAGATCTATCAGATTTACAGTAAAATAGCTTGAGTCATGTTGTTTAGCTAAAAAATAAAACTCCATGAAATATTATTACTCAAAGTGGATCAAGGATCTGACCTAGGTTGAAGATAAGCAAGTGGGTGGGATGACTTGAAATCTTGTGAGTAGTAGCTGTAGATCAGTTACAGGCTGTTGGATTAGCTGTTGGGTGTAATTAACACTGTTGTGAACATGGGGATTTAAAATAGTTGCCTACTATGCATGAAAATGAAGTTTCAACCATAGATTTTTGTGCAGCATCCTTGCGTTGTCTCTAGTTCACTTCACAATTCAAAATCTTTGGTGAGTAAGTCATATGCGCTCCTTTAAAGTATGCGCTGATCTCATCTACCACCATTGAATACAATCAATTTACAAATTGACTTATTTTCGTGTCTCTTTTTTTTGGGAACTTTCATGCTTCATCCACCATTAACCTAACTATAGCTTCAACTAAGGCCCAAGTCTTTCTTGTCTATGCCTCCCAACCATCTTCTCATCATGAGCTAAAATTTCATTAAAATCACCCATGACACATCATTTACAGTTTCTTATAGGTTTTATGTGTCGATTTGAATAGTAAATTAAGATGAAAGTTAAAAGTTAAATAAAATATTATGATAATATTATTTTTTTAATATTATTATTATTTTAAGATTTGAAAAAGTTAAATTGTTTATTATATTTTGTGTAAAAATTTAAAAAAGTTGTAATGATGAGATGAGATGAAACACTTCTTATATCCAAATGGACCTTAATGAGCCAAGCAACTTCCATGCTTCTTCCCTCCTACTATTTTTAATTTAATTTTAATTATATAATATTTTTATTCAACTTTTTATCTCTCATTTTTCGAAATCTAATAAAATATCTTAATTCAAACTATTTCACTACTAATTACAAACAAATTTATTACTATTTACGGAGATTATATTCAAATGAGACCTAAGTCATTTATAGTGCACTTCATTCTACTATGGCTTCCCAGTTTTGTAGCGATCATAGTGGAAGATGTACAAAATTCCATTTGATATGCATTCGTGGAGAGTGCAAGTGCCGTGTAATTATTTTGAAAAAAAGTTTGATCTACTATTAAAAAATTAATTTTTTTATATGAGTTCCGTATTTATTCACTTTTTTTAAAATGATTGCGTGACGTTTGTACAATCAGGACTACAACTATCATTTCTTTAATTGGAAATAAGGTAATTTATATAACAAACTGACCAATTCCAATATATATGTTGCATTATTTTGAAAAATATGAAAAATAGCTATGAAAGTTGACCAACATATAATATCAATATAAAGTAACTACTCTCTATATATTTTTTAAGCTCCTAACATTCCATATATGCTTGTTTTTCATGCTATGACTATGACTAAATTGTTGTCATTCAAACTAATTACAAAAGAAATAGAATAATTAAAAATATATTTTGAGAACGAAATTCGAAATTGGTCAGCTTTGAACTATTCAAAGTATATTACTCGTGTAGTTTTCTCTTCTAGCCATATAGAAAAGAAATAAATAATGGTATTTTCCCCCATTTTCTTTATTGATGATTTTCTGCTTAGCAGTCTTAGTAGTTAATTATATATAAGGGAGTTCTTATAATGGATAGACAAGTGGTGCAATATAAATCATAATATAATCGAGCTCTCGGTTTTTGCTCAAATTTGAGAATTTAAAGTGAAAGAAAGATAGACATATTAACTACATATTACTATATAAATATTGTTCAAGTTCGTATAAATATTACAGACAATATAAAATAAGCAATAGATGCCGTAAGACCCACTTAATGTGTTGATCTCTTTTCTACTCGAGATGTTATTTTGAAATAAAAATTTTATTTACAATTACTTTTGTATACTTGTATATTTTGGTGATGTGATTGGGTATATTAATTTTTTCTAAATATAAAAGAAATAATATAACTAATTATATTCCTAAAATGTATAGAGAATATATAAGAGTAACCGTATGGATATAATTCTTATGCCTTTTATTTTTCTTACCATTATTGGTCTTTTTCTTCTTTTGCTTCAACGGGTGACGTTAGGTGATGGGCTAAATTCTCTTCTAGGGCCCCCAAGTACTTTCATTCCTGTGGGGAGCCTTTTCTTCTTTTAATTTATACAATTTCATTTTTTTTTTTAATATTTAAGATGACGCAGCACGTTGACGTCAACGTACACACGTATCCTCTTTTGATTGTTTATGACATGCCAATTAATTCTATTATGAATAATAATTTTTCAATCTTTTATTTTAAGGAATTAAGCCTGGTGTAGATCTAGACTTTTGTTGGACTGGGCCTAGCAAATTAGGCCCATTAACTTGAGAAATTTGAGAGGTGTAAATTGATCCGGTCCGGGGATGATGCACCGTTTTGGTCCATTTTTTCCAGTTTGGTAGATCCAGCCCAATTATTTTTTTTCATTTTTTCTTCTTTTATTTTTAAATAAATTAATAAAAAAATTTATTTAAATTACTAAATGAAAATTAAGTGAATTCTTAATATAGATTATGTAACTAATTAAAAAAATATTTTATATAGCTAATGATACTAAATTAGATAAAAATACATCATTAAATTATATAATTACTATATAAAAATAATATATTAAATTATTAAAAATATTTTAAAATATATATAAGAATTCTGTTCGTTCCATCCAGTCTAAAATTTATAGACCTCAACATCAGCCTGAATGGTCTCGGTCTACAATTTACTGGACCGAGACCGACCAGTCTAAAGTTCGGTCTGGTCAAGTTTGGACCAAATGTTTTGGTTCGATCGGTTTTTTCGGTCCAAACCATCCTGCTTACATTCCTATGAGAATGGTAAATGAGATTCTATATTATTTAAAAATTCTACCATTTATAATGAGTATATACAAGGAGTTTCAATTGACACATTTTGTTTGGAATCTTTTTTTTTTTTTTTTTTTTTCCTAATCATCATTTTGTTTGGAATTATTAAGAGGTATGTGGTTATAATTGAAGGCAAACTGAAGTGAATGCTTGAGAATCCATGAATCACATACATCATATAAGAATAATAGCTTGATGATAAGCATTGAAAACAAAAGAATCAAAAGATCAGAGGAAGAAATAATAGGATTGTACCACATCTGTAAGTGGTAATAGCAGACATTAGATCGATGGAAAAACTCGACCAATACAGTATTACACAAGCAGAAAACCATTTTCTCAGACAAACTCAAACCGCATAAGAAGCCTTACTGAGTTGTATTTCTCTCCTTTACGGTCAAAAAGGGGGACTGCACGGATCCCTGGCCTCAATTCCCACACTGGCAAACAAGTTTGGCCGCCGAAATCACCCTTTCCGGACATGTCATACTCACGCACTACAACTCTAAGCAAGGCTAGTTCAGGAACAGTCAATGGAAATGTAAACTCTTCATCCCAAACTGGAGTCCAGTCGTCCTCTATTTTCTTTGTTTCCTTCATTATGTTATCAGCTGGGACTCCTGCTATGCCAACCTGCAGCAGAAATCGAGGGATAAATGTACACAAGAAGAACTTAGAAAAACAAAATCCTCAGGGCTCATATATTATTGTGCAATGTGCATGCTTGGCTGTTAACTGCAAGTTGCAGAGTAAGGAGGACCAGGCTTTGCTGGCATAATGTTTGTCATCGTCAGAAACATTGATATACATCCCACAAAATAAGAGAGGTTGTCCCTTGGGTGATAAAGCAATACGTTGTTTGAAGACAGCAGGAACTAGAAAGCATGAGAAGAATATTTTATGATGCAACTAATGCACACAAACTTACCCTGGTGTAAAAATCTGGGGGTGAAAACTGATCGAAGTGTGTTTGTTTAAAATCCAAATGCCACCCATCTCCCATATATACTTTCACCTGTGGGGGATGATAAGTCTTGAGAAAAAAGGAAGAAGTTATCAAGAAAGTGCAGAACTGATTTTAGTCTAACAGGAGCCCACCTTTAAAGTCGTCTTCACTTGCAAATTTGCTTTAGGATCAAACACTTCATTATTGGGCCCCACTTTCATTAGAAGATCAGGCTTTCTCACATAGCCACAACCCCCATTGGATCTAAACATCCCATGCATCAACCATAGATATTTGCCATATCCCTGCAATTGTAGTTGATTACATGACATCTAGTCTACACTGATACTCAGGTAACAAGAATGCTGAAGAAGACTTTTGTCCCCTTAAACTAATCTTACATGTTTGCTCTAATGCAACTCTGCTGACCAGAAAATATTTGACAACCGGGGAATTGAGGAAAACGTTTACCAAAGCACTAAATGTCTCAATGACCTTAAAATTTTCGATTTGAATACAACATGTCAAAAGGAACAGAAAATCTCTAGAAGGAATACCAGTTCAAGAAAATACTCAACATCTTGCTCTCAATCTAATCACAAGCAATCTTTTGATATTTCTAATATTCTCATTATAGGATAGCACGGATTAAAAGTGAGGAATGAAACAAAAATTGAACACCTCAAGAAATTGAAAGAAAAGTAATGAAAACTTTGGTTAATCAAGCCATAATGTGATGTGTGCAATTAGAGATGAACAATGAACCAAACCTGCATATTAAATGCTACCATTTGAGCCCCATGCGTCCAACCAATTAATGGGTTGTAGTTGGAGGAGTTAAACCGAGTACCCTTGGGGTACACTCTCAGGAAATTTCTCTGGGTAAATCTAAATATACAGGGGAATTGCTAGCATCAATTTATAAAAACTTCGTAGAAACAACAACCCAAAAGAAAAAGTATGAGAGAATTATTTCGACAGCTTATCCTAGAAATTTGTTTAGTACCTAACAACATCCGTTCCTTGAGATGAAACAGCCTTTTCAAGTGCTTGTTCACTCAAACTCAGGCGTCTAAATTTGTTGAGTTCAACTTTTAACGCCTCCTTTAGACCACCCTTTGGTTTTCCAGCGTGAATAGCAATTAGACCCTTGTATGAGCATGGACCTGGTGGACGTGACTCATGATCAGAGTCATCATGATCCTCATCATCCTGATTGTGCTGAATTGAATCACTATCGCTCTGCAATCGAATTGAGTAAGATTTATATAACTAAAAACATAATGAAGTTCTTATGTGGTGAATTTTCTTTCTCAGCGCACCGTTTCATCATCTTGTTCATCAGAATCCTTTCCCTTGAGTGAATTCTCCATCTTTTCCTTGCTACTCTTAGCTTGAAGAAACTCCTTTGGAGGTTTGGTTGATATAATAAACCGATACTTCAATTCTTCTGGTGAAGGGAATTCTTTTAAACATTCAGATTCAGGATAAAACAACTTATCTTCAAATGTTTGAGTCATCAGCTAAAAAACAAACAATGCCACTGTTAGACTATAAGTCCAAAATAGAAAGGTGGTCCTAACTAATAGAAGGAATTTAAAAATACCTTGGCTACTTTAGCCTGAAGATCTGGTGTAAGGTGATCTTCAAGAGTTATTATGACAGGGTATGGTGATGCAGAAAAGGCATGCTCTTTAATGGATTTCAGGCATTCAATAAGTTCCACCGGAGTTGTCAGGGTCCTGCATTTATGGGCGCACACTTTTAAACAAATCAGAAGTGTTATTTGAAAGCTTTATAGAAAAGAAAAACAAAGATCCATGAAAAGGAATGATGAATGGAGTTCACTCAAATTTCCAATAACTACAGTTTACTAATTGATTCTCTTCTGCACATCAAGGTAACAAGTATTTACAGCCCATTTCCAAAAAACATAGAAGATTCCCAGAAATGCACATGGGCTCCTGAGTCCCACTCAAACCCCTTACAATGAAAATAAGGCAGTCACCTTCCATTCGAACTTTGACAAGTTACCCCTTTCTGAATCCTTTGATCACAAGAAAAAGTATCCCTACATCTACTTTAAAGGCTTCCCCCCCAAGCTGAAATGCCGGGGGATTATAACCTTCAACCACCACAGAGGCTTTAAAAGACTGCTTGCACTTTAATTGGCTTAGACTGCTGAAAGAGCAAGCCGTGAAAATTGAAATTGCAAAAAACCATGTCAAATTGAATCTCCAATGATAATGGACATCCGAAGATACAAAGAGAACGTTAAATTTTCAAACACACCAATGACACAGCAACTGTTGGAGAATTACAGTGACTTTAAGGAAACTCTTGAACTGCAAGAGAGATAATCAAGTCCCATAATCTAATATATTCAGAGTGAGACGTGATTTTCATACCATCCATGATAAACATGAACACCATCTGTTGCATCATTATTCGGCCAAAGATCAAGCTCTACTACTCGTACACCTCTATTCAGTGCCTTTATAATTGGAAGAACACTGCAGTCACTATTGAGTTGGTTACCAGTCAGATATGAATTATGACCAGTGTAGATGAAATAATTAGACACTGGAGCTGTCATATCCTGGTGAACCTGAAACAAAAATGAATATATATTTAGTGTCGAACGGCAATGGACTCGATGATAAATTGAAATTGCTCTTGGTCTCCTAGTAAATAACAGATTACAATCTCGAATGAATGAAGCTTCTTTAGATGTTAAATTTGCAACTGACTTCGCCAAGAGAAGAAAATCTTAAAAATATGAAATCTACTTATCTGATTATTAACTAGCTCTAGTCGATTTTTCTTATAACACATTCAAAGATGAAAATTGACTACACACTGAACAACTAATTTAGACCCAGTTTCTCAATTGCCCAAACTGAACTCTTCTAATGTCTCTTGAGCTCTTACAACATCATTTCCCTCCAATTGGGTTACTGCGAAAACACAGGAAACTGCTGCACTTTTGTTCAAAAAGAAAACAAAAAAACAAACGAAAAAGTTAGATTTCTTGTTTCCAAAATGGAAAACTCCACTAACCCACATGATCACGTGATTACACTGATGCCATTAGGAGCAAACAAACTGAACGTCAAAATCCATTTCCTTGTTCCCAAGCAAACCCCACAGGAAACAAAAGCAGACAAAATAAGAAGTACCTCATCTACAATAGGCGGATTAAGCTCCATTGAGAACAAGTAATAGTGAAAATCATCAAGGCTGATAGTGTGTTTCCTGGTGTACTTGGACATATGGTGTCGCTTCTGCAAGACCTGCTCCACAACCCGCACCGCGTCTGAGATCGACGCGCCGGTCTCACCCTGAACCTCCACCAAGAATCGGTGCAGCTGCTCCACCGTCATGTAGTTCCCACCCTCCGCGTACTGCTTGAACGCTTCCTTCACGTCCGGTGGTGGCCCCGACTCCTTGATCTTAAACTTCCTCGTAAAGCACACGCACATCCTATACGTCCCCATATCGCAGGAAATGAAATCTCTGCCGCGTCCCTCTCAGAAACTCAAAGGCTTTGGATACTTTGCTGGGTGGATCAAAGTCAAAGCTTGAGATACGCAGAGAAAGAGAGTGAGAGAGAAAGAGGGCGAAGCTGGGGAAAAAGGGTCAGGGATGTGAGTTAGTGGTAGAAGATTCTCTTATCTGGGTGGTGTATATATAAAGAAACAAAGACTTCTAGGTTCAAATGTAGTTGGTTCAGGTCCCTCTGCGTTGCTGGTACTTTTGATTTTCCAGTTTAATTAATCCTTGGACGTTTCATTTCATTGATCTTTCACACTTCAAGCATTTTCTTCAACGCGTTAGTTTGGGGGTGCCTTGAACAAACCCATACACAGACACAGTCGACTCTGTGACTCACGTTAGACAACGAGGACGATCCATGTTGCAGCTAAGCCACATCGATGGAGTCAATCTTCTTAGTCAACCTGTTTTCATGTGAATATGATTAGGGAAAAACTTCAAACAGGTCGGGTTTTTTTTTTCTCCTTTGCACTGACCAACAGCATTTGGACACGAATAGAACGTAAGTGTGTTACGATGTGTGTGAGTTGAGTTAATTTTTTCTCTCTCTCTTAAATTCATCGCATCCCCTCTATCATTTTCCGATATCTTCTTCCCTTCTCTTTTTGTCTTTTCTCTCGTCCCTTGACTTTTCCTCTCCCCTAAGAGCATCTACATTGGCTTGGCCAAATGAAGTGCTTAGCTAAATTTTACATGATTTGATTCAAAAATCCTTCACATTGGATTGGGCAAATTTAAAATAATTTAGACTTTTGCTATAGTGGTTGACTAAAGATGGAAGACCACTATTCATTTATCAAACATTAAAATATTAATTTCTCATTCCAAACAAATAAATTAAATTAATTAAAATATAATTAACATTTAACATTTAGAATATAATTATTATTAACAATATTTTTTTAATATTAATTGAATATAATATAATTATTATTAACATTTAACAATACTTTTTTAATATTAATTTAATTAGAATATAATTACTATTAGCATTTAATAATACTTTTTTGTAATATTAATATTAATTTAATTAGAATATAATTATTATTAACATTTAATAATACTTTTTTAAATATTAATTTAATTAGAATATAATTACTATTAACATTTAATAATACTTTTTTAATATTAATTTAATTAGAATATAATTACTATTAACATTTAATAATACTTTTTGTAATATTAATTTAATATAATATAATTATTATTAACATTTAATTGGTAGAATTACAAAATATGAGAAAATAAATTAAATAAAAAATTTATTAATTTAATAATATTTTATTATTATGTAGAGAATAAATGGCTAATCCAACGTGGGAATTGAATTTTGATGGAGTAGGCAAATGTAAAAAAGTGTTGTTATTAGCTAAATTTAAAGATGAATTTGACCAAACCAATACCACTGCTCTAACCCAATTCTCATTTTCTCTTTCTCGTCTTTCTCTCAGGGTCCCATCTGTTGAGAAGTTTTGTGAGTGTTTTGGAACGAATTCATTTATCTTCCTTTAACTCGATCTACATCCTTGGAATTTTTTGCTGGGAGGGCTCGATAAAGCCTCCGACTTTTCGTTTCGACCATTTCTAATCCACTAAAGAGAAAAAGAAGCTCTTTTCAAAAATAGTTGTCACACATGCGACATGCCGAACTTGAACCAGGGTCGAAGTACCGAGCTGTGCAGCAAAAGTGTTTGACCATTCTCTGTGGCTTGATTTTCTTCATTTTTTTGTCTCGTTGGAGAAGCTTTGCATTTTGAAGTAACAGTTGCAAAAAAAGGATTATTGTCTGCTTCCTCAGAAAGACCTAAAAAAATCTCATAGCAATTCTACTTATCATTATTACTTCATATATTATATTTATTTTTTTTATTTTATTCTTAATGAATAATTATATTTTTTTATTTATTATCTATATACCATATATTTAATAAAAATAAATAAATAAATTATATACACTATATGGTGTAGAGATGATTAATAAGATTTTTCATATTTTTAAGAAACTATACAAGTAATTTGGAAAATAAATAATATTTACAGTTTTATGGTATTTAAGTTTTATACATTTTAAAAAAAAAATAGATAAATTTGAGATTTACATGAATTTTTTTTTTTTTATAATAATAGACCTAATTTCTTTTTTAGAATGAGTGCGAAACTTGCCGGCCATAAAACTACATCTAGCATGTCATTAATATTTTCTTTCTAAAGTTAAGTAGTGAAATAGAAATAAACACATAAAATGAGTTCCGCAATATTTATCAAGTGTTTAATGATATTTAAAATTTCATTTAAACAATTAGACATTATGTTAGATTTATTACATATATATATATATATATCCATTTCTATTTCATTTAAGTCTTAAAATTTGATTTAAAAAAAAAAACTTTAATTCTAATAATAAAAGAAAAATCCGAGAAAGCTCTAAAGGATGTGGATTTGCATCAGAACTACATATATATGGAAGTGACACTATTTTTATGGTACATGTTTTTTTAATGAAAAATCCATGATAAAGTTGAAAATGACATGGCACTACAGCTCCCATCCAACTAATAATTTGATACTGCTTATGGGGGGTCTCTCGCATCTATATATAACTATAATTCTTGTGCTTGTCTTTTTGTCTTTTGGAGAATACGTGAGGTGTATATGATATCTAAATCATTCATGTTGCTTTTGAAGGGTAACATAATGTGTGAAAGGAATAATACCCTTATGTCACCAAATAATTTGTCAAGATCTCAACGCGAAGATTATATGAAGATATAAACAGTACTATTATTCATATGCTATGTAATCTTGGTATTGACCACAAAAACAAAGGGGAGAGAGAGAGAGAATTTATCCCGACAATGTAATTGATATAACACTTAATTGCATGGCATAGAAGAAAATAAGAAAAATAATATTTACAGTTTTAGTTATATAAATTTTGTATATTTAAAAAAAACAGATAAATATGAATTTATATAAAAAAAATTATAATTTAATAGTAAATTTTTTAAATATATATATATAAATATGTACGAAATTTATATAATCTAAATCTGTAACAAATATTAAAGCATTGCATGAGGTTGGTAAATGCAGATCAGCACGAGATTCACGTGGAGCACTTTACCCCCCAAAGAAAAGATGCATTAAAAGGAGACCACACAAATCTTTTATTACACTATTTAAAGCTCCACATGGGATCTCCCATCATTGTATGTCTACCTTTTATTCGTTGATTCCAAGGTCAAAAGGCTAAAAAACCTCTGTGCACTTGCTTTGAATTTGGACGTTTTGGACAACCACAGCTGAAATTACTCTATCATAGTGATCACGGATTAAAAACTTCTACAGTCTTGTTACACCGAAGCCGACCAGCACGCTAATTAAATTTAAAGTGGGACTATTATAATTTTTTTTTAAAATTCAAAATATTAAAAAAATTTTAATACTATTTGTGGGAATCCCCCAAGTATACATGTCCATGCGCAACCACCTCCTCATGGGTATTCAGCTACACACCAAAAGTTTCTTATCTATATTAGGACATTCCAATTCTCTGGCAGCAAGTATTGATCATAAATTATTGCACCAAAAGAAGCTATTAGAAATATTCCTCTGGGTTAAGAATTGCGGGTGTTTATCCCTTATAGCTTTTTCTATAAAAAGAGATCATTTGCTGAAAATTAAAACTATCCTCGTTAAAGTGGGCAATCAGGAAAAAGTAAAATGTAAGGAATCATCACTGAGGTGAGCGATCAAGACAAAGGGCTTTAAGCGAAATACAAAACCTAGAACAGAGGGTCTTTTGAGAGATAAAGAGTTTGTTTATAAGTGTTTATAATTTTGTATAAACATATTGAAAATACTGAATTTTCGCTTCAATGGACGTAAGAAAGTTGTCGAACTATTTAAATATTGTCTCTCTATCGTTTTGTGTGATTTTTGAATAAGTTTGAGGCGTAACATTATTGATGTAAAAAGTTTCTACGTCAGCGGTGTGCTATGAAAAAAGAATGTTTATAAATAGATTTTATCTTCGAAATAGCATATAGGTTTGAATTATTATTTTGTGGAATTAATGAATATATATTGATGTTGTGATAGTACTTTAGAGGAAAATGTTATCTATACTTATAATTTTAGTTACATATCCATTTGTGCTAATGTGTTTGCTATTGAAAATGGTAAAAATTTTAAAATTTGATATTTCAAATTCAAACTGTAAAAGAAAATATTGATAAAATAGGACTACCGCTTAGTAAATATAATATTGTGCATAAAATTGTACATACATGTAGCATTACATTAAGACTTTAATCAAGCCGAGCCAGTCTATGGATTGCCGAGCTCAACTCGACTTAAAAAATTTGAGCTTGAGATTTTTATCTAATTTTTGTTTGAGTTTAGCTCGATAAGCTAAGTTTTCAACTCGAGCTCGATCTCCATCTCGATCTAAAATCGAGTTCGAGTTGAGTTGAGTTGAGCCGAGCCAAGTTGAGTAGGAATTGTTAATTTTTTAATTTTTGATAAAATTTAATAATTAAGAAATTACATGAAGAAAAAAAAATCTAAATTTAATGAAATTTTTACAACTAACAAGTAGACTCTTTGTTAAATTAGAGAATTGTAAAAATTAATATATAACTAGTTTATATTTATCCATAATAACCATATATTATATGCATACATACATTACCAATACATATTTTACATATAGATAATATTATTATATATATCAACATTTTATATACAATTCCTACCATACGTATAATATGTATGCGTGCGTATAGCATTACGCTTCATCTTAGATTACCCCTTTCTGTTTTATATAAAACCCCTTCCTGTTTAAGTGAGAGAATCTCTTCCTTCTCTCTAAGAAAGAAGTTTCAGAAACCATCCGAGGGAGGTGGGAGCCTCCTCTCTCTCTCTCTCTCTCTCTCTCTCTCTCTCTCTCTCTCTCTCTCTCTCTCTCTCTCTCTCTCTCTCTCTCTCTCTATTTTTGTTTTTTCTTTGCTTTTTCTAGTTTCAGTTTCCATGCTTCTCAGTTTTTTTTTTTCTTTTTCCTGGGTCTTGGTTTTGGTTTTAATAAAAGTCGTTGGCTGTGTTTTGGTGCGTTGTAAGACCACGGGCTTGGTTTCCCGAGTCGTCCTCCATAACAAAACACGCAGCTGGGTGGGGAGTCTGTGCACGATGGAGGAGAAGGATCTCGGCTTCCTTTGGCCATAGTTTTGGGTGGTTGTAAATCCATGAACCTGCCCGCTGTTTCTGACCGGATGTGTGGTGTTAGCTTTCAGATGTACGAAGGAAGGTTTGCTCTTTTGGAATGTACTCCCGCGGGTTCAAACGGAAGGAAGGGGTGGATGCACACTGATGTGCATGGGTGGATCTGTTCAGCCTAGGGTGCCCTGCTTCACCGAAGGAAAGCAGAGGAAGTTTTTCGGGAGACTTTCGGAGGTGCAGGTGGATGAGTTGATATGGGGTGCGGGCGTTCACATGGATAGAGGTCGGAGAGAGGGCTGGCAGTGTAGACGACGACTAGCTTTTCGTTTCAGTCCTATTTTAGTTTTATTGGTTTTGTTTTCTGGTTTTGGTTCATCTCCCTCCGCTGTTAAGGTTTTTCTGGCTCTCAGTTTTGGTGGGCACGGTTGGGGTCCGCTGGGTGGTGGCGTTGGGCTGGTTCTGAACCAAGCCGTGCTACCTCTGCAAAAGAGACCCACAGTGTAATCAAATCGTGAAGGAGTAGGAGAAGGAGGGCGGCGAAAATGATAGAGATGAAACCCTAACGGGCTTCCCACTTGCAAATAGGCTGGACTTTCTTTTGATTGAGCTTGGGCCCAGGGTGTTTTTCTTTTGAGTGTTTTTATGTATTTTGGTTTATATAGTTTATTTTTAGGTAGTGTTTAGAAACAGTCTCTAAGGCCTAGGGTCTGTAGAGTTTGTACTCTACTCTTAGGGAGGGGGAGTTGTGTAAGCTGTCTTAGACGGTGATCTAAAACAGAGGTTTGTCTCTCAGACTGCTAGTCTAGAGGGCTGTTTCTTAGACGATTTAGTCTAGAGAAGTTGGATAAGACCATGTCAACTACAAAGAAATTTGTGGGTTGAGGAGCGAGTAAATATTATAATTTGGCTTACATTTTTCAAGTAAGGAGTTGTAATTATCCGTTTTATGAATGAATGAAATATTGTTTCACTGTCAAAATAAAAAATAAAAAATCTTAGATTACCATTTCATTGAATTTTACCGTCCTTCGGGGGACTCTCAATCGGGCCAACCACACCTTTGGTTCAATTTATAAGCAATGATAATAAGGGCCCAAGAGAAAAAAGCCCATAAGGATTATGTCGTACTCGGGCCTAGAAAGATGTTGAGGGTGTAAATTGCGTCTCCTTTCAGTTCAAGAAGTTGGATGGGTCTCTATGTATTCGGCTATTTTCCTTTCTTTTGGGCCGAATGACACTTGGATGGATGGAGGAGGAGTAAGGCAGTTTGGGAACCAAAGGGCAGGCAGGGCTTTGTGAAACACAAGTCTGCAATTTTGCTAGCATCTTCGCTTCGGATGTTTAAAAAATAAAAATAAAAGGATTAATTTTATTTTATCCCTCAAACTTTCACGTAATTTACAATATATCCTTCAAATTAATAATTTCATTATAATAGACCTGCTAATTTTCTAAACTTATTAATCCCTCCTTCCATCTACCACAACGTCAAATGTAACAAAAAGTGCCTTCACGTATTGCTCATGTGCGAACATTCACTATAAAAACGAAAACATAAGTTTAGTCCTTGCTAGGATTGTGAAAGTAGACCTTGCGAGCATGGAAGCAATGGCATCAAAGCTTCGATTCTACATTGATCTTTCTTTCAGATACTTAACTTCTTGTCTTTGCCAAAAAATCTTATGTTGATGCTCGGAAACCAATGTTTCATTTTCCTTGCACTTCAACGATTTATTTAGCCCACTTTCCATGATAGAAATCTCTTATATTTCTTGATGTAGCGTGCACATGACGGTGATATATCTATCCATCTTCTTGATTCTAGTTTTAATTTCTTTCAAGCTCAGAACCCAACCATGGGGCCTAGGGGTCGTGACCGAGTTGGTGAACTCATAGAACAAGCGCTCAAAGCACCAGACACTTAGGTCCTCACATTTTGAGCATATTCTGGTTACTGACTTTGCCATAAGTTTGAGACTCTCCGCCAACTCCGCACATGCGAGGCCAAGGAGGAAAGTCTCGTTGTCAAAGTCAGTCTTGTGCAGAGGTGGACTATGTTCTTGTCTGGGTGGGGTTGCGATAGGTGGAGTAGCATGGACATGAGGCCAGTGATCTCGAAGGCCAACACATCGACGTTGGACTTCTTTATCAGTTTTGGGTTTGGGGCGGTGGGTCACACCACTTCAAAACTGTGAGATTTCGTCGTCTTTACCTTAATAAGCCAAATTTCAAATACTATGATTATATTGTATATGTTATATATAGCAAATATTTACAAGTGAAAAAAAGTAGAAAATCAAACTTAATTTGCAAAGAAGAATTTAAGAAGATAAGGTAGAAGCTGACCGTGTGGTTTTCTTGTGGCTTTGTGAGGGAGTAGAGATTAGATAATCCAAGAGTTGGATCTAATTGCAGAACCACGGATAAGTTTTGAATGTTATGCAAGTAAACATTACATGGAGGCACTTTCCATTGCATTTGACGTTGTTGGCATACGGAAGGATGGAATTGATAAATTTTAAATGTTAGCGAGTCCACTATAACGAAATTATTAGTTTGGAGTCACAATTTGAATTTTTCCGATGGTGATTCGAGGTAGGTGTTCCTGCTTATCAATTTTTAATGGTTGATACATAGTCGAATGATATTGCTGACATAATTTTTATGATATTTTATCCCATTTTTTCGATGGCTATTTTACATAATTTAGTTAATATGGCTGGTCTGACGCCATGTCAATGCCTAGGTTGCTTTTAGCAGCCCACAATTCGAATAGGTAGCTTGTGGCACAACCCCTAGATTAAAATCAGCATGATGTGTTGTATGCGCCCTTAGAGTAAAATATATTAAAAATGAAAAAATTCTAGGCTAAACTTCATAAAAATAATTTTTTAAACTGATTTATGTGATTTAATATAATAATTTGTCAGATTATAAAATAAATGTAACGAATGAAATAAAGTCATATCAATTTATAAAATTATTTTCATATAATTCTATCCAAATTCGTATTTATTAGACAGTCGAGAAATACGGACACGTTATTCTATTAGAAGATGGTATGTTGAATAACATAGCACCATCCTTTAATTAGACAAGAGTACAATGTCACCAAGCCATCTATTCCATGATTCATCATCAGGAAGGACAGGGCAGACTAAATAGGAGTGGTCTCAACGGCAGCTAGTAGCGACGCTAGAGATTATATTTTCTTTCTGGTCCAAATCTAATTAGCTTTGGATTAATCATGACGCAGACCAACCAATAGATTCTCTATGCATATTAAACACTTGGTCATTGTCATCAAAAGCCAAGAAAAAGAAAACAAATATCTCATCCGAGCTTACCATGATCCCCTTCCCCCAACACACAACCCCACCGCGCCCCCCTCTTCCCAACTTCCTAGCTTCCTGACTTTTCCTCAAAAAAGTATTCAAAAGCAATCCCCACCCAAATGAAAATATGACCAAATTCCACAACATGGTATTTCCAACCAGAATTACATGAAAATAAAACAACAAAAGCAACAACATCTGAGCAAAAACTAGTAAAACTGGGCATTGAAATTGTGAAACTTTTCCAGAGAAGCATGTATACTTCTCGTCCTTATTACCCATTGGTTTTTTTTGTTTTTTTTTTTTTTCCTTTTCTACTCGGACCTGTTTGCGTACCTCTCCACCTTTGCATCATTGAGATTAATCCCCACCATAGCTTCGCCCAAACCGCAGCTCACATCCGCCAGCACATCTGGGTCGCTGTAATGAGTCACCGCCTGCACGATGGCCCGGGCTCGCCTTGCCGGGTCCCCGCTCTTGAACACCCCAGAGCCCACGAACACGCCGTCACAGCCCAGCTGCATCATCAGTGCGGCGTCGGCTGGGGTCGCCACTCCGCCAGCTGCGAATTGAACGACGGGCAGCCTCCCGAGTTGCTTGGTCTGCATCACCAGGTCGTACGGCGCCGCGATCTTCTTGGCGAAGGTGAAGACCTCGTCGTCGTCCATGTTCCTCAGCACCCTGATGTCGCCCATTACCGAGCGCACGTGCCTGACGGCCTCGATCACGTTTCCGGTTCCGGCCTCACCCTTTGTGCGAATCATCGCCGCGCCCTCTCGGATCCTCCGTAGGGCCTCGCCGAGGTTCCGGCAGCCACACACGAAGGGGATGCGGAAGTTGTGCTTGTTGATGTGGTTTTCCTCGTCGGCCGGTGTCAGCACCTCGGACTCGTCCACATAGTCAATCCCAATAGCCTCCAGGATCTGGGCCTCCACAAAATGCCCGATGCGGGCCTTGGCCATAACCGGGATGGTCACAGCCTGCTTAATCTCCTTGATCAACTGGGGGTCGCTCATGCGAGCCACCCCACCCTGGGCTCTGATATCCGCCGGAACACGCTCCAGTGCCATGACTGCACAAGCGCCGGCCTCCTCGGCAACCCGGGCCTGCTCAGCGTTCACAACGTCCATGATGACCCCGCCGCGGAGCATCTGAGCCAGACCCACCTTGACAGAGAAGGGAGATGATTTCTTCGCCGTCTCGTATATTGCTCCATTACCGTAAACGGTGACAACTCCGGTGTCAGCCATGCGGATGAATAGAAAGAAAGAAACTAATATGGGGAGGGAAAGAGAGATTGAAAGAATGAGGCGGTGGGAAGATAGAAGGTGGGGGTAGGAGTATATATTGTAGAGGAGGGGCTGGGAGGAGGACGAGGATTCGGCTAGGGATTTTTTGAGCTTTTATTTATGTATGGTTAAGGAATAACAGTGCTTTTATGGTATGGAAGGAAAGACGTGTCTGACACGTACTCCTTTGCTTTCTTTTTTTTTTTTTCAGCAGACCAGGAAAATGTTTTGACACAACTTGAGAAAGTTTGGATCATTCCCTGTCATTTTCTGTCTATTTAGTCTTTAATTCAAACTAAAAATAATGAAATATACATACAAAACTTTCATTTGTATTTTATATTCTTAATTGATTCTAAGTTAAGATGTGGTTTGGAAAATTGTATTTTATAATCTTATGAATTGTAACGAAATGATTTAAATTAAAATCAAACTTTAAAAATTGAGAGATAAAATATTGAATAAAAATATGATAAATAATTATTTAATAAAATATTATTTAATAATAATAAATAGATAACATCTTATATAATGAAATGAAAATACGATAATAGTATGATATATAGAATTTTTTTATTGCTCGTGTTATCCATTCTTTAGAGTTTAATGCAAAGTGGGGCAAGAAAAAGAAGGGAAAAAAAACAAAAAAAAAAAAAAAATTAGAAGAGAAGGAGAAAGACAATTTGCCATGTGAACTAAGAAAAGCTTAGAAAATTGTATGTGCGAAGGAAGTCAGAAGCAGGAGGAAAGCCGCTCGTTTCAGATTTCCCGATTGGCTTCCACGCACTCTGCCCAGTTAAGGACAAAAAGAAGTAAGATTGTCCAACTTTCAACCCAAGGCTGCTCAGCAAGAAAAGAATAAGAAAGTGGAATGTGTAACCAATCATATTAATAAAATGTGTAAAAAAAATATATAAAAATAACTATATATATAATTTTTTAAAAAGATTAACCCACTAGGCTGAGAATTATTTTCTGTTTGGCCATTGAGAATGGTTCCTCGTGTGTATTTTTCACTTTCATAGTCTCCTAAATCATTTTGTTTTCTTTTTCCTTTCCTTTTAACTAATAATTGTTTCTTGATGAATAAGCAAATACATTAAATATCGAGTAATATATATTATACAATATACAAAAAGAGGAATGAGGTCCAACAGTAATGAATCATTCCATAGCCATCAAAATAGTGCAAAGACAAAAGGTAAAAGGAAAGTGAAAAAATGGAATTTAATTGGGACCACAAGAGTGGTCTTGATCCCATAACTTTTTGGCTTTGAATTATCATGCATTATCAAGAAAGAAGGTCGTTTCTACAAAGAATCTTCACACCATCTTTGCTAACAAAAGTATATCTGAACTTCATTTTATTCACGAAAACAACAGGAAATATGGCCTTGATTCTATGAAATTTGGACCTGGAGAGGTTGGAATTGGACCTACAACTATAAGAGACTACAAAATTTAATTTTCCTTCATAACCACAATGCCAGCTGTCCTAGTTTGAACGTCTCTGTGCTTTCAGCTTCTTCATGTCTTCCACATCCTTGATAATTTTCTTTTTCTGTTGTATCAAGCTCTTGATGAGATTACTATCGGCAGGCTGAAGGGTGCATGGTGGTTCTTTTGAAGGCAAGACAGTTGATTGTTCCAGGGATTCCCTCTGCTTGCCATCCGCAAAGCAAATCAGGGACTCCGGACACAGTTCTTGAGCAGAAGAAGGTGGGACTGGCCTGAAGTGCTGCAGCTTTGAGTACTCCGTAATGAGGTGAAACATGTAATCATAGACCCTATCCATACTCAAGGTTTCCATCAATTTCTGCCCTTCTTTTCCTATTGCCTTAGCCTGATCAGCCATGTTTATATACATATACCAAACAATTATGAAGTATTAGAAATCTCTCTGTCATTAACCTTCAAATCTCAAGTTATTAGCAGAAATAATAGGAATAGAACATAAATACGTAAGCCAATCTAAACTAACTAATGAAAAAATATTAATAATATGCAATTTGAGTTCAAACAGCACTTGAGTTGCTATAGGATCGTTACTTTTTCGTTCAATACACCTAAAAGGAGCTGCATTTTCTACTTACAAAAAAATAGAAATTTTTTTTTTTTTTTTTTTTGGTTTTTCTTCGTGGTACACGCTGAAGCTTGAGATAACTGCATTCTTAAGACACAAGCAGCACTAACAACTTCTATACAATAACTACTATTACTACTACTAGCATTGCTGTTAATACCGTCAACCTACTGGGAAATATAAGCTGGAATCCAAATAAAATCAGAAATATATATAAGCAACCTCCCAGAATACTCAGAAATGGCGAAACCAGCTTTTAGGGAAGCAAATTGAATGACAAGAACATAATAGAATATTTTGCGAAAACATACCTCAGATGGGTGTTTATTACCCCAATCAACAGCATGCTTTAATGAGGGGCATAAATCATTTACAGAGACAGGCCAATAGTTTTTCTTGGGAATGAGACCCCGACTGAAGAAATCTTCATAATCTGGGGATATTATTAGTGCAAGAGAACCACATGATAGAATGTACTTCAAGCTCACGGACCAAGCGTAGCCTTCCGCATAAATTTTATACCTGCAGAAGAAGGGAAAGGGAAAAGGGGAACATAATGATCGGCTGCAAGATGATACACATCCTATCGGAGTAAAATTTGACAACAGAACAGATTATCCTAAGCGAGCATCCCCAAGAACAATCCTAGCCGAACCCTTAACACCCCAAATGAGGAGTTTCTTTAATGGATACAACTGTTATATAGCTCTATCCTCAAAAAACTCCATGGATCTTAGGATGAAGCTAGTCAGGTCCACGCATCACTAAGGCATTCTGTGATAAACATAATCCATCCAACTTAAGGATGGTTAGTGTTCTTTGCGAGTTTATAGTGGCTTTCAAAATGTGTAAGGCTTGGTGGCTCAATGCTCATCAAGATGTCAATCTTGGTCATGTACGATGTTCATAGAGAAAAACAATGTATTTTGAAAGCCATCCTTCATAATTCACCAGACCATTGTGTCTGGCTTTGTTATTTCCTGTTACAATAAGTTATACAAAGAGCTGATCTATTTTCTTCAACCACCTAGATTAGTCTTATATGCACGTGTGACTTTACTACGAGAAGTACTTACTGGTAATTACACTGATTTGATAGTTTGGATTGCTCGTAACCAATTCGTGCTTCTTCTTCCCAATCCTGAAATGCATAGTAACAAGATAGACAACATCAAGAAAAGAAAAAAATAAAATAAAACTTCTAGGTACTTAGTCCATCACATCTCCATGTTTTAACACGAAAAGATCATCAACATGGTAACTCCAACTCCACCTGACGCATGATTTGCACTCCCCACATCGTAGAGTGATTACAATTCTGTAATTCTACACGGACAGGAGACCCAACATCAGGATTTCCTTTCCAATATGCTCGGGGAGACTTCTTCGACCAACTTGTACGTTGAGAACCTTGTTTAATGTCTCGGAACTCCTCATCCCAGGGCCTTAAATTTGTCTCTGGCCTGTACAAGAACTATTCGCATGTAACACTGATGGCAAATCCAATCACGGCCACATATTAAGGTAATTTTAAAATGGACAAGGCAACGATAGCAAGAGGATTCATAGGCTCGGGCGTAACAAGAAAATTAAACTAGTGGGCATACATGTTTCATACAGTTATAGTTGTACAATAATATTATTCAACCAAGGACCGTAATAAAGCCATATTTTTTACGTTGAAGAATAAATAAAAACAAAATAATGAGTTAAACCAAAATAATAAAAGAAGCAAAAATTAATCCTTTTCCATTTTCTTTCAAATACTTACCAACCCCAAAAAGACCAATCAGGAAACGGGATGTCGTAGTGATCCTCATTGGTGCAATAACGAAACAGCGGCAGCGGCATGGATTCGTGCTCAGTCACGTTGATACGAGGCCTATCCATGCAATCAAACATCATATCGACATCAGGTACCATCCCAGGATGCCTCTTGAGTAGCTGCAACAACCCCCATATCGTAAACATCATTCGGCTCTGCACGCACGTATAATACAAATCCACGTACAGCTTCCCCGAAACGATCACGATCCGGAAAGCCGCAAATTTCTGGGACTCGGCCAAATGGGCTGGAGAAATCCCCGTCTTAGCCCAGGGTTCCAGGTCGTGGTGGATCCACCGAAAGAAAGCCGGGCATTTCTTGCTCGGTTGAGAGGGATGAGTCCGGTGTCGTTCGGGGATGGTGTTGGTGTCGGTGCCCGAGTGGCAAGCAAGGTAAGAGCAGTGGATGATTTTGTAAGCTCGGGCTTGCCGAGATTGTTCGCTGAAGGTCTTGGGTGGGAAGAGGTGCCACGGCGTGGGCTCTAAATTGTGGCCCGCGACGGTTTTCGTTTGGGAAGCGAAGTCGTCCACCTATTTGATCAAGTCACAGGAACATGAATCGGTGTCAGCAAATATAAAACAAGAAGTAGAGAACGTGTAATGCCGCGAAGATAAACGTCAAGAATAAAAAACAAAACAACGACCTTATAGAGGAGAAGGGCGGTGATGGAGAAGGCAGCCAAAGCACTGACGCAAGGGAGGAGATGGGAGGGCTTGCGAGCTTTGTTCTTCGGAGACAATCCCATGGCTACGGCTGATATGCCATCTGCATTTGCGTCTCTTCATCTCTTTCTATATTGTTTCCGTCATTCACACTTGCATATCTCGATCTCCTCAGGAAACGCTGAATCTGGACTCGATCAAAACAACTTTCCATCAAGCAGTTGGATGCCTCCTAGAAATTGGATGCTATGTGGCCCCAACTTTTATATGACATGGAATTTTTCTTAAAAAAATAAAAAAACCATAGCTGAACTTTCGTACATAGTTGCTTATAACAAATTTTATATATTTTTTATCAAAAATTCTATGTGTAGTCATTTTTGTATATTTTTTTGTGCACTCCAGTGATATAATTAGTTGGATATTAAAAAAAAATTAATCCAGCCAATTATATCAGTGGAGTGCGCAAAGATTACGTAAAATTGACTGTATATAATATTGCTCATTTTTTATACACTTCACTTTTAACTAAAAATGAAATAACCAATTATATTATTACAGTATAAAAAATTCTATTTATAGTTCTTACTTGAGGATTGTATGTATAAATCTTTTATTAAAAGAGAAAAAAATTTATTTAAATAAGAATATTTTAATAATTTTAAAAAATTTTAAAAATAAAATTACATATATCTGTATTGCAGTCTCTAAATAAAAACTGTAACAAACATTGCTTATTAAGGTTACATAGATAATGACACCTTGGTGCAATAGGCTTAAAATGAAACGAGAGCATAGGTAGTATTTTTCATTGAGATAAATATAATACTCAATGATCAAAACTTATGTTAGGAGAGAGAGAGAGAGAGAGAGAGAGAGAGAGAGAGAGAGAGAGAGAGAGAGAGAGAGAGAGAGAGAGAGAGAGAGAGAGAGAGAGAGAGAGAGAGAGAGAGTAATTTAAACAAGCTACTCTGTTGGTAATTTAAATCTGATTTAGTTCAACTCGATTCACACTCAATTCGTTTATTAAATAAATTATGACATACATGATTCATTTATCTCACTCACATATATTGTGACACACACACACATATAACTAATTATAAGTAGGAATTGTAATATTGTATTTATATATTTTAATATTTGACTATTACATAAAAATTGCAAATTTAATTCATTTAATTTATAATTTGATTTTCTTTTTATTTTTTTAAACTTAAAAAGAATAAGAAATTTTATAACATTCTCCAATCGAATCGAGTCAAGTTTGATTAAGTACCCGACTCAATTACAACTCTAGTTTCAAGCCAAGTTCTAGCCGAGTTTTCTATAAATCAAGTCGAGTTCGAGCCGAACATTAGAGCTCCACTCTCATATTAGTTGAGCTTGAGTTGAAACTATTTAATATTGGAGCCAAGTTAGGAGAATCTCAATTCAAATTACTTGAACTCAACTCAAATACGGTTCTACATAGAGATTTGGGATTGGAAATTATAGATCCTTACCATCTAATGCTGTAAAGTTGTATCAAGAAGATTTGTTTCATTCAAATGATATTATGAAGAGGATTGCGATAGCTACAAAAAAAATTACATAAAAATAATCTTTCAAACTGACATAATTTCATGTGATCTATTAGATATAAAGTATTTCTCTATTATGAAATGTAGGTTGGAAAAGGATAATAATAATAATAATAAATGTGTATTTTTGGTTCAATCTGTTGAGAAGAACATTTAAAGTAGGCAGAAACCAATGGATGAGTTTTGGTGTGGAGAGCCTAATAATTTATCATCATCATCATCACCATTATAAAACCAAATCTATTTAATCTCTCATCTAATACCAGATAACTGCAACTGTAAGAGCTACTTAAGGGAAAAAAAATCCTTGTCAAATGATGACAGGTAGACAGAAAACAAGGAGATAATAGTCAATAAACCGATAAAGTGGAAAGAGTACATGAAGCTTCTCGATCACTTGAAACAACTTCTGTTTATGAACACTTTTGATGCAAATAGTCACATATCTTGAATCAAAGCAAAGTACAATGCTGCACATAGAAAGCCATAACTGAAAAGTGTACGAGAATATTTGCAGCTTGACAAAAGAGGTCCCACAGGGATGACAAACAATGCAAAGTTGTCTAGTCAACCTGTTCTGAAACCTAAGAGACTCATTTTCTAAAAACGAGAAAATTACAAGCCTGATTTAATTGTTACTTTGTACAAGTATATAGTCCCTCCATAATATTTACTCATGCACGTATATCAAACTGAAAAAATCTTCCTCACTTTCTTCATCTTCCTTTGGCATATGGGACAAATACCAGCCTCTTCTGCAATCCTGCAGAGTATACATATTTGAACTTCTAAATTTCTACTTGATTTTGAAAAGTTGGAAATGGATGGAAACAATATCAACATTGATCATAGAAAGCATGCACACAGCAGTTTACATATATAGTATTGAAGGACACGATAATTTACCTAGTACTGCTTTGTAGATTCATTGAATATTGTTGGCAACTGTGATATGAAACTTTAAGCACTGGATGAACTCAAGTACTTTTCACTTAATTAAGGCTTATGGCTGCACTCAAATCAAGCCTAATCCCAGCGTTTTGGGGTTGGCTTTATGATTTTTTTCCTTTACTAACTGGGTTTGGCTAACAGAATTGTGCTGTTTCTAATAGGATCAAAATCCAAAGCCACAAGTTTTGCCATCAAGATTTCTTCAAATAGTGTGAGGTATATTTACCTTGTTCCACATGTAAAACAGGCAGTGCAGTGCCCACATGGAAGAAAGAAGCAGTTTTTGGGGGTATCGGCACAAATGACACAAAGATGCTGGGGATTGTTGACGTTATCCTTTTCTGTTATTTGCTCTCCTTCAATACCACTCACTGTGGGCTGGTCCTCCGAATTTTCCCCATCTTGTGAAATAGAATCACAAGATGAACCCCAACTTGAAATATCATCGTCTATATGCAAAAGTAATGGGGCTCGTTCAGGTCTCAGCTCCCCTGCTTGAAATCCTGTAACATTTTCATCTGTTGTTTGGAATATTTTGAAGAATCTGAAGGCGAGTAAGATTAGGACAGTCATTATACCTGCATGAAGGAAAGCAGTGAATATGCATATGAACATTCCCTCTTTGCTCTCATGAGAAGGATATTAATGCAAGCAAAATAACCTGATCCAACAAAATATGTGATCCACCTAGGTCCATAAGACAGTTTGACATACCAGCCATTATCAGCATCCTGAAAGAATGAGAATGTCACCAATTCACGTGCATGGAAGTTTTATGATTCTCATATAAACTGAAAAAGGAAGTCTTTTACCTCTTTAAGATGTGGAGAAGTTAAGACAGCAACATTTACTCCTAGAAGAACAAGCTTCAAACTACAAAAATGGCTACCCAGGGAGCACTTATAATATGCTTGAGTTGTGTTATAGAGGAAAGCGCTTATGGTCAACTTCAATTCTACCTGTACAATGCAGCATTCATAGCTGATAAATTATCTAACAGTCTGATGGTGTATGCATGTGCATATAAAGGATTATATCATAATCATTACTAAGGTGCTAATGAAAGAGAAAGAATCCATTGATCTTCTGAATTAAACTTCAGAAGGATTACCAGCAGCAGGTGGTGAGTTTCATTGGTGCAGTTTGCAGAATTTAACCCTGTCCCATATATGTCTTTTAAACAAAGAAGCAAAGACTGCACGGGGAATGTATTTGTTGCTTGGGAGTATATGCATGGGAAATCCCTCCAGGGAGTTTCAGATATATGGTTTTGAGGCCAAATATATATATTCTCCAAGTCATTGTGCAATATGCAAACTCCTTTTGGATGGATTATTGGCACGGCTCAAATTCTTAGAGAGACTCTTACCATTTTAGCCATATAAATCACGATGTTCACCATGCTAAACACGGTGGCCAGAATTTCTGATGACAAACCTGAAGCCTCCGATAAATGTACATGATGAAATAAATCACAAAGCTTCCCTGTTCTCTGCTTTCTTATGGCTGTATTTCCTTGTAATGCGGAAATTGTTCGACACCAGGATTGGCCAAATCTAGCTAGGCTTCAAGAAATATCAGGTCAAGAAAGGGTTTTAATTTTCCGCACTGTTATCAGTTGGCACAGATGGAAATGACCAAATCAGCTGAGGCAACTCAACGGGATGATACGGACTGAAGCAACAGTTAGTCCTTTTTACAAAGGAGAGACTGGGGGTGGGGCGACGAGGATTGAGGATCAACCTTTTCTCAGTATTCATCTTATCCTTGATATTAGTTTCTTTTGGTTATCAACTGGATGGGAGATTTTGTAATAAAGTTTCACAGGAATCTTTTCAGTACATTACATTCTTGTTTGGTCTCATCTTTCCATAAACTAACATTACAACGCACGTGCCCTGGACTACAATTCAATCTTGATAAATAAAAGAAATCATAGGCGCATACCTCAACCTCCTCAGAGTGCAAGTTCCCCACTGCAATGTAGTAGTTGGAGGACTCCGGAATCTTCAATTGGATCTTACCACTCCCTGTGATGTAGATGGGTTTTAAACATCTCACTTATACAAAGTGGGGAATAAAAACTTATATCAATGGAATTTACCATAAATGATATTCCAAGAAAAAGTTGTGTCATGATATGACGGGTCTTCTATCCACTCAACAAGGCTTTCTCTACCTGCAGATTTAGACAAGAATCAAGACAAGAGATACATGAGCTAAATAACATGATCTTATTTCTGTTGCACCTCTGACCTGTCCAAGAATCACTCAAGACGATATTTAAGTGATTCAGTAATTTGCCTACGTCCACTGGAGCCAAAATTCATTAAGTTTGTAAGAGATTAAAAACACTCAACAATTGCTCTCTCACATCCTCTATCACTCTCTTTTTGCCTACCATAATGTACACATATGAGCTCTCCTTTTATAGGAGACGCTCTACTGAATATTAGCCGTAATTAATAGCTAATGGTGAGCTACAACAGCTATAGTTAAAACTTCAACATATAGGACGGTGGTCGGTGCATGTGCATAGTAGCCTTTTAATCTCTACATTCACACTTAGGTGGCTATTTTCAACAATCATCCCCTCCACCCAAGTGTGCCATACCAGACTGCTTATAAACTGATTCATTCTTCAAATGAATGCACCTCATTCTTTCACATGAGAGACTTTAACTATCGAATGCGTTCTAAGGCTCCACTGTACCTGAGGGTGCTCAGTAGTGTACAATATTGATCAAGTCCAAACAGTGTTGGAATTTGATCCCTATGACGACTTTCATCAACATATATGTTGGATTATCTTCAATGTCAATCTTCTAAAATTTGATGTCCTATTCTTCTAATATTTCACGTATAAAGTGAAATCGAAAATCTATGTATTTTGTTTAAAAGTACTACACTTGGTTCTTGGCCAAATGAATTGCACTTTGACTGTCACAATAAACGGTAACTTCTAGCTACTTAAAGCCCAAGTCTGTTACCAATCCCTGTAATCAAATGGCTTCTTTCACAGCTTCGGTTATAGCCATGTATTCAGCCTCTGTGGATGATAGTGCAATTGTAAATTGCAAATTTGATTGTCAACTAACTGGTCCTCTAGCCATAGTGAACACATATTCACTTGTCGATCGACGTCTGTCAAGATCACCTACATAGTTTGAGTCAACATATCTAGTTACTAGACTATCTTCACTCTTCTCGAACTTCAAACTAATATCTACGGTCCCTAAAATATACCGTAGAATCCATTTCGCCACATGCTAATGGGCCTTTTCAGGATTATGCATATAGCGACTAACTAAGCTAACGGCCTGGGAGATATCAGATCGTATACACACCATGGCATACATTAAGCTTCTAACAATACTTGCATATGAGACATTCCTCATGTTGTCCTGCTCTTCATCATCTTTAGAAGACTGCAATGCACTAAGTTTGAAATATGGGACCATTGAAGTAATCACCGGCTTTGTCTTCTAGTCCATGTTGAAGCATTGCAGTATTCTCTTCAGATAGTGCTTTTGAGTAAGGTGAACTGTACTTTTCAACCTGTCTGTACTGATCTTCATCCCCAATATTCTTCATGCTTCTTCCAGATCTTTCATTTTAAACTCATGACTCAACTAAGTTTTTAAACGATTTATTTCCTCCTTACTTTTACATGCAATTAACATATCATCTACACATAAAAGCAAATAAATGAAGGATCTATTTGCAAGTTTTTTGAAATATACACAATGATTGTATTGGCAACGAGTGTATTTCAGGTCTATCATAAAGCAGTCAAAACGCTTGTACTATTTTCAAGGTGACTGCTTCAAGCCATAGAGGGACTTTTTCAAACTACAGACCCAATTTTCTTTTCCAGCTTCTTTAAAACCTTCTAGTTGAGACAGATAGATCTCCTCCTCCAGAGGTGGATCTCGAGTTAGCATAGCTTGATGTAAAAACAGCTTTCTTACATGGTAATCTAGAGGAGAAGATATCTGTCCCAACCAGAAGGTTTTAAAGAAGCTGGAAAAGAAAATTGAGTCTGCAGTCTGAAAAAGTCCCTCTATGGCTTGAAGTAGTCACCTTGGCAATGGTACAAGCGTTTCAACCGCTTTATGATAGACCTGAAATACACTCGTTACCAATACAATCACTGTGTATATTTCAGAAACTTACAAATGGATTTTTCATTTATTTGCTTTTATATGTAGATGATATGTTAATTCCATATAAAAGTAAGGAGGAGATAAATTGTTTAAAAACTCAGTTGAGTCATGAGTTTGAAATGAAAGATATAGAAGAAGTACGAAAAATATTAGGGATGGAGATCAGCAGAGACAGGGTGAAAGGTGCAATTCACCTTACTCAGAAGCAGTATCTGGAGAGAATATTGCAACGTTTCAACATGGACTCGAAGACGAAACCGGTGAGTACTCCTTGGCCCCATATTTCAAGCTCAGTTTGCTCAAGGTATACATAAGTGCAGACTCATGGACTCGAGCAAAAGAATAATCCTAGAGAGTTGAGATTGTGCAGTAAAGCATTTGTAAATCTCCTCTAAAGAAAATCCCTTGTAAGTTTTGTGGATGTAGACGATGCTGATGCATTTGAAGATGCATTTGGAGAAGTATCTGGACATCCATTTGAAGACGCACTTGCAAATACATTTGATAGCAGAAATCTCTCATGGCTAACAAGTATTCTAACAAAGGGGTGAAATCGTTTGAACGATGCAACAATTTGTAGCATCCTAATTTGGCACACTTGGGTGGAGGGGGTGATTGTTGGAAACCCATCACGTGTGAATTGTCCATGTGAACATGCAACCTTGCACCCACTAAGAGAAACTTTTCACTAGTCTTAAATGGCTGCAGCAGCCCCTCAACAGCCAATAATAGCTGCTCGAAATTTTCTCTTGTTTGTCAATAATGGTAGCTACGTTAGGTAGGCTTCTCCTATAAAAAGAGACATTTTGCAATGGTGTAAACCATCCTCACTAAGGTGAACAATCAAGAAGAGGCAAAAATTAAGGGATCCTCACTGAGGTTAGAGATCAAGGTAGAGGGCTATGGGCGAAATATAGGTTCTGGGAAAACCAGAACAGGCCTTTTGAGAGACGAAGAGCTTATTTATGAGTGTTAGTAATTTTGTACAAACATATTGAAAATACTAAGTTTTCGCCTCAGTGGATGTAAGCAAGTTGCCGAACCACTTAAATATTATCTCTATATCGTCTTGTGTGATTTTTGGACAGATTTGTTGAAAGTAGCCACCTAAGTATGAATGCAGAGATTAAAAGGCTGCTATGCACATGCACTATCCACCATCATATAGCACCGTCCACTGTCCTATATGTTAAAGTTTTAACTATAGCTACTGCAGCTTACCATTGGCCATTAATTACGACTAATATTCAATAAAGCTTCTCCAGTAAAAGAAGAGCTCATATGTATAAACTATGGGGGACAAATACAAAGAGATAGTGGATGAGAGAGAGGAATTATTGAGTGTTTGTAATTTCATACAAACATATTGAATTTGGTTTCAGTGGATGTAGGCAAGTTGTCAAGTCACTTAAATATTGTCTCATTATCGTCTGGTGTGATTCCTGGACAGACTAGAGATGCAATAATTGGTATCAGAGCTTTAGTTTGTGCTGTCCAAAAATCAAGTTGATCGAAATCAATTTTTGACAACTACAAGGTGTTTCTAGCGTCAAGACAAATCCATTGCCACAAACAGAATTTAAAACGGAAGTTGAAGGAGCTCACACGCACCTCGAGAAGTCAAAGAGGGAACCCACACGCCTCACTCGCAGCTAGAGGTTGATGAGTGAAGAGCACGCCCCCACGTGCACCCCGAAGCTGAAGATGCGTGAAAGACACATGTCACATGCTCCCATGCGCCCAAAAGGAGGAAGACGCATGAAAGACACACACGCTCACGCTCCCCCACGTGCCCTAGAAGGTCTCTACGTTTGTACTCCAAGCGCCCCCAGTCGCCCTGCTGCAGCGCGTCTGACGATAAGCATCGTTTGTTTTTCAGATCTTTGTTGGGCTTGATCTAAGCCATTTGGAGTCCGATTTCAACGATCAAATAGTATTTTCTAACTATTTGGATCATTATGGACTCATCCGTACGGTCAAAATTTTAAAATTTATTATCTAAATTTTTAAAATTCATATGGAAGGTTCTGAAAAATATAGGAGCTCTGGAAATGCCAGAACCTCTGGGCGTCGGTCCACAGTTTCAAATGCCAAGTTTGAAGTTGAGAAGTTCGATGGAACAAGCAATTTCGACATGTGGCAGTGCGAAATTATGGACGTTTTGATCCAACAAGAGTTAAATATTGCGTTAGAAGAAAAATCAAATAATATGGCTGAAAAGGATTGGAGGAAGCTTAATACCTAAGCTTGTAGTACAATTCGGTTATGCCTTACCAAAGATCAGAAGTACTTTGTCATGAGAGAGACAAATGCAAGAGAACTGAGAGTCGTTTGCACTTGAAGAAAAATCTCTTTAGATTCCAGTTTCGTGAAGGTATTTTTATGTTTGAACATTTCACTAGTTAGAATTAAATTCTTGCTGATTTATTAAATTTGGATGTTGAACTCCAAGATGAAGATAAGAGTTTACTATTATTAAATTCCTTGTCTGATACATATGAGCATTTAATTATTATACTACTGTATGGGAAGGAAAAAATTAGTTTTAACAATGTATCTAGTTCTTTAATTAGCAATGAGTATTGTAGAAAAGATAAGCAGGTACAGCCAGATACATCAAGTGAAGCATCAACAGTAAGAGGGAAATCACAGTCAAGGTATCTGTGAAAGAAGAAAGCAATTGAAAACTCAGGCCACATCATGTGGTTCATCAGTCGGAAGAAAACTTGCCAAAGACGAGTGTTCATTTTGTCACAACAAAGGACACTGGAAGAAGGATTGTCCCAAGCTGAAGGGACAACAGAAGAATTAACCAACCATAGCCAATGTCCCGAACATAGATGAAAATTTAGATTTTGTCTTGACAAGTTCATCATCCATTTGTCATTCCGATGAATAGATTATGGATTCCGGATGTACCTATCACATGTGTCCTAATCGGGATTGGTTTACTAATTTCACAAAAATTGAGGATGAAGCAGTACTTATGGGCAACGACAGTGCCTATAAGACTCAAGGAGTAGGAAGCACTCGGTTGAAACTACACGATGGTAGTGTCAAGACTCTGATAAAAGTTCGGTACGTTGCATTCTTCAAATGATTTTACCGCTTTGTTGGAATACTTGTTAGTCCTGAGAGATTTCTGCTATCAAATGCATCTACAAGTGCATCTTCAAATGGATGTTCAGGTGTCTCTCCAAATGCATATTCAAATATATCAGCATTGTTTACATTCACAAAACTTGTAAGGGATTTTCTTCAAAGAAGATTTACAAGTGCTTTAATGCACAATCTCAACTCTTTAGGATTATTCTTTCACTCATGTCCTTGAGTCTCCACTCATGTACACCTTGAGCAAACTGACCTTGAAATATGGGGCCATTGGAGTACTCACCGGCTTTGTCTTTGAGTTCATGTTAAAGCGTTGCAGTATTCTCTTCAGATGCTGCTTCTGAGTAAGGTGAATTGTATCTTTCACCTTGTTTCTGCTAATCTCCATCCATAATATTTTTCGTGCTTCTCCCAGATCTTTCATTTTAAACTCATGAATCAACTGAGTTTTTAAACGATTTATCTCCTCCTTGCTTTTACATGCAATTAACATGTCATCTACATATAAAAACAAATAAATAAGATCCGTTTGCAAGTTTTTTGAAATATATACAGTGATTGTATTGGCAACAAATGTATTTCAAGTATGTCATAAAGCGGTCGAAACGCTTGTACCATTGCCGATGTGATTGTTTCAAGCCATAGAGGGACTTTTTCAGACTGCAGACCTAATTTTCTTTTCCAGCTTCTTTAAAACCTTCTGGTTGAGACAAATAGAACTCCTCCACCAAAGGTGGATCTCGAATTAGTACAGTTCGATGTGAAGACAACTTTCTTACATGGTAATCTGGAGGAGGAGATCTATCTTCTTCAACCAGAAGGTTTTAAAGAAGCTGGAAAAGAAGATTCGGTTCGCAGTCTGAAGAAGTCCATCTATGGCTTGAAACAATCACCTTGACAATGGTACAAGCGTTTCGACCGCTTTATGACATACCTGAAATACATTTATTGCCAATACAATCACTGTGTATATTTCAAAAACTTACAAATGGATCTTTTATTTATTTGCTTTTATATGTAGATGGTATGTTAATTGCATGTAAAAGTAAGGAGGAGATAAATCGTTTAAAAACTCAGTTGAGTCATGAGTTTGAAATGAAAAATCTAGAAGAACCATGAAAAATACTAGGGATGGAGATCAGCAGAGACAGAGTGAAAGGTACAGTTCACCTTACTTAGAAGCAATATCTGAAGATAATACTACAACGTTTCAACATGGACTCAAATTCGAAGCTGGTGAGTACTTCAATGGCCCCATATTTCAAGTTCAGTTTGCTCAAGGTGCACATAAGTACGGACTCGAGAGAAAGAAGAATCCTACAGAGTTGAGATTGTGCATTAAAGCAATTGTAAATCTCATTTGAAGAAAATTCCTTGCAAGTTCTATGGATATAGACAATGCTGATACATTTGAAGATGCATTTGGAGAGACATTTGGACATCCAATTGAAGACACACTTGCAAATGCATTTGATAGCAAAAATCTCTCATAGTTAACAAGTATTCCAACAAAGGGGTGAAATCATTTGAAGGAGGTAACAATTTGTAGCATTATAGTTTGGCACACTTGGGTGGAGGGGGTTATTGTTGGAAACACCCCAAGTGTGAATTGCCCATATGAACATGTAGCCTTTCACCCACTAAGAGAAGCTTTCCACTAGTTCTAGATGGTTCCAACATCTATCCTTGACTGTTGAGGGGCTGTTGCAGCCATCTAGGACTAGTGAGAAGCTTCTATTGGTGGGTGGGAGGCTGCATGTCATGGGTAATTCACACTTAGGAGGTTTCCAGCAATCATTGCCTCCACCCATGTGTGCCAAACTAGTAGTGGCAAAATTTTATTTTGTCAAGGCAAAGTCTGAATTTTCATATATGTCCGTGACATTAGCTGTGGTGTATTGATTCTTCTATTGTCCCTTCAGCTTTGAATAATCCTTCTTCCAGTGTCCTTTGTTGCAACAAAAGGAACACTCGTCTTTGGCAAATTGCATCCTGACTAATGAACCATGTGATGTGGTCCAAGTTTTCGATTGAAAGCCTTTCTTCTTTCACGGATACCTTGACTGTGATTTCCCCCTTGCTGTTAATGCTTCACTTGATGTATCTAGTTGTACCTGCTTATCTTTTATACGGTACTCATTGCTAATTAAAGAACTAGATATATCGTCAAAACTGATTTTTTTCTTCCCATATAGTTGTGTAGTAATTAAATGCTCATATGTATCAGACAAGGAATTTAATAATATTAAAGCCTTATCTTCATCTTGGATTTTAACATCCAAGTTTAATAAATTAGCAAGAATTTGATTGTAACTATTGAGATATTCAGACATAGAAATACCTTCACAAAACTGGAATCCGAAGAGTTTTTTCTTCAAGTGCAAACGGCTCTTAATGCTTTTTTTCATGAACTTATATTTCAATTTCTGCCAAAATTTAATTGCATTTATCTCTCTCATACCAAAGTACTTCTAATCTTTGGTAAGGCATAACCGGATTGTACTACAAGCTTGGGTATTAAGCTTCTTCTAATCATTTTCAGCTATATCATCTGGTTTTTCTTTTAATGCAATATCCAACTCTTATTGGATCAAAACATCTATAACTTCGCATTGCCATATGCCAAAATTACTTGTTCCATCGAACTTCTCAATTTCAAACTTGACATTTAAAACTGTGGATCGATGCCCAGAGTTACTGGCATTTCCAAAATTCCTATCTCTTCCAGAACCTTCCATATGAATTTAGAAAATTTAGACAACAAATTTCAAAATTCTAACTATACAGATAAGTTCAAAATGATCCAAATAGTTGGAAAGTACAATTTGATCGTTGAAATCGGACTCCAAATGGCTTAGATCAAGCCCAACAAGGATCTAGAAAACAAACGGTGTTGATTGTCAGGTGCTTGAGATGCACACGCTACAACAGGGTGACTGGGGGCGTGTGGAGTACATGCACAGAGACCTTCTAGGACTCGTGGGGGAGTGTGAGCGCGTGTTTTTCACACGTCTTCCTCCTTCTAGGCGCATGGGGGGAGCGTGGCACGTGTCTTTCACACGTCTTCAGGTTTGGGGTGCGCGTTGGGGCGCGTGGGAGTGTGCCTTTCACTTGTCTTCAACCTCCAGCTGTGAGTGAGGCACGTGGGTTCACTCTCCGACTTCTCGATGTGCGTGTGAGCTCCTCTGAGCTTAGTTTTCGATTCCGTTTGCCTCAACGGATTCGTCTTGACGCGAGAAATACCCTAAAGTTATCAAAAGTTGATTTTGATCAACTTTATTTTTTGACAGTGCAAACCAAAACTCTGATACTAATTGTTGTACCTCTAACCTGTCCAAGAATTACACAAGATGATAATGAGACAATATTTAAGTGGTTCGGCAATTTGCCTACGTTCACTAGAGCCAAATTTAGTATTTTCAATATGTTTGTACAAAATTACAAACGCTCATAAATAAACTCTCTATCTCTCAAAAGGCCCTCTGTTCCAAGTTTCCCCATTACCTATATTTCGCCTACAGCCATCTGCCTTTATCTCTCACCTCAGTGAGGATGGTTTATACCATTGCAAAGTATCTCCTTTTATAGGAGAAGCCTATCTAACGTAGCCACCATTGTTGACAAACAAGTAGAAATTTCCAGCAACTATCCTTGACTGTTGAGGGGCTACTGCAGCCATCTAGAACTAGTGGGAAGCTTCTCTTAGCTGGTGGCAGGCTGCATGTTCACATGGGCAATTCACACTTAGGGGGTTTCCAACAATCACCCACTCCACCCAAGTGTGCCAAACTAGGATGATACAAATTGTTGCATCCTTCAAATGATTTCACCCCTTTGTTGGAATACTTGTTAGCTATGAGAGATTTCTGCTATCAAATGCATCTGCAAGTGTGTCTTCAAATGGATATCCAGCATTGTGCACTGCAAGAAATATGACATCATGTATTTCTTTAGTCACCATATTCACAGCATTATTCTCAGTTTTCTCTTGATTTTAACAGTCTCTTGTGGTCTGTCTTGCCACAATTCTTAGCGAGTTATGTGTTATCCAAATCTTGACTTGCCTCTGCCCTTATTCCTAGATTTTGACTAATCCAAGCTTCTGCCTTGATTATCAATATTCAGGACCAACAAACTCGAGATTTTGCCAGAATCTCTTCCGCGCACCTCTTCATCTAGGTTAAGATTTCTTACATTATGAAACTTCAATTTCGACTTCTTTGCAGAATTACTCATAGCCATTCTCATGACCTCCCAACTTTTTAACCACAATGCTAAATACTATTGGGCATCAAAAGTACCTTCTGCAAAAGTACCTTTTGCCTTTTTTTTAAAGTTGAACTGTTTCTTCATCTACACTTTGTTATTTGCAACTGGCTTTTCAAAGAAAGCCGCAATGAGATTCGTTGCGGTTCTCCTCTTAATAGCATTATACTTCATGAGTTGTATAACTGCCAAAACCTGCTGATATAATAAGTTAATCAGCATCGTCTAATGATCTGAAGTTTGTTCATCAAACTTCACGATTCTAATTGGCTTAAATCAAATCCAAAATAATTGAGTTCGGTTGAATTGGACTCCAACTGGCTGACATCAAGCCCAAAACAAATGAGTCTGGCACGACTCCAATTGGCTGAGATTAAGCCCAAAACATATGAGTCTTACACGACTCCAACTGGCTGTGAAAAATCTCAAATTCGTTAAATGTAACATCTATACTAATAATTACCTTTTTAGAATCTATGCACCAGAGTCTATACCATTTTACACCAGTACTAAAACCTAATAATTTTACTTTCTTGGCTCTAGAATCAAGCTTACTTTTTTTACCATTATAGTAAGTAGGACATCCAAAGACGTATAAAGAGTCATAATCAGTAACATATATACCTTTCCACATTTTAATGGGTCTCTTCCTGTCATTGGCAGCTGCGGGTAGTCAATTGATGAGGTGGCAGGCATATGTCACAGCTTCAGCTCAAATTTTTTTACTGAATCTAGCATCCAGTAACATACATCGCACTTACTCTAACAAAGTACAATTCATCCGTTCTGCCATATCGTTTTGTTGTGGTGTTCTTCGTACGGTGAAGTGTTTGAAAATTTCCTCTCCCCTGCATATTTCCATGAAGGGTTCTGAAGTGTACCCACCTCTATTATCGGATCTGAGTCGTTTGATTCTTCTACCGGTCTGAGTTTCAATCATTTTCTTCCAAACAATGAAGATGTTTAGCACTACATCTTTATTTTTCATAGTATACACCCACACACGATGAGAATAATCATCTACAAAAGTTACAAATCAATACTTACCTCACAAAGATGCATTTTTGGTAGGTTTCCCAACATCGAAATGTACATAGTTAAGTATCCCCTATGTATTATGTACAACGGTTCTAAACTTGATCTGCCTTTGCTTCCCTAATATACAATGCTCACAGAAAGACAATTTACCAGTCTTGGCACCTTTGAGTAAGCCTTGCTTCACTAGTATTTATAAAACTTATTCTCCAGCGTGTCGCATATGCATATGTCATAGACTGGTGATGTCAGCATCAGTCTCATCTAACTTTTCACAACATATGGAAGCTCTATTATCAACTATACTTTCTTGCAAGAAATACAAGTTTCCTCGCCTCTAACCCTTCATAGTCACCTGAACTCTCATTATTATTTTGAGAGTTCCGTTTTCAATAGTGATTATGAATCCCTTTGAATCCAAAGATCCAAGTGAGATGAGATTCTTCCGCAAGTCCGGAACATACCGAATTTCTGTCAGAGTCTTCATACTACCATCGTGCAATTTCAACTGAATGCTTCCTGTTTCCTGAGTCTTACAAGTACTGTCATTGCTCATAAGTACTGCTCCACCCTCAATCTTTGTGAAGTCAGTAAACCAGTCCCGATTGGGACACATGTGATAGGTACATCCAGAATCCATAATCTATTCATCGGAATGACAAATGGATGATGAATTTGTCAAGGCAAAATCTGAATCTTCATCTATGGCCGCAACATTGGCTGTGGTGGGTTGATTCTTCTGTTGTCCCTTCAGCTTAGGACAATCCTTCTTCCAGTGTCTTTTGTTGCGACAAAAGGAATACTCGTCTTTGGCAAGTTTTCTCCTGACTGATGAACCACGTGATGTGGCCCGAGTTTTCGATTGAAAACCTTTCTTCTTTCCCAGATACCTTGACTGTGATCTCATATCTCCCCCCTTGCTGTTAATACTTCACTTGATATATCTAGCTCTACCTGCTTATCTTTTCTGCGATACTCATTGCGAATTAAAGATACATCGTTAAAACTGATTTTTTCATTCATATACAGTAGTGAAGTAATTAAATGCTCATATGTATCAGACAAGGAATTTAATAATAGTAAAACTTTATCTTCATCTTGGATTTCAATATCTTGAAATCCAAGTTTAATAAATGAGCAAGAATTTGATTGTAACTATTGAAATATTCAAACATAAAAATACATTCACGAAACTGGAATCTGGAGAGCTTTTTCTTCAAGTGCAAATGGCTCTCAATGCTCTTCTTCATGGACTTATCTTCCAATTTTTGCCAAAGTTCCCTTGCATTTGTCTCTCTCATGACAAAGTACTTCTGTTTTTTGGTAAGACATAACCAGATTGTACTACAAGCTTAGGTATTAAGTTTCCTCCAATCATTTTCAGTCATATCATTTGATTTTTCTTCTAACGCAATATCCAACTCTTGTTGGATCAAAACGTCCATAATTTCGCACTGCCACATGCCGAAGATGCTTGTTCTATCGAATTTCTCAACTTCAAACTTGGCATTTGAAACTGTGGACCGACGCCCAGAGCTACTGGAATTTCCAGAGCTCCTATGAACCTTCCATATGAATTTAGAAAATTTAGATAATAAATTTCAAAATTTTAACTGTACGGATGAATCCGAAATGATCCAAATAGTTGAAAAGCACTATTTGATCTTTGAAATTGGACTCCAAATGTGCTGATCACTTGGCTCGTGAGATACAAGCGCTGCAGTAGGGCGTCTGGTGTGCGCTTGGGGCTCTAGCTTACACGCGCCGAGACCTTCTAGGGCGTGTGGGAGCGTGGCTTTCACGCGTCTTCAACCTCTGAGGAGCGTGGGAGAGCGTGGCGCGTGCTCTTCAGTCGTTTTCAACCTCCAGCTGCTTATGAGGCGCATGAGTTCACGCTCCAATCTTCTACCGATGCATGCGGACTTCTCTGACCTCCGTTTTCGATTCCGTTTGCGACAACGGATTCGTCTTGACGTGAGAAACACCCTGGAGTTGTCAAAAGTTGATTTCGATCAACTTGATTTTTGGACAGCGCAAGCCAAAGCTCTTATACCAATTATTGCCTCTAGCCTGTCCAATAAT
Organism: Carya illinoinensis; assembly: GCF_018687715.1. Lineage (NCBI taxonomy): Eukaryota > Viridiplantae > Streptophyta > Magnoliopsida > Fagales > Juglandaceae > Carya > Carya illinoinensis. The sequence continues at coordinate 9,194,197 of NC_056765.1, forward strand.
CACTCAAGACGTTATTTAAGTGGTTCAACAATTTGTGTACGTCCACTAGAGCCAAAATTCACTAAGTTTGTAAGAGATTACAAACACTCAACAATTGCTCTCTCAAGTCCTCTATCTCTTTGTTTTCGCCCACCATAGTTTACACATATGACCTCTCCTTTTATAGGAGAAGCTCTACTGAATATTAGCCATAATTAATGGCTAATGGTAAGTTGTAGCAGCTATAGTTGAAACTTCAACATATAGGACGGTGGACGGTGCTATAGGACGGTGGATGGTGCATGTGCATATCAGCTTTTTAATCTCTGCATTCACACTTAGGTGGCTATTTTCAACAGTTTCTGTTTAGCTCTATATTCAATTAAGAGTCAGAAATAAAGCCAAAGCTTGATTGATCATCTCACTGCAGACTATTTCCAGCTTATCGTGTATTTATCAAAATACAGTTAGTTGATATTCCACTTATGAACTACTTGGATCCAATCCCCTTTGTAACTATCAATACAAAGTTATCTGATACTCCACTTACAAAACAATGCTATTATCTCGAGCAATTGCTATATAGCACAGGAATGAACTAGATGCAATGATAGATCCAGAATGTGGCTCTTCAAACTGAATAAATTCTAAGCTGTCCCTGAACTAATTTTCCCATTATTCTACCTATTTGATTTTAAACAATCATAGATTCTCGATGCCATTTAAGAGTCTACTGACTTTAAACTGGTATCTAAATCCAAGTTAATATTCCATTCTAAACAGACAAATGTAACAATACCATCAAATTTAATGATGAAGAAGTTGGAATTTGGAAAATACCTTGTGCAATCACAAGGGATAAAGGTGAGGGAGTTGGAGATTTTACATTGTATGAGATATCCACTCTAGATCCTTTGTTTAGGAAGTATATCCACTCCTACAACATGAGAAGTCCAAATTTACCCAATAAATCGAAACATCTAGAATGCTCTAGGTGATGTACAGCTCATTCATATCTATTACCATCAAGTAGAAAAAAGGAATGTGAGCAAATCCTTGAGATTCCAACAACATAAATGCAGAGAAAAAAGATCAACAATAGCAGGAAATGTGCCTTGTGGAAATTGGCGGGTACAAATGCATTATGTGTTTCATTCCAGGTGGTCTCGACATCCAGGGGTGGAGGTTTAGAAAACCCGTATAACGCTGGCCCTGGTTTTTGCTCATTGACTTCCTCTGCCTGTTTGTAAACAAAATGAGATTATTGCATAGAGACAACCGCAGCAGAAGCAAGAAAAAAAATGTGAATGCAGTAGAAATGCAACATAGTATCTTAATCTTATCCAAAAAGTGAAAGCAAACTACCTTAATAGACTGCACAAAGAATGGGTTAGCTTGTATTAAGCGTGAGCAATTTGGTCCCAATTGCGTATTCACAGCTCCATAAAAACCAAGAATCATAGTCATGGATGCTGCTGACGAGGAATACGAAAACCAAAATCAAACCACATCATTAAGATTAAAGTCATGAGCAAATGAATTGATCAAGTAATATGCGACAGAAATATTCAAAAGTTAATGTTCTGCATGGTTTCCTAGAATTGTAGATAAACCAATAATATCATCGAATCTTATATATAAGGCCACTTTTTTACTAATACAAGCAGATTACAACATCCGCTCTTGTACACCAATACAACTACGTATTCATACACTTTGTGTTCATACACTTCGAATATTTTTGCAGGCAAAAACCCTTCTCTCAGCACTTCATATTCATACCCTCATTTTCTCTCTAGGCAACCAACGTGAGGTCCATTTTACTCTTGGAGACAGTATAGGAAAGCGAGAAAGAAAACGAAAAAGAAAATTCCAACCATTGAAGCATTCATAATTTGCTTAGCTAGCTAGCATACCCAACTACTAAGCATTTTACTTTCACTTTCCCGTTCTTCTAGTGTAAGAGAAAATCAAAAATTCAAACAAAAAAAAAAAAAAGAGTAAAACAGAACAAAATAAAAGGGGGAATTTTTCTTTTCTAAAAAAACGAAAGCGTGAATGAGGATGAAACTGACCGAGGAACCAAAACGTGACGAGCAGAACAAGGTAAGACCACAAAGTCTCTTTCATCTCCGTAGACGCCACATCAGATATCAATATGTTCAGGTGGTAGGGAAAATTAGAAGGCTGTTGTTGTCGCCATTGTTGGTGACGGTTGAGAAGGACATGGTGGTGGTGGTAGTGGTGATGATGGAGATTGTCTCCATTCTCGAGCCGTTCATTTTCGACTGCTACTTCTTCTTCTTGAAGCTGAGAAGTAGACGGCGAAGAAGAAGATGGACCATCGGTAGAAGTTGTAGCATAAGATGAAGAAGGCGCAGGCCCACCTTGGCCACCATGTTCTGGTTCTTCCATAGCGAAAACACTAGGTTTCGTAAATGTTGTCTAAGAACCAGCCTGAAAAGCAGACAAGTAATATATAATAATAGATAGAGGAATACAACTCCGATCAAAGAAATAAGAAAAGCTTAAACTTTTGGAATGAAGGAGCAATTGGAAATTCTCTCGCGTATTCTTCTTCTTTTCTCGGAATGGTAGTTGGGTGACCGTTAGTTGAATGCCTCTCAAATTGATAAATGCTCTGGCGGCTCTGCAACAAAGAAATAAAGAAAGTGATGTGATTAGCACTTTTGGCCCTTTGGGTACTTCTTGATTTTACATTGAAGTGATTAATTAAAATAATTATTTTATATTTAAAAATAAAATAATTAATTATATTAATAAAATATATAAAATTTATTACATATAAAATTTTTATTTTTGCAGTGATCCTGGACAAAATTGGAAGTGCCATGTAAGCATATGAAAGTTCTATAATGATAGCATATGAAAGTTCTATATCTATCATTCTTCTTAATTAATCATGGGCTTCTTCTATCTAAAAAAAATTTCTATTCATCATCTTTATTAGGATTGTGCATTTAGATCCAGATATGGATTCAGCTTTTTAAAACCAGACGGATATCCGTCTGTATAAATCTAGTAAAAACACGGGCGGGTATCAGATTTGATATCGGATACCCAGATTTTAACCGAATCTGGATTTTTTTTTTTGCATTTTTTTAAATTATTTTTTTAACACTTTTTAAACTTTTTTTTTTGAAAAAAAAAAACCTTTTTATCACTTTCTAAAAATATTCTTTTAGCACTTTTCTAAATGATTTTTTTTATAAAAGATATCTTTCATACACTTTTAAAGCATTTTAAAAATATCTTTTGAACACTTTTTAAAAGGGTTTTTTTAATAAGCCATTATGTTGATTTTTTTCATAGGCATTTTTTATATAATGCCTATAAAGCATTTGAAACTGTTTTAATCTTCAAACGATGTTGATTTTTTTCATAGGCATTTGAAACTTTTTATTGCCCATTCAAATTTTTATAAAAAAAATAATTAATAACAAATATCAACACACAATACGTTACATTGTAGTTTACATTATAATGCAAAAAATCCACTTAACGAATAACAAATAAGAAATGCCCCCCATAATTCAGAGCCATCATCCTGCAGATTTGGAGGTAGCTTCATTGTTTGAAGGACTTAGTGCCAGCTTTCCTTGAAAAAACAAAATGAAAACAAATCTGGGTTATTTTTATCTTATAGCGTGATATTAAATATAAGCAAGTGAAGAATGAATTGCTAATTGCATACAAAGATTCATTAGATAAAAGACACGAATGAAAAATAAGAGACATGTTCCTTATCCAGTAAATCCAACTCCTAGTAGACCTAAACTCAAACTAATTACATCCAATTGGATGGGAAAAAAGAAAAGAAAATGCAACATTTTAGTAATGAATCAAACACCTACAACGCATGCTTGCATGATCTTCTCAAAACTTGACTTGGAGATGAAGTAGATTCAAGTTTGGTTGATCTGGTTAAGCTCATGTCATATAGAAGTGATTGAGTTGTATGAGAACTCAATGGAACCAAAATTCAAACATATAATTAGGATGAAGACAAGAAGATAAGATCATGATAAGACTTGTGACTTGTGACTTGTGATGAGTACAGAGTTAGACAATTATAATAGGATACTGATTATATGCGATTGTAATAGAATACTGTTGCTATGTAAAAACAGGTCTACCTCCAATATCTTTGCATCTCTTGCAATTGATAAGACAAAAAATAAAGGCTCAGAAAATTGAAAGATGGTCGGAGGGGATTTGCGTAGGAATGTGATAGTTGAGTGGAGCCAAAGAAATTAAGGTGGTTTGGATTGAGGAGTGGATATATAGGACCATTAGGAAGCTGGTTCACTAATTCATAATTTACAATGACTGATGGATCAACCTAATCATGCAATATTTTAAAACCAAATTATTTTGGATAATCGATAATATTCCAAAATATCAACAATTGTTTATAGATAGTAACAAAATTATAATCGCTACCATGAAGGTCATGATCAATCACATCCCAGCTTCCAAGCAGTTACCCCACCCATTACAATGATGATGTTGGTAAGGAATCTGAGAAAAGGAGAACAATCAAACCTCAGTGCAAGAAATTTATAGAAAAAAGACCCATAGACATACCTGCAACGAAAAAATATATTTTTCAAACCTCTAAGTACAATCAAAGTCACAATACCCAGATTTGGCCAAACTACATCTAGATTTAAACTCAAACACAAGAACCCATATTCACATTTAGAACTCAAAAAGATTATTGAAAAATTGAAAGGACAGAACAAAAAACCAAAACAAAAATGTAAAAAGTGGGAGATGCTCACATGGATATGGACTCTAAAAAAAAATGTAAACCCAGATCTGGGAGAAGTTGCACTGTGATATTGTAAGTTCTTTTTCTTATATTGGTGGATTATCTAGAACCCAAAAGATTATCGAGAACCTAGATCTAGGCACATAAAACCTATATCTGGGCAAATTACATCTAAAACTCAAAAATATTATCGAGAACCCATATCTCCAATTTTTTTTCTTGTTTTTTAGAAAGCATATTGGGTGGTTCATCACATGGGTGTATGGAAAACAAAACTAAGATATAGGAAACAGAGGAAATATCCACTAAATCTAACGGCACAAACAAAACCTAGACAAGAAATTAGAGGCCCAAGATAAAGAAATCAAATAAGATGGGGAACAGAAAGGGGAGAAGACAGACCTCTTTCTTGTTGTGCTCTAAGATGGCGAAGCGTGCGAGGCTATCAATCTCGGCGCTGTTCTGAGAACCCTTGCAGTCATGATGGGTCTGTGCTGATGACTCTACAAGAGGGAGAGACGATCGAGACTGAAGAGAGGGAGAAAATGGCTTAGGATGGGCGCATACAAAATAGAAGATGGATTAGCTTTTGCTTAGGGTTTTGGCCAGAGAGAGCAAGGGAGAGAGTGAGGAAATGGTCTTTGACTCTTTGTTGGTTTGTAATTGTTGCTGGAGGCAGGGACGAAAAATGCTTCTTGACCTAATGCATTTTTTTTTAAACAATACGGTCATGGTAAACCGCATGGCCAAACCAGATCCGGACATTGATCCGGGCGGTTACCGTGTGACGCCTCCAAATTTCATTTGGGATCGGAAAGACATTTAAAGCGTTGATACATGCAACACAAGATTACCTGCCCCCGTTCATGACATATAAGATGCAATGTTTCTAACATGCATATAACATTATGCAATATTCGTAGCGGATAAATTTTTTCTTTAGCAATACTATGCATCAAACTGAAAATATCACAAATGCTTAAAACATACTTCATATATAAAGACCCATTGAACAACTAAGATCACAACATTAATCTAAAATGCTTATGATCCAAAAAGTATTGGAGATGCAACTTTATAGTACAAGTAGTAATTTACGTTAACTACTATATTAACATTGACGTCGCATCGTCGCTCAGTCAACTGTGTCTAGTTGGTCAGATCCTGATTCTCCTTTAAGTCCTGTAACAAGATTTACCATTCGGGACGAATGGTAGTTGAGACTACCACAGTGAGATTTGATTACAAATCTCAGTAAGTTAACAAAAAACTTCCACATAGGCTAATGATGCATGGATAACAGTAAAAGCATGAATGCATAATCAATTTCATAAGTAATTAAAGCATAACTTGACGTACAATATAGCATAATTGACATAACTTAAATTGAAATGTAAACTGAACTTGACTTGACATGAACTTGATCTGAAACTTGACTTAACATAAACTTGTTCTGAAACTTGACTTAACATGAAAAATACATACTCTACAATTGTTGAGGCCCCATGTATTATACGTGTAAATACATACTCTACAGTTGCTATGACCCCATGTATTCTACACATCACAATGCAGTTAAATACATATTCGACAGTTGTTGTGGCCCTATGTATTCTATGTGTCACAATACAGTTAAATACATACTCTACAGTTGTTGTGGCCCATATATTCTAAGTGTTACAATTGTTGTGTCTCACGTAGTGTATGCGTCACAATTGCTGTGACCCCATACTTCGTGTGCCACAGTTGCTGCGGACTTCACGAAACTGAATGTAACTCAAGATGAAACGTGACTGGAATACAAAAGAACTGAAATCCTGACGTAACATAATGTGACTTGAACATAATTTAAAAGACATGACCAACTTGAGATAGGGCGTAACATATAATAGACAACATATTTAACATGACATACTTGCAACAGTGAATATTACATGACTTAACATACATGTAATAGATGCTATACTTAGCATGACGTACTTGTAATGTACAGCAATACATGACAGAATATATTATGTAACAGATAAAAACTGATGACGGAATAAATTCTATATAATAGAAAATTACGCGATAACTTGGCATGACATGACATATATGATAACACACATACATACACTATAGTTCCTTTACTTGGCACACATACACAGTAGATTGCTAGTAAGTTAAAAGCTAACTTACCTCGATCTCTACGTTTCTTATAAAACCTCAAGCGCGATCACGAGGAACTGTAATTAATGATTGTAAAAGTTAGCACTAAATCACTAATAATTTGAAATATGGAAAATACTAACTTAAAGATTAAACTTTCCATTTTACCCTTTACATGTAGGAAAATGACCGTTTTACCCATAACTTAAGGATTTTGCATACTAACTCCAAAAGTCACCAAAATTTACATGCCTCATGTAAATTTTATTCTCAACTCAAATATCAATTTAGAAAAATTTAAAACTAATCACAACTATTAAAACTCCATAGGGCCGAAATTCCTTTATGCTATTTCCATTGATTTTTGTTTCTAGCTTGTTTTGATTAACTTTTTGATCTATGACTTGTAAAGATGTGATTTTCAAACCAAACCATCACATTGTTTAAAAGGATGTTCTAAAACATATATAAGCTTCTAATTCAAGATCACATGGTTAAAAATTAACCAAAATATAAATTTAGCTAAGAACATCCATACTTTGGTTTATCTGAATATCTCTTTGCATAAAATTTCATATTTGTGAAACTAAGATCAAATATTTTCAAAATAATAAAATAACATGTATATAAGATGTTTAGGATCCTTCAATAAAATTATCAAAATCATTGGAATAGGTTTAGACCACCAAAGAGTTAAACTTTCTCAAAACAAAAACTGTTTTTCCTCTTCCAGTTTCTAAGTTTCTAAATCTAAGAAAATCTTTCATCAAAACCTTTAATCATGTAAAAATCCTCAACCAATAATCATATACACATGTTAACAATACTCCATAAAAATTTTGGACCAATATCTATCTATTAGCTTGGTCAAAAACTCCAAACTATAACATATTCTCTAGTTTATCTCCTAGAATGACCTTTCTATAGTTTACATAATATTTGACTAACCAAATAATCTTCAAATAAGACAAATAAGATATTCACGTAAACTAAACTAAAAAAGGAACAATTTATATGAAGGAGATTTTATGATAAATTACTTACAAAAGCTTCAAAATGAGCATGCAAAAGAACACCTAAAAGCTATCCGAGAGAGAGTGTTTGGTATTGTTTCAATAAAAAGTGTAAATGAAGATAATTTCGTAGGGGGTGGCTAGAGATACTTATGAACGAGATATGGAAAAGATGAGGCTGGAGTGAGAGTTGAGTGTAGGTCTCTCTTACCCGGAGTAAGAGTTAAGTGTAGGTCTCTCCTACCCGAAATGAGAGTTAAGTGTAGGACTCTCTTACCCAATAATATCTACAAAAATCAACTCAATATATTTTTACCTAATAATATCCACGAAATTAGCTTAAAATATTTTTATCCAATAATATCCACGAAATTAGTTTAAGATATTTTTATCCAATAATATCCACAAAAATTAGCTCAAGATATTTTTATCCAATAATATCTACAGTTTTGAACAGACGTTTCGTCTGAAAATATGAAAAAGAGTTATTACGCCATAAGACTTTAAATAATCCACCGAGTCTAATGGCACAAACCATAATATATTTAGACACTTCTAACTATCTCCAATAATCAAAAACACATTTCTGATACCATAATGAGTCATAACACTAACTATGTAGTTAGACTAAAACCTATATGATTAATGGATTCATGAAAACTTATAGAATCTTCACGAGATTCCTAAAGTCAATAGAAATTCCACAATTGAATTTCTAGCGGGCTATTACATACCGGATATCCAGTTTTCGGACTGGACTGAATAAAAATCCGGTCCGGATGCACAGCCTTAATCTTTATACTATACATTACATATAAGTTTTTTCCTTATCAAATATGTAGTATATGAATGATTAGGAGTGTAACTGGTTTGAACCGATTTGATTTTGGATAAAATTTATGACCAAATCTGTAATTCTAGTTTTGCATTTTTTAAAACCGATTATGTACTGGTTATTCTCCTAAACACGTACCTTCAGTTTTATCGATTTCCGATCTAATTTGGTCCCCTTTTTTGTTTTAATAAAATGAAAATTTCTCATAAAAATATGTTTATTAAAAAAATACTTTAAAAAAATCTGTTTTATTAAAAATTTATTAGTATTTACAAAAATCTGTTTTATAAAAAAAATCTATTATATAAAAAAATTATGCTATAAAAAATCTGCTTTATAAAAAATCTTCTATGTAAAAGGAAATTCTGTTATAAAAAACTATATATTATCAAATAAATTTTCATGTTTAAAATAAAAATTTTATGTTATAAATTATAATTATATATAATATTTAAAAAACTAATTTAAATGTATATTAAGAAAATAATTAAAATATTAAAAATACACTAAGGGTCACTCTTGAGGACATATTTAAGTTTTGAAAAATTCTGCTTAACAGCTCCATATCACACATCTACTAATGAAAAAAGGTAAAAGAGTTTTTTAACTCAATAAGTGTGCTGTGTAGGACTATTTGAGTAAAATAACACTTAAGTTTTAAAATAATGTTAAGGAAACTATTTATCAAAAAATAATGTTAAGGAAACTATCAAACGTGCCTATCAAATATGTATAATAGGATAAATGAATTTTTTTATTTTTTAAAATTTTTTAAACATTTTTAACCATTAAAAAATATATAAATATATTAATAATCACTCCTTTAAATATGAAAAAAATAATGAAAAATAAAAATATAAGATCGAGCATCTTTGTTGTACATAAATGATATTTTCTTAAGTTTTATCCATCTGCTTACGTGGCATTTTCATTTTTCTTAGTTGAAAAATGTCTCACGAGTCGAGTCTAGGGTGAAGGGTCCTTCGACCAATGGCGTCAAGCCAAAATATAAAAAGGTTTACGTGTAAAACGTGGATTGGGTAGTCACATTATCTATAAATAACGTCTACACACCAATTCCACTCCATCGATGCTTTATTGATTTCTCCGTTTTAGGCGGCGAAACTGGGAGTGAGGTTTTGCAGTGGAAGCTAAGAGATGGCGAGGACGACGTCTATTCTCCTCTGGACTTTAGTCCTCCTCGGAACCCTAGCTCTCATCCAGGTAAGTTAAATCAAACCGAAGAAAAGTACCCATTGATCCCCTCACTTCTCTAAGTTTCCCTTCTGATCTGATAATATTTAGGGTTTCTCTTACAACGCGAGGAGAATTCTCCAATATCTTTTTCTCTATGATCTTCATTATATAGCCTCGATCTATGAAACGAACCTATACTTATTGACATTTACGATCTAATAATATGAATGTACCCTTCTTGTTTTATGAAATTCATAAATGATTAATGTTTCAGGCAAAGAAGTCGAAGGAAGAATTGAAGGAAGTGACCCACAAAGTTTTCTTTGATGTTGAGATTGACGGAAAGCCAGCCGGTATGCTCTTTGTACCATATAAGATACTTTCTCAAAGAATTTCATCAATGCTTTTTTACGTGGAATGAGTAGGGTGAGATGCATTGTAAAGCTGGGCGTCCGTGATGATTTAAATTCTCTTAAGATTTTTTTTGATAATCGAAAAATCTATTGATAAAACAAAAAGCACAGGCACATAGCCAATCACACACTACGAATTTGATAGAAACACCTAATTATAAATTGAAAAAGGATCTAATCCTCTAGGATTTTATCAGGTGGATCCGTGTATGTTGGAATTTTAAATGTGGTATTGTTTTTAGATTGATTTGTTGTCGCTCTAAATATGGGAAATCTTACATCATTACTTCGATATTCTGTTATTTTGCTGAGGCCATGTCACTGTTTTAACTTAATTACACTACAGAGCAATGAGTGTCAAGGGCTTTTACCCTACACCATGATAATAAAAATTCGCAGTCAACAAATCACATTGGTCCTGGTATTGATACCCTTTTATTTGTGATCTGCAATATTTCAGGTCGAATTGTGATGGGGCTATATGGAAAGACGGTTCCTAAAACCGTAGGTATGATTTTGTATATCTGTTCGAAAACCAATGGAGTGGGTATCGTACATTCTTTTCAAAATTAGATCATGATAAGATTATTCACTTACAGCTCTTGATTTTATTTGCAGAAAACTTTAGAGCGTTGTGCACAGGTGAGCCAGTGATATCAGCTCTTTCCCTGTTTGTTTGTTTTTTATTTTTAATGGAGCATGTGCAGATCAAATTACTAACTATTGCACATTCTGCTTCTACTTGAATATGTTATTTGGTAATTTTTTTGGGTTCATCATCACCTGTATATTTAAACTAGGTAGAACACTATCTTCAAGTTCATTTTCAACTGAGTGTGTGCAGTTGAAGTTTTTTTAATCGGTATAAGTATAGTAATATCGAAGTGAAAATGTAAATAGGGAAATAGTGACAGGAAGCCAATTAGAAATCAGGCTCATTTTGTCCAAAGATCTGTAAGCCAATGAGAAAACAGTAAACTATTTGGGACATTTCTATATAAAAATATTAACAGCCCATTGACTCCCCTAAATGGAAAAGGAAACGATGATTTATGAGGGAAGTAGTTAGGGTTCAGGAAATGTTCTTAGAAGTCAGTGTTATTCGTACAACTTCTTTCAATCATTTCAGGGGAGAACTCTAGTTAGGTACTTCTCATGTATACTCCCTGTGTACTTGGACTTTGCCTATTCTTATGAATAAAATTTCTTGATTACTGATAAAAAAAAAAATCATTTCAGGTGAGAAAGGCACTGGGAAGAGTGGAAAACCTCTCCATTACAAGGGTAGCACATTCCACCGGATTATTCCAAGCTTCATGCTCCAGGGAGGTGATTTTACACTTGGCGATGGAAGGGGTGGAGAATCAATCTATGGAGAGAAGTTTAATGATGAGAACTTCAAGCTGAAGCATACTGGACCAGGTAGTACCAGCATCCTTCTTTCTCCCTCTTCTCCCTACCTCCCCCCTGATTGAAGTAATCATGGTAGTAATTTTTGGTCTGGATCTTTTTTTCTAACAGGGCTTCTGTCAATGGCAAATGCTGGTCCTGACACAAACGGTTCACAATTCTTCATAACAACTGTGACAACTAGCTGGTAATTGCTTTACACTGAGAATTTAAAGTAGAAAGAAAACAAATAATCTTCACATGTTCTTCACGTGTCTTCTGTTGTTTATACTGACAGTGTTGACAAAATTCTCCTTTATTTGTTTGTTTACCATGTGATTTGGGTAAAAGCTGTTTCGGGTTCATAGTAGTATGTTGGACATGAATGAGATAAGTAGCATTATCAATATACACTTACAGCACACAAGAGAAACCTTCTCCTTGATCCGCACAACTCCGCCTCTCTTCTCATAGAGAGAGTAACCGGGACTCGACCGAACTGTGTGTATGTATGGATTTATCAACCGAATTGATATTGTCTATTTAGTACTAATTTTCCGATCGATTTGCAGGTTGGATGGTAGGCATGTTGTATTTGGAAAAGTGCTATCTGGAATGGACGTAGTTTACAAGGTTGAAGCCGAGGGAAGGCAGAATGGGACGCCCAAGAGCAAAGTTGTTATTGCGGACAGCGGCGAACTTCCTCTATAATTATCCTCTTCAATTTCCAATCTACAAAGTCTAGCAACTTCATAGTTAATTTCCTCGCCCCGTTCAGTTCCCTGTATGAGACGGTTTAATACAATATAAAGTTGTGCCCTGTGTTTATGGATATTTATTTTGTTGTTGCCCTTTCTTTTCCTTTTCTCCCCCAAATGATTTCCTCTTTTGTATTTCTTTCATTTGGGGTTGTTGAAAGCTCTTTTAAAACCCTTAGTGGTTGACTCAAGTTGTAAAAGCCTTGGGCTGGGGAGTATGCTCCCTCCGGGTCTAAGTTTCAAAACTTCTTAGGTACAAACAATTTTTTGAGACTATCAGGCTGAAAGATTTTTCCTTTGAATTACCTGAGATAAATTGATGAGAAATTTCTTGTCGATGACCAGTACACACCCATGATTAATTGGGGTGCTGTTCCTGGACACTCGGCGTCGATAAAACAAAGGCTCTTTTAAACAAAGATGGAACTCAAACAAAGATGGAACCCAACACGAGTGCTTTGGTTGGAGGCTTTTTGTTTCTTGTTGCTAGGTAAACCCTGAAGAAATTTATGTCGATATATTCTTTTTATGTATCCAGTAGTAATGTTGTGGGATTTGAGCGTGCAGGAATAAATAGCGACTTGGAGTTACCTGCAAATCCTTTTAGTTGTCATCTCAATAAATTTCTCTCAGTAATTCTTTTATGTATTCCGCGCTCGAACAGACATCTGATCAACAAGAAATGTGATCAATACATCAAAGAATCTATTCAGACATCGCATAACTCCACCAGGTCCATCAGAATCAATTTAAACAAAGAAGAGGTAAAATCCCAACGTGTGGAATTTATGATAGTGCAAAAGGGAAATAATACAGAGACTGGAAGTCCCACAAGAAACTGACATTAAATAGCAAGCAAGCATGTAAGACTTACAGCGAACAGAATCAAGTATCATGTCATTATTAACTTTAGGTCAATGCTAATTGTACACACAGATAGCAACTCGAGCCATCAGCACCACACTTATCAATTAACTTATCCAACTTTTATCATTCAGTTACCTACAGAAAGAAAAGGATTCCACATTAATATCACAACTGGGGGCCTAAGCAAGAACGCTGCATGACATGACTCTCTATTGTTATACAACAACTCAGACTAGAAAAATTAAAAACTAGCGGTGAGTATTTCTGAACTAAGTTGCGTAAATTTATTCGGTGTCACTTTCAGAATCCATAAAGCTGAACTCTCTGGATCCACCGAGCTTGATTAGCAACGTTCCCTTGTTTTCCTCTCTCCATTCTATACCTTCCTTTTGCATAAGTTTGATAACCTGCATGCAGCCAGCAATTAGATGGTGTCATGGAGAGTATAATACAAATGCAACAAGTTCGTCTTTTCCAAAAGATGAAGCAAGGTCCAAGGGGCTAGTTGCAGAAAAGATTTAACAAAGTTGGAACAATTCAGTCACCTCAGAAAGCCAACACGGAAAGCTTAGGGCTTTGGCCTCATATCCAGTATAATAAAAAAAAATAAAAAATAAAAAGAGTAGAAGCAAACAAACAATAGTCCAAAAATATAATATAGGGAAAATGGGAGGATAGGTGAATGCTACACGCCACACATCAGGAAAATTTTTGATTGATTGATTGATTTATTTTTAAGTGTACATCAAGACAAAGATGGCAAGGGTAATGCAATGAATGTTTAATTCATCCAATATCAATGGGGATAAAATAAGATAAATTCTCAAGTCAATCTAATCTGAATAATGGAGAAATTTCAATCACTTATATATTGCCAGATGTCGTTATTTTAATCTCTTAATGAGCATATCTATAAATCAGATTGCATGAGTGCTTATACTCTCTGGGTTTGGCTGCTATCTATAACATCCCTAACCATTATAATCGTATTCAAATAGTAGGTCACATCATGTTAGCAATAACACCAAAAGTTACGCCAACAATAGAAAAATTCTGCTGTCTAATATACATTTTCAAGCCATATAATTCTCCAATTCAGTGGTTTTGCTACAACTCAACTAAAGTTTACTACAAGACCAGTATGCAACAACCATACAAAAGATCTAAACCCTTGAACCATTGTTGCCACTAGTTTCTAGAGTTGGACAGAAGAAAATAGAAGGAAGCCGGACTATTTGGAAACCCATACCGATTGTTTCACTATTGACTTCCCTATGCCATGTGACCCACATCCTGTGATAACCCTGAGGGTTTGAAAAGCTGGAGCAGACCAACAAACATAATAATCAAATAAATAAGAAAGTGTAAGCATTTTTTGTGTGAAATATAGAATAGAACAATGAATATTGGAAGACCAGCAGACACTTACAGGGCACATATGTTCCAAAAAGAAGGTGGGCTTTCACATACTGCATTGCTTGTTTGACATGTTGACCATGTAAATCAATTGTAACCACATTTTCTATGCCCTTGTTTCTGCAGATTAGAAGCAATGGCTTAATTAAATAAAGAAGACTAAAGGTAGAGGTATAATGAACAGAAATACTTTATGTAGATCCTTTGAGCAATTCACCAACCTAGCTTTAAATATATTACGGCTTGCCTTTTCATCTGCCTCCCATGCCAATTTTTTATGTGCCTTACCCTAGGCAAATGGAACACATTTGGTTAATATTTCATTTTGGAACCCCATCAAGCAAACACGATATAAAATTATGCCCATGACACCTATCAAAAAAATATTATGCCCATGACAAACCAAAAATGTGATAAGCAACCGTTGGACAGGTCAAGAGCAGTAGACTTGTGAATCGCCCAAGAAGTAAAATTACAGAAGCATATGAGAATCAAAACTTTAGATCAATTGGCATCAAGTGAGTATCAAGAAGACCCAAATCTAAAAAGTTAAGAAATCAATGCAGTTTGGATAGATTAGCAAAGGTTAGGTGCTAAATGTAAATGTTATTAACAATGGGAATAATTACTTCCAGTAATCTCCATTAATTTCAATGGAATCCTACATGCATCCAAGCAACCTGTGAGACAATAAATCATAGAAGGAAAGCCAAAAGGAAAGAGCTCTGCATTCTTGCCAAAAAAATTTGTAATGCTTTGTTGCAGGTAACTAGCTACAATACAATGTTAACCGCTCCTCCATCTGGTGGCCTACACATCTTATCATATGCAGGCTTGGAGTAATCAAAGAAAAATAAGCAGGTACAGAACGGCAAACACCAACATAGATATATTAGATACAATAAATAAACAATGTCCTTTGCTGAAGCAGAACAAACCTGCTCAGAAAGGCAGGCTGCATACTGTTTTTCTCCCTTGGAAAATGCCACTGAAGCCTGCAGAAGAATGTCCTCGTGAGATTATTTTGAGTATATAATAAACTAGATTCGGCATCATCAAGTATTCTCAAGCACAGAGAAGTCAAAAAGAACATCTTACTTTCTGATAGCAAGATCTCACTGAAGCCCATTGTTGTGTCGAAGGCTGCCTGAACACATGATATTCCTCTCCTTTAGCTACAATTCCAGGAAAAATCCCAAAAGTAAAGGGATTGATATGGTTGACAAGAACTTAGTTAGTGTTATAAGGTGGATATATTTACACACACAAAAAAAAAAAACCCTTTTTGAACATCTCGCTGAGTAGATGTTAAAAGTTGACTAAAAAGAAGCGAGCTACCCTCCCAAACAACTATCAAGCATTTCCATTCATATGAAAACAAAAGAAGCACTTTTTGAATATGAATGACTTTGTGAATCCATGCTGTGCATGAATGCCCTGAGGAACATACAAAGTAGCTAATCACGCTAAAAAAAGAGGAAAGATTCATTAATCAAGCGCACACTTGCATCAACAAGCATTTATGCTGCAATAATCAACACACTCCCATGCTCTATCTCCACCCTCTTTCAGCTGGTAAGATAGGATGTAGACACGACCTAGTAAATGAAATTTGATCAAGTTACATGCTAGTGTCTGCTGCAATTATAATTAAACATATACAGCAAAAAAAAAAAAAAAACCTATACAAACAACTGATTCTAGGCCAATTTCTGAAAACGAGGGCCCCCCACTTACAAGTTCCTGATTCTGGATGGTCAATTGCAGTGGTAAATTTTTAATGATTTTTCAAAAGAGGGGAGGGTTCCTCCAGAAATGTAGCAGGGTGTATCAGACAGTTCCCAAAGGATAATCACATGAGATAAAAAAAATACTCCAAAAACTTTAGCCAAGATATATACATACATATATGTATGTATGTATGTGTGTATAAAACATTTTTTTTAAAAAAATAATGAAGAGAAAAAAAAAAAAAAAAAAAAAACAAATGTACAATTGATGAGGAGTAAGGGCCTGTTTGGGATTGTGGTAAGCACTTCATAAAAAGTAGTCTCTATTTTACCGTGCTATGTACATTACAAAATGACTCTCATCATTTTAACACAATGACACTTTGCCCATCTATATTTTTCAATATTCTAGTATTATCTACTCAAGACTTTGCCCATCAATATTTTTCATTCTTCTCCTATCACTTATAAATCGTTGAAGAGATTTTTTTTTATTATTATAATTATTGAAAAATCTATTAGACTATTTTTATTATTATTTTATTATAATATTTGATTTTTATCAAGTATATGCCCTTTTATGTAATATCTATATCAAAAAGTACTTTTTTAATTTGTTTCCAAACAAATCTAATATGTTTGAAAGTGCTTTAGACATATGGATCCCAAAAAATAAATAGCTTTTTAATAATAGTGCTTATTACGTTAAGCTCTAAGTTATAAGCCTCAAGTTAAAAGCAATATTTTCCACCACAATCCCAAATATGTGCTAAATCATGTTCAAATATCTCCAACATTACCTCTGCAAAAGATGCTAAATAGTGAGATGGCTACGAAAACATGAGCAAGGAGTTTCTGAAAAGTACTAATATGGGCAGAGAGAGCAAATGCAACAAAGAATGGCAAGACTAATAATGAATACCGCCAGTATATTGCTGAGGTTCTGCAACACTAGAAGGACAAACATCAAACCCAGGACCCACTGACTGCATTTTCTTTACCAAATTCCTCCAATTCATTTTCTTTGGTTCATGTTCAACACTCTTGGAGATGTTAAACAAAGATTCCAACACCTTTTGAGGAAGATCTGGCTCGGTACTTCTTGTTCTAGTAGGAGAATCGGCTTCAGGATTGGTAAGAACCTTAGAATAATTCCTAAAATGAAGAAAACAAGCAAAGGTTAGAATTCAGTTACAAATAAAAATATCCTCAATGCAGAAAAAATTGGTATTGCAATTTGATCCATATTTATGAGGACTAACAAATATAGTTACAATTTATTTGACAGGGCCTTGCAGAGATGTAATCATTTCACAAAGATAAAGCATTTGATATCACAAGCAGCAGCATAAGCTAGTAGATTTTCCATAAAAATAAAGTAATAAACTAGCTAAATAGCATTTAAACATAACATTTTATATAATTCTCTTGTGCTTTATTAAATATACATATCTATGATATTTGATAGCCATGATCAAATTGAAGTCCATGGTTCCATCAAAAAATATCAAAAAGGCCATCACTAAAAGAGTTCAAGCAGTGTAGGTATTGACTTCTATGCTAACATAAGCAATCAAATATCAATCCATCTAGAAAGCCAACTTGGACTACTACAAGCATATACATCAGTTATGAAAACATGTGACTCCACATAAACGATATTCAATACCAACTAAATACTTGACTTTAGAATAGTTGATTACATCATTCTCTTGGTCTTGAACTGATTTTTATAATATTTCTTAAAAATTTTACGAAATTGCACTTTGCTTTTGATACGTGAAGCACTTCGGCCTTCGCACTTTGCATTAATTAAATCTATTCAATCACCACTCATATTTCCCCAATTAACCTTTATTTTTAATGTTTCAAAAGGTTAGCCTTGAAGCTTCCAGCTTCTTGCCTCTCAACCTATACATGCATGCATGATATCTAGCTTTCTTACAAACTAAATTTTTGTTGAAAAAACTTGATCGAGCCATGTCATATGTGGTTATATCCTCCTCAAATTTCTTTTGTATTTCATTTTAAGTTCAACACGCAAATCCATAATAGCATGCTTCCAACAACCTTCTTGGGAAAAAAAACCAAAAATATAAATTTAAAAACAACATCCACAATAATGCTAAACCCATTAAAATAAAAACCAGAATAAATTACCTACAACCATAGCCCATAGACCATATATTGTCCTGGAATTCACTTTCAGATGAATAGGAAGTGCAATCAGAAGCCTTATCTGTAAACTGTTACAAAAATTTACATGATCACTGACATAAAGCACATATTCAAATGGTAAATTCAAAATCTAAATATTTCCAACATCATTGGGTGCCCAAGTTTAAATAAATTACATCATGAGGGAAAATGTGAATAAAACATGCCACAACATCAGTGATTAATCCTTCACAAGCCAGGATAGGCAATCGTGTAGCTTTAATTAAAGGAATCAAAAAACACAAATCACCGGATGAAAATTCTCCCCAGAAATTAACACAGAATTAAAATTAACACAGCACTGGATAGAGAATCTGAGCCAGCATTCAATTGTGAAAGCATAAAAAACCTAACCCATTAGACCCTAGCATCTTTAAGAAATCAATTATTCGACCACACTCCATCAAAACCCTGGAAGTAATCTCCTTTTAGTAGAACAAGAGAGGACAAAACAGAAGGGGTGGTGTTTGGAGGGGAGAGGGAGTGGCTATTTTATGACAGAAAAATATTTAAGCAGCAGCAACTCTTCTAGTGGAAAAAAAGTCTAATAACCTTGTTAATAGTTGTATAAACTAAAAATCATTCATGTCACACCAGCCTCCATAAACTGCTAAACCCAGCAATCCTAATGAAGACCAAGAGAACAAAACCGCTAAAGGAATCGTCAGCCTCTCTTGTGGGACACCGGAGGATTTGCTTGCGACGTAAAAAATACAAGCCCCTAAACTCAATCTATCCTGAATAACAGTGATCTCCCTGTCTACTTGGGCTTTGCCTATTTCTATGAATAGAACTTCTTGATTACCTATAAATAAAATAAAATAAAATAAAAACAGTGATAAAATGCAAACACGAGTAATGGTCAAAATACAGCCCAAAGGCATAACCCATAACTTAACAACAAATTTAACACTCAAAATTCAAACTATAAGGACCATACAAATTTGTTTTTACGTGACCAACAAAATACATTAAATGATATAGTAAATATATTGAAATAGGAGCCTATAAGCAAGAACTCCAACACAAAATCAAGCAATAAGGTAAATATTACTTACACCATCTTTGCGTTCAATTAGAAATCTTATATCTTCTTTATAGTTGACACTATCATTAGGGTATCTACCATTCCTGGACTGCTCAGAGGTGGAAGCAGATAATTCGAGCAATGCATCAAAGGCCTAGGAAGCAAATAAACAGAAAAACGTTTCCATTACTCTATTTATCATCAAATTAGGATGAGTGTTCCAATATCAATGTAAAAAATAACTCAATCGAAATCCACAATACTTTTTTTTTATAAGTACAATACTTAAAATACCTTTTCTATGTCATATCCACATTGACCTGAAAAAAAAAAAAAAAAAAAGAAGAATAATTCCTGATCATGCAATAAACAACTAAAAATAAGCTCCATGGTACAGTGCCCAATCTCTTACAATTTACACCATACAATGACTGATTAGAATGCCTCTTTTGTACCAAGCATGATCCAAACGATTATCTCAAATATTAAAAAAATGCGTTAAAAAAATTTAGAAAGACTTAAGAAAACACTCACATAGCACAATGTACAGTTTTCATTTTATTTATTTATTTTTTACAAAATTTTTATTTTACTTATAAAAAATTATTGGTCTAAATTATACAAAAAATAAATAAATAGTTACTGAATACGTATAGATGCACACGTACATAAGTACATGCGACATGCGTACGTGCATGACTGCTGTTGAAAGTTGAAACGGAAAAGATTTGAATAACAAAACCTAAAGTACTCCTTTTCTATGATAGCATCGAGGGCTCAAAATGCAATTTCGTCAAAGAACAACAAAAAGAACACAATTTTCATAAGATGGTATTTGCAATCTAATTCATTAACAATATCCCAGTTTTGTCATGTCTTTCTGGCAATCTGAAACCTCGTTAAAACTTCATGACGTTGTCCACAATTTATTACCGACTAAATCTTCCCATCATCCTTTTTCCCCTCGTTGGTTCCCTTTTCTACAATATACTAGTGTCCCCTTGTACTCTTTCATAGAGCATTCCAAGCTCTATTATTCGTATTCTATTTTGAACTTCACCACCACCAACTTGATCCAAACAAAGTTGACTTTATTAGTTGGTTATCAATTACCGATTTTCATTGCATCTTAAATCTCAAAGTAATCGAAAATTCACAACGGATTTCAGTGCCACCAAAACTCGCAAGTTATTTACAACAACCCCTACAAAAGCCTACGTTTTCTTTAAAAAACACTAAAAAAATTAATCCAAAAAAATCGTAGCGGGTACTCACATAAAACATCTCTAACAACATCCATGCTGAGCTCACACTCATCTCCGAGCATCGAACGCAGAAATTGCTCAGTCTCTTCTATCTCAATGCAAGCATTGCTAAGGCGCCCTTTGAACCTGGTCGAGGCATCCAAGACGTTCCTCCTTGGAGTCCTCGGATTCACGTAATCTTTTCCCAACACCGTAGAAACAGTCCCAGTCGCCGCAACCACTCTCTTCTGCTTAGTCCCTCTGAAATCCTTTCCTTTCACCACGTTCTGAACACAGCCCATCTCGAAAAAACCCACAGAAGAACCCGACAAGCTCGCACCCGAAGTCGAACACGTCGAAGGGTCTTCGGCACGGTCCGCTGAGCTTGCGCCTAATATCTCCGCGGCTTTGTCCCGATCGCCAATCACTTCACGGAAGGTCGAAACGGCGTCGTCTAAGGATGCCAAAGAGAAGGCCTCCACTAACGACTCCGGTACTTTTCCCCCCACATCTTCGTTCACCACAACGCCTTTCTCGGCAGGATTGGATGCTCGGGGCCTCCTTCTCCGCTTCTTCTGCTTGGTGTTCTTCATATTCGAACCCAATGTAAGAAAAACGGCGGAGATTCAATGATCAGAGCTTCCCGAAACACCAAGGTGAGGATGAGAACAGACGATTTTCTTTCTATCTCCTTTGTTTTAGGGATTGTCGGAGATCGGGGTGGCCAGAAAACACAGATCGGAAAGCCGAGGAGGGCGAAACGGAAAGAGAAATTGAGTAGTAACGGGGAATTTTATGATTCCTGAAAATAACGGGTGGATGGTGGTGGAGGGATTGCGGAGTTTGACTTGAGAAGAGAGAGAGATTCATTGTTCGACAGATCGCGAGACCGACTGCCTCACCTTCGCGTCTTTATATTAACCAAACTGTGTCTATCCACGCGCTTTCAAGGAATTTGTGGGCCACTGCTCAATTCATTTCGACTTCTGAGATCCAATTATTATTTTTTTATTCTTTTATTTTTTTCCCAAACGATTGATTGAAATTGATTGCTGATTTGTGTTAATTTCGGCTATTTTAATATTGAGTAATACTTGGTATAAATTAAATATATAAGTCTCAAGGCAGATTTTTTTTATAAAAATTAAATTTTATTATAAAAAAAGGGAAAAAAATTAATTTTTTTAATAAAATTTACTTCTTTTTTTTTTACAAATATATGTATATATAAAACTTGCATGTAGTATTAGGTCACAACTCACAAGTCTAGAGTTCTGTTATGTGCAGTCATTTCTGTGTACTTTTTACACATTCTATTAATATAATTGATTAAAAGAATTATTTTATATTTAAAAAAAATAACACAGTCAATCACATAAGTAAAATGGATAAAAAATACGTAAAAATGACTATACATTAAAATTTTATAAAAAAAAAAAAAAGCAAGGAAAGGTAAAATTTAGGGTTCCAACTCTTTAAGAAAAGTAAAATGAAAACAAGAATATTACAATAATAAAATGAAAGCTGAGTTAAGTATGAAGATGAATTATATTTTTATCATTTAAGGATATGAAGATTTTTCTTGGGGGTTTTCTTTTCTTTTTTTTTTTCCATTTCATTTCATTGAATTACATGCACAATTTTAAATATTCAAAGTGAGAATTAACCATTTCATTTTGTAAGAATTTTCCTTAAATAAATATATAATAGTTTTAGTGTCACTTTATAGGAATATAAATTTAGAAGTATTGTATTTTTAAACCAGTGTGAAGAGTACAGTATTAACATTATTTAAATAATAATATTTAATTTATAAGAAAATTCAAAACTTATCTTCTTTCAAAATTATATTAAGTAAGCAGTATATGTTATAAATGTCTTAAAATAACCGTGCTCGTTAATTTAATCCCATGCATTGTATCACTCTGTTTTTTTTTTTTAAAAAAAAAAACGAAAAAAACCATTTAATTAGATGTGGTGATTAAAAAAATTAAAAAAAAAAAAGTGTATGAAAATGCTTTGTGGGTGAAGGTGGTGGGGGGCAGTCCAATTATTCTATTGTGATAACTCTGTTTCGACATGTTTGGAAATGTCTTTTTCTTTATCTTTTTTTTATCTTTTTCTTTTGGTAAGTAAAAGGTGAGTTTGATTGGAGAGTGGACTCAGCCACACGTCTCATTTCCTATGTTTTTATTTTTTTAACTTTAAATTATGTGATACATGATTGATTACATGTGCCTATTCACCTTTTAGCATGACTCCGAAAAAAGTGGGCAACGTTCATCTTTAAAGACAAAAAATAAATATCATATTAGATTAGAGGTTCATAGAATCGTAGAAAGGTCCAAGCATTATCTAGAGGGAGAACTTCTGACTTCTCTCTAAAAATCCAGCAAAACCAATAACCAGATTGGGCAGGGGATGGGGGCCTCAGCTCCATCCTCCATTCCTTCCTCCCCCTTCATCTCCTTTTAAATGGCGTTTAGTTTAGTTTTGGTTTAAAACTCTTATTTGGTGTTGAATAAGCTCTCGGTGAAAGTCTGAAGGTGGAGCTGTATCGTCGTGACTCAGCGCCATGGCCAAGCCCTCGATTCACCCCAAAACCTTCTCTCCGGTTGTAAATGGCGACCTGTGGCAGAGAAGACACGGTGGTTAGTTGGCTTCTGGTCTTTTGGGGTGAGTGGCCAAGCGGTGGCTCTGGTCTTTCAGGGTGGTATTTCGTGGACGTGCAACCCGTTACGAAGGTGGTTAGATGGTTAGCAGCTGCTCTGTCTTTCGGGAACAGGGGTGGCATGGGCTGGGTTTGTAGCACAGAGGGTTGCTCCCGTGGTGGTCAGCCGTTGGAGTGGTTTTGGTGCTGCAGGATCGAGGGGGAGGTACATGAGAGGTGCAGAAGCGAGGGCCAACCGGAACACAGGGGCACGACTGCAAAAAATCTTTAGGGTGTGGCATGGAGGATGCAGCATGAGCTGACCTGGAAACCTACTATGATGAGAGCAATGGTTTTCGGTGCTTTTGGATGATTTCCAGTGCAGGAAGGCGGGTGTTTGTCCTACTCCTCTTTTGGAGAAAGGTAGGTGGTAGTACTCTTCCTCCTTAGAAGGAGAGAGTGTGGTTGTACTCCTCCTACTTGGGAGGGTGGAGTGTGGGTGTACCTCTCTTGTTTGGAAGAGAGGTTGTTTTATCTCTATTTTAATAGAACACTTTCTCTTTGACTGCTGTCAAGAGAGAAGGTATAGAAGTTTAGACAATGTCCGTCACAAAAAAATTTGTTGGCGGGAGAGCCCCTAACAATAAAGTAGTTTTGGCTAATAATCTGGATTTTCCTGTATTGATTAGCCAAATATGTAACTTCAGTTTCAGTAAATAAAATTAAAGTCTATTTTTTAAAAAAAAAAAAAAGATTATAGGTTCACAATTAAAATATAATAAATAATTTTCAATCAACTAATATCATATTATGAGATGATAAAAAAATAATAAGAATTGAGATTATGAATAATATAAATCATGATAATTGCTCAAGTTAAACAAACATTTGCAATGGTTTATCAACGTTTTTATTTAAAATAATTAATCAAATTTTATTTTTTCTTAACCATTTTTTAAGAGAATATCCAACAACTTATCCATTTCTTATATATTTACTTAGAAATTAAATAAATAAAAAACAGAAAGAAAAAACAAGGAGAGACGAAAGTAGGAAGAAAAAGATGAGAGAGAGAGAGAGAGAGAGAGAGAGAGAGAGAGAGAGAGAGAGAGAGAGAGAGAGAGAGAGAGAGAGAGAGAGAGGTAAAAATGCTTGATAATTGGCAATTATCAGTTGACTGTTGGAGAGGATTTTTTTGAAGATTTATTAACTAATGCATAGCCATTGAGAATGATATTTCAATCTATTGATTGATACAGCTCAAGCTTTTAGAACCTAATATTACCTTAAAATAATGAAAACATGTCATTCCTTATATTTTTAATCATCTTTTTATCATTCATTTTCTTCTCTTTCGAACGCAGAGGATAAAGTTCAAATTGCAATTTTCGAAACAAATGAATAAAGAGCCAAACATTTTAGAAATCGTTGAGGGAGCTCAAAATTAGAGGTATATTTTCAATTTTGGAAAACATCCTTTTGGATTTGTTGCAAATATAGTTTAAAGAGATTTTCTAAAATTATTTATTATTATTTTTATATTTTTACTAGTTATTTGATACCATGAAAGATAGTACGATAAAACAATAATTTTTTATCGAAAAATGTTTTAGTCACAACAAAATTTTACAAATATAATCTATAAATTGACGTAACTTGATATATTACGTTAGATTATAAAATTATTTTTATTGTAAAATAAATCAAACGTGTCGTATAAAATTATATCAATTTTTTTATTTATTTTTATGAAATCTTTTCATAACTATATCATCCCTTTTCTATTATTATTTCTATCAATAAACAGCTTAAAAATCTACCCAAAAAAGAATAAGGACCATTGAATTTTGAGGGAACCTACGGACTACATGTTGGAGCCTTGGAGCCCACCGCGCTGGCAGGCACAAAACTAGGGTGGGATTTGGATTTTTTTTTTTTTTAGCAAGATTTGCGTAACATATTAAAAAATAACTAAAGTTTACAAAGTTAAAAGGGTATAATTATATATATAGAGGGGGTGGGTCTTTCTCATTATGGAAATTCAATAAAGAATAAGGGATTTGGATTAAAGGGATGTTATCAAAAGCTTATGTCTCCGCTATCAATTATGTAAGATTATGCGTGCATCGATTAAAGATTGATGAATTTTTTTTACTTTTCAGTCTTTAAAAGAATGAAGATGATGGTTGATATTATTGATGATTGGGTACAGGGTCCAATCCAGAATATGATCGAAATTACTAATTGCCTGGATGGTGATACTTAGTCTCCTTCAATGAATAATTTTTCTATTCCTTGTCCTTTTGCTTATTCGATGGCCATCAAAGCTGCACTTGCTTCTCTAAAGTTTAGATTCTTACTGTTGATGAAATCTATTTTTGCAAAGAATATTTCTCCTAAATCTTTTCAGCAAACTGAAGTGAGGATGCTTCCTTGTTTTCTCACTGCAACATCGAACTTGATTAGGTAGAACCCTTCTGGATATGTCTCATCTTTTATTGTCACCTGTTGATTTTTAGTGTCCCAGGCTTTTAAATGGTGAAAGACTCTTTTTTTCACTGAATCAACAAAGATAATAGGAGTTTGGATTGGTTGATTGTGCTCAATTTTGTTTCGAAGAAACTAGAGATTGTCCATAACGATTGTGGTAAATATTTGAAATGACTGATGTTCTTCTTCAAGGATTTTGAGATTCTTAAAGGGGTTTAGAATATTATTGATCCAGTTGGAAAGAGGTTGTTTGGCAAAGGTGTTGATGTCAAGAGGCCAATTCAAATTCCTCCAAACTATTCTAGAATAGACACAATTGAGGAAGAGGTGGAAAAGGTCTTCTGATGCAGTATTACATAAAGGGCAGACCAATTGTTCTTCTTCAAGATGTTTTACCTTATGGATCAATGTTTTGGTGGGGAGGATGTTATGGCTTACCTTCCAAAGGAATAATTTCAGCCTATCCTGGATTTTTAATTTTCATAGTTTCTTCCAATTAATGAAGGAATGATTATGAGGCATCATGTTTTCAGTAACAAGGGCGGCATAGACTGATTTAACCGAAAAAATACTAGAAGAATGATGAAGCCAAACGATCTTGTCATTGACATTGTGGAAGCCGTAATTGGTTAGGGGAATTTTTTTGGATTTCTTTTGAAGAATTTTCCGTAAAGAGAGCATTGAGGAAAGGAGTGTTCCAACCAATGTTTTGAATACCGTACTGGATGCCGTACCGGTCAAGGCACTGGAACGAAATATTTCGATACCGATACTGTTTCGGGATAGTTGATATATAAATAAATTATATATATAAATATATATTAATTATATTTCAAAATAATAATTTATATATAAATAAATTATACATAAATACATATATCTATATAAATTATAAATAGTTTAGTCTAAATTGAGGGTAAAAAAATAAATTTGTAATTTGAAAAAATGAAAAAAAAAAAAAAAAAACCGAAATACCGGCCGGTACGGGTTGGTACAGGCCGAAATATCGGCCGGTACGAAATTATAAAATTTATGTACTGGTCCGGTGGTCGGTACGGAATATACCGGCCGTACCGACCGGTACGGTACGATTTTAAAAACAATGGTTCCAACGCCTAGGTTCTTCCATTATTAGTTTTGAAACTTTCAAATTGTGGTCTTGGAATTGCATGCTAGGATTGGGTTGGGGGATGTTGTGAGGTATATTTGGAATCCAAGGATCAGACTAGACCTTAGTGTTGATCCCATTGTTGATTTGAAAACAGATACTTGACCTTAGGAAGTCTCTTTGTTTGAGCAAACTTTTTCAGAGCCAAGAATCAGTATTCTTTGAAATTACTTCCAAGAAGGTTTTTGAGTGCATGTATTTTTTTGTGATGACTTCCTTTCAGAGGTTATTTGTTCCGTTCAAAAGATACCAGACATATTTGGTGATTAGAGCAGGATTAAAGAACATCATATTCTTCAAACCCAAACCCCATCGATTTTGGCAGACATATTGACTTCCAAGATTTAGGTGTGAATTTGGATATTAAGAGCGTTGACAGTGGCTTTATCAAAAGTTTAGACAAATTTAAAATATAATGAATATAGCCAAAAGACATCTAAGCTAAAGACATATGGAAAGTTTTGACAGCAAATGTTAGTCTTCCTTCAAATTTGAAGGGTTACTGTTCACTCATCAACCGGTTATTTTATCCCAATTTAATATGAGATTTCAATTACAATTAAATAAAATAGTGTTATAATATTATTTTTAATGTTATTATTGTTTTGAGAGTTGAAAAAGTTAAATTATTTATTATATTTTATATGAAAATTTAAGAAAATTATAATGATGACACTTTCTCATCTCATCTTCTAAGAGGCAATTAGTAATTACAAGCTTAATTTGCCATCGATTGATTTCCCCATCTTCTAAGAAACCAAAAAACTAAAAAATACTCTCTGCATTGTGCAAACAGAGCTTATGCTTGCTCTCAAGTATCTGATACAGGAATGTGCCCTTTGGCTCTCACATCTTCGTCTCCATGTCCTGGTTTTTATCCTCAACATACCGCGGGAGGATAGCCTGTTCCACTGCTCTGGGAGGAGAGCATGGAAGATCCCATTGACATTCCTGAACCACACAGGATGAGGGTATTAGCTTGATTGCACCAAGTGATGCATGAAACTCTTCATGGCCTGCTGGCTTCCAGAACCTCGTCTCGGCATCGCGGCTGATGCACTGCATCTTCCTCCTCTGCAACTCATCCTTCACTCTCTGTAGGGAGAAAGGAAAGCCATCGTTGTTATACCATACCTATGAAGTTAATCATACTACATTAAAGAATTTTTTAATTAAATTCGGGTGATATATTATCCCAATAGCCTAATCCAAGTGTTTGTGATTTCCACACCAAAAAGCCCCAGTCTCAATAACAGCAACCAAAAACAGGAGAAAACGAAGAAGAGTTCGTTTATTCCATGTTCTATCAAGTAGAAAGAATACTAGTTGCCACATCACAAACGTCTGAAACTAATTCTCATTTGTACTCTTTTGAGAAGGTCGATATCTCTACGAGTTACTTCTATGTATGCAACTAGAATCTAAGCAATAAGGAACATGAAAGATCTCTCAAAATCTTTACTCTCAAAACCAGCATGTCGACCTACACTCAGAAAGCTGAGCTCCAAAAGATTGTATCTAATCAATTAGTTTTGTTTTAAAGTTGAATTTTTTTTGTTGAATCCAAGGGTTGTCAATTCAGTGCGTAGCTTACTAAAAGTTTGCATAGACAGTAATTCTCGTCGTAAACACATGACACAGCAGCAAAATGATTGAAAAACTGAGAAGAAGGAAACTGTTCCTTATGAACAAACCTGCAACAACCTCGAATCAAACGTGGGCAACCCAATTTGCCCAACAGTGAGCGATCCAAACAAGTTCCCCACCAACGCAGCATCAGGCACAGCCAACCCATGAACCAACCCCGCCACAAACCCTCCAAGAAAACTATCCCCAGCACCCGTTGGGTCGACCAGATTCGCCGCAAACGGCGAAACTTCCAATTCCCCGTCCTTCCAATACACCGTGCACCCTTCCTTTCCATGCGTTACCACCACGCAGCACCATTTCCTCGCCTCCTCCATGTCCAGAAACACCGCCTCCTCCTCCGATGCCTTCAGGAACGCAATACGAGGCAACAGTCGAAAGAACCCACTTTCCTTCAGCTCCACGAGCCTTACGGTCCCATCGACGTCGTCAAATTCCCGAATCAGGGCCTGGATATCCACGAACACCACATTGCAAATCTCAAGCATTTTCTCCAGAGTCTCGGGCGATATCTCGCCGCCGACACCGACCGCCATACCGAAATCGAACCTCGTTTGCGGGAGATCCGACGGCCGAATGGGATCACATGCGGAGACCCGTTTGAGGACCCGATCCTGGTGTCCGTTCCCGCTGACCCCCGAGTCGAAATGCGCGTGGAAGAGAGTGGTTCTCGAGGCGGGTATCACAATCGGGCTACGATCGGTCGCATAGGCAAAGTCTGGCCCAACCTTGGAGACCAGATTGTACGGAACCGAAAGACCGTCGAGCACAGCGGAGATGAAAGAGGAGGCCCCACCTAGCGTCTCGCCCACAACGACTCCGTCCTTTATCAGAACGTCGTGGCAGTAGTTGCCCGCAATCAGACCACGGAGAGAGAGAACACTTGGCTGGGTGATTTCTGGAACTTTTAGGTCTCTCACCATGACTGATTGTGATCGTAATTCGATTGTGAGATCTGAGGGAGAGGTTAAGGGTAATGGGTGAGAGAAACCATTAAAACTCTAACAGAAAAAGCAGGAAAAAAAGAAGCACAGAGAAAAAAATGGAGTCGGTGTGGTGGCGGTCGTGTCTGTATGGAGGAGTGACTAATGGTTGGCGCGGCAGAGAGACATTTATAAGGAGAGCCACGGGGGTGTGGAGATGGGAAAGGAACGAGAGAACTCAAACTGAAGTCTGACGATCTCTGTTGTTTGCTTTGGTGTGCGAAACTTAGGAAAGTCAAAAGTGTACGACGCGAGTGTTCGTTTTTGTTTCTATCCTTTAAAAGGAACGAACGAGCAAGTTTGCGCGTGAATGTGATGCTTTCGTGAACGGAGCAGAGTGAGTGCAGAGACCAGAAATTTAAAAAAAAAAAAAACTTTTATTTTATTACTATTGTTAAACAATTTTGAGTCTATATTGATGCATTTATTTTTAATGGATTTGAATTTATGAAAAAATTATTTAATTATATTATTTTTTTAAATAAAATAAATTACATCGACGGTCGAGAAGTAACTTTTGAAAGATGATAGAACGAAACTATTATTCAAATAAAATATTAGAATAATTCATGTAATTTATCTTTTGACTACTTATATGCGAAGAAACTATGTAGCTATGCTAATTTCAACCTATGACCGACCTCTTTTTTTTTTTTTAGGTATGACCGACCCCCTTATTAGATATAGACTGACTGATTAGAAATATTATATCATCTTACCAACTTCACTAACCTTTTAGACTAATGCCGGACACACTAGATAAGCTATCTTTCTCTCTCTTTTCAGACAACATTACTCATTTCTAGAGTCTGTGTCATCTGAAGTGATGTTAATCATTTGTAACGTCTTGGACTGAGCGGCCTTGTATTTTCCTCTACCATCACTCGTCGTTCAAATCTTCAGTTTCTTTTTTTAATAATTATTTAATCATTATAATTTTTTAAATTTATAAAAAAAAATTTTTTTTGATATCCTTAAATATTCAGACTAGCTTACACGCATCTCGACTAATTCCACGAAACCCTAAAATTAACGGTTAGATAAACCTCCAATGGCCCTAAGGAAATTCAAACTAGTGACCATTAAAAAGCAAACCTAAAGTCTGACCAATTAAACTATTTCTCAGGATTTAAATTTATAGAAAAATACAAAAAACAATACAACATTTCCAAATTCCAAATAAAAAATTATATTAAAAAAATTACATTTAAAAAACTTTTTATCTTTATAATATTTTTATTTAAATTTTCACTCTACTTTTCTAAAACTTAATAAAATATCTCAACTCAAACAATTTATCTGCGACACAAAAATTAAAACTGCATAGATAGTGAGAACGCGACATCCACTGCAGATTCTTCCATCAAACACGGTTCGTACAAAGAATCCATTGCTGGCATATAAAATACCACATAATAATGTTTACAGAAAAATATTCTACCCATAAAGAGATTATACAAAAACAATCTTATAAACTATGGTAACTTGATGTGATTAATCAAAGTGTAAAATTACTTTAGATCTAACAAATCAATAGAAATCACATCAATTTATGAAATTGTTTTATATAGCTCCTTCATGGATGTAGCAATACACGTCTAAATATATGCTGTCAGAACACAACACGATACCCATCGAACATGATTCTAGTTTGTTTACCGATGCTTCGCGAAGGAATATGATTCTTCAATCGGTTTTTTTTTAAGCTACATTTGTGGTTCCCGATATTTTGCTATATTAGATGGGTATAATACAAAATAATTAATTTGAAAAGCATTTGCTTGATTGTCTTGTGTTTCAGGCCACAGGCAAAGAGCATTAACTCAACCTCGCAAGTAAGCTGCTGGTTCTTAACTTGCCTAACCTGTAGTCTTGGACCCAGGATCCAGTTTATAACTTATAATACACAAGCTTTTAACTCATATTATCAGGAACACAGGGTTGAAACATGGGGATTCTTCACGTTACATTTGTAATGAGGAACAGCCAGTTAGAATAAACAAGCCACAACATATTCCATTTAATGTTAATTAAGTTCTTACAGCGCTTTGCATGAGGACTTTGGAGATAAACTAATCACATTATCACAGTTAAACCTAAGTTGGGAATAAGATAAAGATCATTTTATTTACTATATCTCACACATACAAATTTAAGTAGCAATGCATCATACCAAGATTGTCAACCAGTCCGCATCCCACCCATAAAAGTCCTTGGATCAGGACAGGCCCCGGAAAATTGTGCTTGTGAGAAGTCGAAACCTGGGTTCTGCAGAAAGAAATAAAATTGATGAAACGGGAAAGAGGACTCATGTTACCAAGCATGTCAAGAATTTAATGGAGTCAGTTGACACACATGGAAGCATTAGCCACCAAATGAATAATTATCAAAGATCTAAGGTGGAATTGCGACAAATAGTCAATATGTATTAAAATTTGAATCGTTCACCCAACTGCATATGGATGTTTCTAATGTCCTTTCATATTTTAATATGGGGAAATAGCTAGAGCAAAAGTCAGCAACTTACTTGAAAAAGTAGAACATTTTGCTCTCCTGTGATCAGAACCGATGTTTCAGTTCTATGTGAAGATTAGCATCCTTAAATTTTACACATTACACGCAGCCTGAACCTACTTATGACGCTAAAGTCAACTTATGAGTAGTTAGATTCCAATTATATTAATGATAATCATCCTTCCCTGAAGTTTGCCTCATTCAGTTAATCACTCTCTAATAGTCCACCAAAAGATAGTTTGGACCCAGGAAGACGAGTGAAATTAGAACTGGCTAAAGGCACAGGGTAAGGCATAATAGATGTCCACGTCACAGGGAATTTCCACAATTCTACATAGTACAGAAATTGACGCAATAATTTGTTATTTTGTTGTGGTGATCTACCATGCTGAATTTGATTCCAAATCAGAGGTGTACCCTACATCTGGGGAAAAATACCATAGGAAATTGTTGCCAGAGTTCTAATTCAATACAACATATTTCAACATCCTATTCTAGGGCTGCAACAATTGCCAAAATTGCTTGAAATAATCTCAGAAAAATACTGAGTTCACAGAAGCCACCATAAAGAAATACATTCAAACACATAAATATAACGAGCTCCAACAGAGGAAAGCGTAATAGGACTTCCAAATCTGCATGTGATCATATACTGAGGTGATCTAAGCTGGCGGTTGAAGGATGGTCAGGCCATGGAAATTTATTTAGTTGCGTGCTTTCTGAGTGATGCTTCAAAATATTATGCGTCTTAATTAAATGTTTCTTAATTTGTTGGGAATAAAGTTAAAATAGACAACTTAAGGAAGGACTAATACTAATATACTGTAGTTCCAGCTACAGCTTTGCACTAATCTGGAAGTGAAACTAGATTTGCAGAACTTACATTCCTTACCTGAAACTTATCTCCTTTATATGGTATGCAATATTCTCTGATCAAACAGCCTAGTCAAACTGAAGTTTTAAAACTAGATCAGATTTATTTCAGTGACATTTTCAACCACAAATGTACTCCTTTGTGTTGGTGACCACGCTGGCCATGCGCGTGCTGTTGTTTTTTTTTTGGGGGGGGGGGGAGGGGGGGGAACACAATCTTAAGAAGTAATTACAATGACCAGCTTAACTAATCAGACCATAACTAAGCAACTATAAGCATTCAGTCTCAAGATTTGAGATAAAAAAGGCACAGTCTCAATTCCTCTCTCCTGAGTTTTTTTCTCTCTGCACTATTGAGAAAAAACGATGGTTTCTCCTTGTGATCATTTACAATGGTGTCTAGATTAGTCTTTCTATTTGTTTAACGAGTTACGGCATTCTTATGGAGCTGTGTAGAAATGTTATTATTGAAAAGAAATGTTTTGAATTGAAGAAGGTTAATGAAAGATGGTGGAGGTTCACTGAGATTAGTTGTCGAGCGGTGAGATTTATTTCCTTAGATCAAGAAGCTCTAGGATGGCTGGCTGGCACAGTCAAGGAAGGAATAGCTTATGGGTGGTCGTTAGATTTTGTCAGATTGAAACAAAGCGGTGCCCGAGTTTTAATGGTGCAGAGGCAGCGCAACTCCTTAGGGAGTTTTTTCTCCCTTTCGGAGTTTGGTCCAATGAAACGACGTGGAATGTTAATGATCCAGGAGGGGAGGAAAGG
This sequence comes from Carya illinoinensis, assembly GCF_018687715.1. Taxonomy (NCBI): domain Eukaryota; kingdom Viridiplantae; phylum Streptophyta; class Magnoliopsida; order Fagales; family Juglandaceae; genus Carya; species Carya illinoinensis. The sequence continues at coordinate 9,228,318 of NC_056765.1, forward strand.
AGAAGGGTGGAGGTTTCTTGGGGAGTTGCTGTTGGAGCTCACTGCATCTTCCTCTGGTTTGGGGGGGAAAAACAAAGGTCGTCCATGGCTGCCATCCTCTCAGTCTCAAAGGGCCCAACCTGTCGCGTCGTATAGAGAGGTCCTGTCTCAAGCTCCAAAAAACACAGAGAGGGCAAAAGCTTTACCTCCTTTGGCGATGGCTCAACACTGCGAAGGGGTTGGCAAGGAAGTGTTGGGGCCAAAAATGGATTACTTGCTGCATGCCTTGGAGGAGACGGAGAAAAAAGTTGAGAGCTTATAGTTTAATACGCTATTTATGAAACGGTGCGTTCTAGAGGGTTTGACAAGTGAAAGGGTTGTGGGCCAGGAAAAGGGCTTGGGTTTTGGGCTTAGGGAAGCTGAAGGCCTGGTCTTAGGTGGTCTGGAGAAGGGTAAGGATGTGGTGGGTGTTGGGCCGCAAGCTTTGAAGGATTCGGCTCAGGTGGCCCAGAGGCGCAGCCTGTGAAGGTAGACGCAGGCCCAGCTCACGTGTTGACATCCCATTGTCATTGAGTGGGCCTCAGCCACCATCGACGGTGATGGGTCAGGTGTCGTCGGCGAGACCTAGGGTGGTGGGTTCGCCAGTGAGTCCTATGGTGCCAGAAAGTATATCCGTAGGCTTTTGTGGTAGTTTTGAGTTAGATCCGGCTGTAAGAAGTGCCAAGAGTGGCGCGTTGGTGACGACCAACAGAAATTGCACAAAAAAAGTCGCACAAGACATATGGAGCTCCCGTCGGCCCTTTCTTGCCAGTTGCAACGTCAGAGTAAGGCCTAGCTTTAGATGGTCCTCCGATAAACTCTCTGGGAAGCGTCGAGAGTTGCACTCTATTGCTAGAGGTTGCACAGAACACGCCGTACAAGGTGGAAGGAGCTTTTGGTGCCTCTTCCATGCCGGTTGACAGGTCGGAGATAGGTCTATACTCTGGTGGTCTTCCGAGAAACAGGCTGTTTGTGGAATCCGAGGCTTGTGAGGTGAGGCCTCCTGTTGTTGGGGCCACTGAAGTCTCTTCTTCACTTAATTTAATGGGGACTCCGTTCCGTGCTCCTTCGCTGGGGGATTGCAACATCCTAGAGAAGATGAGGCCCTCTAAATCTTTAGTAGCTTCCAGAGGTGATGCTGATTTGCAAGTGGCTCTGTTTGTGGATGATTGTGCCGGCGATGAGGGGGTTGTCCTTACTCCCTTGTCCACACTTCCACCCAGAATTGAAGAGGAGAATTATTCATCATCGTGGGTTTTTAAGAAAGTGAAGGAGATTCAAGCTGTTATTGGGATCTCGTGTAGGCAAGGAGGAACAATTTAAGGCTCTTCTCGTGGCTTTGGAAGAAAGCCATTCAAAATCAGCTATAAAGAGGGATAGGGAACTTAAAAGGCTAACTTGTTCCATTAATTATGATGTGAAGGAAGGGAGTGGCGGAAGTGAGAGATCGAAAGGGAGGGGTAATTCAGGTTTAAATGCAGCCTAAGATTATATCCTGGAATGTGCCGGGGCTTAATGATGTGGTGTGTTTTCAAGAAACAAAGTTGTGGGGCATTGATAGAAGCATTTTGCGTAGTTTATGGGGGGTGCTCATATGTGGGTTGGTCTTATTTGGCCTCGGTGGGAGCCTCAGGCGGTGTATTACTTATGTGGGATAAAAAAGTGGTTAAAGCGATAGAAGAGTGTATTGGAGATTATTTGGTAGCAACTATGTTTAAAAACGTGGAGGACGGATGGGAATGGGCATTTGTAAGTACCTACGGCCCTAATGTGGATAGGGATAGGAGAAGGTTATGGGAGGACTTTGCGGGAATTTATTCTTTATGGGATGTGCCGCGGTGTATGGGAGGCGATTTTAACATTACTCGCTTTCAAAGCGAGCGATCAGGGCAGTATCAAAATTCTATGGCCATGGATGAGTTTTTAGAGTTTATTTTTGACTTGAACCTCATGGATTTTCCCCTAGTAGGGATTGAGTACACTTGGTCAAATGGTCGAGTTTTGGTCGAAGTTGGACAGATTCCTTGTCTCTCCAGAGTGGGGAGCCCATTTTCCAGAGGTTTGTTAGAAGCACCTACCTCGAGTCAGCTCTGATCATTTTCCTATTCTTTTAGATTGTGGGGGTATTCACAGCAGTCGAAGCATTTCAAATTTGAAAATATGTGGCTTACAGCGGATGGGTTTGTAGAGTTGGTGAGTGCTTGGTGGTCATCGTACCAATTGTTTGGTACTCCAAGTTTCATCCTTGTAGGTAAATTAAAGGTTCTGAAACAAGACATGAAGAAGTGGAACTTGGAAGTATTTGGCCACATTGACAATCAGAAGTCAATCCTTTTGGAGGAATTGCAGGAAATAGAGGGACAGGAATTATAGGGAGACATCTCAGAGGAGGGGTTGATGAGGAAGGGCACGGTTATGACAAATTTGGAGAGAGTTTTGTTGGCGGAGGAAACCTTATGGCGCCAAAAATCTAGGGCACTTTGGTTGAAAGAATGGGATAGGTGCACAAAGTACTTTCATAAAGTGGCAAACTCTCATCGGTGTGGTGATGCCACTGAGGCATTATACTCAGGTTCCGAGGTGTTTTCGCCTTCTGATATAGAAAATCATATTGTGCATTATTATGAGTCCCTTTCTCACTGAACCGATTGAATGGAGACCGAAGCTTAATGGCCTGAGTTTTGAGACTACTGACTCTCAGAGTGTATATGTGCTGGAGACGAGATTTACAAGGTCATTTATGGGATGGCTAAGGATAAAATACGGGAACCAGATGGCTTCTCTATGGGTTTCTTTCAAACTTGTTGGGACATAGTGAAAGGTGATGTTATGCAGGTCTTCAGTGAATTTCATTCTTTTCAAAATTTTGAAAGATCTCTGCAACTTTTATTGCTTTTATTCCCAATAAACAAGGGGCATCGATTATTGAGAATTTTCGTCCTATAAGCCTGGTTAGTGGTATATACAAAATAATTTCGAAGGTGTTTGCCAACCGTTAAGCCTTGTGATGGAACAAATTATCTCCAAGTCACAAAATGTATTTATTCGTGGGAGACAAATTCTTGATTCAATGCTCATTGCTAATGAATGCTTGGATCACAGGTTGAGGAAGGGAGTTCCAGGTATTCTTTGAAAGTTAGACATGAAAAAGACTTATGATCATGTGAACTGGAAATTCTTATTATATCTGCTTGGGAGGTGTAGGTTTGGTGAGAGGTGGATCTCCTGGATGAGTCACTACATTTCTACTGCACGGTTCTTAGTGCTTGTTAATGGTACACCTGTTGGTTTCTTTAATAGTTCTCAGGGTTTGCAACAAGGAGATCCATTATCTCTGCTTCTGTTTGTTATGGTCATGGAGGCTCTTAGTCAGATGGTTTTAAGGCGGCTGTGGATGGTAGTCTCTTATCGGGTTATCAAGTGGGCAAAGGCATGAGTGACTCTATTATCATTTCACATCTTTTATTTGCAGACCATACCCTTCTCTTTTGTGCTGCGGATACTAGCCAGATTCAAACTCTACAAGCACTGTTATGATGCTTTGAAGCAGTGTCAGGACTCAAGGTGAATCTTGGGAAGTCCAAGATGGTTCCAGTGGGTGTGGTCTCAAATATTCTCAGCTTAGCAAGCATTTTGGATTTTAAGGTGTCCTCTTTGTCGATGAAATATTTGGGCCTAACGTTGGGCACAACTTTCAAGGCTAGAGCTATATGGGATGGGGTAGTGGAGAAGATAGAGAAAAGGTTGGTTAGTTGGAAATAGATGTATTTATTGAAAGGAGGCCGTCTCACCCTTATTAAGAGCACCCTTACTAATCTCCCCACTTATTATCTATCCCTATTTCCTATACATGTAGGGGTGGTAAATAGGATCGAGAAACTATTTAAGGCTTTCTTACGGGGTGGTATGGGGGAGGAGAAGAAATTCCATTTGGTTAAATGGAAGACAGTATGTGCTCCAGTTGTGTAGGGGGGTTGGGAGTGTGACTTGAGAACTTTTAATAAAGCGTTGTTGGGGAAATTTCTGTGGAGATATCATTCGGAAGGGAGATCATTGTGGAAGGCAATCATTGATGTTAGATAAGGAGCAGCTTGGGGTGGGTGGTGCTCTAATGAAGTGAGAGGGGGGTATGGTGTTAGTTTATGGAAGTTTATAAGGAGGGGGTGGCCATGTTTTGAAAAAAAAAATTGTTTTGTAGCAGGTGAGGGCAACCGTATCAGTTTTTGGCTAGATGTGTGGTGCAGAGATCATGCTTTGAAAAGGGCGTTCCCGGCTCTTTATAGTATTGTAGCGAATAGGGAGGCTTCAGTGGCGGATATGCGATTCTTTTCGCATGGCTCTCACCAATGAATTATTCTTTTTAACGAAAATTTTCATGATTGGGAACTAACTATTGTATTAGATTTTTTTAGCTTACTATACTCCAAGAGGATGCCAACGACATAGGGGGATAGATTGAAGGGGAGGTCTAATAATAAGAAATGCACGGTTAAGGCATATTACAATATCTTGATAACACAAGATCATATTCCGTTCCCTTGGAAAAATATATGGAGGTCCCGGATGCCCTCTAAAGTTGTTTTTTTTGTATGGAGTGCTGCTCTTGGGAAGATCTTGACTACGGACAACTTGAGGAAGAGGGGTTGTGTCGTGGTAGATTGGTGTTATATATGCAAAAAGAATGGACAATCTATGGACCATCTTTTAGTGCATTGTGAGGTAGCAATGGGGTTGTGGGATGAGATTTTTCAAAGTATTGATGTTCCTTGGGTGATGCCCTCGAGGTTGGTGGATCTGTTGGGTTGTTGGAGGAAGCTGCAAGGTTGTCATCAAGTGACTGCAGTGTGGAAGAGGATTCCTCTATGTATCATGTGGTATCTTTGGTTAGAAAGGAATGCGCGTTGTTTTGATGATAAGGAACGTACAAGAGAGGAGCTGAAGAATTTTTTTCTCAACACCTTATTGTTTTGGTTTTCCGCTATTGTACTAAATGGGGATGACACTCATGATTTTTTGTCTTTAATTCAGCGCATTTATAATGTATTTAGGTGTTCTTTTGTACACTTCCGGTGAACATGGCTTATGCCTTTTTCATTCATATCAATAATATATTTTTTTACCTATCAAAGAAAAAGATTTGAGATAAAATTCACATTCAGATATGAATAAGCTGGTTAGGTGGCCTGAACAACTTATTCAGCAAGCATAATAGAGTGAACTTGACAAGCTTTATAAGTCCAGATTGTACTATCTATTGTGGATAAGTATCATTTCACCTCTTCTTGAAATCTCTGAAGCATGAGACGCCTTTGCTCAAGATCAGTCGCGTAAGGATCCAGCTGACCCTGACCCACAATGGGTGAAGACCAGGTCTGACCTTTGTCCCTCTTCTGCAGTGTTAGGTGCATTATATCATCCTCTGCCAATCGAAACCAGATTAACGCAAAATATATTAGAAACACTAAAATATACGAAAACTTTCCAAGTACTCGCTGAGATTTTCAGGGCAAAAAAAAAAAAAAAAAAAAAAAACCATAAAAACCTGCGTGTATTCTTTAATATAGAAAAGATATCCTAAATGTCTCTAAAATTCTTTATTCTTTATTTACTTCACCTAAAGTTTCTCGCGAACCAAACGGTCCCTTACATGCTACAAAGAAGCATAATCTGAAGCAGACAAAATATTACCTATGGTCCAGAAAGAAGAGTCCGTCTTCACTGGACTCGTAAGCTCGTGCTGAGACACCAAACCCAATAATTCAAACAGATCAGCGACCAATTTAAGCCAATTTAATCAAAAGCAAAATCACAATCAAAAGAAGCAAATAGTTTACACGGAAACGGACATTAAGGTAAGGAGGGTTGCCCTTGATGCCGACTTCGACGTGTTTTGACTGAATCTTGCAGTAGAATTGCTTCGAAAGAACGTTAGGTGGAAGGTTTATGTACATATTTACCTCGTCCAGAGTCTGGTCCCACTCGAACACCTTCTGACCTGAAAATCAAATGGAAATTTTAGAAAAGAAAAATCCGAACGCAGTTTGGATCGACGAAACCAAAATCAAACAGAACCAAGAGATTCAGGAAGCACAGAGAGAGAGAGAGAGAGACCATTGTGTACGAAGCTATGTCGCTTCTCCGGTGCCAATTTCTCCGCCATTTCTTCTAGGGTTTGCTTCTTCGACTTCTTCTGTTCTCTTCCCCCTTCCCTCTCCGCGCGGTTTCGATGACTACACTACCTCGGTTTTTCTGAAACGAACAATATGGCTCTAATTTGAAATTTAACAATTAAAACAAAATTTTAATTTATTAAATAATTAATATTATTTAAAAGTTCATTGATAAAAATAAAAATAAAAAATAAAAAAAGAAATGATATTCATTGATAAAAAATAAGACCATATTTGGATATCAAATTCACCTCAATCTATCTCAAACTGATTATTAATGAGATCCACTAATTTTTTTACTTTTTATAAAAAAATTAAAATTCACACCTTAACATATTTTTATATATTCAAACACATATCTCAACCTATTTATTTTCAAACTTATTTCAATATAATTCACAAAATAGTACAATTTACAAATTAACTCAAAGTGATCTAAGATCATTTCAGCATTCAACCGTAACTTGGCATACAAGCACAACGCACTCCTTTTGAAAGAAATAGATAAATCTAACATTCACATAAAAAAATTATTTTATAATAATAGAATTTGGGTGCAACTAGTCTGGTTCGGTCCGGTTTTAAACAAAATCTAGAACCGAATCGGTAGGCACCAGTTTTGTATTTTTTAAAATCGATTACGAACCGATTTTCCTCCTAAACCGGTATTCCGGTTTTACCGGTTTCCTGTCCAGTTTGGTCTGATTTTTCAATTTTAATAAAATACAAATTTTTTTATAAAAATTTTGTTTAAAAAAAAAACTGATTTAAAAAATTCTGTTTTATTAAAAATCTATTACCATTTACAAAAATCTGCTTTACAAAAGAAATTTGCTATGTAAAAAAATTCTGATATAAAAAATCTGTTTTATAAAAAAAAATTGTTATATAAACAAAATTCTACTATATTAAAAACTGCTATAAAACAAAAACTAAAATAAGAAATCTAATGTAAAAAAAAAAAAAATCTGTTATAATCCTATATCAGACGATTAGTATTAGTATATATATATTAGTATTAATTATAACTATATAATATATTAGACAATATAATAATATTTATATTAGACTATTAGTATAGCTATATTTTAGTATTAGTTTTAATGATTTAGTATAACTATATTAGTATGAGTATAACTATAGTCTATATTAGAATATGTGATTATTTTTTATGTGATTAAAAATTATATATAATATAAAACATATTATATATAATATTAATATATAAATAGTACTGGTCTGGTCCAAAACTAATCAGAACCAAAACTGGACCGGTTCCGACCGGTTTTTCATTTATGAAAACTAGTTCCAAATCGAACTAGTCCAAAACCGGCACAACTGGTCCTATTTTCTGGTTTGTCGGATTTTTTTTTTATACCCCTAAATAGGATTCACAATTTTTAAAAGTAATGTACAAGATTTGTATATTGTACGATTGTATCATTACTATAAAAAATAAAACTCATTATATATATATTAAATTCTTGGACTTTGCTACATACAGTCGGCAAATGCAGTCGGCGTGTAGTCGACTGTACGAAATGAATAAAAAAAAAAATTATAAATTTTTTTTTTTATATTCAGGGGGACCTACATGAATAAAAAAAAGTTATAAAAATAATTTTTTTTTCATGTAGGTCCCGTATTAATTCACTTTTTTATAGCCGACTGCATCTGCCGACTGCAAAAAGTATTTCTCTAAATTATTTTGTAGAAGTTCTCGGTGCTCTTAAAAAGAACTTCTATACAAAAAATTAGCTATCAAATGTGTTATATATAAGTAATTATGCATGTAAATACAATGTTTATGGTAGACTATCTTAGCTAGAAAAATACAAAGTAACTTTTTTTATTCTAATTGATATATCAAGTTTACGCATTATTAATATTTTCAATTTTCAATGCGTTAACAAATATAAAATATGCATGTATATATACGAGAAAGGTTAAATACAGTATTAGAGTATACACATTTTATCTACTTTCTTTGAAAAAAATATTGTCTATCCTTAAAAAATTGATTTGTTTATATTGAACTCAAGTATTTTTTTCTATTTTTTTAAATAGAATACACAAGACTTATACTATAAGATTGTATAAATCATTTGTATATAAAGAAAGAAAAATATTCTAGTCACAAAAAAAGTAAACAAAAACAATTTCACAAACTGATATAACTTAATATGATTTTTCAGATTGTAAAGTTATTTTTATAATAAAAAAGATCAAACAGTACTCATAGAGAAATGATAGAGCCACTGAAAATCTATACACATAATTTATATAGATTTAAAAAAAAATTACTTAATAATTAAGAAAGTATTGTTTAATGATTTAATATTTTTTATTTTTAAAAATATTTAAAGTATTTAAGAAATGATTAAAAAAAATTCCACATTATTTAAATATGACTATTATCTTCACCTCCTATATAAATGTTGGCTAAGAGGTTAAAATAATCTAAAATATAATTTTAATGAGTTTAAATTTTTTTATTTATAAATTTAAATTATATTATAATTTAGATCTAAAAAATTATTTTTAAAAATTATTTTTAAGATTTGGCCTATCAGAGACAGAGTAGATGGTATTTTTCATCTCGAGGAATGCTACACATCATCCTATACTATACACTTTATATATTAAAATATTATTTTTTATTTATTTTTATTTTTATTTTATTTTATTCTAATTAAACTAATTAAATTATTCTATTTATCATTCACACATTATATATTTATTATAAAAAAAAGAAAAAAAATAATTAATATAAATATGATATCTGAAGTCTAAAAATGATAAGAAGAAATTTTCTTTTTACCCCACCGTCCACCCACCGCACGGTGCAGGGCAGGATGCGGGCCAGTCCTTGCCCCGCACCAAGCGGACAAGCCACGCATAGAATATTGATCCAGTTGTACTTAAAGCGCGTGGTGCTTTTATTTTCCTAGGCCCTGAGTAATAGTAATAATAATGAGGAGGACTGAAACAAAACTTATAACGTCGACAAAATGTCGATATTATAATTACAGGTTCCATCCTTTTTATGACTATTATTTAGAGAACAAAATTAGAGAAAATCCGTATAGGGTTTTTATAACATGGCATGCATATAGAAGCCAAACGACTAACTAATACAAAGTGATAATTTTTTTTTAATCTAAAGTTGATTTCTTTTTCAGAGATTCTTGTGTCGTGGCATTTCAATGACAATGAGAATTAAATCAAAATCACAAACTAGTGAGTGGGGATTATGCAAAAAGCAATTTTAGGATAATTTTAATTAAGCCCGACATCATGAGATAATGGTCATAAGATTGAAAGCAATTAATATAACAACATTGTTGAGTCTAGACCTATTGGCTAAAAACTTTAGATCAGACATCGTCTTGTTAGTTTTTCTCCTGTAATAGTACAATTAATATCCAATAGTTATACGGCTTATAGATTATTGGTTGGATCTTAATAATTAGTATTAGAGAAGAGACTGCATCACGAGTCCAAGTCACATAGGGGATAACTTATATGCTAAATTAAAATATTTTAATACTATGTATGAGCGTATTATTAAGTCATAAGGAAAGTTACCAAAAGATAAAGGACTACCAAGTAGTTAATCTCGATAGAGTGGCTTATTGATACGGGGGATTTAGGTTTAATGATGCTGAGCTAACATATTCTATATGGATAGTGCTGGAGTATTTCAAGAAGGCAAATCAATGTAAATATGGTAGGAAAATGTGAGAATTGTACTAATTTAAACAATAATACATACTTGTCTGTCTTTTAACCATAACTTTGGTTATAAATATTAGAATCACACATGACTCTACTTTGAAAGCTCATTTGGACATGCACTAGCTACACAAAGAGGTCCCCTTTGACCCTGAAATCAACTGTTTTCCCATTCGAATCATCATTTTAAGTTATTCTTTTTTTATCATATAATTTTTTGCAATCACTTTTAAAGATAATTCTTATTCTGATTTAGGCTAGATTTTTAATGAGATACTTATTTTATTCCGTATTTTAATTTTATGTAATAAATGGAATTTTCCCTTTTTGGATAAGAATCTCAAGATCTCGTATTTTCTTAGCTATATAAGCCCAGCTTGTGGGCTTTATAACCAGTCTTAGATTTTTATGAATAAACCTTATTCTTAGAGTTTACTCGCTATGTTGCATAATTTTTTTTTTTTTTTATTCTCAATCTCTAGTTTATGTTTATTAATTAGCTATCAAAATAATTCTTATCATGCCTGGCGTCAAGTGCCGTATTGGACATCAAATTTAGAAGTGTGATGGAATGTTATACACAAAATGGAAGAAGAAGTCACGTGTTCTAATCCACGCAGTTAGGTATTATGTTTGTATGATAAAATGAGAATGAGAGGTCGTGGATTAATTTTCATGGGTATAACACGCCCCACTACTGTGAAACGTACAACACTTGAAAAAAGATAGGAAAATAGGAAGAGTACTTCCAATTTTGCGGAAAAAAACATTGAATATGACATAATATGGATCAACTACACGACCGATCGATTAAAATGAAGATAAGTACTTAATGTGCATCATTTATCGAACATATTGAGTCAAAAAGCTTCTGTTTCGCAGCAACTGTTGTAAAAATGGCAGTATATATAGTTATTAGTTACAGCCCAATTCCGGTCAGCATATTGTAAAAAATTAATGTTAATGGGAAATTATATTTGTAATTATGAGTATGTTAGCGTCGCACAAGTATTTTTAAAAAAGTGAAAAAATATAGGAACCATATGAAAAATTAATTAATTTTTTTTTATAATAGACTTTACTTTTAAAAAAAAATAATTATACGATATTTGCACACTTCACAACTATATATAATATTAATATATATTTAAATTGTATTAAAATTCAGGCCGGTCACCCAGTTTGGACGGCAGATCAGTGCTAGGAAACTTCCTTCCAACCTTTCATGCATGTTTCTTTTTGTACCCAAACGAGTCACATACAAATGGCAGTTCATGCCCCTGTTTTTTCTTTGTCCATTTTTTGATGATTAATCCGAAATAAATGTTTGATTCTCTTCGAGGATGCCCTGAAAATTCCTCGAAATTTCTAGCTCTTGGGTACGGTTTTAGGTACCCAAACTGATTCCTCTCTCTTTTTTTTTTTTTTAATTATTATTATTATTATTATTATTATTATTATTAGTTTGTTGGGGGTGGCTGGTGTAGCAATTTCGAGATTAACGATACATTTGGGATGTGGATATATTTGAGCCTAATATAATAATTTAACAAAGAGCAATGCTAAGTACGTTTCCATTTGGAGACTGCAATGCCGGCATAAATAATTTTATTTATAAAAATTTTTAAAATTATTAAAATATCTATTTTAAAATAATATTTTTTCTCTTTTAATAAAAGGGTTGCACATTGTGAAGATTGCAAATAAAATTTTTCTTTAACAAAATCACTTCTCATGTTAGAAAAGTACTGCTACAATGAGGCGCCACTTGGTATTTTATAAAAAGAAGTCACAAATTAATATGGTTTCAATAATTTATATCAGACTTACACTTAGGTACATATTGACTATGCATGATTTTCAAATATCGTAGAATAGAATATGATTATATCTATTTTATACTAAAAATAAATTTATAATTGAACGTAACATATCAATTATAAATTTATTTTTGTGAAAACAAAAAAGAAAGAAGTTAATCATGTTAATTGGGACATACAAAGTTAACACACTAGAAGAAAAATAGATTTATACGATCAAAATTTTGCAACTAAAATAACTATTTTCGACTAAAAGGATGATAAAATATTAGAGTGAGGATTTCTATGATTGGCCATTGTTAACAAATTATTAGAAGTGATCTGAAAAGTTTTCAATTTTCAGAAATTTGTGTTAAAATAACCAAAAGCCCTCTTCAATTCCTTAATTAAGTACAATATCATCCCTAGCTGCACGAGCTGTAGTTAGTCCTTGTACCAGCGTGAAGCTTCACAATATCATCCTTGTATTAAACTTTTATAGGAGAAATGATTTATATAAATCTTAACTAGACAAGTCTCATATAAGTTATTGTAAATAATAAAAAAAAGAGATTCAATTGAAAAAAAAATGAAAAAGAAACTGTTATTTATTAGTAGAACCTATTTTTTTACAAAGAACTTGTATGAACCTATCTATTTGAAGATTATACATAGCATTACTCAACTTTTAAATTGGCATGTATGGTACTTTGCTAATTATATATATGTATTGAGAAATTCTACAGGAAAGTCTTACACCACATGTTTCTGTCTAATCAATGTGTGATTTGTCATTTTTGTCATTCTGTCTTAATGCTTAAATTTGTGTGTATTTAAATATAAGGACAAATTAAAATGACAAATCACATATTAGTTAGATGGAGATATATGGTGTAAGACTTCCTTTTAAGCATTTCTCATATTATATATATATAATCCTAAGAAATATTGTTAACTTATCATTCTTATACCATTCACTAACATGTGATTTATCATTTTTGTTCTTTTATTTAAATATATATATATATATATTTACTCATCAATATATATTTAAATAAAAAGACAAAAATAACAAATTAAATATTAGTACATGGTATAGAAAATGATAAGTAGAAATTTTCATATATATGATCCCGTGTACTTTTTGAAGTACCGAGTAGGAAAACACTAGTGCCACATATCATTTATATCGAAATTCTTTACCAATTTTTTTTTTAATTTAATGATTAAGTAAGTGTTTTTAAATAAATATGTGATTTTTTTTTTAAATTTTTAAAAAATATCTAAATAGTTTAAAAAAATGGTGGAAGAAAAATTTAGAAAAAGAAAAAGAAAATGAATTCGGTAATATATTAATTGCTCGTGCATGCGTGCTTATAAAGTAATTCGGTAATATATTAGTCGTGATTGTCTAATTTGTCTTCGTATCCAAATTATCCCTAATTAGCTTTTGAACAATTCCATACTTCAATTTCTTTTTTCAACCATAATCTTCTTAATTACCATATTCAAATTATACCTAATTAGATTTTAAGTCTTTAAAACCCAAATTTTTTATATGGATTATATATTAAAATTTAAATTTGGGTTTTGTATCAAATTCATATCTAATTTTAACCATTAATACAAAATTCTGAATTTCAAGTTACATTAATAGAACTTTTGATCAGGTCTCATGATCATGTGTTGGAATAAAATCTCTTGAAGTTTATGTTTAAATTACTCTAAAGTGGCCGATCAGGGTGATACACATAAAATAAAACGGACAATATTTATAATTTAATATTTATAACTGTCTAAGTGAATATCTAATAAACATTATAAATTTTAAAAAAATGATACTTCCAGTTGTGAGTGTGCAAGCACAATGCAATCATTTTATAAAAAATGAATAAATATGAAATCTATATAAAAAGAAAATTAATTTATTAATAGTAGATTCCACTCTTTTTCAAAACGATTGCTTAGCGTTTACACACTTTACAACTATACGTAGTATTACTCATCCAATAACAATATTCATATAATCTTTACAAAGTAAATATATCATATACGGGCGAATATCATATCCTCCAAAATTTTTGTCCAATTTCTTGGATCCGATCTCAGCGAGAAATAGTATTATTATTCAAGTAATTTTTTTAAAAAATATTAAATACTCAATCCGACGAACGATGCAGGTACTTTTCGAAAATCTACTTAAAACAGGAATAGAAATTTCCTGAGATCAGATGATATTCATGATCATCCAAAGTCTACTGTACGTACGTACAGAACGCCTTCTATTTGTCTGTCTCTCTGCATACGTACGCTAGTCTCATTTGATCATATGATACATAAAAAGTACTAAGTAAAACTACACCATTCCTTAATTTCCAACGTGTTTCGATTAACGTACATGTTTCTAGCAAAGCAACGCAAACACCTGTAGATCGAGGCCGGGAGGCTCGCTACATGTCAAGTTCGTTGAGGTTCATCATGCAAGAATGGAAACAAGGCCTGCGAAAATTCCCGGAAGCTAGCTACACCAAACAAATACATAAACACGTCTGTCCTCTACGTTTTCCAATCAATCGACCTCATTACCCTATATAAGATCCCCATGAATAATATCACAAAGAGATCTAGAACGTCTCTGAGATCAGATCGAACTACTTTCTTTCTGGGTTTCGTTCGATTGATCTCCATATTTATATAGATTATCCGCCATGGACTCACAACCACCAGCTGCAGCTGAGGAGGCATTGATGAACAACATGGAGAATGGAGGCCGAGGAGAGCCTAAGGGATTGGTGAACAAGGAGCCCTGGAATGGAAGATCAGCACATAACGTTTCGTCTTCCATTTTGCGGAAGAAGTCGGATCCAGCACTTGTTTCGAAAATTAGGTTCAAAATGCTTAGACAATTGTTGGCTAATTTGCAAGAGGTGGTCCTTGGCACTAAGCTTGCCATACTCTTCCCCGCCATTCCTCTAGCTGTTGTTGCAGACTTCCATAATTTCGGAAGAGTAAGTGCATGTTCTTTTTAATTCAGATAGATGCATGCTAGCTAGCTTGTTGTTAAACTCGACTCAGACTCGACTCGACTCGATCTTAATCCTGATATCATTGACCTATCTTTATTTTTAGCCTTGGATATTCACCTTGAGCTTACTTGGACTCGCCCCGCTTGCTGAACGTGTCAGCTTTCTGACTGAGTGAGTTCGCAATTTAATCGATCGATAAGTGTCATTTATTATTCTTTTGATCATTGTTTGTGAAATTTCTAACATTTTTTTTCCCATAACAAAACTGTAGGCAAATCGCATACTACACTGGTCCCACAGGTATTGTTTTGAATAACATTCATAACTCATTCGTAATCGAATCCATACATATTCATTGAAATGAACTAAAATAACAAGTGTTGGGATTATATATATATATAAATGCAGTTGGAGGGCTTCTGAATGCAACGTGTGGGAATGCAACGGAGCTAATAATTGCACTATTTGCTCTTCACGAAAACAAAATACATGTTGTCAAGTACTCCCTCTTGGGTTCCATCCTTTCCAACCTCCTCCTTGTTCTTGGCACCTCTCTTCTCTGCGGAGGCTTGGCCAACTTAAAAAAGGAACAAAGATATGACAGAGTACGTAAGATCGATCATTTTATAAAGAAAAAATGATCTATTTACAACCTGTTTATTGATCAAACACAGAGCGCATTATATATTGATACGGCCGAAGCATTTGATCATATCATATAGCACAGAAAAATTATCGGTATTTTGATCCGAATTCATTTATATTTTTTTGGTATAACAGAAACAGGCGGATGTGAACTCGCTCCTCCTGTTGCTTGGATTGCTATGCCACCTATTGCCCTTGATGTTCAAATATGCCGCCGGAGTTGACAATTTCACTGATCGTTATACCCTTCAGTTGTCAAGAGCAAGCAGCATTGTCATGCTTATAGCATACATTGCATACATCTTCTTCCAATTAAAAACCCACAGGGAAATTTTTGAATCACAAGAGGTGATCATTAATCCTATGCATACCACAAAGCCAAGATGAAAACAAGATTATATATCTTAATTACCAGTAAAATTATGTGGTACTCAATTATATTTAAGCCAATCCCACCATATATGAAATGAAAAACAAACCTCTCTCTCTCTCTCTCTCTCTCTCTCTCTCTCTCTATATATATATATATAAATTCCATTTAATATCCTTCCAACTATTTGATCATGTTACATCACGAAAAATGATCGTGATAATTATAATATGAAGAATAACAATTTTCCATACCAAGATTTTTCACACCCATGATAAATTACTAATATTTTCTTGTCATGTCTTTCACCATGATCCCCTACAATCCTTTTACACATACAATCTACATTAAAGAACTGGAAAAAAAATACCAAAAAGTTTAGGAATATATGTGCTTTAATTTCATTGCAAATGGACAGGATGACGAGGAGGAAGAAAAGGCAGTGATAGGATTTTGGAGTGCCTTCGCTTGGCTGGTTGGCATGACAATCATCATAGCTGTGCTATCGGAGTACGTCGTGGGAACTATCGAGGTATACGTGCAAGCCTTCTCCGTAATATAAAATTATAAATAGAAATTATATATATTTACAAGTCATTGACTCGATTTGATTTGTAAAATAATCTAACTTTTAGTATAAAAACCAATTAGGCCGCATCGGATTCTTGGGGAATCTCTGTCAGCTTCATCAGCATAATTTTGCTACCAATCGTTGGAAATGCAGCAGAACATGCTGGATCGATCATCTTTGCATTCAAGAACAAGTTGGTATGAAATATACAAGATTTCTGTCTACCTATATTGTCTTTATTTAATCTATATATGCTAATCTATCCAAGGATATCATGCAGGACATATCTCTGGGTGTAGCTCTGGGATCTGCAACTCAAATTTCCATGTTTGTGGTAAGATTGCTTTTAACATGATATATACCAAAACCCACCAAGTAAATAATAAATAAATAAATAAATAAATCCTTCACCAAATTTATTACCCAAATAATTAACAAATCCAATTATCTATCCATTTTTTTAGGTTCCTCTAAGCGTAATTGTTGCTTGGATAATGGGTATCCGCATGGATCTTGATTTCAGTCTCCTTGAAACTGGTTGTCTTGCTTTTACGATCATTATCACAGCCTTCACTTTACAGGTTCTTTTTCTATATATAGATGTCTTTGATCTCCTGTTAAGCATTGTAGACAAGTTTTTAACGTAGTAATAGTAACATCACATGATGATGCCTGCATATGCCATTGTTGTTGTACTTTTCAGGATGGAACTTCGCATTACATGAAAGGAGTCGTACTGTTCCTATGCTACCTTGTCATTGGTGCTTGCTTTTTTGTCGATAACATCCCCATGAGTAAGTGCCTATGTACCCAGAAAGCTTTCCAATTTCTTGTCATCTTTCGGATTATGACTCCCCTGATATGTCCATCTCTTTCTAGAATTATACTATCCAATTTCGTCAGATTCTTAGAAAAACCGTGCGGTTAAGAAAAGAAATTAATTATTCCTGCGATTTTGATGCATGACAGATGAAACAAACAGCAAGTTGGGTGTTAAACTATCCTCTGGAGCCTGAATGCTTGAGCTGGCTACGTGGTTTGGGATTTACATGGATCCCAAACTGAAAGGATGGTGCAATATTATCCATAAGTTTAGTACGTAGTTAAAACAATATTATGATCATCATCCATTTTGTGAAGCACCGGAACATTAAACTTTGGTTATAATTCCCATTTCAAATTTAGAGAGATCATGAGTAGTTGTGGGGCAATTGAGAGCTCCATCAAATACGGATAGAGGTCTGCAAAAGCTACAGGCGCAAGTCCAAGAAAAGAGGAGAATTCGATCTTCTTAAAAGTTACTTCTGAGATCAAGAATGCATGCATGCATGCATGCATTTTCAAGCTGATCAAGATGTTTTTTGTATATATAGTACTACTACTTCTATCTGCGATGTCTCTGCAATAAGGCTTTATTTCTAAATTCCAGTACTTCATAAAATGGTGGTGGCAAATGCCAAGCAGCAGTGCCTTCTCTTTTACCACCCACCCACCTCTCTTCTTTTTTGTTTTTGAAATTTTAAGTTTCTATCATTTTGCATGTTTAATTTAAGCCGATCATCCATGTTGCTCTAGAGGAAGAGATGGCATCACGTCAATATTTGATGTAATAAGAAAATTCCGAGGTTTCTTTTTATTTCAATTCTATATTTCAATAAAATCAATGAAGTTTTTTTAAGATTTATCTCTCTCTCTCTCTCTCTCTCTCTCTCTCTCTCTCATCATGGCTCATTTGTGACAAATTCTTTTAGGCTGTATTTAGATAATAGAGCGATATTATTTAATATTTTATCATTACTTTTCACATACTTTTTATTATTATTCACTATTATTCAATATTTTCTCATTACTTTTTCACTATTATACATAAATCATTTGAGATCACATTTAGAGGTGAGATTTGGCCGGTCTGGACTGGCAAAACCAACTGGACCAGCCATTTTTAGACCGGACCGGATCAAATGAAAAAATAAAAATAAAATATAATTTTTATATATATTATTTATATAAATTAATTATATAATTTTTAAGTAATACTAATATTTATAATTATATACTAATACTAATATTTATACTAATACTAATAGTCTAATATGGTATTAAAAAAATAATACTAATAGTCTAATATTATAATATACTATAGTTATACTAATATAGACTATATAGTTATATTAAATACTATAAGTAATACTAATACTTATACTAATATAGTTATAACTAAATCACTATAACTATATATTTAGTATGAATATATTATTATATTCTTTAATGTATAACTATAATATATAATACTAGTATATATTAATATATTAACATATTATAAGAGTTATAATATAAATTATAATATAGAAAATATAATGTACTAAATCACTATAACGGTATGACTAATACTAATATATAGCTATACTATAAGTCTACTATTAATACTATTAGTCTATTATATAGTCTAAGACTCTCAATTCTAATATAGGCTATATAGCTATAACTAATAATAATATTATTAATACTAATAATGTAGAAAATAGTTATATAAACTGATTGATTCAACATAACTAATATTACTGATATAATATAGCTATACTAAATTACTAATAGTCTAATACTAATACTATTATATAGTTATACTAATCATAAATTCATAATAACTAAATCATTATAAGTCTATAATTATATATATTTAGTATCAATATATTATTATATTCTTTAATGTATAACTATTAACTATAATATATAGTACTAGTATATATTAATATATTAACATATTATAAGAGTTATGGTATAAATTATAATATATTATATATGAATAAATTTATAATAGTCTTAGTATAGTTAACTTAATATGTAATATGTTACTATTAAATTACTATAAGTACATAGAGTATTAGTAATAAGAGTATTACTATTATTTAATAATATGACATAGAGTATTAATGTTTGAAGAGATATAGTAAAATTAATATATTACTTATAGTATTACTATTAATACATATAATTATTAGTTATAGTATTAGTACTAGTGTATTGTATATTAATTATAGTAAATAAGTTAATAACTATTATTATTTTACTATGGACTAATAGTATTAAGGTATTACTAATATATATATATATATATATAGGGGTGGTCACCGCCCCAATCTGAAAAACTCAAATTCAAACCTGAACCGAAAATGTAGCATACCGATTACCCGTTAACCGATTACCTAGTTTTTTTTTTTTTTGGCTACATTCCAGCCAAACCAAAATGTCCTTCTCACGCTTATCACTCTTAGCTTTCACTCAATTTTCATCAAGACATCCCCTAGTTAGCTAGAACCATATCAAACACTTCAATGGCAGCCATGGCCACCACCCTCACTTCTTCACTCTCTTCAAACCCAAAACCATCTTTCGTAAATACTCTTCGCATCTCGCTCCACACCCCCCCTCCCAAAGAAACCCAAAAACCCAGAAATACAAAATAAGAAAGACTAACACAAAATCAAAGAAACCTAGAAATACAAAATAAGAAAAACTGATACAAAATCAAAGAAACGAGGAAGATGTTATTGTACGATGATTCTCTTGTTCTTGGGCTTGATTTCCCGGACGATGGTTTCTTGGGCGGAAGATAAAGTATCTAACAGACTGCGCATCCATGGCTGGGAGATCAGAGTGCTTTGTTTGGTTATTGAAACTTTTCTTCCCAAAATGCGTGTAGAAATAGAGAGGAACAGAACTAACAAACAGCGCATCCATGGCTGTGTTGAGAGAGAGAGAGAGAGAGAGAGAGAGAGAGAGAGAGAGAGAGAGAGAGAGAGAGAGAGAGAGAGAGAGAGAGAGAGAGAGGGTTCTTAAGACATGAATGACGCTGAAATGAGATAGAAATAGGTTTAAATTGGGTAACAAGTAATACCCGTTTCTGATTTTAATTACAAACATGCCGGGTTTTTAAGTCAGGTTATTTTAGAAAACGGGTCAGCCAGTAATTTCGGGTTTTTTGTTCAGTCTTATATATATAATAGTATACTATATGTATATATATTAAATATGTTACAATATAATTACGTAAGTATTAAACAAAATGCCATGGGATTAAAAAAAAAAAAAAGTCAAGGGTGGATAGAATGGACCGACCAGACCGGACCGTCCCAACCCTTAAATAGCTCGGTCCGATTTAGGGGTGAGTTCGGTCCGGTCTGAGGAGTTTTTGTGGACCAAACCGAACTCCCTCAGGCCCGATCCGGTAGGTCCATTCGATCCACGGTTGACCTTTTTTTTTAAATATATATATCTAATGACATTTTGTTTAACACTTATATAATTATATTGTGATATATTTAATATATATACATATAGTATACTATTATATATATATTAGTAATACGCTAATACTTTTAGTCTATTAGTAATAATACTATAACTAATAACTATATGTAATGACAGTAATACTATATGTAATACTATATTAAATAATAATAATAATATTCTTATTACTAATACTCTATGTAGTTGTGATGACCTGCTTTTAAGTGTATTTTCGCTTAAATGGTTGTTTTTATTTTAATTAATATATCAGTTATTTATTTTAATTTATTTGCGTTTTAAAATTGGTTTTTGATTTAATTTAATTTATTTGAGGTTGTGTTTTATTTCTTTTAGTTGTTTTGTGGTTTTAATCTTTTTGACGGTTTGTTTCGTTTTCCCGGAGTGAGGACTGGACCTCATCTCTTTTCACATCTTTTTTCTTTTTTCTCTTTTTCCTTTTTTCTTTTTCCCTTCTTTTCTTTTTTTCCTTCTTTTTCTTTTTTTTTTTTCTTTTTTTTCTTTTCTCTCTTCTCTCTCCCCGATCCGGAACCCCCCCGTGCTCTCTCTCTCTCCTCCCTCTCCCTCACGCCGACGTCCTCTTCTCCAGCCCCTACCGCTGCCGTCCGGCCACCGTTCGGCCTCCCACCGGTCTCATTCTCTTCCTCTCCCTCCGGTGCACCACCCCTCCAAAGCCCACCCCCAACCGGCCGGCCGTTTGGCCGGAAAAGCTCCAAGAAGGGCGCACGGATTTTGCTCCGATCCGCCGCCGTCGCTCCACCTCCGGCCACCATTTCTTCACCACTTCATCACCGACTCCTTGCCGTCCTAACCCACCCATTTCCGGCCTCCAACGACCACCGGAACAGCTCCTACGAGCTTAGTTTCCGTTTTGGGTAATCCGGCCATTTCCGGCGATTCCGCCGCCACCCACGGCCAACCACCACTTCCAATAGCTTCACAACCATCCCTAGACCATTCCCTATCAATCTTGTGTCCTAGTTTGTCCCCGTTCAAAAGTGGGTTTTTCAAACCCACGGCCACAGTGAATTTTCACTGTGACGTTGCTGTTTTTCCGCCGTTTGCAACGCCGCTTGTTTTCTAAAATTGCCATATAGCGCTGTAAGTATTTTCCAAACCCTATTTTCAGATTTTAATATATATTGCTCATTCAATTATTTACTGTTGTTGGTTGTTGATTCCGGACTGAGTCCGAGGAGTTTCGGGGGTCGGATGGATGGAGGACGGAGTTGCCTGTTTATGTGACTTATGTTTGTTGGATTATTTTATTATGCATTGTTATGGCATTACATGGTGCATGCACGTGTGTTTGTGGATTTATGTGAAAAGCCTGTGTTTTGGCGTAAGTGTATTGCGGGTGCGTGTGTATCACGAGCCCAAGCCGGGATGGGTTATTATCTCGGTGGAGCTCCTCTGGTCACTCGGGAGCGGAATAAACTGAGTGATGTCCCCTGAGTTGTCGAGAGAGATGACGGGAGCGGGGCTAGGGGATGCTTGGCTACGAACGCGCCGGGCGCGGAATCGGGCATCGCCCTACTCACCGACTCCGTGGCCCTTCGCTGGCGAGGGCTAGAGGATGCTTGGCTACGCACGCGCGGGGCGCGGAACTGGGCATCGCTCGTTAGGATGGTGACCCGGGTTGCCTTACACACACTCGGCACCCGTCGATGGGATGGTGACCCGGGTTGTCACTATCCGGACGTCTCAATTTTCCCGTGTTCGGGCGTGGGGATTTGGGGGCGTCACAGGTGGTATCAGAGCGGTTTGGCTCTGGGTAAAACCACATGTCCCGTAGGTAGTACCAGAATGTTTTTAAAGTTGTGTTTTGAAAATTATGTTAAGTATAGTTGTTTTATTTGTTTTATTTGTTTGAGCTTTTTTGTTTGTTTTATTTTATTTAGTTATGTTTTGGCATGCTGGTTCCTTTTGTTTCTTGCTGTGTAGTGCTGTTTTTTTGTTTTTGTTGGTTTTATGATGGTTTTATTTGTTTTCTTAAAGGAGGGTCAAGAGTGGTGTTGTGATAGGAAAATGGGGAGACCAGGGAGACCAAGGAAAAATACTCAGGAACCGCAGGAAAATACCTCCAGAGATGACTCCATAGCCGAAGTAATTCGACAGATGACGGAGTTTATGCAACAGAGTGCGAGGTCTCAACAGGCAGGACCTTGGCCACCACAAGGGGGTCCTTGGCCACCATCAGGAGGGCCTTGTCCACCATCAGGAGGACCTTATCCACCGTCAGGAGAACCTTGTCCGCAACAAGGAGGGTATTGGCCACAACCAGGAGGTCCCTGGCCATATCAGGGAGGGCCTTGGATGTATCCAGGAGGGTCCAGCAGCATGGTGCAAGCCGGATGCACCTATGAGCGCTTCCTAGCGCATCGGACTCCACACTTCACTGGAAATGAGGATCCAATTCAGGCTGGAAAATGGATCAAAGATCTGGAGAAGACTTTTGAGGTGTGTGGGTGCACTGAGGCACAGCAAGTACTTTACGCCAGCTACCTCTTGCAAGGCACTGCTTCTGATTGGTGGGATACCAAGAGGGTGCTGTTGGAATCTGAACTGGGATCTTTCACTGCAGTGACCTGGCAGCGTTTCAAGAAGGAGTTCAATGACCGCTTCTTTCCCGCATCAGTAAGGAAGCAAAAGGCAAGAGAGTTCTCCAATCTGGTCCAAGGGGGCGCGACAGTGGAGCTGTACGCCCGGAGGTTCATAGAACTTGAGCGGTTTGCTCCTCACCTTGTCGCCACTGAGGAGATGCGAGCAGATCGTTTCCAGGAGGGGCTGCGTCATGACATACGCCGTATGGTGGTCAGCCATCGAATATCCATTTTTCAGGAGTTAGTGGATGTGGCTACCCTTATAGAGCGGGAAAATAATCTGAGTATGGGCTCCCCTCCAGGGCAAAAGAGGCGGAGTTTTTCTGGTGAAGGAAGCAGCTCGGGTTCGCCTCAGAAGTTTGTTCAGCGGACCGGAACCCGATCTCAAGCATCCTCCAGTGTTCGCATGGGAGGACGTATGCCTGTTTGTGGAGCTTGTAATAGAGCTCATGAGGGCGAGTGTCGGACGAGTAGCGGACCCCAGTGTTATCGGTGCGGCCAAGTGGGACATATTGCTCGGGATTGCCCCGTCAGAGTTCAAGGAAGCCGTGGAGGTAGACACGGTGGAAGAACCAACCCGAGACAAGCAGTGCAAGCCCGGGTTTATGCTGTTACACCCGGAGAGATGGATGATGAGGCACCAGCGACCCATGATGCTGGAGTAATCACAGGTATGGATTAATTTAATTTTTAAGTTGGATTTAATTTTTGGTGCATTTGGTTTCTTCGTTGTTTTTTTTGGATTTCATGGGTTGTGTGTTTGGTTCAGGAAGAGTCCGTTTGTATGAGTTTTATGCTTGTACTTTGTTTGATTCCGGTGCTTCACGATCGTTTGTGTCTTCCACGTTTGCTCGGGTGTGTAACTTGGTCACGGAACCGTTGCCGAAGGCTATGGTAGTGGCGCTACCCGATGGCGAGATGGTGTGGTGTTCCAAGGTTGCTTTGGGATGCCCGTTAAATTTTGAGGGAAGATTCTTGGATGCGGATTTGGTGGTGTTCAAGCTGTTGGGTTTTGATATTATCCTCAGAATGGATTGGCTATACCGATATTCTGCGAGTATTAATTACAGAAGTCGGATAATTAGCTTTCAGCTTCCAGATGGTGATTGTCTGAATTTGTGGGGAGTAGGTTAAAAGAGAAACCGATAATTATATCGGCGATTCAGGCAAGACGAGAGATTGCATGGGGAGCGGATGCATTCTTGGTGCAGATGGTGTCCATGCCGTCTGAGAAGAAGTCTTTGGCAGACATTCCAGTTGTGGAAGAGTTCCCCGATGTGTTTGTGGATGACTTGCCCGGACTACCCCCTGTTCGGGAGATGGAGTTTGTCATAGACTTGGAACCTGGAGCGGCTCCTGTGCATAAAGCTCCTTATCGCATGGCACCGGCTGAATTGAAAGAGTTGAAGACTCAGTTGCAAGAACTGGTAGAGAAGGGATTTATTCAGCCTAGTACGTCGTCGTGGGGTGCACCAGTTTTATTTGTTAAGAAGAAAGATGGAACCCTCCGTATGTGCATTGACTATCGGGAATTGAATAAGGTGACCATCAAAAATAAATACCCTCTCCCGCGGATTGATAATTTGTTTGACCAGCTTCAAGGAGCAGCCGTGTTCTCTAAGATTGATCTGAGGTCGGGATACTACCAGCTGAGAATCAGAGACCAGGATGTGCCTAAAACTGCTTTCAGGTCGAGGTATGGGCATTATGAATTTAAGGTGATGCCGTTTGGGTTAGCTAATGCCCCTGCAGCGTTCATGGATTTGATGAATAGGGTGTTTCAACCTTACCTGGATTCCTTTGTGGTAGTATTTATCGATGATATACTGATTTATTCCCGAGATGTTGAAGAGCATGTGTATCATCTTAGTCTGGTACTTGAGAGATTGAGAGAACACCAGCTATACGCCAAGCTTAGCAAGTGTGAGTTCTGGTTGGAAGAAGTTAAATTTCTTGGGCATGTAATTTCCCGGGGCGGAGTGGCAGTTGATCCTAGTAAGGTAGAAGCCATTTTGTCATGGCCACGCCCAACTACAGTACGCGAGATCAGGAGTTTCTTGGGGCTCGCCGGTTACTACCGAAGATTTGTAGAGGGTTTTGCTCGCCTATCCGGACCTCTCACAGCTTTGACTCGGAAGAATACAGAATTTGTGTGGTCAGAGAAATGTGAGAGAAGCTTCTAGGAATTGAAGAACAGGTTGACAACGGCACCAGTGTTAGCACTCCCAGAACCGCATAAGCCATTCGTAGTCTTCAGTGATGCGTCTAAGTTCGGTTTGGGTTGTGTCCTTATGCAGGAAGGGCGGGTTGTAGCCTATGCATCTCGTCAGCTTAAGGACCATGAGAAGAATTATCCGACGCATGATCTAGAATTGGCTGCGATTGTTTTTGCACTCAAGATCTGGCGGCATTTCTTGTATGGGGAAGCTTGTGAGGTATTTACTGATCATAAGAGCTTGAAGCATTTGTTTTCCCAGAAAAATCTGAATATGAGGCAGAGGCGATGGCTGGAGCTAATCAGTGACTATCAGTGTGAGATCAAGTACCACTCGGGGAAGGCTAATATAGTTGCTGATGCTTTGAGCCGGAAGTCACATTTGGAGGATGAAGCCGAACCGTCAGAATTGGAATCGTTGCTTTGTGGGATGAGAAGGCTCCTTATAGAGAGTTCGCAGCAAGTGGAGATTTTGTCTTCAGTTCTTGATATTCGGGTAACTGATTTTGAAGAATTGAAAACTCTCCAAAGAAAGGATCCGAAGCTGCTGAACATCAGGAAAAGAGTCCGAAAATCTCGAGGGCCGTTGCACTATAGCATGGATAGTGATGGGATACTTCGGTTCCGAGATCGCAGAGTGGTCCCAAAAGACTCAGATTTCAAAGAACGGATCATGGCGGAAGCTCATGCGGCCCCGTATTCAGTTCATCCCGGCAGTACAAAGATGTATCGAGACTTGAAGAAAAATTACTGGTGGGATGGAATGAAGAAGGACGTTGCCTTATATGTGGAGAAATGCCACACGTGCCGTCAGGTAAAGGCCGAGCATCAGAGACCTGCAGGTATGCTCCAACCCCTCCCAATTCCTGAGTGGAAATGGGATGACATCACGATGGACTTCGTAGTGGGTTTGCCGAGAACGCCTAGTGGGAAGAATTCTGTTTGGGTGATCGTGAACCGGTTAACGAAGAGTGCTTATTTTCTGCCTGTTAACAACACCGACTCTTTGGGTAAGTTGACCCGTTTGTATGTCAAAGAGATAGTGCGACTACATGGCATACCAAAGAGTATAGTGTCGGATCGAGACCCGAGGTTTACGTCGCAGTTCTGGAAGAGTTTGCAGGCAGCTTTGGGTACTAAGTTGAAGTTCAGTACTGCTTATCACCCGCAGACAGACGGCCAGTCAGAGCGCACCATACAGACCTTGGAAGACATGCTGCGAGCATGTGTCCTGGAATTCCGAGGGAGTTGGGAAAATCATTTGCCGCTCATTGAGTTTGCCTACAATAACAGCTACCATGCGACCATTCAGATGGCTCCCTATGAAGCTCTTTATGGGAGAAAGTGTAGGTCGCCCTTGTGTTGGGATGAAGTTGGGGAGAGTAGGGTAATTGGACCCGAAATAATTCAAGAAATGCAAAGCCAAGTCCGGATCATTAGAGATAAAATGGCGGCAGCTCAGAGTCGCCAGAAAAGCTACGCTGATACCAGGAGGAGAGAATTGTCATTTGAAGTTGGTGATTGGGTTTATCTTAAAGTTTCTCCCATGAGAGGTGTTAAGCGTTTTGGTAAGAAAAGGAAACTAGATCCGAGGTACGTCGGCCCTTTTCAGATTCTGGAGAGAGTAGGGTCCGTCACCTACAGAGTTGCTTTGCCAGATTATTTTGGGGATGTTCATGATGTCTTCCACGTATCATCCCTGAAGAAGAGCTTTGGGCAGCAAGAGCCACGTTTCGTCGACCCAGCAGGTATTCAGTTGCAACCGGATCTCACTTACGAAGTTGTTCCGTCGCAGATTTTGGATTGGAAGGAGCAACAGTTGAGGTCCAAGACGATACCTTTAGTTAAAGTGGCTTGGGGAGATCCGTTAGCTCAAGACTTCTCTTGGGAGCGAGCAGCGGACATGAGGGAGCAGTACCCGTATTTGTTCGAATGATGAAGGTATGTATTTTAATCTTGATCTCAGATGGTTTATGAGCATTTATGTGGCTTGCTTTAAGTTGGTGGTTGACTTGCAATTTCGAGGACGAAATTGTTTTTAAGGAGGGGAGGATGTGATGACCCGCTTTTAAGTGTATTTTCGCTAAATGGTTGTTTTTATTTTAATTAATATATCAGTTATTTATTTTAATTTATTTACGTTTTAAAATTGGTTTTTGATTTAATTTAATTTATTTGAGGTTGTGTTTTATTTCTTTTAGTTGTTTTGTGGTTTTAATCTTTTTGGCGGTTTGTTTCGTTTTCCCGGAGTGAGGACTGGACCTCATCTCTTTTCACATCTTTTTCCTTTTTTCTCTTTTTCCTTTTTTCTTTTTCCCTTATTTTCTTTTTTTCCTTCTTTTTCTTTTTTTTTTCTTTTTTTTCTTTTCTCTCTTCTCTCTCCCCGATCCGGAACCCCCCGGTGCTCTCTCTCTCTCTCTCTCTCTCTCTCTCTCTCTCTCTCTCTCTCTCTCTCTCTCTCTCTCTCTCCTCCCTCTCCCTCACGCCGGCGTCCTCTTCTCCAGCCCCTACCGCCGCCGTCCGGCCACCGTTCGGCCTCCCACCGGTCTCATTCTCTTCCTCTCCCTCCGGTGCACCACCCCTCTAAAGCCCACCCCCAACCGGCCGGCTGTTTGGCCGGAAAAGCTCCAAGAAGGGCGCACGGATTTTGCTCCGATCCGCCGCCGTCGCTCCACCTCCGGCCACCATTTCTTCACCACTTCATCACCGACTCCTTGCCGTCCTAACCCACCCATTTCCGGCCTCCAACGACCACCGGAACAGCTTCTACGAGCTTAGTTTCCGTTTTGGGTAATCCGGCCATTTCCGGCGATTCCGCCGCCACCCACGGCCAACCACCACTTCCAATAGCTTCACAACCATCCCTAGACCATTCCCTATCAATCTCGTGTCCTAGTTTGTCCCCGTTCAAAAGTGGGTTTTTCAAACCCACGGCCACAGTGAATTTTCACTGTGACGTTGCTGTTTTTCCACCGTTTGCAACGCCGCTTATTTTCTAAAATTGCCATATAGCGCTGTAAGTATTTTCCAAACCCTATTTTCAGATTTTAATATATATTGCTCATTCAATTATTTACTGTTGTTGGTTGTTGATTCCGGACTGAGTCCGAGGAGTTTCGGGGGTCGGATGGATGGAGGACGGAGTTGCCTGTTTATGTGACTTATGTTTGTTGGATTATTTTATTATGCATTGTTATGGCATTACATGGTGCATGCACGTGTGTTTGTGGATTTATGTGAAAAGCCTGTGTTTTGGCGTAAGTGTATTGCGGGTGCGTGTGTATCACGAGCCCAAGCCGGGATGGGTTATTATCTCGGTGGAGCTCCTCTGGTCACTCGGGAGCGGAATAAACTGAGTGATGTCCCCTGAGTTGTTGAGAGAGATGACGGGAGCGGGGCTAGGGGATGCTTGGCTACGAACGCGCCGGGCGCGGAACCGGGCATCGCCCTACTCACCAACTCCGTGGCCCTTCGCTGGCGAGGGCTAGAGGATGCTTGGCTACGCACGTGCGGGGCGCGGAACTGGGCATCGCTCGTTAGGTGTCACATGCGTGGTGGTACTCTACGGTGTGACACTGGAGCCAGGGTGTGCGGATGACCCCTAGGGGAGGTCATGGTGCATACGGTTAAAATTGGATAATGGTTTATGAGGCCAAATGGGACTTTTGGCGTGGGCCGGATGGAGTTCTGGCGAGATATTGGGCCAGATGGACTTCTGGCGAGATATTGGGCCAAATAGACTTTTGGCGGCCAAATGTGACTTTTGGCGTGTTTTTCGGAAAGGATATGTTTTGGGCCAAATGGGTTTTTGGCGTGTGTGGAAAACTTGTGTTTTATGGGCTTTGTGCATTGGGCATGGTTCATGCATCTTGTTTGAGTTTTATGTGTTTTTATCTGGTAGTGTTTGGATTTTACTTACCTGCGGTACCATTCGTGGTTCCGTAGCTTTTGGTGCAGAGTTAGAGGTCGATGAGGAGGAGGCTGAGCCCGAGGATGCGGCTCCGCCGGGTTGCTGATGCTATCTTTTTATTTGTTAAAACTGTATTTGTGTTTTGTAATATTTCATCTATGTATGTTTTAAACAGCTTGTATTACGTTAAGAAAAATTCTGGTACTTAGTTATGACTTTCGTTATCCGCTGCGTGTTTTCTCTGTACACGTCTGTTGCCTTGCACACACTCGGCACCCGTCGATGGGATGGTGACCCGGGTTGTCACCATCCGGACGTCTCAATTTCCCTGTGTTCGGGCGTGGGGATTTGGGGGCGTCACAGTAGTTATAGTGATTTAATACTAACATATTACATATTAAGCTAACTATACTAATACTATTATAAATTTACAAATATATAATATATTATAATTTATACTATAACTTTTATAATATGTTAATACATTAATATATATACTAGTACTATATATTTTTTTTGATCGGTTATACTAGTACTATATATTATAGTTAATAGTTATACATTAAAGAATTTAGTAATACATTGATACTAAATATATATAGTTATAGACTTATAATAATTTAGTTATTATGAATTTATGATTAGTATAACTAATACTATATAATTATATTAGTATTAGACTACTAGTAATTCAATTTGACTATATTATATTAGTAATATTAGTTATGTTGAATCAGTTAGTTAGTATAACTATATTCTACATTATTAGTATTAATATAAATATTAGTATTAGTTATAACTATATAGCCTATATTATAATTGAGAGTCTTAGACTATATAATAGACTAATAGTATTAGTATAACTATATAAATATATTGTATAGCTATAAATTAGTTTTAATTATAATGATTAGTATAACTATATAATAGTAGACTATTAGTATAACTATATATTAGTATTAGTTATACTGTAATGGTGATTTAGTATTTTATAATTTATATATTATATTTATACTATAACTCTTATAATATATTAATATATACTAGTACTATATATTATAGTTATATATTAAAGAATATAATAATACATTCATACTAAATATATGTAGTTATATTTCTAGTGATTTAGTTATTAACTTATTGTGATTAGTATAACTATATAAGTATTAACTATAATGATTTATATATATTAATTAAATATAAGTATAGTGATAATTAAATTATATTAATTATAGTGATAAATATACTATATAGCGATACATAGTATTAATTATAGTGATCAGTATAACTATATAAATTATATAATAGCATATTAGTATTAATAGTAGACTATTAGTATATGTCACTATAGCTATTGTTAAAATATTATTTATAGTGATTTAGTATAACTATATTAGTATAAGTATAACTATAGTCTATATTAGACTATTAATATTTTTTTATACCATATATAATTATATAATTAATTATATACAACTATTATATAAATAATATATATATTTTTTAATTTTCATTCGGTCTGGTCCCGGTCCAGGCTGGATCTAATTCGGTTCGGTCCAAAAATGACCGGTCCAGTCGGTTTATCCGGTCCGGACCGTCCGATTCTTAGCCCTAGTCCAGTCTAGGGTGGAAAAATCTTGGACCTAATAGGTTCAGTTTGGTCCACAAAATCTCATCAGACTGAACCGAATTCACCCCTAATCACCTTATTACCCAAAAGTAGCCTTAGAGTTTTTAAGCATATATATATTTATATATATATATATATATATTCATAAGATCAAAACTTAAAAAATGACGAAATAGGTGACACTATAATTATTCCGAAGCAAAAAGAGATTCATACCTATCATTCTTTCCATTGGTTAATTGTATGTGTTCATTGTCCCTATCCACTAACTTAGTATCATCCATTTTAGTTTTAGTGAGAGTTGGGACCAAACTTTAACTTGAGTTAATCAAATTGGGAGATGCTTGTGACTTCTCGTTGTGATCTAGATCTCTTTGGTCAGGAAGTATCAAGCTTAGAGGACTGATCTCTATCTTTAACATTAGACTAATGCTTAAGTTCATAATTTGTATCTCACTAAATTGGCGTTTTATAATTTGTATAATAAAAAGAAATAATTTATGAAATAGGTTAAATAAATATATATTTTGAAATGGAATCAATCTATTTACAGGCTTAGCTTACCACATTAAGTTACAATTTAGGACCATAAATGTGGTAATCCAGTTGATACAAGTTGGTATTTCATGGCTTTGAGGTCAGGAGTTCGAATAAGAATACAAGTTGAAACCACTTGTAATAGTAAAGCCTAACCTTTGGGCCTTTGGGCTATGGAATGAGTTTTGGACCAACTAAATACTTTGAAAGTATTGTGGTGACAGACTTTTGGCACAATAGCTATATATGGCTCAAACTGGACATTTTTTAGTAGGGAGGGGCTCCTATGGTCACTGCCAAGGAGGGTTACTACATTGGTCGCCACTGCCTCTCATTTTTTTAAGAAAAAAAAAACCCTTACAATTTAGGACTATTCACCTGACTCAGATTAGCTCGAAAAATTACCATTCTGACTAAAAAAAAATAAAAATTAGTAAATAACTCCGAACCGAACCTATTAACTGAATTTTCAAACCCGAATATAATTTCAAAACATTAGGTTTTTATGCGATTTCCATTTTCCATGCTAATTGACGCCGGCAATCTAGTGGAATTTTCGATTTTAACTCTACTTTGATTCATGACATATCAATCCACAATTGCTAGATTTTTTGCTTGTAACCTACTTTTGTATTGATTCTGACAACCAACAAAAGAATAAGGGTTGATTTAGTTACACATATGAGATAAGAACCGCAAATAGTAATGAAATAATTTATAAATAGTAGTGAAATAGTTTGAATTAAAATGTTTTATGAGATTTTAGAAAATGAGAGAGAAAAAGTTGAATAAAAAAATTATGAAGTTAAAAGAGAGTTAGAATATAATTTTTATTTTGGAATTTGAAAAAATTAATTTATTTTTTATATTTTGTTTGAAAATTTAGAAAAATTATAATGTAATGAAATAGAATAAGATGAGTTGAAAGATTTGTGAAATCAAACCAACGTAAAAAGAAGTTGTACTTGCCTTGCTACTCCCGTAAAAGCATTAGTAATGATCTAGTCATTGCCAGAATCAAAATTGGACTAAAACTAGAGGTTTTGGCTAAATCTAAAGCCATTCAAAATAGTAATCCACATTAGACTATCCATTCCAAAATCAAAATAATAATATAATATTATACATTTTAATAATAACTTTTTTTCATATTTTTCAAATACATGACTCCAATGTTAATTAATGTTCATATTTTGCAAAATGGAAATTAATTTATCTTACCTAAAACTACTATTGAAAAATTTGAAATTGTCTTCACAATCCTATCTAATATATGCACAAAACCATCCAGTGGAATATTTTTTGATAACTTTTTTTTCATATGAAACACAGAATATTAAATAAAACTACATTGAACTATAGAGGATAAAGATACACATAATTGGGTAGAAGAATATACAATAAGAAGTCAGGATGATGGTCTATAGACAAAGTCTCGTGAAGACGAGCCATGGTGGGGACGAAGAAATTAAAAAAAAAAAAAAAATTGGAAATGAACAATGTTGAGCAAAATTTGGAGAAGCTTTTGGAGTTGCTATAGTTCAAAAGTGGAGCTGAAGGCTTTTGACTAGTTCAATTCAGACCATTTCAATAATAGTTAGGCAAAATTTGGAGATGTATTGGCATTTGGCTGCTAGTGCTCCAAGTAAAGTAATAATAAAAGGAAGTTGTACTTTTTTTTTAAGAAACTTCTATATTTTCTTCATAAAATCAAACACTACACAGTTTATATTTTTCCAGATTATTAACAATGAAGTCTGGGACTTTTTCAATCCACACTCTTTCATCATCTAAACTTAATGCTTTCTTTGCTAACTCATGAGCTACTGTGTTCATGGAAGTGCCTCATATAAGTTTCTCCTCAATACTACCTCTACTGAGTGGCATACCACAAATCTATTTGCTTCTTCTTCACTTTTATTGTCTAATAAGATATTTCATACATCCAATCAAGAGCAGAGAAATATATTGGCTAGTTAGGGTCTGTGACCAAAGATTTAAATACCGTATTGTATCGGCCACTACGGCTGGTATATGCCGTACCGGCCACTGGTCCAGTGCAGGTATTATATCTGTTTTATACCGTCTCAAATATCGGCCGATATTTCAGTTTTTACTTTTTTTTTTCAAACTGCAAACTTATTTTTTATCCTAAATTCAGACCAGACTATTTATAATTTATATATATGTATTTATGTATAATTTATTTATATATAGACTATTATTTTAGAATATAATTTATATATTTATATATATAATTTATTCATATATCAACTATTCCGAAATGGTATACAAAAAGATACTAGTATTGAAATATTTTGTTTCAGTATCTTGATTGGTGTGACCTGCGACATGGTATTTAAAATTTTATCTACGATAACCTTGATAATTAAAAAAAAAAAATAGTACATGGCGAGGCCAAGACTTGCAATGATGGAAGAATATCGGACGACAACCACAAATGGAATGTGGTTGTTAGAGAATGTCAGATAAATATCTAACAACCACGTTTGGGAATCGGGTAATTATCTGAATCGAACTGATTACAAGTGGAAACCAAACGGAAATTTCCGTTTCCAACCCATTTTGTTTCGGATCAATCATTTTGGCTCGAGTCGAGTTATAGATTTCAGTTGGATCGGCATCACGGGTTTAACTCTTTATATATATATAATGTATAATGAGTTCACCCTTTCCTTAGTTGAAAGTTTTTAATTATCGTCTTAAGTAGTGTATAATACACCAAACTTATAAATAACATAACTTTTTTATATGTGAGAAATATTTTTTCAATTATTTGTAAAAAAATGCAATACCTCAAAATATGTTCACAGTATATCCTCAAATTGAATGCTACGTTTGTGAAGGAAGGAGAGGATGGGTGTGCCAATTGAATGGCATACGTGTGTGAAGGTGGTCGGACCAATTGTTTTTTATCAAAATCACAATCATCTTTTCAACAGATAGCATTCTTTCTCTACGACCTCATTTTTTATTTTTTATTTTTTGTTTTGATAGTTTCCTATTTATTTGAATTAATTAACGTGGCTTTTATCATTCACACGTGGCTATTGGCTATGGGTTTGATAATAGTTGTCGAACAAGACATACATTATCATCTATATATATATATATATATAATTCATTCACGTCCGTACGTTTTTGTATGGCCATGAAGTTTTTGTAGATGGGGTTTTATTATTATTATTATTATTGTGTCTACGATCCTCTTGTTTTATGTAAAGAAAAAATATAGTTGTAAATATAATTATGTATTAATTTATATATTAATATAATGTGATTGATTAAAAAATAAATTTTATTAAAAATAGTATTAATATAAATTTTAAATATGAATAAATTAATATTAGTATACAAATTAATACGTGACTGTGCTTGTACGTAGCAAAACTCTTATGCAAACTCTCGATTGAATATTGTGTTTTTTTTTTTCTCGACAATAAAAGACAAAAGTGGAAAGCATTTGAGGCTGATATCATTTTATCTTTTCATAATAACAATAATAATAATAATAATTAATATTAATAAACAGATAATTTTAAATATAGTTACAAGATGTGTACGGCATTTTTTCAGAAAAAAGTATTTAAACATTTATTTATATAGATTTTAAATTTATCTATTTTTTAAAAAAAGAGTACACAAAAACTATACACTTTAAAATTATAAATATTATTTCTCTATTATAACATCTTAAAAAATCTGTTTTAATCCATCAAACTTCATGAAAATAAGGCAATTATTATTAAGTTAGCAACTCATGATCATGATTTCTTCTTCTTTTTCTACTTTCTTTCTTGTAATTAGGTTTTCATGTTTATATATATATTTTGTGTATTTAGGCTATGCCTTTTTATGTGTTTTAAATAATTTTTTTTACCTATAAAAAATGATCATAATATAAAAATAATAAAAAAATATAAGATTTATTGCTATAATTACAAGTGTTTTATTATTTAAAAACTTATACGTAAACAGACTATTTACTATTGGAAAGTAAGCCGGGAAGAATATGTTGCGACGGTATTCACAGAGATGGTGATTGCATTTGCACCATTACATTTACCACATAACAATTTGCTTATTTAAAAAGGACGATGCTACTCACACCGCTCCCGGGATCTACCATTAGGCGTAAATATGTTTTTATTTTTATTTTATATATATATTTTTAAATATTTTTTTAAAAAAATAAAAAATTCACAATATTATTAAAATATAATTTCTTAATCATGAAATATAAAAAAATGGTTAGCGGTAGCTTCCAGCAATAACTGGAAACGGTGTGACTATTATATATTTTCCATTTAAAAAAAACCACAAATATATATATATATATATATGTATTTGCTAAATTATAAAAATAGATAAATATGAAGTTTACATAATTTTTTTTAATGATGAATCCCATTTTTTTAAAGGAAAGTATGTAAAACTTATATATCTTAAAATTGTATCTAATATTATTCATATAGGATTATGTTACTTTCACAGAGGAAGGCCACTGAAAGAGTTACCGAATAAGCAAAATATTTTTATCTTTTTTTTTTTGGCTTTCAAACAATTTTTTAAACTTAGTAAATATATTTTAAAAAATGAAAATTATAAACTCATTAAAAAATATTTATTTAATTGTTAAAAAAAATTAAAAAAAAAACTACCTTTTATGTGTTGGAGAAGCATTTCCCTACTCATATATATAATTTTTATAGGAAAAAAAACCAAAAGAAAATAACAGTTCGAATCATTCACGCACCCTTTAAGAGCCAGTCAACTATAAGTGGACCAAATGTAATGATGTTAACATGAAAGGTGAGCCGACGTCGTATCCTTCAAACAACACCCTTCCTCGCCGTCGCTTCATTTTTTGTTTTTTTGTTTTTTTTGGGATAAACCTCGTCTTTGCTCGATTGTCTGTGCGTACTTTTGCTTATTCTTTGTTTGATATGATTAGTTATATTAATATATAACTAATCACATTAATAATTTGGCGTAACCAGATTTGCTACAAAAAGGGGGATCTAAAGCCTCCAACGGTCAACAGAAGCAGCAGCAGTTAGCAGAACAAGAACCCAGAAGCAGCAGAAAAGGTGAAGTAGAGTTCCGGTGGAGCCTTAACCGTAGCCTAGACCAGGATAATGCTATCCTTGTCGCTTCCTATTCCAGCCAATAACACTCTTATTCCCCTTAGACCCAATTCCTCCCGCTCTCGTCGGGCCGGTGCCGAATCACACCCCTTCTCTCCGCTTCCTTATCGTAAACTTCACGGGCCGGTCGAAACAACTACCTTGGCCAAAGTAGCCCTCCGAGAAAATGTCAGAGACGAGGGAAGAGAAGGAAACTCCATATCCGGTGACTCACCGGAGGCAGAGCCTTTACCGGAGGGTTTCCGGGAAGACATGATGCCGAAGCATGTGGCGGTTATCATGGACGGAAATGCGAGGTGGGCCAAGTTGAGGAGTTTACCGGCCTCGGCGGGACACGAGGCTGGTTCACGGTCCCTGCGGGAGCTCGTTGAACTCTGTGCCCACTGGGGGATCCGGGTTCTCACCGTTTTTGCCTTTTCTTACGACAATTGGATTCGGCCCAAGGTCCGTTTGCCTGTGTTTTCTTGGCGATGTTATGAGCAATTATCTTGATTACGAACGTGGATAGAGCTGATTTTAGCTCTCAATAAGCTTAGGAATACTATTCCGACTGAAGTTTTGTTGGTAGTATGAGCTTGGGACTTTTTCCTAGTGCTTTTGTTGCCTTTGAACGTATGAATGGATGGTAGTGATTTTTAGAGTACAAGTTTTAGCAGCGTTTTTATGCGTTTTCATTTTGGTGAGAATGTACACGTGGAACTTTTTTTAATGGCTGCTTTGCTTATAATGCAGGTAGAGGTTGATTTCTTGATGACGTTGTTCGAAAGAGAGATCAAGTCACAACTTCAAAATTTTGTGAGGTAATTGTTACCAACTCTCTCTCTCTCTCTCACACACACACCAGGGAAATTCTCATTTGAGAAATGTTTTAGCCATGACTGATATGTTAGATTGTAAAACTATTTTTATTATAAAGTAGATCCTAACATATTATATAAAGTCATGTCCGTTTACTTTTGTAGGATTTTTTTGTGGTTGTAGCGCTTCTCTTTCCATTTTATTATTTTCTCACTCATTAATTTTGTGTTGCATATTCTTTGCAAAGTTTAGGGGTGATTTCCAAGTGGTAGGTATAGGTTAAGTGATCCATGTGGAGCATGAGTAGCGAAAAAGGAATAGATTTTTGGTGTTGAGTTATTCTTCTGTCATCACCGGAGAGCTGTGATGGGGGTAATATGTAATTTCTGTATTCATTAACAAGTTAGTGTTATGATTAACCTTTTCAATCTAAGAACTTAAGTCAGAGATTATCATATCCCAGTTTGTTGGCCACTTGATGTTTATTCGAATCCAATAAACATCAAGGATGTGATTAGGGTTTGGAGGAACTGCAGAGACAAGAGAATCCTTGTGTTAACGTAAGTGCTTCTGTAAGATGTTAGAATCATGACGGATATGGAATTAGCCAACAGCGAGAGGTTGTAGATTTTATGCTTATAGCTTGTATCATATAAAACACGATATTTTTACTTGATATCTTATGTGTTATGTTAGAGCTCATGTGCATGATTATATGGGGTACAAAGATATGCTACTTTTACTTAATTATGTAAGAGAGGCGTTGATGAAGTTGATTTAACCAAAGCTTTCCTTTACATAAGAAGGAAAAGGCTTACGCAGAACCTATGTTTCTGCCATATCCCAAAACTCATATCCCAGTTACATATGTGTAGTGGAAGACTACAGAATGAGCTATGTTTCTGCCATTTCTTCTCCATTATGGATGCACATACCCTTTTTGCTTTCTGGCTGTGATGTTTTTAAGTTATTCTTGAAAGACCTCTTACTCACAATGCTTGTGTGATGCCTTTTCCATCATAGCCCATCAGGTTTGAATTACCCTGCCCCCAGCAGGTAACTTGGTTGCACGGTGGTTCCTTTTTTCAAGGGGTTCAAAAAATAGAGATGGGATGGCCCCACTTTCCAATTTGTTATTATTTCTCCCCATTCATAGAGTTCTCTAGCATTGTCAAACAATTGGTGTAACTCTTCTGAGTTAGATACAAGCATAAGATAAGAAAATCAGCTACGTTTTTTAACTTATTTTTCTGAGAAAATGAAACAATGGATCTGATTTGGGTTAATTAGCAAAGTATCTTATAGAAAAGAGCTGTAGTAAAAGTGGGAAAAAATTGAACCCATTTGAGTGCAAGACTTCCTGATTTACATCTGTAGTTCTTCGAGTTTCATTCCTCAATCAATTCTGATATCTTATAAATAGGATGAATGCTACTTGATTCATCAATTCTCCTTCAGCGAGTAGTTTGTGATTGTCAGCTGATCGTGTGACATTATTAGTGATGAGCTACGATTATATGTTCCTTATTAATCTATCTTTGTAAGTTCCTTATAGATTTATCATGGGAAAGGGGTTCTGGGTAATCTCCTTTAGAAGCATGAAACTTTGCATATTCCATATTAGCAAGTAAAGCAACCACATGGGATTGTTGGTGTTGGTCCTTTTGGATTCAATATTGAGATAATTGGTTTATCTACTTTTGCTTTTACAGGGAAGGCATTAGAATAAGTGTGATTGGTGATTCATCCAAGCTTCCAAAGTCTCTACAGAAATTGATAAGTGATGCAGAGGAGACCACAAAAGACAATTCTAGACTCCAACTCATTGTGGCAGTTAGCTACAGTGGGAAATATGACATCGTGCAAGCATGCAAAAGTATTGCTAGCAAAGTTAAAGATGGTGTTATTCAACTGGAGGACGTCGGTGAAGGTCTAATTGAACAGGAATTAGAAACAAACTGTACTGAATTTCCCTACCCTGATCTGCTAATTCGAACCAGTGGCGAACAAAGAGTCAGTAACTTCTTGTTGTGGCAGCTGGCCTACACCGAATTTTTCTTTGCGGAAGCACTCTGGCCTGATTTTGGGAAAGCTGAGTTTGTAGAGGCCCTAGAATCATTTCAGCAAAGACAGAGACGCTATGGTGCGCGCCGTTAGTAGGCAGTTGCCAGTTCCAAATGCATTGCATCCAATCCAGAAAGCTCTTACCAAGAGATAAACTTCTGTTCAGATTATTCCATGACTGGGCATTAATTCTACGAATCAATACTAGCTAGTTCAACAGCCACCTAAACCAAATCAAGGTGCTGGATTTACATAAAATAAACAAGCATGTATCACTCTTCTGCTTGGAATGATATATCTCTTAATGCCTAGACAAGGGATGATCTCTTTGGTAAGAAACCCGGGATAATTTTCCATGATAGTAATCAGTATCACTTGAGAAGCATTGTTGTCCACGTGCTCATTTCACAGGGAAACAATGCTTTTACCCTCCTGTCGTAATCCCCAATCAACAGGACCATTTGTAATTGAATTTTCATGTTACAGAGATCTTTCCTCCTGGGTTAGTTATTTTCTGCAGGAGCATGAAGTACCCACAAAAGCAGGGCTAATATTAGTCAAATATTTGCCTAATATTACATCAAAAACAGCTGCATTGGATTAGGCAATCTAAGATGGAATTGGGTTTGAGTTACAGTA
Source organism: Carya illinoinensis (assembly GCF_018687715.1). Lineage (NCBI taxonomy): Eukaryota > Viridiplantae > Streptophyta > Magnoliopsida > Fagales > Juglandaceae > Carya > Carya illinoinensis. The sequence continues at coordinate 9,268,521 of NC_056765.1, forward strand.
TGTAGCACCCGGGGGTCATATTTGGTGAGTTACCGTAGCTTGACCAAATAAGTATTTTACAGTTTTGTCTTCATTCCAACTAACCCTCTCTCTCTCTTCTGAGCCTCGGCTTTCCTTCGCTTTTCTCTCTTGGATGGACTTTGTCTTTGTACCAGTAATTTTTGTTAAAAACCACCCTAAGTGTGAAACTAATCCACTTGCTCGACACCATCTCACACAACACCGTTTTCTATTTTGTTATATTAGGCACCACCCAAATCTCTGTAGCAAATTGCTGCACCGAATTCTTTTAGTCCAAAATCGTAGGTGCACTCTCCTATAAAAGGGAGAGCTTAGTTGTATAGAAGATAGTGTGGGAAAAACAGAGAGAGAGAGGACATGAGAGAGAATTTGTAGAGTTTTGTAATATCGTACAAATTCAGTAAAAGAGATTCCAGTGGACGTAGGCAATTTGCTGAACCACTTAAATATCATCTTGTGTGATTTTGGACAGGCCAGAGGCGCAATTGGTATCAGAGCTCTAGTTTGCGCTATTTAGAAATCAAGTTGATCGAACTCAACTTTTGATAACTCCAGGTTGTTCCTCACGTCGAAACGAATCTGTTGCAGTAAACGAAATCGAAAACCAAGGTTGGATGAGCTTACACGCGCCCCAAGAAGCCGGAGAGTGAGTCCACGCGCCTCACTAGCAGCTGGAGGTTGAAGACGACTGATCCATGCGCTCCCACGCGTAGACACGCTCTCCCACGCGCCAGGAGGTGGAAGATGCATGACTTCCACGTGCTACACACGCTTTCACGCCCCCAAAAAAAGGAAGACGCGTGAAATACATGCGCTCACATGCCTCCATGCACCTAGAAGGTATCTGCGCATGTCATCCATGCGCCCACGCTCTCCCAGTCGCACTGCTGACGCGTGTGCATCTCACGCGCCAGACGATCAGGACCGTTTGTTTTCCAGATCCATTTTGGGCTTGATCTAAGCCATTTGGAGTCCGATTTTAACGATTAAATAGTACTTTCTAACTATTTGGATCATTCCAGACTCATCCGTATCGTTAGAATTTTGTAATTTTTTTGTCTAAATTTTCTAGATTCAAATGGAAAGATCTGGAAGAGATAAGAGTTCTGAAAATGCCAGTAGCTCCGGGCGTCGGTCTACTATGTCAAATGCCAAGTTTGAAATTGAGAAGTTCGATGGAACCAGCAACTTCGTCATGTGGCAATGTGAAGTCATTGACGTTTTGATCCAACAAGAGTTGGATATTGCGTTGGACGAAAGATCAGATGATATGACTGAAAAGGATTGGAGGAAGCTTAATACCCAAGCTTGTAGTACAATCCAGTTATGCCTTACCAAAGAATAGAAGTATTTTGTTATGAGAGAGACAAATGCTAGGGAACTTTAGTAGAAATTGGAGGATAAGTTCATGAAGAAGAGCATTGAGAGCCGTTTGCACTTGAAGAAAAAACTCTTCAGATTCCAATTTCGTGAAGGTATTTGTATGTCTGAACATCTGAATAGTTATAATCAAATTTTTGCTGATTTATTAAACTTGAATATTGAAATCCAAGATGAAGATAAAACTTTACTTTTGTTAAATTCCTTACCTGATATATATATGAGCATTTAATTACTACTCTACTGTATAGGAATAAAAAGATCAATTTTGATGATGTATCTAGTTCTTTAATTAGCAATGAGTACAACAGAAAAGATAAGCATGTACAACTAAATACATCAAGTGAAGTTTTAACAGCAAGAGGGAGACCACCGTCAAGGTATCCTAAAAAGAAGAAATGTTTTCAATCGAAAACCCGAGCCACATCATGTGGTTCATCAATCGGAAGAAAACTCGCCAGAGACAAGTGTTCATTTTGTCGCAACAAATGACACTGGAAGAAGAATTGTCCCAAGCTGAAGGGACAACAACAGAATCAACCCACCACAGCCAATGTCGTGGACATAGATGATGATTCAGATTTTGTCTTGACAAGTTCATCATCCATTTGTCATTCCGATAAATGGATTATGGATTCTGGATGTATCTATCACATGTGTCCCAATCGGGACTGGTTTACTGACTTCACGAAGATTGAGGGTGGAGCAGTACTTATGGGCAATGATAGTGCCTGTAAGACTCAGGGAATAGGTAGCATTCTGTTAAAGCTGCATGATGGCAGCGTCAAGACTCTGACAGAAGTTCGGTACGTTCTGGACTTGGGAAGAATCTCATCTCACTGGGATCTCTGGATTTAAAGGGATTCAGAATCACCATTGAAGACGGAACTCTCAAAGTACTAATGAGAGTTCAGGTGGCTATGAAAGGTTTGAGGCAAGGAAACTTGTACTTCTTGCAAGGAAGTACTGTTGAAGGAAAAACTTCCACATGTTGTGAGAAACTAGATAAGACTGATGTCGACACCACCAATCTTTGGCATACGGGTATGGGACACGCTGGAGAAAAAGTTTTGCAAACACTGGTGAAGCAAGGCTTACTCAAAAGTGCAAAGACTGGTAAACTGTCTTTCTGTGAGCACTGTGCATTGGGGAAGCAGAGGTAGATCAAGTTTGGAACCGCTGTACATAATACACAGGGGATACTTGACTATGTACACTCCGATGTTTGGGGACCTACCTAAAATACATCTTTGGGAGGTAAGCATTGGTTTGTAACTTTTGTAGATAATTATTCTCATCATGTGTGGGTGTATACGATGAAAAATAAAGATAAAGTGCTAAAAATCTTCCTTGATTGGAAGAAAATGATTGAGACTCAGACTAGTAGAAAGATTAAGCGGCTTAGATCTGATAATGGAGGTGAGCATACTTCAGACCCATTTATGAAAGTATGCCGGAGAGAGAGAATTGTCAGACACTTCACAGTACGAGGTACACCGTAGCAGAACGATGTGACAAAACGGATAAATCATACTTTACTAGAGAAAGTGCGATGTATGTTATTGGATGCTGGATTCAGTAAACAATTTTGGGCTGAAGTTGTGATATATGTTTGCCACCTCATCAACCGACTACCCGCAGCTGCCAATGACGGGAAGACATCCACTGAAATGTGGAGAGGTACACATACTACTGATTATAACTCTTTACACGTTTTCGGATGTCCTGCTTACTATCATGCTAAAGAAAGTAAGTTTGATCATAGAGTCAAGAAAACAAAATTCTTAGGCTTTAGTACTGGTGTAAAAGGGTATAAACTCTGGTGCATAGAGTCCAAAAAGGTAATTATCAGTAAAGATGTTACATTCAACAAATCTGAGATGTTTAAGTCACATAAGCATAAAGATTCTAATGAAGGTAGCAATGATGGCGAAACATTAGATGATTCGTAGAATGTGAAATTTATTACTTCAAAGAATTCGGGAAAGCATGGACAAGATAAGATTGATAGTCCAGTCACTCTATGGCTTGAAGCAGTCACTTCGGCAATGGTATAAGCAGTTTGACCGCTTTATGATGGATCTGAAATACACTCGTTGCCAATACGACCACTGTGTGTATTTCAGAAAACTTGCAAATATATCTTTCATTTATTTGCTTTTATATGTAAATGATATGTTAATTGCATGTAAAAGCAAGGAGGAGATAAATTGCTTAAAAACTCAGTTAAGTCATGAGTTTGAAATGAAAGATCTAAGAGAAGTACGAAAAATACTAGGGATGGAGATCAGCAGAGATAGGGTGAAAGGTATAGTTCACCTTACTTAGAAGTAGTATCTGAAAAGAATACTGAAACGCTTCAACATCAACTCGAAGACGAAGCCGGTGAGTACTCCTATGGCCCCATATTTCAAGCTCAGTCATTGTAGTCTCCTAAAGATAATGAAGAGTGGAACTATATGAGAAATGTCCCATATGCAAGTATTGTTGGAAGCTTAATGCATGCCATGGTGTGTATACGACTTGATATCTCCCAGGCCGTTAGCTTAGTTAGTCGCTATATGCATAATCTTGGAAAGGCTTATTGGCATGCAGCTAAGTGGATTCTACGGTATATTTTAGGGACCATAGATATTGATTTAAAGTTCGAGAAAAGTGAAGATATTCTAGTAATTGGATATGTTGACTCAGACTATGCAGGTGATATTGACAAATGCCGATCGACAACTGGATATGTGTTCACTATGGCTGGAGGACTAGTTAGTTGGCGATTAACTTTGCAGTCGACAATTGCACTATCATCCACTGAGGCTGAATATATGGCTGTAACAGAAGCAGTGAAAGAAGCTATTTGGTTCCAGGGATTGGTAACAAATTTGGGCTTTAAGCAGCAAGATGTTACCGTTTGCTGTGACAGTTAAAGTACAATTCATTTGGCCAAGAATCAAGTATATCACTCTCGAACAAAACACATAGATGTCTGATTTCACTTTGTACGTGAAATATTAGAAGAATAGGATATCAAACTTCAAAAGATTGGCACTAAAAATAATCCAGCAGATATGTTGACGAAAGTCGTCACAGGGATCAAGTTCCAACACTGTTTGGACTTGATCAATATTGTATACTGCTGAGCACCTTTGGGTGCATTGGAGCGTATTCGATAGCGGAAGTCTCTCATGTCAAAGAATGAGGTACATTCATATGAAGAATGAATCAGTTTGTAAGCAATCTGGTATGACACACTTAGGTGGAGGGGGTGATTGTTGAAAACCACCCTAAGTGTGAAACCAGTCCACTTGCTTAGCACCATCCCACACAGCACCGTTTTCTATTTTGTTATATTAGGCGCTACCCAAATCTCTGCAGCAAATTGTTGCACCAAATTCCTTTAGTCCTAAATCATAGGTGCTCTCTCCTATAAAAGGGAGAGCTCAGTTGTGTAGAAGATAGTGTGGGAAAAACAAAGAGAAAGAAAGGACGTGAGAGAGAATTTGTAGAGTTTTGTAATCTCGTACAAATTCAGTAAAAGAGGCTCCAGTGGACGTAGGCAATTTGCTGAACCACTTAAATATCGTTTTGTGTGATTTTGGACAGGCCAGAGGCGCAACAATTTTCTCTTTTGTTAACTTGTTTTATTTTATGGTTGATGCTTAATTGTTAGATCGAGTTTCTGTCCTGAACCTAAAACTCGAGTTAAGTTGTCTTTCTCTTGGTCATTGCTTGCTTGTATTGGTTGTTTAACAATCCTGATGTTTTTACTAGAGTTCTGTTTTAGTGGAGATTGAATATTTTTGTTTAATCTTTTTCCTCTATTAATCTCTACACAACCTGTAGAAAGTATCTCCTCACCAATTGTGGCAAGTGATTTTTCCTTGGTTTGCATACTGATTGGTTTGTTTTAGATGTGTTCCTGATTGGTTTCTTGGTTTTCATTCTAAGATGAGTGATTTGTTTTTTATTGGTAATTCTAAGACGAGTGAATTTTGTTTCTTCTCGAACATGATTTTAATTCATTGGTAGTTATATCCAATTTTATATTTTAATTCATTTGTAGATATTTGGTTGGTACTTAAGATTTTTATTTGAAATTTTGAACGAGTTTAATCAAAGATTTTTAGATGTTAGCATTAAATGACTATTGAAAATATGATTGTTTTAACAATAATTTAATTAGAATATGATTATTAATTAACATATGATCGGTAGAATTATAAAAATATGACAAAAATAAATTAGATAAAAAATATTAAATTAATAATAATTTTTTATTATATACAGAGTAGATGGATAATCCAATGTGGGAGTAAGTTTTGAATGGAATAGACGAAAGGGAAAGTATATGGTATTAGCCAAAATTTAACTTTTTGGATTGCTAATCCAATGAGGATTCTTTAAATCAAATACTTGCCTAATATAAATAAGAAACACCAGCATTAATTAAGCAAGTCCAAATGAAATTAGCTTTTATGTTTTTATTTTTTTGATACATTTGGGAGAGGAGGGTTTTGAACTCCAAACCTCCGTTTTGGAGGTTGGGGGTTATGTCAATCAAGCCATGGACCTTTGACAAATGATATTGGCTTTGAGCCATAGTATATCGCACCCTAGAGTCATATTTGGCTTGCTACTGTAGCTCAATCATATCATATTTTATTCTTTTTATTTCGCATGAACAACGGATAGACCCACACTCTATTCTCTCGAATTTCTCTCTTTTCCTTTCCCTTCCCCCCTAAGCCTTTGTTTCACTTGCATTTTCTCTTCATTTTCTCTCTTACACAAATAATTTTCTCTCCATTCATCTTGAATATCATACGGCACTTATCTTTTGGGGGCAAGAATCAACATCAACAATGTCTTTAAAGTGCCTCCTTGTTGCAGCACCACTCATCTTTGGTTTTTGTCCTAGAGTGCCTCCCGTCACATATCTATTTCAACTCGAAACTAGGGTGAAATTCAGGGACTTTGTTTTCCATACTCACTGTGTGATGGTTTTTACTTCTTGTTGGTGATGATTTTGATAAACTAGTGGTTGCCCAGTGTTTGTGGCATAGGTTTATTGTTAGAGGTTGATCAATTTATAGAATTTCACCAACACTGTTAGCTACTGCAAAAAAAGTTCATAAGAAAAATGGTTGGCAAAAGAAAATAGTTGGTTTCAAGAATTGCATATATAATTATTAGATAGAAGAATGGTTGGCAGAATAAGATAGTTAATTTCAAGAATTCTAGATATGATTGATGGATAGAAAGATTGGCAAAAGAAAATAGTTAATTTTAAGAATTGTAGATATAATTGTAAATGGTGTTGATAGATGAGGGCTAACACTATTTGAGTCCTATTAGATCTCTATTGCCAAAGTGGATTAAGGGTGAGGCAAAAATATAGCTTTTGATAGATATATTTATGCCGCAAACTGTCTAAAGACTAAAAGAAGAATAGAAAGGAAAAGGCTAGAAAAGAAGGTTTTGAGAGAGAGAGAAGAGGTAATTGGGAAATTAAAACACTTTTTTAATATATCAAATCACTAAATAATCTGTCTTTTTCACTTTTTGGAGTACAAAAGGTCATTTGTCAACTTTGTGAGTTATGTCATTCATTTGATGGATCTGAACCACTTTCCTCAGTAGCCATTATTGGTCGAAAGTTTATGGACAGGGATGCCTCAAAACTCTTGTATTTTATTATTATCTGTCAATCATTTTAGTATTATATCTATAAATAAGACAAATTAATAATAACTAACATACGAATGTTCGTAATACTAGTTGAAGAGAGAGCTTAACCCAACTATAAGATGCTATACACAAAGCTGCGTATTACAGTAGCTGATTCCCATGCGCTCCAATGGTGTTCAACAGTATCAAATTGGGAAAGTTTGGAGCGAAATGGTTCGCCTCATTGTCATAACAGTTACACAAAATATACATACAGACATACATAAGTGCAAATTCTACTGGATTTGTGAAGACAAATCTATCACTGGCTCTCCACGTAGTAACCATGATGATCTCTAAGCATATTTCGGCTAGTCAACGAAGGTCTCATTGTAACAATTGCAGATTCATTAGCTCCAGCTTTGAGAGCAGCCTTTCCAGCTTCCAAGAACCTCTTGACTGCATCCTCTGCATACCTGTTGGCTTCACCCACTGTCATGCTTTTGCCTATATCTGGGTAAGTTTTCAGGATATAGTCACCATTGAGCTGGGATGCGAGCTGGATCATTTCAACCTGGAATTCTGACAGGCTTGCGTCTTCTTTTGGTCCCCATGGCCTCAATAACCTCTCAACTTCTGGAAGGGTTACTGCATCCATATTCCATGATTTTTCTTATTATTTTCCCAAATAAGCAAGAAAGTAGATAATACCAAATAATGGTAAAATGAGAAAGTGAACTGCATATAAGCTTTAGAATTCATCCTTAGGTTATTCAAGTACAATAAGCAGAGACATGATAGATTATATATCTCCAAATCCGTTCTTATGAGCAAGATGATGGTGGAAGATCCGAGGAGAACTTTCTCCAGACTCACGGTGCCATTAAAAAGGACAGTTCTATACTCAGCAGTACTCCAAAGTTGCTGTGAAAGCTACATCCTCAAAACGGCATAAATTGCCCGTTGTGGCTTGAGGTTTCTCAGACTGGACAGGGTCCAGTCGAAGCAGATGGTAGAAAAGGGAAGATGCAGTTGCATACCCTTCGCTATAGGTACATCACATTCCCCTCCCAACCCACAGACAAAGAAAGAAACAAACAAATGAAGAACATAGCAGGCCCTAAAACACAATAATCAGTATCTAGGTGTGGTACTACAATTAAAGATCTAGATCAATTGGTGACCCAGTAATCAGTATATCAAGAGAGGCAAGTTTCACTATTTGTGCCACAGACTGGCCAAATTTTACATCTTTCCTATCATGAAGTGCAAACTACTTAAACAATGCAGTGAGAATATGATATTAGACAAGAAAAACTCTATTCATCATCCCCACACACCACACTTTATTTATTTATTTATTTTATTTTTTTCTCTTACCAAATGTGTGGTATATGGATGATGAGTAGAAGAATTTAATTAGTTTAAGAAGAATAAAACCAATTTTTTTTTAAAAATAAATAAAAATAAGTGTGATGTGTGGTATGTGGGAATGATGAGTAGCAAAGCTCGACAAGACAAATCTACAAAGAAAAGTACTCTGTAATGGTTAAGAACTCCGGTGCAAACCTGGACAATCATCGCGTGGAGTGTCACGAAGATAAAAGTAGTTCTCAAAAGTACCCGCCCATGTATCCCTCTTAGTCAGGAAGTTTGATTCCAGATTGAAAAGCTTCTTTACAGTTGCAGGGATAGAAGAATGTTCGTATTGTGAATCTGGTGTTGGTCCATCTGGCTCATGAATCACTGCAGTTGGAAAGGCCCGAGGTCAAATAATAGGTGATGGCAAATGACAATACTATGTAAAATTACAAAAAATGCATCCCTAAAAACTAGAATTCCAATACAATGTAAATAGTACAGATTGCACAAAAGCATGGGCATAGTGAAGTAGTCTGTCTTTTGCCTAAATTTGACCCACAAAATTCCTGGGGAAGTAGTTTGTCCTATGGCTTAGGCTTTATCAAAAGGAGTATTGCCAGGGAGAGTCTATGTAATGTGAGGTTTGGAACTAAAATGGATGGGTTAGCCTGTAGAAGGATCTTGCCCAACCCAAAAGGTCATGCACATAGTTAAACGGGTGGGACATCAAGCAGTATGGGGAAGTCTGGAACTGGAAGTAAAAGGGCAGGACTAGCCGGAAGAAGGATCATACCCAACCCCAAAGGTTATACGGATAGTTACATTGCCACATCAAAATGAAAGATAATTCTAGAGAGATGATTCCCACTGCCTTGAATAAGTTGCTGGAAACAGGTTTTTCATATCATAATAGTTATGTAATCAGTCACAAAAGTTCAAAGCTTAACCACAGTGACCTAGCATATCACAACTTTAGATCTGAATCAACCAAAGTAGAAGTATAGGATGCAATTAGGGCACGCCAACACAGGAATCGTTCACAAGATCAACTAAGCATGCAAAGTAACTAAAATCAGCCATAGGAAAGAGTATGTCACAATAAAAAAGCACATCAAAACTAAGGACTCTCTTCAATAAACCAAAACCCAGAAGCAATTAGTTCTGAGCTTCATATTTTTAAAAGGAAAAAGAAAAAACTCACCGGTGCCCTTCTCTATCCACGGCGAGATCAGAAAGGTGGGGACCCGAACGCCTAACCGATCGAACCGGAAGTAAAAGGGGTCGGGCCCAACTATTCCGTCCGGGCTAGGCACGCCGGAGACGGGCGTTGGTACGTGGTCATAGAACCCACCATGCTCGTCGTAAGTAATCAACAAAGCCATCTCGTTCCACTGCGGGCTGTCCCTCAGAGTCTCGTACACCTCCTTCACGAACTTCTGCCCGATCGCCATGTCGTGCGAGGGGTGATCGTCGTTGGCCGGGAACAAGTCCACGTCGAAGTACCTCTGCTCCACCACCACATAGTTGGGAAGCTTACCCTGCTTCGCATGTTGCTTAAACTTCAAGGAATAGCTATGGAAGTTCAAGGTGTGCTTCAGCTTCCTCAAGCTCTTGAAGAAGAGGGTGGCGGGGATGTTTTGGTAATAAATACCAAAGGTCAGGCCGTTTTCGTCCAGAGAGTCAAAGATCGTCTGCTGAGGGAACCCATGGATAAGGTCCTTCCGTACGTTACTCATGGCCCCATGTGAGGTCGCCGAGTGGACGTAGAACCTGTTCGGCTGAGTCGACGCGGGCACCGAAGCGAACCACCGGTCGAACACGGCGAACTCGTTCGCCAACTCGGTGTAAATCGGTAGCACATCCGGTTTGAACCCGCTCATGACGGTTCTTGGCATGGTATCACTCATGTTCGTCGCCTGCTGCACGAACCCGTTCATCAACGGCGACCTCGAGCTGTCGTTGGACCCGAATATCTGCTCCCGAATCGCCTGGAACGAGTGACCAGGATCCGAATCGACGAACAGTGCGTCGCTGGAGACGAATACTTCCGGCGACTCCGGGTCAGAGACTAGAATCCGGTTCGATTCATGTCCAGTCAAACCATCGATTTCGGGCCGAGTAGATTTGAGCCAGCCGAGAACGTGGTCAAAGGAACGATTCTCCATGACCACGACGACTATGGTTTTGATGGGTCCGTCGATTTTGAGTTTCTTCTTGTGTGGCCCAAATTCTAGGGACTGAGAAGAAACTATAAGGTAGAGAAAGAAAAATAAAGAGGTGGGTAATCGCCGGGACGCCATTTCCGGGGGTCGGAAAGGGTTCAGGGAAGGAAGATGTCTCCTTCTCCTTGGGAAAACACAAAGTATCTCTCAAAGGTTGTTGCTTTGCAATTGTACAGCAGGAGAATTATGATTTTGTAACTTTGTTTTTGAACGCTTTGCTACATGCTTCGGGAATAAGGAATTAGAAGACAACAATTGAACCATATGCTTTTTTAATATTTTTAATTTGTTTTTTTTTTCATAATATTATAAATATTTTTGTAAGTTTGTACTCTCTTTTGTCTTTATTATTTCTTCTAATATATAGAACATTATTCCTGTATTAGTGGCTAAGGAAATAGGTAGCCAATTTTGATCTTTGACAGTTCTTCAATTATTTATTTTCTAATTATTTTAATTGAGTTTGTCCTGTCTTTTGTCTTTGTTTTATTCAATTAAATAGGATATTATTATTAAAGTTTTGTGGCTGTGGATGTATCATGTATTAGTTGCTAAGGAAATTAAGTTCCCAGTTTCGACTTTTCTTAAGGATGTTCTTCAACTCTCACATAAGACTTATCGATACTTAGATCCTGAACCACATAAAGGCAGGTTTGGATTAGGACTGTTCATAATTCGGCTCGGACTATAATCCGATTCTGATTTTCGACCCGAATTTGATCAAAGTCGGCACCCAGATTTGAAAAACCGGATTAATCTGATCTGGGTACCAGATTTTAAATACGGAACCCGGATTTAAAACCCGGTACCTGGGTTTTATAAATTAAAAAAAGAAAACCTTACTTCAGTTCTTCTATTCTAGTGCTACCCCCCAGGATTCAGATCTCTCTCTCTCTCTCTCTCTCTCTCTCTCTCTCTCTCTCTCTCTCTCTCTCTCTCTCTCTCTCTCTCTGTGCTTTGTGAAGTGAACTCCTTCACCTCCCTCGCCCAGTTTCCTCTCTCTCTCTCTCTCTCTCTCTCTCATCCCTTCAAGCGCTAGCGTTTTTGTTTTGTTCGGAACTTGAAATTGATCGCGCTGCTCACCGATCATCTTCTTTTGATCGCGCGGTTCACCAAACGGTGGAAGTACTTTCGTTTGCAGCTAAGTTGATTTTGGATTTTTTTTTTAAATATGTTTTCGTTTTTAAAATTATTTCTTTTTGCTCTTGATCCCTTTATTTGGCGTTGATTCGTTGTTTTATTATACCTTGATCTGTTGTTTTTTGTGGTCTCTGTTTGGTTGCTGTGGTGAAAAAGAAAACGCCGAGTAAAAGAAAATAAAGGCAAAAAGGAAAAAAAAAAAGTGCCCGATCTTTGTCACTGGTTTGTATTCGCATCAGCGAGGCGATTCTCTTTTGTTTGCTTATTCTCTTTCCCAAAGTAATTGGGAAATAATATTATTTTTCAATGTTTACCCGTTTTTCTTGATGTCGATCTTGGTCCTCTGGGCTAAATCAGTTGCAGCTAAGTTGTGGAGATAGAAAGATTGTGTATCAAAATGAAAAACTTTACAAAAACCTATCAGTAACAGACGGTGTCTCTCATTCTAGTAAGACTTGATTTATGCAAAGCTAAAAAATACGTAGATATTGTTTTCAAGCCACATAATACTTAATTTTTCTAATTATTTAGGTCCCTGTTAAGATATCATTTATGCTAATGAAGTCACTGTGAAATACGTTTGAACTCTGAATGATAGTTTTGGGGTTTTGAAGTTAGTCTTTATCTAATTGCCATTGATTTTTCTTTGCAATAGTCATTGCGTGTCTTGTATTGAATACTACAATAAGACTTTTCTGAATGATTATTAGAACGCCCTTTTGGCATGCTTGCGTATTTGTTGGTTTATAGAAATTGCATTTTGCCATGCTTTGCATATGAAACTTGCACCAAATGCCATTTGTTTGTTAAGCGGCACATAAGTTTAGTAGTCTTTTTTTTCAACCAAAAGGCAATAGTAACTATCAAAAAGTAACTTTTAACTTAAGTTGCAGCTCAAACCCGGAGAGAAAAACAACCAAAATGAGAAACAGAGTGAAAAGACTTGGTGATTCTCAAGATCAATCTCCCAACTAATATTCTTAGAATGCTTCGTGCGTGTGTTTGGGCTTGTGTTTGTGTTTTTCATAACTTTGGCAAGGAAAATGGGTTGGACCTGGTTGGTATATGGCTTGTTTTTTGGCTTAAATCTGGTCAATCTTCTTATTCAATTGCTTAAGTTTTATATCACTGTTGTTTCTTATATTTTTTTTTACTTGTAATGTCATTATCTTTTGTTCTTGTAGGACATGTCATTCCATTTTTGGCCTGGACACTTTCTTTATCTTTACTATTATTATTATTGTTGTTGCTGTTATTATTATTACTATTATTTTCAATATTTTGAATACTGTACCGGATGTCGTACCGGTCAAGGCACTGGAACGAAATATTTCGGTACCGGTACCGTTTCGGGATAGTCGATATATAAATAAATTATATATATAAATATATATTAATTATATTTCAAAATAATAATTTATATATAAATAAATTATACATAAATACATATATCTATATAAATTATAAATAGTTTAGTCTAAATTGGAGGTAAAAAAATGAATTTGTAGTTTGAAAAAATGGAAAAAAAAAATCGAGACCGAAATACCGGCCGGTAGGGGCCTGTACATAGACCGGTATAGGCCGAAATATCGGCCGGTACGTCCGGTATTTGAATCGGTATGAAATATGTGAATTTCTGTACCGGTCCGGTGGCCGATATGGAATATATTGGCTGGTACGGTACAATTTTAAAAACAATGATTATTTTTGCTTGAAACTTTTAACTTGTAGATAAGTCCAATCCATATGGGTGGGGAAGTTGGAGCATATATTGTAATCAACAAATTGGACTTGGAGGCCAAAAGTGATGGTTATATATCTTTTATGTTTAAGTAGTGGAGTATACGTGTAAGTGTTAATGAGGATGGTGAAAATAGACCTGTCGCAGAAGATCCAAATGGAGCAGTGAAGGAGATCTGGATCTGGCAAAGTATTATAGAAGCTCTTCTGATTGAACTGATGATGATACAATGACTTGTAATTTCTTATTTTGTAATGTAATTAAATACCAAATAATGTAATATGAAGTGGGTTATAAATATTGAATTTCTATTTTTTAGATGCATTTAGTTAAAAAGATAATCAATTTTCTATATATAAAAAAAATATATTTTTCAAATGTAATAAAATATAGGCCTTAGATTAAAACAAAAATGCTTTACAAGAACATCTTTTTTTGAGAAAAAAATTTTATGGTATATAGCCTTTGAAGTGTTTTAAATATATATAAAAAAAAAAAAACTAGGTAAAGGCCGGAACCCGGATTTCCAAGTTGTCAAAATCCGGATTCATTTGAGTTTCGGCCCTGGTCATAACTGGGGTAGATTCGGTCCGAAACTCAGTCCGGATTTGAAATCCGGGTTCCAAGCCAGGTATATCCGAATACCTAGTCCGAAACCCGGATGAACAGTCCTAATTTGGATAAAGAGATTAGAATTTTTAATTTTAAATAAAAGTTTAAAAAATTATTTTTTAATATTATTATTATTTTAAAATTTGAAAAATTGAATTGAGATTTTAAAAAATTAAATTATTTATTATATTTTGTATGAGAATTTTAAAAAAGAACTGATACAGATATAAAAATATTATAAAAAATAAATTTAAAATTGATATAGTTTTATAGAATTCGTTAGATTATTTTATTATAAAAATAATTTTATAATCTGATGTCCTTCGTTAAGCTATATCAATTTATAAGTTTATTTTTATCTAATTCTATTATAATTAAAGTATTTTCTATTTAAAAAAATTAAAATAATAAAATAAAATAAGAATTTAATGTATCATTCAACTTGCCAAACGGACCCAGAATGATAAATGGTCAGTTTCAGTAAAGCATGAATACTGATGCTCCACGTCTGATGCTCACATACATCTCTCTCGTATTTTCTTAGATTTGCAGCATCTTATTGCCACCGTTGATTGATCGATCTTTTACACGACTGTCTTCTTCTTTTGATATGCATCACTTTTAAGATTGTTTCCGTAGTCCGTCAAATTGCTCTACTAACTACTTTAGATGCCCATAACAGTGCAATGTCGAAAATACTTAAGGTGCACCCAATAAAAAAAGGGAAGGGCATAATTTTGCACTAATCATTCATTATGCATTCTTAAAACAATACATGAATAATATAAAATTATATAAATTTTATATGTAGTCATTTTGAATACTTTTAACACACTCTACTAATGTAATTAATTGTATTATTTTTTTAATATAAAATAATTATTTTGACCGATCATATTAATAGAGCATGTCAAAATAATTATATATAACATAATTCTTAAAATTATACCATTCATTTTGATTTCGTACACTTATTTTCCATGACTTGTATTTTTTATTTATTTATTAAGAATTTCGCTTCTACCTACTCTATGCTTTCATTTGAAAATAGCAAAAACATAGTTTTAAATAATATTGGAGTCGAATACACGATTGCAGGAGGCACCATATAAACACCAACTATTGTATCCAGTATCGGCACATGGGACTTGTGCAGTAGGATCGACGAATTTTTAAGATATGAGACCAAACATCCATTGGTACTGCTCTAACGTGTTAAAATGTAATAAAACTAGTAATTTTCTCCTTAACTTTTACAGTAGGGTTTAGCTCTATTTATATACATGGTTCTGACAAAGAATACTTTCAAATAACAGAAAGATTATAGCTAGCAGAAAATATACAATGGTACGCACAGTACATGCTATAATGGGTGATTGGTTGCAGGCAGTTTAGTAGGTGCAGACTTTCTGGAGGATTTTGTTGAGTGCTGTTAGAGCCATACTACATGTTTTTCAAAATTGTCCAATCTACTCTTTCCTGCTAACATAGACCACTCTCCCACATCTCCTTCAATACTCGGGCTCACTCCAACGTCTTCTTCCTCCTCCAGCTCGTCTTCAATTTCTCAGTCTTCCTGTTTTTCCATTGCCCAGAAACACCTTGAACGAATAGCTGCCATGTCAAATGAATTTAATGCACTTATCAGTAATGCCACATGGAATCTTGTCCCTGTTTCTCATGCCACCAACATGATCCCATGTAAGTAGGTTTTTGTACTAAGTACCTTGCTGATGGTACAATCGAATAACAAAAAGTCAGACTAGTGTCTAAGGGATTTTTACAACAATCAGGCATTGACTATAAAGAACCCTTCAGTCAGTTCGTCAAAGCCACCACCATTCGCTTAGTTCTTTCAATTGCAATGTCGAATGGGTGGCCAATTCATCAATATGATGTACAGAATGCATTCCTTCACAGTCGACTCTCTGAAATTGTCTTCATGGCCCAACCTCCTAGCTTCGCCCATCTTCAGTTTCCCACTCATGTGTGCAAGTTTCGGAAAGCCATCTATGGCTTGAAACAGTCGCCCTGAGCTTGGTACTCTCGACTTAGTAAAAAACTAGTGGTTCTTTGGCTTTTACATTTCAATTGATGACTCTTCATTGTTCATTTGAATTTGTGGAACTCACACAGTTTATGTTCTTGTATATGTTGATTATTTACTCATCACTGGCTCTAACATGTCACTCATAACTTATCTTCTCCAAGCCTTGCGGCTAGAATTCCCCAAAACTGATCTTGGCAGTCTCCATTTCTTTTTGGGAATTGAGGCAACTTCCACAAGTGAGGGACTATTGCTTACTCAAGCAAAGTATATTGGAGACTTACTAAACATAACAAATATGGCATTGGCTAAGCCAGTAAAGACTCCTATGTTAACCTCCAAAAAACTAAGTCTTCATGAAGGCCACCTATTTGAAGATCCTTCCCTCTACAGAAATACTATAGGCTCCATGCAATACCTCTCATTTACTAGATCTGACCTTGCCTTTGCCACAAGCCAAGTTAGTCAATACATGTATGAGTCGAGAGTCCCTCATTGGAAAGTTGTGAAAAGAATTTTAAGATATTTCAAGCACACGCCTCTTAAGTTGGCTTATTTTTCTCTAAGTTTGCCACCATGAATCTCACAACATTCATAGACGCAGATTGGGCCGGGTGCATCAATGACAGACGTTCCACAATTGCTTACCTCATTTACTTTGGATCTAATCTCAACTCATGGTCCTCCAAAAAGCAACCAACAATAGCAAGATTATCTACCGAGGCTAAGTTTAAAGCTGTTGCAAACGCCACTGATGAAATAATTTGAGTGCAACATTTATGCCGAGACCTTGGTCTTACACTGACCACAACTCATCTCCTTTACTGTGATAATTTAGGGGCAACCTACTTCTCCTCCAACCCAATATTTCATGTTAGGACAAAGCATGTGAAAATTAATTTCCACTTTGTCAGCGATCAGGTCCTAAATAAATTTCTCATTGTGTCATTTATTTCATGAAAAGATCAATTAGCCGACGTGCTTATGAAGCCACTTTCTACTGCAAGTCTTTGCTTTATTCAATTCAATAGGATATTATTATGAAAGTTTTGTGGCTGTGGATGTATTATGTATTAGTTGCCAAGGAAATTAAGTTCTCAGTTTCTACCTTGCTTAAGGATGTCCTTCAACTCTCACATAAGACTTATTAGCTCTTAGATCCTGCATCATAGGTAGGTTTGGATAATAAAATGAGAATTTTAAATTTTAAATAAAAGTAAAAAATATTAGTTTTTAATATAATTATTGTTTTGAGATTTGAAAAAGTTAAATTGAGATTTGAAAATTTTAAATTTTTTATTATATTTTATGTGAAATTTTAAAAAGAAAACTGTTACAAATATAAAAAGATTATACAAAATAAACTCACAAACTGATGTGGTTTTATATAATCTATTAGATTACTTTTTTATAAAAGTAATTTTACAATCTGATGTATCACATCAAAATATATCAATTTATAATTTTATTTTTATCTAATTTCATTATAATTAAATTATTTTCTATTTAAAAAAATTAAAATAATAAAATAAAATAAGAATTTAATGTATCATTCAACTTGTCAAACGGACCCAGAATGATAAATGGTCAGTTTCAGTAACGCATGAATAGTGATGCTCCACGTCTAATGCTCACATACATCTCTTTCGTATTTTCTTAGATTTGCAGCATCTTATTACGTCAGTTGCCAACATTGATTGATTCATCTTATACACGACTGTCTTCTTCTTTTGATATGCATTAATTTGTTTTTTTTTTTTTTTTTTCATAATATTATAAATATTTTTGTAAGTTTGTACTCTCTTTTGTCTTTATTATTTCTTCTAATACATAACATTATTCCTGTATTAGTGGCTAAGGAAATAAGTAGCCAATTTTGACCTTTGACAGTTCTTCAACATAACTCGTAAAATTATACCATTCATTCTGATTTCGTACACTTATTCTCCATGAATTGTTTGTTTTTTCTTAAAGAATTTCGCTTCTACCTACTCTATGCTTTCATTTGAAAATAGCAAAAACATAGTTTTAAATAATATTGGAGTCGAATACACGATTGCAGGAGGCACCATATACACACCAACTATTGTATCCATTATCGGCACATGGGATTTGTGCAGTAGGATTGACCAATTTTTAAGATATGAGACCAAACATCCATCGGTACTCTTCAATGGTTTATCCATATTCAAAAGTTATCCTACTTTTTATTTATTGAAGAAAAAAATCAGCCGCATTGGATTATTTATATATAAAGTTTAGTAAATTGAAAGTAAAAAGCAAATTTGGCATTTACTATATACCAAGCAAATCTATATTTTATTATTTTTCTTTAACTCTCTTTCATATTTTCAAATCTTATTTCTTTCTCTCTCGTCTCAGAGGGACTCGGACGAGCTAATACTTCCATCTTATTATTTTTCTTTAACTCTCTCTCATATTTTCAGATCTTATTTTTCTATATTGTATACCTTAGCCAATATTTCCATCTTTTTTTTCCCTCTCTCATCTCATATCTTATTTTACTATGTACCAAGAAAATTTGATATAGAGATTTGATGTGAATTATTTATTATTATATAATTATTTATTACTATATTAATAATTAAATTATTAATTAATTATTATTATATAATAAATAGATAGATAATTTAATGTAGAGATTTGATGTAAATAGTCAAAGTCAAATTCATCTTATATTACCTTATTGTTATATAATAAAAAAATGACTATTCTAATATGGAGATTTATGTAAATGAAATAGCTAAAATTTAAATTTATCTTACATTTATCAAAATTGTCCTTTACATATACATAATTCAATAACAATGCTTTAACAATGTAATAAAACTTGTAATTCTCTTCTTAACTTTTACAGTAGGGTTTAGCCTCTATTTATATACATGGTTTTGACAAAGAATATTCTCAAATATCGGAAAGATTATAGCTAGCAAAAAATGTACAATGGCATACACAATTAGTGCTATAATGGGTGGTTGGTTGCGGGCAGCTTAATAAGTGTAGATGTTCTGGGGAATTTTGTCTAGTGCTATTAGAGCCATACTGCATGTTCTTCAAAATTGTCCAATCTACTCTTTCCTTATAACATGGCTCACTTACCCACATCTCCTTCAATACTCAAGCCCATTCTAATGTCTTCTTCCTCCTCTAGCTCTTATGCAACTTCTCAGCCTTCTTTAGCTCCTGTTATGCAGCATGCACGTTCCATCTTGACACGCTCACAGATTGGTTTGGCACGCCCTAGACAATTCACTGATGGCACCATAAATTAGCCACTACCTCAAGCTCACTTAACCACCACTTTAGCCATGCTTGAAAGTCCTTCCTGTTTTACCATTGTCCGAAAACACCCTAAATGGAGAATTGTCATGTCAAAGGAATTTAATGCACTTATCAGTAATGCCACATGGAATCTTGTCCCTGCTTCTCATACCACCAACATCATCCTATGTAAGTGGGTTTTTCGCACTAAGTACCTTGCTGATGGTACAATCGAATGACGAAAAACCAGACTAGTAGCTAAGGGATTTTTACAACAGTTAGACATTGACTTTGAAGAGACCTTCAGTCCGGTTGTCAAAGCCACCACCATCTGCTTAGTCCTTTTGGTTGCAATGTCGAATGGGTGGCCAATTCATCAATATGATGTACACAATGTATTCCTTCATGGCCCACTCTCCGAAACTGTCTTCATGGCCCAGCCTCTTGGCTTTGCCCATCCTTAATTTCCCACTCATATGTGCAAGCTTTAGAAAGCCATCTATGGCTTGACACAGTCGGCCTGAGCTTGGTACTCTTGGCTTAGTCAGAAACTATGGATCTTAACTTTCACATTTCAACTGTTGACTCTTCATTGTTCATTTGTGGAACTAACACAACTTATGCTCTTGTATATGTTGATGATTTACTCATCACTAGCTCCAACATGTCACTCATAATTGATCTTCTCCAAGCCTTGCGGCTAGAATTCCCCATAACTGATCATGATAGTTTCCATTTCTTCTTGGGAAATGAGGCAACTTCCACAAGTGAGGGACTATTGCTTACTCAAATATGGCATCGACTAAGCTAGTAAAGACTCCTATCTCAACCTTTGAAAACTTAAGTCTACATGAGGGCCACCTATTTGAAGATCCTTCCCTCTACAGAAGTACTATAAGCTCTTTGCAATACCTCTCATTTACTAGACTTGACCTTTTCTTTGCCACAAACAAAGTTCGTCAATACATGCATGAGCTGAGAGTCTCTCATTTGAAAGCTGTGAAATGAGTTTTAAGATATCTCAAGCACACCTTTGAAGTTGGCTTATTTTTCTATAAGTCTGCCACCATGAATCTCACTGCATTCACAGACGCAGATTGGGCCAAGTGCATCAATGACAAACATTCCACAAGTGCTTACCTCATTTACTCTGGATCCAATCTCATCTCATGGTCCTCCAAAAAGCAACCAATTATAGCAAGATTATCTATCGAGGTTGAGTTTAAAGTTGTTGCAAACGCCATTGCTGAGATAATTTGGGTGCAACATTTATGCTGAGACCTTGGTCTTACACTAACCACTGCTCCTCTCCCTTACTATGATAATTTAGGGCAAGCTACCTCTCCTCCAACCCAGTATTTCATACTAGGACAAAACATGTGAAAATTGATTTCCACTTTGTTAAGGATTGGGTCCTAAATAAATCCCTCACTATGTTATTTATTTCAAGAAAAGATCAATTAGCCGACATATTTGAACTCAACTGTGTTCAAATATGTGCTTGACGCAATTGCCGCTTGACTTGAGGGGGTCTGTTAGAGCCATACTTGCACATGCAATGCATGCAACCCATGCAACGTCTACCATTGATGATGGAGCACACACAGCTAGCAATGGAAACACTACAGCAGATTTCACACACATGCAGCACTCGATGAAATCCTCCAAAACTTCTGCACCCACTAAGCTGCCTACAACCAACCACCCATTATAGTACGTATTGTGCATGCCATTGTACATTTTATGCTAGTTGTAATCTTTCCATTATTTGAGAATATTCTTTGTTAGAACCATGTATATAAATAGAGGTTAAACCCTACTGTAAGAGTTTAGAGAAATACAAGTTTTATTACATTTTAACAAGTGCTGCCTGTGTGTGAAATCTGCTACAGTGCTTCCTTTGCTAGCTGAGTGTGCTCCATCATCAATGGTAGACGTTGCATGGGTTGCATGCACTGCTTGTGCAAGTATGGCTCTAACATAACACCATACAAACCTACCTAGCTTGGACAAGCAAAGGATGTCCACCTCCCAAAAATACAAAAGAATTTTTATAAATCGAGCCAATTTGCACTAACTTCTTTACTAAGAAGAATGTGATAACATGTGACGTATAAATAAATCGTGTCTTGAATATCTCTTTTCTCAGATCTTGTTAATATCTACTTTTGGCTATGTGCTTTCAATTCGAATTCAAAGTTGCTCTATTTTGACCTTCACGAGTCGTGCTTGCCCCGATTACTGCATCAATGCAACCAAATGTTAATCTGTTATACATGGACGACTAAATAATTAAATATTCAGTCTTATAAATTTACTTTTTTTTGGCTAAGTCCCTTACCAATATATTGATCTGATTCTCATATGCTATGGCAGAACTAAGAAGAATCTTGAAGAGAAGTAATAACGAATGAAAATTATATTTACAAATCATGCATCTTTCGCAATAATGATATTGTAGAATTTAATTTGTAAGACAAATATAATTTTAAATATTTCTTAAAATTTGAAAATTACCATATCTACAGTGTGAAGGAAATTTATCCGGGATCACTTCTTATTTCAAAATGACTAAAGTCTCGTTTAGTTATACAAATTAAATGCTATGATATGAAAATTCTGTAAATAGTAACAAATAATTTGACTTAAATTTTATGAGATTTTAGGAAATGAGATAAAAAGTTAAATAAAAATATTTTAAAATAAAATATTATTGAAATTTTTGTTTTGAAATTTAAAAAAGTTAAATTATTTTTTATATTTTGTTTGGAAATTTGAAAAACTTGTAATAATTAAATAATGATTATATGAAAAAACTAAAAATTTAAAAATTTGATATTAAAAATTGTTTTTGTTTGAATTATATTTGTTGAGATGAGATGTGTTGAGATATCTGTGAAACCAAACTGGGCCTAAATAAACAAGAACTGGTGTACTTATTAAAAAAATAAATACTGGTTCCTTTGGTCAAACAACTACTGAAAAATACCCATGCGTGAAAGACTCAGACAGTCATAAGATTAATGAAAATTGAAAATTGTAAGTGCTACCAACCTGTTCATTTGGACTGCGTGAACTGGAAAAAATGAAGTCCCCCGTTAGCAAGCTCCGGAAGAATCACGAGTCTATGTGCTTTGAGCAAAATTGCCGAAAACATTTGCGAAAGAAACGGATCCCCTGATTCATATATAGGAAGATGTAAATAACAAGCGAAAGAAAGAAAGATCCTCAGTTAGAAACAGATTCTACGTGTAAAGAAAAGAAGATGAGAGCGGATCAACAAAATTCTGGCCCAAACCTGCAATGCAAACGCGATGTCTGCTTCATCTACCCTTAATGTCACTCTTTTCGATTTATCATCTCGAGATTGACCTACTTTGAGAAGCCCCTGCACTTCGAATATTTTGCCTTAGAAATTTATTCATATCTCTTCATTTTCCAAGTAAAATAGGGTATTAGAACTCTAGTGTACAGCCCTACAGCACTGCGTTACAACTTACAAAAGACTAATGAAAAAATAAAGAAAAACTAATAATAGAATATTAAATAGCAGTAAAAAATAATAAATAATAGTAAAAAAATAAGTAAAAAATAATAATAAAATAATAAATAATAATAAATTATTCTAAGAATATTTGAGATATTATTGGTACCCAAACATATCCCAAGATTCCAAACCAGTCCTAAGCGTTACCTGGTCATTTAGAACTCTGCATATGGTTGAAAGTTCCATACTCCCAACAGGTGGGATTAGGGTTGATTTGCAGAAGTCCATGTAAGACCTATTCAGCTGCATTCAGGTAGCGAATTTCAGAAAACAGTTCTGCAGTTTCTATATAGAAATTAAGTCAAGTATATGGTTAGAAAGTGGCAAAGAAGCACACCTCCTCTACAGTTGTATCCTTCTTTCCTCCATGGAAAAGTTTGGCCGCAGAGCAAAGTACAATCTGCAGTCAATAACTTATGCATCTCAAAATAATGTATGGAGCAGGGGAAGTAAATTTAAGAACTGGTTCCATTGCATAAAATCAAATTATCTCATCTCATTTTATATAATCATTATAATTTTTTCAAATTCTTACATAATATAATAAATAATTTAATTTTTTTTAATCTAAAAACAAAACTAATATTAAAAAAATTATATTATAATAATATTTTATTTAATTTTTAATAAATCATCTCGTCTCATCTCATATGGATTGTGTTAGTGAAATACACTGTAATAAAATAAAAAATTACAATAAAATAAAAAATACAAACGATACCAAATTGAACGCACCTCAACAGATTTTGAAGAGTTCAACGTCAGGTTATATAATTTTTTTACTCAAAAAATAATCTATTAAAAAATACCAACAAACTGTGTAACCAAACAACATCCAAGTGAAGCTGAAAACTTTTACCATATATTTGGTGCAGGGCACGTGATAATCTAGTGATTGAATTTATTTTTTCGGGTAATAAACATAACCTTTAATGGTTAGGTTGCGTTTGGACAAATCAATCATAATTTCAATTCCAAAATTTTGAAAAAATTGAAAGCTTGTTTGGATATGCAAATCCAAATTGCATATTCAAATTTTAATACATATCCAAATTTTAAAACACCAAATCCATCCATCCAAATGCACCGTTGGGAGTTTGGAGGGGTTTTTATTTTTAAAGGAAGAGTTTGACGTTAATCAAAAGAAATTCAATAATTTCGATACACTGTCCGCGAGGGTTTCTCAATAATTACAATCTAACGTTTGCGTCAAATTACGCTAATTTGTAAATTTATTTTTATAAGTTTATTTATTTATTTTTTTTGCAAAAAACATTTCTCAATTGTAATTCATAAGCACAGGAGATCATTTTCTTCTCTTCATCATCGATAGGAAAAAGTGGGCAGCTTTTGAAAATTGGAAGCTCTGTGCTGGGATGCTATTTTAACTAGCCCAAATGGACCAGTGGGTTACCTATCGACGTCCTTATAATCAATTACAAAAACCTTTTCAATCTCGGTGCTCATCATCAATTAGCTTTTTAACCTTGCGGCAAAAGGATGCATATGTTGGAAAGATTCTACATCATTCATCAAAATTGGATAAAAAAAACTATGGAATTGTTATATATGATATATATGATACACCATGTTTTCAGCATCTGGTACGCAAGGTTACCTGCTGATGTTGTGGGAGAGATTGTATGGTATCCACTATTGGTGTTCTATACGTCTTTGACAAAGCAACAACCATATGATCAAGCCTCACCTGCGACCAGTTTCGAAACCTCAGAGAGTCAGTAAGGAAAAAAAGTATAAAACAAATAGAAACTGGCAGAGAGCACAGACAAAAATTCGAGTTTTGAGAAAGGATATTTAACTATCTAAAAGACGTCAATAGTTCAGAACTTACAACATCTATTTCCTGTTTTCTTAAAATATCAGCAGCTGTTGTTTGTTGTTCAAATAATGCTTTCTCTACTGTCGACAAATTGAAGTTTCTGCTAGATTTTCTCAGCTCTGCTTCTAGTAGCTCAATTGCACTCCTGCAATAGAGTCTTAACGGTTATAGCCTAAATTTTGAAATTCTTATTGGAG
The DNA here is from genome assembly GCF_018687715.1 of Carya illinoinensis. Lineage (NCBI taxonomy): Eukaryota > Viridiplantae > Streptophyta > Magnoliopsida > Fagales > Juglandaceae > Carya > Carya illinoinensis. The sequence goes on from NC_056765.1 coordinate 9,293,573, forward strand.
ACAATGAAAGCTTATAGGTGTTTTTATTTGTATCACATCATTATTTTTAGTTGCTTTGATGGAGTTAGAACGCCAATATCCATTGTAGTGCTCGGTACCAATTCCTGTGGTGAAACTGTTCGACATGCTCTAATCAGACACAAAAGACTGACATTCCCAACAGTCGAAAAAATAAAAGCTAATTTCTTGCTGGCATCATTCAACTTCACAATGCTACCAAGAATGAATCCTCTATCCATGTCAAGCCCCATGAAACTCAATGGATAATAGATTGAAAAGAAAAAGGTATTCTTTAAGTTTTAAATATACCCAGTAGAACCAGTGTTGCAGAGGATGTTGCCACATCTTGAAGGTGTAATCTCCAATATCAACTTTCATACTTACGGACAACTTTTAACTAGTCAAGCTTTACCACAAAGTATTGAAAGATGTATGAAATTGAATAAATATCCTAAATGGATGTCTTAGAGCTGCTTAGGTTGAGCAGTTTGCTAATGGATTTGCAACTCAACCAAGCAACACTGCTGAATCTAAGTGTGTTATTTTTTTCCTACTACTTCATGAACACAGGAACACAGTCAAGTTCTGACACTCGCATCTACCAATTCATCATATATCATAAAGCACTGACCTGCAAACACAAAGTGCTTTTCGCATATCACCAGAGGCAGCAGCCACTTTCTGCAAATTTTATATAGTCAGTATAAAATGATTTTCTACGCTAACCACAAGGTTAGAATCAGATCCTATACCCTTATGAGAAAGTTATGCATCATCCTTTACGTTGGGCGAGAGGGGGGAGAGAGGGAACTAAAGAGGTCATGCAAAGTGAAACAAAAATTATTTATCAGAACATAGAAAATAAGTGACGGAGAACTCACTCTGGCACAGAGTTCCAATGCTTGCGGTTGAAAGACAAGGTAAGGAAGTGCCTGGTGGAGCAGAGTGACCATAATTACTCATCAATTCCCCGGACAAATCTGTTTTTTTCTACCGGAATCAATGCTATAAGCAAAACTACATGTTTGCTTGAAAGTAAAACGCGAGGGCAGAACTTACCAACAGCCTCTCCTGCAGTATCGTGAGGATCTGATCTTTATCGTAGGCCCGAAAAGTTACTACCATAGGCTTGCCTAGCACCCAAAAAATAAAATGATGGCAGAGCTACCGATGAGTACTAACAGAAGTACAGGTCAGCTGAAATATGTCATTTTCTAAATGTGGCATTTAAAGGATATATTCAGGGGACAATTCAGAAAACTTTGGTTGAAAGAGGTAATCAAGCTAGTATCTATGTCCTCCCCAATATTCAATATTCCCAAGTAGAACAAAGGGAGTTCATTGAGTCTTAGATAAAAGACCATCATTAAAATTGAAAACTTTTGCTGTCTTTAAATAAACTAAAAGAAAGCAAGTATCGAACTAACAGTTCAATGATTGGAGTCTCGGGAGAAAACGATCTGCTAGGTCTATTGCATTAGCTATTCCTGCAAAAGCAAAGATGAAATGAGAAGTTCATGAATGCATGTGAGGCACACAAATTGAGAATCCAATAAATTCAGGAACTTCAAAATAATTTTGCTAGGAACTGTACCAATCAAAATACATCTGGAGAAAGGTAAGGTTGTCAGCAAGAAAAGATCGTGAAGCACAGCCCTGTCTTTAGTAATTAAATAGTCCAACTCATCAGCAATTATCAGCCTGTTTTATAAAACGAACACCCACATGAGTAAAACCATCTATTTGGTGTCGTCCAATCCAGAAACAGGCACGGAAATGACTCAGAAATGTAAATCTTGCACAAATGTGTTATCTCACATCATCTTCATGGCGGAAGACCGCGGCTTTTGAGAATACAAATTCTGGAGCTGTTGCAAAGCAGAGGTAGTAGAGCCGTTGACTTTCTTTCGCGGTTGGGCTTCGCCGAGTATCTGCCAATACAAACAGCAGCTAAGCATGGTTGATGTTTTAATGGCAACCAAATATGTTGTTGATATCAGTACCTTACTGAAAATATCCGATGTTTTTGCTAGAGAAGTACAATTTATGCTTAACACATCCGGCTGCTGATGACCTACCTGTTTGTTAGAGCAACTGATTCAATAGAATGTCATAACTATCAAATAGAGGGGAAGTAAGAGCTTTACCTCTTTAGCCCAATCAACCAGAAGGTGTTTCGCTTTTTCCATTGACAATGATTTCCCGGTCCCTGGACACCCACAAATATATAAATTCCCAGCCTTCTCTTGCTCCACGCATGCCTTACAGAACTCCAAAACCCTCCTCTGCTCATTCTCACGGCACACGACGGTAGATGGTGCCGTCGAAACGTGCAAGGCCTCCTTCACCGCCCTCATCTGCTCCGTATCTGCATCGATCAAAGTAAACGACACGCCGAGAATATAAACAAGCAGGTTCCACCAAAACTAAAACAAACCGGAGAATAAACACATTGAGATGAATTTCAAAAGTTACAATTACCTACCGGATTCCATTTCGAATTTGGAACAAATCTATCAGGCGATTTCTTCACTGGTGATTTCCCAGGATTTTCACTTGAATCTATGACAGCTCTCTGCAAATAATTTTACTCTAATTTAGTTTGCTTCGAATTGAGTATGCATTAACCCACCAAGTATAAGCAAACGCGCTGTTTGTTAGAAGAACGATAAAATTGAAATGAAAAACATCAAACAGTTCGTATATAATCAGAGCATCGTAGAAATCACATTGGAGGGACAATTTGGGCTCGCAGATGTGCATCTGCGAGCCGATTTCCACTTGACCGGTGTGAAAGGCTGGCTATCCTGCGCCGCCGCAGTATCGGATCTGAGTCTTCGTTTCTGAGGAGTAGAGTCGGCGTTAGATCGGGCGATGGCAGGCATGGTTAGGATTAACTGGTTTTGGATTTCGGGTCGTGGATCGGTGGTAAAAGGAAGGAAAAAAACGTGGGGAATAACGAATAAATATAGCGGCTGCGTTTAGCGGGAAAATGTAGCCGTAGGAAACTCATTTCCCGCCAAGGCTTTTAAAAATCCTAAGGACGACGACTCGGATTAACATTAGGATATTTTTTAGATTTTTTTTTTTTCCCAATATCTAGATATATTATACAATTTAAAATTAGAGAGAATCTTAGTTGAAACAAAAAAAGAGATAAATATATTAAATTAATTCTATTTTATTTATTAAATATTTAATGTTGTCCAAAGATTTCCATAAATAACAATAAATATTATAAAACCTGTTTTATTTACTTATTTATTTATTACTTGTACTCTTGTAAAACCTTCCATCTCTAATCTCTTTCTCTATGTAAGTCTTGGAGTCATAAGTAATGTAATCGTTTTGAAAAATAGTAAAATTTATTATTAAAAAATTAATTTTTTTATATAGATATTTTATTTATTTATTTTTTCAAAATGATTATACGATACTTACGCACTCATAATTGCAATTATTATTTCTAATTTAGAAAATTTTCGTAGTAAAAGTTGTAGTACCTCTTGCATTACTTCTTCACTCAAATGGTATAATAATTGAAATTCAGCATTCAAAATCTTAGATATTGATCTCTTTTTTTATTTTTTATTTATTTATAAAAATAGTAGATATTGATATTAAAAAAATATCTCATAAGCTGATTTAAATCAATAACCAATTTTACAATTTATAAACATGTCACATCAAACTATGTCAATATATATCATAATTTATTTTATAATCTTGTTTTGTATAAAATATTTTCTAATAGTAATATTCAAAGATCTTTTTTTTTTTATTCAATATCTCTTGCCTAGTCAATCTTGGAGCATGCTTAGCAACCATGAACTCCACTAAATTTAGAGTATTTAGAGAGTTTTTATTCCCTAAACATTAAAAAAATATGTACAATGTAAAAAAACTTCAAGATTTTTAAAAACACTCAAAAACTAAAAAAAAACATTTCTAAATAATTTTTTTAAAAGAAAAAGAAAAGCAGGAATAGCCACCCGTTATGCATGCATAAAAAAATACTTCTAAAAAAATACTTCAAAGTTATTTATGAAAACAATTCTTCAAAAATTTTACATAGAAATATATTCTCAATCAAATTCTGTTATATACCGTCACTTTTATAGATTTATTGTGCACTCTACTAATGTGATTGGCTAAAACAATTATTTTATAGTAAAAAAACGATGCTGTTAATCACATCAGTAGAGTATATAAAGAATACGTAAAAATAACTACACATAGAAATTTTGTTCTCTCAATAAGTCTCCCCACTTTCATCCTCTTAAAATTAACTTGTACTATTAGTTAATTATAATCATTTATACACTATTCCTGAAAATTCCACCCATCCAAACACCTCCCAATTATGATTTCGGGAACTCAAATTTTGTGTCTAATTAATCTTTCTCACACTCTAAAATAAATTAAAGATTAGGTGGAAAACTCTTAAGAGAATTTAATACAATCACATTATGCAATACTACGAAAATAAACAAATAAAGAGAGTCAATATTTAATTAGAGGCTAAACTTCTTGGATTAAAAGTAACATATATTAACATAATGATAAAATAATATCAATACCTCGTTTGGATACATTTATCTTCCAAACTCACATAAATATAATACTACTGTACTCAATCTTTCGTGTTATCATATTAAGAGTATTGGTAAAAACAAGAATCATATATATAAGTTTCGCACAAGTCTTTTGTAAAAAATAAAAAATAAATAAAAATAGACTATTAAAAAAAGAGTAAATTGGGCGAGACTTATATGTTTAGAATTTGCGTATATCATTATTCTTATATTAATTCTTTATATAATATATATAATTACAGAAACGCTGCTAAGTGCTCCATCTGCTTTTCTTTAAAAAGTAGCCCTCCACTTAGAAGTTGCCACCTCAGCAATTACACTAAACTCACGCTACACTCGTGCTCATGGGATAACTTTCTTTTTGCTTGATTTCTCTTGGACGAACTTGATGATAAAACAGTCGATAAACGAAAAAGAAACGTTGAGCAAAACCAACAATCACCAGACCTCCACCACCAACATCCACTGCTACCAGTCCACCACCGGGTGATGTTGGAGCCGGGTTACACATCCTTGGGGACTTGAGAGTTGCACTGCCATTGCCTTTGGATACAGAGGAGCTGGAAGCGGCCGTCGATTGCTTATTCTCAAGAAAACACTTCCAATTTCACCTCAGCCATCTCATCCTTCTACAAACATAATCATCTCTAAAACCCAAAATCCTAATGAACAAAAATACCAGTCCAAAACTAAATAAATAAATAAACAAAAAAATATATAACAAAACAAATCATAATCACCCAAAACCCTCAAAATCCCGCCTGAGGTAAAGATTTACAAAACCCCACCGCCAAAGACGAAAACAGAACATTATCCAGATCTTACAATCAGTTATCAGATCAAAACCTACAAGTAAGACCAAGAATCGGATAGAAGAGAAGACCAAGAATCTGATAAAAGAGAAAGAATTTAGGATTTCTATGGAAGACCCAACAAATCTTTAAAAAATCAAAACTCCAGGTATTTAAGAAAATCCAAAACTGGTTCGGAAAAACATTAGAAAAAGATAGAAAGTGAAGGGTTGCGAGCTGTGAAGGGGTGGGTTGCGAAGGGCTGTGTTGCGTTCGGCTTTGGGGCTGCGAAGAGGTGGGTTACGAGGGGTTGTCTCTGGACGGGGCTTTGTTACTTAACAAGGGATATTTTTCCATGTAAGTGTTGGTTCACATTAAGTGTGATGGAAAGCTTACGTGGCAGTATATTATTCGCAGGCTATTAAATGAAGATACTTGGACGGACCGGCTTGTAGGATTTCTCATATAATTATATACAAGAACAAAAAAATCATATGTATAACGCTACGTCAAGCAAAAGCTTCCAAACTTTCCAAAGTAGCTAGCAACTTGCCTATAGCTTTGCGATTGACGACGACGTGAAATATAGATTTAATTTGTAGAGACTACTTCGAATGGTGTAGGTGCTCGGACAACTACATCAATCGATATGGTACGTATTATACAAATACATACATACATATATATAAATATATATATATATATTTTCTTGGACTTTGAATGGTCAAGGTGGTAGGAAGAGATGTTGTGGATATAACTTCAATTCAAAGCCACAAATTGCAACAATGGTGGCCCTGATCCATTCTTAGGTCACAATCAGGAGATTAGTGACCATTTGCATGTTGACAAGAACATTTGCCTCTTGTTCTTTGATATTTGCTCATGATCTCTCCAATCTCCATTACAACAAAAATGGCTTATTGCTACGAAATCTTTTACTAGAAAAACTATCAAAACTTGTGGCAAATGACCATACAGTGGCAGAAAAGTCCTGCCCCTCATTTGTAGATAATAAATTGTCAATTTAACTATTATCTTCGGCCATATGAAAATTTGTGGAAAATACCTACTTATTATAGCAATGGGAGTCGCTGCCATAAGTCATTTTTCTTGCCAGAAATACTACAACCCGCCCTTTCAATCTCGATCAGTTAACTCAATTCTCGAAATGCAACCTTGCCACTAATATGCTATTTCATCAATTTAGATTGTAGCTATTGAATACTTATTACACATACCTATTGTAGAAAATGTATTATCTTGGAAACTTATGCCTCCAGAAAAAATAATTCACCGCAACTTTGAAGCCTCACAATAACTTAATTGCGATGCGATTCGATAAATTGAGACTGACTTCAATTAGCTTTTACTACTACTACACAACTATGTAAAAGGTTATTATTGGCAACTATGTCTTCTGGAAAATACTTTTACTGACAATTGGATATCCTCCAATCTAGTATATTGCCGGCTAATTAGTTTTCCTACTTTAGGAATTTATTGATGATTCAACTATGTCAAAAAAAACTATTATTGACCATTATTTTCTCTGCTATAGCTCAATCTTGACAATTTGTTTTACATCTAATTCCGAATACAATGACCTACATTTTATTGATAGAGATTGAAGGGTCTGGATAATGCTTTCTTGCCAAAAAACCTCTATTCCTACGAAACAACTCCATGTACATATTTGCCAGAATTATCTAGCGTAGCAAAAGATGATTTCTTGCTACTTTCCTACCCGACCATTTTGCCACTACTATACAATAATGATAAATATGTAATGACTATACAACGGTGGCCTCAACTAGCTTTTTCTCCATAAATTAATGCTCAATACATAATTAGTAATTTGCAACCTATGCATGTTGCAGCTGATAGATGGCTTTGATATGATCATGCCATCGGTTTTTGAGATGAAAAGTATAAAACCAAAATGTCAACATTGTTACTATAGATCAACTTGATATCTTCCCCCCTTAGTGCATTTCCAAAATAAATAGGAGAAATCAAGTAGACACAAATATTTGATTACCCTACCAACTCACAAACAAGGCACATCGAAATGAACACATCTATTTTATATATCACTTAGTTCTCTATTAAACATCTTTTGCATCCAAATGCACCATGTTCAGTTAGTCAATATCCAACCAACATAAACCACAAATTGCACATGATCATATCAACACATATGACTCAAAATTTTCATCTCAAATTCAAAATTCTCATCTCATCATTACAACTTTCCCAAATCTCCATACAAAATATAATAAATAATTTAACTTTTTCTTAACTTTTTTAAATTTCAAAATAATAATAATATTAAAATATAATATTTTAATATTTCATCTTAAACTCAAAATTTTCATCCCACTTACCAAGCAGAACTTAATCAGCAAATCTAGTCTCATTAATTACATGCTTCCCATAGTTGGCATCCTCTTCAATCTGACATGCCCAATCAATATACATAAAAAAAATATATTCACATATGAGTCCCATTTCTATGTCCCAAAACAGAACTATTATAGATCAATATATATAGCATGGTTTCTAATCTCTTCCTTAGTCAAAGGTACCTGTGGGGATCCTGGCTAAAAAAAAAAAAAACCCACCTCCAATTGTCCACATCATGTCAAGGTTGGCCTCATTGTGTCTTCATCAATACAATTCTTTCAAATCTCCTCTTGCTGCCAGGCTTCATACACCCTGCACATATATTTTGAGTTAAAGTCGTGAAAATCCATTTTTTTAGGGTTGAGTTGCTTCCAAAATAGCAAAGCTAATAAATTACCAATATTATGACAATCTTGGACACTTACTATTCATATCCCATCATGCAACTGACTCTACTCTCAGCCACCAATTGCATGTATTTTTATCCAACCATGCAAACTGTTTAGTTAATCTAAAGTAGGGATAGTTTGAGTGGATATCCAACTGTCAGGAATATATACCTTTGAGCACATATATTTTGAGTTATCTTTATGGAAATCCAACATTTTTACCTATGAGTTACTTCCCAAATAGTAGGGCTGATAAATGACCAATATCATGCCAATCTTTGATGCTTATTAACTACCTATCCCATCATTCAAGTGACTATACTCTCAGCCACCAATTGCTTATATTTTGATTCAATCATGCAAATTATTTATTTAATCTAAAGTAAGGAGAGTTTGAGTGAATATCCAAATTCACCATAAATGAGCATATGATAGTGTTAAATGGGGGAAAAAAAGTGAATTAAGACTCAATCAGCAATATTAACCTCTAGAAGAGTGTGAAAATTGCATACCTAACTTAAGGTTTTCTGCACCAACATGGCAGCAAGTACTGCCATTGTTAACCTCTATAAGACTGACTGTTAAAAGAGACAAACTTCTAAACTGTCGCCATATCCATACAGGTGCACAGTTAAAATTACCAAAATATATTACTCCTTATCACACCTTACTTGTTTCTTCAACCAGAACTTTCCAAAAAGTAAAAGTTGGGCAACCAAAAAACCAAATACCCACGATGCCTAGGCATCCATGTGAGTCTCCTGATGAGACTTTTTTTGATTGCATTCCAGGTTAGTTACACGATTGTTCATTGATTTCTCATAGTCTTTAAATAGATTCTTGAAATCCAATAACTCAGCTCTTAGTAACTCTAACCCACTCTTGTACAAATTTGTTTCATTCTTGTTCCTCTTATTCTCTTCAACAATGTGAAGATAGTTCATATTTTTGCGCAATGCAATCGAAGGTTTAGGTATAATTGAGTGGCCAAGACCTATTGCATAGCCTGATCTATCTTCTAAAACCTCCTTAAAAGCTGCTTTGCACTTCTCATTGACCTTTATTATATTCACCTCAGTCTCATCCAATCGCTCAAGCATTAGTTTCTACATTCATGGAGTGTTGAACACCATTAATGCAAGCATGTGAAGGCTTTTAACAATTCAAAATACACTCAACATATACTAAGTTCGACTTACGTAGTTGTGTTTTGCTGTGTCAGTGATAAAGCAACCTTTCTTTCTTGACCAATGCACTTCTTTGTAATACTGTATCAAGTTCGGGGTCTTGTTCGTTTTGGACCATTGACACATTTATTAGTTAACAAGAATCACATTCATAAGAAAGTATATGTAGATGAATGGGAAAAACAAGGTAAACTAACTATTTCCTCCAAAATTCTAACGAATGGCTTTCTCCCTCCTGTATGGTTCACCTTTTGTTTCTGCCTATTTCTCTGGTTCTTCTTTGACATTTTCTGTGGATATTGACAAGCAAAGTTTAATTATATATATATAAGATCAAACTATACATTGAAAGCAGTAGCAAGCAAGAATCTACACAGATTTTAGTTTATATATAAAGCACATAGTATTTTACTTAGTTGACTTTATTCATGCAATTTTAATTAAGGATGGGTATAACTTATAACGCATTAATAATATGTCATGATTACACTACTGTCAACTACAATAGTAAGCAAAAATCTGAAACCTAATAGTTTGCTTCTACATGTCAAAAGTATTCAATTCCCAACAATTTACACTATTTTTAACACAAAAAAAAAAGGATAATTTGTACCACTTGCCATATTACACAAGATTAACCTATACACATACCAACAAGAAGTCAAAAATCCCTTCTGTCTGAGTGCAAGTTGCATGCCAAATGTATTACTATGTAGAACACACACTTTGTTTTTATTTTGTTTTAAGAGCTATGCAACTTGTAACACATTAATATTATAAGTGATTAAACTTCACACACCCACGCTCTAGGATGCAAAAATTTGGTATGACTGTGTTTTGTACCATGCCAACAGTATTAACTTATCACATGCTGTACTATTTTAACACAGTTGTATGCAACTTCAACACTTGTCATATCCAGTAAATCAAATTAAACACCAAATAATTGTACTAGCACCCAAAATCAAGTCATTTGATTTTGAATCATGCCAAAAGTATTTAACTTAGAATACTTTTCCATTTCTTTAATCATTCAAGGGGGTGTAAGTTATAACACATTATAGGATATACCTTGAAGCTTTCGCTTGACCTCATTGCACATAAGTGTTCCCATATGGGCTTCTCCACCCATGATGTCTCACCAGAAAGTGTTACTTCGTGCGACGCATACCCCAGGTATTGCTTTCGTAGTAAATAGTGAAATGCATTATATTTTTGGCAACTACGTTTGTCACACATTCACGATGGAAACTTTGTGACCAATCTAATATAAAGTCAGCTTACGATAACAAATTCTCAAAGCATTTAACTTAAACTCACATTGTGTTGACAAGACAGTTGATAGGATGAGAAAAAAAAAATTACAAAAAAAAGGGCTCAAACACAGTACTATACATTGTCTTATCTTAACACGATCAAAGAGCTTTTCTTTCTCCTCTTTTGGCACAACTTTCCAGCTTGCATGGCTCATGTTTGCATGAAATCTCAAAATCATGGTCACCCATCCAAAAAATATGTTGTAATTTTTGCACGATGGACCTCTTTGTCCATTCTTAATATTCAGGGGTATGAGACCAAATTTTCTAACTCTCTCAAACAATGTATCTTTTGCTAGCCCTTGACCGCATTTTCGGGGAGGTGCATCAGTAACTTTTATCCACCAATAATTTTATATCAATTATTAATTTGTATTATAAGTAAAACAAACACTACAAAGAAGTTTAGTGAAAATACTCAACTTACGTGCTTTGCTAACAATCTTTGAATCAGGATTTGCTTCATCCTTAGCCTCCTCTATACCCGCATTTGGAGGTTGAGTGGAATCATTTGATATTGTGTCCTGTTCCGTATCACGCAACCATAGTGGCCCATGATGTACCCTTCTTGGAACTAGAGCTGAGACATGCCCTTCGCGTCCATATCGTCTAGGGAGCCTTCCTTTTACCCATCTCACCATTGTCTTAGTTTTTGAAATGTCAATCCTACTAATACACCAAAATATAAGTGAGTTATCAAAATCATTTTCCTGTTTTCATGATTAAGTATAGAGTATAACCCTATACAAATTTCTTAACATGTCTGATATGCATTATAAAAGGATTGAAGTTGAATGCTGCATGAGCTGAACCTGTCAGATTCCCCCCTCACTACAAACTGCTAAAAAAACTGTGTATTCCAGTCTAGATATGTCAATATGAAAAATAATAATGGATACTCTTTAATACTAAGAATAGCCTGAGGCTACCCCATTGAATACATCTTAGTCCAATTATGTAAAAGAAAAATGTAGTACATTTGAGTTGTACCAACGGGGTAAGAGACAATAAATCCATGCATAACCCAGCATATACTTTAACTAAATCTAGGAATTATGTAACTTTGGGTAAAATAGAACACAAGAAAAAAAAATGAGCAACTATGATGCCTCAGCAATTGCCCAAATATTGTATCTCATTTTTGCATGCATTGGTGAATAGGACAACAAATCAAAATTGTCATGTAGCAACTTTTATACACCAACATACTCTCAACCCAATGACTTATGTGAGGAGAAATAGATAGTAACATAATGTTAATCTTTGTCATCAAGCTAGCTCTAAGTAACGCATCAGTTTAAGTGTAGTATGCCCAAAGTGAACAAAAATAATGGGGTGCTCGTCACTGAGATGCCTCAGCAATTGCATCACAGATTTTGAAGCTTGATATAGCCATGTGTTATAAAAATATGTCACAATGTGGAGAAATATCAACATATTCATATGGGAGCCAAACATCAAGCACAATAGATGGGTAAAGAAGTCTACTTTTAAATCCCAGTCATAAAGTAGTAGGTTAAATTATAACCCATGTTTGGAAGGGCACAAGAGTACAGTCCATGCCCAAATAATGCATCACAACTTTGCACGAATGTGTGAGTGTTAAAAAATATATTTTTAACACTACATGATTGAAATTCAACAACATTTATCAGATCAGTAACTTTATTGAAATAGTTGAAATAGAGAGCGACATAATGTGCTCCCTTGCACACAAGTTATCTCTAGGTAAGCCTAGACTTTAAGCAACCCTGCAAAAAAAAAAAAAAAAAACAAAATTGAGTTTAAAAGCTGTGATGCCCTAGCAATTGCATCACAACTTTGGCTGCATGGCTGAGTATTAAAAAAAAAAGACATTTTTAACCCATCTTGGGTTAAATACAGCAACATTTATCAGATCATTGACTTCATTAACGAGAAATAGAGAGTGACATAATGTTAAATCCTAGGTGAGCCAAGACTTGAAGTAACCCTGCAACAAAAAAAAAAAAAAAACAGAATATATGGAGTTCAAGAGATGCGATGCCTCAGCTCTTGCATCATAGCATTGCATGCATGCGTAAGTAGGAAAAAACAAATGAAAAAAAAAATAATCTTTGCTTGAGAGAAATGTGTTGACAATATTAACACTAGTATAACCCTAGAGTAAGAAGTATGCATTACTTACATTCAGAGCAATTAAGAAAAACTCAGAAATAGAAATGAGAGTGAGAATAGTACCCCTAGAACAACTATGTGAGAGAGAGAGAGAGAGAGAGAGAGAGAGAGAGAGAGAGCAAAAGGAGAGAAGGCAAACTGGGTACCCCAAGCTCTTCGTGGATGAAAGTAGAAGAATCTGCTTCTCTATCTGCTTTCTTTATCACAAGTATAGTGGAAACCAGCTTTATTTGTTAGTCGAATCTTAACTTTTCTGACTTGGCTGGCTTCACATTTGGCCTTTCTCCTGTCTCACAAACAGTTAGGTGCCCCCTCTCTCTGCTATGTGAGCAAAGTGATACAAAAGTTAGAACAACTTTTGTGATTTGAAGCAATTGGGTACGGGCTCCTAGGTGTTGGTAGGAGAAAGACAGATTTTGAGTAACCTGATTTTGAATACCTTTTACAAACCTACACTTTGCACCCCCCGCCTGTTTTTGGTCTCTTACCCCACTTTAATTATCATCCATTTTTTAATTCATCATCCCCTATTTGCTTTGGCATATATAACATGAAATATTTAGTTTTTTTTTTCCCATTTAGTGTATAAAAAATAAGTGTTAAGATTGGTCAATATTTGTTTATGTGAAAGTAAAATATTCTGAAACCTATTACCGCATAGAAATCCAATACAAGTGGCAGATTTTTTTTTTTTATAGAGCAATATAGGTGTCATCTTAAAAAGTAGACAGTTATATAATCAGCATTGCAAGAGTCACCATTATGTGAAGTGGGATTCGTTGCAAAGTAACTAAATGTAGTTTTCTTGATATATACTCAAAGCTGCACCATACATATAGAAGCAATAATAATGACAGTCTATTGAATTGCTTAATTTGTATTGATTTATCCGTCTAAACCCCCCTCGATAGGCATTGAAACATCACAAATGTTTTCTTAATTCATTTAGTCATGCGATATTTATGGCAAGATTTGTCTATCAATTTTTAGTCTAATATATGATCACATTTCTTCACTATACATTGTTAAGCTGAATAAGTGATATTAGTCCATATTGGTTTTGTATGGAAGTCAAGTATAGAACATTTATTATTTTTGTATCTGCATATAACTCATATATTCAATCAAATGGAGCCTTTTGTGTAATATAAGTTGTTCTCAAGCCTTCATATATTACGTCGCCCCCATCAATTCAGCCAATTAATTGGTCCACAATTTCAATTATCCCATTTACTTGGATTTGAGTTTATTGAATTGATAAGAAATACCTAATGGCAGTGCATTACTTCATACTTTTTGGAGGATTGACATGGATGTTTGACGGACTTTACGTATATTTTTTGGCAGTATGTTATATTCATTGAGTGTATACGAAGGCCCTGAAAAGTAAGTAACCTGATTGTTGTAAAATGAAGTAGCCGGATTAGTTGAATTTCTTGATACTTGTCAATCCATTTTTAACTTATGAGAATCACGTCAAAGAACAAGGAAGTGAATTTGAAGAGTGAAGATAAACCTGAATCAGCAGATCACGTATGCTAGGGCCCTACCAACAGGATCAACACAAGGTAGTGCCCTAGCTATCTAAACTTGACAAAGAAGCAAATAGGAGTCTTTAGTCTAGAATATTGACTACAAATTAGCCCAAACTACATACATTATTTGATCTTAACTATTGTATTTGATATGAAAACTTCACCATAACTCAATCACATAAGGATCAAATTCACGTGCAAAATTTTAACAAAATCAAACACACTTCAAGTTGGCTTTTTATTGATATGGGCTATCAAAATAGAGAAGTTCTAAGAAGTGAAATACCACTCCAACATATGACATATTGAAGAGCACCTTTATTGACTCTGTAATAGCTATCTTAGCTGTTGGAAGGAGTTCATGTGCAACTCGCAATTCCCAATAAAAATTTTAAAAGTTGGCTTGAATTTCTATTTTATGCTCTGTTTCTGGATATCATAGAGACTAAAGTAAATTTTATAATCAAGCAAGATCAACATATAGTGTAAAAGTATTTATGCTTTGTTTTCATAAAAAAGAAAATTCAAAGTGGCAGTGAATATGTGATCCCGAAGATGCTTTTAGTGATTATTTCCTCCTAGATAATCTTCTTAAATGCATCTCCTCCTCATTGTTGAGCTAGCAATTCACCTAGGAATATATACATTAACAGATTCCTAACATAAGTAAATTTGTAAATTGTGCATACTTGTATGGGGCAAAGCAAATGCAACATTTAACTGATACAATGACTAACAACATAACAAGCAGTCTCCAAAAGGAATCACATTTATCTTAGTTTCTTAATCAAAGAAAGAGGAGTACAATAATATAGCCTAAAGACGCACAAATATTGATACATAAAGATGCATAGATGAGAATTCTTACAGTCCATGAAGGAAAGGTCAAACCTTCGTTCTAATACTTCGATCAACACCCTTCATTTGAGCATAACGAATAAGATTTTCAACATGAGTAATAAGATCTTCACAACAGTAAGGAGGATATGAATACTGCTATCCGATGTCTATGCAAGTCAGACAATGGACATTGACTCAAGTTGGTAGTGGATGACGTTACACTAAAATATCATTATGCAAAAGCCCATTTACCATATTCAACACTCACAATCGTCACAATACATACATATTTATAGTGAAAATAAGTCAATCAATCCTACAATCATGAACTCTGTAAAAGTGATGTGAAAAAAAAAACTTGTATGTCCAAGATATAAATAATCAGGGTTTTGTTGCTTCGCTAACCAAAAGAAATATTATGCCTTATTTTTAGATCTTAAACATAGTGATACCATCATCATCGTGTTATTAATGTATGTACATTAATAAAGAAGTCAACATGTGATGTGAAAAAATCAAATAATAACATGATTAGTTAGGGCATACCATAATCTAAATTTGAAGTAACATCATTGGTGTAAAATGCAATACTGTCTTTCCCACTGGTGTTGTCGCTATTAGCATTTGCATTGTCAATTCTTAGCTCATTATCAATGCCATCATCCTCAAGGTAGGCCTCGTGGTCAGGTAGTTCAGATGTTTGTTGTTCTAATATGGTTGAAGGGTCAATCAGTAATGGTTCTTCATCTATCATGTTCAATAGATTCATCAAGTTTGGGTCACTGCATTGGGCACACGGCACGTTTTTGACAATGTTTTTATCTTCCTGGAAAGTGTTATCTTCAACCGACGACACTAAAAGAATGTTGTATACATTTCTATTCGTTATCTTATGGACCACATACCAACTACCTGCCACACTAATATCTTTTAAGTAAAATACCTGTTGAGCTTGGTAGGTAAGAGCAAAAGGCTCATCTTTATACCATGTTCTAGAAGTGTTTAGGCTAGTTAGATGGTCGCCAATGCGAATCCCTCTTCGCTTATCACCAACATCTTACTAATCAAATTGAAATAAATACACCTTACGCCAACCCATGTATCGTAATCCTATAATATCATTTAACACCCCATAGAAGTCAACGGGATTTGATTGATGTTCATCATGGACAACCACACCTCTATTTTGAGTTTGTCGGTGCCTCTCATGATCTTTTATTTGAAACCTAATTCCATTCATTATGCACCCAACGTACGATGCAACTCACTTATTGGGACCACATGCAAGTGCATATATTTCATCTTGAACACTGGTTGGATCCATCGCATGCTTCTCTCGAATCTATTGTCTAATCAAACAACAAAACCAATCAAATAACAAAAGAGCTAGAACATCTTGCTCTTTTATATATATATATATATTTAGATTTTTATTTTTATTTTTTAGTAAAGTTTCTCTTCTTTTATGTCAGATTCAAATGTCATGTACACCAATCAAAGTACATATTGAAAATATTGTATCAATCAAGAGAAATATGTACACTTTTCTTGAACCACCTAGAGAATTGAGCCTGGTGCCTGGACACAGTGTTGGTTATGACTTCCCTTGTAATCATGTTATAATACTCACTGCAAGACAAAGTCTTATTTTACACGGTGTAAAATGTATTAGATGAGTACTCCAGTAACTAAAAAGATTAACCACTGCTCAAGGTAATACTCAATCTCGCCACAATTATTGAACACATACCAGTGGACTCTTGCAAATAATTTTTTGGCTAACATGCGAATGTTGGCAACTTCGAGCGGACATACCTTTTGTGAGAATACAGATAAAAATTCTTCATTAGGCTGTTATGGAATGTTTGAGTTTCTTTCAACCTGTTGATATCTGGTCTCAATGTCAATGAGATACATGGAGCAAAACGTCAAACACTCTACATGAACATATGCTTTAGTAATTGAGCCTTCGGGGCAGGCTTTGTTCCAGATGTAATGCTTGAACTTCCCCAGGTACCTCTCAAAAGGATACACCCACCTGTACTGCATTGGTCTAGCAAGTAATGCCTCATCCAGTAAATGAATTGTGAGGTGCAGTATTATATCAAAAAATACAGGTAGAAATTTCATCTCAAGTTTACATAGGATGATAGAAATATCTACCTGAAGCCGAAGCAATGATTCATAAGTCAATGTTCGAGCGCACAATTCTTTAAAAAATGTGCTTAACTTGGTCAAAACTAGTCGGATGTCGGGCCGCAGATAACCACCAATCACGATCGAAAGCAACCATTGCAGGAAAATGTGGCAATCATGACTTTTTATTCCTTAAATTTTACCTTCACAAATATTCACACACAGAGCAATATTAGAGGCAAAGTCATCTAGAAATGTAACTTGTGACACTCACTCACAAAAGGATATTCTCTCATTATGGTTTATGGTGTAACATACAAGACTCATCCAGCAACAATCACCATTCGGACGTAAGTGTATTTCTTTCCTCAGTCCAAGATGTTCCAAATCCTTGTGCACACTTGCAGTGTCCTTACTCTTTCCATCAATACTCAACAAGGTACCCAAGGAAGCATGAAGACATCGATATTATTTCCTGGTGATTTAGGACTAGGTATCAAACATGTCAACATAAAGTATGGGTCTTTCATGCAAGACCAAGGTGGCAAGTTGTAAGGCAGAAGTATTACTGACCATTTACTATAGGGCTTGCTCATGTTATTGAATGGGCTGGGCCCGTCACTCGCAAGTCTAAGACAGACATTACAAGCATCTATGGCAAATTAATTATGTTTCCTGTCAAAATCTTTACAAACCTTAGAATCAGCTAGATGCCTCATATAACTCAAATAATTAATACGCCCCTCTTTATGCCATTGCATGGCTTGTGCTGTCTTCTTCGACAGATAAAGGCATTAAAACTTAGGTTTCAATGGAAAATAACGCATCACTTTCTGATGCACTCGGTGTTTACCTGTCATTGAGACCCACCTAGATGCCTTACATTTAGAGCACTTATATTTATCTTCATCATTTTTCCAAAATAAGATACATTCATTTGGGCATACATGGAGTTTAGTTTAACTAAATCCCAACCCATGCTCTAACCAACATGCATCATTATAGTCTTTAGGCAAGAGAGTATTTGGGAATGTAGATTTCAATAGCTTTAACACCATGTTAAATGACTTCACGTTCCAACCCCCCGATTGTGTTGATGTGAAGCAACTTCACCATAAATGATAGCTTTGAGTAGTTTGTACACAATGGATAGAGTGGATGTCATGCATCCTCCACGTATTGTTCAAATGTATGGTGTCTTGAAGTCCCAACGTTGAGTTGTGTATTATCATCTTCACTGCCATCAACATTTAAACTAGTTGTACTATCCACGAAAGATCGCACCTGGATGTCATCTAACATCTCATCAACGTCATCAATGTACTCTCCAAAATCATCTCCATCATCCTCATTGTCTAACCGGTTGGCATGAAAAGGATCATCTTCTCCGTAGAATATCCATTGAGTATAACTTTTATCAATCCCTCATAAGAACATATGGTCCCCCACAACAGTAACTAGTTGGAAAAGATTATTACGACATCTCCGACAAAGACACCTAATGGAGTCACTGGCAGGTGCATTGGATTGAGCCATGGATAAGAAATGATTAACTCATTCAGCATATTCATGGGACAAAAATCTACCTTCAATACGTATCCAAAATTTATCCATTTAATCCTTGGTAACACAAAAGTAGGCTGGAAAAACTTTCAGCCTATAAGTTAATATGAAGTGGACTCCATTCTGCTTTGATATATTTAAATGGATAGGACAGCTTTGAGCAATGTAGTTTGTTTTTCAAATTGCAGAAGAAGTTGCATGGGTGACGACGATCGAGAAGGTAGTTGAAATCAGGTAATTATATTACTGCAAGACACACACTAACCTATGATGCATGAGTAAAAATGGGGAGGTGGGATATGCTTGCGCAAATGATTTTAGCTATTGGCACAACATGATTTATAAAAAGTGTATGACTTATAACTGAAACCAATTAGGCAATCATATTACAACTTCATGCAATATGCATGACAATATGAGAGAGTAATCAGGATATAGGGAGCACAAGAACAATCCCTTACAACAAATTATCCAAACTCTTATTATTTTTTCAATTGCATCACTTAAACAACACGCGTTGAAATCTAGCATTTATTATTTGTATGATTCTTAACTATTGATAATCATTTACTTTGTATGCTATAGGCCCAGGACATAGATATAAAAAAATGGTCATGCCAGTCATCTACGTAGCATAATATCAAATGGGAAGGGCAATGAAAAACACGATAGGATTTAGCTCTATATGTTCTACATGGTCTTAGTAGAATAGGATCATTAGCCTCCTAAAGAGGGATACAGAGTTGCGAGGGAAGATATAGATTTAGCCCTTTGCTTATTTGCATCCAATCATGGACAGTTTGTAAAGCAGCATATGTAGAATGAATTTCCATAAATCCTATTTAGCTGGGGTATGCATATTTCTATGGAAAATTGATATTATTAGAAGCAAGGAAAAAAAAATACAAGTTAAAGTTGCTTGAGTGGCCAACAGAAGAATTCAAGTTGGGTATAAAGAATTCAGGAAAATGTGAGAGCAAGGATTTCTTGCACAAATTGTAAGTGCACTGTCATTGACTTATTTTTATTGGTTCTACATATGAGTATTCTTTATTGTGTAATTTAAAAATCTGCTCCAAAATACTAGAGGAAGGGCAACGACATTAAAGAATTCAGTCCAATCGACTAGTATATGCATGACCCTATAATATCATCTTAAGTTTGTCATGAAAATGATTGAATCATATCATTCATTACACAACTACAAACCCTACGAGATGCGTGGATTATGCAAGCTAGCAAGGAAAAATAGCAGGCAAACACAAAGCTTAAACCACAATAGTATGACATACATGTGCACATACACAAATGAGCATGCTCAAACCAATGGAATCATAAAGCAGCATAGAGATTCATTTGGAAGAGTCACTTAAAATGTCGACAATAAGTTTTAGGAAGAATTATTATTGCATATAATCTTTGTCAATCTTTTACTAGTCATCAGCTCAATGTTTCATATTCATTATTTAATCATTCAAGGGAGACGCTAGAAAGCATCCATATGCTGAGACTTTTCTTCCAAGCTTCACCATTAGTCCCCTTGTTGCTAGTGAGGATGAGAGGTTTATATAAGAATCGGCCTACTAATAGCAGGTAGGCAACTTTTTTTTTTTTTTTAAAGTTGGAGACTGGGAGTCACCTCCATGTTCCCATAATTTCTAATTACTAATCTCATTTTGGGTGTAGGTATTCGAGCTTGAGGAAATGGTTTTACTTAGAACACTAGCCGAATGGGAACATTAGATTAATTTAATACCGCAATAAGATTTGTCTATTCTGCCTTGTATAATTAATGCACCTATGAGAGACAACACTTTTGGTGTTCCAAATATTTCTCTAGTTTGTTATGTAGGTGGGAATGCCATCTTTTTGCACAAAAATGATTATTTACATGGCAAGTTGTGGGCAAGCAAAGATCCTTTCAGACAAGAATAAGAATGTACAAGTACATAGGCAAACCAAAAATAAAAGCTCCCAAAAGAAATTCATATAAAAAATTTCAAAATAAAATAAAACAAAAAACAAGCTAGAGACCAAACAAGACAAAACAAACCCAATGCCACCCAGGAAAAAAAATATAATCACTAAATTGAGATCGAAAAAACAGAAGAATAAAAACAAATAAAGCATCAGGTAAACACTCCATAAGGTAGGAAGACTTGGTTGACTTCATCAAAATATTTTTGATGTTAGAGTACGTTTAAAAAAGTGCTACTTCACTTTGAATTAGTAACAATTGGAACTTTAAACTTACCAAAAGGTTAGAAATTCTGGTCTTTACATAGGAGTGTGCATGATTTCTTATGCATAGACACATTCAACTTAATGGATCCTGCATGCGCACTCCTCACAGAAAATAGGAGAAATATTTCAGTCTAAGTTCATTAGGACAAATTGAAAGGAAGAAAAAAAAATGCAATGGAGCAAATGGGATCCACTCCCACTGATGGGGGTTCAAAATGTTTTAGAGTTCCCTCTCTATTGCATTACATATGTGAAATGTCATTGACCATTCAAAAAGGTGAGCAACTCAACAACAAAACTAATAAGGATTCAATCAATTTGAACACTGAGTCTTTTTAACAATAATAAAAAACAAACTATTTTGTCGAGGAAACTTGCTTGATAATAAGATCTTGAGATTATCATTGCATACATGTCAACAAAAAGAAGTCCAACCAAGAAACCTTTTTAGTGTGGTTATCAATTTGTTAGAAGACTTGCAAGCTATGAATCAAGTATTAGTTTCTACAAATTTTCTCAAAGATTTGATATAAAAGGTAAGAAGCATATCTAATGATAAAATAGTAAGCAAAGCCCACTTTTTGTTCTATATATGAACTGAGTCAAACAACTCAAATCCAATTGTCCAATATTGGATTACAAACATTATTTTCTCGAGAAAGCTTAGCATGAAACCTGACAAATTTGTCCATATCAAAAGTTACTACTTGCTTGTGATTGTTCCATAAATCAGGCTCAGATTTTAGTGATCATTACCTAGATTGAAATGAATCCCTTTGAAAGAAATGCAACCACAAGTAACAAATACAAGCAAAGATAAGTTAGTCGACTAACTTCAATGCTATTATGTTAGAACTTAATTGCATTGTAGTGCACAAAAGCAATCAAACAACATTGTTTGTTGTCATCCTTAAGCATTACGTATGTAAAAGGCTTCTGACACCTTTGTTTCATAATTTTTGCCACCATTTGATTGGCACGTTGAGTTTACACAGGTAGTAAACTTTGGAATGGATTTGACCATTTAACCAATAATAACATATTGATGCGTATGATTCATATCCATTAATGCAAACATAAGACATTTATTTTTATTCAAAAGAGTGAGCAATGTTTCCTTCCCTCATCATGTTATTAAAATCAAGATTTTGTAATTTGGTTTATAATTACAAGGTAAAGGCATGAAAGTCCTGCAGCGCACGATTCCTCGACAAGCTTAGACCGAAGCTATCTAGACCTTTGATCCCCCATAAACCTCAATAGCAAAAATTATATTCCTATAATCCTTGTTCCTATTCATGTCAATATAATCATTTAATTAGAAAAATATCAGTGTGAACCGTATAAACATAAACTGGCTGAGAATTTGTTGATTCATCACAAATTTGATCAGGAAAGTGATAAAAAAAACATGAAGCTGTTTATTTCGCCTAATAATGAGATTTCGTGATCCAAAGGGCCCCAAAGGTTGAAAGCTAAATAACAAAGTAGAGAGACTCAATTCAAGTCTCTCTATGAGGTGTGTATTAAAACATATTAATGGTAGTAATTTCTAGAAGTACTGATATTTCTTGAAAAAAAATTAATGCAAATGACTTGTCAAAAGTGATGTAGTTCAAAAAATATTGTAAGATGATCTGGATGCTTGCAGTAATGATATGAATTTGTTTATTTCAAAATTTATGTAAAATCTTAGAAAAATGCACATGCATGTTTTCTTAGATAGAAATTTCTAGTCAAAACCTAGTCTTAACCCCCCATTACACATCACAGCAAAACTGATAGAAACAGAGGACGATAGCAAAACAAGGGTGACAATGGAAAAGAATGTTGCAAATTTATACCATTTATATCAATTCCAAGTACTCCTCGCGGTGGATCACACACTACAACATTTTGGCCCTTTTCCTACCATTTTTTTTCCAACGAATAAAAACTCGTAACAAATGTACACCAAATATTAGCCTTTATCAGCATCAGTTGTGTTTCTAGAATTTGGCCGCATCTTTGTCAATAATACCCATTATTATCGGCAAAAATAATAAGTTGCATATAGTGTTGTCCTAACTAGTCAGTTGCGGCACAAATGACTTCTGTTATCACCATATATAATTGTCGTAAAATCATTCCACTTTATTTTCAATGGTAATTCTTTTGCTGCAGATGGTTTTTCGCCGTTATAACTGGGCTATATAAATACCCACTTTTTGCAATCTGTGGAACTTTTTCTTCTCTCTTTGGTCGGTTTCACTAGTTAGGGTTGTATCACTTTGGGCGAAACACACAGGGTGCATTTGTTTAAGTCCCTGTCATCTTCAAGCATCATTGCTTCCACTAACACTATTCAAATCAACAACCACAAAATTGTCGGGAACCTAGGGTTTTTGGTACTTTGTGGATTGGAGTTTCTGCATTTATGACATTTTGGGAGATCAAGCTATCCCTATCAATTGCTGCTCAGTCCTTTGATCATTTGGGATTTCCTAAAACGTCCCAAAAATCAAGTCAATTTTAGTTGCTTAAGCTAATTTATATATATGAATTGTAACTCTTTGAAACAAGTGATGATAATTTATCTTAATAATAGATTAGCGTTTCAAATATTAAATCAAAATTTAAACCCACAAATATGTAAGAGGAAATGGCTTCTTTAAAAAAAAAAAAACCGATGTATTAATTACTTAGTCATATACAAATCTCTTACTGTACCAACTTAGTCATATACAAATCTCTTACTGTACCAAATATCTATGAGTTAAAAAACTGAAAACAACTTTACCGGCGATTATTAAATCATTGGGAAAACTTTTACCAGCGATTTAATAATCGCCGCGATTGAGTTAAAAAACCAACAATACCTTTCCTAGCGATTTTATAATCGGTGGGAAAGCTTTTCCCAGCGATTTAATAATCGCTGCCATTGAGTTTACTAACCAAAAAAATTCAATAGCGGCAATTATTAAATCGTTAGGAAAGGTTTTTCGGTTTTATAACTCAATAGCGGCTATTAGAAAATCGCTGGGAAAACTAACCTTTTAGCGGCGATTTTTTACTTCCATCGCAGTATATCAGAAGTAGAAGACTAGTACTGGCGAAGTTGTAGCGAGTTTAAACTCCTTCCTTTAACATTAGTGGTTAAATAATTAAGTAAGCAAACGTGTTGCTATTCATCTCAGATTTTCTAAGCTCTATTTAAGGAGTTGATCATATAAAAATACAGTATTTAAGATATAGAATACTCTAACCACAAAGTAATTATACAAAATTAATTTTACAAATTGATATAGTTTGTCAGATTGTAAAATTATTTTTATTGTAAAACAGATTTGATGGATTACATAAAATCACGTCAATTTGTGGGAGTAATTTTGTATAATCTTTTTATGGTTGCAGCACTCGTCTTTAAGATATGGCATACCAATCAGTATGACTGAGGATTAAAAATTGATCTAAATGAAGAGTAACGACGTTCGTCACTATAAGAAAACTGCTTATTTGTAACCAGTTATTTTTTATGAAAATGATTATTTTTTACTAAAATGAATATATGTTCGTCACAAATACTAATTTTTTTTTTTGTAGTGCATCATTCTTATAATTAACAAAGCTATAGGATAAGGTATTTAATTCATTTGAATGATAATGGAAACAAGAATTATGACAGGGAGAGATAAAAGTGTCAAAGCCTTTTTTTTTTAAAGGTGGGAGAGGAGTAGACCAGAAAAGTAGATGAGAAGATAAGGTGATTGGCGTGGCATTGGCGTCTGCATGTCTCTGTTTGAATATTATCCCATGTGACTCTCTCGACGTTTTCTCTTTGTTGGCTATTCCCTTAATGCCAAAGTACAATCACGTCCAGCCTTCTTATATGTCTCTCTTTTTCCTCATGATCTCTCTTTTTCCTCATGATCACTCAGAAAAAGGCCACGCAAACATATTTAAAGATTCGTCCTCATGCACCTCATTATCTCAAGCTTAATTAGTAATTTCTAACCCCAATATTGTATATATATTTTTAGGCAATTTCGCCAAAAAGGCTATTGTATGAAAATGGACCATATCGGCCTCTACAAGCTGGTAAAATTGATCATGGGCAATGAGTTCATTAATGTCTGAAAAGTGATAAACTCGCATCACTTTTTACAATATTTTACATAATAATGTTATGAGAAGTGATAATTTTCACATACTATTATTTTTTTCTAGTAGAATAGTGGGGAGGGTTGGCCAGTGTAGTTTCTCCCTTTAGACGTGTGACTATAAGGGTCCTCATTCACTGCGGCATATTCGATTTGAGTCATAACTATTGATTCTGGGTGAAGCAACCCATGCCATCATTGCATCCCACCAAAGTGCCAGCATGAAAATTACTCAAAGATTTTAGTTCACAAGTTTTATTAAGACAGCCATTTCGAACCTATAACCTAAGATAAACGAGGAAAGAACGATCCCTTAACCTTTGCCAACTGGACTACCACCTTGTGGTCATAATACCATTACTTGCAAAACTGTAAATAAGTTTTGAAACATCTGGAGCACAAAGATTGTGCATGGTTGCTCTAGCCTAGTTTCATCAATATATACCCTCACCCACATCAAATGCCCCATTATTGTGGAAAGTTTTATACGCAAAGTTGAGAGAGAGAGAGAGAGAGAGAGTCAATACCATCAATTGACATTTCTTATTTTTCTTTTGAGCTAAGGATCGAGAGATACCCCTTCATGTCCATTGGCTTGTTCCTTTTGTGCTTACATGAATCAAGTTAATTTCATTTCCTCCATGCTAGTTTCATTCATAATTGGTTCTTTTTCACTATGTTGCCAAATATAGTGCCTAAATTGGCGTTTTCTTTTTCGCAGTTTTGTTTGTTTGATGCTCTCTTCCTAAATAATACATTATATATAATGTAGCCAATAATGCTTAATTTTTTCTTCGGTTAGCTAGACCCTTCTCACAACTTCGATCCATGCAAAATGGGGTACGGACCGTCTATTTCTGCTAGGCTTATCATGAATTTATTAATCTTTGTAACAGCAACCCTGGTTGCACATTTTTTATTCGCTTCTCTTGATTTTTTTTTACTCATCTCATAATTAAAGCATTTTGGGATCCTCATTGTTAATTAATATTGATTAAGGTTTAAATTTACAGCAACAAATAAATTTTGAAAAACTAAATCCATAAACTGATATAACTTCATAAATATAGTACATTAAATTTACTTTATAATAAAAATAATTTTATAATATAGTATATCGCATTAAACCACATCAGTTCGTAAGTTTATTTTTATTAAATTTCTTTATAGTTAAATCAATTTTATTAAATATTTTTCCATAAATAATATGTTGGATACAAAACAAACTGGGGTCATTCCATTGGAAGTCTATCACCATGAAGAGATAATGCAAATTAACTCCACTTAAAAGATGAAAGTAATATAAGGCAAGTTGACTCAACTACTTCAAAGAAGAGAAGAGACTTCTACGAAGGGAGGGAATCTTTACAGATTTTGTGGGTTTAGACTTCTATAGGCATCTGATCCCCAAGATTTTCTTTGTCTAATGAAGGAGTCTTATTCAATCCCTGAAAACTCTAATTTTTTTTATTATATTGAGAGATATGTAAAGCAATAAGAGAAGGTACAAATAATCAAATATGGTCAATTTCATCTCCAAATGATCCGTAAATATTGACTTATGTCAAATTACATAAATATCTATGTCTATATATTTATATTTTATATGCTTTATATATTGTTTATTTTCTTAGAATATGGTATTGACTTTCAAATCATCATCGTGAGCTGTTAAACCATATTGTCAGGCTGGAATAAACCAAAAAATACATCAACAAAATCCACATACATACATACATACATACATACATTCATACATATGTATATATTTATGATCGATATAAACCAAATAAAGATTAAAAAAAAGCTGGAAATAGATACCAAAGACTGATTGATAGGAAATTAGAAAAGCGTACGTACGAAATGAAAACACAAATCAAGCTCTTGATTTCATTGCCTCAACTAACAGCTAAAAACAGAGCTGAAACCGCAGGCAATTGCAGCCGTTGGATCTAGCAGCGCTGTCACCATCACTACCACCTGTCTTTCTCCCCGATGGGGCAAGATTCATGCAGTTGCATTAGAGCTTCGACCCCTCCCACTAGGCTACTTCTTGTCCTAGGCTCTGTCATTTTGGACCGCCCGTTTCTCACCCACCAAAACGCTCATATTTTATTTTTATTTTAAAAAAGGTTTTATTTACAAGTTTTTATATTACCTATCATTTAAATGATAAAAATTAATATATATAATAAAATCTTATTATTTTATTATATATAAAATTTATATAAAATAAAAAATATTTTTTTATTTAAATAATAAGATTTGATTTGTAAGATTTAAATTTTAAATCAAATTATATTATATAAATACTTTACTATCTGTGTTCTATACATCAATTTGAGAATATAATTTTTTATTTTAATATGTCTTTTGCTTAACTTTTAAATTTTATTATATAAGTATCTACAACTTTATGGGTGTGCAAACATCAATATTTTAGGACATAAATGATATGAGAGTGTAGTGTTAATATCTTGATAGTTTATACCTCAAATGACCATAATAGCCCTCATGAATTCCTTTGGTCATTTTTGTTCATTTTGAATTGAATATCTAAGTATGTTAATTAATGATTAAGGTTGATCATCAGCTCTTGCTTCAAGTTTTCACTTCAGCCTCACGGGAGAACGTTCTTAATACTAGATAATATTTTGGTCATTTTAGTGGAGTTGCCTTTCTATTTGAATTGAATAATTATATATACAAACTTCAAAGGTATAAATTTTGTGCATATTGTTTTTATAAAAAAGTCGATCTTATTATAATAAAAAAATATGAAAAATTCCTTTTTTTAGTAGACTCTATTTTTTATTAAAAAAAAAAACTTTCTACGAAATTTATAACTTGTCCTAATGTTAGTGGTCACTGGTTTCAATTAGATTACCAATCACTAAAACTTCATTATCATTCGATAATTTTTTTTAAGAAGAAGACGGTACCTTAATTTTATTGATAACTCTCATTTATGACGGAGAAAAATCTTGATTACAACAGGATACCTAAAGGTTACAAATAATAATAAAAAAGAATCCAAACCCATGTATGTATCAAAAAAATGCAAGACCCAAAACAAAACTACAAAATATTAAAGGCAAAATTCTAATAAATACAAAACCAAAATAACAAAACATACCTGCATTAAAAAGTCAAGATAAGGAAAAACCTAAAGCATACTTGTTATTGACCGTAAATTACGTGGAAACTGTTGATTCATGCAAATAGCTCTCAGAATGTCTTTAGAAAGATTATTTTTATTATTAAAGAAGAAATCCATACCTTTAGTGCCCATTTTAGCTAATTTGTCAACAACGTAATTTGTTTCCCTAAATGTATGATGAAAAAATCTTTACAACTTCCCAACACCCCAACATCCCACCTTTTTTTTAATTTTTATTATTTTATCTTTTATCAAATATTTAATATATAAATAATGAATAAAATAATTAAATTAATTTAAAAAGAATAAATTCAAAAAAGATATTAAAAAACTGAAAAAATGTGGAATGTTGGAGTGTTGGAAGATTGTGTAACCAAACCCATGTATGATATAGCCTCGACCCTCACCACCCTCGATCGAATTGTAAATCTTGCCTCATTCTAGTACCTCTTACTTAGTCAATGAACTTGTCCATTTTTCTTCTACCAATTAACCATAAGTTTCTAATCAAATTCAAGCTTTATATGGATTGAAAAAAATCTATTAATTATCTATTTTTTATCATATTTTTATCATTTTATAATATGATATTAGATAATAAATTTAAAAATAAAATATAATAAATAATCTCTAATTATTTAATATTACATCATAAAATAATGAGAGAATAATAAAAATTAAAATAGTGAGTAGAATTATTCATATGGTTATAATCATTTAAGTACATAATTTAAGATCGTCTGAAAGGGTTCTAATCTAGTCATACGATAATGAATAATGTTAAATATAAATTTTAAATAGATAAGTTATGTATAGACACTTTGTAAAAAGTGGTTCTTATTAAAAAAAAAAAATCCTATATATTTTCAAAGTGAGATTTATTTCGTTATAAAGTACAGATTTATCTATTAAAAACTTATACAATTCATTTTTACGTCATAATTCATCACGAAAAACCCGAGGTTGCTTCCGTAAGATTAATAAACAAACAACGACAAGCAAACAACCACGACAGTGACGACACAATCTCCCAAAAGGAAAAGAAAACATGATACCTCGTCAGTAATTAAACAGACACGTGTCGCCAAAGCAACGGGAGAGAGTCGGTGATGTTCACGAATTTTAACCAAGGTGCTAGCTGTCTGTATGAACATGTGGCAGTGGCACAAAGAGGGTGGCCATATGGATTCTAGGAGTCCGTGAAAATGGCCGCGCTGGACTCGATTTCTTTCCCCTCCTTGAACGCCCAAACCTTCCCCTCTCCTTTCACTGCTGACTCGGTTAGCTACTCGCCCACCATCCTCCACGACATCCCGTGATTCATCCATAGCCTGACATTTTTCGTTCAAAATAGAAACAGAATAATCACACATTATTTTTTTAATAAAATAATAAAAACTATTTTAACTATAAAATTATTACGTAAAAATGTAGTTCAGTAATATTTATATTATAAATTTTTTTATTATAAAATAAATTTAATGTATTATAAAAATTTTTTTATAAAATAAAAAATTCTAGTAATTTGTGCAGAGTATACCTAGAAGGTCAAAACAGTATTTATATGATATATTTTAATTTTAAAATATATAATAACTCTTTCATCAAATCTCTATGTATCGTACTACTTCTCAATCAAATAATAATATTTGTTACTTTAATACATTTGAGTTTCGACAATCATTGATAAGATTATTTTTATTTTTATTTTTTAAAGAAATGTTTATGAATTTTCTTAAATAAATGTAAGAAATTGTCAAATACGAAAATTTATCATTTTCCCTAAATTTTAACAGGACAAAGCCAAGTCCGATACTTTATAATCCGGCGGATACGGTATACCGTATATAAACAGTATACCCCGCGATATTTTTATTAGAACGGAGACTTTTGGCCTTGCATATAAAAGGACCCCCTCTCAATGGTTGAGAGGAAGCGTTAGTACTTCGCTTTGAGAGTTTCACCGGAAATCTTTGCCGGAGCTTTATCGGGAAAATCCATCCAAGCTTGTCAAAGCTTCGTAAGTAACGTTTGGGAAAATCTTTCCTTCTTGGGGGCCTCACTGTCATAGGTTTTCGTTTACGTGTGAGTTCGTCTTGGTTGGAGATTACCTGATATGATTTTCATGCGAAATTAGTGACCACCCATGGAAAACGAACCCTCTATTAGTTTATTATTATAGGGCAAAAAGATATTGTTTTTTCCAATTTATAATTTCGGTTTTCTTCGAGTTTTTCCGGGAAATTCTGGTGTTCTTGTGGGAAATTGATCTTAGAGTGGGATTTTTGGCGTGGAAATGGGGTAAAGGGTTTGAATTGTAAACTTATTCTGTTGGTTTCGTTGATTTTTCAGGTTAAGAGTGAGGTTGAAGGAAAAAAGGCGAAGAATTTCTTGGATCTGATTAAAAAAAGTTGGAAATTTCTGGTTGGAGGAAGAGAAATTTCTCTTCTCAAAACGAGGTCTTTTTGTCTGGGACTTCGACTCCTTTGAGATTTCTGAATCCCTTGCGACTTTGCTTTTTTTCTTTTTGCCTTTTGCTCTCCTTTGGAGAAATGGGAGCGAAGGTAGCTCCGACCTGTTTGCATTGGTCGCAGCCGATTGTTTCCCATCCTCCCTCCTCATCTCAAACGTTAGCCTCGGTGGTCTCATTTCCGTCAGGACGAAGAAGCCACCGTGGCGATGGCGGAACTCTCGTGTGCCACTACGTGCAGAGGCTGTACCGATCGGCTCTGTTCGGAGCTTCATCGACGGCGCTTTTCCGGTCCCTATCTTGCGAGCAGCCGAAGCCGAGAATTCGAATTCTCAAAAAAGTTTGCAGTGCCAGCTTAGATGAATTTTCGGACGAAGAATTCTCAAAGCAGATTCAGGAATTGGCACTCCAGTTCCAACTTTCGGGCGATGACGATGACAACACTTCCACCATCGCCATGGATGATTCGGAATCACAGATGGTTTACGATTCCAGAGACGTGAATAGCGCAGATAGTTGTAGCAGTTTCAACCGTAGCGTCAACTTTGTACAGACTCAGCACCAGATACCACAAGGTCCAAACCCATCTTCGGAGCTCGAGCCTCCGTGGCCAGAAATGCAGCAAGGGCCACCGGATTGGGTCAGAAGAGACGAGATAATCCCCGCGAGTATCGAGCGCAAGGCGAACAGCGTGGATCTTCCGCTTTCGCTTCGAATGATTAAGCGAAAGATGCAATGGCAGGAGGGGTACTTCAGAGAAGTAGGAGAATCGGCTTACTGCTCGGTAAAGAAGGCCTTCTCGTCAATGGTGTTCATAATCAGAGAACTCCAAAGCTACACGTTGCAGATGAGAGAGCTTTTGTTTTACGAAGATGTGCAGGGGATTCTCGCGCGGGTTCAGAGAGAGATGCACACTTCGTTCGTGTGGCTCTTTCAGCAGGTCTTTTCTCACACTCCAACCCTGATGGTGTACGTGATGATTCTCCTCGCGAATTTCTCCGTCTATTCCATGGGGCATAGCAACGCTGCTATGGCAGCTTCAGTGCGGCTCGAACCTTACGCAGCTACGACGGATATGGCCTCAGTGGTTGAAATCGATCAGGACCAGAAGCACGAGAGGTTTGATTCCTCGGCAATTAAGAAATTCTCGGTTTCGTCTTCGTGGGGGAAGACGACATCGATCGACGGAAACAATGGCGGAGGCGGCAAAGTCCGGCCAGTGGGTAGTGGAACCGAAGGTGAAGGAAAGTTTAATGGGCCGGATTACCACTACCGGAAAATTCTTCCCGATGGGGCTTCTTCCCAATTGTCCTCCTCTTACGACGCTACAAGAGAGGGGGAGACAGAGGAAGAAGAGGCGGCTCTATGGAACGCCATAGTCGAAGAAGCTTCGAATATACGGTCCGCAATCCTAGACGAAGCTCTCGATCAAGAAACCATGCAACGGTTCGTCTCGCCAGTGACGGCCAAGATCGAAGCGGACTACGATTACGGAGATTACTTGAGAACGGAGCTGCTGTACCTGACAGAGTTGGCCCAAGAGCACAGCAACCCTCTTGTCCTCGCCAACTTTGCTCAGTTCCTTTACCTGGTCGCCCGTGACTACGACAGGTACAATCTCTCTATTATTTTTCGTCAATTTTTCTTTTATAACATTAATTACTTCTCCTAGATGATTCAATCAATCTTCCAGTGTGTAATGTTGGAGTTCCACATTTGTTCATATCTGTCTTTCGTTTCTTCCTCTCCCTATCTTCCTCCATAAATGCCTTAGAAAAATCTTGCATTTTCAATCCTATCTTCTTTTTCTTTGCGATTGTGATTCCCACGTGTTTCAATAAAAAATATCTTCAATTTGGTATAAGTCATTGACTTTTCTCAAGAAATTTGATAGAAAAATGATACTATTCATTGTACCATATAGCAAACGTGGTTGAAAATGATAAAATATAAGGCAAATATAACTTCATTTCTCAATTTGATATGATGTATAATAGCCCACAAAAGATTTTCAGCTGTTTGACCATATATGCTTGTTCACGTCCCAAAACAGAGCGGAGGAGTACTTCAGGAAGGCAGTAGGGACTGAGCCACCAGATGCAGAGGCACATAGCAAATACGCGAACTTCTTGTGGAAAGTGAAGAAAGACTTGTGGGCTGCAGAGGAGAGATTCTTGGAGGCCATCTCGGCCGATCCCAGCAACCCTTACCATGCTGCTAACTATGCTAATTTTCTCTGGAACACTGGTGGAGAAGACACTTGTTTCCCTCTTGGCCCTTCCGACACCACCCAAGATGCCTAAATCTCCAAAATAATATTCCTAATCATTTCTTAGTTCCCATCATACCACAACCCTCTTTTTGTTTATTACATTCGGGATTTTGTTATTACATAATAAAACATGCAACCCCAAAAGAAAATAGCAAGAGAGAATATATATTCCTTGTGTTTTTTAGATACCACGTATTGGGATTGGCGAGAGATAATCTCAATGTGGAAGATTTTGATAAGAGAAATACTTTAGACATAAATTGATTACGGGAAAGTAAATATATAAATTGACTTGATTAGATTAAATATATTAAATTGTAAAATTATTTTTATTGTGAAGTAAATCTAATGAATCATATAAAGTGAAGTCAATTTATGAGTTTATTTTATGTTGGTAATACTTCTATTTTGATAGTTTAATTTGTGTAAAACATGCCATATTTCTCAGCAAATAAATAGATGTTATTCTGAATTCATGTCGGGTTGGTCGGAATGGGAGCATTGGGCTAGTCAAATTGGAGGGGATTGGGGATATATGCATGGCAAATTAGAAACAATGGCAGTGTCTTCAGCTCTCGAGATCTATGACTATGGGTGGAACTTGCACCAACGAAATGAATGCTTTTCTTGGGGTTTCCTATCATTTTGCACTGACTTTTATAACTTTTCGCTGACACTACAACAGGGAAAAATGTCATTACCTTCTTTTTTCTAAAGTTCCTCGTTCCATTTGAGTGTTGCCCTAGTGGGGTTCAAATGATGCCTACATGAATGCACATCTTATTATGGGGGAAGCCATCTCCTATGCACCATACAATTATAAAAAAAGAAAAACGAAAGACTTAGAATCCGTTCTATATTAAAAAATGGCTGAAATTCAGGTATGACTGCAAGCAAGCCGGCCGCCTCATCAAGCTATAGCTTAGAGCGTTCCGTTGGACTCGGCAAGGCATTGCTTGGCTATATTTTAGCCAATTCCCTTAAAAAAACAGTATTAAAAAATAGTCTACAACAAACTAGTTAAATGAACGATAAAATTAGCTAGAGCTATTTTTGGAGGTCAAATCTGTTGAGTCAATACGCTGACCATTCAGTTTTTTTTCTTATTTTAATTCTTTCGTGTCTTTCTAAGCTCTCTTTAGTATAACTAGAGCTCTCTAGATGCTATAAATTCTGTTGCTATTAGAGAAAACAAATCAATTGAAAAATTACCATATTACATTTAATTAGTATATGTCTGCGAAGTACTATGTTGAATTATCATATTACATTTACGTTTGTAAGTAATACTAAATACAAGTCTCACACATTGACAGTTATGTTAGTTAGCTATAGATAACAACTCCTATTGCCAATTCATGTCTCTCCCTGCATGGCCTTCCTCATCATCGTCCATCTGTCTCTTGAGATAGAGAGAGATGATAACCAGTTAATGCTGGTACGTAGTGTAATGATATTTATCTCCATTTAGATCTCATGATTTTGAGTCCATCTATCGTTGTTTAACAACATACGACGATTAGCCTTTGATGAATTATGTGCGTGTACGTAGGACTTCCGGGGGGAGAGTGGACGGAAGAAACTCTAGAAAGCAACATTTTACGTCCCGTAACTTTCATATAATATATTCCATTGATGTGGCGAACAGAGTCAATTAATTATTGCATAATATATCTATATGTGTGTATATATATATATATATATTGTAGCGGATATGATCAGAAGAATATATAGTAATATGTGTGATACCTGCCCACATATAGTATTCCCTAAGATCATCTGGAGCTGTATGGATAAGATCATCTGACTAACCAAAAGGCATTTTATTATTCCAATTTCATCTTTTAAGTTTTAAAAATATTCCCTAATATAAACAGTAAAAAGTGAAATAAACAATGTAAAAATACAAAAAACCTTAATTAAACAGTGCATACTGATAGAAACAGTAAGTGAATAGTGTAAAATAGTAAGTCCAAGGTTGCTATCCAAATAGTAGGATCCACCCATTTTTCAAATCTCAAAAAGTAAAAATCATCTCATCTCACTATTTAAATATATATTATTTTTACAAATCATTTCATCTCATCTCAACTCAAAATCTCGCTACTATTCAAAATATTTCATTTCATCTGAACTAAGTAACCAAACGAAATCTTAAGGTGTGTTTAGTTTTGAAGAATTTTGAGAATTCTTTTATTTTGTATTAAGATTTGTGAAAAGATAAAGATTTGTGAAAAGATAAGTGATATTTGCAGTCTTATGATATACAAGTTCAGTATATTTATTTAAAAAAAAAAACAGAAATAAATCTACTACCCTCAAGAAAAATGATTTTTTAATTGTAAACCTCACTTTAAAAAAAAAAAGAAAGTGCACGGGGCTTGTATCTAGTATTACATACTCTTGTGAAAATAAATAAATAGAATTGAAAATATGTTTGAATATTATAGTTTTTTAAGAACGGTTTCTGTTTTAGTATTTGTAAAAATTGTTTTGATGTTTTGAGTTTGAATAATTATTAAATAAAAAAAATTTAAAAGTTGAAATAGCCGGCTATTCTTTTCGGTTTTCATATTTGAACATGTTAACTAGTATGAGATATTTAAATTTATTAAAAATTTTTGAAAAAAGCGTTAGCGACCGAACAACCTCAATTGAATGTTACAAATAGCACGACTCCAATAAAATTAAAAGGGGCCAACTTTTTTTTAACACTTAATTATTTAGACAGTTCTGTTTGGATATTGAGTTAAGTTATTTATAAATAATAGTGAATTGAAATAGTGGAGTGAATTTTATGAGACCTATTTAAGATGTGTTTGGATATTAATACGAGTTTAGATGTATTTATAAAAAATTGAAAAAAATTGTGAATCTCATGTATAAAGAAGTGTTGAGTTGAAAAAGATTGTGAGTTCTCTATATAAAGAAATTTTGAGTTGAGATAAATTTAGTGATTTGAGAGTTGAGTGTTTGAGGGTTAGACTTAGCTTAAAATTAGATCAATTCAGTTCAGTCTAACTTCCAAACAGGGCGTAAACATTCTCGATCAAGGGAGAAGAAGTGGACCAAAAATATTTTGCAATGGTACGAGGTCGATTACAAATTTGATGGGTACGTAATTAATTAGTTGTCCAAAATTGAGCCCCTCAAGATCACCAGATTTAGTAGTTCTTCATGCTCCTTAATTCAGACCATGCAGTTCATCATCGCGAATCTAGTTATATAATGTGTACATAATTACACAATTAGTCAACAGATCATAGCATATGCCATATATTGTGTACGTATAAACAGAATAATATGGTATGCATCTTAATATTTTTTAAGTATGACATCTAATATGGACTTATATATATGGTATATTGCATTTTTTTGTTCCTACAAAAGTGTTTCATGAAGGGAAAAAAGAGGAAGAAAAGCCTTTCGTATACTACTTCATGATCATTTATTTATATATCATCCTAGACATGATTAATTAAGACTTTTCAGAGTTTTCCCCTAATAAGATTTGTTTTAGTCTTTGTTCCAAATTCTACACTACGAAGTGACAGAGATTGACTGATGAAGTTTGTGACGCAATGTTTATTGTTATATATACTATAAATTTTTCAGGCGAAATCAAATATTCAACAGATATTGTATGATTGAGTTTCTCTCTCTGATCGTTCTAGCAAAAATTCTAAAACTCATGCAAAAATTCTAGAATGAACTCAAAAATAGTGGTGGCAATTCATGTTCGCAGACCGTGTCTGTATCCTGCAAAGTTATGAATATTAATAGACTATATGGATCAACCCATGCAAATATGACCCATTAGACTCTAAAACTCTATTATGGCCATATAAAGTGACACGACATGATACGAATTGCATAATCCGGCCCATTTAATAATTAATTTTTATTGGGTTAATTTAGACGTGACCCGTTTAACTTGTTTTAATCCCTCATTTCATGTAAAATGGGTCGAGTCGACTCGTGCGTGTCTCGTTGCAATAAAGTATGAAAACTAATTGCAAACAATATTAGTGTCTCG
Organism: Carya illinoinensis; assembly: GCF_018687715.1. NCBI lineage: Eukaryota > Viridiplantae > Streptophyta > Magnoliopsida > Fagales > Juglandaceae > Carya > Carya illinoinensis. The sequence continues at coordinate 9,330,806 of NC_056765.1, forward strand.
TTGTGGCATTAGTTTTCTTGAAAGAGCTTAGGTTTTTAGGTGATTTGCAGTCTTGGACGTACCACTCTGGCCTAGTTCATTTTTGGTCACCAAATTAAAACACAGCTATTCCTCCAAAACAAAACAAAAAAAATTAGTTCAAGAGTCCCATTACTCTATCACTTGCCCACGACCGCTCTATCTTACCGCTAGTGTAAAATCATTCTATTATTTTATTTTAATTATTTTATTCATATTTTTTTATCATTCTAAAACATTTTTTAAAAATATAAAAAAAATACCATTATACTAATAATTACTTCCTTAATTATTAAGTAAAAAAGAAATTAATAAAAAAATCAAAATACATGAAGAGTCAACATGAGGTGTGAAAATAAGTGGGCATGCAAAATAGCATTTCTCTTAGTTCAAACATGACCTAGTATTGCTGCATGCATTTGGCAGTACATGATTAACAGGCTAATTTAAAAAATACAAATAAACCGTTATTGTTTTTAGCTGAATTGTCTCTTTCAATTCTAAAATGACCGGCCAGTCCACATGCAAATAATTAAGCTGTTTAATTCCTTGGTGTGAAATTAATAGGGAGATTTAAGCCAAAAAGATAAGAAGGAGGGACTAGGATTAATTAGCTTTAAAGACAAATTAATTAATTAATTAATGGCATTGGGTCATGGTATTACGTACGTACCCTCCACAATGATCAGCAGGCAATTAGCATATATGCAGTCATCCAAGCAATTAACAATTACGCAGTCGTCTATGTCTTAGAATTCTGATCCTAAATTTCCTCACCCTAATAAATCACTATAATTAGTTTTCTGATCAAATACTCTTACAATAATTAAGGCGAAAATAAAAATTGTCTGGCTGATCAGCCAGACAGTTTATATATATATATAGAGTAATCATCGACTCATCAGATATTTTAGGTCTCGTTTGTTTTTCACATGAGATGAGATTAGTTGAGATTAAAATTTTAATAAAATATTATTAGAATATATTTTTTAATATTATTTTTATTTTGAGATTTAAAAAAATTGAATTGTTTATTTTATAGAAAATGATAGGGATCCGCGGGTGGCATCTCGTTCATTTATCTCACTCCAATTATTTTATTTTATTTAGTTTTTTTTATGCATGTAGTGATTAAGAAAATATTGTTTAATAATATTGTATTTTTTTCATTTTTTAAAAATATTTAAAAGTGTTAAAAAATGATTTGAAAAATATATTTAAATGTGTTAAAAAATGATTTGAAAAAAATATTTAAAAGTGTTTTTTTTTTTGCTTTTTTCATATTAATTTTTTAACATTTTAAAATATTTAAAAAATGAATAAAATTCACAATATTATTAAATAATATTTTCTTAATCACTATGCAAAAAAAAAAAAAAAAAAAAACTATAACAAAAATGAACGGGATGCTTGAACGGGATCCCTAGCATTGCTCTTATGTTATTTTGTGTGGGAATTTAAAAAAATTGTAATAATTAAATTAAATGAATTAAGATGATTTGTGAAAACAAACCAGGATATCTTTCAACTTATGATGGTTGGGGTCACAGGATCTCGTATGATAAAAATTGTTTACATATATTTCAACTTGTGTGTATATAGAATGCTACTTAGCCCATTCAATATTACTGTTTAAAATTACTGCTTGAGTATTTTATTTTTTTTAATGTTTATACTGATTAAAAAAATGACTATTAATAAAGTTGTATATTTTTTTTAATATTTTCTTAATGATTAAGAATGTTAAAAAAATATTTAAAAAATGGAAAAAAAAAATAAAACAACAAATTTGAACTAGCGGTATGCCTAACAGTAAATGCTGGGCAGCCGCTAGCACCATCCTATATATATGTTTGTGTGTTTATATATATATATATATATATAGAGTGTAGGACTAGTATATATCTGATTTGAAACATGGCGCTACTTTCACCAACAATTGGGTTCCAACAATTTTTTCTTTTTATTTAGTGATTAAAGAAGTATTTTGATGTTGTGAATTTAATAAAAAAAAAATATTTAAGTGTATTAAAAAATGAATGAAAAAATTAAAAAGAAAAAAAAAAACTTTTTACACTTATCGGATCCATCTCGTGCTACACCTTAGGTGTGGGTGCACTGCTCATATGATTTTTATGTACAATGAAATTACCTAGTAATGAATAAATAATTGATCAAAAGAGCGGGTCATGTACGTACATCTTTTCAATACAATGGCACCAAATTATCAATAATTGTGAGAGCCCATTTTCCTATATGTAAGACTGATTGTGGTGAACTCCCGGTCTTCTATTCTTCACAAATGCTTGTTTTTCTTTTAATAATTCAAATAAAAATAATAATATTAATTATGATGGGTTTAATTATAACGAACCCACTAATCTCTCCCCCGTTTTTCATACTTTTGTCCGAGGGAGGAAGCTCAGGAGTTACACCCAACTCCAATTCTCAGCCGTTGGATTTGCCCCAGGATCAACGGTTTATTACGCCATGTGGCTCATTACAAGGCTTGGTTTAAGCTTTTTCTCCAGCTCTTGTTATGGGGTTGTCTAACAAGACAAGCGAAAAACCCACAAAACCTATCCATAAATCAAGCCTTTCTACACTTTTTTCCCTCTAGTTTCAATCTCCTTCAAGCTTCTCTAATGGAAGGTGGAGGAGAAGGTGGTAGTGGAGATTTTTGTGGGCATGGAAATTCCCAAAGTAATCATCCCATCTGTCGGTCCGGTCCACCATTCACTGCCATAGACAGGTTTTTGTACGGTCACAACCACCATTTCTCTCAGACACAGACCCAAAACCATGCAAAGAACAAGGAAGTACTTGTTTCGGATACCGTTTTGTGCAGTTTTCCTCGGTCTTGGGGTGCAATTGGTGCTGGGTTTTCCTGGCCGAGCATTCCGGAGGTCAACTTCTCTGACGAGTTTTTTGTGGATGGAGAGCCTCTGAATTGGATGCATGAGGGAAGCCCTAACATGGGATTGAAAGAAAAAGTGGAAGTTTCAGGGAAGAGTTCTAAAGGGGTGGGAAAGGCAGCTAAAAAATGCTCTTCTGAAGCTTTAATCAAGGGGCAATGGACTGATGAAGAAGACAGGTAATGATCAGAGAACACTTTGATATGTTTTCTTTTTCCCTTATTGTTTTAATGTTTGCTTCTAATGTTTACTTTAGACTGAAATATTTTAGGGTTTTTTTCATGGTTTGCAGGAAACTAATTAGGTTGGTGAAGCAATACGGAGTGAGAAAATGGGCTCAGATAGCTGAAAAGTTGGCTGGAAGAGCTGGCAAGCAGTGTCGCGAAAGATGGCATAATCATTTGCGCCCAGACATTAAGGTTCAATTGTGTTCTCTTTAATCAGTTAATTTTATCAGGCGGGTTTACACATTTTTCGCTTTGATCTTTTTATGATCATATCTTTTTCATATATGTACCATCATTTTTTTGGAACTCCGATCAGGTTTTTTTTATGGGATTAGATCAGTCTGAGGATCGATGATCTAAGCTGAATATATACTCTCAGATTTGATATACAATCACCCATTACTAGTTCGATCGACATGAAAAACCATAGATTTCATTATCTGGTTTGTGTTGTAATCTACACTACTATATATATTAAATCCTAGTCAATGTCGATATATATATATATATATATATATATGAGATCTGTATATTTGATTGGCTCTATATATACTTTTCTTTGGTTAATTTCCCTTTATCCATGGCAAGCAAAACTCCATTAAAAAAATAATGTAAAATACTAGGGTTTAAATTTAAGTAGGATTACCTTGACATGATTCAAATATTATATTATAGCTTAATTAATATTTTTAAGTCAATTGCAGCGAGCAGAAAATTGTTCATTTGAAACTATTTTTTCTTTTTGTAACGCTAATACTTTTGTTTTAATACAAGTAATTTCACATCACATGCAAAACCTATCTCTCCCAGCCCTCAGGCGCCTGCTTGCATTTTTCACGTTTCTTCTTCCATTTTAGTCTAGGGTTCAAATTCATGTGATTTTCATGTAGCTGTGCATGAGGAACGCAACATTGTTGCCGTTATAAATAAAAGTTAATCCCTTGACTGCATCTGAATTGACATTCGCTTATGATCTGTTCTATAACACAATGCTGACATGCTGTTGTCTTTCTTGGTGTCTAAATTATGTTGCAGAAGGATAGCTGGAGTGAAGAAGAGGAGAGGATATTAGTGGAAACTCATGCAAAGGTCGGGAACAGGTGGGCGGAGATCGCAAAGTTCATTCCAGGAAGAACTGAAAATGCTATAAAGAACCACTGGAATGCCACCAGAAGAAGGCAGAATTCAAGAAGAAAGAACAAACAGACTGAGAATCAAAAGGCCGGAAAGCCACATTCATCTGTTCTTCAAGACTATATCAGAAGTAAAAGTACTCTGATGATCAGTAAGAGTACTACAGCTACTACTTCCAGCAAAACTATGATCGAAAATCCATCGACCCAATTCAACAATTTCCTCCCGGAACTGTCACAGATTTCTCCAACCCATGATGAGGTTGACTCTCCCACCATGATTTCTCTGACATATGATGATGAGCTTCTCTTCATGCAAAACCTTTTTGCAAACCATTTCGATCAGCCCTATGTTGAGGACAACATTAATAAAGTGATCATGAGTACTACTGCTGATGATCCGACAGTACTGACCGAAACATTTCATGTTGATGATCAGTTTAAGGATTCTTCAACATCCATTAATTCTAACGAGTTACGTCAAAACAAAGGTGATCAACTGCTCACTGATGTTGTTGAATGCGGGTTTTCATCTTTTACTTCAAAATCAAGCTTGCAGTACATAAATAACGAGGTCCTCCAAGCAAAAGGGACATTAATCACTTCCACCAGTGCTAGTACTGCAACCACCTACTTGCATTCTGACCTCTACCTCTCTTACCTGCTGAATGGTGCTGCAAATTCGTTGTCTGCAAATGATTACAGCTACGACGACAACATCATGAACGTTGATTTGCTGACAGACCAATCCCATGATGACTTTTCGAATGGAAGGAAAGAAATCGACTTGTTTGAGTTTGTCTCTTCAAATTCCCAGTTCTCTCAGGGCAGTAACAGCAGCTTCTTTCTAGCTTAATTAGTAGGTTAAATAAGATTATCATGTTTGTGGTTAAAGACTTTGGAGAAGTATCCTAGTTCTCAATTTATTGATCGGTCTTCAGGAATATTGAATGAATGGGGTTTATTTGAATATTTCAGGAATATGAGCAGGTAGCTAGGGACATTTATTTACTGTTGGTAGTCGGACTAACGTCGTACATGAATATTACTGGAAAAGCATAGCCATTGGAGCATGTTCTAGTGTGCTGAGTTTTTCTGGGCTTTATAATTATATGGTTAAGTACTACTCATGGTAGTTTGTGAAAAAAAATTGCGCTTCCTTTCAGTTTTCTAGCTGGATCGTAGTTCTGCAGTAATTTTAATTCCAGGAAAGTTGTTTAATTACCTATGTCGTTTGATCTGTTATAATATTATACGTCCTGCATGTTTATACTTTTTTTTTCAAGGACTTTAGTTCTTGACATATTCATGTTGAGGAGAAACCTACGGGTAATTAACATGTTCTAGCTAGAGTGATGGAGCATAAAAGAAACTTAACGGCGAGAAGACAGCGGCACTAGCAATGAACAGAAACCCTCGTGTAGAACTGGCGAGAGAGAGAGAGAGAGAGAGAGAGAGAGAGAGAGAGAGAGAGAATGGGGTCCCGCGTGGAAAAATAAGACGTGGGAGGATTAAGGGTAGAAAACCTATTTAATAATACAAAAAAAGTCGCCGTAAAAAAAAAATTTAATAATAGTAAAAATTTTGTGATGACAATATAGAATTACACAACCAATCCTGCTACAGTCAGTCGGCAGATGCAAACGCGGGGTAAGCGTGCAGTCCACGTCAATTAAATTATAAATAAAAAATAAAAAAAGACAAAAAAAAGAAAGAAAGACATCAGGTGGTCATCTTTTTCGTCAGTCTCTCTTCTTCGCGTGGGTCTCTCGTCTTTATTTTCAAGTAGGTAGATGAAAAAGGTAAATCTTTGGATTGAGTCGTCTTCGTGTATAGATGAAAAAGGCAAATCATCCTCTGCTTTACAAGTTCATTGAAGAATTTGCACTGACTTTCGATGGGAACAAGTGGGGGCACAATGGCCCTTACCTAGTCTCAAGAGTTGTTTCCAAGCTGAGTGGAAGGCCTGGATTTAATTTCACTGTGTTGCTACAATCTGTATTTTATCCGGTTGATTGGAGTTGGATTCGAAGTATGTTTCGAGGGCCTAGAGACGAGCTGCATTCACCCAAAAAATACACTCAGGATCCACAATCCCTTTCCTTAGCGTGATTTGTGCAAAAGGGGCGACTGGGTCTTCAAAATCACAGATGCTTTTCTTCTTTCGTTGCATACATCACTGAAGCAAGGTCAGTGGGTTCAATGGAAGAGAAATGGTGTTTGAGCAGAGGGAGGAGAAGATGAGGGGAGACGAAGAAGACAAAGAAAGGAAGAAGATGAAGGAAGAAGATGGAGAAGATAACAGGGGAGACGAAAGGAGGAAGAAGATTTTGCACTAGACGCACCGTTTCATTAAGAACACGTAGGACCCCGACTGCTCGGCGACTTCCTCTCCCGCTTGCAATTAGCATTTTTCTTACACAATGGGTTATTTGCGGCCATATTTTTTCTGGCGACTGAAAACCGCCAGAAATAAATGATTTTTGCGGCTATTTTTATAATTGACACAAACATTTTACACAAAGTTTAAAAACATGCTTTTTGTGACCATAATTCGATCGTCGGAAATAAAAATAGCCGCAAATAATCTTTTTTTTTTTGTAGTGACACGCAGATCAAATTGATTCATTAGATCATCAACTGTATGTATTTTAATATTTGTAATCTTAGAGTGTGTACTTTTCATGCATTCATTGTGAAAGACTAAAGTCCACTATTAAGTAATAATTTTTTTTCTTTGGATTCTGAATTTATCAGCTAATTTTTTCAAATAAAATATGCAAAATTTGTACATTTTAAAACATGCATCTAGCATTACTCACAAATAAATCCTATCTGACCATTTGCTCAAGGCTTTGGATTTGTGGAAGGATATTATGATGATGTTGCACTATTTGATCTGCAGAAGCTAGGCAATGTTACATATAATATACAAGGGATCGAAATCAAATTATTAACCTTGTAATGACACTAAGGTGTAGTTTAGATAGTGAAATGAGATGAAATAATTTTAAATTAAATTTGAATAAAATTTATTATAGTATTATTTTTTAATATTATTTTTATTTTAAAATTTGAAAAAGTTGAATTATTTACTAAATTTTATGTAAAAATTTTAAAAAAATTATAATAATAATATAAGATAAGATAAAACTATTTCTGTATCTAAACAGGGCCTAAGATGATCATTACAAGGTGAAAGGAGATAATTAGAGAAGAATGAGTTTCAAGATCAAGAAGTCACCGCTGAAAGTGTCGTAGTGATCTTAAAATATGGTTCTTCATTTTTATTTTTTTATTTTTTACTTTATTGAATCGCGTTTATTTATTCCCATTGTCCTTTGTCAAGGTTTTTATTTATGTATGGCTCATATGCACAATTATGTTCCTAACAAATAATATATTTGTCTCATTAATTCTATTCCCTAGCTAGTAGCTTCATGTTGTGATCCCGAAAGAGATTTTATGGAATATATACATGGGTTATAATATATATGAGTACTAACATATATAGTTGTTAGGTATGCAAGTTTCGCACGTTCTGTTTAAAAGAAAGTTGATTCTGCTATTAAAAAAATAACTTTTTTATTAATATTCCAGATTTATTCACTTTTTGAAAAATAATGTGCGAGATTTGTATATTCTAAAATTACAAATTAATATTATTTCTCAAAATATTTTAGGAGCATGAGTAACATGACAAGTTTTTTTAATTTCTTTGAAAAAGGAAGAGCATAATGTAAGTGACTTGCATTCTTAATTTTTATTTTGTCAATTTCGATTATACCATGTCACACATAATTTTATAATATAGTGATAAGTGATATTTTATTTAAGTGATTGACATAAAAATCGTCCACTTAAAATACGTGATACTAGTTAATGCGACTAAAAATAATATGTACAAGATAAATAATCTATAGCAAATACAATCAGAATAACATGGGTGACATGACTTGCACCAAATTTTATTTTATTTGAAAATTTATATATTAGATCGGATTTTTGGAGTAAAAGATTTTCTTTTATACAAGGGCAGGGTAAGAGGTTCGAATTGCCTACTTCTTCTATTTGGACACCGGACCTTATGTCATCTGGTCTAAAGGACCTTGACAATTGAACTTAAAGATTTAGAACAAAATCATCATACGCTTTGTATATTTAAGCCATTAATCATGTATATGATCAAGTGCATAGTACTTTCATGGTAGCTACATCTATTTTATTAGAATAGATTTGGGTTACATTTGGGTGCTGAGGCAATCTCAGATGATTTATGAATAATAGTAAAAAAAAATAATTAATAATAATGAAAAAATAGTGAATAATAATAAACTATTTGTGAATAATAATGAGACTACTTTACTAACCAAACACAACCTAATGTACAAGATCTCATGTGAACATGTCAATAAGAAACTATATATTGTATCAGATAATCAGGCCATTTTGGCAAAAGCACTACTAATTTTGGGATCAAATATCAAGCTTTTTATTCAAAGTTGAGTACCTTAATAGATCAGATTGACATATCAATTAATGTAATCTATAATATTTATTGTTGTCCATGTAATTTCTAAACAGCATCAAATATTTAATTATAAATTCACTTTAAAATTTCTCTTTATGCTTAATTGAATTCAGACAAAAATTTGTAGAATTTTTTTTCTTGTCTTTCGAGGCATGAGTGGCTCTACGGCCACCGACTCGGGACCCAAACTTGGGTGTCGACAAGTGTAAATTTTTTTTTTCATAAATTTTCAAAATACTTTTAAATATCAAAAAAATAAAATAAAATCCACAACATCAAAAAAAAAAAAAAAAAAAAAAACTTACATAATCACTAAATAAAATAAAATAAAATACTTAAAAAAATTGTATCGGGAGAAATGTTAGGAATCCCAAGCTAGCATTTCTCTTGAGGCATATATATATATATATAGTTTATAATACATGCATTTATACTATATGTGAGAGTAGTACTACACTTGTAAAGAAAACAAAAAACGTTGACTACTGCATGACCATGCACGTAACAGCTAGAAAGACATATATTAATTCCTTTTCTTAAAAACTAGCGGTTTCAATATGATCGTAATTAATAGTTTTAAATGGAGTTTTTAATATATATTAATGTTATTGTGCTATATATATATAAATATAAATATATATCGTCAGTTACACATCTACTGAGAATTAGTAGGGTTGACTATTATGGAGCATTATAATTAGGAAATTAGTGCTTGGGTAATCAATGATATTCCACGTACATATGCTCAAAAATTAAAATTAACCAAAGGAAAAATTGCACTTTACCTTCAAAGTCCAAACTATCACTTTACCTTCAAAACTACCAAAATTATCATTTTCACTTCAAAATTATAATTTCTTTTATGCTAAGATTGTGTCATAAATACATCAAGATCCACTTTAGATGTGTATCACTCTAAAGTTTGGATTCTGAGATAATGAGTTAAGTTGTAAGTAGTAGTATTTTGTGGATTCTATTGAGATGAGTTTAACTATTTTAGGTTGAGAGATGTGTTTAGCTTTTTAAGTTGAAATGTATGAAATAGGTTGAGAGGAGTTGAACTTTTTTAAAAAAAGTTGAAAAAGTAATGAATCTTATCAATGATTGGTGCTCCTATATATTCTAGAGAATTCGAGTGAATCTTGACCCATTTTTCCTCTATCTTCTCATTAGATTTTGGTGAAGAGGTAATTAAATAGTAACCTATGTTTTTAATTGGAGGGCAAATCAACACTTTTGTTAGTTTGGTGATGACAATTCAAATTAAAGTTCCTTTTAATTGTGTATAATAAAAAAAAAATGCCAATGGCTTAAATATTAGGGCAGTTGTTCCTAAAAATTGCCTAGAAAAAATAATAAATATAAATATGCTAAGATTCTATAACATAACAATACCCATGAGTCAGTAATACTTACTATGTATGAAGTATTTTTCTTTTCAGAATCCAATAATCTCATTGGAAAAATGCTACTTGTACTTTTATTTTTTATTTACATAACAATACGTAGTGTCAACTATTGATATATTGAAGATTATGAAACTTGAATTTAACAAAAAAAAAAATGATAAATAAACCTTTTACGTAAAATTGTAAGTACACGTAGGACTACTTATCTCATTAAAGTTCTTTCCCGAAATTAATACATGCCAAATCAACTCGAAAATGATGTTAATATGACACTTTTATGTATGATAAATAAATTACAACAGACACAATCTTCAAAATAGATACAAATATTCATAAAATAGGAATCTCTTCGTCATTCAAATACTTGAAATCAGAGCAGCTGCACATGTCAAAACGGATGGTGTAACTTTTCCTCCCACCTTCCATGCTTTCAACTTATAATTTCAAGCGTTCAACAAATTCCTCATCAGGTAGAAGCCACTTGAACAGCTTACAATCTTTATATCATCGGGACAATTTGGCCCTGGCAAAGAATATTCCAGCAAATAGACCTGCAAAAGATGTTTGTCATTGGCATTTGGCCAAAACTAAGTAATACATTAGAGTGATGCTAAATGTATATACACTTTGATTGTGTTATTACCAAACAGTATACTGAAGCAATTTGGTAGACTAAGCGGAACCTTGAACAACACCAAACCAGCAACAGAGATGGGAATCTTGTTTAAGGAACCTACTAGACTGTAATAACAGAAGCACAATTTCAATGGTATATTAGTGTCAAAAAGAAGGTGTGAATGATCGCGTGCATGCATTAAAAGATGAGAAATGCTTTATCCACGAAGAGATCTTGCAAAAATAAATATGAGTAAATAAGATTATCTGAAAGCTAGAGAGCTTAAGCTTAAATGTCTACTTATTGTAGAAGGTAAGTTTGGAAGTACACCACAGAATGTTACCTGTAAGTGGTCGGGCTAGTTTGATTTAAGAACCACATTGAGGTGAAGCTAATGGCAAGTCCAAGCAATCCGCTAGCTGTGGCAACAACCCAAAACATTGGCAATTTAGTCACCTCCCTGGAAATCAAGACCAAAAGAAATGTGACAAGGTTAAACTGATGGTTGCATGAAAGTAAAGCTTAAAGGTTGTGACCAATTTAATACGTCAAGACACTTACACATTTATTACATATTCCCATTCACCAAGTAGTATGATCAAGAAGATAGCAAAAGGTAGAGATAGTAAATTATTCAGCAACACCATTGAAACTTCATTAAGCGATCCAGATTTTGTTGATTTTTTTGCTTCATCCATGACTCGCCTCAAGGTGAGCTGTCACAACGGGAAATTTTAGTGAATTAATTCAGAACTTTAAGAATGACCTCCACCAAGAATCATGGTCCTTGTAGAACCCAAATTGCCAGATCCCATAAGCTAACACATAAACTGGATGCATATTTTAAGGAACAGAAGGCAAGGATGAACAATTTGGGGCATCTAAAACTACATACTGAGTAGCTTGCTGTTAGAACACAATTCATAATCTGCCATGCATAACCCACTGCATCAAAGGAGAGATCTGTGATACCACCACTGACAGCAGAGATAATCTGGAGTGCACAAATATACGGAAAAATATGATTAGAAAGGGGGAAAAAAAGAAGAAGAAGAAAGAGTACATCCCACCATTCTTCTTCAAGGAAACTACATTACAATCAAAGAGATTCGAACTAAATTGCTTTTCTACTGTGGAATTTATATTCCAATCAAAGAGATTTGAAATAAATTGCTTTTCTGCTTTGAAAATAATCCTAGGCATAGTAATAAAAAAAAAGAAAAAAGTAATCCAGCATTAAATTTAAGTAGGCTGTCTGGCCATCTATGAGGTTAAAAGATTAGGTATATCCTTCACTGCAAACAGTTGCCATCATCAGAAAATAGAATGAAGAACGTGCTTGACAGGAATGTCATTTACCATTAAGAACATTGCAGTCCACACTTTTTGATTCTGATGTTTCCGAAATATATATAATTCTCCAATTGCTGTTAAAATATTTGTCATGTTCTTCAGAATTGTCACCATTGCAATATTTATGTACTTCAAACTGAAACAAAAAAAGTGCACCCCAAACATCGAACAAACATGAATGTTAGACAGAATATTTTGGTATTATGCCAAACCGAGGGTTGTATGAAGAGAAATCAACTTCTTTTCTAGTATATTTTCTCCATAGCTAGCAGCTTCTCAAATAAGAGTACTTGCAAACTATGGTTCATAGCGTACCTATACATGCCGGATACAAGCATTCCAGTGAATATTACATTGACAGGAAGCCAGACCCTAATCAGCTTCCAGTTCAACTTTTCCACTGAAACTGCTCGGCAAAGTCCCAATGCCACAACAACAACAGTACTGATTAAGTTCTGCAAAAAAAATAGGAAGTGCATGGAAAAATTAGATCTCATCATGCCCATATGGATTTATAACATTGAACAACTGACAGGGTACTGCAAATGTTGAATGTGCTTCAGTTATGGATTGATTGCAGAAAGCATGTAGTGTATAGAAAATGTTGGTTGTAACTTGTAAGATTCATTATAAAAGCAAAAAAGTCGCATACTTGATAAAACATTAGCGATATTCCAGCATTGAAATTATAGCTTGATAGAACAATCTTATTCAGCAATATCATGCTGCAAGAGGAAATGCAGTAAGCTGTCCCAGAAAAAAGAGGTCCAGATTGTCTTCCCGATCCATGTAGGCGCTTTTCATTACCATCAACCAGAAGATTGAAGCTATCATGATCCGGACTTCGTTTCCATCTAGAAAACCTGTGTAATTTAAGAAAGTAAACAGGTTTGACCATCAATCTGCCATCATAATGAAAATGTCCCAGACTGGAGTCTGGACATGCAGTTTAAATTTTCTAAATGCAATTTCCTCATATAACTCCATTCATGTAGTTTTATAACAATATGCAAAGCAATTCAGAGCAAAAAGATTGTTCTACACAAGAATTGGGTTTTGACTAGTAAGTGTCATTTAAAGAGTGGATGAAGCAAAAACTCTTAGAAGATGTTAAATTAGAATAAATATGTATAATATACCTTAAAATGAATCTGTGCATGCTGAAATCAAATCAATAAGAAAGAATTTATACAAAACAAGTTTCCAATCCCATGAATCATTTTTACGTACCAGAAATTTTAATTAAGGCTTAAAGCCCTATAATGTAAAAGAAAGGAAGCATCTTTATGGAGTAATATATGATAAATTGTAAGGTTTAAGTCCAATACCAAGTAACAGAGTGACAATGAAGGTAGAATCTGTACAGAGAAGATTTTTTTGTGCTACATACAGAATGAATGAAAAACCCAACACAAGCAAAAGAATTAGATCATCGCCTCATCCTACCTGTCAGTGAAAGTTCTACGTTCTGCATTTGTCACTGTATTGCTAATTGATCCATTTCCTTGTTTACGGGTATCATTAAGAACTGTATATGCTGCATTAACGCTTTCACCCGATGCCGCTTCTCCATTTAAACGGCTTAACTCAGATTCCTCACGCCCATGGCCATTGACCACATCTAACTGGGATTCAGATGTCATGTCACAAACCTGAAATGGAAATAAAAAGGAAATGGTATTAAATCAGGGAGAATCCTTTGAATTTTAAACTGTTGTTACCATTTTATAGTAACTAAAGCCTAATAAATTGCAGCAAACCATCTTTATCCAATCAACGCTTCTTTCCTTTCTCAATCAAACTATATAGATCGTGGACTACAAAGTTAAAAATTTGTAATTTGTTAGGACAAATCTCAGATTCTCCTCTAACAGGTGATATATATGCAATTTGTGGCAATTAGGAACAGTAAAACTCTGTAGAGAATTAAAGCACTCTCCCTGCAACTACGTAATACCCCGAGATTCAAAGTTGACACTATTAAACAAACACGGTTATGAACAAGGCATAATATTCCAACATATCCCCAAGTTGTGATTTTTCAGACTTTCCTAGTAAACACGTCCAAGAAAGCAAAAGTCTTTCAACAAATTCCGCATACCTAAAGATTTCAACTCAACTCCTAAGAGAAGAAATTCCAGAACAAACTGAAAAATCATAACAGCAAATCAGAAATGTATAAAACCACATAACCGTGAGTGATAAACCCGAGCTAGCTCATAAAAACTGGAAAAAAAAAAAATAGAAGGAAAAACCACCTTGAGATTAGTACCTTCCAATATCCTTTCAGCCTTGAAAATCACGAAGACTTACAACCACGAACACTTGCATTATAAGCACTGTTAATCTGGCATGGCCCAGAAAAAATAACTCAAACACCTGGGTACGGAGCGAATGAACCACGGCATGGAAGTAAAGCATAGGAAGCAGAAAGCCATTCCGAAAACGTAAATGCGGAATCCTTTTTGAAGATCACGCAAAGTGAAGGGAAAAGAGAGGAAAAGGCGTGTACAGGCATAAAGAAAAGGATCTGAGGGCGAGATTCCTGGCGATGGAGCAGGACCGTCCAGGAAGGAAACGTTTCCAAGGCTTCCTAAGTCAAATACTCTCTTCTTCAAGTGAGCCATCGTGCAGCTGTCGCTTCGAGATCAAGACAAAGGAGTGGAGAAAGAGAGGTGAGCAACGAGCTGCGTGAGTTTGTATGTTTCAGGAAACTCTCTTGGGATCCGAGTGGACTAAAATAACACTGTAATAAGCCTCACTTTTCAGCCTAAGAGTACTAGTAGTCTTAACAAACTTTAATTAAAATTAGTTTTATAAATTTTAACTAACCACTTTTTATAACACTAAATAATAGATTCAATAAATTTTTTACTATTTTATTAAAATATTAATTTTAAACTTTTTATTGAATTTTAATTCTAATTATAATTTGAATATGATTATATTAAATATTATGATTGTATTAAAGTTTATTGTTGTATTAAAATTTATGGTTATATTATTGTTATATTAAAGTTTATGGTTGTATTATTGTTATATTAAAGTTTATGGTTGTATTATTGATGTATTAAAATTTATAACGGCTATATTTTTCCAAGGTTATATTTTTTAACAGTTATATTTTATCAACGGTTATATTTTTTAACGGCTATAATTCTCTAACGGTTATAAACTTATATACTTTTACTATAAAATATAACATTTCTTCAACAATTTCATTCACTTCAACTCAAGTATCTTTGAAACTTACTTTGGAAGGAGAAGGATTAAACTCACGTGGTTCTTCTAAAAATGCACGTAGATTCATAAGGCATGATTGATTGCAAGCCCACCAAAATCTATTTCGCAACTATTTTGCTGATCCTCCAATCTATCCTCACAAATATTTTCAAATGAGGTTCTGGATGAGTCGTCCTCTATTTCTTCGTATCCAAGTTGCAGTAAAAGCCCAGGAACCTTATTTTGTCCAAAGACGAGATAATTCTGGAAGGCTTGGTTTTTCTTCCTTTCAAAAAATAACAGCTGCTCTAAGGATGCTTGCATATGGTGTCACGGCTGATTTTATGGATGAATATTTAAAGATTTGAGAGACTACTGCATTAAGAAGCCTAAAGATGTTTGTCAAAGCTGTTGTTTCAATTTTTTTCGAAGAGTACTTAAGAAAACTCAACAATGATGATTGTTAGATTACTAGCAGTTGGTGAGAAACGTGGATTTCCAGGTATGTTAGGGAGCATCGATTGTATGCATTGGAAGTGGAAGAACTGGCCAACTGCTTGGCATGGTATGTATTCTGGTCATATCCATGAACCAACAATTATTTTAGAAGCAGTGGCTTCTTACGATCTACGGATTTGGCATGACTTTTTTGGATACCGGGGTCTCATAATGATATGAATGTTCTTGATAGATCATTTATATTTTCTGACCTTGCTCAAAGGCGTACTCCGATTGTTAATTACACTATTAATGGTCATAACTATGCAATGGGGTACTATCTTGCTGATGGCATTTATCCGCAATGGGCAACATTTGTTAAAACTATCTCAACTCCACAAGGAAACAAGAAAAAATATTTTGCTACAGCCCAAGAGTCCGCAAGGAAGGATGTGGAGCGTGCTTTTGGTATGCTTCAAGCACGATTTGCTATAATTCGTGGACCTGCACGGCTTTTCCACATTGAAACACTCAATGAAATTATGATGGCATGTATAATTTTACATAATATGATCATTGAAAATGAACGGGATGACAATGGAGAAGAAGAATTCGAATATGAACAGTTGCCAGAAACATACAATGATCCAATGTCAACCGGCCCTACACCTGAATTTAGCGAGTTCATTCAACGTCATCATGCTCTTAGGGATAGAAGAATCCATTCTCAACTCCAAAGAGATCTCGTCGAGCACTTATGGCAATAATATAGTGCCGCATAAGACATGGTTGTATTGAATTTATGGTTGTATTAAATTTCTTGTTGTATTAAGTTTATGGTTGTATTAAATTACTCCATAATGATCAATATGAAGTGATTAATTTAACAAACATAAATATGAAATTACTCCATAATGATCAATGAAAAAAAATTATCGTCCAAACATAAATATAACATTACTCCATAATGGTCAAGCCAAAGTGATTAATCTAACAAACATAAACAAAAAATATAGCTAGTTTTTCTCAGCACGACTTGCAAGTATTTCCATTTGTCGTTGAAGATAATATTGTTGTAGCATTGGAGGCATGGCACTTGTATTTAATGTCATAATTCTTTCATCTTCTTTCTTTTCTTCAAGACGTGCTTTCACTTGTTGAAGTAGCACCTTCTCTTTTTGAATACGTAATTCGTCTTGCTTAAGACTCACTTCCTCTTGCCTAAGACACAATATTTTATTGTTATGATCACGTGCTTCTTGCATAAGCACAAGTTTACTCTTTTTAATTTCCGCCATCTCAGTTAGTACCACAAGAGAGTCAGAGTTTGTCATTTCTTTTCTCTTTCGTTTCTCTTTTTCTGCTTTACGACCTATTGGTCGTTCCAAATCTGAAGATGCAATATGAAAATCCTCATCTTCGCCTAGATTTATTGAATTTGGTGTCGAATCATGTGAACTTGGTTTCTTCTTCGGCTTCACCATGTCCATATGTTCCACCCACTTTGGATGGAATCTTAACACCCGCCAACAATAATCAAAGTTAAAAGACTTCTTCTCTAACTCCAAGAACATTACCTTTGCCTTGCCAATCTACATACATAAAGGACCATGGTTCTAAATAAATAAGATTTTTTTTAAAAAAAATAGCATGTTAAAAAATAAGCTTAAAAGGTGCAAAACATACATTGTCTTGCTCGTTAAACCCACTTGGATGCATTCCTTCAACTTGAGTCAAGTAACCACAAAACTTATTTGTAGCTTGTTGAATCATCGACCATCGATTCATTAGAGATGTGTAGTTGCGTAAAAAGTCAAATTTCTTATTTTCCTCAAAATACTTATGAATTCTTTTCCATAGCATCGTATGCTTTTGATCTTTTCCTTGTACTGCATCTAAGGAAGTTTCAAGCCATCCCTCCACAAGCAACAAATCTTCCTCATTACTAAAATTATTATCCTGTTGTATTTTTCGTCCACTCAGTTCAATTTCAATAACCTCAACTTGGGGTGGAGAGAGTTCTTGTTCATTTGTGGCACTCATAAAAAAAATCATTGGTATTTAAAAGATTTGTGAAGTATGCATCACGGTGAGTTGATGGATCCATTCCTAACAAGAGATATGAAATACATCACAAGAAAATAAAAAATATAAACTGATGGATGAAAAAAAAAATTTATCTAATTCAGTTTCATCACAATACATCACAAGAAAAATATAAACTGATGGATGAAAGAAATTCGACCACCCATTATCAGTAAATTGAATTCGGTTTCATCACAATACATCACAAGAAAATTCCAAATTCCACAGCAACAATATTTCTCGGAGTGAGTTTATCAGAATTTTATCAAATCAATACACCAAAATCAAAGAAGTTCAAACATCAAAGAAGAAAAATCCCATCCCGTCTGTTCGTTGATTCCAGAAAATGCATAAAAATAAAAAATAAAAAAAAATAAGCAAAACAAAGGAGCAGCACGATGGCTTGGGATTTACCGGTGCTCAAAGAATCCGGTGCTTGAATCTCGTCCGGTGCTGCCCTTCACCAAAGAATCGTCTGTTCGTAGATTCCAAATACCGGTTCTCCGTCCGGTGCTGCCCTTCACCAGAAATCACATAAAAAAAATGAAAAAATAGAGGAGATCCAACAATGGAGGCATGGGATTCGGTGGCTTACCGGCGGTGTGTCCGTTCGGTGCTGCAGTTGGGAGACGATGGAGTCCGTCCGGTGCTGCGGTTGCTCTCGTTCGGTGCTGCGGTTGCTCTTCCTTCGGTGCTGCAGACGCTGGAGCTAGGAGGGAGTTCCGGCCACTGAAAAGCTAAAATCTGGGAGGTTTTTCTCTTGTAATCGTGGGTTTTGGTGAAGGAGATGAAAGGAGGGAAGAGCAGAAATTTGGTTACACGGGATTGTTCGGTGCAGCGGGGGGGGGGGGGGGGGGAGAATATTTTACACTAAAAATATTATTTAGCTAGTGGTTTTGACTCAATAAATTTAGCTAGCCAAAAGATTGGTGACTAAATTTATTGTACACTTGTTGAGTCCATTGTAGATGTTTTTTTCACATTTTAGCTATTCTTTAGCTATAATTTAGTTTTGTTGAGCCCACTACCAATGCTCTAAAGCGGGAAAGTACCCCCAACTTGCAAGTTTTCATTTTTTATTTTTATTTTTTTAAAAAAATTACAAATTTTATTATAAAATAAGTGACTATTTAAGTATAGGATTACCCGTTCATCGTATTTTATCTTATTTAATTATTATAATTTTTTTAAATTTTTAAATAAAATATAATTAATAATTCAACTTTTTTAAATTATAAAATAAAAATTCTATTATGATAATATTTTATTTAATTTTTAATTTTTAATTTATTTTATTTCAACTCAACTCAATATCCTAACCTATTCTCAATTTATTCACACCCCTATAAAAAAACTAAATTAAGTTATATTCTATATATTAACTTCTATTCATAACTTATAAAAGGTTTATGCACTAATTTTACGTATTTGGTCCTTTGGATTAATAAACAAGAAATAATATGATAGTTTCAAATCCTCTCATGGACAAAGTTAAGACTAAGGTCATGTTTTGTTAATGGGATGGGACGTGAATTCCGTAAATAGTAATGAAATAGTTTGTGAATAATAGTGAAATAATTTAAATTAAAATATTTATTAGATTTTGGATAATAAGAGCGTAAAATATTATAAAATTAAAATATAATTTGAATATTATTTTTTAATATTATTTTTTTATTTTTATGCGAAGGTTTGGTGTAGTGATAGGAAACCCAAAGATGCAAAGGATCCGTCGACCATCACCTATCCAGTTGTCATGTGAAAAATTTAGATTACCACTTCTAATCTTCCACAGACTTTCAAGCTGTATGAAGGGCAAATAAACACATATAGACCTCCATATATCAGAATGTCATCGTCTAGATGAAATTAAATCTAAAGACACAACAATAAAGAGATACTTTTGCCTCATAGACAGCCCAAAGAGAGGCCGAATTCACCATATTCCAAGCAATGTCCATGCCACCCTCTTCAACAGGTCGACTTATCTTAGTCCAGGATACTCGATTTTTTTAATGCCCTTCACACTACCCCAAAAGAAAGATGCAAAAGCTGGCTAAATTAAATCTAGCACCTTTTTAGAGGGGCAAATTATAGAAATAGTATGCACTAGAATAGAAGATCATACAACCTTAATCAAAGTAAATTTCCCTCTGGTAGACAACAATCAACTTTTCCAAATAGCCATTTTTCTTTTGATTTTAGCAAGAATGGTATCGAACAAATATATAGTTAATCTACCACAAAAAAGAGGCTCTTGTGTAAGTAATAGGAAAATTACCTTCCTTGAAACCAATAGCTCTAGCCACAATCTACTTCCTGGCGTGAGATGCAGAATTGCGCATAAGGAATATACTTTTTGGTCCAAATGCTTGTAATTACTTGAAAATTAACTCCATTAATGAACCTAAACTCATTTTGGATTCATTAGAAAAGCTTTACAAATCATCAGCAAATAGAATATGAGATATGGCAGAACAATCCCTTGGCACCTTGTAAGGAATAACAAAAGATTCCTGAAGCAATTGTGACAACCCTCATCTTAAAGATTCTTCACTTACGATAAAAAGTAGAGGCGAAAGCAAATCCCTTGCCTTAACCCCTGTAGGAATGAAAAAAACCCTTCATGAGCTCTATTAAGAAGAGGAATGAGCTAACACCAAAAACCGCTATCTCAATTTGGATGAGAGGCAGCACCTAAATCGTTTCTTAGAGAAAAGAAAAGACTTTACTAAAATCTTTAAAAAATATTTTTTAAAAAAAATAATGTTAGATACAGTTTTAGGGAGCAAGTCTTATATACTCATTTTGAGAAAAGTAGGACCATCATTACAAAAATAATTTTTTCATATTAGTCATAGATTTACAAACTTTAAAAAATAAAAAAACAATATACAAGACTTACACAGCTTAAAATTGTAAATATTATTATTAAGTAACTATATATATTGCTACTACATTCATGAGTCTGATTAAGATCTGTTTAGTTATGCAGTTCAGATAAGATAAGATAGTTTATAAATATATATATATATATATATGTTTGGATAATGAGATTAGATGAAATATTTTTTACTTTTTGGGATTTGATAAAGGGATGGGTTCCAACAATAATTGAAAATTATTTAATAATTTTTGGGTAATAGTTATGGATATATTAATAAAAAGTAATATTTATTAGTTGTTGAACACAAGTTTTCAAGCTTTGTTTAATTATATATCTATACATGAATTTTGATGATAACAAATGAATTCAAAGAATAAAGAAGTCTCAAACTCAAGTTGTCTACACAATGGAGTCAAGCACATCAAGGAAACAAGCATGAGCAAGAAGGGAACAAGTTCACATTAAAATTATAGAGTAATGTTGTAAATCTCTTCAAAATTCGAAATTATGATTAATGCTCAAAATTAATATTTTATCATAAAGTATTAAAATACATTTTTCACATGTGCATGAATTTTTTTGAAAATTAAATTTAAAAATTTTGAAAGATGATTGATTGTCATCTTTTACATGTGCATGCCTTGATTAAAGGGTTGAACTTTGAAAATATTAAAAATGATTGATTGTCATCTTTCACATGTGCATGTTTTATTTGAATATTTTCAAAAGTGATTGATATTTTTTTAGACTTATACAAAAGGTAGATGATTTTGTTTGAAAAATTTAAAAAGTAAAGTGTGTTCCTTTTGTCATATATAAAAAGTAAAAGATTAGGTTTGAATTTTTTGAAAAGGAAAGTGTGCTCATTTTGTCATATGCAAAAAGTAAAAGATTAGGTTTAAATTTTTTGAAAATGAAAGTGTGCTCCTTTTGTCATATGCCAAAAGTAAAAGATTAGGTTTGATTTTTTTTTTGAAAAAGTGAATAATGTTGTCTTTGACATGTGAATCTTTTTAAATTTGAATATGAAGTCTCATATGCCTATAAATAGATCATTTGAGAGCTTCACATTTACAACATCCAGAGCATACAACATTCATTCAAAACTTTCATTCTCTCTTCTCTAAGCATTGAGCTTTAATCCTTGTTCATTTTGAGAGATATAGTTTGCGCTGTATTGTTCTTATTTCACTCATTGATGAGTGTTTTCTGATAACCTACCCATTATCAGCTCTTGTATCAAAAAAATTGTGTGTATAACCCTTGTGCATGTAGAAAGTGTTCTAAACGGGAAATAGTTGAATCACCACGTGTAAGGTGATTGCAAGTGTAGAGGGTGTTCTACACGGATCCTTTGTAGCGGTGTTGTTCAAATGTGTAATAGGTTTCTATTTCCACCTGAAGGAGGTTGAATAGTGAATTTGGAGATCCTTAAGGGGTAGCTTGAGGCGAGGACGTAGGCAGTGGGGCCGAACCTCGTTAACATACTGAGTTTGCTTTTCTCTTACCCTTACTGAGTTTGTTTCTCTCTTACCCTTACTCTTTATATTTATTACTGTTTCGCATTTTGTTTATATTTTATATTGTATATTTGATTTATAATTGTTATTTTTTTTAAATATAACTCAATTCACCCCCCTCTTGTGTTAGTCATCTGGGCAACAATTGGTATCAGAGCTAGTTGACATGTACTGTTCATACAGGCAGATCACCCATGGGAACTCTCGCTTGTGACTGTGTCACCGAAGCAAAACTCTCCAACTATGGGTGACGGTGCACCGGTAGAGACGGTGGCTGGCTAGTCTGGTAGGTAAAATTGTTAGGTGACATATGTGCAACCTATGATCAGTAACAATTGGTATCAGAGCTAAGAGCTCTATTATAAGATTAACTGTCTTTTGAGTTAAGATCGTATGGCTAACATTGCAGCTTCATTTGGTGAAGGTCAATCTAGCAGTCGGCCTCCACTCTTTTGTGGAGATAATTACTCATTTTGAAAAGTTAGAATGAGAATATTTCTTCATGCTCAAGGTAGAGAAATCTGGAAATATATTGTAAATGTACCTTATATTCCAACAAAAGTGGTTGATGGAGTAAAGGTCAAAAAGGAAGAAGAAGAGTCTGATCGTGAAAACGATAGACTTTATACTTTAAATTTAACTGCTATGAATTTATTATATAATGCTCTTAATGGAAATGAGTTTAATAGAATAATGAATTGTGCTACAGCAAAGGAAATTTGGGATAACTTGTAAGTAACTTATGAAGGAACTTCGCAAGTCAAGGAATCAAAAATTTATATTCTTATTCATGAATATGAAATGTTTAAGATGAATGATGATGAATCTATTTCTAGTATGTACACTCGTTTTACTAACATCATAAACAGCTTAACAGCTCTTGGCAAAATTTATTCCAATGTGGAGATAGTAAGAAAAATTCTCAACTCTTTACCAAAACGTTAGGAATCAAAAGTTACAGCGATTCTTAAAGCTAGAGACCTCAAGAAGCTTGAAGTCAATGAACTCATCGGGTCACTTATCACCCATGAGTACACATTGAAAAGAGGAGAAGAAGAAGAAAAGCCAAAGAAGAGCTTAGCACTTAAAGCTGTTCCTCATGAAAGTGAAAGAGATGAAGATGAGGAAAATGAAGATAAAGATGAAGAAGTTGCGATGATAACAAGAAGAATTCAGAAGTTCTTGAAAAAAAATAGAACTCCTCCGAGGAAATCTTTCAAAAAGTTTTCCAAGAAAGATTCAGGTAAAAATGACACTTTAATTTGTTATAAATGCAATAAGCTTGGTCATATCAAACCAGATTGTCCTCTGCTAAAGAAAGATCGAAACAAGGGCAAGAAAGCAATGAAAGCTACATGGGATGATGATTCAAGTAGTTCAGATAGTGAAGCAAGCAATGGAGAATCAGCAAATCTTTGTCTTATCGCTAAAGATGACATTGAGGTAACAAATCTTGATAATATTGAAGATCTTTCATATGAAGAATTGCAAAATATTTTAGAAGAGGTATATGAGGAATTTGAAAAATTGGGTTTCAAGTATACTGCTTTGAAAAAGAAAAATTCTTCTTTAACAAACGAAATTGAAATTTTAAAAAAAGAAAATATCATTTGAAAGATGAAAATCTTGAATTGAATAAGAAGAAAACCGATTTAGAAAATATTGTTGAAAACTTTACGAATGGAAAAAGAAATTTTGAAAAACTTCTTGGTAATTAAAGATGTGTTTTTGACAAGGAAGGTTTGGGATATATGCCAAAACAAAAATACAAACCTTATAAAAATTTCTTTGATAATCATTCTACATTAAAGACTAATATTCAAAATTCTTTTCATAAAAATAATTTTGTCAAAAAAGGATATTATTATAATCATTCAAGTTTTTTATATATGTCACATGCTATTTGCAATTTTTATAATAGAAATGATCATAATTATCATACTTGTCCTATTAGAAGAAATCATACAATGACTATTAGGGCCATATGGATACTTAAAAATCTTGTTTCTTCTAATACTAATAAATAAAATACCCAAAGAACTTGGGTACCCAAAAAAATCATTTTAATTGTTTTTATAGGTATGCATGAAGTCATTCACAAGCAAAAACAAGTGGTTTTTAGATAGTGGATGTTCAAGACACATGACGGGAGACAAGACTATGTTTTTTGATTTTAGATCTAAAGAAGAAGGACACGTGACATTTGGAGACAACTCGAAAGGGAAGATCGTGGGAATAGGTAAAATTGGTAATGAATCTTCTCTTATAATTGAAGATGTTCTACTTGTTGAAGGTTTAAAACATAATTTTTTGAGCATAAGTCAATTATGTGATAAAAGATTTACAGTTATTTTCAAAATGGATAAGTGCATTATTTTGAATGATCATGATTGTAATATTTGTTTTATTGCTTTTAGAAACAATAATGTTTATACAATCGATTTTGAAGAAATTATCTCACAAGATGTTATTTGCTTTTTAGCTCAAAATGAAACTAGTTGGCTATGGCATAGAAGATTAGGTCATGCCAACATGGAATTTATTTCCAAACTTTTAAAAAATGATCTTGTGAGAGGTTTACCAAAAACAAATTTTCATAAAGACAAAATTTGTGATACATGCCAATTTGGTAAACAAACAAAAACTTCTTTTAAAATTAAGAAACATATTTCCACTATTAGACCATTGCAACTGATACACATGGATCTTTTTGGACCAAATAGAGTTGCAAGTCTAGGAGAAAAATATTATGCATTTGTTATTGTTGATGATTTCTCTAGATATACTTGGGTTATCTTTCTTGCTCATAAAGATTAGGCACATAATGTTTTTACCAAGTTATGCAAGAGAATTCAAAATGAAAAGGGCTATACTATTTCAAGTGTCCGAAGTGATAGGGGAAAAGAGTTTGTTAATAAAAATATTGAAACATTTTGTGATGAAAATGGTTTTGTGCATAATTTTTCTACTCCTCGAACTCTTCAACAAAATGAGGTATTAGAGAGGAAAAATAAATCTCTTCAACAGATGGCAAGAATAATGCTCAATGAGAACAATTTAGCTAGTTATTTTTGGACCGAAGCGGTAAGTACTGCATGTTATGTTATAAATAGAGTTATGCTAAGGTCTAAATTAGATAAAACCCCCTATGAGCTTTGGAATGAGAAAAATCCCAACATTGGTTACTTTCATGTATTTGTATGCAAATGTTTTATTTTGAATAACAGAAATAATTTAGGCAAGTTTGATGCAAAATCTGATGAATGTATTTTTCTCGGGTATTCTACTAATAGTAAAGCTTATAGAGTATTCAGTAAAAAGATTTTAACTGTACAAGAATCTATGCATGTAGTATTTGATGAATCTAATTCTCCACTCTCCAAGAAATCTATTGATGAAGAAGCAGGAGGTATAAATAACACGGAAAGTCTCAATCTCAACAAAGAGAACACAATAGAAGAAGTTCAACATGGAACCATCAAGAAAGATCATCAAAATTTAATACAAGATGCAACCAAACAGTGAAAATTTGTGAAAGATCATCCAGTGGAACAAATTTTGGGAGAACCTTCACGAGGTGTAAGTACTCGATTATCTCTTAGAAATATTTGCAATCATACTTCTTTTCTATTTCAGATTAAACCCAAAAATATTGATGATGCACTTCTTGATGAATCTTGGATTCTAGCTATGCAAGAAAAGTTGAATCAATTTGAAAGAAATGATGTTTGGACACTTGTTCCTAAACCCAAAAATCATACTATTATTGGAACAAAATGGATTTTTAGAAACAAGAACGATGAGTCTGGAGTCATTATTAGAAATAAGGCTTGACTTGTAGCCCAAGGTTTTAATCAAGAAGAAGGAATCGATTATGATGAGACATATGCACCAGTCGCAAGATTAGAAGCTATTCGAATGCTACTTGCATATGCTTGTTATAAAGATTTCAAACTTTTTCAAATGGATGTTAAAAGTGATTTCTTAAATGGTTTTATAAATGAAGAGGTATATGTTGAGCAACCTCCAGGTTTTGAAAATCATATTTCCTCAAATCATGTTTTCAAACTCACAAAAGCACTATATGGACTTAAACAAGCTCCTAGAGCTTGGTACGAGAGATTCAGTGGTTTCTTGATTGAAAAAGGTTTTTCAAGAGAAAAAATCGACACAACTCTTTTCATTAAATATGAAAATGATGATATTCTTTTAATTCAGATTTATGTTGATGATATAATATTCGGTGCTACTAATGAAAATATATGTCAAGTTTTTGCTAAGACTATGCAGGAAGAATTTGAGATGAGCATGATGGGAGAACTTACATTCTTTCTCGGATTGCAAATTAAGCAAGCAAAAAGTGGGATATTCATCAATCAATCAAAATATATTAAAGAATTACTGAAGAAGTTTGGGATGGAAAATGCTAAGGAAATTGGAACACCAATGAGTCCATCAACTAAACTTGATAAAGATGAATCCAGTAAGCCAGTTGACTCGAAGATATATCGAGATATGATTCGTAGCTTATTATATTTAACAGCCAGTAGACCAGATATTATGTTTAGTGTGTGCTTATGTACACGCTTTCAATCATCTTTAAAAGAATCACATTTAATTGCAATTAAGCACATTCTTAGATATCTTAGTGGTACAATTAACATAGGGTTATGGTACTCTAACCACACATCTTTCGATCTAATCAGCTACACAGATGCAGATAATGCTGGCTGTAAAATAGATCAAAAAAGCACTAGTGGAGTATGTCATTTCTTAGGTCATGCACTAGTTTCCTGGTTTAGTAAAAAAATAAAATTCTGTTACACTATCTACTGCTGAGGCAAAATATGTTGCTGCTGGTAATTGTTGTGCTCAAGTTCTCTACATGAAGCAACAACTTGAAAATTTTAAACTCATGTATAATCACATTCCAATTAAATGTGATAATACAAGTGCTATAAATCTTTCAAAGAACCCAATACAATATTCTAGAACTAAGCATATTGAAATAAGATATCATTTTCTTCGAGATCATGTGCAGAAAGGCGATATAATACTAGAGTTCACAAACACATACGATCAGTTAGCAGATATTTTCACAAAACCTTTACCAGAAGATAGATTATGTATGATCAGAAGAGAAATAGGTATAATGCATGCTATGAATATCTCTTAAAAGATAGACCATAATCAATAAAAATAGAAATAAATTTTTTAAATACTTTTACATAAACTTGAGATTTTTAGCCTTATGTTTGAGACGCTCATTCTCTTCATACAATATCATATCATTCTTATTCATGGGAACCGGCAAGCGGAATGAAGAATCTAATAAAGATTTCAACTGTTTATTCTTCTGCCGAATGATTCCTTCCCTTGTGTGAGACTCTTGAACAATTCGTTGAAGTACAACAATTTGTTCTTTGAGCTTTTCAACTTCATGATTTTTGGCTTGTAGCGACTGGGAAAAAGCAACAATAGAGGAAGAGTAGCGAGTCCCAAGACTCACCAAGTCATAGATAGTATCAGAATCTGACTTATTAGTCAAATTATTATTTTCTTACTGCAACATGGCACCAATGACAACTACAGAAAGGACATTAAGATGCAGAATGCCTCATGGATGGATCTAGAGAAATGTTAGAAGAATGAGCCATTGAGAATAGAATAGAAGGCTTAAAACGAGAATGTTGAAAGAATGCAGATGAGTTATAGAGATGAGAAGAAAACTTGATGCGGATTGGATGAACTTTAAGACTGATTTTATAGAGATAGCATAAAGAACCAGACGAGCTATCATCCAAGTCAAAGAGTAATGTGATTTTTTTTCCCGATCGGTGAAAATGACATTTTTTAGAAACTCGGAGCCTTCAATCTCGTTTGTCAACAACATCAGGCGATTTTTTCAAATCTCCAGCCACACTTATCGGGTCACGGACGGATCAAATTTATTTATTTATTTTTTTTCAACTATCTACAGTGTCTACTAACGCACCGTTTTTTTTTCAGGTCCATTTACTTGTTACGGATCCTTTTTAATGATGCCAAAAGGGGGAGAAGTATTAGATTAGAACATTAACATTATTTGAATTGCTAAACTTATTATATATGCTTACAATTATATTTATACTTTTGTTTGAAAAACTAACGCACATTCTCAGGGGGAGCTTAAGTATCAATACAAGCTTCAGGATCTATCAAGTATTTGTCATCATCAAAAAGGGGGAGATTGTTGAACCCAAGATTTCAAGTTTTGTGTAATTATATATCTACACATGAATTTTGATGATAACAAATGAATTCAAAGAATAAAGAAGTCTCAAGCTCAAGTTGTCTACACAATGCAGTCAAGCACATCAAGGAAACAAGTATGAGCAAGAAGGGAACAAACTCACATTAAAATTATAGAGTAATGTTGTAAATTTATTCAAAATTCGAAATTAGGATTAATGCTCAAAATTAATATTTTATCATAAAGCATTAAAATACATTTTCCACATGTGCATGAATTTTTTTGAAAATTAAATTTAAAAATTTTGAAAGATGATTTATTGTCATCTTTTACATGTGCATGCCTTGATTAAAGGGTTGAATTTTGAAAATATTAAAGATGATTGATTGTCATCTTTCACATGTGCATATTTTATTTGAATATTTTCAAAAGTGATTGATGTTTTTTTAGATTTATACAAAAGGTAGATGATTTTGTTTGAAAAATTTGAAAAGTAAAGTGTGCTCCTTTTGTCATATACAAAAAGTAAAAGATTAGGTTTGAATTTTTTAAAAAGGAAAGTGTGCTCCTTTTGCCATATGCAAAAAGTGAAAGATTAGGTTTGAATTTTTTTGAAAAGGAAAGTGTGCTCCTTTTGTCATATGCCAAAAGTAAAAGATTAGGTTTGATTTTTTTTGAAAAAGTGAATGATGTTATCTTTGACATGTAAATCTTTTTAAATTTGAATATGAAGTCTCATATGCCTATAAATAGATCATTTGAGAGTTTCACATTTACAACATCCAGAGCATACAACATTCATTCAAAGCTTTCATTCTCTCTTCTCTAAGCATTGAGCTTTAATCCTTGTTCATTTTGAGAGATATAGTTTGCGCTGTATTGTTCTTATTTCACTCATTGAGGAGTGTTTTCTGATAACCTACCCACTATCAGCTCTTGTATCAGAAAAAGGGTGTGTATAACCCTTATGCGTGTAGAAAGTGTTTTACACGGGAAATAGTTGAATCACCACGTGTAAGGTGATTGCAAGTGTAGAAGGTGTTCTACACGGATCCTTTGTAGCGGTGTTGTTCAAAGGTGTAATAGGTTTCTATCTCCACCTGAAGGAGGTTGAATAGTAAATTTGGGGATCCTCAAGGGGTAGCTTGAGGCGAGGACGCAAGCAGTGGGGCCGAACCTCGTTAACATACTGAGTTTGCTTCTCTCTTACTCTTACTCTTTATATTTATTACTGTTTCACATTTTGTTTATATTTTATATTGTATATTTGATTTATAATTGTTATATTTTTTAAATATAACTCAATTCACCCCCCCTCTTGTGTTAGTCATCTAGGCAACAATAGTAATTAAAAAATCTATCATAAATAAATTTAAATCTGAAAATATATTTTGAAGTTGTTGGCCAAAATTACTCTATAATCCCAAAAAATAAAATTTCTTTGTTAAGGTATATTATTCTAATTATGACCTATTTATTTTTCTATATATAGAAAATTTGAAATCTTTTATTCTAATTATAAATTAGAATACTTTTTATTATTGCAATAGATAATTGTATGTATTAAAAGTGGTGTAGATATTTTTTTCCCCAATTTATTAGTTTTGAATCTATGTCATTAATAATTAGATTTAAAGTGCTGACATTTAATTCCACAAACAAAATTCAGTTTTCAAAAACCCTCACAAATCCTCAATAATAACATTTAAAGTAAGAGTAATTCTAACTCTCTCTCTTCATATGAGTGTTATTCCCTCTCGGAGTAGCTTTCCTTACCAATCCTTTTAGCCTAAACCAAAATCCTTGAAAAAATAGACCCTTACCCCACAACACCCAAAATTAACTCTCGCCCAACTTGCGAAAACACTTACCACAATACACCAAACCTTCAAACATGAAAGAAACGCCACATGACATCAACTGCCTTATCACACAAATTGAAGCCTTATCCTAGGATGATATTATCCTTGAACCTGCTACGAAGGCAGCTGAAATAATAACAAACCATGCTCTGGTCGGCAAACTTGTCTCCTAAAAACCTTTAAACAAATATACCTTCCACACCACCATAAAATACTATATGGAGTTTCATCACAAGACTCAGTATAGAAGACCTCGATCATAATACTTTTCTTTTCAGATTTCCCACATCTCAGGACAAAAATAGAATCTTCAACCAAAGACCTAAAACTTCAAAGGGTATCACATGATCCTCAAAGAATGACTACCAAGCCAAAGTTTACACGAAGTTGATCTCATATAATCGGCTTTTTGGATCCAAATACATGGTCTTCCCTTGGAAATGATGACACATGACAATGTAGAGAAGATTGGGAGAGCTATGGGCAATTTGCTGGAATTCGACAACTTTGTAGTCTTTGTTAGAAGGATTCTCAGAATTAGGATTGAAATTTGACACTTTAAAGCCCCTACCCCATGGTGTTTCTCTTCTAAGACTCAACAGAATTCCTGCAAAAATAACTTTCAAATATGGGAGACTTTCTGAGTTTTGTTATATATGTAGAAGACTAGTTCATGTTCACCAAACCTGCCCTCACGACCATGGAAGGAATTTTGAACCGCAATATGGACAATGGATGCGAGCTGAGGGACAAGAACAAACGAGATCCATAAGAGTTGAGGAGCCAGCAAAAGAAACACTCATTTCAGACCTTTAAACTCCCAAAAGACCACCACCACTACCTCCAATCAAGATTAACGGGCCCATGAACAATATCAATATCTCTGTAAACAACCAGCTTTTTCTTAAAAGATCTTAGAATCAGCTAGTGACAAAAGAAAAAGGCAAACAAATCCTTGAAAATAATGGAGAAGCAAGCAACAAAATCATAAAGATCCTTTAGAGTATGCACTTCAAAGGCAATAGCAATGCTTTCTCAGAATTTGGCATTGTTTTTATCCTACTGGGAACCAGCCATGCAACATTTCAAAGATCCCATGCAGATCAACTTAGACACGCGGCATGCTTCTAGACCAGCAGACAAACCATTCAAAAGGATTAAATGAAAGCTGCATAAATGAGGTACATTTTCAGACCCCCTCAGCTACCAATCAACCTGTCTCCCATATGCTAGGTCACTTCATCCTACCTTTCATAGAGGAAACAATAAATTCTTTTAACCATGTGGCCCCAGCTGAACCTCACATAGCACATCCTCACACTGTTAACACACAAGCAAAAACCCAACACACAACATTTCCTTTAATTCACCCTATCGAGCCCCTGAACGCACAACCCTTAATGAACCAAGCAGCCTTAACACAAAACCCTCAATTTTTCGGCAAATCATTGCCCAATTCAAAAATACCCATAGCCCATTTGCAAACAAGGCCTAAAATCAAAAGATCTCAGTCTTGGTAAGCCCTTCAGGAAGAGCCCTTCAGATAGTAAATGCATTTGTTAAAAACACAGAAATGAGATACAATTTGTGTATTTACTATTGGGAAATGCTTATCCCATAGATGGTGGCCATGGATTGAGTTTTTTTATTTTTTTATTTGTATTTTGTACTTAATGGTTAAGTATTTTTTAATGAATTTGTAATTTTTATTTTTATTTTTGAAAATTTTAATGCATTTAAAAAAATGTTTGAAAATATATATATATATATATATATATTTATTTATTTATATATTTATATATAAAAGAAGACTAAAAGTTGTGCCTATTTAGTGACTCTTGGTGGCCTTACTATGGGGAGTAGCATCACATTTTACTGTTTGGATAGACAAATTAGATCATCCATACAAGCTACATTAAAGCATTGGCGATGGCCTCGCTATTGCCCAATGCAAGTCCAAAATAACCATAAATCTACAGAGAGTCATCTGCAATGGCCTAGCTAAAGATGATTTGTTTGACATAACTACTACAGTATTTCTTAGAAGTTCTCCATGTCTGGCGAGACACTGTACAAGGAGCAAATAACATTTTATCATTTTTATACTACATGCTCCTCTCTTTCTCTCGGTTTTTCGTTGTATTCTCCAAAATCCTCCAACTCTTTCTTTTCTTTCTCCCGAACTCCCTTCTTCTTCAACCCATCGCTCTTCCTCAGCCCACAACCTCAAATCTCTCCAGCAGTCGCCTTCTTCAGCGGTTGCCATCATCTTTGTACTCTCCAAAGTAAGTCTCTCTTCCTCTCTCTTCCTCAATCTTCTCTATTGAAGCCATTATACCATCGTCAGGAGAAATTAAAAGATTTGATTGAGATCTATACAAAGGGAAAGAGTAAATAGATAATAACAATCACTGACTCTATTGCCTTTTCCTTTTTCAATTTGCTTTTCTATGGCATTGTATGTTACTTCATTTGACCTTTGCTCTTCATTAAAAACTTTTCTAGATTCCTCTTGGTCTCCACATTTAGCATACATATCTATGATCAAGCTCCCAACATAGACATCTCTATGAAAACCACACTTAATAATGAAAGCATGAAACTGTTTGCTCACATCTATAGCATCTGTTTGCAAAGTTGCAGAGCCTCTAAATCATACCCATTTTGTTGATAACAACTGATTATAGAACTCCAAAAAGTTTCATCCTTCTCAACCAATTCATATTATGTAAGACTTAATGCCACTCCCTTACTTCTATTGCTTTTCTAATGTTTTATTCTCTTTATTTGCCACTCCCTTTCTTTGCTTCTTTCTCATGATCCGCTTTTCTCTTTTTCTTTCTTGTGTTGGGGAAAATGGGTTAGTTTCAAATTTATTTTAATTCTATTTTCTCCCCCTCCCCCCCTCCTTTATATATATACATATATATATATATATATATATTTTTAGTTTTAGCTTTTCGGTTTGGTTTTGGTTTTTGTGTGTCCATTTAAAGTTATTGTTTTATTGTTTCTCTCTCATTGGCATATTGTTTGTCTATTATTTGTTGATGTTGGCATATTGTTAGTTAAAAACAATAGACATAGGCATATAGTAGCTTGATGTTTACATCATGATGTGCAACTTTTTAAGCATGAATGATGCATGATGAATACGATTGGTGTCTGCTGGGTAGTATTCATGTCCTACTGGGTAGCTGGATTTATTTTATTTTAGTAAAACTTTAGCTGAGATTTGTGGACTATTTCCATTTTCTCTATTTTCTAGTGGTATTTTTATTATTATATGGGCGCAAGTATATACCAATCAATAGAGGCTTAAAGGCAAATGTACCACTTTTAATTGGAGTTCCATTTGATGAGTGTCATGATTTGGTAGTGTAAAGGCAAGAATTGGATAGGATTAGATGACTGTATGATAAATCTTATCTTATCATTATATTTGAAATTATTGGATGAATGTAAAATAATTATTGATTTATCTCTAAACAATATTGAGTCTATCTAGAAGTTTTAAAGATTGTTTAGATAAGTCATTGAGATAAAAATCGAGTCCAAGAGGATCTGTATTTATCCAGAATAAAAGCTGAACAAAGATTAGTCACTGTAGAAGAGCGTTATCATGAAATGTCAGCAATTCGTTAGGAGACGTTCTCGTGACAGATTTTATCTGTCAACAGAATCCTACTTCAACTGGAACTCTTTCTAGATTGTCTATTTAAGAGATCATATTGGTTAAGATCGGTAGAGATTCAGATCTATTTACTTCCTATAGCACTTTCTAGTGCATATTTTGGTAAGAAAATTTTCTAGTGAATTTTCATATTTGTGATCTCTTATTTTGTATGATTGTGCTTCAGTGTGAAGAATCATCGATTGGATTTCAGCCACTGGAGTTCCAGGAGTGAAGTCAATAGTTTAAAAATCACCAGAGGTTCTGATTGCTATTACGATAGAAGACAAATGGGTCATTTGTCTAAACAAGTAAGAGAGTCAATTTACAAAAGTTTTGTAATTAAGAATTACTGGTAATTGATTTTAGAACAATAAAATTGACTTTCCTGAGTTTAGTTGCCCTATAGGGTTTTACCTTTAAAGAGTTTTTTAAAGGATTTCCTTTCGTAACCAATCGTTGTATCTTGCAAATTTGATTATTTACATTAAGTATTTGATTCGTTATATAATCTTGATAATTGAAATTTAACCAATTTGTTCAAGAAAATTAGTAGACTATTTCGTGATTTTATAGGGATACTTGGAGAATTTCAGGTAGAAGTCATTAAAATTGGAGTTCCATTTTAATATCCTTTACCTACTCCTCTTTTTATTTACTTTTCCCTTTTCTGCTTTTTTTTTTTTTCCTTATACTTCTAATCTTACAAAATATACCTACCTACCCACTGTCCCATTGTAAAAAAAGATATTGTATTCATTTAGAGCAACAATGTATTGATACACTAAAATCCAACTCACAATATATGCCAATTTTGGAACTTAAATCCAACCCATTGTACATGCCATTTTCAAAGTTAACAACCAGCCCACAAAACATGTCCCTTTGGTAACATAGTGCAAATACAAAACTGTCTAGTACTCAGCATCTATAAACTAGTTTGGATTAGTGACAAGTTCATACATCATTTTTGGTAATCTTTAAGTCTTAGTAAGAAAACAAAATGATTGGATGTGGCTACATTTATCAAACCAGCACAGACAAACACAAGTCATGCATGAATTTTTACAAAGCAAGCATAGATCATACCACAGACCAGACCAGATCATTTTTTTATATGAACAGACGAGACCATTAAGAAAACGTCTATTTAATTAAGAAAACCTCTTTATATAAGTTTATATATTGATACACTAAAAGCTATTATTTTTCTGTGTAAGCATGTCACATTTTAATTTATTTTTAATTATAATGGTTACACATGATGAATAAGTACTGCTTATACACTGGTTTATATTTAGCAAGACTATTTTCACATGAGCCATTAACTTCATTGCTGGTATGTTTTTGTCTCCTGGTGGTATTTTCACATGATGTCTTGCTAATTTCTTGGTTATATCAATTATTCAGTTCTCCTTTAGTTTTCATGTGGGTTGTTCTCCTTTGTTTCTACAAAATGATGTTGAGATAAATGATATATGGATTGAGATACTATAATATAATGTTGAGATGCTTTATAGTTCTAATAAATATGATGCTGATGATTTAATATTGGACTTGACTATTGGGCAACTTGTCTGACTCCTTAAAAATTTAATATTTTTCAAGGATTGATACACATTTTGATGATGACCCATTCTTCACCACTCTATTACAAAGTGGAGGAGGAGGTTGTAATATCACCCCAACACAAAATTCTAATATTGTTGTCCAAGTAACCCCAAATGATGGTGAAAAGAAGCATTTTTAAAAAAAAGTTCCCTGTGACGCCCCCAAATCCCCACGCCCAAGCACGGGAAAATTGAGACGTCCGGATGGTGACAACCCGGGTCACCATCCCATCGACGGGTACCAAGTGTGTGCAAGGCAACAGGTGTGTACAGAGAAACACGCAGCGGATAACGAAAGTCATAACTAAGTACCAGAATTTTTTTCTTAACGTAATACAAGCTGTTTAATACGTACATAGATAAAATATTACAAACACAAATACAGCTTTAACAAACATAAAAGATAGTATCAGCAACCCGGCGGAGCCGCATCCTCGGGCTCAGCCTCCTCCTCTTCGTCCTCTAACTCTGCACCAAAAGCTACGGAACCACGAATGGTACCGCAGGTAAGTAAAACTCAAACACTACCAGATAAAAACACATAAAACTCAAACAAGATGCATGAACCATGCCCAATGCACAAAGCCCATAAAACACAAGTTTTCCACACACGCCAAAACCCCATTTGGCCCAAAACAAATCCTTTCCAAAAAAACACGCCAAAAGTCACATTTGGCCGCCAAAAGTCCATTTGGCCCAATATCTCGCCAGAAGTCCATCTGGCCCAATATCTCGCCAGAAGTCCATCCGGCCCACGCCAAAAGTCCCATTTGGCCTCATAAACCATTATCCAATTTTAACCGTATGCACTATGACCTCCCCTAGGGGTCATCCGCACACCCTGGCTCCAGTGTCACACCGTAAAGTACCACCACGCATGTGACACCTAACGAGCGATGCCCAGTTCCGCGCCCCGCGCGTGCGTAGCCAAGCATCCTCTAGCCCTCGCCAGCGAAGGGCCACGGAGTCGGTGAGTAGGGCGATGCCCGGTTCCGCGCCCGGCATGTTCGTAGCCAAGCATCCCCTAGCCCCGCTCCCGTCATCTCTCTCGACAACTCAGGGGACATCACTCAGTTTATTCCGCTCCCGAGTGACCAGAGGAGCTCCACCGAGATAATAACCCATCCCGGCTTGGGCTCGTGATACACACGCACCCGCAAATACACTTACGCCAATACACAGGCTTTTCACATAAAACCACACACACATGTGCATGCACCATGTAATGCCATAACAATGCATAGTAAAATAATCCAACAAACATAAATAATATAAACAGGCAACTCCGTCCTCCATCCATCCGACCCCCGAAACTCCTCGGACTCAGTCCGGAATCAACAACCAACAACAATAAATAATTGAATGAGCAATATATATTAAAATCTAAAAATAGAGTTTGGAAAATACTTACAGCGCTATATGGCAATTTTAGAAAACAAGCGGCGTCGCAAACGGCGCCGGAAAAGCAACGTCACAGTGAAAATTCACTGTGGCCGTGGGTTTGAAAAACCCACTTTTGAACGGGGACAAATTAGGACACGAGTTTGATAGGGAATGGTCTAGGGATGGTTGTGAAGCTATTGGAAGTGGTGGTTGGCCGTGGGTGGCGGCGGAATCGCCGGAAATGGCCGGATTACCCAAAACGGAAACTAAGCTCGTAGGAGCTGTTCCGGTGGTCGTTGGAGGCCGGAAATGGGTGGGTTAGGACGGCAAGGAGTCGGTGATGAAGTGGTGAAGAAGTGGTGGCCGGAGGTGGAGCGACGGCGGCGGATCGGAGCCAAAACCGTGCGGCTTTGTTGGGCTTTTTCCGGCCAAATGGCCGGCCGGTTGGGGGTGAGCTTTGGAGGGGTGGTGCACCGGAGGGAGGGGAAGAGAATGGGACCGGTGGGGGGTTGATTGGTGGCCGGACGGCGGTGGTCTGAGCTGAAGAAGGGGACGCCGGCGTGAGGGAGAGGGAGGAGAGAGAGAGAGCACGGGGGGGGTTCCGGATCGGGGAGAGAGAAGAGAGAAAAAGAAAAAAAGAAAAAAAGAAAAAGAAGGAAAAAGAAAAGAAGGGAAAAAGAAAAAAGGAAAAAGAGAAAAAAGGAAAAAGATGTGAAAAGAGATGAGGTCTAATCCTCACTCCGGGAAAACGAAACAAACCGCCGAAAAAGATTAAAACCACAAAACAACTAAAAGAAATAAAACACAACCTCAAATAAATTAAATTAAATCAAAAACCAATTTTTAAAACGCAAATAAATTAAAATAAATAACTGATATATTAATTAAAATAAAAACAATTATTTCAGCGAAAATACACTTAAAAGCGGGTCATCACATCCTCCCCTCCTTAAAAACAATTTCGTCCTCGAAATTGCAAATCAACCACCAACTTAAAGCAAGCCACATAAACGCTCATAAACCAACTGTGATCAAGATTAAGATACATACCTTCATCATTCGAACAAATACGGGTACTGCTCCCTCATGTCCGCTGCTCGCTCCCAAGAGAAGTCTTGAGCTAACGGATCTCCCCAAGCCACTTTAACTAAAGGTATCGTCTTGGACCTCAACTGTTGCTCCTTCCAATCCAAAATCTGCGACGGAACAACTTCGTAAGTGAGATCCGGTTGCAACTGAATACCTGCTGGGTCGACGAAACGTGGCTCTTGCTGTCCAAAACTCTTCTTCAGGGATGATACGTGGAAGGCATCATGAACATCCTCAAAATAATCTGGCAAAGCAACTCTATAGGCGACGGACCCTACTCTCTCCAGAATCTGAAAAGGGCCGACGTACCTCGGATCTAGTTTCCTCTTCTTACCAAAACGCTTAACACCTCTCATGGGAGAGACTTTAAGATAAACCCAGTCACCAACTTCAAATGACAATTCTCTCCTCCTGGTATCAGCGTAGCTTTTCTGGCGACTCTGAGCTGCCGCCATTTTATCTCTAATGATCCGAACTTGGCTTTGCATTTCTTGAATTATTTCAGGTCCAATTACCCTACTCTCCCCAACTTCATCCCAACACAAGGGCGACCTACACTTTCTCCCATAAAGAGCTTCATAGGGAGCCATCTGAATGGTCGCATGGTAGCTGTTATTGTAGGCAAACTCAATGAGCGGCAAATGATTTTCCCAACTCCCTTGGAACTCCATGACACATGCTCGCAGCATGTCTTCCAGGGTCTATATGGTGCGCTCTGACTGGCCGTCTGTCTGCGGGTGATAAGCAGTGCTGAACTTCAACTTAGTACCCAAAGCTGCCTGCAAACTCTTCCAGAACTGTGACGTAAACCTCGGGTCTCGATCCGACACTATACTCTTCGGTACGCCGTGTAGTCGCACTATCTCCTTGACATACAAACGGGTCAACTTACCCAAAGAGTCGGTGTTATTAACAGGCAGAAAATGAGCGCTCTTCGTTAACCGATCCACAATCACCCAAACATAATTCTTCCCACTCGGTGTTCTCGGCAAACCCACTACGAAGTCCATCGTGATATCATCCCACTTCCACTTAGGAATAGGGAGGGGTTGGAGCATACCTGCAGGTCTCTGATGCTCGGCCTTTACCTGACGGCACGTGTGGCATTTCTCCACATATAATGCAACGTCCTTCTTCATTCCATCCCACCAGTAATTTTTCTTCAAGTCTCGATACATCTTTGTACTGCCAGGATGAACTGAATACGGGGCCGCATGAGCTTCCGCCATGATTCGTTCTTTGAAATCTGAGTCCTTTGGGACCACTCTGCGATCTCAGAACCGAAGTATCCATTCACTATCCGTGCTATAGTGCAACGGCCCTCGAGATTTTCGGACTCTTTTCCTGATGTTCAGCAGCTTCGGATCCTTTCTTTGGAGAGCTTTCAATTCTTCAAAATCAGTTACCCGAATATCAAGAACTGAAGACAAAATCTCTACTTGCTGCAAACTCTCTATAAGAAGCCTTCTCATCCCACAAAGCAACGATTCCAATTCTGACGGTTCGGCTTCATCTTCCAAATGAGACTTCCGGCTCAAAGCATCAGCAACTATATTAGCCTTCCCTGGGTGGTACTTGATCTCACACTGATAGTCACTGATTAGCTCCAGCCAACGCCTCTGCCTCATATTCAGATTTTTCTGGGAAAACAAATGCTTCAAGCTCTTATGATCAGTAAATACCTCGCAAGCTTCCCCATACAAGAAGTGCCGCCAGATCTTAAGGGCAAAAACAATCGCAGCCAATTCTAGATCATGCGTCAGATAATTCTTTTCATGGTCCTTTAGCTGACGAGATGCATAGGCTACAACCCGTCCTTCCTGCATAAGGACACAACCCAAACCGAACTTAGACGCATCACTGAAGACTATGAATGGCTTATGCGGTTCTGGGAGCGCTAACACTGGTGCCATTGTCAACCTGTTCTTCAATTCCTGGAAGCTTCTCTCACACTTCTCTGACCACACAAATTCTGTATTCTTCCGAGTCAAAGCTGTGAGAGGTCCGGATAGGCGAGCAAAACCCTCTACAAATCTTCGGTAGTATCCGGCGAGCCCCAAGAAACTCCGGATCTCGCGCACTGTAGTTGGGCGTGGCCATGACAGAATGGCTTCTACCTTACTAGGATCAACTGCCACTCCGTCCCGGGAAATTACATACCCAAGAAATTTAACTTCTTCCAACCAGAACTCACACTTGCTGAGCTTGGCGTATAGCTGGTGATCTCTCAATCTCTCAAGTACCAAACTAAGATGATACACATGCTCTTCAACATCTCGGGAATAAATCAGTATATCATCAATAAATACTACCACAAAGGAATCCAGGTAAGGCTGAAACACCCTATTCATTAAATCCATAAACGCTGCATGGGCATTAGCTAACCCAACGGCATCACCTTAAATTCATAATGCCCATACCTCGACCTGAAAGCAGTTTTAGGCACATCCTGGTCTCTAATTCTCAGCTGGTAGTATCCCGACCTCAGATCAATCTTAGAGAACACGGCTGCTCCTTGAAGTTGGTCAAACAAATCATCAATCCGCGGGAGAGGGTATTTATTTTTGATGGCCACCTTGTTCAATTCTCGATAGTCAATGCACATACGGAGGGTTCCATCTTTCTTCTTAACAAATAAAACTGGTGCACCCCACGGCGACGTACTAGGCTGAATAAATCCCTTCTCTACCAGTTCTTGCAACTGAGTCTTCAACTTTTTCAATTCAGCCGGTGCCATGCGATAAGGAGCTTTATGCACAGGAGTCGCTCCAGGTTCCAAGTCTATAACAAACTCCATCTCCCGAACAGGGGGTAGTCCGGGCAAGTCATTCACAAATACATCGGGGAACTCTTCCACAACTGGAATGTCTGCCAAAGACTTCTTCTCAGACGGCGTGGACACCATCTGCACCAAGAATGCATCCGCTCCCCATGCAATCTCTCGTCTTGCCTGAATCGCCGATATAATTATCGGTTTCTCCTTTAATCTACTCCCCACAAATTCCAGACAATCACCATCTGGAAGCTGAAAGCTAATTATCCGACTTCTGCAATTAATACTCGCAGAATATCGGTATAGCCAATCCATTCCGAGGATAATATCAAAACCCAACAGCTTGAACACCACCAAATCAGCATCCAAGAATCTTCCCTCAAAATTTAACGGGCATCCCAAAGCAACCTTGGAACACCACACCATCTCGCCATCGGGTAGAGCCACTACCATAGCCTTCGGCAACGGTTCCGTGACCAAATTATACACCCGAGCAAACGTGGAAGACACAAACGATCGTGAAGCACCGGAATCAAACAAAGTACAAGCATAAAACTCATACAAACGGACTCTTCCTGAACCAAACACACAACCCATGAAATCCAAAAAAAACAACGAAGAAACCAAATGCACCAAAAATTAAATCCAACTTAAAAATTAAATTAATCCATACCTGTGATTACTCCAGCATCATGGGTCGCTGGTGCCTCATCATCCACCTCTCCGGGTGTGACAGCATAAACCCGGGCTTGCACTGCTTGTCTCGGGTTGGTTCTTCCACCGTGTCTACCTCCACGGCTTCCTTGAACTCTGACGGGGCAATCCCGAGCAATATGTCCCACTTGGCCGCACCGATAACACTGGGGTCCGCTACTCGTCCGACACTCGCCCTCATGAGCTCTATTACAAACTCCACAAACAGGCATACGTCCTCCCATGCGAACACTTGAGGATGCTTGAGGTCGAGTTCCGGTTCGCTGAACAAACTTCTGAGGCGAACCCGAGCTACTTCATTCACCAGATAAACTCCGCCTCTTTTGCCCTGGAAGGGAGCCCATACTCAGATTATTTTCCCGCTCTATAAGGGTGGCCACATCCACTAACTCCTGAAAAGTGGATATCCGATGGCTGACCACCATACGGCGTATGTCATGACGCAGCCCCTCCTGGAAACGATCTGCTCGCATCTCCTCAGTGGCGACAAGGTGAGGAGCAAACCGCTCAAGTTCTATGAACCTCCGGGCGTACAGCTCCACTGT
Source organism: Carya illinoinensis (assembly GCF_018687715.1). Classification (NCBI taxonomy): domain Eukaryota; kingdom Viridiplantae; phylum Streptophyta; class Magnoliopsida; order Fagales; family Juglandaceae; genus Carya; species Carya illinoinensis. Next base: position 9,373,041 of record NC_056765.1, read on the forward strand.
CGCGCCCCCTTGGACCAGATTGGAGAACTCTCTTGCCTTCTGCTTCCTTACCGATGCGGGAAAGAAGCGGTCATTGAACTCCTTCTTGAAACGCTGCCAGGTCACCGCAGCGAAAGATCCCAGTTCAGATTCCAACAGCACCCTCTTGGTATCCCACCAATCAGAAGCGATACTTTGCAAGAGATAGCTGGCGTAAAGTACTTGCTGTGCCTCAGTGCACCCACACACCTCAAAAGTCTTCTCCAGATCTTTGATCCATTTTCCAGCCTGAAGTGGATCCTCATTTCCAGTGAAGTGTGGGGTCCTATGCGCCAGGAAGCGCTCATAGGTGCATCCGGCTTGCACCATGCTACTGGACCCTCCTGGATACATCCAAGGCCCTCCCTGATATGGCCAGGGACCTCCTGGTTGTGGCCAATACCCTCCTTGTTGCGGACAAGGCTCTCCTGCCGGTGGATAAGGCCCTCCTGATGGTGGACAAGGCCCTCCTGATGGTGGCCAAGGACCCCCTTGTGGTGGCCAAGGTCCTTGTGGTGGCCAAGGCCCTGCCTGTTGAGACCTCGCACTCTGTTGCATAAACTCTGTCATCTGCCGAATTGCTTCGGCTATGGAGTCATCCCTGGAGGTATTGTCCTGTGGTTCCTGATTATTTTTCCTTGGTCTCCCTGGTCTCCCCATATTCTTGTCACAACACCACTCTTGACCCTCCTTTAAGAAAACAAATAAAACCATCATAAAACCAACAAAAACAAAACCAACGCCACACAGCAAGAAACAAAAGAAACCAGCTTGCCAAAACATAACTAAATAAATACAAGCAAACAAACAAGCTCAAACAAATAAAACAAATAAAACAACTATACTTAACATAATTTTCAAAAACACAACTTGAAAAACCTTCTGGTACTACCTACGGGACATGTGGTTTTACCCAGAGCCAAACCGCTCTGATACCACCTGTGATGCCCCCAAATCCCCACGCCCGAACACGGGAAAATTGAGACGTCCGGATGGTGACAACCCGGGTCACCATCCCATCGACGGGTGTCGAGTGTGTGCAAGGCAACAGGTGTGTACAGAGAAACACGCAGCGGATAACGAAAGTCATAACTAAGTACCAGAATTTTTTTCTTAACGTAATACAAGCTGTTTAATACGTACATAGATAAAATATTACAAACACAAATACAGCTTTAACAAACATAAAAGATAGCATCAGCAACCCGGCGGAGCCGCATCCTCGGGCTCAGCCTCCTCCTCTTCGTCCTCTAACTCTGCACCAAAAGCTACGGAACCACGAATGGTACCGCAGGTAAGTAAAACCCAAACACTACCAAATAAAAACACATAAAACTCAAACAAGATGCATGAACCATGCCCAATGCACAAAGCCCATAAAACACAAGTTTTCCACACACGCCAAAAACCCATTTGGCCCAAAACAGATCCTTTCCAAAAAAACACGCCAAAAGTCCATTTGGCCCAATATCTCGCCAAAAGTCCATCTGGCCCAATATCTCGCCAGAAGTCCATCCGGCCCACGCCAAAAGTCCCATTTGGCCTCATAAACCATTATCCAATTTTAACCGTATGCACCATGACCTCTCCTAGGGGTCATCCGCACACCCTGGCTCCAGTGTCACACCGTAGAGTACCACCACGCATATGACACCTAACGAGCGATGCCCAGTTCCGCGCCCCGCGCGTGCGTAGCCAAGCATCCTCTAGCCCTCGCCAGCGAAGGGCCACAGAGTCGGTGAGTAGGGCGATGCCCGGTTCCGCGCCCGGCGCGTTCGTAGCCAAGCATCCCCTAGCCCCGCTCCCGTCATCTCTCTCGACAACTCAGGGGACATCACTCAGTTTATTCCGCTCCCGAGTGACCAGAGGAGCTCCACCCAGATAATAACTCATCCCGGTTTGGGCTCGTGATACACACGCACCCGCAAATACACTTATGCCAATACACAGGCTTTTCACATAAAACCACACACACACGTGCATGCACCATGTAATGCCATAACAATGCATAATAAAATAATCCAACAAACATAAATAATATAAACAGGCAACTCCGTCCTCCATCCATCCGACCCCCGAAACTCCTCGGACTCAGTCCGGAATCAACAACCAACAACAATAAATAATTGAATGAGCAATATATATTAAAATCTGAAAATAGAGTTTGGAAAATACTTACAGCGCTATATGGCAATTTTAGAAAACAAGCGGCGTCGGAAAAGCAACGTCACAGTGAAAATTCACTGTGGCCGTGGGTTTGAAAAACCCACTTTTGAACGGGGACAAACTAGGACACGAGTTTGATAGGGAATGGTCTAGGGATGGTTGTGAAGCTATTGGAAGTGGTGGTTGGCCGTGGGTGGCGGCGGAATCGCCGGAAATGGCCGGATTACCCAAAACGGAAACTAAGCTCGTAGGAGCTGTTCCGGTGGTCGTTGGAGGCCGGAAATGGGTGGGTTAGGACAGCAAGGAGTCGGTGATGAAGTGGTGAAGAAGTGGTGGCCGGAGGTGGAGCGATGGCGGCGGATCGGAGCCAAAACCGTGCGGCTTTGTTGGGCTTTTTCCGGCCAAATGGCCGGCCGGTTGGGGGTGAGCTTTGGAGGGGTGGTGCACCGGAAGGAGGGGAAGAGAATGGGACCGGTGGGGTGTCGATTGGTGGTCGGACGGCGGTGGTCTGAGCTGAAGAAGGGGACGCCGGCGTGAGGGAGAGGGAGGAGAGAGAGAGAGAGCACGGGGGGGGTTCCGGATCGGGGAGAGAGAAGAGAGAAAAAGAAAAAAAGAAAAAAAGAAAAAGAAGGAAAAAGAAAAGAAGGGAAAAAGAAAAAAGGAAAAAGAGAAAAAAGGAAAAAGATGTGAAAAGAGATGAGATCCAATCCTCACTCCGGGAAAACGAAACAAACCGCCGAAAAAGATTAAAACCACAAAACAACTAAAAGAAATAAAACACAACCTCAAATAAATTAAATTAAATCAAAAACCAATTTTTAAAACGCAAATAAATTAAAATAAATAACTGATATATTAATTAAAATAAAAACAATTATTTCAGCGAAAATACACTTAAAAGCGGGTCATCACAATTCAATAAGGTGCATTTGTCACTGTTGAAGAGGATAACCTCATCGTCTCAACTTGACTTAATATTAGAATCAATGCGATAAGGGGTACTGATAAAAAATTCACTCAAATGTGAGAAAGAATTACCAAATTTTATCATGAATATAAAAAATTGAATATCGCCAACCGTTCTGAGGGCTCTTTGATGAATCGGTGGTCCACGATTCAAAAATAGACAAATAAATTTTGTGCATATATAGCACAAGTAAAGTCATTGCACCCGAGTGGTGCAACGGAGCAAGATAATGTATGTACCCTAGAATCTTTTGTCATTTAATTTTTAATGGACTTATTAATGAACTAACAAATATTTTGTTCACCTTTGTAGATTGAGAAGGCGAATGTGTTGTACAAAGAGATGTTAGGGAGTAATTTCACAATAGAGTAATGTTGGTGTCTTCTACCAACTAAAATGGCAGCAATACATCTCCACCCTTGGTAAGAAGAAAGGTCACCTGAAAAAGTGTTTGGTATTGTTGATGTTGACCAAGCTAAGGAGGACATAGAGGTTCTTGTTGAGAGACCTCCAAGCAAAAAAATTGAGAAAGAAAGGGAAAGGAAGCGAAAATTTGTGAAAGGCAACGATGGTGAGATCAAGATTGCCTTAGCTAAAATGGCCGATGATAGAGAGACGACCATGTAAAAGAATAAAAATGCCAAACTGAAGGCAGACCCAGAAAGATCAGCAGCATTTGAACAGAAAAAGAAGAAGTTCAAGACAAAGATGATGTTGCTAGATCTAAGTGGCCTAAATGCCATGCAGCAAAAATATTTTGGCTATATTCAACTTAAAACTTTTAAGAAATGGAGGAAGGATATCGGGGGTATATCTACATCTCCTTCAACACCTTATGGAGGTGTTTAACGTCTAATATTGGTAGTGAAGATTTTTTTTTTTTGAATTATTAGTGGTTGCCTAGCCATGTGGGCTAGATAAACATATGGCTAGGTAGCAACTAAATTAATGGACTGATTAATGGATTGTTTTAGTAATTAGTAGACTGTTGGTTTGTAGTAGAACGTTTTGGGATACATTAGTGGACTGTAGTGGGGTTTTTTGTGGATTGTTAGTTTGTACATTTGTGGACTATATTGGAAATATGCAAATAGAGTACTATAGATGTTGGTGTTATTTCGAAACATAGTAGCTCTTTCTAACTATTTGAGAAATTTTTTAGATATCTTTGTAATTTTTTTTACAATTTTCTAACATAGCAAGGATGTATTTATTGTGAAAATGTCAACTATTTTTTACAACATGACATCGGTTGCCCTCTAAATTCATATACACCTACAAAAGAAAAGTACTTAGAATAACCTTGGATATGAACTATAATTAAATATCTACATAAGCTTGGATATTCCATCAACTAGAAAGAAATTAAATATTATAGCTTTGCTTCAGGTTGAATATTGAATTACAAATTACATGAACTCCAAATCTAAATTAAAAATTAGAATTAGAAATCCAAATTAGTTACAACCATGAATATTCCTTAAATGATCGATAAGATCAGCCTAGAGTTAACTATGAATGTCTCTATCTCTAATTCGATGATATTGTACAATGAACTCTATGAATTCATGTATATTATCGCGTGAAATTGGCTCATTTGGAGTCTCTTCCGTTTGTTCATAAATGAATTGCTCAATCGCGAGATATAGATGCCGTTCATTTTCAACGATCATATTATGTAAGATAATGCATGCGTACATAACGCCTTTCGGTACTTCAGGACGAAAAAACCTTGCAAGTCCACGCACAATTACAAATCTACCTTGGAGTACTCCCAATACACGCCCCACATCTTTCCTTAGAGACTCCTGGTAAGCAGCAAAGTATTTTTTCTTATTTTCCTGAGGACATGGAATTTTTTTTACTAATGTTGCCCATGAAGGATATATACCATATGCAAGATAATATCCTATTGTATATTTGTGACCATTAATTGTGTAATTGCACGAAGGAGGACTACCTTCAGCCAACGCAGCAAAAACTGAAGATCGATCAAGTACGTTGATATTGTTATACGACCCAAGCAAACGAAAAAAGCATGTCATATCCAAAGATCATAAGATGCAACAGCCTCCAAAATATTAGTTGGTTCATTCACATGAGCAGTAACATACATTTCCATGCAGTAGGATAATTCTTCCATTCCAGTGCATACAATCAATGCTACCCAACATACCTGGGAATCCATGTCTTTGTTCGGCATCTAGTAACCTCACTATATCACTTTTGTTTGGAGATCTCAAATACTCATTGCCAAAAATTGAGACAATTGCCTTAATAAATTTCTTCATACTTTGTCGTGTGGTACTTTCTCTGATTCTGATATACTCATCCATTAGATCTGTGGTGATCCCATATGCTAGCATCCTAATCGATGCAATCATTTTTTGAAGGGAAGACAATCCAAGCCTCCTACTATCATCTCTCTTTTAGACAAAATAATCATCGTGAGAGACTACTATGTATGCATAAAATAAAGATCACGACTCATTCGAAACCTTCTCCTAAAAAGATAGGGCGAATATATTGGTGTTTCAGCAAAGTAATAATTCCAAAGGCCTTGATAACTTTCGAATGAATCACATCTGATGAACTTACGGCGTTGAGGAGTACGACGAGGTGTAGAAGATGTTCTCTCGGATATCATTGCAATTGCTTGCATCATATCCAACTCATGATCAGAATAATCATCATCAAAATTTGAAGAGAGATCCATAGCAAATTGAGGGAAGAAAAATAGAAGGATTGGAGGAATAAAGTTTGGCTTTAATTTGATGAGTAGAGGATGGATCTATTTATAGGATTTGATCCTCAAGTATTAGTTATAACTTAAAAAGTTGGTAAAAGAAGAATGGTTAGCAAAAATTAGTTCATTCAAGAATTGTAGATAGTGATTGGTTATTATAAAAAATTATTGGCATGTTTATTAGCTTCAACCACAATTCTAAATATAAAAGTTGGGTAGAAGAAATATTGGTATGTTTGTATCTGTGATTGTTGGGTAAATAGTTGATAAAATATATTTATTGAATAATTAGATTAAGGGAAAAAATAGTTGAAAAATAGTACCTTGCAGTTAAATAGTTAAATAATAATTTATTTAATAAAATTATTAACTAATATATAAAGTGTATTTGTAAGCTATTAAAAAAGTTCAAATATACTCTTGGCATGCCAATGCTCTTAGATAGCTTGATACAAGCCATCCAACAAATATCTTGGCACTCAGCATTAATTAATTAATACTCTATTATTGTCAACGGTCCAAATCGATAACTTGGATGGAACATATTCGGTAGCTTTTAATTAAAATAATTAATTATTCTGGGCTGAATAAATCCAAATCGGACAATGGAATGATTGGAATCATCGGAACTCGTCACGTAATACTATTGTCCACACATAGCAAGGGTTTAGCTAAATTTTAAATAATAGAAACCACTCTGCTTATTTTGCCTAAGCTATTTGAAATGTATCGTCCATTGTGTTAGTTTTTTTTTTTTTCTAAATTATTAACAGTTTTTGTTATTATTTTATTTACTTCTCCAATAATTTTATTTTCAAAATTTATTGACGATATTTATTTATTTATCTATTTAATATTTATTATTTTTATTCAGTTGTTTATATGAATTCTTGTTTGATGATGAATTATAAATAATCTCCCTCACGTGGAGTTGTTGTTCAACAGTTCAACCCAACCCTTTATAAGAAGTAAAGTAATAATCTTACACAAGACCACCAAAACTATTTTCATGATCTACTTCCAAAAAAAAAAAAAAATTATGATTATTTTGTTGAACCAAAGATTATTTTGCAGGTTTTGTTGATAAAATGTAGTTCAAAGTGATTTTAGCTAAGAAATAGCTTATCAAATAGTTGTTGGAAGACTAACAACTCTCATAAATAAGAGAAATATTTTAGACATAAAGTATTTTATAAAAATAAATCTAAAAACTGACGTAATTTGACGTGATATATCAAATTATAAAATTATTTTTGTTATAAAATAAATTTACTATATCATATAAAACTACATTAATTTGTAATTTTATTTTTGTAAAATCTTTTTATAACTGTAATACTTCTCAATAAATAATCCTTTCAACATTTATATTAATTCCTATCTCAAGTTGGTCGTAGTCAATAGGCCTGCAACCCGACTCGCCAAAGAAGTTATGGGCCTGACCTAGCCAAACCAGATGATCTTAGCGCCAATCTGATCCAACGAATATGGGTTGGTCAGACCTTTTTTTAAAGGGGGGATTTGTACTTACCCAAAATAAATAAATCTTTTCTGTTAGGATCTAGATGCCCATATTTTGTAGAAGATTTAATTGTCTAAAATCCACTTTCATCACTACCAAATCCTGCCTTACAGCATTACTTTATCATTCCTCCATGTTCATTCTTGCCAAAGATCATTGAATTTCTAGTACTGTAGAGTTCAATCCGGAACCTTAAACCCATATGACTCACCTGCTTGGCAATCTCACACACCAAAAAAAGAGGTAACCTTAGTTTAAAATAAAACATTAGAGTTGTATTGAATTCCATTCAATATAGCAACCAAGAGCTATAGCAGGGAAGATGAATCTTCTTCAGTTCATTCCTTTAAATGCTGTGCAGCAGAAATCAATAGATGTGAATACGAAAGCCACTCTATTCGGATTTTATAAGAATTTTCTGGGATGGCATATACTTTTATAACTTTTAGTCCTTCATGTATTGATGTTAGTCAAAAACAACCTATTACACTGTAGTATCTGTGCTATATTCTTCAAATATTATAAACTGTCCCTGTAATTAGATTTGGAGAATAGTTTATCTTAATACACAAACAGTTGGAACAGTTATAGTTTATCTTTGGTCTAGCACTCAGAAATTGCAGCTTGTACATTTTAACATTCATGGAAACTACAAAACAGAATTCATGCATGGAACACAGTTTTTCAACTTACCCATCAAAGCTTCACAAAATGATATATAAGGCTCATTTTATTAATTTTCTTTTAAAGTTCAAATTTAATAATCTTCATCATATTAATAACTTATGAGTAAAAAAGTAAAATTTTTATAAATTTTTGTTAAGTACAATTAGCATTTCTAATCAACTTATGCCATGGTAGTATTATGAATTATTTGTTTTTCGTCCTGATTTATAAGTGAAACCATGTATATATATATTTTTTCTCTTGTTCTAAACAGGAGGGGGATCAAGGATGAAAACTCTTCAATTTGGACATGATCGAAATTTTATATATATTTATTAAGGAATTCTTTAAGGCCTTGTTTGAAATTTGAACTGAATTGAGATTAATTTAGTTTAATTTAATTTAATTTTAAGCTGAGTCTAACAATATTTAAACACCCAACTCTTAAATTAATAAACTCATTTTAACTCAAAACATTTTTACATGTGAGACTTATATTTTTTTTTTACTCAACATCTCTTTACACGCAAGACTAATAATTTTTTTTCAATTTTTTATAAATAATTTAAACTTATTTTAATATCTAAATATATTTAAATTTATCTTAAATTAACTTTATAAAATTTAATTTACTATTTTAACTCAACTCAGCGTCAAAATGAGGCCTACAAGGTCTCTGAATAAGTATTCCCTCGTTATGGATATGAATTATAATCTTTTAAGGTGCATTCTAAAACTCGAACGCCTAACCTTTGGTCCCGTTGCAATAACTCCTATTCCAGGTCAGAGCAATTAAAACCAGAGAGTAGCTATAAAGTAATACTTAATCACCACCGCTCGTAATAAAGAACATTCATGATTAACAAAAGCTGACCGCACGATCTCAATTCATACTCACACAGTATACACAATCACAAAGCAAGCAAGCACGGCCCTTGGATTAAACACCAGCAGCTCCTCGTCGTCAATTCTAGCGTGGGCCCCCCTCCCGACCACCGGGTCAAACCCACCGTCCTCCTTCTCCACCTCATCGTCCGAATCGCACCCGATCCGACCCGCCACGACCCGGCAAACCAGCACTGCCCGCTTCACGTTCAAGAGCCTGAACTCCTCGATCTCCTCCGGAATTGCCAGGTGTGCACTCCAGCTGGTTGATAGCGTGGAAATTCCGTCCAACTTGGGGGAGAACCCGGACTTAATAATCCCGCACACGCTGCAGTACTGCCGGTCACAAACGCCGGAATTCCCATTCAGTCCCAAATCACAGAGAAACGTCGAGCAGTGGAACCTCAACAGCTCATTGCCGTCGGCTATGCACCTTTCGTCTCTTCTCCGAACTCCGTCGATTCGCGCGGCTTTAGCTTTCACCGACTCTCTATACTCTTCGAACTTCGAAAGTATCATCGGGCTGTTTTGGATCTTCAAAATCCGATTGATTTTTAGGCTCTTCACGTCGTCAGTCCAACCTGTCTGAAATATGGTACGGACGATGTTCTTTCCCGAATCACCATCTGCGAGCTCCGAAACAGCATGTTTGATCGCCTGGTGTTGCTCAAGAAGATGAGGGTTTGGGAAGATTTCGCCGCAGGCTGTGCAGGGGAAGATATCGTTACGGAGGGGAAAGAATGGGTTATCGAATGAGATGTCCGATTCTTGGAAAGAGTAATGCGATAAGGGGGATTCTGGCTGGATAATGGGGAGTGCGGAATGCTGGGATGATCGACCGGATGATAGGGTGGTAAGAGTTATTGGTTGGGTTTGAGGGGAGCCGCTGGTTTTGCAGGATATGGAGGAGAAGATGCGTTTGAAGAAGGACCAAGAGGAGTAGGCTCTGTTGGGTTTTGAATGAAAGGGGAGAGAGATCAGGTGAAACGATTTACATCTTCTCGAATGCTGGCGGTCGGTGGTGGTGCTGAAAATGAAGCAACCAAGGTGAAGTAGGAGGAGGAAGATAGAAAGGAACTTGCTGAAGCATGTCACAACGGCTGCCATTGGTATAGGAGAAGAGAGAGAGAGAGAGAGAAGGTGGTGCGAGTGATGGGAGGAGGAAGGAAAAGACGGAAGAAAGCGTAGGGAAGGATTGAAGAATAAAGGTAAGATCTAGTAGATGAATCAGAACGCAAGTCCATGGCATAGATCTCCTCTGTTTCTGTGCGCTAGCTTATATAATTTCTCGTGCATGAGAGATGATAGTGATCTGAGTTTGACGTTTTATTGCCTGTATTTCGGAGGGTTCTGTTAGTTCTTAACATCACAATTTAGTAATATATGTTTTGCCGATTCCAATATTAAAAATTCTATAGGCAGTATTTTTACATATTTTTTTCATATACTTGATTAATATGATTAGTTATATATATTATTTTTAAATCTAAAATAATTATTTTAATTAATTATATCAATATAATATATAAAAAATACGTAAAAATAAATATCATCTCATCTCTAAGTTTGGACAACGTAGAATAATTAGGGGGTGAAAATTTGTGTGCTGTCTTGCGGATTGTATTGGATCATTTGGGTTTGTCATGTGATGATAGAGTCAACTCTAAACGGATTTGAATAACAAAATAAATCATTAGAGTACTACGTGCCATCTAATTTGATTGATGTCGAGTCAATCGATCGGATTCGTATCGGTTTAATGTATTTTTCGTGATCTTCTTAGATAGATCTTCTAATGAGTTTATTTTTAAAACCTAATCATCGTATAATGACGTTTCTTGTCTTTGTTTGAGCAACTAGGGAGCAGCTTTTAACTTCATTAGAGCCAAATCTTAAATGTGCCTAGTGTTACGCATAATGCCATATGGCCAAAGGTCCAATTTGTGATCTCGACTCAGTGGTAGTACGTACGTAAAACAATGGAAGAAAGAAAGATCATTGGCATTAATGACAACGACAGAAACAATATTGGCATGTTGAGTTTTTTCTGAGCTGTTAATTCATTCTCACGGGATTTCTGAGCTGTGATAATATATATATATATATATATATTTTTTTTAAGATTAGAAAAAATAAAAATTATCACGGGATTTCCTTTTGGAAAGAATAATAATATATGTAATTCAACTGTCTAGGGGACTACGACAGGGACATGCGCGCATGGGTCTTCAATTCTGCATGCATGTGCGGGTTCCACGTCGGGCGGTCGATCCATTTTAAAATGGGTGATGGGATACTCTCTCTCTCTAAACTTGTGAAAAAGGAACAATCTTGTTATCATTCTCATACTTTATATATTATATTTATTTTAATTTTTTTATTTTTTCTATAATAAATATATAATATGTAAATGATAAATATAATAATTTAATTAATTTAATCAGAATAAAATAAAATAAAAAATAAAAAAATAAAAAATAAAATTTTAATATATAAAATATATGGTATGGGATGATGTGTAGCATTTCTCTTTATTGATACGCAGATCAATATGCAAATTCATTTATATATAATAAAACTCAAACTTATTTGATTGTGTATATATACAAGTACGTAGTGCCATTTTTCCCCATATTTCATGCAGAATCCAAAGCCTTCTCTTGATCGGTATGTATTTTATTTTCGAGTCCACTTGTTTTGTTCTTTGATATATGAATAATGATATCCATGTAACACTTTTCACAATACTTTACACAACATATCATTGTAAAGTGAAAATGAGGACATTTTTATCAAATGATGTTATTTTTATAAGATATTTTATAATAATACCCTCATTTTGAAACATAATTGTGAAATGTGTTGTAAAAAGTATTGTGTGTTTATCATTTTTCTTGATATATATGAATGGGTGTTAAATTGTCATATGATGTTGCTAATTGCTCATTAATAGTTGGATGGTTTTCATCTTTCACTTCTCTACGATTAAAGAAGTACTATAGCTATAAAAGAAGTTGATAAAAGTAAACTTACAAGCTGATATGTATAATTTTATATTATATGTTAGATCTATTTTACCATAAAAGTAACTTGATATATAATCTGACATATCACATCAAGTCATATTAATTTATGAATTTATTTTTGTATAATTCTTTTGTGATAAAAATATTTCTCTTAAAAGTTTTTACTTGTTGCAACCTTAATCTTAGAAGTGATCAATTTAACATACCTAAAACTATTGTCAACAGAAGGACCTGTACGTGAGCCTTACGTGCTAGTTGGATTTGCTGGGAATGCTTGAGGAATGATATGATATGAGATGAGATGAGAAACAACTTACGAATATTAATGAAATAATTTGAGTTATAACTTATGATGTTTTATAGAGTCTTGGGAAAGGAAAGAGAAAAAGTTGAATAAAAATATTATAAAGTTAAAATATTGTTATAATATAATTTTTTAATATATTTTTTGTTTTGTTTTGGAATTTGAAAATGTTGCTTTTTCTATTAGAAGTTTAAAAAATTTGTAATGATTAGGAAATAATTAGATAAAAAAGTTGAAAATTTGAAATTAAAAAATGTATATTTGAATAGTATTTAAATTTTAAAATGTGATGAGATTAGATGAAATCAGATGAGATGAGATCACCTTCCAAACAACCTCGTCTCATGTGATATCATGACTTCAAACGCCACATGCACGGCAACTCTATATATTGAGCCATTTTGTGAGAGCTTGCAGCTAACTTGGAGGAATTTATATAGGAATTATAATGGTTTTAAGCGCCCCTTTATTATATCCCGATCTCTTGAAATTATAAATTAGGCAGACTCCAAAGGTAATTAACTTCAAATTACAGTATTAGTTTAATATATATCTTCCACACGACACACATTGTGCGTACGTTTTGCTGATCTGCCAATTACAAATAAACATGACTCATGTACAGAAATTATATATATGTTACGTATTTTGGACCTAAGTACGTACTTGTCTCATTAATATAAGTGGGGAAGAAATTCATTAAAAGTAGCATTATATAAATTCCAGGACAATAGGACCACCAATTTAGTCCACCTTCCATGCATGGACCATCAATATATTCAATGATTTCATCTTGTTAATTATCTTAAGTAGCTAGGCCCTTCGTGCCTGCTTTTAGAAGAATGCAGTTTTAATTTGGCAGTGACGTTTTAACTAAATATAGATAATACGTACAGCTAGCTAGCTAATAATTTGTATCGTAATGAGTAATGTTATACTCTATACTTCTATTGTATTTTTATCCAACTCCTTAAAATGTGGTATATTTATCATCATTGGATGATAAAAAATCATTTAATAAATTATGATTATTTAACAGTGATAAATGTGCTGTATCGTACATAGTAGAATGAGAGTTAGATGGTAATGTGGTATAAAAAATTATATATAGATATATATTATGTGGTGTTAACGATTTAATAATTATCTTTGTAGCTCTAGAATGTTTTAGTTTATGCTCCTTCATATTATCTGGTTATACCAAAAAAAATGTATGGTCTAATGAGGCTACTATGAAATATTTACTCATAAGCGGGGCAAGCTCTTTGTGCCTTGCTAGCTTTGCCCTAAGGACATTAAAGAATTCAAAGAAAGCTAACTGAAGGTTTGAGGGTAGAGATGAGAATTTTAAATTTGAGATGAGAGTTTAAAATATTACTTTTAGTAATATTATTGTTTTGAGATTTGAAAAAGTTGAATTATTTATTATATTTTATATGAGGATTTGAAAAATGTGTAACGATAAAATGAGAATTTTGAGTTTGAGATGAAAATTCTTTGATCCCAAACCAGGCACCACATTGATCTAATCACAAAGGGGGCGGAACTTAGCCATACACCATATCACAACTCATATCTTCAAAATCTGAGGATGAACACAGACAAGCTGATCCAAACTAGGAATCTACAGACTGTAGATTTTGTACAACATGTAGAATGTAGTTTTTAATTTTGAAATTAGAGCAAAATTTAGTTTTTCACACCGCAAAACAATATAAGCCTTGGAAGCCCAAATTCATTGGTGAAGAAATCTTGAGTAGGAATCTTGCACATATTCGCACACATTCCTACACACCCTCTGTTATCTAGATGCCTTGGTGAGAGGAAATTGAAAAAAAAAAATTGAAATAGACATTTTTAGAAATTTATTCTAAACGATGAAATCAACTTCTTTATGGCTGCTGCCATAGCAAGAAGGCAAAGGATCGAAAGGGTATGGTCTTGGAACCATCTAGATTTTACCTGCAGTTTTTTATATGAACTCCACAGCCAACACATTGATCTGATCTTGGTTGAGAGAGAGAGAGAGAGGAGGTGAAACATCTGGTGAGGGGAGAGATAGACGAGGGTGGGAGAGATATCTGGTTTCGGTGCGGTGTGGACACATGTTGGGTTTAATGGATGGGCTACGTGGCAGGTGCATATTATATATATTATTACATAATTGTACTTGTAACTAAATTTTTACTCCATATACCGGTTGGAAGTTACCCTCTGTAATCTATGGTAGTACTTAACCATTCCGATTACAAGTGTACTTAACACGCCTAATCGCTCCTAAGTTGCGAATACAGAGCATTTGCAGTCAGCCCAAGTATATCTTTTGTGGGTTGCCCATCAAAGTCCAACCTAGATGAGCCCAACTCTTTCTTCGCTAGCCCAGAAGAGGGAGAGGCACTTGAAAAGAAATGCATTAACCAAATTCTGTTTTCCGTTAATCGCCTTAACTAACAGATTCCCTTACCTGTCCTAGTCCAATCCCCTCCGTGCAACAGACACGTGTTCAAACCAGAACCAATGCCCATAAATAGTTTGTGTCCCAAATATCTATCTGGGAAAAGATCTCCTCTCCCCGCTCTCTGCGTGCCATGAACTGTTCATTCATGAGCGCCAGAGCTCCTCTCTACTCGTCATCTCTCACGCCCAAAGCCCCTCCCGATGTTTCGTCGCAAAAGAAATTTTCCGGTTACAAGCACAGGTGCCCGTTTCATTTCCGGATCCGGGTCCGCATATCCTCCCGAGAATGTTGCTCTGTATTTCGGGTCTCGGCGCTGCCAAGTTCCGGTAAGAGGGGAGGCGGGAAAGTCTGGGCTGATGTTAAATCCAAGCCTTGCGATATACCAAGCTCCGGTCCGGATTCAGTGAAGTTGGAGGAGGAAGAGTTGGACAGTTCAGTTGCCTGGTTGGATCGGTTTCCGAAACGATGGGTTATTGTCGTTTTATGTTTCTCAGCATTCCTGCTCTGTAATATGGATAGAGTAAGTTCTTTTACTAAGGAATGTCAATTCTCTTTGTTTTGATTTTTTGCTCTGTGTCCCTTTGTTGGATCATGAATGAAGTGCCATAGTAATATTTATAAGAGCTTATCTGTGATATATAAATTGATGTTCAGCGAGCAACTTTGAACAGACTATGTTTGGCAGGTAAATATGAGCATTGCCATACTTCCAATGTCAGCAGAGTTCAATTGGAACCCAGCGACAGTTGGCCTGATACAGTCTTCTTTTTTCTGGGGCTACCTCCTTACTCAGGTATGGTAACACAGCCTTCTCTTAATTGCATTATCTTTTAACTCGCATCTCTGAGTCGACAGTAGATGTAACTACGACGCTAAAGCCCGTCATCTAGAATTTGCAGAAACAACCACCTATACTTGAGGCCAATCCGTATTAGAATAAGGCTTAATGAGTAAATTCACTGCAATTTAAGTTTTCCAGACAGGGAGTAATTTATCCTGGCAACAGAGAATGTGAACCTGAGTTAGTATCTGGACTATGCTTCATTCCATTTATGCTTTCTTTGTTCATGTAAGGAAAAAATTGTCCTATCGTGAATAGGGATGGAAGACCTTTGATACTTAATACATTGATCAAGATTGCTCTAGAGCTCCTTCTAACTTGTAATTTTGTCTGGCAGGTTGCTGGTGGCATTTGGGCAGATACAGTAGGTGGCAAGCTGGTCTTGGGATTTGGTGTAGTTTGGTGGTCGATTGCTACAGCTCTCACTCCCATTGCTGCTAAACTTGGATTGCCTTTCCTTCTTGTTGTTCGCGCTTTCATGGGTATCGGTGAGGTTTGTGCTTCTCTGATTACCATTATTATTTTGTGGAAAGAAATGTCTTAAAATGTGTTTCCCATGAAGCGATCCATAGTGTATATGTCATGACACTTTCCCTGTCTTGAATATGCCCATGAGTAATTTAAGGTTCCCATGTTATGGCTTTGTTAATTTGGTTCTGTTTCAGGGTGTTGCTATGCCTGCCATGAATAACATTCTGTCAAAATGGGTTCCAGTAGCAGAAAGAAGTAGATCATTAGCATTGGTGTACAGTGGGATGTACCTTGGATCAGTCACTGGCCTGGCCTTTTCACCGTTTTTAATCCACCAGTTTGGTTGGCCATCAGTCTTCTACTCCTTTGGTTCTCTAGGAACAGTTTGGGTTTCTGTGTGGCTAAGTAAGGTAATGTTTGCTGCATTTATGGAAATATCTCTATGAGCATTGAAGTTTTGGATTCATTAGCTCGCTCTTAATATACCTATACATGCTCATATGTCACTGCTTCTCTTCCTCTGGGATTGTTCCTCCAGGCATATAGTTCTCCTCTTGAGGATCCTGAGCTGTTGCCTGAAGAGAAGAAGCTGATCCTTACCAACAGCGTTTCCAAGGAACCTGTTAAAACTATACCTTGGGGACTAATTTTGTCAAAACCACCTGTATGGGCCCTAATAGTGTCTCACTTCTGTCACAATTGGGGAACATTTATTCTTCTGACATGGATGCCAACCTACTATAACCAAGTAAGTCTCTACTTATCTCTAGACCCCTACAATCGGGGGCTGCTGGAACATGCCGACTTCACTCTAGTGCATCATATCCAATATTTATCGCATTTAAAATTTTTAATGCAAACGTGGGCAATCAATAATCATTGCTGGATGTGGGCAAATTATGAATATTGTGGCTTCAGGGTCCTTGTAGATAGGAATGAGGTGAGGACTCATAGGCCAACACGTTTGACAATAATGAGAGAGGGAAAAGGAAGGGGAGGGGGGGTCTTGCTGGTTGTGTCATGTGGACTTGTCCATTGGCGGATGTCGTGTATCTTTGGATATTGTCCAAGTCATGTGCACTGGTACTGTTGTGAATGTTGTAAGAAAAGCTGGGCTAGAGTTGCAGAAATGAAAACCTTGTTAACTTGAAATATCGCTTCTATCATCTAAAGGTCATTCCCGAATTGGGGAAGATACAGTGAAGCTGCTTACATGGGACTTCTTTAATACACCACTGATAGCCTTAATCTTGCCTTTTATTTTCTGGATGCTGGTTTTCTTGTTATACACTTGTAAAACCATGCTTGTTTGTTATGGACTGTGAGTTCAGCTTCACCAACTTGAATGCTTGGATCTATGGGCCACTTATTACTATTTATTTTTGGTAGTAACTTGTTGAGACCTGGAACAACAGATAGTATTCAAATTCTGCAAAAGTGAATAATCTTGTGGGTATCTTGGAGAAGGTATTTGCCGTTTAAATTCGTTGTAGTGACAGAGAATATATTCCGTTTCTTGTCTGTCTAGGTCCTGAAGTTCAATCTTACAGAATCAGGCCTTATTTGCGTTTTGCCTTGGCTTACAATGGCATTTTCTGCAAATCTTGGAGGCTGGATTGCAGACACGCTAGTTAGCAAAGGTTTATCTGTGACAAGGGTTCGCAAAGTATGAATCTTTTTTCCCTACAGTTAAATGCAATAGATTATCATGTCAAATATTTTTTTGATATTACATCAATATTTACCATGATGTTTCTACGGGAATCACATTTTATTGAGATTAAAACACAGAAAAAAAGGAACTGCTTCCCCAATTAGAGATTTTGAACAATTTTCCTGTTTGAGTCATCTTCCCTGTTCTACTTCTCTTTCCTTTGAGTTATCTGCTTTGATGTAGCATTTATAAACATAGTTTAGATTCACTTTTCTGTACTGATAATAAAAGGCTTTCTTTGTTCTTCTCTGCAGATCATGCAAACAATTGGATTTCTTGGTCCTGCTTTCTTCCTAACTCAGTTGAGCCATGTTAATTCTCCTGCAATGGCTGTTTTGTGTATGGCATGCAGCCAGGTTTGCTTCTCTTTTTCTCTTCAGAAATTTTAATTCTATATTTTCTCTATATTTTTTTCAAATTATTTGAATTGCAATTGAGCACTAGTTCACAGCTACTAGCTGTAATAATCCTGACAAAGATCAGTTTCTTTCATCAATAGGGTACTGATGCATTCTCACAGTCTGGTTTATATTCAAATCATCAAGATATTGCCCCTCGATATTCTGTGAGTATTAATTAATGCTTTAGTCTCAGATTTTGTTTGTATGGGCTTTCATTTTTGGAATTTGAATGGTGTTAGATGATGGTGTAACTTATCAAAAAAAATTTATATGATGGTGTAAACACGATGAAAAAAATAAGTGAGTATTTTTAAGTGAGTATAACTTTTTATTTTTCTTGATATCTTCAGGGAATATTGCTTGGTCTATCCAATACTGCCGGCGTACTGGCAGGTGTGTTTGGAACTGCAGCAACGGGCTACATCTTGCAACATGGTTAGAACTTCTCTCTTGTACGCTTTTAGTAATTGTCAAGCCAATTTTGGAGAATATGGTAAAAAATCAGAAATAAAGCATATTGATTTTGGTTCTTGGTACCAGATTAAATAAATAAATAAAAGATGTAGACCTTATTTAAAATTTTCAGACCATGTTGATTTCTAGTCTGGGGTTAACTTGCAATGGGATGTTTGGGGAATAAGATGAGATGGGAAATTTATGAATAGTAATGAAACGGTCTGAGTTAAGATATTTTATTTCTGTGGCCTGGTCTACCTATTAATTGGCTTAACACGTCACTTTTTTCTATTTCTGTGGCCTGGTCTACTCTCAGTGGCCTCGTGTTTTTATTTAAGACTGAACTTATTCTTATGCGTCTCTATGCGCTTTTCAATATTGACAATTTTCAGGTTCATGGGACGATGTGTTCAAGGTTTCTGTTGGGCTATACTTGGTTGGCACTGTAGTTTGGAACCTTTTTTCAACTGGGGAGAAGATCTTGGATTAACTCAGATATGAGATCCTTCACATGCGGCAGTTCAATCCTGAGATTATATAGAAGAGTTCAACTATAGAGAATAGTGGAAAGATGACAAAGCAAGAGATATGTAAATCAATTGGATGAATGCAAGATCATTTTTACTGATATTCTTGGGACTTGGAGATTTTGCCCATTTTTTTTCCCATATGGAGCATGAAGCTTGAATTTAGTAGAACTAATGCCTCCCATCTGTTGGAATTAAGATAACTGGGCACACTCCGAGGCCATCTCATTGGTGAAAGGATACATACATAATTGTAAATGCTGTATTTAGACTAACATATCAATGCAGAGATTATGTTGCACAAAAACTTGTTTCAGAATTATCGTTTTGGTCGTTATAGCTCTAATGCTTTCATCATTACATTTTGTTTCTTTCCAATCAAAATGTTCTTCTACTAGTATTATTTTTGTACATCATTACAACACTTTAAGAGACAAATTCAGAATCAATTGGGTTCAGGAGAAGCTAACATAATTTTTTATCCAAATCATTTAATTTCGAGTAATGCCAGTTACAAGTCACAAATAGATAAATCTCGAGTAAGCCTTTTGTAAAAAAATGGATTTCACTAATAAATAAATAAATAAAAACAGATTTTTTTACATTTTATGATGAGGTCACTCTTTTACAAATGAATTTCTTGAAACTTGATATTTGAGAGTCATACAAATCATTACTCATCCCTCTTTGAAATACTCTCCGAATTCGATAACAGAGTTAGAGAAACACAGAATGTGACTCCTGCTGCAAAATCTCTTGACGAGAGTCGTCACTCCTAGACTTCTTATTTTTGAAAAAAGAAAACCATTTATTATTTTTAATTAAGTTTTATTGGGATCATGCGGCTAAAGTGATGCCAAGTGTGAATTTCACAGCCAGACATGTTTGCCGAGGATGAGCCCCTCATCTTTTTATACACAAACTTTCGTCGTAAAATTAGTACCATGAAAAACCAAATAGAAGACAATCAGGATAAGCCACTTGTGGAGAGCTCGTGCAACAAACACTTCCCATTTTCTCATTCACATCGAACGCCTCATATTCACTCCCATCAAAGGGATATACCCAACACACTTTGCCTCCCTTCCTGATCTGCTCACTTTCAACTATTCCAAACCTGATCTGCTACATATCTCTGACACACTGAGCAAAGAGGAGGGACTACTATGGCTTCTATAACGATGGCATTTGCTCCGGCGGCAGCAGCAGGAAGAGTGTTTGCGGCAACGGCGGCAAAGGGTGCCGGTGGAAGCAAGGAGGAGAAGGGGATTCTGGACTGGATTCTGGGAGGTTTACAGAAGGAGGATCAGCTGTTTGAGACCGACCCAATCCTTCAGAAGGCAGAGGAGAAGAATGGTGGCGGCGCTGCCGCTGGGGGCAAGAACTCTGTGGCAGTCCCGCAGAAGAAGAAGGGTGGCTTTGGAGGGCTCTTTGCTAAGAACGAATAAGAATTTTTCTGGCATGCATTTCTTCACGTAAAGCCATCCATGCATGTTCATCATGTCTCTCTTTTTTGCTTTCAAATCTCTGGTGATTATGGAATGCTTAAATTGTGTTTACTCCTTGGTATTCTGTATCTAAGAATCATTAATATTAATTATTAATTCATTTTGGGTCAGCTACCAGCTGCTAATTAATCTGTTTTTTTTTATTATAATTAATTAATCCCCGATCTTAAATATGGTGCGTTTCACTGATTATGAGAATGCATGAAATGGGAATTAGCTAGGTTTGGATATAAAGTTGATTTCAACTCATCTTAATTTATTTTATCTTATCATTATAATTTTCTCAAATTTTCACATAAAATATAATAAACCATTCAATTTTTTTAAATATCAAAACAATAATAATATTAAAAAATAATATTTTAATCTCAATATCTTATCTCCTCTCATTATCTAAACCTCACTGAGTGATAAGGTCCCCAAAGCACTACTTTACCCCAGTATATCTCACTGTGCTAATTAATGTGATTTAGTGTAGTATGTTAGATTGTAAAATTTTTATTATAAAATAGATCTAACATTTCATATAAAATTATGTCAATTTGTAGGTTCATGTTTGTAAGATCTTTTTGCGGCTGTATCACTTCTCAGTACTTATATTCCGGAGGGTATAGCTACTGCCTAGATTCAGATTATATCGTTGGTGAATGGAACGAAATGGATAAAAAAACATGGCCTATCAGCACCATATAATCAACATATTAAGCCACAGTACCATTTAATTAGGATATTAGACTACATATTTACTGTTTTCATGCTCACATTGATGAACTATGGGAGCAACAATAATTTTCCTTTGCTATATATATAACTTTCGAGTAACAGGAGCTTTCAACCTGAGAAAGTATCACCTTACAGTAAGACCATAACACCTTACATAAAAACTAGACGAGATGGCTGCCTTGTCTCTTCTTTTTTCCACGAAGAATAGAGGGCTGGCTAAATGCTTTCAACAGTTTGATCAGTACTCTTCAGGAGAAAGTTCTACGCTTTGCAGAACCCAATGAAAATGCTATTTGGAAAAGGAGCATGCTATTAGAAAGAAACAGAATTTCAGATAAACTAGGAGCCCATAACATTAAATTCTAGAACAGAATACTAAAATTTTGCAATATCAAGAGTTTGTAGTTACAGAATTCGATCTAGAAAAAGAAGAGTTGATAAACTCGATGCAATCTTCAATGGCTTCTGTTCTATGAGAATCAACCGGAGCTACGTATGGCTTTGATCTTACAGATGAATAATCTTTAGGTGAGTGCCTCTTCCTCATAGACACTGAACGTAGAGCTCTTACTACCTTATCAGCAAGATCCTTGAAAAATTTGATAGGCAATTTAGACCCCTTAGGCAGTTTGAATCTGTAATGTCTAGTGAACCCACTGTTTCCTGAAACTCTCCTGCTGTAATTTTGTTTGTAATAAGAGTAAGGGTATGTGTTATCCATGTGAGAGAGAGTGAGAGAGAGAGAGAGAGAGATTTGCAAGCTGTACTGTGAAAAATGTAGAGAGCTGCCGGAGAGAGGTGGTATCAAGCTGTGGGTGTGGTAGATGGAAGAGTGTGGAATAAATATATAGAAAACTAAGAAAAGTGCCAAAAGAATATGCCAAAAAGGTCGATTAGGGCGGTTAGAAAAGAGGGCATAAGCAGTAAAAAGAAATACTGTTGCTTTCTCTACTTTCTGATGCGCACCCGGCTACAACCTTGACTACATACTTCTTTTCTTTTCTTTTCTTGCATGTAGTGCAAGCGTAGAAAAGTGGGTACAACCAAACAAATATAAATAAGAAAGGATAGATTTTGGTCGATTAGGTACTACTATGTACTATCACCATCTATAATCATTCTAAACTAAAACAACAGAAAACATTATGCAGCAAGGAAAGTAAGCATCACCATGCTCCAAGTAATCATGCCATTTTATCATATTCTCACACAGGAAAACCATCCATGTTTAATTCTCACTCTGAAGTTAAACAAACATGGTGCCCCTTTTTGTCCTCGACTTCAATTTCATCTTCATCAATCATCACCACCATCACCAACACTATAAGAACTTAGTTTTTATTTATAGTTATATGGTGATACAACATGAAGATGTCTCCGTCAAATTAAGGAACACTCGTACTTTTATTATGCTGAAATGAAATTCCAAAACTGGTCCTGGTCCTATTGTGGATTAGTCGAAGGAGTTGGCTCATCCACGGTTTTTGACTGAATTAAAAGAAAGTGAATGTGCTCAGCAGAGAGACAGAGAGGACATTAAAAAGAGGGGCAAAAATTGACTCCAGAAACAGATAAAGAGGTGCAGAGAATCACTTTTACAGAAAAGAAGAAAAACCAAGCAGAATTCAATCATGCTTGTTGCTTTCCAAAGTGATTTTGATTCTCTTTTAGAAATACTAGGAGATATAAGGGGAGAGAAAAGTGGAGAGGGAAGTGGGGTTATTAGGGAAGACTGTGTATTTACTTTATTAAATTTCAATCATTAATCAAACTTTCGGTAATCTGTTGGTAATAATATAAAACATCCAATACCAAAACTTTACAGATTTTCCAAATGAACAGAGAAGATCTTTAGTTAGGAATGCATCAGTATCTAACTTAAAATACATACCAGAAGAAGGGAATTAATACAATTAGTATCAATTAATTGTATTAATGGTTTGGAATGAAGAACATTCATTCCAAACCATTATGAACACTTTCTCTTCCTTTTTGTATACAAAGAAGATATGAAAGAATTATCGGACAAGACAAAGATACAGAAAAATTATCAATATGATGACAGATCTTCCGCACCCAACCAAAGAAGGACGTACATGATGTAGTTGTTAAATGGGGCAGACAGATTACTTTGTTGGTAAAACTCAATATGATTATATGGCCTTAGTGTATTGATCACATATTGATTCTGAGTTAGGTGCAACTTTTATCAGTAAGTAGTAGGTTAAAAGTTTCCAAATAAAATAAGGATTACTTGGAATTAAGAAAAACATGAGTGGGTTTAGATGCTCCACCAAGATGTTGCTCTTCTTCTGGAAAGGGGGCAAGCATGATATTTACTTGACCACAAAGGAAGACCAATATGTTGTAAATAAAGCCGTAGTCTTACATCAACTGCCCCTTGTTGTAAATCATGCACTTTCCATGCCATAAGACAACATCAGTAGCCAACTCCAATTCAAGGTTATTGAAAGAAAGCATTTAGGGAATCTAAAACCAACTCTGCACTTAAATAGTTAAATTATGGAAACATTTAGCTAAGATCATTACATTGAATATATAATTCTTCCATCATAGCAGAAAGAAGCTTGTAAATCAAAAGACCTGCGAAAAAGATCACAAATACATCATTCTCTGTATATTATCTTTTAAGCTAAATAAATTAAAATGAATTCCATATTGGAATTTTGATATGCAAATGAATTTATCTACAGCTTTCAGATGTATATTCATTCATGCTCAGCACTGTATATAGAACCCAAAACCCTCTTATATGTTATCAGATCAGATTGACATATGGAAACCAGTCTATATGATCGCCAACTGCCCACTTTTTTTCTCTTTTCATGCATGTTTAGGATGGTTTGGATTTTGTGAAATTCACTAATCCCAAAAGTTTAAGCTAATGCAAATATGTATATTTAATTATTTATATTATATTCTTAACACTCCACCTCACTTAGGCCAGACTCATTAAAAAATATAGCGTCAGAATTTGAACTTAAGACCTCTGGCTACGAGCAAACAAAGCTTATTGTTTATCATTCATGACAAGCAAAACCTCCCCACCAGGGTCAATGATGTGATCTAAAAAACTCCTTAACTTTCTACAGTATCTTTAGAAGTCTCAGGAGCAACAAGATCACTCTCCAAATTATACAAAACCCCATTGATCCTTTCCAGTATATCCCAATGCCTAATTTTACAAAGCTCAACAGACTTTAGAACTGACACACTAAACAAAATACCCAAAATCACGAATTCCAATTTCCAAACTATAATCCTAAGGCTGTATTTAGGACATTTATGACGCATTAGTTTCCTGTAACTGCGTTATGATGAGGCTTAAAGAGCCTGGTTAACGGCGTCCAGGGCTTCCTTTTAGGATCATCGAGTACAAGTTTCTTAAGAAATTTCATTCAAGCTAGCTCGATAAACGCATCCTTTTATGTTTCAAAACATGTTTTTTTTTTTTTATGGGGGAAAACATCAAGTAAGTTTTCTACCTTTACGAGTTTGTTTTATGGGATTTTTTTTCGTAATTTTAGTAATAAAATTTATTTTTTTCTCTTCAACAAAGACTCACTTATTCATGTGAGATTGTTTCGGTGAAAAAAATAAGAGAGCATATATTTAAAACAACCAAATATCCTACAGATTATAAACCCTCAACTTCAACCGCATTGGAACTTGTGCGGCTTACGTACCTTATACATGTATTTGAGGACCTCAACTCAGCTACCTCTACTTATCCTGCACCGCACACTTATGCTAACGTTTTTTTCTTTTAACCTAAACTAAACACAACACACGTTTCGAAAAGAAAGGGTAGTTGATTCTCACTTTCGACTGTGTTCTGACCTCAAACAATCTAACCCGCGTCTTCCAGTTCACCAACGTCTGGGGCCATTGAAGAAAGTGACCGACCGAAAGCACAAAGTCTATCAAACCACTTTGATTTTCTTCGTTCTCGCACGAAAAACCCCTTGTTTGAGTTATGCAAGTTTAATACTTCTAGAAGTTCCTTGAAGAAATGATTGGAATGTAAACCATTACTGCCCGGTTTGGTTAGCCTGATCAGATACTTTTATCTCATATCTGGAGCTGTACGGTATAGAAGTTTTGTCTAACCAAACGGTGTATTTAATTTCTAAATTTTAAAAATATTTATTAAAATAAATAGTAAGTAAAATGGTACAAAAAATATAAAATTAATAATGAACAGTACAAAACATAAATAAACAATACAAAATTTCAAGTAAACGGATACTCTTCAAATAGTGGGAGTTGCACATTTTTTAAATTTTAAAAAATAAAAATTATTTTATTTTACCTTAATATCTAAATAGATATTTTATTATTACGTAGCCCAATGAATCGTAAGTTAAAAGTTGTTAGCCAGTAACAAAATGTTGGATGTGGTCTGATTTATGTATAAAGAATATATATTTTGTGGAAATTTTTTAATCTCGAAACACTACAAGTCAAAGATTCCAACAACCCCAATTTTCAAAGATTTTCTCTGCATGACTTTTTTTTAAAACTAATTATGAACAATCATGGCGTCATGTTTAATAGTTTTCCAAGTTCATGAGTATACCTACCATTCCTCAGGCTAATATTAAAGCTTTTTAGGGTTTCAATTTCTTATGCGTATTTGTTGCATGGTACCAAATCTGTTTTTTTTAGTAATAATAATAAAATAATAAATAATAATTATAAATATATATAAAATAATAATAATAAAATATTAAATATTCAGACAGAGCCTAAATCAACTTTGCTGGGATGACTTCTAAGAGTACTTTATAAATCACATTGTTTAGTCGTTTGTAAACCTGATCTCGATTCCAAGTTCATGAGCAATTGGGTTTGTTTTCTAAATTGATGGAAATTCATCTTTTGGTACATGTTTTTGGGTCTCAACTCAAATTGATTTTTTTTTCCCTTGGGCAAAGCTTGATTTACCTTATATTGATAGTTTTGGTATCTCAATTGTAAATTTTGACCCTATGATAAGATCATTTTGTAAGGTTAAACAAGAAGCCATTGGATGGAAGGCAAAGATTAAGGCCACCCAGGCCTTTTTCATTGATTTCACCAACCCAGTATGATACACATTGCTTGGCGCATTTGATGCACGTGTGGCCCATGCTACTTGCGTTTTCTACTCGCAGCCGCATTCTAGAGTGGCTTCTGTGGCCACGCGTGGCCCCTTCGGATCAGCTCGTCTCTCCTCCTCAGGTGGTGCCTGTTTTGCACGCGTCGCCATAGCTTGTGTTGTCCCTTCATCGGCGACTTGGATTAGACTCCGGCTGCTACCTTATGTTACCGCTTGCCCTAAACTGTGATCTTGCAACCTTATGTTACCGCTTGCCCTAAACTGTGAACTTGCAAGAGAAATCGTGGATCTCTTCAAAAATCATCTCAAGACAACAAGTGACAGTGCACCTTCCATTTCCACAGCTTCTAGCAGAGGTCCCACAGTCGATCCATTGTTCGCTTTTATGCAAACACTTTAATTCTGTCTTTCTATAAGACGGCGTCTCTTATAGGACATGTGTAGATACCAAGAAATTGGTCCCATATAAACTTGCTTTTTTTTTTTCTTTTTTTTTTCACTACTATGCACTATTATTTATTGTTTTAGGGTGTTTGTCGGGGAAGCCCACCCCCTACATGTATCATTGTATTAGTGTAATGAAATCAAGCTTGCTTAGAAAAGAGGAAAAAAAAAAAACGATTTGAAACTTTGGTATGCACGAGCGCTTGACCCTTTGCAGTTAAATGATTTACTGGTTTGTAAGGTGTACAAATTAAACCGGTTTGTAGCAAATCAACCACCATATCAGACTTCAATTTTCAAAGTGGCTTGAAAATGAATGGACTGTTTGAAAACTATTTGAGACATCTATTGAAACTAATTAATAAAAATCTTTTATTCTATTCTTGATTTTTCTAATGGTCTGCGGTGAGTCTCTTGATGGACAGTAGAATCTTCAGAAAATATATAGTGCATAAACGATCTTAAATTTAATTTGTTGTTGGATTTTATCAATTTAGAGTCAAAATGATATAGGGAATCTGGTAGTGTATCATACATTCTTAGAATTCTTTTGGCTTGTGGCATAAAGTTTTCAAACAGTCAATTATTTATGTACCTGGTTGATGATTTTTGGTGGCTCCTTTTAGGCGGTGATTCTCTAGTACAGTCCATAGAAGCCAACTACTAAATCACTTGAAAATGCCCTAAAGTTTGGTAGGAACATTCACTAAAAATAAGAAATGTAGGCAAGGTTCATACCCAAAAAGAATCTAGTGTCTTGTTGCTTTTTCTTACTGTCAAACTATGTTTAGCCATGCTGCGTGCAAGAATAGTCTCCAGCATCCATAGAGACATTCCAGAGTAAACCTAATCTTTATAATTTTTTCTTCATAAACAATTGAACCTCAAGTTGGAATCCATTAAGAACCTTCATTTACACTGTTGATTTAACTTCGTCACATGGCAGTGTTAAAGTAGAAGTTAATTTAATAGGAAAAAACAAAACATCTAATTTTGATATTATGCACTTGCTTATGCTCATGGGTCTTTTTTTAAAAATTTTTTTTTTCAATTTTAGATAAGAAAAAGTAAAACTAAGTACACACACATATATATAACAAATTTGGTTACATGCATGCATTATTGTTGTTTTCAGTATCTTAATGCCAAATTATCCTAGAGGATTATTAGCTTTAATTACTTGATAAAATGTGAAACAATAAACTACATGTGGTTGGGGGAAGAGCCACATGCTTATAAATTCATTAGTTATATGCGGTACTGACTATTTAGTATGATTCATCATTCTATCTACCTCCTTAACATTTTCCAATTTAATATTGGGACATGATCTGATTTACATCAGTTTGGTGCTTGGAGACAGAGTTCAGGACAGTTGACAAACTCTTCAGATGTGTACCCAGAAAACCAATATAAGCACACAAGAAAGTAAGAAACACAGTGGAAAATAGCATTCTCACTATGAGGAGACTTTTTCTCCTTCTAAATAGGTGACACTCTTGGATGCATCCAGTATACTTGGGTGGCACCTTTTGTGAGAAAAACCATGAGGTGGGCTATGATCTAAAAATAGAGATCTATCAATGAAATATATAAAGAAGTTAACAACGATAATAATCCCTAATAAAGGACTAAATTAACACCTATGTGAGCTAATCTAGATCAATATAACCATGATACAACCCCATTATGGCTAACACTCATGGCAAGGAAATCACATCTATGAAGTAAGGGATGAGGAAAATGCAGAGAAAAATATAAAACAAAAAATTATTATTATTTATCTACTTTTTTGCAAAACCAATGGATCATTAGTGAGTTTATCCTCAAGGCTTCGTCCTAGAAACATGTATCGCATTCTATTTAAAAGAGTCCAGTCAATAGTATCAATCAATCTATAGAGAAACTTTTTCATAACCAATCTTCCAGGTGGATCTAAGTGAAACACCAATGACTTCTGTTTTAGGTTAGTGAGACCCTATATCAGATTTCAGGCCGCATATTTTTAGATTTCTCTGAATTTTCTTCCACTTTGTGTTACGTTCATGTGTTGTTTTATAACAAATTATTTTTTCAATTTTCCCAATCTATGGACACAAATCTTTTAAGTGTTCTTAACATATTGGACAATGAATTGGTTTGGAATGTTGGAGTTTACATCGTAAGGTTGGTCTCTATCATCCAGAGAGTTAAAGGCCACTATGTGTGTTGAATAGGATATATGGTGACTTTAATTAATAGAAGAGATCCTTAACACAACACACTACCCAAACCTACCCACAAACGAATAATGTACAGCATAGAGATCAAAACCAACATTTGGAGATATTCATACAAAACTATGAATAATAACAACCAAGAGATATCTAAGTTGGCACATTTTCCACCATTAACTTTCCATAGTTTTTCTATCCATGGTACAGCCAATAATTCATTATATAACGCCAATTTTAAGATCCACAAAGCAACTTTTAAAAGTTGTATGGGTGTAAATCAGGCACAAATAGAAATTTAGGCCAAGTTTCATCAATATTACTTGTGACAGCAAAATGCGAGGAAAAAATAAGAGAGAAATGCAAAAACTTCTTAGAAAGAAATTACAGAAAGTTAGAAACCGATAATTAAAGACAACTGGCTGCAAGTAGCAGTACATCACACACAACCGATCAAATCTGTCATATTACTAATAGTACTAGACTTTTAACCCAATGAGTTAACATCCAGGATATATAATATAATGCTAATCCTAACCATACATTTGGATTTTCAAAAATTTTAGAGGTGAGGGGGACTAATGAAGTATCAGATGATGATAAACTAGCTGAAAAGCCAAAACCTGGTTGGAGTTTGCCACTGAAAAAGAGCTTATGGCCTATTACAAATGATATGCCAAGCAATCGGATTTTGGTGTGAAGACATTTAGGACAAAGAGAGAGACAGACAGGAGTGCGAAATATGTGAAAATTGAGTATGTGCGTGGCAACAAGTACCATCCTAGCCACAACAATGTCTCGAGGACACAACCAACAATCATAATAGATTGTAAGGTGAAGGTAAATGCTCACTTGGTGAAAGGGTTTTGGGTTTTGATCACTGTTGAGGTTGCTCACAATTATAGTATTGTCAGCCCACAAAAGTCCAGATTTTTTAGATCTTACGAGTGTTTAAATTAATACAGTCAAGGATGCTTAATTTGAATGACAAAAACAGTATTCGAATGAACAAAAATTTCAACACACTAGTTGTTGACGTGTGGGGTGGGGGGGTTGACAATTCGAGTCACAATTTACTGACAATTGACAAGTTCCCTTAATGTGGAGAAAGTCATGTTTAGCTAAACCTTTAAGGTATCTTAAAACCCTTTTATAGCAAACCAATGAAGAGAAGTTGGGTTATGCATGTGCTGTCACAATTGGTTGACTAGAAAAGGCAACCTCGAGTTTGTAAGTGTGCAATACTGACGTGCTCCAACCATGTCTATACTCAATTGGATCTGATAGAGGAATACCATCAAATTGTGATAATTTAGAACCTGAAGAGCAAGGAGATGTGGTTGGTTTGGCAATGGTCATGTTAACTCTAGTGAGCTGATCAAGAATATACTTGGCTTGACATAAATGAAGAGAAAAGGCACTTCTTGTGGCATGAATACCAAGAAAGAAATCAAAGGACCAAGGTTTTGAAGTGGGAGTTTCTCCTGAAGTTGCTGAATAAGTGAATCAATGTGATATGCATGTGTGCCAATGATAAGTATATCATCAACATATATTAGTATGAAGATTTTGATACTACCATAGGTGCAAAGAAACATTGAGGTGTCCACAAGAGATGCTATGAAAACAAGATCAAAAAGAAAGTTAGAGAGAGGAGTTTGCTTGAATCCATATATAACTTTATACAACCTGCACAGAAAATCTGGGTGAGTTTGATATATAAATCCTTGAGGTTGTTATATAAATACCTCTTCCCCAAGATAGCCATGAAGAAAGGCATTGGGGATGTCCAATTGCTTAATGCTCCAATCAGAATTGACAACCAAACTAAGGACTCTTAGGGCGAATGGCTTTATTTCTAGGCTGTTTAGTATGGTCGATACCACTTTGTTGCTGAAACCCCTTAGGCACCAACCGTGAATCTTTATACAGACCCATCTTTATTTAATCTTATAAGTTGTGAATCACATTATAATTAGAAGGTCTAGGACATAAGGACCAAGTTCCACTAGACAAAAGAGCTAAAAATTCTTGGGTCACAACTTCCTTCTAGCATGGATTAGAGGTAGCCTTTGAATAGGAGGCAGGTTTAGCTTCTTGGACAACAATAGGAAACAATTTGATAGGATAAAGAATGGATGAATACAATGAAAATCGGAAGGATTTTGCTCTAGAGAAACCAATCTTAGATCATGTCAACATAGGGTGAGTGGAAGTTGGAACAAGTGTAGTAGTAGATTCCATAGATGAAGGTATAGTAGCACTTGAGGAGTTTGTAGGTAAGGGATTAGAGCTTAGTGAATCAAGAGTAGTTGAAGGAGAATAAGAGCTAGGATCAACATGCGAGTGTTGAGGAGAGTCTACAAATAGGGAATCGTGAGATTGAGAGAAGGATTTAGAAATAACATTAGAAGAAGAAATGATAGGTTAATAAGAGGATGGAAAGAAGGAACTTACAATAAGGTGAAATGGTGGGTCATTCAGAGCATTAATATTAGAAAGCATTAGTGCAGAAGCCTCACCATTGGTTGGAAAAGTGTTCTCATCAAAGATAACTGTCATGAGTTGTAAACCTTATTAGTCAAAAGGTCTAGGCACTTATAACTAGCATGGTGGTAGCTTAAATATATGTATGGTTTGGATCTATATTCGAGTTTATGAAGACCATATGAGCAAAGAAGATGATAACATTGACAAAAAAAAGTCCTAAGAAACTGGTAATCTGCTGCTTTAGCATAAAGCTTAAGAACGGTGACTCATGATCAAGAACTGGTGTTGGTAGCTTGTTAATAATGTGAACAGCAAGTTAGGTAAGCTCAAGCCAATATTTATTGGATAATTTAGAATGTGCAATAAGGGTTAAGCCAGGGTCAAGGATGTGCCTAAGTTTTTTATCAACCAATCTACTTAGCTAAGAAGTATATGGAAAAGATTTTCATTGGAGAATACCAATTTGATTGAAAAGTGTTTAAAAATGAAGAGAGTTATATTCCTCGTCACCATCAAATTGTATTTGTTTTATAGTGCTAGGGAATTGATTCATAGGCAGCAACTTGAATTTGACAAAATTATAAAAAACTTCATATTTGGTTCTAAGTGGATAAAGCCAGGTGTCATGTGAGTAGTCAATCACCAATGAAAATTATAAGATATTATTAATCACTCACAAATTGGATAGGTGAAATCCAAACATATATGTGAACAAGTAGTAAAACTTGAGTGGAGATTCTAATAAAATGACTAAAGGGCAATTGTTTACATTTACCTAATTGACAAGAGGAAAAAATAAAACTTTTATTGAAATCATTATCAGACGATGGTAAATGAAATTGTCTAATAATTTTAGAAACTAAACCAAAAGAAGAACATCCTAACTTAGAGTGCTATCCCAAATAGGAGGTCTTTATTCCAAGCAAAGTAGTAAAAGCATATTTTCTGAGAACTCTTTTGAAATCAAAGAGGGTAGAGGTCATTTTCAGCTTTTCCCCTAGAGTATTGCATGTGTCTAGAGATCCTTCACAAAAAAATATGAATAAGTAAGACAAAGTAACAATGATTATTGTAACACCTCAATTAAAAATGCCTTAGACCTTGACCCTAGTAGCTTTGACCTAGCTAAGCTAGGTGTTAGGCTATTTGAGGATAAGAACGTTTTTTAATATTTGAGTCGGCAAGAAGGCCGTATACTTTAGGATTAGTAGAATTATTAGAAGATTTTAGTGCAATATTGAATTCGAGAAAAAGGAAATTTTTGGAGCTTAATTGGTTTAGTAATATTATTTTAGAGAATTTTTAGTGCTTTATTTATTTTTAGGATATGAAGCCAAGAGGCTAATAGGGGAAGGACACATGGCATATTGGAAATTTTCCATATTAATGGGTTAAGTAGTTGGAAAAATCTAGTTGCAAACACAACTGTGTATTAATATGTGTACTAATCTAATGTGATCAGTCAAAAAGTAGATTTTATTGAAAATAATGTTAATTTAAAATTTTGAATATAAAAGAATCAGTATTGATACGTAGATTAGTACGAAACTTTGCTTGTATGTAGCAAAACTCTAATTAGTTTGGGTTAATTACTAAATAGTTTTAGAAAGGCTTATGAGATTGGTTTATTAAAGACCCAAACTTTTTGAATATAAAAGGCTTAGAAGAGACACTAAGAACTTAGACCTAACTTGGGAAACATAAGACTTTAGGTCCCACTTAATGGATATAAGATTATGGGCTTAACTTATTGGACATGGGAAGTTAGGCCTAAAATAGAAAGCATAAGGCTATTGGGCCCAATTTAGTAAAATTCAAGACTTCGGCCTAACTGAAGAAAAACCTAAAGATTGAGACCTAACTTAGTGGAACATTGAGGCTAAGGATAGGCCCATAAATATGGACATAAGATCCATAAAATAATCCATTCCAAAGCCCACAACCAAGGCTTGCTCTTATAACCTAATAAAAATGTAACCCATGAAGCCCAAAACTTTCTTTTATTTCATTCTTCTAAATGGGACCTGCATACACTATACTATTAGTTTTCCTTCTTCCACAACTCAACCACACAGCCCTAGGGTTACCCATTCAACCTTGGTAAAGTTTTTAATATGAGTTAAAGATCACTATTCATCTCACTCTAACCCAAACATCATATTTTTCAGAGTTTTCTTGAAACCCTTTTCTTCATAATTTCAAATCTGAAATTTTTGTTTTATGCACTTGTTTTGCATCACTCTTAGACAACTCTTAAAGGTTAGGATTTAATCCAACCCATGTCACATGAACCAAAGACATGTCAATGACAACATTACCACCAATTGGCTCACTTGAAGCAAACCATGTACCCTTCATCAAACCAGCCCCAAACTCATGCCTCTTCCACAATTTTTCGAAGGTTTTTTTGTACCTATCAACCATCATTACATCCAAAAAAATCATACCTAAAAAGGAGCCAAAAATAGTCCCAAAGATCAAGCCAAAAACCTAACTATTCACCTAGGAATTGAGTTAGCTTCAAACCCGAGTACCCTTGTCTCTTGAAGAATTCTCTTCACCTTTTTACCTCACCAGCACACGCCACCACCTTTGTCATTTTTTCTCTTGAAAGTGCTTCAAATTGTATAATTTTTATACTCGGCCAATCCCCTTTTATGGACCTTAAACCGATTGGCAATCAAAGAGGCACACCTTTGAACAACTCGATTAAACCACCTCTCTTTTCACCTCTTTCTTTTTCTACTCAAGCATGATCACTTGAGAGCCACTCATGGCTCTCTTATTCACCTAAAAAGCCTTCAAATAATGGTCATAATGCTCTTAAATCAGACCAAGAGGATGGGACAAAAGAGGATAAAAAAATCTAGATAGCTTTGGTAAAGCCAAAACTGTTGGCTTTCAACTTGTATTTTCTCAGGATTTTTGCCCAAAATTCTGGAACTACTCAGCCCATGCACCTATGGACATCTTCTAGCACTTGAAATTAGGTAATCATACATCTTTAGGTCACTATTCAACTGACCAAGCAATGGAAAAACTGAAAATGCACTCAAGCACTCCACCACCCACAAATCACAATCACCCCATTTCAACCAAACCAACGTCCCTTCACCTCTCAACCCTCCATTTGAGTCCTATAAATACCTCCTTCACCCCTCACTTTCCCACACACCTCCCATAAGCATTCTCTTAGAACTTTGGAGAGCAAAGTATTCCCAGTGTGAGAGAAATGTAAAACAGAGTGGGCGGAGAACGAGTTGATTTTTGAAGCATCAAAACCACATTTTGGTGAGTAATATTACTCTATCAATTGTTGGTTGTTAGATTAACATGTTAAGCTTTTATTTATGGCATGAGAATGAAATTTTGATTGAGTTATTTGAGGTTTAACTTGAAGCTATGCATATCGGTTCAGATTTCAAGTTTGGATTAAATAAATTGTTTTGGGATGAAATTTGATCTTTATGTGTTAGTAATATCTTGAAGATTTATTTAAGGTTTAAATTTGAGAAAAAAAACATGTCATGATAGGTTTATAATCCAATATCTTGTGTTGATTATCTAAGCATTTGGTTTGCACTTGTATGAGAATGATCTGGGCATACCATGTTCTATTTCCTCGATGATGGCCTTATAAACCTTTAGAAACCAATTATCATCATGTTAGACATTGATATGTATGATTCATTTAGGCTTTAAAAACTTGCATTGACAAAGAAAACCTAGAAACATCATGCATACACAGTTTGATGGTTTTTGGATAATTTGGCATTATTCAATGCTTAAGTGTTGGGATAAACTCATGTGGCATTATTCTAAGTTATAAACACATTTCAAACTCAGGCTTTTGGATTATATTTGATGGGAATTGATCACACATGCATGCATGGAAGCTATAGGTTTGAGATCACAAAATGGTCACCAAGTTACATGCCACGGGTTGGATGAGTTTTAATATAGTAGTTGTGTGATTTGTTTTTGAATTTTTAAGGTTATATATGGATTTAAAACATATAAAAATATGGCTTTTGTGAAATTTAAAAAATTTTGGGGTCAAATTACAAATAGTAAAAATTTAAGGCCTTTGTGGCAATTCTGGAAAATTGTAGGGGTGATTTCGTAAATATTGGTTGAACTTTTTTATTATGCACATCTTCCTTAGTTCTACAATTCCTAACTTAGAATGCCTCTTATTTCAGCCGCACCAAATTCCTAAGTACCAAAAAAGTTTGTAAGTTAGCTTCTAACTTACAAACTTTTATATAATTTATTTATGATTCTTATGTAAACAACACATTCATATTATAAATGTTATTTTAGCATGAAATGCTATATGATATATTGAGTATTTGATTATTTGGTTACGTGACATGTGAAATTTTCATCATTTTTAACATATTACATATAAATGTCATTTTCCAGATGAAGTTTTAAATATATGCACATGTCATGAAACACAATTTTCAAACATTGCATGAAAATAAATTTTGTCACAAACCCAAAGGTTAGGATGAGAAATTATTCTAATAGAACTTCTCTATCCACTCTAGAGTGAGTAAAAATGGAATGGTAACCTCTGGGTTAACAAAAAACCATCAACAAAGACAAAGCGAAGTCATTTATAATACATAATTCTGGTGGGTGCATACATTATGATGATATATAATGATGAAATGTTATGGTACCAATGCATTGGGTTACGATGTCTGCAGACAAAGACGTAGTTTCAACATAAGTTGTACTATGGTCACCGACAAGTACTCAGTGTATATAGGAGAGTTGTGACGATACCATACGTTATGTTATGTTAATAATGGATCTAATAACGACGAAATGTTATGTTTTTTAAAACAATGAAGTATGAAATGTTTCCTTTCAAAATGTCATGTTTTTTAAATGAGAAAGTAAAAAATGTTCTATGGAAGAAAATGTGCATTAAAGTTTTTCTCAAAAATATTGAAGAATTTAGATGGGAGACAAATACAAGTTTTTCTACATAGCATACATATCATATTTGTCATTAATCATACATATCTTATCTCTATGCAAGTTGGTTGTTTAATTTACTAAAATTTCAAGTAAATCTCACTCTTGTAGACCTACTACCATTCCCCCTGGAATGATAGAAGTTGTGTCAAAATTAGGATTCGACTAAAAAGATGAACCGTTGACTTCAGGTGGCTGAGGAGGAACCTTACCTGGAGAAGAGCCTGAACTTGATATTAACGTTTATAGCATTGACTCTATACACCATAAAGCGGATGAGAGCATTGATTTGACTGGAAGACTTTGATGCAGCATTTTTACTAAGGAGATTCTATCTCCCACGTATGTTTGAACTTATGCCTTACTATATTGATAGTTTATTGTATTAATAGTTATATTAATACTATATCACTATATATTATAATATATCACTATAGTCTATAATACAATTATAATATGTATTATAACATGCTATTGTTGCCCAGATGACTAACACAAGAGGGGGGTGAATTGAGTTATATTTAAAAAAATAACAATTATAAATCAAATATACAATATAAAATATAAACAAAATGCGAAACAGTAATAAATATAAAGAGTAAGGATAAGAGAGAAGCAAACTCAGTATGTTAATGAGGTTCGGCCCCACTGTCTACGTCCTCGCCTCAAGCTATCCCTTGAGGATCTCCAAATTCACTATTCAACCTCTTTCAGGTGGAAATAGAAACCTATTATACCTTTGAACAACACCGCTACAAAGGATCCGTGTAGAACACCCTCTACACTTGCAATCACCTTACACGTGGTGATTCAACTATTTCCCGTGTAGAACACTTTCTACACGCACAAGGGTTATACACACCATTTTTCTGATACAAGAACTGATAGTGGGTAGGTTATCAGAAAACACTCCTCAATGAGTGAAATAAGAACAATACAGCGCAAACTATATCTCTCAAAATGAACAAGGATTAAGGCTCAATGCTTAGAGAAGAGAGAATGAAAGTTTTGAATGAATGTTGTATGCTCTTGGTGTTGTGAATGTAAAGCTCTCAATTGATCTATTTATAGGCATATGAGACTTCATATAAAAAAGATTCACATGTCAAAAACAACATCATTCACTTTTTTCAAAAAATTCAAATAAAAGGTTTTTCTTTTTCAATTGTCAAAGACAACATCATTCACTTTTTCAAAAAAATCAAACCTAATATTTTACTTTTGGCATATGACAAAAAGAGCACACTTTCCTTTTCAAAAAATTCAAACCTAATCTTTTACTTTTTGTATATGACAAAAGGAGCACACTTTATTTTTTAAATTTTTTAAACAAAATCATCTACCTTTTGTATAAGTCTAAAAAAGCATCAATCACTTTTGAAAATATTCAAATAAAACATGCACATGTGAAAGATGACAATCAATCATCTTTAATATTTTCAAAGTTCAACCCTTTAATCAAGGCATGTACATGTAAAAGATGACAATCAATCATCTTTAATATTTTCAAAGTTCAACCCTTTAATCAAGACATGTACATGTAAAAGATGACAATCAATCATCTTTCAAAATTTTCAAATTTAATTTTTAAAAATATTCATGCACATGTGGAAAATGTATTTTAATGCTTTATGATAAAATATTAATTTTGAGCATTAATCCTAATTTTGAATTTTAAGAGATTTACAACATTACTCTATGACTTTAATGTGAACTTGTTTCCTTCTTGTTCATGCTTGGGTCTTTGATGTGCTTGACTCCATTGTGTGGACAGCTTGAGGTTGAAACTCCTTTATTCTTTGAATTCATTTGTTATCATCAAAATCCATGTGTAGATTTATAATCATATGAAACTTGAAACCTTGGGTTCAACAGTTATATTATATATATTATACAATATATAATATAGTATATTAAAATCAAAAAACTGGACCGAACTGGACTGAAAATCGGTAAAATTGGAGTACCAGTTTAGGAGGGTAATCAGTTTTAGAAAATGCAAAACCGGTGCATATCGGTTCGGTCCTAAATTTTATTCAAAACCGAAATGAATCGGACCGGTTACATCCCTAAATTTTTGGAGTTGCCTATTCAAATGTGCAACTCAAAATCGTGACTGTGACATAAATTAATTTGTCAAAACAGTCCACACTTGCTTGGAGGTATGGAGTCCATAGACAGTTATAACAAACTCTCAGATAAAGTGACATTAGTCCAACTAAGGATGCATTGATCCTTTTTGTTCCAAAAGAGGTAAGCAGGATTACTGATGATCTTCTTTTGATAATCAAGTAAGAATTTTGGAATGAACGACTTAAAACTGTCAATAATGTCTATGAGATCATTAGTCCGTAATACAGGCAGAAACTGAGAGAACCAAAGGAGATAATTTTGACCATCAAGTTTCATGGAAATAGCTTTAGAGGTTGGGTATTGGAAAGGTAGGATATGTAGTGGAGTGGAAGGAAGATGCTAAAGTCATAGGGAAAGGATTAGCGTGAGCTAGAGACTTAGGTACCATGAAAGAAATTTGAGTGAATAAATGAACACCAATTGGATAAATGAATACCAATTTGTGATACTTGTTGCTTTATGGGCTTTCAACAAACCCATGTTAGGAAAATTAATAAGGGCAAAGCACCAATCTGACTCTGACTCTGATTTAGTTGGAGTCTAATAGCAACCTCTGACTTTGTTTCCAACAAGTACAAAATTCGATCCAACTTTGACTCCTGTAAAATGGAATAAAGTCAGATCAAATGACGAATTCGGGCTTTAAACTATGATCCAACTAATTTTTTAACCTTAATTTGTTAGCTGATACAATGGGCTCCATACAAAGTCCATATTTTGGGTAAACCATTAAAAATGTCTTAAATATTTAAAGACTGCATAGATTTTAAGCTCCTACCTTTAAGCTTGTGCAATGCGTTCTATATAATGCCCATCTTTTGGGCTTAAGTTAATAATTTTTTGAACATTAAATTTAACTATTAGTATTGATTATTAACTATTGTCAATTGGGAGGCACTAGGGACCGGATGAGTGAGAATTTTTGTTTTACACCAATTAAAAGACACATGACACATAGGGATTATAGCAAAATGGGTAATAGAATTGCATGTAGGCTATTCTCACAAAATTATCTTATTCCCGGATCTCTTTTCTCTCTCTCTCAATCCTCTGTTAAGCACACCAATTGAAGAAACATTTTTTTGGAGAAATATGAGAATGTTTCTGGCCATTAATATATCTAAAAAATCGAAGAAATATTTTTTGGGTATTATTCCATGTCAAAATTCGAAGCACAACATCATCACTACAAGAACGTATTGGATGCTTATTTTACTGGCAAAATGGGTGCCCTGGAAAATATTGACATAACTATTTCAGAAAACTTTTCTTTTGTTTTCAATATTAAATCTCAAATATACACCACAATATATCAAGTGGTGACCGCAATCCTGTACCACACAAAGTAGCAGCTATAAATAATAGTTAGAGATGGAGGAAATTAATCAGGAAGGTCTCGCTGAGAGAGACCATAAATGAAGAAAATGAACATCTGAAAGGGAGAGTAGAGCTGAGGGGGGAGAAGAGAAAAGAAAGGGTAGGGGAAAAGGGAGAGAGGAGGGGAGAGCTCGGGTGAGATAGGAAAAATTGAATTAGAAGGAAAGACCCTATCAACTTACACCCATCATAACACATATAAATATCTTACATGTCTAAATTTTATTCAAGGGTGTAAAATCTCAAAAGACACCTAATCCGGTTTGAAGCTTTTCCCTTGTTAATTTATTAGTATTTAATTACATGTTATACTATAATGTTACATGTTATTATACTAGACTATTAGCCAATTTTTTTTTTCTTTTTTTGATGCAATTATCCAATTTTTCTAATTATATATTATAAGGCTAGACTATTATATATTACTATTTATTAGTTAGTCAAGCATATTATACTATTTATACATAGTAATATTATGATGTGTACAGATATTAGCCTATTGGTTCTATTTATATTATAGTATTATTATATAATAAGTAACACATATTATTATAGTATTGAATTTATATAAATTCTAGACTTTTTATATGAATGTATGTGATTAAAATATAGATAATACATATAAGTTCTAGAGTTTTTATATTATGAGTATATATGAATAAAATGAAAATTACCAAAGCATCAAAAATATTTTTTATAATGCAATAAAAGAAATTAAATAAAAGGAAGAGAAAGACGAATGTCATTGTTTTTATTTTGTATTTATTTATTCTACTTCAAATGTTTCAAAAGATAATGATTATAGAAACTCATGATTCTCCTAGTTTGAAAAAAAAAAAAAAATCTCGATTCTCTTTCATCTTGGTTTAATTGAAGATGGCCAAGATTACTTTTGGCTTTGATTTTAAGTCATTAGATTATTGTAAATTTTTTTAAATAAAATTTTATGTGTAGTTATATTTATATATATTTTTAATATAATTAACTATTATTTTTTTAAAAAAAATAATTATTATAATAATCATATCAATAAAATATATAAAAATACACAAAAGAAAAAAAAAAAAAAAACTATTTTTTCGCATTATTATTCATTTTATTTTAGATTCTTGTTTTTATTGTGAGCTCATTTTTCATGTTTTCAACTTTTCGTTGTTTCGAGGCTGAAGGAATTGAGAAAGGGATGCTTCCCAAAAGCCCCGGATAGGCTACTGGATAACACTCCCACTCTCCTCTCTCTCTCTCTCAGACCCAAAAAAAACTCTCTCTCTCTCTCTCTCTCTGTATCTCTCTCTCGCTCTCTGAGGCATGGCAACGTCCACAGCACTCCCATTGTTCTCGTTCTTGTCCTCCTCGATCTTCCTCTCCTCCTCCCACCAAACCCCAAAGCTTTCTTCTTTAACCTTCGGAGCCACTTCGCTCAAAACCTCAACGAAACCCCTCTCGGTTACCTCCGAGCTCGCCACCCTCCCAGTCCTCTCCTTCAATGGCGAGAAGATTGGCGAGACCCACCTCGACCTCAGGTCTGCCCCACCGGACACCGCCAGAGCCGTTGTTCACAGAGCAATTGTCACGGACCTCCAGAACAAGCGTCGCGGCACAGCCTCCACGCTCACTCGCAGTGAGGTTAGAGGCGGCGGCAAGAAACCCTATCCGCAGAAGAAGACGGGACGGGCCCGACGTGGGTCCATGCGGACCCCTCTAATGCCTGGTGGAGGCGTGGCCTTCGGGCCCAAGCCCAGAGACTGGAGCATCAAGATCAATCGGAAGGAGAAGAGGCTGGCAATATCGACGGCTATGTCGACCGCCGCTATTAACACGGTTGTGGTGGAAGATTTCGGGGACAAGTTCGAGACGCCGAAGACGAAGGATTTCATAGCGGCGATGAAGAGGTGGGGAATTGACCCAAAGGAGAAATCGATGTTCTTGATGACCGAGGTCTCCGATAATCTGAGGCTTT
The DNA here is from genome assembly GCF_018687715.1 of Carya illinoinensis. Lineage (NCBI taxonomy): Eukaryota > Viridiplantae > Streptophyta > Magnoliopsida > Fagales > Juglandaceae > Carya > Carya illinoinensis. The sequence continues at coordinate 9,415,168 of NC_056765.1, forward strand.
CAAGCCGGAATATCGGTACGTTGAAGATGTTGACGCCGAGGACCTTGAATTTGTACGACATTCTGAATTCCGATAAGCTAGTGCTGACTCCGGCGGCGGTGGATTATTTGAACTCAAGATACGGTGTCAATGCATATGAGGGCGAGGGTGAGGATGAAGAGGACTATGAAGGAGATGAAGGAGAAGAAGGACAAGGTTAGTCAGATATTATTTTATTATTTATGAAGAGAATGCGTTACAAAATCCTACTCCTACGCCCTAGCTCAGGCGGTAACACTGCGTAATACATGTGACAGGCACTTAAGCTAATATTCTACTCCTAACATATGTTATATTTGGTTTTACAAGTAGCATTATCTTTTGTGTTCTTCAAGTTTTGTCTGATTTTTGTGTAATTGAATTAACTATGATGTACGGTTATATTGATATGTTACATTGTCGACTAATGCGTCCGATTTTGGGAGGATTATTAGGTATGGTCAGTGAAAGGATGGACTATGGCTTTCAACTAGGGGGTTTGGATGTATATTGTGTTGCTTTTCTTCTTCTTTTTTCTTTCTTCAGTTGATGCACAGTGGTTGATAAGTTTGAGAGTGTATGTGTGGTGTTGGGATTTTGGGCTTGAAACTTCGCTTGTTATGGAAGTTTCTGAGCTAGTGACATAGAGTGCTGAATAATTTGGATGAGCATTGTGAAACATTAAGGTGGGAGTTGTATTTATTAAGGTAGCCTGTACAGACCTATGTTACTTCATTAAATGCAAGATATTGGTGTGATTGAATCTTATGTGTTTTAAGGAGTGCATTATGCTTTTTTGTGCTTTTTTCTGCCACATTTGGCCATTCTCACTATGGGGATCTGTCTAGTTCCACTCGGTAGATAATGACAGAATAGTGGCCAAGGAATTCCGTATTAATGTTATTAATACCATGCCTGTGTGAAATATGTTTTTACAAGTTCTGTGCTTCTTTTTGTTGCACTCGATTCTATTGGAATGATTATTAGTGGGTTATTGTATCAAGTGACCTGGGAATTTCCTTTTGCTGTGTCATATATAAGATCTTGTGGGTTGTTACTTATATGAGAAAAAAAGGAATCTTGTGGGTCTGTTAGTCATTCTTTTCTTTCAATTTGGAATACAGGAACTGAAGCAGATGTGAATTCTGATGCAACAGAGTGATGGTGCCCAGTGTTTTCACCATTTTATCAATTGATCGATCTAGGATCCATAACATTCCAATCCACCTAAGGGGGTTTCCTGTCCTGCATAACCAACAGCCATATTATTTTGTTGCTCCAATCTTATCATGTTGCTGGTGGGTTTTGGTAAATTTCCTATGCATCATTTTTGTATCAATTTGGACATTTGTTTAATACAATTATATCTATTGGATAACATTGTTGTAGAATGTTACTACCTGGTTCAACTCTTCTCCCTTTGCAGGATATAGTTTTCCTACATGTACTCCTTTTGGAGATGTAGCTTGTTTGGTAGTGGGTGTTGTGTCTTTTATTTCTGGGACATCTTTCTGTAGGTTATTAGGGTTACTGATCATTGATTTATTGTAATTAATAATACTCTGTTGTATTCTGCCTCTGACTCTCTCTGTGTCATCCTCTCTCTTTCCCCACTCCCATCTCCCTTAAACAAACAAACACTGGCTCATATTTATCTCTGGGAGGAAATTCCTGGAGTTGTTAGATGTTATCAAATCCAATGGTTGTAGGATCACGTTGCAGGAAAGTTGTTATTAACTTATTTTACATTCTCTATGTTGTCACTTCTACATAACAGACATGCCTCGAGTTGATTCTATTAGGTGAGGATGGATTTCATGGTGGTGATGAAGCATTGGTGTTGATTCCATGCATATGGAAAACAATGAGCAGAGGAGAACCAAAGATGTTTAGTGATGTGAGACTGTCAAGGTTAATAACTTGTCTATATGTGGTTTGTGTCACAAGTTTGATCCAATGGGAATGTGTAGGTATTGCTTAACCGTGTAGAAAATGAATAGGTATGGGGTATATAGTGATTTGAGTTTATAAACATGCAGTTCTATGGGCCAACAATATTGAAAGCAAAAATAAAAAAGTATATTTGCAAGTCAGCGTGAATGAACTCTCGACGCTACTTACGTAATATAATTTGATTTGTAATAAAACTATATTTGCAAGGCCCAACTTTAGGCTTGGACAGGCTTTGTTAGATTCATTTTCCTATATGGGTTTATATATATATATATATATATTTTAAAAAATACCCAATTAGGTGTTTTCTCTTGTATATATTTGGTTTACTTTGCTAAGCCTGTTGGCATTAATAAATGTTTACTTATAAAAAAAAAAAAACAATTAAGATTTATCAAATCAGCACTGCGAATGGTGTGTCCTTGTTACCGATCGGCAAGTAAAAACATAAGATGATTTTGATGCTCTATCAGGTCAAGGTGTTCCTGCTACATTTTGAAAAAGTTCCCCTCCATTGCAGGATTGCTTCCAATTAGGAATATGGTATTTTTAGCCTCCAGTAATTCGTTTCTTTTCCTCGTAAATTTGGAAGGAAATTGGTGTGGGTGGTTAAAGGATTCTCATTAGATAATTTTGAATTTAGTTGATCTTAGTCATATTGGTTGAGTGTGGCTTAAATACTTATATTTGGCTGGCCGTTCCAACTTTATGATGAGTTTTCACTCATTTTATATTATATCACAAAAGGAGTAATACTAGGAACAAGTCCCAAATAGACACGTGCAAGCCTTTTATAAAAGAGAAAAAAAATTGGGTCCTACTAATACGAATAGTGTTTTTTTTTTTCAAGATGGTGTTTATTTTTCACAAAGGCTTATGCAGGACTTGTCTATTTAGGACTTGTACAAATCATTTTCCCTCACAAAAGAAGGTATTGGAGTTGCATTCGTTATGAAATTTGACCCTTTATCCATGTCATATTAACTTAGATAATGAAACTTGAGGGTGTATTTTAAGAGCCATGTGCCTTTAATGACTTTAGATGTCTGAAACCTATCACATGAATCCTAAAATTAAAAACAACAATAAGATAGAATTCAACTCTCCTAAATAGGGAGGGGGTTGGAGGGGAAAAGTTGTGCAAATAACTTCAATTACTAAGAAAGTTGTGTGTTAGATTGTTGTGTAAAAGTTATGTGCATCACTGAGATGTATAATGTATATACAATTGGGATTTTGCCTGGGAATCTCTACTGATTTGGGATTGGAGAGCCCTTTACTAGATATGCATCATGAGCCTCGTTATTGTGGAGTGCCCCACCTTTATGGGAAATTAAGGTGCTAAAAATGCTCTTCTTAATCTTGGAATTTGTCATAGTTACATAAGTTGATGTGGCCTACGTTAACTTTTAAGTGATTTTCTATTTAAGTGGTGATATAACAAGTTATTTAAATTGTGTCGCATCAACTTTCGTGATAGAAATTCTATCTAGAGTCCCAGGTGGGAGAAGGACTGCATGTGCAAACCCATTGATGTATGGGAGCAAAATGGGAGAAAACATCATTTTGAGAAGTATATTATTTTAATTCATGATAATGAGTACCTTGAGTAGAACTAGGGCAAGGTTTTCACTTCTTCAAGTGCAATGACACAACTCAAAACACGTCTAGAAAGACAAATGCTAGAGATTAGTACTCTTAATTCATGATAAGCTTTTCATGGGCTACATTAAGCCGAAAGAAATTCAAGCTTACAACAAGAATAAAAAGAACAAGAAGAGAAGAAAAATATAATCTTCATCTTAAATTTTATCATTCTCAATCATACATCTTATGAGGCACATTTGAAGTGTATTGCATCAGCAAAGGTAACTGAAAATAACAAGATATACGATGGAGAGTAGCAATATTAAAAACCCAGTACCACAAACATCCTGCAAGTCTAATGATCAAATGCAATGAGTCGAGGCCAACCAGCATAGTGACTCGTTGGCAATGGCCAAGCTTAAAAGTAAATTGATTATAGAGAGGGCATCAACACTGAGGAAACACCCTCCTCCCCTTACTTGAGGATATCTTTTGCTTTATGGTCGCAAGGTGTCATCACCGGACATGAGGCAGCATAAGCAACTCTCCAGTTAGGATGGGGAGGTGGCGCTGCAAATATGGCCAATTCCACCCATTCCAAAGCCAACGATGAGCCCCATGATCTGAAACTAAATAATCTGGATTTTTGCAGAGACTGCAACTGGAACTTCATTTTGTTCTGAATTGGGCATGTTGGTGGGAGAGTGGTGATGTTTTTCTTTTATATGCTCAGTTATTCCAAAGCTCTTCTAGCACGCAAGGGAGGGAATGACCTAGAGGCAAAGATAACTGATTCTATTTGTAGATTTTTTTTTTTTAATTAATTCAAAAAAGTAAAGGGTAGGCAAGCAAGGAATATTTTCTTTTATTTTTTATTTTATTTTTTGAAAAAAGAGTCAAATTGGATATGAAAAGGGTTTCTCTCAGAAATATTTGCTTGTGGAAAGTGCTAGTTAGCTGAAGTCATCTGTCTTCCTAGTTTAAAATTATTTTTGAAAAAATGATTGCTTTTACGTATAAGAGAAAATATTTACAGCTTTGAAATACAACATTATGTAATTCTCATCTCACTGTGCTGACGTGACATTATTTATAGCTCTCGAATCAACTATTTTTTTCTTAAAAAATATATCTTTAATAAATAAAGCCATGTCAAAATAATGAAATGAGAGAAAAAGAAGATTACTATATTATATAACATAACTCACATGTGTGATTATCTGCCAAATCTACCATCATTTTTATAATTATTTTTTTAAGGGTGTTCAATGATAAAATAAGGTAAATAATTATTAATTTGGTTTTTGAAATAGATTAGAAAACGGAATAGAAGAGTAACTTTGAGAAGAAATGAGTATTTTCTTTCCATTGTTCTTCACTGTAATTGATTCGCAAGAATGTGTATTGAGTTTCATCATATTAACTCAAGTAAATTGATTTTGACATTCACATCGAGTTTTTTTTTTTTTTTCTTTTTTGCCCTATTTATAACATTTAAAATCACTTAAATAAGTTTTTTTTAAGAAAAATGGTAGTTGTGATTGTGCAAAACCCATATAATTACTTTAAAAAATAGTGAATAAATATAATATCCAAATAAAAAAATTAATTTTTTAACAATAGACCCCACTCTTTTTCAAAGCAACTACACGACGTTTGTACACTCCACAACTGTATGTAGAATTACTCATAAACACCATACAATTAATGAATAAAATGAAGTATTTAATTGGCTTAGAATAGCTGTGAATTTTCAAATACGTCCACAACAAAAGGTGGATGGGTCTGTTTCAATTTTCTAATACCATGAGATATGGTCCACAACAATGCCCCTATGGGTAAAATAAACCCTTTGCAATTCCCAGAACCACGTTCATCAAGACTTTCTGAACTAAAATATATATGTGGAGTGGTATGTAACTTCACAGAACCATACCATATACAAATAAACAGCAATTACAAGTGCAGATACTGACATTCTTTTCTCATCGATTCCAGATTCTGTGTTAAGTTAAAATAAAAGCCAATGTACAACGGATTCCAGAGACACAAATGTATGGTGTTAACATGGGACACTAGATATTAGAGCAGCTCTGACCAAGATAAATCTTCGGTCCTTTCACCATATCTGGGTTTGAGACAGTAAAGTGCGAGATATGAAACATGATGGTAAATGCCGATGAACTAAGCCAGAATTTACCTCACTGAAATATACGACCAGGTAAGGGTGAGTCGTGGCCAATCAGGAGGATGAGTTCACCGACGCAATGATGCCATCAATGGCTAGAAGCTTGGTCACTTACTCTTTCATTAAAAAATAAGAAGAATAAGCAGTAGCTGTTATCAAGAGCCTGTCTGCAGTGAAAGAAGAGACTCTTGCTTGCCTGCAATAAAACCTTTAAGTTCTGTTGGGGCAACGACCAAATTCAACCACTCTTGTAGCTCTTCACCTTCGACTTTCTCTTTCTCTGAACAAGAAACACCGTCAGAACATCATGGCCAACTGTAGCCAGACTTGTTATCATATAGGCAACACTTATTTAACATATCAATCTGTATATTAAAGGTCAACTTATGAGACCGCCCCTAGACTCATGCTGAGTGTATCCTGAACAAACCTCCTATTTCGGCCAATCAAATTACTGGAAATAAGCTGGAAGAGAGCTTTCTACAAGTTTCCAACACTTGAATGTATTTTCTCAGACTTTGAGCTTGTCTAAGAGGTTGATTAGGCAGTTTCAATTGTGCTTAAATCAGGTCTTATATCTATGGTTCCTACATTGCTTGATTTGGGTAATGGAGATGATTTTCCTAACAAGATTTTGTTAGACTTTAGCTTCTATGAAAAGGTCAAAATGATGTCAAACAAATTTAAGTTTTCAAATTTCAATCGATAAAAAGATTCAACAGCTTTACACTTGATCAGGGACCTTTTCTTCCTCCTTTCCTGATTCTTAAATTGCCCTTATGATTAAACTTTTTCCCTCTCTCTACAATTATCTGCTCTGCCATGTTCTTTGAGAAATTAAAAACTGACCTAGTTTATATACTTTCTAAGCCTTGTGGTTTTCATAATCACGAAAATCTTCTGACAATTTTTCTTTGCTAGACAGACCCAGAATTTAAGATTGTAAGTCATGTCAGTGTCTAGAAACTTGTGTGAAGCCAACCTGTGTAGAGCAGAAAGATATTACCAAGGCACCAGCAAACACTATGGACAATGGTGTGCATATATATAAATATATATATATGTAGAAGAATATAGGATTAGCTAAGTATCACCTTCTAAATGGGCACCAAGACCCTCCAAAACAGTAGGATTAGCACGCACAACTGAAAGCGCTACATCCAAAGCAGATTGCAACAATACTTTCACCTCTCTTTGAACAAGATCCACAAGATGGCCCTGTTAATGGTCATTCTACATCAGCATCTATAGCAAATATAATAGGAGCCCAGAAACAAAACAAAAACTCACAGGACCTGATCCCTTCCCCAAGGAACAGCACCTCCAGACTCGTCGATCCCACCACCTGACAGTGTAGCTATAGACACAGGGCCTATGGTCTGATTAAGACCATATTCAGCTACTGCCTTGTACGCCATGTCAGTTGCTCGACGTATATCGTCAAGTGCACCAGTTGACACACGACCTGAATAAACCACTTCTTCAGCTGCACGCCCTCCAAGAAGAGTAACCAAGCGGCCTCGTAACTCGTCAATGAACAGCAAATATCTGTCTTCATGTGTTGGAGGCATATAAGTAAAGCCTAGTGCTCCTCCTGACCTTGGCAATATGCTTAACTTCTGATAACACAAGAACATTTAGCAATAAGTTTTATTAATGAGTAGAACACTTAGTAATTACTACATCATCTATGTCATGTGGACACCAATAAAAGGGTGAATACGGCAATAATTCATGGCATATTACCATAGGGAACGAGACGCCCTTTGGAGAGAAATTATTGACAGCAAATATGGGAGCTTGAGTGGAGGTTGGTGTTCTAACGCAGCAAGAGGGGCTTATGGCGTAGGTGTGTGGAAATTCATACGCAACGGTTGGGAAGTCTTTTTTGCTAATTGCAGATTGGTGGTGGGAAGGGGCAATCAAGTTAGCTTTTGGCACGACGCTTGGTGTGGCGAGATTGCTTTGAAGATCGCTTTTCCTTCCCTATACAGGATTGCATCTGATAAGGAGGCCACAGTTGCTGATAATTCTGACAGCTCCTCTACCTTCACGCATTGGTCAGTAAGATTCACCCGAGCGGCACAAGATTGGGAATTGGGAGACATTGCTGATTTTTACAGTGCGTTACAAGCGTCGAATCTACATGCTAATGGAGAAGATCATCTCATTTGGTCACCCACAGGAAACAAGCATTTCTCAGTATGTTCCTTTTAAAAGGTACTCTCGGCACACCCCTCCACTGCATTCCCTTGGAAGAGCATTTGGAGGACTAAGGCGCCTTTAAAAGTGGCATTCTTCGTATGGCTAGCGTCCCATGAGAGTATACTAACTATCGATAAACTGAGAAAACGTGGCCTCTACCTAACGGATTGGTGTTTTATGTGCAAACACAATAGTGAGACAGCGGATCATCTACTTCTTCATTGTGAAGCTGTCACGGCATTGTGGGATGACATATTTACAAGACTAGGCTTGGCATGGGTAATGCCTAGAAAGGTGGTTGATCTTTTGGCTTGTTGGAGAGGAATCCGGGGCAAGGGGCAGATTGCAGATATTTGGAAAATGGTGCCACTTTGCCTAATGTGGTGCACATGGACCGAGAGGAACAATCGCTGTTTCGAGGATAAGGAGCGATCTCCGGAAGGCTTTAAGGATTTCTTTTACCATACTTTAGTCTTATCATCCTCTATTGTATTGAATGGCACTTCTTTTGCTGAACTTTACGCTGCTCTTCGCAGCTCTTAGCCTGTAGCAAAGCTCTTTGTATACCCCCTGTGTACTTGGGCCTTGGCCCTTCTTTTTCTAATATATTTCTTCTTACTTATCAAAAAAAAAAAAATTCATGGCATATTTTGGATTCTGACAACTCTATATTTCTTCCAAAAGATTTCTAAAATTGTTATCTTCATTCGTACATTATTATTTAGAACCTACCTTATAAGTTTTGTACCGTAAGAAAATAATAAAATACAAATATTAGCTTGTCTAAAATGCTTTAAAAAAAAAGGGAAAAAAGAAAGAAGGTCCTCACAGGGAGAGAGACATATGCTTAAATGGGTAATTAAAGAGGGAAAAGGAAAAAGTACTTCCCATTGATAACAAGAGAAAACAAGGAAAAGTGCAAACTGAAAATATTCTAGTGAAAAACTCCTATTAATTACCTCGACACGCGGCTGTCCAGAAAGAAGATTTGCAACAGCAGTGCCCACTACTGCATGGCCAGCTTCATGCCGTGCAACTACAGCTTTCTCACTTCCTTGCAGCTTAGCAGTCTTCTTCTCTATGCCCTACAACAAGAAATTACATTTGTTTTCTCCATTAGTTAATCCAAGTAAAAGTCTACTCATCATCCTTACATATTTTTAAATTGCACCAAAAATTACGTTCTTTCAAGAAGGGGTAAAACCTCAAGTACCTAAATGCACAAAATGATGGAAATCAAGTGTGTAATTAAAAAACATCTCCCAAGCTAAATATCTCTATGAGGACATATACTCATTAGAAATGGCAGCATATTTTCACTTTTATATCCTATAAGTGCATTCAAGATAACATACAAACTTAGGAACTCCTTCGTTTATACCTCCTAGACAGCTAATGCAGACACAAGCAGATCCGCTAGAAACATTTGTTTTCTAATAAGGTTATATTTGGTATTCAAAAGGAGAAAGACAAGTAGATGCAGTTATCTCAAAGTAAAAAGCAAAGTGAGAAGGTATCAACCATAGAAACCAGACAAAAAAAAAAAACACTAATGTTGGGATCCGACTTGGAACTAGGAGGAGAGAAAAACAGTGAAAGCATAATTAGGGGAGTCTTTCTAGCAATAATTCAGTGAACCACGACTAAAAAAGAATAATGTGATTGAAAAATAAGCCCACCAAGGAAAGAACAATTCTCTCTCTCTAGCAGACAGTGGCACACAGACCTAGAGACTTACAGCTATTGATCTTTCCACTGCATGAATGAAATCAATTTTCTCCACAACAAGTTTCTTTTGTCTTCCAGCCAACAGAGCAGCTTCATTTACTAAGTTTGCAAGATCAGCCCTGAAAAACAATTGAAAACAATTATTCACTCAAAAAGATTTCTGCAATCAGGATTTTGGAAAGATGGAAGGTGCAGCTTCTAAATGAATTTGGAGAAAGGAGGGCAAGTACCCAGTGAAACCAGTAGTCATAAAGGCAATGTCACCAAGGTCAACATCGTCTGCAAGAGGAAGTTCTTTCTTGGAAACATGTACGTTTAAAATGGCTTCTCTTCCACGCCTATCAGGTGTTTCCACCTAAACAAAGATGAAGGAACCATTCGAGCATTATTACAGGATGCTGCTAAGGAGCACTTGCTTTGTCAGATTTCAACATTAAGAGTGATAAGATAACATGAATACAAACCATAACCACGCGATCAAATCTCCCTGGACGGCGAAGTGCAGGGTCTAAGACATCTGAGCGATTAGTTGCTCCAAGAACGATGACAGCAGAGTTGCTGTCAAACCCATCCATCTCCTGAAATGCATTTTAACACACATCAACATGACTAAGATAACATGATAAACAAGCTGAAAAACTATGTCCAAGAAAGCGTACAGTAAGCAGCTGATTCAAGGTCTGCTCTCGCTCATCATTGCTAACAATTCGATATTTTCCATCACGGCTTTTTGCAACAGCATCAATCTGCATAAAAGAAATGATATGACCAGAAATGTATTGGCACCTTCCGACATTGAACATAATTATACAAGAGAATAAGAGATTCCTAGATTCTAACCTCGTCAATAAAGATTATTGATGGTGCCTCCTTCTTTGCCCGTGCAAATAGATCTCTCACACGGGAGGCCCCCATGCCCACATACAACTCCACAAACTCACTGGCAGAACAGCTAATAAAGGGGACTTCGGCTTCTCCAGCCACAGCCTTTGCTAGAAGAGTCTTACCTGTCCCGGGAAGACCCACCTGTAAGATGAACAGTGTCACGTTTACGAATTATATATAAAACTTATGTCACAGGTAACAATGGAGGTTCAGCTAGACATCCTCCACCATACCTTACATAATCTACCAACACGGAATGGCATACAAGCAATGGAGGACAAGCAATCAAGAGTAAAACTAAGAAAAGTTTCAAGTCCAAAGTGATATCTGGCCAATAACTAACTTCTGGATAAAACTTACCAGGAGAACACCTCTAGGAGGACGGGCACCGAGTCGTATATACCTATCAGGATTCCGAAGAAACTCCTGGCAAATAAACATCAGCACAAAAATAAAATAATTTTACAAATCCCAAGCAAGAATTTTTTTTTTTTTTAACGGAAAAAAAAAATAATGAATGAGCAGGAAGCATTTATGACTCTCTACATATTTTCGCAACTTTTTTGTTGATAGAATAATAATATGAGCAGTCCCTAGCATACCACAATCTCTTCTAGCTCCTCTTTGGCCTCATCGACACCAGCAACATCAGCAAAGGTGATTATCTCACCTTGTTCAGATGCTTTTGCACCACCAGAACCCCCAGATTTCCGATTCCTAATCTGGCCAGCCGAACTCTGTAGACATGCAAATATTCATCAAAGACCATGTAGCATTAGTTTCAACTATCAAAGGTATAAGAAATGAAGCATGTGATTAGTACCTGAGAAAAGCTTACTGGAAACCGATGAAGAAGACCAGCAAGCACAGCAACATAAAACATAGCTATCTGCAGATCAAAGCCCAAAGCCAAGATATAAAACTTCAAGCTCACAATAAACAAACTACAACACAAAATGCAATACAGAAGAGATTTAAAAAAATATATATATCAGGTCTGAATTCCGTAGTGTAGAATTGAATTTCCTAATAAAATAATAAAGCACTTTGTTCAATAAATAAGATAATTTTCAGTAGGGGTGTCAAATCATGTTAACGGGTTGTGTTCGTATCGTATCAGAGCATGTATATTATACTATATAGGTCAACCCTAACCCGACCCGTTAAGCTTATCGTGTCAAAATTGCAAACCCTAACACAACCCATTACCATAACGGGTCGTGTCATGTCAATCCGTTTTGACCCATTAGTGAATATTACGAAATAGGTTAACACGACACAATACGATCTGTTTCAAACTGTTTATGTAAATTGGTTGAATAGGTTAGAAATTAACCCGTTTAACCTAGTTAAATTTAGCATAATTTTATATAAATGTTAAAATGACAATATCTATAAAATTTATAAAATTAACTATAAGTCCAAAATTACAATCTAAACAATAAAAATATCAAAATTGAAATTCTAACAATTTTACTTTTAGGTATAAGGATATAATTATAACTTTAATTTTCTTAATGTGTTATAACGGGTCAAAACGGGTTGACCCGTTAAGCAATCAAGTATTAACGGGTCAACATGTTTTGACCCGAACCCGTTAAGGCTAAACCTTAACCCACTATTATCGTATTGTGTTCATGTTGGGTTAACGGGTCGTGTAACATATTGTCACCCCTAATTTTCAGATTATTTAAAGGTTCATGTATTATGTATTCTCAAAAATTAATATTCTGTTAGGTAGAGCTTCTTTTTAACCCTTTTTGCTCTGAGCTGCATTTAACGTCTTATATTCCATTAAGTACAGAATCCTCATGACTCTAAACAAGTTACAATAACCTTTTCCTACAAAGTAACAATGGGAGGGTAGGCTGCCCCTTTTTTCAAAAAATTTACACTTTGTTTCTGAAAATAATAGGATGATCTTTCTTTAAGCGTTAGAAATAACTAATATCAGGGGAATCTTGATAGCCAAAAACTAGTTGTCCTACCATCAGTAGATAAAGAGTACATGTCAAAAAGATTGTGCTGGCAAAATTGTAGCGGCAGAAAAGAACTTGTCATACTTATGCCATATAACAGCTCCTAGAAGATTACTTGTTATTTAGGTCTAGAAGCCATTGGAGGAAAAATGATAAACTTTTAGGCCTTTTTGCAGGCTGATATTTGTTAACACTCTGAATGTGAGATGAAACGTAATATATAATTCTACATAAAGAGATCGTCTAGGACTGTATTTACCAGCGTAGATAAACAAAGTATGATATGCTGGTGATGAGTCATGTCACAACCTTTCGAAGCCACGATAGGCATCATATTAGTAAGCACGAAATAAGATTTGTTAGCCGTAAAAGATACTTTCTTGACATAGCGTAACATGTAGGAGGAAATGTGACAACAGAAAAACCTTACCAATGCAGAGTTCAAGAATCCACCCGACCGCTTATCAGGCGACCCAAACTCCACTGCATTCTCGAGCATCTTCTCGTATGGGGCTTTTATATCGCTTGGCCGAGTCGTCGTGTAAACGATCCTCTTCGTTGGCGCTACAGTCCTAAGCAGAGACTCGGATTCCAGCAGCTTACTACTTGCTCCCCCAACTTCAATTTCTTGACTCCCAGGCTCGGACTTCAATTTAAACATGATATGAAACCCATCAACCTCAACCTTCAGGACCTGATTGCTATTTATCTTACTCAAAAACTCGCTATATGGCACGCTTATGAAAGTAGTCGGAGTCCTCGGCTCCGAACCCGGTAGAGGAATCCCCGGTCGGAGCAACCGCATTACAAAAATCACAATCCCCAACTGCAAAAGCAAAACCCCAATCTCCTGAGCCTGAACTATAGGCTGCCACTGCCACTTCTTTCCCTTTGACCACCACCAATTCCCTTTCCCTTGCTTCTGTCTCCGCGGATTCGGCGTCGAAGAACCCGAATTCGGTGGATTCTTGTTGCCCTCGCCTTCGCTCTTCCCGCTAGAACCGGCCGCCGAATCGCTGTCCTGACTACTGGCTCCAATCCGATTCTTTCTGAACCCGCAGTCACTGACAAAAGCTCCCCAAAGATTAAACCTCTCCGTATTCTCCGAAGCACGAATAGCTTGTCCGTAGATGTTGGTGGGCGGGAAACGTAGAGAACTTGGGATAAAAGGGTTGGCGTTCTGGTGAAAAACCCTAGATTGACCGCGAACGAAGCGAAATCCATGACAATGATAGAGCTTCCTATACGAATTCAAATGGATATTCTGGTGAAATATAGGAGATAGAGACTCGACCGATGACATTTCGAAGCCCTAAAAAGCAAAACTAATTTCAAAATAAAATATCATCAAATATAATATGTATATGTTTGTGTATGTATTCGTTGGTCTCTGAGTCTGTTCTCGAGAGGAAAAATGAGATTGACACCACCAATGGAGGCTAAGGTTTCTGAAACGAGACAGACAGAGAGAGAATACAGACGAATTGAACTTGGATTACGGGCCTTACGATTAATTTTAATCTCAAATCTTGACCGTCGATTTCTGGGTTATCGTTATCCGGCAGCCACGTTGGCCTTTGGAACGCAGCAAAGTAAAAAGAAAAGAAAAACAAATGAAAACAAAGCAAGTACCTGAAGAAGATTGTCTGTGCCGATGACCACGTGGGTTTATGTTTTGATCTCGTTGTCATACGACACGTGTAGTAAACAGAAACTTAGATGTCCTGCAAATCATTCCGTACCTTTAGGGTCAATGGTTCTTCGAAAGGCTAATGCATTTTTTTGGATTGAACTTCACTTTCTTTTTTTCTTTTTTCTTTTTTTAATACAAGGGGCGGGAGGTTTTTTCACCCACAGGTCATATGCCATCATTTTTTTTTTCCAGCCGTCATATACTATCTTATCATTAATTAATAAATTTTATTATTAAAAATTATTTACTATTTAATAAATATATGTTTAAAATAATTTTAAATATATTATACTTTTTAAGAAATAATTTCAGAAATATTTTTCTAACATAGAAATAACAATTATTTAATTTTTTATAAAATAAGATTATATTTTTAAAAATTTAAAAATTATAATTATCTAAACGTTGCATAGGTATTCTCGCTTATTGATAATTTTTTAAAATTCAACTTACTTTTTTCATTATTCAAAAAAGCACATTTAAGATTAAACGTATTTTTTAACTTATTTAAATTTAAAAAGTAATTTAATATATAACACTCAAATAATTTAATTTTTCTATTAAAACTTTTAAGGCTATTTTAACATTTTTTAAAAAATTCGGATCTTAAATTATAATCTTTCTTTTTATTATTCTAAATTATAACCTTTCTAAAAGTCTTACATAGGTCCTCTTAAAACTGACCTTACTGTAAACAAATTAAAAATAAAAATAAAAAGTAATAAAATCTATTTTTTTATTTAAGAGTTATTTTGTTCTCTAATTGGATTTTTTTTAAAATCCAAAGCAACGTGTAATATGTGATATAAAGACTTCAAAATAACAATAATCTTTCTACGAAACATAGGTTTACACACTTAAGACTTGTACGTAGAGTTCCTCTTATCAAAATTTAATCTAAATATAAAATCATTTAAGAGTATTTGTATAAACTTCTAACGCTAATAAAAATTTGAGTTGGATTAAAATTGTATATAGGGTTTTTCAAAATAGAAAATTGTATAAGGAGAGAGCTTGCAATTTCTCGTTATAAATCTCTTAGAGTATTGGCATTGTCAAGTCTAAAATTTAGTTAGAATTTTACCTTTTGGTCATAACATAAACTTAAAGTTAGATGGGTCTTTATTAGACTAACCATCTTAAAGTTTAAATAATAATATAATTTTATAATTTTAATAATATTTGATAAATATTTTTTAATATTTTACAAATACATTTCATATATTAATTAATAACTTTATTAAGAAATAAAATTATTATTTTTTAACTATTTTTTCCCTCAACCTAATTATTTAATAAATATATTTTGTCAACCATGCACTCAACAATCACATATACAAACATATCAGCATTTCTTCTACTCAACATTTACATTTAGAATCGTAGTTAAAACCAACAAATATATCAACAACTTATTGTACCAACCAATCACCGTTTACAATTTTTAAAACTAATTAACTAATTTTTGCCAACCCTTTTTCTTTTACCAACTTTTTTAGTTGTAATTAATAGTTGAGAATTAAATCCTATAAATAAACCCATCCTCTAACTACATTCATAAAAAACCAAACTTTCTTCCTCAAATTCTTATATTTTTCTTCACTCAATTTGCTATAAATCCCAATTCAAATTTTGATAATGATTATTATGATTATGAATTGGATATGATGCATGTAATTGCAATGATGTTCGAGGAAACATATTGTTCATCTCATCCTACTCCTCAAAGTCGTAGGTTCATTAGACATGATTCATTCGAAGGTCATCAACGCCTTTGGAATGATTATTTTGTTGAAATACTAATATATCCACCTTATATTTTTAGGAGGAGGTTTCAAATGAGTTGTGATCTTTTTTTACACATATATGTTGTAGTAGTCTCCCACAATGATTATTTTATCCAAAAGAGAGATGCCAATGTGAGGTTTGGATTGTCTTCCCTTCAGAAGATGATTGCGGCAATTAGGATACTAGCATATGGGTCACTGTAGATCTAATGGACGAGTATATCAAAATCAGATAAAGCACTGCTCGGCAAAGTATAGAGAAATTCGTTAAGACAAATGTCTCAATTTTTGGGGGGTGAGTATTTGAGATCTCCAAACAGCAGTGATATAGTAAGGTTACTAGATGCCGGACAAAGACATGGATCCCCAAGTATATTAGGTAGCATTGATTGTATGCATTGAAAATGGAAGAATTGTCCTACTGCATAGAAATGTATGTATTTTGGTCACATGTAGGCCTCCAAACGAACATAATCAAGTTGAATTTGAACAGGGGTCAAGAGCTTGTTTAGCATATATATATCTGCTCAAACTCGACTCGAGTTCGAAAAATATTGAGAATTTTTGACTAAGCTCGACTCGTCTAACGTAAATTATGATTGAACTCGACTCGAACTCGAGTACAAAAAATACTTGAGTTGATACGAGCTCGACTCGAGCTTGATTTAAATTTGACCCACAATTTCTTTTTCTTTTTTTGTTGGTTGACTGAAGCACAAATAAGATTATTTCTCTTAATCAACTTTAACTAGAATTATGATAATATATATTAAATTGAGCTCTTAATGTTTATTAGACATAAATCAATGATTTACCACTTGCCACAATATAATTACAACTTACAAATAGGTAAAATAATAATTTCAACATATAAGATATCGTATCACAATAAATTACAATTTCAAATGGTAGATCACTAATTATAATTAAAATTTCTAGCAAAGTTAAAAAAAATAAAAATAATAAATTATAATTTCAAATGATAAATCACTAATTGCAGTTACAATTTCCAACAAACTTACAAAAAGAATAAATTGAATAGCTTCAAAAGCTTACAAACTTACAAATAATGCCTATTACAAATATAACCCAATTCAATGACTTGGTGCTTAGTAGCTTCAAAGCTTTACAAATAATAATAAACCAAAAATTATCACAGTAGGTAGTAGTAGATTGATAGAACAATATCAAAGCCTCTATGGTACACATTGAGAAATCTAACTAAAAATTTGACAAAGTATCCAAAAACAAGCTCACTTACTCTTGTTTGCCCACTTACCCTTGTTTACAAATCTCTATCAAACTTCAAACCTTATCCAGCAAGACCCTTGTTAGTTGTCCAATAAAATCAAATATATACACGATATACACCACGTATACACCACGTAATATGGATAAAATTTGATGATTATATATAATCCAAATGACCTCTGATGAGTGTGCGAAAGTGCACTCTATATACCCTATTATTGGACTAAAATACTAAAATGTGAATAGAAATCATAAGAATTAATGTGTATTCTTAAATTGAATTTCTATTTACGTTGGGATACTCCTAAGCAGTTTTTTATGTCTAATTTTAGAGTTTATAAAATAGCAAGTCAAGCCCAGCCAAATTCAAATGAGGACATTCATGGGGTTTGAGAGCAATTTGGAATAAAAGAAAAAGAAAAAAATCACAAAATGAAACCACAAGAAGTCCAAGTCCAAAATTCGCTAGGAGACAGTCTGGATATACTTTAGTCTTTTGACTGTATCATTTTACTCATATATCGGATTGATGCGATTCTTGATGCATTATAAAGCTATCTTAAAGGGCTATAACTTTATCTCTAATAAGGATTTCCAAATTCGAACTCCTGAAGGCTGTACGTGGCTGTCAAGATAAGTCCTAAAATTTAGGCGATTTTTTTATGCGGAAATCAAGAGGACATTAGGGTTTCTTTCTTACCCTATATAAGCATATCATTAGCACGAAATGGAGGAGAGGAAGAGGTACAAGAGGTAGATCTGAAGAGAGGAGAAAATCACTTCCATGGCCACCGTTCGCTTCAGTTTTCTCTGGAGATTTTTGTTGTCCATTATATTTATGGGTAACTAAATTCTCAAGTAGGGTTAGGGATGAACTTGCACATTAGATAGTATTTCTAATTTATTCTTAATTCATGTATTTGATTTTCAATTGCTAAAACTCTTTTGTTTTATCATTCTCAATTCATCGTTGATGTTTTCTTCTCCGAATAATCATAGAATTTATTGTGTTTATGGATTTAGTCATGCTTTTTCTATTGAATGGATTAGTTTTTTGATTATGTTTGGATCAATTATTTATCTATATTGATTTAGATTTTGCTGCAATATCGCTTCCTGAGTATATTGTCGTCATTGGATTTTATCAATAGGGGTAGTAATTCACGTTTTTTAAAAGTGGTGAATATTTTTTCAAACGGTTACATTTGATTTAAGTCTGGTTTATAAATCTATACCTTCCGATTGGGAATTGCGGGAATTGCGGCAACCGAAGTTTGAGGAGTTGCCTGAGAGAGAGGAAAAACAAATTCCTTCAAGTGTGGAAGCACCCAAAGTTGAACTGAAACCTCTGCCTAAGGGTTTAAAGCATGTTTTCCTTGGTCCAGGTGATACTTTTCCTGTTATTATCTCATCTGAATTGTCTGAGTCTCAAGGTGAGAAATTAATTCGGATCCTAAGTGAGCATAAGTCAGCCTTAGGTTGGAGCATTGCTGATATAAAAGGTGTTAGTCCCCTGGTCTGTTCTCATAAAATTAATTTGGAGGAAGGAACTAGCCCTCATAGAGACCCCCAGCGTAGGCTTAATCCTACTATGAAAGAAGTGGTGAAAAATGAAGCGTTGAAACTATTAGATGCAGGAATCATATATCCTATTGCTGATAGTAAATGGGTAAGTCCTACACAGGTTGTTCCTAAGAAGTCAAGTGTTACTGTGGTGAAGAATGACCTGGGAGAGCTAGTCCCTACAAAACTTGTGACTGGGTGGCGGATGTGCATTGATTATAGAAAATTGAATGCTGCCACCCGGAAAGACCATTTTCCTCTCCCTTTTATTGATCAAATTCTTGAGCGTGTGGCTGGTCATCCTTTTTATTGTTTCTTGGATGGTTATTCTGGTTATTATCAAATTGAAATTGCATTAGAAGACCAGGATAAAACCACTTTCACTTGTCCTTTCGGTACTTATGCTTTTCGTAGAATGCCATTTGGATTGTATAATGCACTTGCTACTTTTCAACGTTGCATGATGAGCATTTTTAGTGACATGGTTGAAAATTGCATGGAAGTTTTTATGGATGACTTGACTGTTTTTAGATCTACTTTTGATGCATGCTTATTGAATTTAGAGAGGGTGTTGACTCACTGTGAGGAGAAGGAATTAGTTTTGAATTGGGAAAAATGCCACTTTATGGTACCTTCAGGTATTGTGTTAGGGCATATTATTTCTTCTAGGGGGATAGAGGTAGATCAATTTAAGATTGAATTAATCTCTAAGTTGCCTACACCTAGGACAGTAAAGGACGTGAGACCCTTTCTTGGTCATGCGGGCTTTTATAGGAGGTTCATACAGAATTTTTCCACCATATCTAGACCACTATGTGACCTCCTAGCTAAAGATGCCCCATTTGAGTGGACACAAGATTGTCAAGAGGCCTTTAAAACGCTAATTGGCAAGCTTACCTCAGCACCCATAATGCAGCCACCTGATTGGACTTTACCTTTTGAGATTATGTGTGATGCAAGTGATTTTGCTGTAGGTGCTGTACTTGGACAGCGAAGGGAGGGAAAGCCTTTTGTCATTTACTATGCTAGTATAACTCTAAATAGTGCTCAGATGAATTACTCCACCACTGAAAAAGAGTTGCTAGCTGTAGTGTTTGCTTTGGATAAGTTTCGTGCTTACGTGATTGGTTCTCCTATTATTATTTTTACGGATCATGCAGCCCTTAAGTACCTTCTTACAAAGAATGATGCTAAGGCACGATTAATACGATGGATTTTACTTTTGCAAGAATTTGACATCACCATCAAAGACAAGAAAGGAGTGGAGAACGTAGTGGCTGACCAACCCTCGAGGCTCACATTTGAGGACACCTCTGACCACCTGCCAATTAGGGATGATTTTCCCGATGAGCATTTACTATCTATTACTTCTCTACCATGGTTTGCTCATATTGTGAATTATTTGGCTGCAGGTGAGATACCGGTGGATTGGAGTGCTCAGGACAAGAGGAAGTTCATAACTGAGGTACGTAATTTCTATTGGGATGATCCTTTTCTTTTCAAATACTGCCCTGACCAAATTTTAAGGCGTTGCATCCCTGATGAAGAGATTGCTAGCGTCTTGGAATTTTGTCACTCTCAAGCTTGTGGGGGCCACTTTTCAATGAAGAAAACCGCTGCAAAAATTCTGCAGTGTGGATTTTATTGGCCCACCATATTTAAGGATGCAAACATCTATTGTCACTCATGTGAAAAGTGTCAAAAGTTAGGAGTTATATCCCGTCGTAATATGATGCCCTTAAACCCAATTTTAGTGATTGAAATTTTTGATTGTTGGGGCATTGATTTTATGGGACCATTTCCTCCTTCTTTTGGATATCAATATATTATTGTGGTAGTAGATTATGTGTCAAAATGGGTAGAGGCAGCAGCTTGCAGGAGCAATGATAATAGGACGGTAATCAAATTTCTCAAAGAGAATATGTTATCTCGATTTGGTACACCACGTGCTATCATTAGTGATCGGGGTACACATTTTTGCAACCGTTCTTTTGAGGCTTTGATGAAAAAATATGGGGTGGTACATAAGATCTCTACTGCCTACCACCCCCAGACAAGTGGACAGGTAGAACTTGCAAACAGGGAAATTAAGCAAATTTTAGAAAAAATGGTCAATCCAGATCGCAAAGATTGGTCTTTAAGACTAGTTGATGCGCTTTGGGCCTATCGTACAGCTTTCAAAACTCCCTTAAGTATGTCACCTTATAGGCTTGTTTTTGGGAAGCCTTGCCACTTACCTGTGGAGCTCGAGCATCGAGCTTATTGGGTCATCAAGCATTTCAATTTTGATATGGGAGAAGCAGGTAAGATTAGAAAATTTCAATTGACCGAGTTAGAGGAGTTGAGAAATGATGCTTATGAGAGCTCTAGAATCTATAAGACTAAAATGAAAGCGTTTCATGATAAAAATATTTTAAGAAAAACGTTTAAGCTTAATAATCGAGTGTTTTTATATGATTCTAGACTCCATAAGCACCGAGGAAAACTTCGGTCTAGGTGGACTGGCCCCTTTTTAGTAAGGAATGTTTTTGTAAATGGGGCGGTAAAAATAGAAGATCCTAAGGATGGTCGGATCTTTAAAGTAAATGGTCAACGCCTTAAAATATTAATTGATAGGCAAGTTCCGGAAGTGGAAGACATTCCACTTGTGGATCCAGTCTATCAATCTTGACCACACCACCAAGGTATGTGTTTCTTTATTTATTTTGTTTTACTTTGTTTTGTTTTTGTTTTTTCTTATTTTATTTCTTTTCCTTTTTGTTTGCTGTTGGTTTCTTTGTTTTTGATTGCAGGATAGTTTCATTTCGTCATTTCAGATTACCATCTTTGGTGTTTAGGGAGCTACCCACGTCACTCATTAGGTGTATTTTACCATTTTCAGTTACTCCCCATTCAATTTTGATTCTTAAACATTGAGGACAATGTTTCATTTAAGTTGGGGGGTGGTGGTGCAAATTCAGTTTTTAAAATGCTTGTTGGAACTCTGTGGCATATTTTCATGTGTCAATTTTTTTTTAATTTGCATCACACGTGCATCATTTTCACATGTGTACTCATTCTCATTCATAGCCATCTTCGTGAATTCACCAAACCCACCAGATCATTTTTTGCTGAAACATTCACAGAATCCTTAATGCACTTATCCAAGTTTTGTGGTAAGATGGTGGTTTGACACATGTAGCTAGAGAACTCTTTTGCTTAAGTTTTCATGTGAGTTTGGAGAGGATTGAGAGCATACAAATGCAGTAAATTGTGATAAGCGTTCATTGATATGTTGAATTGGGCACTTCTTTTGAGAATATCATTACATAGTTTGCGGTACAATGGTGGATATACTTGAGATATGACGAAGGTCAACTTAGGATTAACGTTTGAACCTTTCAAGCTATCCTTTCCATCATAGACCCTTAGTAGCCAATTTTGAGCCAATAAAACACTTGTAGCTTTTTCTTTTCATATGCCCATATCATCCATGCCTCTCCACATTGGAGTATAACATATACACAGATTTTCTTACCCTTTTTACTTCCAAGTGTATACTAGGTGTGGAATTTGTATTTTCTTTCTTTAATTTTATCATTTTCAATTAAAAAAAAAAAGAGAAGAAGAAGACGACGGAAAAAAAGAGAAGAGTACAAGTTGTAAAGTGTTCAATTGAGTGAGCTCCAACAAAAAAAAAAAAAAAGAAGTTGGTATAGATGGAAAGAATACAAAAGTGGCATATGTTTGTCTATCAAATTGTTGAAAAAAAAAAGGAAGAAGAAGGAAAAGCATTATTATTTGATGATCTGAAAAGTTGGAGAGTATATTAAGTGAGAAGTGTGGTCTATTGAGATATTTAATAAAATTCCATTTGTATGTACTTGGAAATTTTTGAATCCCTTTCATCCTTTTTTTTCATATAACCCCAAAACCAAGCCACATTACAACCTTTTGTGTTGACCATTCTGATCCTAAATAAGCTGTTAAAAAGATTGATGGAAGTCTCATTTGTTAGTGTTCCTATCATAAGATCAATGTTTGCTTGTTGCTTGTACATAATTGCCTAATTTTCCATGAGAGTGTATATACACCCATTGTCAACTCTATAGAGAGAGGCCTTACACGAAACACTATTATACTCGTGAGTTATGGAGTTGAACCTTTTGCTTAAGATGTTCTTGATGTTGCATGTGTCAAGGTTAGTGGTACGATGATTATGGCTTGGAGAACACACACACACTCTGTGGATTGCTATAGGTGGATTGATCTTGATGGGTTATTGGATTCCTTAGATTGTTTTGATATGTGAATCTGGAAAGTGTGACTTGATGGCCTTTATGTGTGATTTTTTTTTTTGTCTCTTTCGTTGTTTTGACATGAAAATTGTTAGGAACTAGCAAGGAATAAGTTGGGGGATGTGATGAGTGTGCGAAAGTGCACTTTATATACCCTATTATTGGACTAAAATACTAAAAATGTGAATAGAAATCATAGGAATTAATGTGTATTCTTAAATTGAATTTCTATTTACGTTGGGATACTCCTAAACAGTTTTTTTATGTCTAATTTTAGAGTTTATAAAAGAGCAAGTCAAGCCTAGCCAAATTCAAAGGAGGAAATTCATGGGGTTTGAGAGCAATTTGGAATAAAAGAAAAAGAAAAAAAATCACAAAATGAAACCACAAGAAGTCCAAGTCTGAAATTCGCTAGGAGATAGTCTGGACATACTTTAGTCTTTTGACTGTATCATTTTACTCATATATCGGATTGATGCGGTTCTTGATGCATTGGAAAGCTATCTTAAAGAGCTATAACTTTGTCTCTAATAAGGATTTCCAAATTCGAACTCCTGAAAGCTGTACGTGGCTGTCAATATAAGTCCTAAAATTTAGGCGATTTTTTTATGCGGAAATCAAGAGGACATTAGGGTTTCTTTCTTACCCTATATAAGCATATCATTAGCACGAAATGGAGGAGAGGAAGAGGCACAAGAGGCAGATCTGAAGAGAGGAGAAAATCACTTCCATGGCCACCGTTCGCTTCAGTTTTCTCTGGAAATTTTTGTTGTCCATTATATTTATGGGTAACTAAATTCTCAACTAGGGTTAGGGATGAACTTGCACATTAGATGGTATTTCTAATTTATTCTTAATTCATGTATTTGATTTTCAATTGCTAAAACTGTTTTGTTTTATCATTCTCAATTCATCGTTGATATTTTCTTCTCCGAATAATCATAGAATTTATTGTGTTTATGGATTTAGTCATGCTTTTTCTATTGAATGGATTAGTTTTTTGATTATGTTTGGATCAATTATTTATCTATATTGATTTAGTTTTTTGCTGCAATATCGCTTCCTGAGTATATTGTCGTCATTGGATTTTATCAATAGGGGTAGTAATTCATGTTTTTTAAAAGTGGTGAATTTTTTTCAAATGGTTACATTTGATTTAAGTCTGGTTTATAAATCTATACCTTCCAATTGGGAATTGCGGGAATTGAGTTCCTAATTGAGTTATCCAATGAATTAAGAATAATTAAAATACCAGATTTGTGCAAGGGATTCCCGATGCTCTACTGTTTGTTAAATTTGAGTACTTTTTCTGTTAATCACTTTGCTTCACTTGAATTTACATTTAAAATTAATCTTTGTTCTCTATTACTTATTTAATATTTTTTTTTTAGTTTTTTTGTTCCTCTTGCTATTGTTTTAATTTGTCTCCTTGTGGAATCGACACCTCAAAACTGTGCTACAACTACCGCATTATTCTTTGGGCGTAATCAACCTCCATAGGATAAACAGCATAAGTAAATGGTAAATACCATTTCTTTGAGCACCAAGTACAAAAAGAAATACTATAAAAAAATCTTCTTATAATTACCCATATTTCTCCATTCAACATAATTATATTTTTACAAAAAACTAGGGTTGCAATTCAAGTAAGTCAGATATTCAAGTAATGAAATTACCTAGATCCAAATTTTCAAAAAATCCTAAATTCTCAACCTTGTCTAGTTGGATAGCTTCAAGCCTCCAACCTCCAATGAGTCAATAAGTTTGGTCCACAAAAATAATTACAACTTTTATCTTAAATAACGTGTCCTATCATTGTTCCTTGTAGTATTTCTAGTAGATCAATTCACAAAAAAAAAAAAAAAAAGATTAAACACCAGCCAGATGCCAATCACCATCAACCTATAATACAAAACACACGCAATATAATTAGCAACATGATATAACAAAATAACAATTCAAAAATAAATAGCATTATACCAAAAAGACAAAAATATACAACTTGCCACTTGATTCCCATCAAGGCAGTAAAATTTCCTCATAAGTTGGTTCTTCTCTCTAGAAAATGAAAGATAAAATTAGTTAAGACAAATTTTCAATAAGTTAAGACAAGTTCTAGATAGCAATAAAAAATCACTAAATAAAATTATACTTACATTCGATGATTTTTTCAAACCATGAAGTACCCAAACCCAGTCAACTCCACATAATAACATTTCTGCCGTTGCAATAGACATTGATGCACGATAAGGATCAATCACTCTACCACCAGCACTAAATGTAGATTTTGAAGCCATTGTAGTAATTGAAATTGACAAAATATCACGTGCTATCTTAAATAAAATGTTATATTTTAGATCATTGACCTTCCACCACTCCAAGACATCAAAATGTGAATCTGAATCCTCACTACAAATATAGACACATTCCTCTAAGTAAACATCCAAATCAAATTTTACTAGACGAATGGTATCATTCATTCTAACGAATGATTCAAACATAGACTTACCACTCATCACATTCTTCCCCACAACATTGATAGAACCACTACAAAAAGAACCTAAGTCTCAAGAATTTTCATGTCCACTTGACTCCACATTAGCTAAATTATAATCTTCAGCATACTCATCATAGAACTCATATGAGATTCTCAAAATTGTATCTATGTTTCTAGTGGCTTCAGGTTCTGAATAAATTACTGAAAAACAGAATTGAACCAACATCATCTTGAACCTTGATAGCAACCACTGCCATAAGCAAGTTACATTCCCCCCAATATTTATCAAATTTTGTATTCATCTTCACAACCATTGCTCGTATGTAATCATTTTGATTAAGAGACTTCTTGTTCAACACCTCTTTTATTCTCCATATCTCAGGAAGGAATAAGTTAGCAGTTAGATACTTGGTTCCTGAGATAATGTTTGTCACCTCATTAAAAATTGTCAAAATTTGACAGACATTTTTCACTTTGGTCCAATCCTCAACACTTGGAATATAATTAAAACCTAGATCTCTATCTTCATATCTCGGAAAGACTTCCCTAAACTCTAAAGCTGCAGCTAGCATTACGTAAGTACTATTCCATCGGGTATAAACATCCAAAAAAAGTTTATTGCTTGGTGATTGTAACTATTTTGCAATATTACTAAACTTCTTGATACGAGCTTCTGATGCAACTAAGTATTTCACCCATTCTCGAACACAATCGACAATTTCACCAATTTCACTAAGTCTATCTTTGACCAATAAATTTTTTATATGTGCGCAACAACGCATATGAAAAAGTTGCCTCCAATAGATAACTTCTTTTTTGAACTGAAAACATATTTGAGAACCCTTAAAGCTACATCATTATATCTAACATTGTATACTGTTATTGTAGACACTTTGTTCTCAATTCCCCAATCAGTGAAACACATTTGAAGAGCATCAACAATGATAACCCCGCTATGCGGTGGTAGGACATTACAAAAATTTAAGACTCTTTTATAAATGCCAATCAGAATAAACAAAATAACAGGTAATAACCATATATGAGATCTTTTGACCTGAAGTCCACATGTCGGTTGTTATCCTGACTTTATTCACACCTCTCAATATTATCTTCGACTTCTTTTTCTCAATCTCGTAAGTGGATTGACAATCATTTCTTGTTGTAGTACGACTTATCTTTTGCCAATAAGGAGTATTAGCTCTCATAAATTTATCAAACACCACATGCTCCATCATGGAACAAGGATACTCGTGATAAAGTATCATGTAAGAAGCTAATTCTCTTACCTTTTTCATATCATATGAGAAATTTTTCACTATATTCACATATTCAGGACCCTTCATGTCAATAGTTAAAACCTTTTGCCTCTTAGAAGCAGCTATGTGTGGAAGACAACTAGTTAAGTGCATATGAAAGTGAATTGTAGAACCTGATGAAGAAATAGACAAGAGATCTTTGCAAAAGTTACACTCAGCTTCCTTGATAGCATTCTTCTCCACTATTTTAAAATCTTTCCAAATTGTAGAAGTTTTCTTACTAGGCTTCCTTTGGTATGCATATTTTTGGGGATCCATAGGGGCACTTGGGTTTTCTTCTCCACCAATAATACCATCAACTTCATTGTTCTCATTATCACTATCATACTCTATAGCATTAAATTCTTCTCCACCAATAATACCATCAACTTTAGTCTCTACCAATGGATTTGTAGATGAACATTCAACAATTGGAACTTGTTCAAACATGTTTAAAAAAATATTTTTAGACAAGTACTGGCAATGTTAGATACAAATACTACAGATTAGTATTTTTTTTAAGGAGAAAAAGCAGCTACAAATAGCTAAATTAAAAAAAAAAAAAAAGTTCTAAACATATAGAAACCATTCAGTCCATGCCATAAAATAAGTTTTAGCAAAATTACTTAATAAATTACTATTTTTTCTAACCGTAGAACAATGAAAGATATGTGATGACAAAAAATAGGGAAATCAATTTTGATGCACAACCAAGACTCAGTGGTTTTGCTTTTCTATTTTTACACCATTTTTGTTTCTATGGTTGATTTTATTTTTGCTCGACATGGAACAAGTTTGCATCAAACTTCTGTTTAATGCTATAATGCGAAAACAAATATCTAAACAAATTAAATAAGCTGTTATTTCATATGCTATGTTAGTGTTCAACATACCTGTCTTATACTTTTTGATTAATACTTGATTGTGGTTAAATAGTATTTTTGAATTATTATTATTATTATTATTATTCATAAGCAATTATGAATGAAGTTCAATTCGGAACATAACGAAGTACTTCGAATTTCACGAGCAATTCGTAATGTGTCAAAGAGTCAATAAATAATACTTAAAATAGTAAGAATAATATACATAACATTAGCTCTCTTTTAAAATCATCATAAACAAGACATAAAAGTAAACATTCCTCAATCATTTATTCAAAATCAACCCATCATAAGCCTACAAATAGATAATCATTAAGAAACAAACCATGATTTCCAAAACATATAGAAACCATTCAGTCCATGCCATAAATAAATTTTAGCAAATTCACATAAGTATGCTTTTGCTAATCATTAAATAAGCTATTGCTTGTCTTTTTTTCAAAACAATTCTAAATCTCTTTTTCACATAACTAGGCAGAAAGTTCAAATTCCAAACAATTTTTTGAATTCCATCAAGGATAATTATTGGTGAATTACGTTTCCTATTAACAGTAAAGTAATTATCTTACCTTCCAGGACAATGAAATCTCTATGGGAGACACGAGTGATCCCAACTTCACAGCAGTAGAAGCAAATCCAAGAATTTTCCTGAAGAGCAATTTATCATTATAGAGATCCACATGCTAAAAAGGGTGATGTTTTAGCTTCTAAAAAAATTCATATTCATTACATGGTATCTGGTATATTATTTACCAATCTCACTTGAAATTATAACCTTTTTTTCAATAAATGTCTAGATGAATGTCCAAGAAGAATAAGAAAGCATATATATTTTAGGCTACCCATGCAGCTTCCACCAAATTTAGGTTCAGCTCCTCACTGCATGGTATGAAACCGTAACTTAGATTTTTTTATATTATATTAATTAAAAAAATAGAAAAAGGAATTACATCTAATGAAGATGCTAAATGTTTTATAATAATCATAACTACAAGAAAAATTTAAGACAAAGAAAAGAAAAAAAATGTTGCAAAATATATCAAAACCTAATCCTATCAGAAGAATTATTCATCGATACTTCATCAAGGTGATAAAGGTATAAGAATTATCAAATACCAACTTAAGAATCTTAAAACAGAAATAAAAGTATAAAAATTATAAAATAATAGAGGACTAAAGGCTGCCCCTTGGCTATGGCTCAGGCAGTTAGGGTGGGGCAAAGATTGAGATAAGTCTTAGGATCAATTTATTTTCTAGCCAATGAAATCCTGGGCAAAGTTTGAGGTGTGTTTCCATAAGACTCATAAATCTTTCCCAACTAAGAGACAAGGAGCAACAAAAGACGGATGACCAAAACACATTTTGGACTATCCTACTTGCTCAGAAGGTTTGTGTATTTAAAAAAAAAAAAAAATTCAGCATTTATGGAGGATGTCTTGTACGTGATTTTCATCACTCCAGTAAATCTAATGTCTGATTATAATTTGGCAGAAATCCCAAAAAAGTTTCTATTAAAATGTAAATTACAAAGTTAAAGAACTCATTATTCTTTTCAAACCACTTATCAAATTTTCTTTACTCATAGAAATTTATTCTTTTCAAGCCAACCTTACCAGAAGTCCAAGAAAAGCTCTTCTTCTTCAAAGCCCAGTAGCCAATCCAAGAAAAGCTCTACTTCTTCAAAGTCCAGCAGCCACCACAAGAAAAACTCTACCTCTAAGACAATTTGTAGTAATCAAAAGAAGAAGAGTGTGGGCTGTGGCTATGCCAGCTGAGGATCAAATCATCAACAAGAATTCTGCTCATGCAACTGATATTATAAGGAAGATTTGGGCTAAACAGGATGATTTAATCACTACTCCTGCTTCGTCTGGATATTTATTGTTTGACAGATGCTTACTTCGATGGGTTGTCGAATTATGATCTAGTTTTGGCTTTGGCTTTGGTTGATGATGAAAAGAATAAGAAGAATATCACTCAATCTACAAAAGAAGATGAATCCGCTGCTTCAAAATCCTCTTTATCGTCTTCCTCAAAATCTCCTTCCTCTGACCAGGTTCATTTGCAGTCTCTCTTTATTCCTTATATATATTTCACAAAAAATTAGATTAATAAGGAAGAAAGATAAAGGGAAAGAGGAAATCCAAACATAGCACTTTTTTCGTGTTAGATATATCATCTTAAAACAGAGCATTATCACACTCCAAATCAATGCTTAATCTTTGGCTTACCTCTTATCGATCCATGCGAGGAAGTTACCGAAGAAACAGAGGAACTGGAAGTCTCCCGGTTCGTGCCTTCCTTCGTGAGCTGAGGAACTAGAAGTCTAGAATAGGTTTGAGTCAAATGCATCACTGACTCACTGCATGTATGGAATAGATCGGAACATCGAACACGCCTAGTCTAAATTTTCAAAGTAAATGGCACGCTTCATCACTTCAAATTTTGACTTCTCAGAAAGCCGACGACTATCCATCTTATCAAGCCGAAAACGTCCCACCAAGGGACTGGTGGGAGTCGTGCAAATAACCAAAACTCAAAAGAAAGGAAATAAAGAAACTAAACATGCTAAACAACCTAAAATGAAAGGAAAAAAAATTATAATATATTTGAGATTGTATTATTTTATTATTCTATAGTCATAAATTATAAACTATAATGTAATTGAAATTTTTATTGCTGACAAATATTTTATTATTATTTTTCATCGCTAAGAAAAAAAATGAAAAAATTAAATATTTTCATTACTTGTCACTACTAATAGGGAAATAAATAAATAAAATTTAAAGGAGTAGCAAAAAGAATCGAGATAGTAGGAGCAAGGAATTAGTAATTATTAACAAATAAGTTGTTATAAAACGTCACGGAATTATCTGAAAAATAAGATCACATGATTACATCATAAGTATTTATATCTGATTGGCAGAACTCCAACTTTCCAAAATGGATGTATGGAGTTCGAACCCCCCTCAAGCCCTCCCCCAAACTAAAAACAAACTCTAGCCGTATAGATGTAAGTTGTAAGTTATATTCCCAGCCTTGCTTTATCTATATACACATGTGACATGTTTGATGTTTCACTTGTTCACGAGCCACGTACATGTACTAAAATATAAGCATATCAAATATCAATGTAACATTGATTCATTGTCACTTTCCAATACATAGGACATCAAGAATGCCTAATACATTAAAGTTATTTAAAAAATTACATAATAAGGCTATTGATTTAATATTAAAGTATTCAATTATCCTTGATATAATATTAAATATGGCCAAATAATCAAAATAGGATTAGTTAAGAAAGTGTCGCAATCAATTAAAGTTGTTTATTTTTATAAACATTTTATATTTGACTCAATAATTTTTTTATGGAATTAATACATTATTATTGTAAAATAATAAAACATTATACATAAACTTAAAATAACAACATATATTACTTATACAAAGTATCAAAAATAATATACATAGCATATAAAATATATATAATAAAAGAATATATGTAAATATATATAAATATTACAAGTATTGTGAAGAGCTCAAAATGAGTCAAATCAAGTTTATACGAATATTGTTCATGAGCCTAAATGGAATTGAGTCGAGTTTATATGAGTCGATATCGAATTGTTCACGAGTGCCTCTGTTCATTTTCAGCTCTAGTCACGTGAATGAACCAACTATTATTTTAGAGGCTGTTGCATCTTACAATCTTTAGATGTGGCATACTTTTTTCGATTTGCCTAAGTCGCATAACGATATTAACATATTTGATCGATTTTTTGTTTTTGCTACGTTGGTCAAAAGTCGTGCTCCTCCATGCGATTACACAATCAATGGTCACGAATATACAATGTGATATTATCTTGCAAATAGTATATCCTTCGTAAGCAACATTAGTGAAAACAATTCATGTTCCATAGGGAAATAAGAAAAAAACACTTTGCTGCTTGCCAGGAGTCTGCAAGGAAAGATGTGGAGCGTGCATTCAGAGTATTTTAAGGTAGATTTGCAATTGTGCGTGGACCTGCGAGGTTTTTTCATCCCCAAGTTCTAAAAGACATTATATATCCATGCATTATCTTACATAATATGATCGTTGAAAACGAACAACATCTATACCTTGTGATTGAGCAATTCATTTATGAACAAACAGAAAAGACTCTAGATTAGCCAATTTCACACAATAATATACCTAAATTCATAAAGTTCATTGTGCAACTTCATTGAATTAGAAATAGAGGCACTCATAATCAATTCTAAGCTGACTTTATCGAGCATTTGTGAAATATTCATGGCGGACAGAACCCAATTTGTAATTTACAATTTGAAATTCATATAATTTGTAATTCTATATTCAACCTAAAGCAAATCTATGACATTGAAGTTAAAATCCCAGTATTCTTGGGTCAGAGATGAAGTTAATGATTGATATAGATATTTCTTTCTAGTTCATATCCACCAATATTCTCAATATTTTTCTTTTGCATGTGTATACGAATTTAGAGAGCAACTGATCTCATGTTGTAATCCATCTAGTTTAGTTTAGGAAATTATAAAAAATATTGGACATTTTCATAATAGTTAGAAATCCTTGCTATGTTAAAAAATGTAAAAATATTAGAAAAATGTAAAAAATATTAAAAATAGTTAGAAATCCTTGCTATGTTTTGAAATAACCACCATTATTCACAACCTGATGCTGCCACTACAAATTATGTATATTATCCACCACTAAAATAACATCCATAACATCCAGTTCATAACATCCATCCATTTTTTTTTATAAGTCCATAACATCCAATTCACAAATAGCCAAAACAGTCCACAAATTACCCCAAAAAAGTTCACAAATTACCAACACAGTTTAGTTTCTAATATAAAATATCATATCCAGTTCACAAATAGCCAAAACAGTACACAAATTACTAAAACAGTTTACAAATTACCAACACAGCTTTATTTCTAGTACAAAATAAAATCACGAATCCATACCACATTCCATTAATTTAGTTACTACCCAGCAACATGTTTATCCAGCCCATATGCGACTGGTCAGCCACTAAAATTTCAAAAATATTCAAAACAGTCCACAACATTAGAAGTTAGACACCTCCATAAGGTGTCGAAGGAGATATAGATATACCTCCACAATGGGACCTCAATTCCTCAAAAATTTTAAGTTGAATATGGTCGAAATATTCTTCCCATATTGCATTCATGCAACTTAGATCTAGTAGTATCATTTTTGCCTCCAACTTCTTATTCTTTAGCACAAATGTTGGTGATCTTTTGCAGTCTGCCTTCAACACAGTATTTCTCCACTCTTCCATGGTCATCGATTTATTTTCGGTCGTCTTAGCTAAGGCAATCTTGATCTCACCATCATTGCCTTCCATCAACTTTTGTCTCTTTCTTTCTTAGTTTTTTTGCCTGGAGCTTTTTTAGCAAGAACCTCTATGTCCTCCTCGACTATATTAACAGCAACTTCACCAAACAAATTTTCTTGTGGTATTCTCTTCTTACCAAGGGTGGAGATGTGTTACTGTCATTTTGGTTGGTATTTCAGAAGACACCAACAGTGCTTCATTGTGAAATTACACCCTAACATATCTTTGTACAACATCTTTGCTTTCTCAATCTAAAAAGCTGAAGAAATATTTGTTAGTTCATAAGTTCATTACAAATTGCATGAATAAAGGAAAATTGTACATACATTGTCTTGCTTCGTTGTACCATTTGGGTGCAATGACTTTACTTGTGCTACATATACACAAAACTTATTTATCCATTTTTAAATTGTGGATCATTGATTCATCAAAGAGCTATCAGAATGGTTGACAATGTTCGATTTTTTATACTCATGATAAAATGTGGTAATACTTTCTCACATTTGAGTGGACTTTTGATCAATACTTTTTATCGCATTGATACTAATGTTGAGCTAAACTGAGACGATGAGGTTATCCTCTTCTATAGTGAAAAATACAACTCTTTGAAATTTTTTTTAAGGATGTCTCTTTTCACATCATTGGGGGTTGCTTGGACTACAATATTAAAATGCTGTGTTGGGGTGCTATTACAACTTTCTCCTCCATTTTGTAAAAGAGTGGTGAAGAAGGGGTTATCATCAAAATGTGTGTCTATCCTTAAAAAATATTAAATTTTCAAAGAGTCATAAAAGTTACCTAATATTCAAGTCCAATAAAGTAATTGGACATATAGAGTATCTCATCATTATATTGCAGTATTATATAGTATCTCAGTATCATATTGCAACATCATATTGCAATATTATATAGTATTTCAATATCATATTGCAGTATCTCAATATACTATTGTAGAAATAAAGAAAAAATGAAAAATGAAAAGCAAAGGATTAAGAAGTACGAGTGGACATATAAAATGTAAAGAAGTCAACAATCTTTAGAAACACAAAACTATTAGGGAAGTTGGACTTACCAAGACTATTCTATTTAATTATCTTATACCTTTGTAACTGTTACTCTAAAGATAATTCCTCAATTGATTTAGGGAACCACATATACTTATAATATTATCTTTCGGCATACTCTTGATGATAATTGTTTAATTGGAATATATATGTTTGTTCAGCTCATTCATACTTTTTCATACTTTTTTATCGGTGGTAAAAGTTTTACTTGCTTTTTCAATATTTTTGATTTTCAGAAAATACAAAAAATATTTTTAGTAGAAAGCCCCTACCCCTGGCACCATTCTCCTAGTCCTGGAAGGTAAAGTCAAACTCCATGTGTTTAAATTGTAGTTTTTCCTTCGAGTCCAAGCAAGATGCAAGCTGTAGCATTCTTGTTGTGTTGAACTAGAGGGAACCATAGGCTTGACATTTCAAATATGGTGTTGAATATCTTATTTCTTCATGGACATATTCAATCAAAATGATTTGTTAACATGCAATGCACTAATCCCCACCGTCTAATGTTTTGGCATTTTGAATGCGGAACAAGGGTAAAGAGGTACAAACTCTTGGTTGGTCAGAGAATTTGAAAGGAATTAAGAGAGGTTTAATTCAATCTTCATGTGGTTTTATAATTATTTCATTTTGGGTATATTTATTTTGTGATGGCACTGAATATGTTGTTGGCATGCTTGGTGCAGTAGATAAATCTAAGGGAAGTTGTATCAACTACCCTAGTTCAGGCTTAGTACTTAGTTGAGCCTACATAAAAGATTGTGGAAGTTGTATCTCTTTTGCAATTTTGATAAACCCTAGTTCAAATATCCACTAGTGTATGAACCATGTGCCGTGTGATGAAATTCTATATTGCTTAAACAAATGGATCCTAGAAGA
Organism: Carya illinoinensis; assembly: GCF_018687715.1. NCBI lineage: Eukaryota > Viridiplantae > Streptophyta > Magnoliopsida > Fagales > Juglandaceae > Carya > Carya illinoinensis. Next base: position 9,450,288 of record NC_056765.1, read on the forward strand.
TGATGTTGGGGTGAATTGTTGAAAGATGATGAATGATTAGTTTCAAGCTGGACAAACACTTTTTTTCTCTGATCTCTTCTCTTCATGGTTGAAGTTTTTGGGAAGGTAGAAATTTCAAACTTATACAACTTGACGTCCTCAAAGAACTTGCAATGTTTATTTAATCATAGACAAATAATATGCCAAAACAGACAAACAATTTGTCAAAACAAAAAATGTAGAGAACCAATACCCAACACTATATCAAGAGTTAAAATAACCAGGCAAATTTGTGAATGCCATACTCAATAAACCATACCACTTCATCTTAAAACAAATAAATAGCAAAGCATTTATCCAAATCGCACAACGGTAGTGGCAGATTTATTCCTACTAGAGAGTGATACCGTATAAGGTAGAGCTAAGCCGATTCGTGAAGGAAATTGCACAACCTTCTGAACGATTCGTGGAGCTAAGTTGATTCAACACTTATTTGTCATTGCAACGCAAAATAGGAGGTGATTTAATCACTTGATAAACAGAAAATGAGAATCGAAGAAGAGGGAGAGAAGAGCGAGGAAGACAGACTTACATTGGAGAGAAGGAAGACGACGGCAACGAAGTCGACCGTTGAAGAGAAGGGGATGCTTGCAGGTTGAAGAAGAGTGAGGTAGGCATGCAAGAATGGGGCTGAAGAAGATCAAGACGGGGAGAATGGGGCTTGCGGGTTGAAGAAGAAAAGAATGACGGATAAAAGGGGGATTGCCTGGGTCGAAAAAGAGAAGGAAGTTTCAAGAGAAAGAAAGAAAAGAAAGAGGAAATCAGGATGTTTCGGGATGAAGAAAGAGAAAAAACGAGGGAAAGAGTAAGCGAGAGATAGAGAAATAATAAAATATAAGTGTGGTCCGTGAACAGTATCTCACCAATCTTGGAAAGGAGCTAAGAAATACTATAGCACAAATGTCAAACTTTAGATCTTTAGCTAGTGTAATGTAAATGTTTTATCTCACATCTAGATAAACTTTAGAAATGCATTGGTATTTGGCTAGACTATTGCCAATGCTCTTATATTTAATTAAAGATAAATACTATTATGATCGCATCTAAATAGATAAAATACTTCCAATTACACTATACTTCTATATAAGTATTTGTATCAATCTCTTAACACTTTATATTTCTATAATTTTGAATTGGATTAAAATTTACTATTATTTACTATTTTATCATTATTTTTTCTCTATTATTCATAGAATATCTAAAATCACCTCAATATCTAAACAAATCAACTATTTATAATTTTAAAATGTATAAATTCACGTATCTTTTTTAAAAGAGAAATGATATTTGCAGTCGTGGTTGTGCAAGCGGCGTACAATTGTTTTGAAAAAAATGAATTAATATGGGATCTACATGAAAAAGAAAACTAACTTTTTAATTGTGGATCCCATTTTTTTTCAAAACGATTGCGCGACATTTGTAATTATATGACTGTATGTAGCATTGTTCTTTTTAAAATATTGATAAATTTAAAATTCACATAATAAAGTAATATTTTAATAATAAATCTCATTGTACTCACTTTTTTTTTTTTAAAGATAAAATTAAAATACGTGAAACTCGCACGTCATCTTGTTTCTTTTTAATTCAAAGAAAGAAAGAAAAAATATCCGTGGCAGATGGGATACACATATTTGGCGCTGAATGAGAGGACCAGGGGCTGCCACGTGCGAACTGAGGGTCGGTGGGCTCAAGATTTTTCTTTTTAACTTTTTCCTATTTGGTATTGGGCTTCATGGCAGTACACTATGTCACTACCTTTTCGGCTTAGGAATTGGTTAGGCTTCGCCCAACATAAAGAGCCCATGATTACTAGGTCATCGCTAAAGCTTGAATGAGAAATATTTTATCTACAAAAAAATTATATAAGTAAACCTGTAAATTAATATAGTTTGATACAGTATGTTAAATTATAAAATTATTTTTATTATAAAATAAATTTAATAAATCAAATAAAATCGCATCAAATTATAGATTTACTTTTATATAATCTATTACATTTTTCTTTTGATAAATATCTTGTAAATAGAGATTAAGAACTCGGAATTAGGTCATTTTATATTACTATATTATATTGCTATATTTTAAATAGAGAGAACTAAGTGCATGTTTAGAATTGTGGTGAAAAATACAGCTTATAATTTTAGAGCTTATTACTTAAATAACAAGTTCTACCATTAAAAAGTCATTTACTATTTAGTAAGCATGTCTCTAAAGTACTTTTAAAGTTAGTTATATTAATTTTTTAAAAATATACAGTTATCTGCAGGAACTTTTTGATAAAACCTTCAATTTGGTACTTCTTAAAAAAAAATAGATTTTCACTTTTTTTAAGTGATTAAAGCTTTTTTTATAAATTTACCAAACATATATATATATATATTTTAAAAGAGCTTTTAAATAAGTAAAAGCATTTTTTAAACTTTCAAACTCAATTTCAAATAGGCTTTTAAGTAAATGTGAGATTATTTTATATTTAACTTGAAATTATCTCTATCTATTTTTAATTATAAATAGAGATAATGACGTGGTGTCATTAGTGACAAGGATTCTATTTAAAAAAAATTGAAATTTATAAGATCTGATCGGGAGAATCTATCAGTAGCACGATCCTTTATAAGAGCATTGACAATGGTTTTTTTATCTTCATATGTAAGATTACATGTTTTGAAGATTGATTTTAAATATGAAGAAAAATTCATACATTGGATTATGTATTTTTTGATCAAATAATAATAAAATAATAAAGAGAGAGAAGAGAAAAAAGAAAAGAGAGAAAAAGAGAGAAAAGAGAGAGTTGGGAGGAGAGAGAAAAAATAATAAAATAATATTTGAAGAAGGAAAATGACATCTTCAAACATGAATAACGACTGTTTATAGTTATTTAAAATTATGAAGATAAATAAATCAATGTAGATGAAATTGTGGCAAGTTTATTCAAATTTGACTTCAAAAATAAAGATGAATAAACCATTACTAGTACTCTAAGTAATCAACAAAATTAGAGTGACACTGTAGCACTATCCTATTTTGAAAGAGTTGTACGAAGTCTTTACAATTAGACCGAGTACTTATCCATTTTACAAAAATATTTATTACAGATATAAAAAAATTATATAAAATAAATCTATAAATTAATATAATTTTATAAAATCTGTTAGATTATCTAATTTATAATAAAAGTAATTTTATAATCTGAAATATCATATCAAATTACATCAGTTTGTAAATTTATTTTTATATAATCCTTTTATAACTAAAATATTTATTTTTTATAAAACTGATAATCAAATATCAGCTTTCAACTTAAACTCTTCCTCCTTTTAACTTTATCTAAATCAGTTACAATTTGCAATATCCATCCATTTAATTTATGACCCAAAAATATTTATTCATGCAATTTGAATTTAAAAATGATATATAAAATCTTGCTTACGTGCCAAAATCTCCACCATTAATCCATTGGAAACAATTGTTTAGATTTAAGAAAATCTACCCATATTTTAAATAATTAAATTTGACTAATTATAAGTTGATGTAATATAAATTGTAAATAGATAACTTATTGTGAAATTCATTATAATTACAAGAAAAAATGTTAAATACAAATACTTTATTTTATAAGGCCGCTTCCCTGAATTGGGTGTATCAATAAATAAATTTGTAAATAGTAATATAATATAAAAACATTTAAATTTATTTATTCAAAAGAATCCAAATTAATTGTATGTATCAAATTTGAGCTGGCGTTTTTTAAGGCTTGAGCTGGCATCATGTTTGCTTATTAGTATTATTTTCTAAGGAAAAATAATAATTTTATTCGAAGTCCTCTACGCCATATATCTACATCTATATGATATAATTTGATTTATATTATAAAACTTAAATTTTAAAATTTATCTTTCAAATTAAATCTGTCATGTGGATAGTCTCACTGCTCAGGAAAAGAAATTACTTTGCATAATCAACACAAAACGACCGTCGACACGGCATATTTTAATGTTGTCAAATTGGAAATTGAACTCATTTTCAGCATCAAATTAAGTCCTAAATTTTTCGAAAAACTAATTTCCAGCCTTCTTCTTGTTTTTTTTTTTTTTTTTTTTTTTTGTTTGCCGGGATTTTCCTAATAATACGTAAATTCAAGCTAGCTTATCCAACAATCAACCCACAAAAGAAAAGCCTGTCAAATAACAAATCAAAATTAACTTCTTTTCCTTTATTTCCGAACAAAAATAGCTGATAATATCCAAAATTCAAGGAGTTGGGAGAGATTTTAGGGTTTGAACAGATTGTCATCAAGGATAAGATAGTTGAAACGATCAAACTTCCTCCTGTTTTAAAGATTACCCTTATCCCGTCGGGAGTAGATATATAAAAAGGACTCACCCACGTAGGGATAAGTACCACTTGCTTATATATAATTCATTACCTTCAGTTGTTCAGGCCACGTCCAAGGCCAAACTCTTCCTTGCTTTCCATCACACAACGTTGATCGATCAGCCTGGGAAAAGTAAGGCTAATCTGCAACCATGCCTGCAATCGTTATTTCAGAATCTGGAGGCGGACATGACTTCCCCGCCAAGCTTACAGGGCAGGTTGTCGTTTGTAGTGTTATCGCCGCCTTTGGAGGTCTTATGTTTGGCTACGATATTGGCATCTCCGGTACGTAATGCATGCATGATGTCATGAACGTTTGTAATTTGTCTGTCTGTCTGTCTTTTTTTATTTTTTTTATTTTTTAAATACGTTTTGACGTCGTGGCTGAGAAGTTTGGTTTAATGCTTTGTTTTTTCGTTGTTACAGGGGGAGTGACTTCAATGGATGATTTCTTGATTAAATTCTTTCCTGTTGTTTATGCAAAGAAGCATCGAGCCAAGGAAAACAACTACTGCAAGTACGATAATCAGTATCTCCAGCTCTTTACTTCTTCACTCTACCTTGCAGCCATCGTGGCTTCGTTTTTTGCATCCATGGCTTGCAAGAAGTTTGGCCGGAAACCAGCAATCCAAGCAGCCTCCGTTTTCTTTGTTGCCGGAGCCATTTTAAACACTGTTGCCAAAGATCTACTGATGTTGATCTTAGGCAGGTTGTTTCTTGGCTTTGGAGTTGGGTTTGGTAACCAGGTAACGATAACATCACGGGCATAATTATTTTTCTTTTATTATTTTTTTCTTTTTTTTTCTTTTTCCTCTCTCTTAGCGCTAAAAAGAGATAAGAGCATACAATCAAATAAGGTATTTTTATTGGCATGACCATAATAATTTATTAGTTAAGAATTGAATAGGAGGAGCCTAAATAGTAGAAAATCTTTCGCGCTCACTCAAGTCGATTTACAAGAAAAATAACTTTTTGTGTCGCAATTATTTGTTAGCGACGTATTTTTTTATTTCTTATAATAAATTTAGGTGAAATAAAAAATTATTTTTCTTATAAATATATATATAGTCGAGTGCGAGTCATAACATATACGGCCTCTATGTCATTAATTAGAGAATTTAATAAATTCAAATTTGGATTCGTATTTAATACCTATTACATATCAAATCACATGCTAATAATATGAAATGAATTCTTATTTAAATTAATATCTAACAGTACTTAGGTCTCTGTTGAATACTTGGAGGATTGAGCATAATAAAAAAATGGTTTAAGTTAATATATTTTATTGGATTTTAAAAAATTAGATAGAAAAGTTAAATAAAAATATTATAAAATTAATTTTTTTTGTGTCTTAATATTATATCTTAATATAGTAAAAAATAAATAATTATTTAATATTATTTTTAAAAAAATTTATAAAAATTGTATTAATTTTTGTGTTTGTAATGATTAAATAAAAAATAAAAAATTAAAAAATATTTTATATTTAGGCCGTGATGCTAGAAAAATAAATTACAAGAAGTTTTATTTAATGCGCGCCGACGGCCACGTGATAGTAGTTCAACCTGAACAGATGAGAATATATATGGCAGTCATGATCATGCACCCTCCTGTTATTTAATTGTTTTAATTTAGTTGAAATAATACAGTAGGTTTTTCAATCGCTGATTCTGATGTTTTCAATGCATGAACAGGCAGTACCGTTGTTTATATCAGAAATCGCTCCGGCCAAGTACAGGGGAGGCCTGAACATCTGCTTTCAGTTGCTTATCACGGTCGGCATTCTGTGCGCAAACATTATTAATTATTTCACATCAAACATACACCCATACGGCTGGAGAGTGTCGCTAGGGGGTGCTGCGGTGCCTGCCATAATTCTTCTCGTTGGATCCATCATCATCGTCGAGACGCCCACCAGCCTAATCGAGCGTGGGAAGGAAGACCAAGGCTTGAAAACTCTGAGGAAGATTAGGGGCGTGGAAGATGTAGAGAAAGAATTCAACGAACTCGTGCACGCCACTGAATTGGCCAAACAAGCCAAGCACGCCTACAGAAATCTCATGAAACGCAATAGCAGGCCTCAGCTCATTTGTGCTGCGCTTCTTCAGGTCTTCCAGCAGTTCACAGGAATCAACGTCATCATGTTTTATGCACCAGTACTGTTTCAGACCATGGGATTCAAGAGCGATGCATCGTTGTTATCTGCCGTCGTTACCGGTTTGGTTAACGTGTTATCCACATTGGTTGCAGTTTTCTCGGTTGACAAAATCGGGAGGAGGAAATTGCTCATCGAAGCTGCCGTTCAAATGCTTGTAGCCCAGGTAAAGAAAAAATTAGAAGCACAGAAACGTATATATAATTAATATTTTGAATATTTACTCATCGATCCATTCCTTCTTTTTTCTCGATTTGTTTCTCATTTTGTTTTGTGAAGAGTTTATTATTCATGGGGATGAGACATACTTTGAAATGGACCCATTGATGTGAGACACGTGTCTCACGTTTAATGGGTCCAATTTCAACTAGAACAAGACATATGAAGTCTTGCCCGAGACATAAGTAGTCCCTAGTGTTGAGGATATCATTCCTCAATCAACGACTTCCCATATATGTCAAAGTTGACTAACGTGATTGTAGGAGTTTTTTTTATGTATATATAGTTTCCTTTTCAATTGTACATTCATTGATTTGTATTAACTTTATACAATCTGTAAAACAATATAAAGCAATACAATTCACCACCTGAAAGTAAGGTGGATTTTCAAACCTTCTCATGACATCAAGAGCATACCTAGATTAACCTCCTTCAATCCCAATGGCATTCGATTCCACACCCAACCTCCTTCCCTTCACCACCATGATTTACATGGTCATTATTAAACTTTCATCATCCAACTACCTTCTATGAAAAAGCCAACTTTTTCCCCCTCTTGAGAGTCAAGACTTGCTAGGTCATGTTGATGGCACCCTTGTGCCGCCATCTCAATTTGAACTTGCCACCTCTCAAACACCAAACAACAAATACCTGGTGTGGAAAGTTACGGACCAGCATTTGCTCAGCTTTCTACTCTCCTCCCTCACCAAGGAAGCTATGGCTGAAGCTATAGGCCTCTCCACCTCTTGCGAGTTGTGGTTTGCCATGAAAAACACCTTCAGTCACCACTCGAAGGCACACAAACACTGCCTCAAAGATGATCTCCAGTTAATGAAACATGGAACCCGCCCTATTGCAGCGTATGCCCATGCCTTCAAGGCCCTTTGTGACCAACTCCATGCAATTGGTCAGCCTGTTGATGGCATCGATAAGGTGCACTGGTTTCTCCGTAACCTAGGGCCAGCTTTCTCGAGCTTTTCCACCGCTCAAATGGCCCAAACTCCCCTCCCCTCATTTGCGGACTTAGTCTCCAAAGCAGAGAGTTTTGAGCTCTTCCACCTTCTCATCTAGCATGTATGTTTTTACTTGTTACTAAATTGTGCATGTTTTGTGTTTTTGCAGTCTGTAATGGGAGCGATACTTGCTGTCTATTTGAAAGCTACAAATGAGATGCCAAGCAATTATGCAATATTCGTGGTGTTCTTGGTCTGTCTCTTCGTGTCCGGTTTTGCATGGTCTTGGGGTCCCTTGGGTTGGCTAATTCCTAGTGAAATCTTCCCACTCGAGACTCGAAGTGCTGGGTTCTTCTTTGCTGTCAGCACCAACATGCTTTTCACCTTCCTCATTGCTCAAGCATTCCTCACAATGCTGTGCCAAATGCGGTCTGGGATCTTCTTCTTCTTCGTGGCATGGATTGTTGTGATGGGTTCCTTTGCCATCTTCCTGCTACCTGAAACAAAGGGAGTTCCCATTGATGAGATGAATGAAAGAGTGTGGAAGAAGCATTGGTTCTGGAAGAGGTACTTCGATGACGATGACAGAGAGATGCAGGCTAAAGCAGATCAGGAAAAGCAACTGGCCTGATCAAGATTATTCTTTTAGCTCCCTTTAATTTGGTACAGACTTATAGTACGGACATCGTCCTTAGTTTGAGATGAGTTTTAAAATCACTTCATATTTTCTGCTAAATATTTGTGCTTGATGATCTGAAGCAAAATTCATAAATAGTAGACAATAATTTTATCCGAATTACTATTAAAAATGAAAAGTTTTTCTATTACTTGCGAAGAATAACATGCATGTCTATAATTTGATTTATAAGAAAAAATTAAATAGAAAATCTATTTATAAGCCATATTTTTTATACAACCACCATACCGGTGATGTAGAAGCTTCCACAAAAATAAACCTACAAACTGAAGTGATATTGTAAAGTTACTTTTATTGTAAGATAAATATAGAATAATGGCGCTAGAGTAAAGTGCACACGGGTCGCACAATCCTTTGAAAAAGAGTCATGAGATCCACTATTATAAAATTAGTTTTTGTTTTTTCTGTCAACTTCATATTTACTTACTTTTTAAAAATAGATTGCGCTGTACTTGCGCACTCCACATGCAATTACAAATATTATTTCTCTTTAAAAAATAATTGGTGTTTTGATTTTTTTTAAAATTATAATGGGTTGTATTATAAATGCTGCGTTAACATAAGTGTAAAGAAAGTTTACTAGGAAGAATAATTCTATTTGCAATCCCAATTCGGGACTACATATGTAGACCTCACTTAAATGAAACGAATGCGTATTGCTTTGGTAGAAACAAGACCCCTCCTGCGTTTTCTCCTCAAGGAAGAAGTAAGAACAAACTTCATGGCTCTCTAAGCCCAAAGTCCCTTCGTGCATTTGTCGTCGCCCTTTAGCCATTCCTCCTCCTTTCAAAATGACTAAATCTGCCCAGAACTCCTTTCAGACCCGTCGTCCCCTTCCCCTCCTCAGAATCGTCGTCCATCCCCTTACCCTTCCCCTGTCGTCGTCGTTGTCACCTTAGTCATGGAGGAGTCACATTCGTCAACTAGAGCAAAAATAATAAGGCATGAGCTTGATTTAGTGTATAAATTGAGTCTGCTATTGCCTAAGCATCACATTATTTATGTTGCTGAATCGAATAATCTTGTGATTTCCATGGGCTATTTAAAAACTAAGTCTACCATAGCCTGAGCTTGATTGGTTTAGAAATGGTGCATTATTCCTGTGGGCTATTTTCATCTGAAATGTTAATAGAAGAAAGAAATAATCTTGTGATTTCCATGCATCTCCTACTTATTTTTCATGTTCAGATTTGTTGAGGTTGAGTTTGGGATGGGCTCGAAGTTGGATTTTTGGTTACTTTTTAAGCTCTTATGCAGTTTTAATAATTTGTATAGTATTTGGAATTTTCACTTTACATAGTGGTTGCTGCAGTAAGTGATGGGATTTTTGAATGTGATTCTGTGGAGGCATGTGTTGGCACTTAAGAATTTCACTTTTTGGCAATTAGTTCAGATGGCAAGTTTCTCATTAAGGTAAAATTGCCGCATAAAGGGTCTCTTGCTTAAATGGTTACTAACTACAAAGGTGCCAACATTTATGTATTTAATTTGATGCTAACCCAATACTTGGCCAATGTATATATGAGTTGCAGTATTATGAGAAGATCAGAAAGCCTACTTTAGATTTTGGCAGGGTGCTCATGACGCAGAGATGCTCTCATTGAGCTTTAGCCTCTCAAGCAAAATTTTTTTGGTCGATGCTATTGATTTATTTTGCGTTATTCTTCGAATTGGTGTATAAAATGCTAGTTTTTGTGACTTCTTTCTGAAAGCACTGCACTGGAAGGCTGAATTTTGACTTATAAAAATAGGGGCTAGTAAATCATTTTTCCTTAGAGTAAGCCATCCCTTTGAAATGGATGGAAGGCAGATTATTGTGGTTATTGTCTACATTTGAATACATAAAGAACATAAATATATCAAAATCACATTATTTAAATCTTCCCACAATTTTGCTCTGTCGCTTGCTAGTGGCCTTTTTGGTTTGCAACTTCTCTATTATAGATTGTTTCCTCTTTGATGGGGGATTCCCTTTGCCTCTAACAATGCAAGGACTCAGTACTTTCTTCGAACTTCTAATTTCGGCATCAATGGCTAGGGGTATTGATTTAGTGTAAATCAAATTCATTGCTCCCAACAGTATTGACTGTCCATGGTGGTTAACACCAACAAACGGGATGAATGACATGCCATATCTGTTTGTGTGATATCCCGTATTTACGTATATTTTTATTAAATGATTATTTAAATTATTATAGTTAGTGGTTCTCTTATTTCAATTAAACGTATTTTTTGTTATATTATTTTATAATTTTTAAGTTGTAAGATTTAAATAATGTGCTTTTTTTATATTAATAATTATTTCGTATTTAAATTACTCTCTAGCTTGAATTATTTTATTATTCGGCTTTAATTATTTTATTTTATTAATATTGAGTTGTAATGCTTTTATTTATTTTATTATGCTCTTTATTTTAAATTAGTCTATTTTTTATTTTTATTATTTTATTTTACAAATTCGTTGCTTTTAAATTATTTTATTTAACTCGTCATTTTAAAATTTATTTTCGTTGGATTAGTTTTGAAACTATGAGTTGAAACAGCTGGATTTCATTTCTCTCCATTCATTTCTCTCCATTCATTTTTCTTTTTCTTCTTTCTTTTTTCTTCCTTTTTCCTCCCTTGCCTCCCAACGAGTGTGCAACCTCCCTTTCTTCCCTCTTATGCGTATCTCTCTCACTACCATCGACACCACCATGCGCCACCGCCCAGCGTCACCGCCAGGCCCACAACCTTTCCCACCCTTCGGTGAGCTCAACCAACCCAACCACCACCCCACACCCAACCCTTCTCTCTCCTAGCTGTGTAGAGCTCGAATGGGCTATAAATTCAATGCGTCGCCATTTGCCACCCAATGGCGCCACCACCACCACCACAGCTTCCCCTCCCACTGACCAACATCATCCGCCAATCTCAACTCCTAACTTGTAGGCGTTTGCTCCCATGAAGCTGCATTGTTCTTGAGCTCGCGCTCCACTGTCGCACCACCATTGGCTACCACCTCTTCACCACTTCACCATCGGCCTCCCAACTACCTAACCCACCCTTCCTCAATCCTGATCTGCCACCCTTGAAACCCCTTGAGCTACATTTCTGATTTATATTTTTTGGCCTCCAACCACCACCCACGGCCAACCACCACCACCATTAACTTCACTGACACCCCCTAAGCCTTTCCCTAGCCATCCCAAGTTTTCATTTGTTCCTATTCAAAAGTTGAGTTTTTAAGACCCATTGCCGTTGCTTGGAAAACTCAGATCCACTGCTGCTCTGCCATTTTTGGCGTGACCTTTGATCTTCCAGAGTGTCTTTCATCATTGTAAGTATTTTCCAAATAACCTTTGAGATTTAAATATATTTTGCATTAACACATATTCAATGAATTGGTTGGTTGTGACGGACTGAGTCTGAGGAGTCGGGGGTCAGTTGAAATGGAGAACGCAGTTGCTTGTGTGATTGGTTGAGGTTGGGATTTGTTGGTTGTTGGATATTTGTATCTTGTCATACAAATATTCATGTTTGTAAAGAAAAATTGAGTTTTCGCATAATTGCATGCATGTTCATGTGTTGGAAATGAAAATTGGTTTTCATATGTACATGGATTTTCGGGTAGATGTGTATCACAACCCCAAGCCAAGATGAGACATTATCTCGGTGGAGCTCATTGGTCACTTTGGAGTGGAATATATTGAGTGGCGTCTCATGGGTTATCGCTAGGCGACAACAAACTTGAACGATACGGTAACGCTGTCGTGCCGACTCAATGACCCCTCTACTTGCGGGGGCTAGAGAATACCTGGTCATGGTACGTGCTGGACATAGAACTGGGTATCACTCGTTATGAAATCACATGCGTGGTCGTTACATGTAATGTAGTGATGAGAGCTAGAGTGTACGAATGATCCCTAGGGGAGATCATGATGTATACAGTAAAATTGGATATTTGGGCCATTTTCTCAAAAAATAGCGAGTTTTGATAAATCAGATTTATGTGGACCATTTTCTGAAAAAATTGTAGATTTTCTATGTGAGCCATTTTCTGAAAAAATAGATAGCTTTGGTTAAAGGATATGTGGACCATTTTCTAGAAAAATAATGGAATTTATGTTGGGTCATTTTCTGAAAAAATGGAAAATATTTTAATGGAAGTGTTTTGGCCCAAAATGAGATTTTGGCATGCGAGGAAAAATATTCATTTTCGGGAAAATTGATTTTTGGGCTTTGTGCATTTGTCATCATGTGCATGCATATTGTTGTTGCATGAATGTATTTTTATCTTGTGGGCTATTTAGATTATTACTTACCTGCAGTATTGTCTCTTGGTACCATAGATTTTGATGCAGATGTCGCGGAAGCTGAGCCTGAGGAGGTGGCTCCGCCAGAGGAATGATTTGGTGCCACTTGCTTTTATATTAGAATTTGTTTCTTGCTTTTGGATCTTGTATTGTGGTTTTATTATGTTTTTACTGGACAACTGTAATATTTTTGAAACGTTTGTATTTAAATAAATTTGCATTTAACAATTCTGGTACTTAGTTGATTGACTTTAACTAATCTGTTGCGTCTTTTTTTTACACGTGTTGCATGTGCACACACTTAACACTTGTCGTTGGGGTGTGTGACCCATGTTGTCATCATCCCGACATCTCAATTTCTATGTGTCCATACATAAGAGTTGAGGTCGTCACAGATGATATCAGAGCAGTTCAGCTCTGGGTAAAACCATATGTCCTATAGGTGAAGTACCAAAAAATTTTAAAGTTGCAATTTGAAATTATTTAATTTGAAGTATGTTATTTTTATTGGTTTTATTTATTTTGTTGTATATTACTTTGTTTGTTTATTTATTTTTATTGTAAGTTATTTTATTTTATTTGTTTTATTTATTTTATTGTGTACTATTTCATTTGTTTTATTTATTTTATTGTATGTTATTTTATCTATGAAATTTATTTTATTCTATTCTATTTTGGTTGTTTTGTCTAGAGTTGAAAAGTGGGTTAAGGGTTACACGATGACAAGAAGATGGTACGACCGAGAATGTCGTTGTTAGGTGTGAATATTTAGTGTAGTAGGTTTGAATTTTTATCAACTTTGTTTAGTTTATAATATCGAGGTTCGTAAGGAACAACATGGTCTAGGCGAACTCTTGAGAGTAGGAAATGAAGTCATGCTGAGGTGGGGAATAGCTTTGAATTATTTAGGATACTTGAGGTCATAGATTACTTAGAGTTTATGAAATGAGTTTATAGAATGGGCGGGTGTAAGTTCAACGAACTTCAAGGATAAATTTATGATAAGTTCATCAAAGGATTGAGGCCCTATAGATTTTATGAAACAAGTTTATGGGATTTAAGGTGGTAGGTTCAACAAGCATTTGAGGGATTAATTAAATTAGAAGTTTTAGATTTTGCCGACTCGTGTAAGTAATTTAATAACATTTGGAACTTTAGAATCTACAAGCTTATAGGGTGAATGTTTTAGATTTAAGGTCATTGATCTTGAGGATTTCGGGAAATGAACCTTATATAGTTTAGGGTTTTAAAACTGCAGACTTGAAGGATTGATTTGTAATAAGATTTGGGTTTTTAGTTCTGCAGACTTAGTATGCTAGCTTAATCTGTTCTGGAGGTTGAGTTGTTTGTAACCATTAAAATATGATTGATCAGAGTTGAGTTACTGATATGGTAATTTTTCAGGAGAGTGTTTCTTCGGGGATTGAAGGTAATGATCTAGTTCGTGTATTTCTCTAAGGACTGAAGATATCGATCTAGTTCATCAAATGATTATTGTTAACTCGAGGTTGTAGTAGCAGATTTTAGGAAATGATTTTTATCGATTCAGAAGATGTAGGTCCATCAGGGTGTTGGAAACAGTAGATTATGTGTTGGTATTAAATGTGATTGAATTTGAGGCTATATGTTCCGCGGACTTTTGGGAATGGATTATTAGTAGGTTTAAGGTCATTCTTGGTACAAAAATTTAAGCAATAGCTAGTTGCTGATTTAAGGATATAAGTTGAGTAGATTAGGAATGATTCTTGTTGATTTGAGGATATAAGTCTAGATGATGGAAATGGTAGTAATGGATCACTTGTACGTTTGAATGATTATTAGTTTTGGTTAAGAGTGCATGAGATCGATGCGTAGTAATGGTGAGTGTGTATGGATTTTAGAGAGTACAGGTCCTAGTCTTATTTTTGGCTTGGAAGAAGTGGCTTTGGTAGGTGTTGAAGAGGAATCGAGACGATAGTATTAAATTCAAGAGATCTTAATAGTCATGAGTTTTTGGTGAGTTGATAGGAGTGTGCAGTCGAAGTGAGTTATCCAATGGATTGATAGTTGGCAATAATTGTTGTGATTACCTTCAAGAATTAATTGTGACTTGAGGTCACATAAGAATTTAAATTTTTGAGGCTATACTTTCCTTTGGAGATTGAGCGTCCAGTTGGGAGAATTATGGACATTGTTATTTAACTTGAAGAGAGATTGTTGGGTCACCATGTATGGTGTATGATAAGACTTGGAAGTCGAAGCTTAGGTATCAACGATGGATAACATAACCAGACCTATAAGGTAATAAAGCATTAGAATCCAAGAGTGTTGTGCAATAGTTTTGATGGATTAGAGATTGGAATAGCATGGCTTGCTTTAAGGTTTAATCGCGATATGCTATTGAGGAACTAGTCGTCCTAATACCAGAGCTTATGAGAGTAGAAGCAGGTGGGAGAGTTACCAAGAAAATTTCAATAATGTTTTGGTAAATTTAAATGCTGGTTGGCATTGAGTTTAGTCATCTCCAAATTAGATGGTATTCATAATTGAGTTGATGAGCATTTAAGTATAGGTTGTCGGGTAGAAGTTTATAGGGCGCTTATTGGTTGGCCAGGATGGATTCAAGTTTTTTAGGGTTGTTCTTTGTCTTAGATGAGGCATGTGTAATTTCTGAGATGATGTTACTTGTTTTCAATTTGGGATGTTGAGATGGATTGGTTTTGGTTTCTGTCAATGATCATGGAGATTTTATGGAATTTTGATTCTTATTAAGGTAGCGGAGGCTAATTGAGGAATATGAGTGATATTTTGTGGTTTTTGGAGGTATATTATTTTCTATCAAAATATGACAAAAGGTTTTCTTGTTAGTAGGTGTCGATTGAGCTTGTTCTTAATGGTGTTAATTTATAAAAACATAGTCTTTATGCATTTTGGTGAATTATCAAGGTACGCAGTAGGAGCGTGATATTTTGTGTTATAATTAGGAGTTCAAATTTTGTGCTAATTTTAAGGAATTAGTAGTGACTTAAAGTTTTATTGGGAGATTAATCATTTGGGTGTGCTAATTTTGTTTATTGAGGGTTAACTTGGGAAGTGGCTTTTAGGTTACAAAAGGTGGAATACAATGAGTGTTTGGAAGATAAGAGGTTAGCACAGTCTATTGTAGGAAGATAAGAATTATTGAAATTTACCAGATGTTGTATTAAGGTTCTTGTGGGAATGGAGGTTTTGGATTACATAGCTACCCTAAGAGTACTAGGTGTGATGTACCACTAGGAGACTAGTGCAAGTATGATGGAATCGCCTATAAGAGTGGATTTGGGAGAGCATCACTCATGCTTGTTTCGGAATAGTTTAGTATATGTTTTCTCAAGTGCATTTCGAGTTGTATCTTGTATCTTGCTTGACACTGATGTTTGACTTCAAAAATTTTGAGTACGAAATTCATTTTAAGGGGGGAGGATGTGATACCCTATATTTACGGGGTATTTTTATTAAATGATTATTTAAATTATTATAATTAGTGGTTCTTTTATTTTAAATTAAAAGTATTTATCTTTGTATTGTTTTATGATTTTTAAGTTGTGAGATTTAAATAATATGTTTTCTTGATATTAATAATTATTTCACATTTAAATCACTCTCTAGCTTGAATTATTTTATTGTTAGGCTTTAATTATTTTATTTTATTAATATTAAGTTATAGTGTTTTTATTTGACTTTTATTTATTTTATTGTGCTCTTTACTTTAAATTAGTCAATTGTTGGATTTTATTTTACTAAATCGCTGCGTTTAAATTATTTTATTTAACTCGTCGTTTTAAAATTTATTTTCATTATATCATTTTTGAGATACTGAGTTGAAAAAATTGAATCTCATTTCTTTCCCTTCATTTTTCTTTTTTCTCTTTTTCTTTTTTCCTTTTCCTTTTTCCCTTTTTCTCTTTTTCTTCTTCTTTCTTTTTACTTCCTTTTTCCTCCCCTACCTCCCAGCCTGTGTGTGATCTCCCTCTCTTCCCTCCCGCATGTCTCTCTCTCATTACCATCGGTGCTGCCGTGCGCCACCACTCGATGTCATCGCCTAGCCCATGACCTTCCCCACCCTTTTGGCAAGCTCAACCAACCCGGCCACCACCCCTACACCCCACCCTTCTGTCACCACCTAGGGTTTTTTAGAGAATTTGCTAACCTTCTAGAAGCCTCCAAGTCTTTTGTAATCTTGTGGAATTGTGTAGAGTCATCTAGAAGGGGCGATATAGACAATTTAGAGTAGTGTTCTAGAAAGGGCGTTATAGACAATTCTAGAGTAGGAGTCTAGAAAGTTCTTTACCCTTGGATTGATGACAAGTGTCACAATCCTAACCATTCTTTGTACCAAGAGTTCCCTATAAATAGAGGGGCTCTCATTTGTGTAAATCACCAAGCAATAAGAGAAACAAGTTCTCTAGAGCATCTCTCTCTATCTTCTCTCTCTAGTTTGTTCTCTATTGTCTTGAGTCCTTTAGAAGGCTTACTTAGGAGCTTTGTGGGAGAGAAAGCCTCCTAAGGCCGCACGGGTCGAGTGAAGAAATTCTAAGTCCGTGACAGTTGGTATCAGAGCCAACCAAGTTAGGATGGCGAATCCAAGTGAGATCACCATGGAGGTCCAGGAGACAAGAAAGAGCAAGAGGTCGAAGGACTCAAGCTCATCTATGGAGTCTCGTCTCGATGGGATCGAGAGGGCCATGGCCAAGATATTGGCCAAGATCGAGGAATGGGATCAGTCTCACAGGGAGGTGAGCACCCTCGACAACACAGTGACGAGGATGGAGGTGGCAGTAGCAGATGTCAGGGACCGGCTTGACATCGTGGAGCAAGGTATGGAGGAGCTAGGATTGGAAGGACAATCCGAGTCACTCAAGGAGTCTATTCTAAGCACCATCCAACCTACCATCGAAGCACAACGTGTTGAGAACGTTGCTTTCCAAGACCGGGTCTTGGGGGAGCTAACGAAACTCCAGGGGCAAATGGAGGAATACCGCGTCGGTCTAGAGGAGACCAAGGCGGATTGGGCTATATGCAAGCGTGCAGTGGCCAATGGGGGCGTCGTCGGAGCTGGGATGATGGCGACACCAAGGGTGGATACCCCCAAACCAAAAGAGTTCGATGGCAAGCGGGATGCCAAAGAACTTGACAACTATATGTGGCACATGGAGCGCTACTTTGAAGCTTTGAACATGCAAGACGAGCGTGTCAAGGTACGTACTGCTTCCCTCTATCTTACTAATCTTGCTGGTACTTGGTGGCGTCGTAAGCATAGTGAGATAGAGAAGGGTACTTGCTCCATTGATTCTTGGGAAGAGTTCAAGCGTGAACTCAAGAGGCAATTCTATCCCGAGAATGTGGCAATTCATGCGCGGAAGAGAATGAAGGAGTTGAAGCACACTTCTTCTATCCGCAACTATGTTGAGGAATTTTCTGCCCTCATGCTTCAAATTACAAACATGAGTGAAGAAGATCTCCTCTTCAACTTCATCGATGGTCTCAAATCTTGGGTGGCTCAAGAACTCAAGCGTCGTGGAGTCAACGACATCTCCACCGCCCTGACCGTGGCAGAGACCTTAGAAGAATTTGAGTACCATAAGAGTGACAACTCTTCAAAACCCAAGTCTTCGAAGGACAATCACACTAAGGGTGGGGGAGCGACGGGGTTCAAGCCGCCACAATACAAAGACCGTGGAGACAAGCCTTCAACATCAAAGGAGGGCAAGAAGGACTACTCTAAGGACAAGAAGCCAAAGGATGCTTGTTTCCTTTGTAACGGACCACATTGGGCTAGAGATTGTCCCAAGAGGAAGGCCCTCAACGCTATGTTGGAGGAAAAGGAAGTTCAAGAGAAGTCGCACCTGGGGTGTCTACAACTTCTCAACTCTCTGAAGGCAAGCACGAAG
Organism: Carya illinoinensis; assembly: GCF_018687715.1. Lineage (NCBI taxonomy): Eukaryota > Viridiplantae > Streptophyta > Magnoliopsida > Fagales > Juglandaceae > Carya > Carya illinoinensis. The sequence continues at coordinate 9,468,938 of NC_056765.1, forward strand.
CCAACCACCAAGGATGGATCCTTGATGTTTGTAGAGGTGCTAGTCAATGGGAAGAAGAGTCACGCCATGGTCGACTCAGGAGCTTCTCATAACTTCATTAAGAAGGAAGAGGCCACACGGCTAGGGATTCCTCTTAAGAAGGGTCAAGGGTGGCTGAAGACTGTGAATTCTGAAGCCAAACCCCTCGATGGCGTAGCTCACGGGGTGGAGCTACAACTTGGCACTTGGAAAGGAACGGTGGATTTCTCGGTCGCTCCTATGGATGATTTTGACATCGTGTTGGGGATGGAATTCTTGAGACAGTTCAATGTAGTGTCTCTTCCCCACTATAACTCGGTTTGCATCTTGGAAGGGGGTCCGTGCATGATACCCACCGTGTCCAAGCCAAACACCACCCAACTTCTATCCGCCATGCAATTCAAGAAAGGATGGAAGAAGGGAGAGGTGTCTTACTTGGCCTCCATGGAGGAGGATGAAGTGAAGAGTTCCTCCCCTCCACTCAAGGAGATCCAAAGGGTCCTCAGGGACTATGAGGACGTCATGCCTCCCGAGTTGCCCAAGCAACTACCACCTAGGAGAGAGGTGGATCATCAGATCGAGATGGAACCCGGCGCCAAACCACCCGCCAAAGCCCCTTATCGCATGTCGCCTCCAGAGCTTGAAGAACTAAGGAGGCAACTAAATGAGCTACTTGATGCCGGATTCATCCAACCCTCCAAGGCACCATACGGGGCACCTGTGTTGTTCCAAAGGAAACATGATGGGTCGTTGCGGCTGTGCATCGACTACCGAGCTCTAAACAAGGTAACCATCAAAAACAAGTACCCTATTCCTTTGATTGCTGATTTATTTGATCAACTAGGCCATGCAAAGTACTTCTCCAAGCTTGATCTAAGATCGGGATATTATCAAGTAAGGATTGCGGAAGGAGACGAAGCTAAAACAACTTGTGTAACTCGCTATGGGGCATACGAGTTCCTGGTGATGCCATTTGGCCTCACAAATGCTCCAGCTACCTTCTGCACGCTCATGAACAAGATTTTTCATCCCTATCTTGATCAGTTTGTGGTAGTCTATCTAGATGATATTGTCATCTATAGTTCTACCCTTGAAGAACATGTGGAGCATCTAAGGGTTGTTTTCCGTATCTTAAGGGAAAACCAACTCTATGTCAAGAAGGAGAAGTGCTCATTCGCTCTAAACGAAGTCCATTTCCTTGGCCACAAAATCCAAGGGGGAAAACTCAGCATGGAGGAGGGAAAAATTGAGGCAATCAAGAAGTGGGAGCCTCCCACTAAGGTTACCGAGCTCCGATCCTTCCTTGGGCTTGTCAACTATTATAGAAGATTTATAAAGGGATACTCCACAAGAGCATCCCCCCTCACTGACTTGCTCAAGAAGAACAGGGCCTGGGAGTGGTCATCAAAGTGTCAGGAAGCCTTTGATGATTTAAGGACAGCCATCACGGAAGAACCGGTCATGGCCCTACCAGATTGTACCAAGCCCTTTGAGGTACAATCCGATGCATCAGACTTTGCCATAGGGGGAGTTCTCATGCAAGAGGGACATCCCATTGCATATGAGAGTCGCAAACTCAATGAAACTGAGAGGCGATACACTGTGCAAGAAAAGGAGATGACAGCTATCATCCACTGCCTCAGAGTTTGGCGACACTATCTGCTTGGCTCCCATTTTGTGGTCAAGACAGACAACATTGCCACTAGTTACTTCCAGAGTCAGAAGAAACTAAGTCCAAAACAAGCTAGGTGGCAAGACTTCTTGGCAGAATTTGACTTTGTCTTGGAGTACAAACCCGGCAAGGCCAACCTCGTTGCAGATGCATTAAGTAGAAAGGGTGAGCTTTCTGCGATCACTCTAGCTCAAGGGGAGCTACTTGACATGATCCGTGAAGGCATGGAGCATGATCCCTTAGCCAAGAACTTGGTGAACATGGCTAAGGAGGGGAAAACCAAGAGGTTCTGGGTAGAGGACGGTCTTCTCTACACCATCAGGCGGCGAATCTATGTTCCAAAGTGGGGAAGCCTACGGAGGAACCTTATCAAGGAATGCCATGATTCCTTGTGGGCTGGACACCCGGGCCAACGACGTACTAGAGCTTTGCTGGAAGCTTCATACTATTGGCCTCAACTGAGAGATGAGGTGGAACTCTACGTGAAGACTTGTCTTGTGTGTCAACAAGACAAGGTGGAGAATCAGAGTCCCGCAGGATTGCTAGAACCACTACCCATTCCTTTACATCCATGGGAGAGTGTGAGCATGGATTTCATAGTGGCTCTACCTAAATCCGAGGGGTGCGGTACCCTCATTGTGGTGGTAGATCGATTCTCCAAGTATGCCACCTTCATAGCGGCCCCTAAAGATTGCTCAGCGGAAGAAACTGCAAAATTATTCTTCAAGCATGTGGTTAAGTATTGGGGCTTGCCACGGAGCATTATTAGTGATCGAGACCCTCGCTTCACAGGAAAGTTCTGGTCAGGACTATTCAAGCTTATGGGGTCTGCCCTACATTTCTCTACCAGCTTCCACCCTCAGACGGATGGGCAAACTGAGAGGGTGAATGCCTTGTTAGAGTTATACTTGAGGCACTTTGTAAGTGCCAACCAATCCGATTGGGCCAAGCTATTGGATGTCGCTCAATTCTCCTACAATTTACAAAGGAGCGAGTCCACAAACAAGAGCCCATTTGAGATTGTAATGGGACAGCAGCCACTTACTCCCCAGTCATTGGAGACAAGCTACGCGGGAAATTGTCTGACAGCCTTCAAGGTTGCTAAGTCTTGGAACGAGCAATTGGATGTGACCCGTTCCTACTTAGACAAAGCCACCAAGAAGATGAAGAAGTGAGCTGATCAGAAGAGGAGGCACGCAGAGTATCGTATAGGCGACTTGGTGTTAGTAAAGATCTTGTCGAGCCAACACAAGTTCACAAGAAAGCTACACAAGGAGCTTGTACGACGTTACGAGGGACCATTCCCAATCATCAAGAAAGTAGGGAAGGTCTCCTACAAGCTGGACTTACCCTCCAAGTTCAAACTTCATCCAGTCTTCCATGTCAGCTGCTTGAAGCCTTACCATGGTGATGAAGAGGAGCCAACACGAGGAGAGTCCAAGCGTGCACCATTGGGCATAACTACCACTTTCGACAAAGAAGTAGAAGAAGTCTTGGCGGACCGTGTCATCAGGCGAAAAAGTCATATGCCACGTCAAGAATATTTGATCAAGTGGAAGGGATTACCCGAGAGCGAGACAACTTGGGAACCAAAGGAGTCATTGTGGCAGTTTGAAGATCACATCCGAAGGTTCCATGAAGACACCGCGTCGAGGACGTCGCGAAGCTTGGTGGGGGAGAATGTCACCACCTAGGGTTTTTTAGAGAATTTGCTAACCTTCTAGAAGCCTCCAAGTCTTTTGTAATCTTGTGGAATTGTGTAGAGTCATCTAGAAGGGGCGATATAGACAATTTAGAGTAGTGTTCTAGAAAGGGCGTTATAGACAATTCTAGAGTAGGAGTCTAGAAAGTTCTTTACCCTTGGATTGATGACAAGTGTCACAATCCTAACCATTCTTTGTACCAAGAGTTCCCTATAAATAGAGGGGCTCTCATTTGTGTAAATCACCAAGCAATAAGAGAAACAAGTTATCTAGAGCATCTCTCTCTATCTTCTCTCTCTAGTTTGTTCTCTATTGTCTTGAGTCCTTTAGAAGGCTTACTTAGGAGCTTTGTGGGAGAGAAAGCCTCCTAAGGCCGCACGGGTCGAGTGAAGAAATTCTAAGTCCGTGACACTTCTCTCTCCTAGCCGTGTAGAGCCCGAATGAGCTATAAATTCATTGCGCCGTCATGCACCATCCAATGGCGCCACCACCACCACCACAGCATCCCCTTTCACCGGCCAACATCCTCCACCAATCTCAGCCCCTAACTCACCAGCATTTGCTCCCACAAAGCTCACAAAGTCGTAAAAAATCTGAGTAATTATTAAAATATATATAATTTTATTAAAAAATATATATAATTATTAAAAAATATATAATTTTGATATCCTTAATTATTAAAAAATATATAATTTTATTAATAATTACTTTATTAATTATTAAAATAAAATATTAAGCTGTAATATTGAGCAAACTGGTAGCAATTTCGAAAAAAAATCATAGCAAAGAGGCTTTTTTGGTCAATGGCCACCAGTTGACCAGGTCAATGGAAATCAGTAGTCTGACATTTTGTTTTTATTTGTTTGTTTTTCAGGAGATTACTCTACCAGGTCACTACCCCCATTGACGGGCAAATGTTGTCATTGTACGAATTAGCTGAAAGACCCACGACGTTTAGGTCAAGGTCTACCAACCCAATAATTGATATAAAATAATAATAGGTGACTGCCATAGCCGGTGTAATTTTTAATATTTAAAAAATACGAATTTATTAAATAATACTTTCTTAATTGTTAAATTAAAAAAATAAGAAAAAATGGTAGCTTTTATCTAAGGGTATCGGGATACAACATTTTCCACAATAATAAAGCTATGTTTGATTAAGTGTAGTAATCTCATATTACTTCATTACTATTACTTATTATTTGTAAATGTTATGAAATCATTGAAAAGAAAGAGCCATAACGTGTTATAAAACTTTCAAAATGAGAGAGAAAGAGATAGAGCTCATAGAGGTTATGAAACTTATGAATTCCTTAAAAGATTCAACGATATATATAGGAGTACAAAGGAGACTATACTTTTGACGACTAGTACTATACATTTAACAGCTAGCTCATTATGCTAATACTATGTACTATGCATTTGACGACTAGCACTATGCACTATGCATTATGCACTATGCATTTGAAGACTAGCACTATGCATTTGATGGTTAGTTAAATGTGGTCATACAATTCAAGATAGTTTATAACACTTCCCCTTTAGATGACCATATTTAAAGAATATGCCTCGTTAAAACCTTATCAAGGAAAAACCTTGTGGGAAAAAATCAATGGCGAAGGAAAAAGAGTACAGTATTCATGTGTATCGCCGAGTGCTTTAGGATTGCTTCATTAAAACCTTGCAAAGGAAAACCCAGTGAGATAAAACCTTAGCGAAGGAAAAAAAGTACAATCAGCACAAGTCTTCAAGACATTACTTCCCCTAAAAAGTGTATGATAACAGGTCTTCAAACTTCCGCATTCCAATGTTCTGCATAATCTTCTTAAATGTTGTAGTTGGTAATGCTTTAGTGAATAAATCTGCCAGATTTTTACTTGACCGTACCTTCTTGATATCAATTTCAACTTTCTTCTCATGAATTGCAATGATCTTCTTGTGTGTATCTGAAAGATAACTCACATCTGTACATTCAACCAATTGTGGACTTGATCCATGTTGATAAAATAATCACAACTGGATCTTTCTGCTCATCACTACTCTTCTGGAGTTGTACTCTTCTAGAGTTTTTGTAAATAACACAGTTAGTAGAGAATTCATCAACATTAAACCGCTAACCTCATTTTTTAATAAAAACTGTGGCCAGTCTTTTAAGATCAGACAAACATCGCGGATTTTCAACTCTTCTATAGGTGTCAGGCGTGCTGTCAGGTGCTGCAGCTGTCAGGCGCCGCAGAGCTATGAAACTATATTTCGTCTCTTTTCTCTAACTTCACGAGAGATGTTGTATCATAATTTTCTCTATAAAAGAGATATTCAGCTCATTTTCATTCGCATATCATTTTCTTCACTTTTCTGTAATCATACTACATTTTTACTCTGCAATCTCTCTCTGCATTCTTATCCTACAATGGCTCAACGATCTTCTCATGGCCAATATATGAGGTACTCTGCACCTCGTTCATCAGCTGTTCCTGCTTCTACCACAGGTGCTATCATGCAATATGATGATTTGACTCATAGGTCAGATAATGAAGCTATCTATGAGCTTGTGAGTCTCGGTACCCGATACTCATCATCCATTGTCGCATTTTCTCAGCGACTGCAATCCAGAACTTGTGGAGTTGACAATCTCCACGAGAATATTGCTATACTTCAGCGACTTCTTCTGGAGTCCAACATGAAGATAGAATCAATAAAGTAAGAGAATATAAATTTAAAATCCTTGCTAAAATCTTCTTTTCGATTGCCCACCCCTTTAGATAGGGATGCTATGCAGATTTTTGAAGAACAAGAGCGTTTAAAGAATGAGGCAAAGTACCTCAAATTTCTGTAATTCTTGTTTCAAGATAATAAAATAATATTTTACAAATATATTTGTTTTCTATCTTTTGGTAGATGTTCTGTGTGCTCCCTTTTATTTCTTCTTTAATAATGCACACTTCATATCAAACTCATAATATGAATCTGAAATATTAATTGTATTAAAAGATAGTATTTCATGACTAATAACATCATCCATCTTCCCCTTGAAGCCGCAAGGGTTTCAGATTTATATTTCAAATATGTGCAGTTTTCATGAGCTCTTCTAGAGCCTCAATGACATTTAAATCATATATATAAATTGCAATAATAGTTTATTTCTATTTGCGTTTGGATTGTTTTAGATCATATAAGGATCTTTGAAACTTGATAGAATACATATTTCCAGATGTATTCATATTAGAAGCTTCAGACATTTTCTATTCTTAAGGGATTTTCATATATATATATATATATATATCATGATCCAATGATCCATATAAATATGCAGTTAATCATGCATATTCAAACTCTTGGTAACTTTCAAGCTAATAAAAATCTCAATATGATTTCAACCACTTTAAAATCATATCAATATTGTTTCTTCGAGAAACTAACTTGTGATTTCTATATCACATTTTCATATTAAAAGTTTCAGACTTTTTATATCATGTATATAAATATCCACTGATATTTAACAAAAATCACCTCTTTAGGTGTTTGGACTTCAACTCCATATTTATCACATTTTACTTAGTGATATCAATTCTGCAGGAATTAAGAAACTGACTCGTGATTTATATATCACATTTTTATTTCCTTTCCATAAATACTCACTGACATTCAACAAGTATCATCTCTTTAGGTGTTTGGACTATAAGTCCCGATGCATCATATTTTACTAGTGAATCAATTCTGCAGGAATTTTTTCTTTCAAATTTGGCCAATATTTTACATCGTATTCTTCAACGATTCTTGATTCACTTTCATCATTACTTCTGGTAATGTCAATTGCCATTTCATATGGAAATACGTTGTCGACAACGATTTTATTTCTATCCATAATTTCTCTATTATTCATGAAATATAACGAGATCTCGTTATTTTCAGGTACCTGTCCCTCTTCAAGGAAAGACATTTTCATGAAAAATCTCTTCAGGAGACACTTTTTAAGAGTTTATATAGGAGAATTTTATACAGAGAATCTGGATGGACTTTATTGCTTGTTTTGTGGGTATGGCCTCTTCAGGAGCACCAAATTATTTGTGCCTTTCTCTTTTGAGATACTCTGTCTTTTGTATCGATAAGTCTCACATGCCTTTATACATGTTTTTAGATTGCTGAATTTCTTAATTGTCCTACAGGGACTTCAATCCTCGCTGGAATTTTAGCAGCTAGAATATGAGACATTTTTATCTTATTGTATCCAAAATTTAATTATCATCCAAACTTCTGGTTCACATATGATAATCAAGATAACGTCGAATAATTTCATCTTATTTGCTTCAAGCAAATTTTTCTTTCCACTTCTGGTGGTAAGACTTTATAGAAAAGAATCTTCTGGTTCTTTTATGGACGTCCATATGAAAATCATTCGACTTATCGTAATTGATTTTGGATGATCAAGATAACCATGAAAAGATACAAATATTTTGAATCATATCACCTTTTGATGCATCATAATATTTGATTCAATAATTGTATAATATCATCTCAAAGAGAAAGCTTACAGCTTTTCCAATACGAACTTCTAGTCCGAAAAGATATTCATTATCACGTCCAATCTCTTAGTTTCTTTGAATGAAACGCATTATTCTTTTTCACTTCAGGGAATAGAATTATATAAATTCATTACCATTCATTTCAGGGAATGATATAGATCTAGTAAGACGTGACTAATGATTCTTATCAAAAGCTCATTATTTTGCTCAGTCACTGAAAGACCTGATACAAATTTAGAATATATTGTGAACGTTTGCATTTCATATTGCTACTTTAGGAGCATACTCGATATTGCTACTTCAGGAGCACATTCGAGACGTTCATTCAAATATATATTTTTTCCACAATTTCAATTATGCAACTTCAGGTGCATAAATCATAATGAGCTTTTGTACAAGTATCACTCATATGAGATACTCAATAAAATTATTGATTTAGGGCGATCCTTCAGGGATGCTCCATTTCCATTATCAGATAAATCATATAATCAATAATTTATAACAAGTATAAAAGAATAAATAAAACTTTCATTACTACAAAACATTGCAGAATATAAAAATATTTTATAATAAGATAGAGGAAATACATTAATTAAAAAGGAACACTTCCATGATCAACTATACCACTAGAATCATCAAACAAATCTGAAACATCAAGGCTTGTAATATCTTCTCCATCTATAGAATCTAAAGCATATGATGGTTCAGCAAAATTTGTTTCAAATTTTTTTATTTTTTCTTTTATAGAAAATTGGTATAAGTCAATCAAGTGCTTATCTGTACGACAGACACGAGCCCAATGTCCAGTCATACCACATCTATGGCATCTATTTTCATATTTCTTTAAAAATTTGTTTTGAGAACCTTTGTCCTTCTCTGAGTTGAACCACTTATGGTGGTACGGTGTATATCTATTATTGTCCCTTTTAGTGTGGTCACTTCTAGGACCTCCACTTCTATAGTTTTTCCTATCACGTCCGCGCCCTCGTTTTCTTTGAAAAGATGCACCATTTGCTTCTGGGAATGATATAAATCTAGTACCATTCACTTCAGGGAATGATATAGAACCAGTAGGACGTGATTGGTGATTTCTTAACAGAACCTCATTATTTTGCTCAGCTAATAAAAGACAAGATATAAGTTCAGAATATTTTTTTTGAACTTTCGCTCTCGATACTGCTGCTGCAGGAGCACATTCGAGACATGAAAAGTAGTATATGTCTTCTCTAATAAGTCATCATTAGTGACTTTTTCACCACATAATTTCAATAGCGTGCTAATTTTAAAGAGTACAGAGTTATACTCACTAACACTCTTGAAATCTTGCAACGTCAGGTGCATCCAATTATGACGAGTTTTTGGAAGGATTACAGTTTTCTGGTGTTCATATCTCTCCCTTAAATCATTCCACAAAATAAGTGGATCATTCACCGTTAGATACTCAATTTTTAATTCTTCATGAAGATGGTGCCGAAAGAAAATCATTGCCTTAGCACAGTCTTGCAGTAACCCTTGATTTCCTTCTTTAATTGTATCTCAGGTTCATCGTATCAAGATAGATTTCAGCATCAAGGATCCAAGATAAATAATTTTTTCCAAAAATGTCAAGAGCAACGAATTTCAATTTTGTAAGATTTGACATTTTTTACATATATAAATCAGGAACATAAATATGTTTAACATTCACAAAATCAATAGAATAAGTATAGAGTTTTCATTAAGTAATGTAACATTTCATATTCATTTTGGAAACTACAAAAATATGTTGAAAAACTTACTTGAAGTAGAGGACTACTAGTTTCAAAATTGTCAGAACTTTCGTGTTTATAACGTGTTATGAAATCATTGAAAAGAGAGCCATAACGTGTTATAAAACTTTCAAAAGGAGAGAGAAAGAGATAGAGTTCAGAGAGGTTATGAAACTTATGAATTTCTTAAAGGATTCAACGATATATATAGGAGTACAAAGGGGACTATGCTTTTGACGACTAGCACTATGCATTTGACGGCTAGCTCACTATGCTAGTACTATGTACTATGCATTTGACGACTAGCACTATGTACTATGCACTATACATTTGACGACTAGTACTATGCACTATATATTTGACGACTAGCACTATGCATTTGATGGCTAGTTAAATGTGGTCATACAATTCAAGATATTTTATAACAGTAAATAATTTATTATTATTTCACTGTTATTCACTATTTCTTTATTACTAATTATAAATAATTCGAAATCACTTTAGCATCTAAAACTAACCTAAGATTATTGGAAATTGTTTACTATTTGCAACTCGGGCATAGATAACATCATTTGCATTACTTAGAGCATTCTTATTCTACTAGCTAAGTACAAAGTCAAATTTCGGCTAATTTCATACGTTTTAGAGTCTGCCTATTTTATTCAAATCTTATCCCTTACGTTGAATTATTCATCCACTATTTATATAATAATAAAATATTATTAATTTAATATTTTTATTATTAGTTTTTATTTAATTTATTTTTGTCATAATCTCTATTACCGTTACCTTCAGCCCAATCAATTGCACAAGACACTAAAGTTAATCAACACAAAGCTGGAGATACGAAACTTAACTACATAGAGACATTATTTCAAAGGCAAGTAGATACAAATGGATTTACAATATTTTTATATAGTTATAGATGTTTCCTTATATTGGCATACATCAGCACATTATTATTTTAGATACATTTGTAGATGAGGGTTTCGAACTCCAGACCTTCATTTTAGAAACTGGGTATAATGTCTATCAGGCCACATACTTTTGGCTACATCAGCACATTATAAACCAATAAGTTCACCACATAAACATAGAGAAAACCCGGTCCTTGCTTTATGTGTCAGACTTTCATTTCAAAATCCATTACAAACCACACAGAATTCATTAATAAAATTTATGAGAGTAATACTATATATCATACTTTCATCTCATTTTCATTTTACTATGTATGACATGTCATATTTATTCCCATTAAATGATAAAGAATCATCTAACAAAGGATAATCCAATGATGATAAATGTATTACATATTATATAGTGAGATAAAAATGGAATAATAATATAGTGTTTAGAATTTTCTAATCGATCAACATCCATTACAAAATCACTAGACCAACCAACAAGTCCATTACAATAGGTGCCTCATTACATTTGTAATTCCATTACCGAAGACCAGTCCACCACTAAACCAGCAAGTAAAAAAAGCAATCCCACCAACAACCAACAAGTACATTAAAATAGAGCAAGTTCACTGGCCAGCAAGTAAAAACAGAAGCCACTGGTAAAGAAAAAGAGTAATTATTCCATTGCAAAAGACCACGTCCACTAGCAAGTCAAAAGAATATGTCATGAATGGTTTATATGTCATAAAGAAACAAAAGCCCATCGAAGCAATCAACACGGCTGGGTTTTAATTGCTGCAGTTGCTTTGCATTTTTTAGAGAATAGGGTGGTAGAGTATGACAAAGAAGCATGTAATACTTATCAATTTTCTAGAGAATTTATAATTTACAATACTAATCAATTTGCCAAAACCTGTAAGCATAACATGATTGAAGGTAGGCCTGCAACCCGTGAAGCAAAAGTCGGTTCTGTGCATGGTCGGATCTGACCCGATTGCCCAAAGCGCACCAACCTGACCCGTCCGTACATGTCGGGTTGTACAAACGGATCGGTTTTTTTTTTCCTCTCTCTCTCTCTCTCTCTCTCTCTGGTTCTTTTGATGAAATTCTGCAATTCTGCACCCACTTTGGTTTCTTTTCCATACAAATCAATATCATTTCATTACTAAGGAGTGAGCAAAACACTAGTACAAAACTATCAAGAGAAAAACTGCAAAATAAACATTTTTTTCTATACAATTGCTGTTAAAACCATTAAAACATCTACCAAACTATTAAAACCAATTCCATAATTTGTTGAGAAGGCAACAACAAAATTTCCCTACATCACATATAATTCGAAACCTCCACTTATCGTTGGGTTTCCAAAGCTACTACCTACATTCCATTTTAATCCACCATTTTGCAAGTGAATCTACAAATCCAATATCAAAGGTTTAGAAACTAATATTAGGGAAAATCAAATCAGAATTTTTAATTCATGCAAATCATATAAAAATGAGTGAAAATGAAAATCATACCATTCATGCATACCATAAGCCTTGAGTTATTGCTCAATCTCATCATTATAAGCAAAGCTTGATTTTGGACCAAACTCTAAAAACACACATGATGATTATTAAAATGATATAAAAATAAACATTATGAAAAAGTTTAATAAATATGTAAATAAGAAATAAATTCATTACTCAATTCCGCCTCAAAGCTTTCAATATTATCCAAGGAGGCATGAAGATCAATGGCTATTGGATCCTTCAACCAATTTTGTGTACAAACAAGTGCCTCGACTGTTCTTGGAGATAGTGAACAACGAAATGGGTCAAGCACACGACTCCCTGCACTGAAGGCTGACTCAGAAGAAACTGTAGAAACCGGAATGGCCATTACATCCTGTGCAACTCTTGCCAAAATAGGATATTTTACTTCATTGATCTTCCACCAATCCAAAATATCAAAATTAGGAGCTCGTGCCTCACAACCATGTTCTAAGTACTGATCGATTTCTGATTTGTTCATCAAATTAGACTCAATAATTTCTTACTCATACTCAATCCAAAAACTTTGTTGAGAATCAGAATCAATCATAGTAGGATCAACTGAAGAATGAGGCTCAGAATAGGAAACTCCACTTGAACTCCCATACACAATACTATACTCCCAGTAAATGTCCATCATCAAGTGTTTCACTATTGCAATCATTTCTTCGACTAAATTACCACCATATATCTTTTTGAACAAAAAATACAAAAAACTAAATTTGTATCTTGGATCAAGAACAACAGCAATAAATATCATCAAGTTAGTCTTTTCAATTGATCCCCAATATTTGTCATACTTAATCTTCATATTTTCTGCCATACATTTCAACACTGCATCATTACTTCGACTCATTTTTGACAAATGTGATTGTATGCCACAAAACTCCTGGAAATATACATTAGATGTGACATACAAAGAGCCAGAAAGTCTCACAGTAGCATCATAAAAAATCTTCAAAAACTTTATCAATACTCTAACTCTCTCACAATAATTAGAGTTAGGGGGGCCCAAGTTCACACTACGACAATAACGAACAAAAAAATCATCATCCTTCTCCAATTGAAAAAAGGGTTTTTTATATGTTTATGCAACTTCTAGCATTAGATAAGTCGAATTCCATCTCGTGGAAACATCAAGGCATACCAATTTTGTACAATCAATTTTCTCCTTCTCTATACATTTTTTGAATTTCTCCATTCTTGCGGGAGATGATCTAACATACATAACTGCATTGCGCACCCTTGTGATTGAATCATCATAATCTTTTAACCCATCATTCACAATGAGGTTCATTATATGGGCACAATACTTGATATGAATATACTTCCCTTCAAACAAATGACCTACTACAAACTTTCTCAAATACTAAATAGCAACATCATTTGAGGAAGCATTGTCAACTGTAACAGTAAAGATTTTGTCAATGCCCCAATCTTGTAGACATGAATCTGCACACTTTTTAATAGTTTCTCCTTTGTGATTAGGGATCATACAAAAATTTAGAACTTTTGTGTAGTTTCCAGTCAGAGTCGATAAAGTGTGCAGTAAGACACATATAATTTAAGTTTTGAATCGACGTCCATGTGTCAGTGGTTAAACTAACCCGCCCAACCGTCTTAAATATTTTCCTTAACTTCTTCTTCTCGATTTTAAACAGTTTAATACAGTCTCTCGTTGCAGTGGTTCTAGATGGTACTTGGAACCTTGGTTCAAGTGATCTACATACCTTCTTAAATCCCTGGGCTTCTACTATCCAAAATGGAAGCTCATCACAAATGATCATTTTAGCAATTGCCATTTGTACATTTTCTAAATCAAACTTATGTGCATTTACCGAGTTACTAACATCACTATAGCTTCCACCCAAAGAAAAAGAGTAACTAAAAAATGGAGCTATATGGTTGTATAAACTAAAGTGATTAAACTTCTGGGCAAGCAACAAGCAACCGTTTAACTAAGGGACTTACTGGCTTGGACAGTGAAGACGAACGGCGAAGTCGAACGTTGAAGACGAACGGTGAAGTCGAACAGCGAAGTCGAACGGCGAAGACGAACAATGAAGTCAAACGATGGTGGCTAGGGTTTCTAAAACTCTGAGAGGAAGAGCTTGTGTACGCGAATCTATCGGTTTCGATCAATATTGATTCTCTCAACCTGTAGGTGACTTGGATCCGAAGAACCCGGCATTTTTCGGGTGGGTTCAATTCGGTTGCATTGGACAGACCGGCCCAAGGCTTTTTTTGCACACCCCTAATTGAAGGCATAACATTAAGGTTAGATTTGGATAATTAGTTGAGATGAGATCAGTTGAAATAAAAGTTGAATAAAATTTTATTAGAATATTAATTTTTTAATATTATATATTATTATTTTACAATTTGAAAAAATTGAATTGTTTATTATATTTTATATGAAAATTTATAAAAATTATAATAATAAAATGAAATAAATTGTGGAAAATGTTGTATCCCGATACCCTTAGATAAAAGCTACCATTTTTTCTTATTTTTTTTAATTTAACAATTAAGAAATTATTATTTAATAAATTAGTATTTTTTAAATATTAAAAATTACACCGGCTATGGCAGTCACCTATTATTATTTTATATCAATTATTGGGTTGGTAGACCTTGACCTAAACGTCGTGGGTCTTTCAGCTAATTCGTACAATGACAACATTTGCCCGTCGATTGGGGTAGTGACCTGGTAGAGTAATCTCATGAAAAACAAACAAATAAAAACAAAATGTCCAGACTACTGATTTCCATTGACCTGGTCAACTGGTGACCATTGACCAAAAGAGCCTCTTTGCTATGATTTTTTTTCGAAATTGCTACCAGTTTGTTCAATATTACATCTTAATATTTTATTTTAATAATTAATAAAATAATTATTAATAAAATTATATATATTTTAATAATTACTCAGATTTTTTATGGCAATTGCTTGTTGATTACTCTTCCCCTAGTCTGGGGAATTCAGATGTTGATATCTTGGCTGGCTCATTTAAAGGAAAATTCTTCTGTGATGTTTTAGGAATCGAGATAGACACATCGTAGGGCCCTAAGTCGGTGTAGGACTTTCAGGCAGCGTGGATCCTATGAATATTTTAATGTTACTGGGAGTTTGAGACATTAGAAACAGTGAAAATCCTCTGTTCACAGCAACGCACATCTCTCCCACTTCTCCTGATGGCCACGGTTCTTAGATCACTTTATTTTCTGATAATTGTCTCTGTTTCTATTTCTCCCTTGGCCTTTTCTCAAGATGAAAACCAATTCATCTACAATGGATTCATCAATCAAGCCAATCTGCATCTTGACGGAATAGCAGAAATTCACCCCAATGGTCTCTTGCAGCTAACCAACCTTTCAAACCAGATGGTTGGTCGTGCTTTCTACAAACTTCCCATAAAATTCAACCCAACTAGATCTCTATCATTTTCGACAAACTTTGTCTTTGCCATGGTTCCTCAAGCTCCAAATCTTGGTGGTCATGGATTGGCCTTCGCCATCAGTCCCTCTAGGGACTTCATCCATGCTATAGCAAGTCAGTATCTTGGACTCTTCAATGCGTCAAATAACGGACTTCCTGCAAACCATATTTTGGCCATTGAGTTTGATTCTCTTAAGAGTCCTGAATTTGAAGACATCGATAAGAATCATGTGGGAATTGATGTGAATGGCCTGAAATCAGTTGAATCAGCTCCTGCAATGTATTTTTCCAATAAAGAAGGGAGGAATATAAGCTTGGAGCTCATAAGTGGGAATCCAATGCAACTTTGGATAGAGTATGATGAAGTAGAAGAGTTGCTGAATGTAACACTAGCCCCTACCAGAATCCCAAAACCAAACAGTCCACTCTTGTCAAAATCCATCAACCTGTCTCAAATTCTCTTGGAATCTATGTATGTTGGTTTCTCTGCTACCACAGGTGTACTTGCAAGCGATTGCTACATTCTTGGATGGAGCTTTAATAAAAGTGGACAAGCACATAGCCTCGATGTTTCAAGCCTCCCTCCACTTCCCCCGCAGAGGAAAAGAAAAGATAAACCAGGACTAACGATCATGACTTTTCCTGTCGCAGTAGCGGTTGTGCTGATAACAATCCTTGGAGTTGTTTGCTTTTTAAGGAGGAAGAAATATGAAGAAGTGCGTGAAGATTGGGAGATGGAGTATGGTCCACAGAGGTTCAGCTATAAGAGTCTCCATAAAGCAACCAAAGGTTTTAAAGACGAAAAGCTTCTTGGAGCAGGAGGTTTTGGAAAGGTTTATAGAGGAACACTTCCTTCTAATGTTCAAATTGCTGTCAAGAGAGTTGCTCATGATTCCAAACAAGGGATGAAGGAATTTGTGGCAGAGATTAGTAGCATGGGAAGACTGAGGCACAGGAACTTGGTGCAGCTCCTCGGCTATTGCCGGCGAAGGGGAGAACTCCTCTTGGTCTATGATTATATGCCCAATGGAAGTCTAGACAAGTTATTATATAGCAATGAAAGAACAAGCCTTAACTGGTTTCAACGATTTCAAATCCTCAGAGGAGTAGCATCTGGCCTTCTTTACCTCCATGAAGAGTGGGAACAGGTTGTTCTACACAGAGATATAAAAGCAAGCAATGTTCTCTTAGATGCTGAATTAAATGGAAGGCTAGGAGATTTTGGCCTTGCCAGATTATATGACCATGGTACCAATCCCCAAACCACCCATGTGGTTGGGACTGTAGGATATTTAGCTCCAGAGCTTACTAGAACAGGAAGGGCAACCACCTGCACTGATGTGTTTGCTTTCGGGGCTTTCATGCTCGAGGTGGCCTGTGGAAGGAGGCCTATAGAGCAACAAGCGCTGACTGAGGAAGTAGTTTTGGTTGATTGTGTCTTTGAATGTGGGAGAAAAGGAGCTATCCTTGATGCCAGTGATCCTAGATTGGAAGGTAACTATGTGTTGGAGGAAATGGTGTTGGTTTTGAAACTAGGGCTGCTCTGCTCACATGCAATTCCAACAGCCAGGCCTAGCATGAGGCAAGTGATGCAGTTCCTGGATGGCAATGCTGATCTGCCGGATGTACCATATGACAGTGCTTCTTTCGGTGCATTTACAAGTAATGAAGAATCCAATTTCTTTTTGTCACTTAAATCATCATCTGGCCAGGGTTCTACTCATTCCATGTCTACCACGAATTCGATCCTTATAAATGGTCGTTGAATTAGCTGTGTCTCATGAATCATCATAAGTAAAACCAGATCATGGATCAACGGCCCTTGGCACACAAAAAGCATACAGATTACTTCAGGGTGGAGAGAAGAGGAAGAACAAACTTGTGATGATTATGATGTAAACAGTAGATACACTAGTTGTTGTAAACCCGTGTGATGCATGAGGAAAATTAAAATTATTTAATAAAATATAATATATATATATATATAGTTGTTTAAAATGTCAGATAACTTTTTATGATTTTCCACAAGTATCATATATACGTGTTTCAAATCCTCGTTTAGTTATACAATTCAGATAGGATGAGATAAGATGTTTTATTGAAAGTCAAATAAAATATTATTATAATATAATTTTTTAATATTAGTTTTGTTTTGGACTTTAAAAATGTTAAATTGTTTATTATATTTTGTGTAGAAATTTGAGAAAATTATAATAATTATATGAGATGAGATAAGATAGTTTGGTTTTGTATGCTTTTTGAGAGATCAAGATTGAAGTGGTAATAATTGAATTTAAGCCTTTAAACTCAAAGAATTTATGGGTTGGAAAAAGATAACGAGACTTCACAAAAATAAAAAATTCATGTTTTTCAAAATTACATATTGTGATAGATTATTTATCTGGTACTTGATCAAACTATATTGAGTGGCCCAACAATTCTCGTTATTCAGTAGAAGATTTTTTTTTTTTTCCATAGAAAAAAAAAAAAAAAACTACTGCATAGGAACCCAATCTCTCTATGTTTGCTTATCTTGACTCCCTCCTTCTCGCCCTCCCACATGCGTGCGTTAAGCTGATATATTTATCAGGAATGAGGGAATTTATAGCTACAAAACATTGATTTCTCCCCCTAATACAATAAATTGTTAAATAATCGATTGTTACAAAAGTTTAAGTTGATGGAAAGATACGAGTTTAATCATTTCATTTATATTCTATATCCAATATTGTCTCTCATGAGTGGATCATGGCCCTCCTTAGTTAGTGAGCTCAACACAGAATATTTAATGAAATGGGATGCAGTGTGTGAAGTCGTTTAACAAAAGAGAAGTGCAACAGTCACAAAGAAATTTCATAAAAATAGACTCACAAACTATTTAGTTTTATGTGGTGCATTAGATCTACTTTACAAGAAAAGTAACTTTATAATTAGACTTAATATATTAAACCACGTCAATTTACTTTTGTAAAATTCATTTTTGGCTAGTGTATTTCTCTTCGACATAGCATCATCATAGTAGAAGTCTTAAGTTCAATCTCTACTTCAAACTTCACCTACATTTCATTAAATATTCCATATGTCGAGCTCCTATAAAAAAGAGCTCAACCATGCCTGAGCTGGAGTGTTAAAATATGAACTAACAATTAAATTCACTTCTCTCTCTATTAGTTTAAGCTATTGAGACAAACAGTAATATAACAGAAATCAGGGGCGCTGACAATATTGCCAAAGAAAATAATTTCTGTCTCACATCCGAAAATGTGAACTTGTATGCCTTTTGGCAATCAAGTGCAGGATTTAATCTCTGTTCACTCTACTAAAATTCTAATCGAGTCTAGGTTGCAGCAATCACCATAAAGAAAAGGGAGATGTCCAAGTTTCAATGCAATCAGTAAGAACTAGCAAAAGCCGAAACGATTAGTGCCAGTAGTTGGAACCATGAATTACTAATAATATGCTCTAAATCTTTACATAACCCATCCTGATTGGGTGCCTGAGTGATTATAAAAAAATACCATCAGCTAATTAGTACATTAGCAGAAGAGCCATTACTTGATGTACAATATAGTAAGGTTGCTTTTATGAAATGGAAAGACAGGCGGCTCAAGGAAGCTTCAAACAGGTGACCTTGAAGTATAAAGATAGTATACAAGTTCACAGAGAAAATAAAAAATAAAAAGAAACAAGTTCAAAGACTAACCAAAACGACTTGGGTGTATTGGAAGCTCGACTGGTACATTTTTTCAATTTGCGTTTTCACTTCAAAATCTTGGACTCAATCTCTTCCAAGCTCAGCCCTTTGGTCTCCGGGACAACGAGCAGTACGAACAGAAGTGACAACAAAGCAATAGCCCCGAAAAGAAGGAAGATATTTTCCGCTCCTAAAAAATCCTGCAATATAAGCAAATCACTCCACATTCAAAATCACCGGGAGTGAGAGCAGTAAACAATGAGATAACCAGCTTTGAAAGGAATGGATGGATTCATAAAAGTAGATCAATACCTTCAATGGGGCGAATGCAAAGGTTACAGTGGCATTTGAGCCAAAGTTAGTAAGAACTGCAAGACTTATCCCTCGCCGTCTTGTCCGAAGTGGGAATATCTCTGACACCATAAGCCAACTGATCGGGCCAAATGAAATCTGAAATTTCGTTCAAAGAACAGAAATCTGTTAATGAATCAACATTCACATTAACCTTGTAATGAAGAAAAAACTGACATTACTCGTTACATATAACTGCTTTCCTTTTATTTTTTATTTCTTCAGAAAGTTCTAAACAAGGTAGCTTTCTGAGGTAGACTTTTAAGTGGACATTACAAGTTTGAATTCAGCCACTTTTGCAACACTCTAGTATTTCTCCTCAGAGTTATATTTGATTCTCTGAAAAAAATAGTGCAGAGAATTTCAATCCTTAAAAGACAGTTTTACCTGGTAGCAACCGACATAGAGAAGTAGACTGGCTACAGCAACAATAGGGAACCCTCCGAGAAATTTATAACAAGCAGAAAGCAGAAATAAAGGAGCCTGTAGTAATTTGAAAAAAAGCAGATTTAACCTTTCATCATAATTTTTATCAGTGAAAATCCAATGATTAAAATCATTTAATACATAGATGGTCATAAGTGATATACAAGGATTACAAGCCCGCTGACTCCTCCGATTAGCAGGGGTCTTCTCCCAAGATCATCTACTTTTAGGATAGCTATCGATGTCATCAGAAACTGAAGGAGGAAACATCACAAATTTAAATTTAACGTCTTTCTCTTTATATTCTTTTATAATTTTTAAGTCATGAGATTTAAATAATATATTTTTTTAATATTAATAATTATTTTACATTTAAATTATTCTCTAACTTAAATTATTTTATTGTTAGGCTTCAATTATTTTATTTTATTAATATTGAATTATAGTGTTTTTATTTGATTTTTATTTATTTTATTATGCTCTTTATTTTAAATTAGTCTATTGTTGAATTTTATTTTACTAAGTCGCTGTGTTTAAATTATTTTATTTAACTCGCCGTTTTAAAATTTATTTTCTTTAGATAAGTTTTGAGACACGAGGTTGAAAAGGTTGGATCTCATTTCTTTCGCTTCATTTTTCTTTTTCCTCTTTTTCTTTTTCCCTTTCGCTCTTTTTCTTCTTCTTTCTTTTTACTTCCTTTTTCCTCCGCTACCTCCCAGCCTTTGTGTGATCTCCGTCTCTTCCCTCCCGTGTGTCTCTCTCTCATTATCATCGGCACCACCGTGCGCCACCACTCGGTGTCACTGCCTAGCCCACGACCTTCCCCACCCTTTGGCGAGCTCAACCAACCCGGCCACCACCCCTACACCCCACCCTTCTCTCTCCTAGCCGTGTAGAGCCCGAATGGGCTATAAATTCACTGTGCCGTAGTGCACCACCCAACGGCGCCACCACACCACCACCACCACAACATCCCCTTCCGCCGGCCAATATCCTCCACCAATCTTAGCCCCTAACTCGCCGGCGTTTGCTCCCACGAAGCCCACCAAGCCGTACGGTTCTTGAGCTCGTGTGCCGCCGTCGCGCCGCTGTTGACCACCACCTCTTCACCACCGGCCTCCCAGCTACCTAACCCACCCTTGCTCAACCTCGATCTGTCACCCTTGAAGCCCATTGAGCTACATTTCTGATTTATGCTTTTTGGCCTCCAACCGCCACCCACGCTGTCACCCACGGCCAACTACCACCACCATTAGTACCAATACTCTTAAGCCTTTCATTAGTTATCCCAAGTCTTCGTTTGTTCCTATTCAAAAGTTGGGTTTTTGAGACCCACTGTCATTGCTTGGAAAACTCAAATCCACCACTGCATCGCCATTTTTAGCATGACCTTTGATCTTCCAGAGTGCTTTTCATCATTGTAAGTATTTTCCGAATAACCTTTGAAATTTAAATATATTTTGCATTAACAAATATTTTGTGAATTGGTTGGTTGTGCTGAATTGAGTTCGAAGAGTCGGGGGTCAGTTAGATTGGAGAACATAGTTTTTTTTGTGATTGGTTGAGGTTGGGATTTATTGGTTGTTGAATATTTGTGTCTTGTCATACATGGCATAAGTGCACACATATTCATGTTTGTAAAGGAAAATTGAGTTTTCGCATAATTGCATGCATGTTCATATGTCGGAAATGAAAACTTGGTTTTCATGTATAAATGAATTTTTGAGTACGTGTGTATCACGACCCCAAGCCGAGATGAGGTATTATCTCGGTGGAGCTCATTTGGTCAATCGGGAGTTGAATATATTGAGCAACGCCTCCTGAGTTGTCACTGGGCGACAATAGGCTCGGTTAATACAGTAACGCTGTCGTGCCGACTTCGTGGTTCCTCTGTTGTCGGGGGCTAGAGGATGCCTGGTCATGGTACGCGTTAGGCGCAGAGCTGGGTATCGCTTGTCATGAAGTCACATGCGTGGTCGTTACCTGCGGTATGGCGATGAGAATCAAAGTGTGCAGATGATCTCTAGTGGAGATCATGGTGCATACGGTAAAATTGGATATTTGGGCCATTTTCTCAGAAAATAGTGGGTTTTGATAAATTGAATTTTTGTGAACCATTTTATGAAAAAATGGTAGATTTTCTAGAAAAATTGTGAGATTTGGTTAAAGGATATGAGGACTATTTTCTGAAAAAAAAAAATAGTGGAATTTATGTTTGGCCATTTTCTTGGAAAATGACAAATGTTTTAATAGAAATATTTTGGGCTAAAATGAGATTTTGGCGTGCGTGAAAAAATATTCATTTCAAGAAAAAATGATTTTTGGGCCTCGTGCGTTTGTCATTATGTGCATGATATTGTTGTTGCATGAATGTATTTTTATCTTACAGGCTGTTTGGATTATTATTTACCTGCGGTACCTTAGATTTTAATGTAGATGTCGAGGAAACTGAGCCTGAGGAGGTGGCTCCGCCGTATGAATGATTTGGTGCCACTTGCTTTTATATCGAAATTTATTCCCTGCTTTTGGATCTTGTATTGTGGGTTTATTTTGTTTTTACTGGAAAACTGTAATATTTTAGAAACGCTTGTATTTAAACGAATTTATATTTAACAATTCTAGTACTTAGTTGATTGACTTTAACCTATCCACTGCGTTTTTTGTCTTACACGTGTTGCATGTGCACACACTTTGCACTTGTCTTTAGGGTGTGTGACCCATGTTATCATCATCCCGACGCCTCGATTTCCACTTGTCCGTATGTTGGAGTTAGGGACATCACAGTTTGTAAGGTATGTTGTATCAAATGTTACAATATCTTCAAAATACTCATACACTACTCTATTACGTGCATCAACCCAAAAGACATTTTGTAATCATCCATAATCATCCAAATCCATCAATGAGTAAAACCCATCATTTTTTATTTTGCATTTTCTCAAAATAACCACGAAATATATCAACACCACCTTTTCCAAGTCTAAGGTTTAGAGCCTTGTTAATATAATTCCGTGCATCTTTCTCAATAAATTGAAATTTCTCAAATTGACCAACCTCGATAGCTAATGCGTTAAAACTTTTACATATTCCAAATCCTGTCTATTTCTCATATTGCTTATACTAGTCAATGAGTTCTTGCTCAGTTTTAAAAAACATCCCTGACATCGGCTCTAAAACCCCATCATCATCATTTATCAGCGTTGGCTTTAAAACCCCATGATCCTCATTCCCAAGTATTGGCTCTACATTGGCATCATCATCGTCATTCCACAACGTTGACTCTAAAATCCCATGATTCTCATTCCCAAGCATTGGCTCTATAACCCCATCATCATCGTCGTTCTATGGTGTTGGCTCTAAAATCCTATGATCATCAATTACTTCCTCATCATCTCTCACATTTGGGGTACTCATATAAGTACTGCTTTCAGAAAAGAACAACAATCGCCTAATAGACATGATTTCTTCCCCTTTCTCCATCAAGAACAATCTTGAAATATTAAAGCACAGCATGAAATTAAAAAAATTAAATAAGTATAAAAGTTTGGTACAATAAAGACAATATTTTTTCCAAACAAAACACCACACTTGCTTATTCTAACATCACAAAGCACAGGAGAATTGACGCTAAAAGTATATTTTTAGTGTATAAAATTGACACTACAAGCTGTTTTTTAGGGTAGAAAATTGGATTTGGATTTGCATTTTTATTTCTTTTTCTGAAAGGTTTAACTCATTTAAAATTTTGGGACCAACTCACTCTCTTTTCTCCAATTTTTTTCCTCAACAAAAGGTATCATGCAAATAACAAATCATATGACAGTAGAAATTTATTTGCCTAAAGTTCTATGTTCATAAAAACAGATTCCACATAGTGGTTGTAATTTTCTGATAGAAAAGGGCAGCTGTTTGCTTTTTGGTTGTTTGTTTCGCATCAAAACACAAAAAAAAAAAAAAAAATAAGAATTTTTTCTGTTTGTTTGTTTATGCATCTATTGCTTGGTTGTATGGCCCATAACTGTTCATGAATGTGTTTCTTGGTTTTGTGAGGATTGTGAATCAAAGTCAAATGAATGCACCCAGAATGATTAAAAAAATACTTTTTGGTTGTTTGTTTCGCATAAAAACATGAAAAAATAGAATTTTTCTTGTGAATCAAATTCAAATGCATGCACCCAGAATGATTAAAAAAGGAAATTTGCTTTTTGGTTGTTTGTTTCACATAAAAACACAAAAAAAAAAAAAAAATAGAATTTTTTTTGTTTGTTTGTTTATGCAGCTATTGCTTGGATGTATGGCTTGTAACTGTTGATGAACATGTTCCTTGGTTTTGTGAGGATTGTGAATCGAAGTCAAATGCACGCACTCAGAACAACTTCGTAATACAAGCACCAAGAACAACCAATGGACCAGAACCACATTGCGAAGGAGAAGAATCTGGTGGAGGAGGAGGCTGGCGATGGGCAGTGGAGGAGGAGATCGCCAATTATTGGGCTGAGAGCTTCAGAGAGGGAAAAACCAAGAATCATAAAGTGTCATGTTCTTTTTCTATTCAGAAAAAATAAAAATAAAAATAAAAAACCATAAAATTTTTATAGAAATCGTATTTTGCCATGATGGATCAGCCTCGATTTTTTGGATTGAGAGGGACTTTCAATTTATTTCATTTTAATATTATAATTTTTATAAATTTTCACATAAAATATAATAAATAATTCAACTTTTTTAAATTTTAAAATAATAATATATAATATTAAAAAAATAATATTATAATAATATTTCATTCAACTTTCATCTCAACCGATCTCATCTCAACTAATTATCCAAACCTAATCTCAATGTTATGCCTTCAAATTATAAATTCTCTAGAAAATTGATAAGTATTACATGCTTCTTGGTTATACTCTATCACCCTATTATCTGAAAAATGCAAAGCAACTGCAGGAATTAAAACCCAGCCGTGTTGATTGCTTCGATGGGCTTTTGTTTCTTTATGACATATAAACCATTCATGACATATTCTTTTGACTTGCTAGTGGACGTGGTCTTTTGCAATGGAATAATTACTCTTTTTCTTTATTAGTGGCTTCTGTTTTTACTTGCTGGCCAGTGAACTTGCTCTATTTTAATGTAGTTGTTGGTTGTTGGTGGGATTGCTTTTTTGACTTGCTCGATTAGTGGTGGACTTGGTCTTTGGTAATGGAATTACAAATGTAATGAGGTACATCAATTGTAATGGACTTGTTGGTTGGTCTAGTGATTTTGTAATGGATGTTGATCAATTGGAAAATTCTAAACACTATATTATTATCTCATTTTTATCTCACTATGTAATTTGTAGTATATTTATCATCATTAGATTATCAATTATTAGATGATTTTTTATCATCTGATAAGAATAAATATGCCATGTCATATATAGTAGAATGAAAATGAGATAAAATTATGATGTATAACATTATTCTGATAAATTTTATTAATGAATTTTGTGTGGTTTGTAATGGATTTTGAAATGAAAGTCTAACACATAATGCAAGGACTAAGTTTTCTCTTTGTTTATGTGGTGAACTTATTGGTTTATAGTGTGCTGATGTAGTCAAAGGCATGTGGCCTGAGAGACATTATACCCAGCCTCTAAAATGAAGGTCTCGAGTTCGAAACCCTCATCTACAAATGTATCTAAAAATAATAATGTACTGATGTATGCCTATATAACTATATAAGGAAACATCTATAACTATATAAAAATATTGTAAATCCATTTGTATCTACTTGCCTTTGAAATAATGTCTCTATGTAGTTAAGTTTCGTATCTCCAGCTTTGTGTTGATTAACTCTAGTGTCTCATGCAATTGATTTTTCTGAAGGTAACGGTAATAGAGATTATGACAAAAATAAATTAAATAAAAACTAATAATAAAAACATAAAATTAATAATATTTTATTATTATATAAATAGTGAATTGATAATCCAATATAAGAGCATTCGCACTGGAATATCCAAATACCAAAAAAATAGATAATTTAGTTAATAAAAGATGAAAATCATTGCAATAGATTATCTAAATGTAAACCAATATGACTTTCACCTACAGTAAATTAACTATTGCGGTCATATTTGATATTCATTGTAGGGGCACCAAAATCATTAAGAAATTATTTCTTTTCTCTATAAACACTCTCTCTCTTCCCTCCATTTTTCCTCTCTATTCTACCAACTCTTTTTCTTCCCTTGGTTTCTTCCTCCTGCCAGCAAATTCTGAAAATAAAGCTATATGGGAGTATGTATAGCTGTTGGGTAGAATAAAATCTGGAAATAAAAAATATAGTCAGATGGAAAATATAGAAATTTGATTTGTAATTAAAATATTTATATAGAATTTTAGATGGCTTTAATTAGACATTAGTGTTTAAATGACAATTGAAAAAATATAATTTTTTAACCCATAATTTAACTAGAAAATGATTACTAATTAATAGATAATAGGTAGAATAATAAAATATGATAAAATAAAATAAATTAATAATTAAAAAGTAAATATTTTTTAAATTATTAATTAGTCATTATTATATAATAAATAAATAGATAATTCAATGCAGAGATTTAATGTGAATAGATAAAGTTAAATTCATCTTATATTATTTTATAGTTATATAGTAAAAAAATAGATATTCTAATGTGGAGACTTATGTAAATGGAATAGTCAAAATTTAAATTCATCTTACATTCATCAAAAATGTCATTTACATATGCATAATTTATTAACAATGCTCTAAATGGATAAGATTTGAATGAAATAGACAAAAAACAAAACAAATGAAATTAACTAGAATTTGACTTTGCATTTACCTAATCTAATGAGAATGCTTTAAGTAATGCAAATGATGTTATCTACGCCTTAGTTGTAAATAGAAAACCATTTCCAATAATCTTAAGTTACTTTCCGATGTTGAAATGATCTCAAATGATTTGCGATTAGTAATAAAATAAATAAATAATAGTAAAAAAATAATACACTATTTACAAATAATAATTAATAATAATGATGTAATATGAGATCATTACACTTTATCAAACCTAGCTTTATTATTATGGAAAATGTTGTATCCACCGGGAATACCAATAGATAAAAGCTACCATTTTTTTTTTAATTTAATAATTAAGAAAGTATTATTTAAAAATTAAAAATTACACCGGCTATAGCAGTCACCTATTATTATTTTATATCAATTATTGGGTTGGTAGACCTTGACATAAACGTCGTGGGTCTTCCTGCTCATACGTAGAATGACAACTTTTCCCGTCAATGGGGGTAGTGACCTGGTAGAGTAATCTAATGAAAAACAAACAAATAAAAACTAAATGTCCAGACCACTGATTTCCATTGACCTTTCCATTGACCTGGTCAACTAAAGAGCATTGACCAAAAGAGCCTCTTTGCTATGATTTTTTTTCGAAATTGCTACCAAATTTGCTCAATATTACAGCTTAATATTTTATTTTATTTATTTTTTTAATAATTTATAAAGTAATTATTAATATAATTACATATTATAATTATTTTAATAATTAAGGATATCAAAATAATACTAAAAAAACAAAAAATAAAAATAATAATTTAAAATACAAGGCACGACCAGCATGGTAAGTGGAGGAGATGATCCTATGCACAAGCAACATCAATAGATTTTTCGTGAATAAGAATTGAAGGGTTAAAACTAGTTGAACTCTCTGCCTTACATCATGCTTTATTTTACCCTTTTTTTTTATCTCATCTTTGATATTAATTCAGTAGTCATTAGCCAAAATGTATCACTTTTTGTTCACTGGCTTGTTTAACTTCTCTTCCTAATGCACCTCCAATTAGTCCGATGTTGTTCTCAAATACTTGCTACTAATAAAAAATAAAAATAAAAATCCTCTCCTATCCCTCTATGGAAATTTATATATGGACCTTTGGCATGATCATATATTGGCGTTGAGCAGTAATTTAGACATTCTCTTCAACATGCATGTCAGGAATTAAGCAAAGCAAAGATCGTCAAGTATTTCCAAAATTTTTCTTTGAGTTTATCTTCCAGCCGGTCCATCCAACGTTCCTCAAATAACAGCCCTCAAATAGTTGAGGGCCGCTTGACAACTTAATATCCACGTGACCGCACATAAGCCCATTCAAAATTCATCCCCCCCCCCCCCCCGGGTTCCTCAAATAACAGCCCTCAAATAGTTGAGGGCCACGTAGGCTTGACAACTTAATTTCTATGTGACTGTACATAAGCCGATTCAAAATTCATCTCCCCCCCCCTCCCCCCGCGGGCAGAAAAACAAGAAACCTCATCCTCTCGCATTTTCCATCTATTTGATTCTTGAGAAAACTGTTGGTTAATCACTTAAGGAGGATTTTCACACTTTGAGACTATTGTGTGATTTCTAATGTGGCAACAGATGAAAGGATTGCTATACTTCAAATAATTGCCCAATCGCTTAGAACCGTTTTCCTCTTTTTTCTTTCCTTTTTTATTCTTTTCATCTCCCTTTGCTGACTCGAGGTGCATATAATATACATCCTTTTAGATCTCCATGTTTTTCTATGTCCCTTGTATAGAGCTTTCGTAATACTTCGTTTAGTCGTGTATTTTTGCGTTCTATATTACTTAAAGACTTGGTTTTGATATATTTTTTTTCCTCTTTGCAATCTCCAATTTTTTTTTTTTTATTATATAATATGGTATTCTTCGACTATAAGTGATTATAACTTGGAAAATTGATAGTTCCATTCCTCTTTCTTAAAAAATAAAATAAAATAAAATAAAAAATCTGACAACCAAACTTGCCTGAGGCGTTGTTTATATTCAAAACTCAATTCATTTTATCTCATTTAATTATTACAATTTTTTCAAATTTCTAAATAAAATATAATAAATAATTCTATTTTTTAAATTTTAAAATAAAAATAATATTTTAACAATATATTATTTTATTTAACTTTCATCTAAATTCATCTTATCTCAATTCTATATCCAAACCTTCCCCAAATTAAGTGAAAATTAATATTTTGCCTCATTTTTTTTTTAAATATTGCTACTTTTTAAATGCAAAATGACTTTTCAACTACCTTTCCAAAAAAAATATATAGAGATTTGAAAAACTATATAAATAAAAGAAAATTCTATACGCTACATTATTAATTTATTTTCATTCTATTACGTAAGATATAGAACATTATTATTAAATAATAATTGATAATAATATATCATATCTTACCTAATAAAATAAAAATAAGAAGAAATTATAGTATATAACATTTTTCGTAAATAAAAGAGCTTTGCTATTCAGAAATTTCATATACCATACACTTCATATTTTTTTATTTTTTTAAATTTTTTTAAATTTATTCTTTTTAAACTAATTTAATTTTTCTATTCATTATTTATATATAAAATATTTGTTTAAAGAAAAAAATAAAAAAAAATAAATAATATGTGATATATGAGACTTATGTCTAAAATTTTTCTAAATAAAATATAACTTTTACTGGTTGAGTGTTTTTCGTTTTTTTTTTTTTTGGTTAAACAGGTTGAGTCAAACTTAATCATTAAATGGTATGCTATCAAGAAATATGTTTCTAGCTAGGCTTACGTGTATTTTTCCCGGAACCGACGGCAAAGGATGACTTTGATCTTCATTTATTTTTTCATTTTTTTCTTTCAATGCCAGTCCTTTTCATCGTTTCTCACACGCAAGGGACTTTTTTATTTATGGGCTTTGCTACACGCAGTCGGGAAATGCAGTTGGCGTGCAGTCGATTGTATGGAATGAATAAAAAAAAATTATAAAAAAATTATTTTATATTCAGGAGGACCTACATGAATTATAAAAAGTTATAAAAATAATTTTTTTTTTTCATATAGGTCTCGTATTAATTTTTTTTTACAGCCGATTGCACGCCGACTGCATTTCCCGACTGCACAAATCATTTCTGTTTATTTAATGGCCTTTAGAGTGTGTTAATTTATAAATTTATTTTATATAATTTTTTTATAATCAAATCATTTTAAAAAAACAACACTTGTTTTTAAGAACATCTCAGTGGTTAAGGGTATATACATATACATACATACATACATATATATATATATATATATATATATATATATGTTTTGGAGAACCTTTGTGGCCACTACCCATTGTCCTGTCTTTATTTAGTTTAAATTGTCTAGACAAGTAATTTCCATAGTTTTTGTATTTGCATTTTGAATTTTATAAGATTCTTGATCGAATTTTAATATTTGAAATTTGAGAAACTTATACATAAAATGAGTTTACAATATTTATTGCATTAAACTCTTACATCGCGCACTTATTTTTTTGATACAATCGGGAGGAAAGTTCGAATCCATGATCTTTATTTTAAAGATGTGGGTCTTGCACCATAAAGCCAAGTCGTTGGTACTCGACCATTTTAATGGTCAAGATTTATCATTTATAGAAGAAAGATTCTACAAATCTTATTCTCCTATTACCATGATAAGGTGGTCCATTCAACTTTAATTTTTTTTTAAAGAATAATAAATAATTCAAGAGTGATAAAAGTCGTTAAAATATTTAGATAAAAATATAATATAAATTTTACAAAGTTGAGAGGATAGGATAGACAATTTGTCATGATTGAAAAGTTATTAATCTAAAAATAAATAAATTAATTTTTTTATTTTTTGTCCATTTTAGTAAGTGCCATTCTTAGTGCAAGTTGGTATTGAACAACGCATAAAAACAAATGGACTAAGATTGATAATGTTGTTTTTGTGGTGTCACCTAAATGCTAAGTTGGCACTCAAACCACCTCATCATGATAAACATGGGCTAACATTTTCTTATGATTACTTTTTCTTAACTGAGAGATAAATAAGATGATATATTTTATTAAAAGTTGAATAAAATATTATTATAATATAATTTTTTAATATTAATTTTATTTTAAAATTTAAAAAATTTAAATTATTTATTATCTTTTATATATAAATTTAAAAAAATTATAATGATTATATTAGACAAGATAGTTTAGTTTTTTGTTAAACAAATCAGCCTACTTAGGTTAGAATACTCTGTTAAGAATATATATTATATACATAGGCTGCTATTAGGATCATGTCGGTAGAGAAATCACTTTATATATATACATACAAAAAGGGGATGGAGATTTCGAAACAAGATTTTTTATTTAGAGAATCGAGTCATATGCCATCAGGTCATTAAACTCTTGACACTTTTAATTATTTCTTCATTTTTTTTTATTTAACAATATATATATACACATCAAGAAAAAAAAATCTTCTCAAATTTAGGTTCAACATGAGATAATCACGGTAGACTAAAACTTGAAGAACCTTAGGTACATGGATAATAAAATGCTTACAACCTCCCACTACTCATTTATTAATCATTTTATTTGTTTTAATATATTTTTACTTAATAATTTAGGAAGTAACTGTTAGTGAAATTATATATATTTTTTTAATTTTTTCTTAATAATTAAGAATATTAAAAAAATATTTAAACAAATAATAAAAGAATAAAAATTTTAAATACACTAAAAAAATAATAAAACTATTAAAAAATTATAAGACTATCATTATCATACCCATGTGTATTCCTATCTTCTTTTAGCACCAAATGTTTGAAAAGGTTAAAAGCTACACTGACAAGGCTCTGTTGCTGCTTTCTCAGAGCATCCCCATTCGGTTCCCTATATCATCCCCATCCCTAAATTTTGGGAAAAATTTTAGGGATTTGCTCATTTTGTGTCTCCATCCGGTTCTCCATTTTGGGGTTTCGGTTTAGGGTCTCTACAGAAGTTCCCCATAGATGGAGAACAACTGTACATCCCCATCGCATCGGTGAGCCAACGATTTTCTTTTCCCCCCCGCGTCTTCCTTCTCTCTTGCTAGGGTAAACCGTTGGCCCCTCCCTCGCAACGCTCCACCATTGATTGCAGGTCTCCATCGGCACGCACGGTAAGATCTCCACAACCCTCTCTCTTCACCTTGAGGTCTTCTTTTCCCCTTTCGCTCGGCTGTGATATTTGGAAAATGCCCTCAACTCTGTGATTCATCTTGATAAATGCATTCGGCTCTCTCTTTGGATACGAATTTCTTTGGGGATTGCATCATGGCCAGACCGTTTGGCTGTTGAGAAAGTGGTGTTGATTTCTCACGGATTTTTTTCCGTGCAAAATGACGAAACTCATGTTTGAAAATTTCTTATTATTCTGATCCATTGATTGAGTTGATGTTGAGAAAATACAACACGCGATTGTGGGTTTAAGTACTTCCTGCTGTGTTGAGTTTTTGGTTTTGAGGAGAATTTATTTGAGTATTGCATATTCATTTATTTGGTGTTTGGCTGTCGAGAAAATTTTGCTTTGGTTTCTCACGGATTTTTTTTTTTTTTTGGATTTTTGTCTCATCTTTTACCATTTATAATTTATTGATGCTGGTAGTTGACAAGCCGAGATGCTCTGGTTGCAATTGTGGCTTTGGTGACTTCTTGGTGTGTTGGGTTTTTGGTTTTGAGGAGAATTTGGTGGAGTTTGTTGGTATGGAATGGATTTTGAGGCTTGAGAAATCTGTTGCCCTTATTTATGTTGCCATTTTGTGATAGAATATTAGTTGTGATATTCTTTGGTTAAGCTGTGATTTATATTGGTTTGTCATCTTCAATATTTTGCATTTCCTTGGTTTGTACCAAACAAGCATGTATATTCTTGGTTATTTGGCCAATTACGTGACTGCATCAATCTTCCCCTCTTCCCTGTATTCAGCCCCTATAATTATTTGTCGATTATTTGTGTTTCTTGCGTGTACTTATACACTCATTCTCTCTTTTCTTTTCTTTGTTTTTTACATCTCATTCGAAAAATCGAGGTGGTGTTTCGAAGGAAGCACCTTTATGTTGCAGATGCTTTAAGCCAGTGAAACTTTTATAGGAAACTCAAACAATAAACTGTAACACACTTGAAACTCATGACAACTTGTGCAAAGCTGCTTATACTTAGCAATAGACTCAAAAAATGGCATACGTAAAAATATACAAACATTGGAATCGTATTACAGAATATATTGATGGAACACCTTCTTTTTAACGTTTGGGCAAGTAAGAACACCTTTATTTAACAAACTGGAAATCTAAAACTATTATTATTATTTTTATTTTTGACAGATTCCATGCTGGTGTCTTCTATTTAATGAAATTTTTTTTCCCTTTGGGTTGGTCAATAGCACACGCACCTGAGTGGGTCTTGATTCTTCAACTGCTGTTTAAGCTGTAGCTTGGCTATGCATGTGCTTTTTCTTTTTTTTTTAGTAAGAAACTTCAATGAAAAGTGAATAAAATGCCTAGTGTGTACTTTGGAATATGTTTCTGAGCATTGCCACTTTTTGTGTTGCCATTGATCTAGAATATGTCTTTTCCTTGCTAGTTGAAACCACATACCATAATCACTGTGTTGGTGGGTTAATTACCTTCGAAATACGTATCCCCATCCCTTTTCTTATTGCATATTCTTGTGTTTGTGTATATGGTATGTGGCAGGAGTTCTTCGAGGAGTCTAGCTTGTGATCATTGCACATGTTCATTTTTTGACTCTATAATTCTTGATTCATCAGCTTCTGAACCTTGTGAAAGGACATTATTATTTTTACTTTATATATATTACATCATGTCTTAAAATTTATGTACTTATAAAAAAAATGTCTTAAAATTTATTTAGGTTGTTTAAATCTATTGAAGCTTATGCCATCAGTCTGGCCATTTGCATTGCAGTTTAGAATTCAAGTTATGATACATTCAAAGTGTAGACTTCAACTTAATTGCCTCTGTGTGCGTCTGTTATATATCACATTGCTGCTCAAAATCATTCAGCTAATATTTTGGAATGGTTTTTTGAAATTCCACAATGTGGGGGATACACTTTTTATGGCCGGTGAAATCTTCAAATCTCATATATTTAAGCCTTGAGAAGCTGCTTGATGACACACTTGAGAAGTTAATGCAAGAATTACACCTTTTGCACCGTGTAGATCCTATAGCTAGATCTCTTGCCTATTCTTATGATCAATACAATCTTGTTGGATAATAGTATTGTGGTTGTGACAGTTTCCTTGTAGTTTGCTTGAATTTGTGCAATCTTTTTGGATTCTTTGCAGTTATTCATATATCTCGGGGGAGGGGACCTATTAATAGGCTATGATGATGGTTATAGTGCTGGTAGTTCACTAGTGTATTAGGGGACCCATCGATATGGCGGGGTAATCCTCATTCGGATGACCATATTGCAGTTTGTGGTACTTTCCACAAAAGGCAATCGGGGTTCGAGTGGGGTTTTGCAACCATTCGATGTTCGCCACCTTACTTACGCATGCTGAGCATATTTACACCATTCTGAGCCCTTTCTCTTATTAAATTATGTTATATTAATAATGTATATCGGATGGGGATGCTCTTATATAAATTTCCATGATCTGCATGCTGATGATGTTGGTGTTTTGTATTATGTTCTGATAGAGAAATAAATGTATAAACTCAACCCCTTCGGCTGTGATGATGACAACCGCATGTAGGGATACATCATATAGATTGCCATCTCCTCAGTGGCTAGGTAACCTGGACGGCCAACAAGTACTGGCAACCGGTTGTTGCAGCCATGAGTGGGTGGCAATCTTATCTTTTGTATTCCCATTCGGTTCCTCAGCCTTGATCAAAAACCAAACATCAAGGTGATATCTTTTCTAATCTCTATATATTTTTTTAGAGATGGATTCACAAGACGTGACTAGTATGTACTTCACGAACCTCCTTAGTCAAGATCCTCAACTCGACCCCATTTACGGTGGGCAAAGTGGAAGTTCTCCATTAACCCTGCATGACTCTCCAACCCTACCCCCTAACGAGCCCATCGGCGTTAGGAAATCAGTGAGGGGTGCGAATTTCACCTCCGAAGAAGACAAGTTACTTGTCTCCGCTTGGCTAAATTGTAGCTTTGATGCTGTTCAGGGAACAGATCAAAAACACTCCCAACTCTAGAAAAAATTTTTTGAGTACTTCCAGCAATTTAAAGAAACCACAACTGAGCGGACAATAAAATCTCTAATTCATCGGTGGTCGGTTATCTAAAAGGCCACGAACAAATTTTGTGCGAAACTAGCCCAAGTTAAAGAGTTAAATCAAAGTGGCATGACCGACCAAGACAAGGTAAAAATTCGAAGTCCTTCTTGTTGATCTCTAAAATTTCTTATCTTCTACATTGGTTTAACATTGGTTTTTTGTTTTTTTTTTTTTTTTTTTTTTTTCCATGCAAGTTCGACAAGGCCAAGGTTATGTACCAAGCGCTAGAAAAATGCTCCTTCCAATTTGAGCATTGTTGGCACCTGTTGAAGGACCAACCTAAGTGGATTTGGCGCGCCACAAAGGAGGATCCAAAATGAAGGAAGACGATGTCCCCATCCCCGACGCCAACTCGATGTTCTGGCGCTACAATTGATGAAGCTTTTGATATGGAGGCGGATGAAGTCATGGAGAATGAAGTTATCGAGTTGGAGCGACCAATTGGAAGGAAAGCTGAGAAAGGAAAACGAAAGGCCCAAGGCCGACAAACAGAGGAAAATTTCCAACTCAGGAAGATGAAGTATACTCTTTTGGAGGAGTCACACGTTCAGGAGAAAGAGTTTTATCGAATGAAGGCTGAGAAGATGGAGTATGACAAGGAAAAAGAGGAAAAAAAATACGCCTTAAGGATGAATGACTGAGGTTAGAGGCCGAGAAGATGGTAATTGAGAGGGAAAATGAGCTCGCTAAAATTCGTCAAGAGGACGAAAGGTTGAGGTTGGAGGCGCAGAAAGTGCTGCTCGCCACGAAAGATCAAGATCAGCGCATTATGATGATGGACGTGGGTGGCATGCCTAAAATGCAGCGGTTATATTTCCAGCAACTCCAGAGGGAAATCATGGTGAGACGCAATACTTCTCAAGATTGAACATTTCAACATATAATATTTCCATTCTTACTTGTATTTGGTGTTTTTTGTTTTGAACAATGATAAATGTATAAAAAGCATGTGTATGTATTTTTTAGCATTTGCATGTGTTGTATTGAAGCTCAATATGCTTGTGCAAGTAATATGTTATTATAATTTTAAATTTTATGGAAAATAAAATTTTCATCATCATATAGATTGCAAAGCTTATACTCAAGGAAAGGCATTAATAAAAGAGTTTTGCATTAACATAGTCACTAATGACACGAAGGAAATACAAATGCAAAGCAAATCAATTCAAATATAAAAGTAAATAACACGAAGGAAATACAAATGCAAAGCAAATTAAGTTAAACATAAATCTTAAATAACATGAAGGAAATACAAATGCAAAGCAAATTAACTCAAACTTCAAAGTAAATAAGCAGAGGAAAAGAGGTCATAGTTTGAATGCGACAGGGCTAATTTTGGGAATATAATAACCACTGATGTTCAATTAGATCTTCTTGGAGCTGATGATGTGCCGAGCTATCTCTAATATGATGATGACGCTGGATGAAGTCCGTAAGCTCAATTGTATGATTGCGTGACAATTCTGGGAGATC
This sequence comes from Carya illinoinensis, assembly GCF_018687715.1. Taxonomy (NCBI): domain Eukaryota; kingdom Viridiplantae; phylum Streptophyta; class Magnoliopsida; order Fagales; family Juglandaceae; genus Carya; species Carya illinoinensis. Next base: position 9,505,591 of record NC_056765.1, read on the forward strand.
ATCATCAAGTTGATCATACTCAATGTTCAAACTCTCACTATCATCACGTTCGTCTTCAATTATCATATTATGTAAAATTACACATGCTTTCATAATATTTGTTAGGTCCTTAACTTTGAACATTCGAGAAGGTCCACGAATGATAGCAAATCGTTGTTGAAGTACCCCGAATGCACGCTCGACATCTTTTCTTGCGGATTCTTGTGCTTTCACAAAATTTTTCTTCTTGTTCCCTCGTGGTGATGGAATCGTCTTCACAAAAGTTCGCCACTTGGGATAAATACCGTCGGCAAGGTAATATCCCATAGTGTAGTCGTTGCCATTGATAGTGTAATTGACTGCAGGAGCACGCCCTTGGGCAAGTTCTGTAAAAATAAAAGATCTTTCTAGCACATTAATGTTGTTATGTGAACCGGGCATGCCGAAAAATGCATGTCATATCCAAAGATCATATGAAGCAACTGCTTCTAAAATAATAGTTGGTTCACGGATGTGGCCAGAGTACATACCTTTCCAGGCTGCGGGACAATTTTTCCACTTCCAATGCATGCAATCAATGCTTCCGAGCATTCCTAGGAATCCTCGTTGTTCACCAACCGAAAGCAATCGGGCTATATCATTAGCATTTGGAGACCGCAAATATTCATCTGAAAAAACACTTACTATTGTCTCAGAAAATCTTTTTAGGCTCTCCATTGCAGTGCTTTCACCAATATGTATGTATTCATCCATAAAATCTCCAATAACCCCATACGCCAGCATTCTAAGTGTTGCGGTTATTTTTTGCATTGAAGATAAACCGAGTCTTTCGGCATTATCTCTTCTCTGGACGAAATACGGCTTGTAAGACTCTACCTCATTTAGAATACGAAGAAATAAGGGACGGCTCATCCGAAATCTCCTTCGAAATAGACTTGAGGGATATACTGGATTCTCTGCGAAATAATCATGAAATAGGCACTCGTGCCCCTGGGCATGATCACGCCGAATAAACTTACGTGGGTGCCTATTGTCACGCTGTCTCGATGACTGTCCATCGACCTCCTCAGTATGAACATCGCTATCATCTTCAGAGGATACGTATGTCAATAATTTGCGAAAGAAGGTACGAGCCATTTGATGAAGGGAGTGGGAGATCAAAGGATAGAATAAAATCTCTGTTCTATAAATGAAATGAGACTTGAGTTTGTGAGAATGTGAATGTTAGCAATATGCTAATTTATAGACGAAAAAGTTACCGTTACACTACAAACAAAAAATGTTACTGTTTGAGAGAAGACAAAAAAAGTTACCGTTAGAGAAAAGATAAAAAATATTACCGTTGGAAAAATGACAAAAAATGTTACCGTTGTAAAAAGGATAAAAAATATGACCGTTGGAGAAAGGACAGGTAATATTACCGTTACAACCAATTTAAAAAATTATATCATCAATACGTGACTACGGATCCTCATTAATCTTTAATTGATAAAGAGTACTCTTCTAAATAAAATTTTCATCACGTTAGAAAATTTTTATTAATTTATTAATAAAATTTACTATTTTTATAATACGATTAATTATTTGAAAAAATATTGTATTGGGTAGTCATAATCATATAAATATTTAGTAGAAAGTGATATTTGAAAAAAAGATAATAAGACAAAAGAGTTAGTAGTTAGGATTGTAAATGGAAGAGAGAGAATAAAGTAATAAAAAAAGAATAGAGAAATATTATTTAATAGAATAGAGATAGGGATGGGGAATGGGATGTAGGAGGTTTTTAGAAGATGAATAAAATTTAGGGATAAATTTGAGGAAATGTGATTTTGAGTTAAATTATAAGGATGGAGATGGAAAACCGGAAGAGGATGCTCTCAGCAAAGAAAACCAGTTTTCAAATTAGTCTTTGTTCATATCAATTCTTTTTTCATTCATTAAGTAAGAGCATGTGTGTGTATTGTTGTCTTGACAACATCTTTCTATTTTATTTCAAATGGAGAATAGGGCTAGTGGTTTGGCAAGTAACATAAAATATAAAATTTTCTATTCATCTTATTTTATTATTATAATATTTTAAATTTTTTACATAAAATATATTATATAATTCATTTTTTTAAAAAAAATTAATTTAATTTTTCCAAATCTCAAAATAATAATAATATTAAAAAATAATATTTTAAACTTTTATCTAAAATAAAAAATTCTCATCTCACTTATCAAACCAAAAATCTCAATTTTCTCATTTCGAGCCTGTTTGGGATTGAGTTTAAAAGTTTAAAAAGTGCTTTTAACTGTTTAAAAACTATTTTAAAGAAAAAATGATATGTTTAATAAATTTATAAGAAGTGCTTTAATCACCTAAAAAAACTAAAAATCTACTTTTTTAAAAAGCATCAAATTGAATCTTTTATTGAAAAGCTCCTGTAGATAACTGTATATTTTAAAAAAAATTAATATAACTAACTTTAAAAGTACTTTAGAGACATGGTTACCAAACAGTAAATGACTTTTTAATAATAAAGTTTGTTATTTAAGTTATAAACTATAAGCCCTAAAGTTATAAGTTATATTTCTCCTCGCAATCTCAAACAATCTCACTAACCAATCTATATTTGATATCAAAATCACTTCAATCTATCTCAAATTAATTATTAATAAAATTTACTATTTTTTTAACTTTCTATTAAAAGTTTAAATTTATCTCATACATTCAAATTTACATCTTAATTTATTTATATTTAAATATATTTTAATAAGATTAATAAAATATTATTATTTACAGATCAACTCAAATACTTAATAATTTATAATTCTACATCCACAAACAAATAGCGTTAATAAAAGATATACCTAAAATAGGTTCAATAATTTTGTTCGACACTTTACGTGATATCAATCTTGTCAAAACTTTTTTTTTATTTAAAAAGGAAAAAAGCAAAAACAAAGCGTTGTACGACTAACGTGTAAAACTTATTTGACCCGTCTGTCCGATTATAACGAATATTTTGGAGAAATTCGTGCGTGACCCGTCATTGTATTATTTATTGTGGGATTTATTATGATTATAAAAATTAAAATGTCGATACATTTTCTATCATTTGGAAAAATTTATATACCTAGAATTTAAATTACATAATATTAAAACTAGTTAATATATACGAGTTATTTTATTTTTAAATAAGTATATAAAACACATTATTCATATTATTTAAATAATTTATAAAATTTAAATTTTAAAATTTAATTTTTATTAAATTATATCATATAAATATTTTAATTATTATATTTTACATACATGCTCGACTGCAAAATTGTTCAAAATACACACTAATTTTTATAAGAATAATATTAGATATAATCATAGATCATATATACTTATTTAAAAAAAATAAAATTTTATATTAAAAAATTAATTTTTTATATAAATTTATACTTATTTATTTTTTTCTAAAAAAATGTGCGGACTTTTCGCACTAAAGTCTAAAATGTCATTTTTCTTTTCTTAATTCACAACTTTTTCATGTCCACTTGCATGCGGGTTCCGAGTCCCGCCCCCGTAGGCTAAAGTCATTCCCGCCCCTTATAAATAGACAATGAACTCCAGCGATTAGTCTCACAGATTTGCTGACAATTGTAAGTTTTACGCAGCTGTCGATTCCATTTGCTTTGATCTGCTGTCTCTCTGTGTTTAAGTACGCTCGCTGACTGACAAGCAAGGCTGATTACCAGAGTTATGGGCCAAGTGGAGGTCGTGGATTATTGCTTTTACACAGACCCCAATGCAACAGTGGAGGCTCGCATCAAAGACCTGCTCTCTCGAATGACATTGAAAGAGAAGGTCGGCCAGATGGCGATGATTGAGCGCCGTGTCGGCACCTACGACGCTATTAAAGGCCTTTCCATTGGTAAGGACCTCTCTCTCTCTCTCTTCCCACGTCTAGAAGTTGTGCTCACTGTCGTTACATGTTATGAACCCACTAGGAAAAGTCATCCCTGAAAACCGGTTTGCAAGGAAATGATGCTAGGGGCTTATAAGCCGGGATACCAATCCATTTATAATTTATAAACAATTTTAAATATAATAATATTTTTATATTATATTTAAACACATCAAATCATCAATAAAGTTAAAATAAAATTTAAAATAATATTATTTTTCTACATAGTTGTATTCAAATTGTAAATAAAAAATAAATTTATCATTTTCCTTATAAATCCATTAAATAAAGTTAAAATAAAATTTAAAATAATATTATTTTTCTACATAGTTGTATACAAATTGTAAATAAAAAATAAGTTTATCATTTTCCTTATAAATCCATATTAGTGGATGTGGGATTGTAACTATCACCACTCTCCGCAGCCATGGCGGTTTCGACACTCACACGGGTTGGTTGTGCTCTAGGTCTTTCCTAGACCCAAACAAACACTACCATGCTAGCATTACCCCGTGCTGTATGATTTTAACCGTCACAATATGACCATACATGTGGCTCTGATAACATTTGTTATGAATTCATTACATAGAACTCACTCTTAAAAATTGGTTTGCAAGGAAATGGTGCCTAGTGGCTTATAAACCACGTACCAATCTCATACTAGTCGATGTAGTATAGTAACATTACATGTACGTGCCCTTCTGCGCATGTTTTGTTTCTGCAGTGTTGCCAACATTTTGTGGACTACTTTCTGTAGGGGCCATGATGAGTGGTGGTGGGAGTGGACCCTTCGGGAAAGTGAAAACAAAGTCGTCGGATTGGGCCGATATGGTTGACAGGTTTCAAAAGTCGGCGCTTGATTCGCGGTTAGGGATACCTTTAATATATGGGATTGATGCGATTCATGGTAACAATAATATCTATGGTGCCACCATATTTCCTCACAATGTTGGCCTTGGAGCTACAAGGTTAGTCTTTGACTCTGTCCCCAGTTTCTTACATAATTAGGCACTTCTGGGCAAAACTAGAATAGGAAACAAAGAAAGATTGTGAAAAAAAGGAATAGCCCTTAAAATGTTTGCATTCTAGACTCTAAATCCAAAAAGTGCATTCAAATAACTATATCCCTTGATTTTATGTTCTGTAGCTATCCAAAGAAAATCAAAGTTATATCTGGACCTATACCACAAATTACCAGTAAATGTTACAATTGTAACCTCTTGGAATTGTTATAAATTACAAGAACTCATCCCTTCCAAACTATATGGGATTCTATTCACCACCCTTTCATATTAGATATAAGTATTGTAGTTTATGGGAGACTATTGGAGAAAAGATGGAAAATGGGAGTTTGAAATCTTAATTTACTAGCAAATAGGTCTATGGACAGAGTACTCCATAACCACTTTAATATCTCATACAACCATCTTATCAGCCACCAGCTTAGTTTATGCTTTAGCCATTGAAACGTAGGGATAAAAACCATTTCTGGGGAAGCTAAAGGACAAAGGACTATAACAGTTAACCCTTACGCATTTCTCTGATCTTCTTAAAATCTCAAAGTAGCCAAATGGAAGGTATTTGGCCCTTTTGCTTCAGGACCACTTATATTGTAAAACTTGTTATAGGGATGCAGATTTGGCTCGAAAGATTGGGGAAGCAACGGCACTTGAAGTTAGGGCTAGCGGCATTCACTATACTTTTGCCCCTTGTGTGGCTGTAAGTACTGTAAATGTGACCTTTAGCTCGGCCATTATTTGTTTTAAGTGGTTGATGCCTGCAATTTGGCAGTGGCCTTATAGTTTTAAGAAGTTATCAGTTCTTTATGCTTTTCATATCTGTGGGGAATATTGACTATGTTTCTCTTCAAATGTTGCTGCCATTTCAATGAGTTAGGGATCTCTTGTAGTGTAAAGAACTAACAAACTAATTTAAGTGTTGAGAAGCTCAAAATTTAAATCATGAACAAGTGATATTATGCTAGTGTTATGCCTGAGGTGTTACGAGTGGTAGGACTGAAGATTAGTGCACTATCCTTTCCATAAGATGCCACACCTGAGATTTGTATGGTTTGTCCATCAAGATTTCTCATATCAAATACAAAATTCTCATTTCATCATTACAACTTTCTCAAATCCTCAAACAATATATAATAAACAATTCAACTTTTTCTTAACTTTTTCAAATCCCAAAATAATAATAATATTAAAATATAATATTTTAATATTTTTTCTAAAAACTCAAAATTCTCATATGAGAAATTTCAATGGCCAAGCAGAATCTAAAACTGCGAATTGGATTTGAATGGAACATAGATTCTTGTTATTCTTCTATCTTCTTTCACGTGTTTTTCTTCTAAACACTCTTTTTGTGGACAAAAAATTATCAGGAAAACTCATTTACACAAGTTCTGATAGGTTTCAAGGGATCCCAGATGGGGGAGGTGCTACGAAAGTTATAGTGAAGACGTTGGAATTGTTAGAAAGATGACTTCCATTGTCACAGGGCTGCAGGGCCAACCACCCCCGACACACCCAAAAGGCTACCCTTTTGTGGCTGGGAGGTAGTGAAAAGTCTTTGATATTCTAATTGCATTTATTTAATGACTATGCTTTTCATATCTTTAATCAAATTTACTCCTTAGCTAGTTCATTCCACATTCATCATCAATTTAAATACGTTTGTTAATGTCTGAGAGAAACATATGGCGACTGGGAAAAAAAAATTGGGTCTTCCTGATGTTGTCCACTGGTTATATTATATATTGTGCATCTAAAACTTTTTTGTCCCGTTTTCATAGATTTCAATTTTTAAATAGTTACGTAACTAACTTAACTCTTCATACTTTCAAGCTTTGTAATACTCATAATGCAAAGAAACCCTGATTGTCAATTCCTCTGTTAGCAGCCATCCGATTGGCTCTCTCATAATCCCATCGTTGATTGCAGAAACAATGTTATTGCTTGTGCAAAGCATTTTGTAGGGGATGGGGGTACGGAAGGAGGAATAAATGAGGGGAATACCATATTATCATACGAGGAATTAGAAAGAATACATATGCCACCTTATCTGGACTGTATTTCTATGGGAGTTTCCACTATTATGGCATCCCATTCTAGCTGGAATGGGCGTAAACTGCATGCTGACCATTTTCTCTTGACAGAAATTTTAAAAGATAAGCTTGGTTTTAAGGTAAAAATCTTGATATTACTTGTATATTCTGTAATAACTCAAGTTCTTTTGTTTTTTGGTCAATTTACCATATGATAATAGGGATATGGATAATCACAGGAAAATAGTTGGTAGAAAATTTTGAAGGGTCGGGGGTAGGGTAAGCTATTAGGGAAGTTCCATTTACAGTAATCATTTCTTTCTTGGGTTCTGAGATTATAGTTTCTGCACATATAGATAAATCTTGGGAAAATATTCTGCTGCAGGGTATTGTAATTTCTGACTGGAGAGGACTTGACAGACTTAGTGAACCTCGTGGCTCCAACTATCGTTACTGTATTTCCTCTGCAATTAATGCTGGAATAGACATGGTATAGATTGAACTCTAATTCCAAAAACTACAAGGTTTCTTCATTTATTTATATCTTCTTTGCCTAACTGAGAAAAGATGCAGGTGATGGTGCCTTACAGATACGAACTGTTTGTGGAGGATTTGACATCTCTGGTTGAATCAGGGGAGGTCCAAATGGCAAGGATCGATGATGCTATTGAACGGATACTTAGAGTGAAGTTTGCTGCCAGTGTTTTTGAATTCCCTTTCGCGAATAGATCTCTGCTTGATACAGTTGGATGCAAGGTGACTTTTGAAGAATTTAGCAAATGGTGGTGCTGACATTTTTGGCATGTGCACAATCTTGGGAAGATGCATAAGCTTTCCCTTCATTCGTTAAACCGAATCAGTCATCTCTCCCTTGTATTAATGCCAAAACGCATTAGAAACAGTTGCATCACAACTGTTTTCATTCTAATTATTTAAAAGATCTCATATTAGAAGGCATGGGAGAGATAATCAAATGCTTTCAATTAGCAACTAACTGTAACATCAAACTCAATTGCTTTAGTACTTAAAAACTGAGATAGATTTTGGTGTTTGAAATTTTCTGCAGCTGCACAGAGATTTAGCACGTGAAGCAGTCCGCAAGTCTTTGGTTCTTTTGAAAAATGGAAAGGATCTGAAGAACCCTTTTCTTCCATTGGATAGAAATGCGAAAAGAATTCTTGTTGCTGGGACACATGCTGATGATCTTGGATATCAGTGTGGTGGGTGGACAGCTGATTTTAAAGGAAGCAGCGGCAACATAACAATTGGTATGTAATTACTTTGTTAATGTCATAGTGTTAAGCGATAGGTTGACTTTCACCACGAGAGTGAGAACATATTTAGCTTTGTCAGACTGATTTGTTTCTTTAGAATCATTGTAATACTCACTAATATTTGCATTGTTATTTCTTATTCTAGTTTTCATTACTTTGTAAGATTGATTTTTTAGTTCTCTGAGTCCTGTTATCATTGAAGTCATTTGGCATCAAAGCAGCGTGAGAGGATCCTTCCCACAATGAATATAGGAAGGACCTTCCTTTCCACTATCAGTGTGGATTACAGGAATGGAAGGCCAGAAGGAATCCTTCCACAGTGGTCCATTTGGCCAGATTTTGTGAACAAAATTGGCACTACTGTGGTTCTATATGAGTTATGATGGGCAATATTTTACAATCGTTGGTTATCCCTGGGTTTTGTATGGCATGTTTGGCAACATAGACCGTCAACGAGTCTCCTTAAATGAGGTTGTCCACACCCAGTTTGAATGGTTCAGAGGAGAGAGTTGCTTGGTGTCTCCAATGTTGGGGTTGGTGGATTGATCATTTTAAGTCGAAGCATTGTGAATCTATTCCATCACCACAAGCAGCAGTTAACATGGAGAATCTATCCAGAACTGCAGCATCATAATTACTTTGTATTGGTTCCTTGGTGGGCTCAGCCTAGTGTGCACAGCTTGACATCCTGTGCAGGGGAAGTTGCCTGCATGCCAACCGAAGTTCCCTACTTGTTTTCCTCATCTGGTAGTGGAAAAGTTTTTTTATTTTTTTTTACAGCTGCAGGTCGGCCACAAAGTAATCCACGAGAGTACTTGGGATCTGGTGGGGCCCATTTCTTGGATTGGAAGAAAAATTGAAGATATTTTTTGGATTGACAAAATAAAATTAGAAAATAATAAATGGTCACAAAACTTTAAAGTTCAAAATTATTTTAAGTTTAAACAATTAAATTATAAAACTCATTATGTGGTTCAACAGGATCGAAAGTTCTGTTTAGAAAATTATATATGTTATAGATATGTTGGAAGGTGAATGGCGAGGAACTCATGATGTAATTGTGTTTCAGGCACAACTATCTTGGATGCAATTAAAGAAGCAGTTGGAGATGAAACAGAAGTAGTTTATGAGCAATATCCATCGGTTGAAACCTTAGCGCGTCGGGATTTCTCTTATGCAATTGTAGCTGTTGGGGAAGAACCCTATGCAGAGAAGCTTGGTGACAATTCGGAGCTTGTAATCCCCTTTGATGGAGCTGACTTATTAAGTTCAGTTGCTAGTTGTATCCCCACATTGGCCATTCTGGTTTCTGGAAGACCCTTGGTTCTTGAGCCATGGCTTTTGGAGAAGATAGATGCTCTGATTGCTGCTTGGTTGCCTGGAAGTGAAGGAGGAGGAATTGCAGATGTTATCTTTGGGGATCACGACTTTGAGGGCAGACTGCCAATGACATGGTTTAAAAGGGTCGAGCAGCTGCCCTTGCATGCTGAAATGGATGCATGTGACTCTCTATTCTCACTAGGGTTTGGGTTGACATGCAACAAGGAGAAATCTCCAAACTCATAAAGTTAGTTCATATATATATATATATATACCTATAGTTTCTCTAGGTCACTTAAAGCAAAAGCAGTGCTGCAGTTGTTGGCTCATGAATAGATTTTTCCACTAGTATGAATGTTGTCTGTACTCTTTTCTGTATTTCCACTAGCTTCTAGTTCATTGCCCTGTGAACAGCACATGGGATGCAACCCATGGATGCCTTTTGTTGAAGATGGTTTGTGGTTCGTTGAATAAGATTTAATCAGTTTGGCCATGCTCAGTTGTTTATATATGGGAAGAGGATGGGCTCTTCATGCTAAGCTTATTATTTTGGATCTCATCTATTACAATATCAAATTGCCTGATATATTTCGAAATCTCAAATAAATATTATTAACATTATGCCAGGGAGATAAAGAGATTTTCTACTCTCAAATTGGTCATGTGTATAACACACCATCTACATCACTTAAATGGTAAAATTTGATTTGTAAGATTTAAATTTAAATTTTTATTCTTTAAATCAAATTATTCTACGTAAGCACTTTACTAAATGTACTTTACACATTGACTCAGGATTATAGTTTTTTGAGAGAGAAACAATAGGTTAAATACAAAAATGGTCTCTATGGTTTGGGGTTTGGATAGATTAATTACTATAATTTTAAAAATTATACTTCCCATTAGTTTAAAATCTCACTGACGAAGCTTACATCATGTAAGAACAAACATAAGGTAAGCACCTATAGAATATAGCAAAGAAGAAATAAACATATTTTTGAGCTAAAGTTTGAGAGCCCAAAGAATTTAATCTTTGCATCACACAATGAGTTGAAGGAGTTTCAAAATGCAGAGAGTGTGTTGAAAAATCCTCTGACTTCAACTAGAAGGGTAGATCGAGCTATTAAGTGGCTTAAACCTGATGAAAATGTATACAAGGCAAATTGGGATGCTGCCTTGGATGTAATGAGTAAGAAAATGGGATGTGGAATCATAGTAAGGGATTGGCAGGGAGAGGTAATTGCGGCTTTGTGTTTGAATGAAAATACAGTCACAACTCCCACTATAGGATAAAGGCAAGCACCATAGCAGAAGGAAAATCACTAAGGAAAGCACTAAGCAGAAAGGAAAGCACTAAGGACAACCTTGTGCAACCCCTAAACATCAAGCGACGGTCGATCACTCTCTAACCTCACGAGAGAGGCGTGTGAGTATTATTTTGAATAATAAAATTTCGTTTAATTTTTGATATTTTTTCTTTTCTTTTTAATTGATATACCAAAATTCTTGACATGGCATGCACGTGCTTCGTTGGTAGGATGGATGGAACAGTGAAAGAAGAATTGGAATATCAAAATTGAAATCACAAGATTAAAAAAAAAAAAAAAAAAAGACCAATCATTAAGAGGATACAACAAAGCCAAACTACGCAAATGAGACCAATCATTACGAGGATACGAAAAAGAACCGGTGAGCCACGTGATCGTTCACATGGTTACCTACCTATCGATCATTTCCTCAAATGTTTTTGCGTATGTTTATTGAAACGTTTTTAGACACTATGATTTTACGTTTTGCATATATCTATTGATTTGTTTTCTGGGTGTTTTCTTTAAGTCCAAGCTGATTGGCGAGGTTGATCTTCATAATGATCATATTAGAGGGCATGGATTTCAATTATAGGGACACCATCGCACCCGTAGAGGCTTGTATAAAAGACTTGCTTTCTCGGATGACATTGAAAGAGAAGATCCGCCAAATGACCCAGATTGAGCGTCGAGTTGCACTCCCGACGTAGTCAAAGACTTTTGTAATACACCCAATTAACTTGGGATAAGCATGCTTGATAGGCCTCATAATATCCCTTTGGGCCTAGTTGTTTACAATAGTAGTTTCGCTTATGATTAAACGATTTAGTTTGCTTTATGTTATACTGGTGTTGAAGGACAATGGTAGAGTCAAGGGTATTTTTGTAATTTCATGTCATGGGTTATTAAACCCCATGCCAGGGAAGGGGGTGATCATGAGGCATTAGGAATTTCTGTTGAACCTTTGTATTTTCATTTGGAAGAATTGGGTGATCTCGAATCATCCATACGTATATGAAAGTTGGGTGTCGTAAAAAGAGGGAGGGGAACGGCTAAAGGCGATGGAGGGGGTGAAATCGCTACATGCACTGTGTGGAAGTGGGGAGTCAAGGGAGCAAGGGGAGTCTGAAAGTGGAAGTTGAGAAGAAGAGGGAGGGGAGGGGAGGGGGTGTTTAAACCCTAGGTCGAAATGGCATGCTAAACGACTCCATTTCATTTAGGTTTTTTTTTAAACAAATTGCAAAGATAAAAACAAAGTAGTTTCACTTATTTAAGTGAAACAATGTCGTTTTATATATGTATAATTTTTTTAAATATATATAATCAGTCGATTCAACAGTTTGAACTAGGTTCAAACAGGAACCGAACCTGTCGATGTTAGTTTTAGGATATTTCTGCCTCCGACTGACCGATTCCTTGCCAATTTTGTACTCCAATGACTAATTTGAGTTTGTTACGGATGGTTTTTGTACAGTCCTATTTGACTAGGTTCTTGTTTGCTGCTCTAGTTTTGACATGGCTTTTGTGCATGAGTGGTATTGGTATATATCTATCTAAGAACCATTTAACTAAGAATGGGGAATTATGGGATGGACTTAGTATCGGGTTTGTAACTAAATGTGATACTAGCAATACATACAGCCCCATGCAAGATGTTGTAGATTCCTGTAGGATTGGGGTTGCCACCATTATGATATATTGCCTTATATGGGAGTACAAACCTGCCACACTTCAATTTATGCTACTGTTGTCTATATTTTGGTTAGTTTTAGCCTTGATGCAATTTTTGGCATAGCTATGACTGCCCTTGAAATAATTGGGTGAGGATTAAAGGAACAAAAGTACATGGGTTTGTTAGACCATTCTCCAGCTGCGATCCCAAGTTGGCAGAAGGGAAGGACAACAAGTGGGATTGGAGGCAACTACCTGGACTGACAAAGAATTGTCTCTATGAAATTAATCAATGCAATGCTGCATTGATAGGAGTTCACTATGGAGGAATTCTCTATGAAGAGAAAAGCTACTCTTAAGCCCTCTGTTCCGCCCACACCACAAACCGCCCCACGTGGATTTTAATTTTTTTTTTTATGTACAGTAAATTCACTTTAGCATTCAACTTTCCGTATGCCTCACTGAATCCAGTTTGACTTTCCTGTCTCGTTCATGAATATTTTATTTTCTTCTTTTTTGTTTCTTTCCTGTACGTTTCACGTTCGCGTCTTGGGTTTTCACTTTCAAAACTTGAAATTCGCTCGTCTCCAACTTATGCGAAGATCAGTCCCTTCCGATCGTCTCCTCTCCTCCGATCTCCCAACTGAACAAGAAATGCAATCAAAGTGTTGGAATTGATTTAAGCACTCTCCATTTTACGGCATCTCAAGGTAATCTATTTTAAGAGTTGGGTATTTGATCTGGGATGAGATTTAGAATGGAGATTTATGGGATGGATTTTTCAATGTGCTTATAGTTTATAGCTTGGCTTCTGTAACCCTATTTTTCTTCTATGGAAAAAATTTTACTTTTCAAGTTATTGTCATATTTAGAAATAAATATAGCAGACCACTGATAATGAGAAAGGCTTTTGATTGAGCTGAGAATTGGTTCTGAGTTGAGAAGCTTGCAATATATGTGGTTCACTAATCTGTGAAAATTAGCATGTGGTTATGTAAAGATTGGGTAATTTGTTTGTCCTCGCGTGGAGAACAGTTTGGATCATGTATTGTTGGAAGTTAATGTAGTGAGATGTTATCAACAGATGAGACTTTGCTCTTCTTTTTTAGATTTATTAGTCCTTTCTTCTTTTTTTTTTAGTTTAGGTTCAGTCTTTGCATTAGTTTGCCTAGAAGTAGAGACTGCAGATGTCTCTCTATGTTGCTGCTAGGTAGGCAGATCACAATTTAAGATGCTCCAGTCTCTCAGACCCCTTAGTTGGGTCATCCATTCGTTTGCTTTTAAACGGAGGAATGTCAAACAAGTAATTGACTTCAGATCTATGTGGATTCAACTCTCCTTCCATTTTCTATATTGCAATTTTAGTTTAAAGTGCATGCAACCGAACTAGGTGTTGCTTTGAAATTTTTATAGTTAAAGGTAGACTGCAAATATAGAAAATAATTTTTTTTTCAAATGTTGATGGCTAGATTTGGTAAAATATTTGCAGAATTTGATATTTAAAACTTGAGAGACAAGAGACGATCGTTTATTGTATCATTTTCAATAACGTGATGGACAAAGAAGAAGATAAAAGCAAAGCTGTGCCTTCTACACCAATTCCACCGACTCAGGTATGATACGCTGGTAATTCAACAAAGGAAGGTGTCTTGATTTGAACTAGTTATTATAATTATATAAATATATATATATTTGTATTGTAAGGATATTATGGTCCAAGAAATGCCTATTGCCCGCCATTTATGATGCATCCAAATGTATATATGAATTCATATACATACACATGGGGTGGCCAAGTATGTTGGTTCCTAAACTTTCGTGCATTTCTCGATGTGTTAATTGTTACGTATTCTAACATTGGGCTTGATTGCAGTCCCCACCAATGCCACCATTTCCAACGACGTTGATCTACCCTTCATCGAGTAATGCGGATGAGTCGGGCTGTGTTGAACAAACAAGCCAGGTACGTACATAGCTTTGTAAAGTTAAAAAAGAAAAAAAAATCCTTAAGTTATCTATTACCCATTTTAACATTGTGTCTGATTACAGCCGCCACCAATGCCACCGCTTTCAACAACGTTCATCTACCCTTCGTCGAGTAATGAGGATGAGTCGGGCCGTGTTGAACAAACAAGCCAGGTACGTACATAGCTTTGTAAAGTTTCAAATAATTTTTCCTAAGTTGTCTATTACCCGTTTTAACATTGTGTCTGATTACAGCCGCCACCAATGCCACCGCTTCCAAAAGGATTCATCTATCCTCCGTCGACTAGTGCAGAAGAGTGGAGACAAGTAGGAGATTTTCTAACCTTGTATTTTTCTTCCTTATGTGCATTGATACATATTCTAACATTGTTCCTGATTGCAGTCCCCACCAATGCCACATTTTCCAACACTGTTCATCTATCCTCCGTCGACTAATGCGGACGAGTCTGCCCATCTTCAACAAGTGATCCAAGTAGGCATTTTTCGAACCTTGTATTTTTCTTCCTTACATGCATTGTTACTTATTTTTTACATTGTTCCTGGTTCCTGATTGCAAGCCCCCACCAATGCCACCTTTTCCAAAAGCGTTCATCTATCATCCGTCGACTAATGTGGACAAGTCTGGTCGTCTTCAACAAGTGATCAAAGTAATAATTTTCCTAAACTTCTATTTTTTTTCGTACATGCATTGTTACATATTCTAACATTGTGCCTGCTTGTAGCCCCCACCAATGCCACCTATGCCAACTAATTTCATATGTCCACCGTTGAGTACTGGGGCGGAGGAGTCGGGACATGCTCAACGAAGGAGTCAGGTACAAATTTCTACTTTAACCTTTTATTTTTTTTATCGGGTGTTACCCGTTTTAATATGAGTTTGTGATTACAGTCCCCACCTATGCCAACTATTCCAACAACGTTCATCTGCCCTCCGTCAAGTAATTCAGAGGAGTCAGGGCATGTTCAACAAGCGAGTTAGGTGCAGTAATTTTGCCCTTTTTTTTTTTATTTACGTTTTAACCCATTCTTTTGCCTTACGTGCATCGTTACATGTTCTAACATCATACGGTATTAAAGGCCCCATCAACTTCATGCCCTCCATCGAGTACCGGAGAAGAATTGAGAAGCACCGGAGACGAATTGAGAAGCACCGGAAATGATTCAAGTAATGTGGAAACTGCAAGTAATGTTGGAGGTACATTAGTTTCTTGACGTGGCTTTGTACTTTCATATAAATATCGTATTACTTGGAGGGTAATATAAATTTTTACATATCCTAACTGAACATTTTCTTTTTCATATACATCATTAGACGTAGAGACAAAAGCCAAGGATACAAATATAGAAAACTCTGATAAAGAGCAAGTTGAGGAGGAGCCCAAACCTGGTATGAAGTTTGCCACTGATAATGAGCTAATGACATATTATAAGCGATATGCTAAGCAAGAAGGTTTTGGTGTGATAACACAAAGGACGAAGAGAGAGGCAGATGGAAGGGTAAAGTATTTGATGATTGGGTGTGCGCGAGGTGGCAAGTACCAACCGCGGGATAGTAATATGTCAAGGCCTCGACCAACGATTAAAACAGATTGTAAGGCAAAAATCAATGCTCACTTGGTGAAGGGTACTTGGGTGGTGACCACTGGTACTGTTAGCCCACAAAAGTCTAAATTCTTTAGGTTGCACAAGTATTTAGACGAATACAGTCAGAGGATGCTTGACTTGAACGACAGAGCAGGTATTCGAATGAAGAAGAATTTCGGGGCACTTGTTGTTGATGCGGGTGGGTTCGAGAATCTTGATTTTCAAGAAAAAGACTGTCGAAATTTTATTGACAAAGCCAGACAATTAAGATTGGGTAAAGGAGGTGGCGAAACACTTATTGAGTACTTCAAGAGGATGAGGTTGCAGAATAATGGTTTTGTCTATGTGATTGATGTGGATGAGGAGTTGAGACTGAGAAATGTGTTTTGGGCTGACGCACGTAGTAGAGCAGCGTATGAGTATTTCGGAAATGTTATCACATTCGATACGACATACCTAACAAATAGATACAGTATGCCGTTTGCACCATTTGTTGGTATAAATCATCATGGGCAGTCTATTTTATTAGGGGCGGGGTTGCTTTCAAGCGAGGATACGAGTACTTTTGTGTGATTGTTTCGAGCATGGTTGGAGTGCATGGATGGTCGGGCTCCAAAAGCGATTATTACAGATCAAGATCGAGCAATGAAGGCTGCTATTGCATTGGTATTCCCAGACACTCGTCATAGATATTGTCTATGGCGTATAACGCAAAAACTGCCTGAAAAATTGGGATCACACGCTGCCTTCAACGCAGGGTTGAAGACCTCTATCCAGAGTGCCCTATATGATTCACAGACATGCAAAGAATTTGAGAATAAGTGGGGCCAACTTATTCAGAAGTATGATCTTGGTGATAATCCATGGCTGCAAGGGTTGTACAATGAGAGGACATTCTGGGTACTGGTGTACCTTAAATGAGTATTTTGGACTGGCATGAGCACAACACAGAGGTCTGAAAGCATGAATGCTTTCTTTGATGGGTTTGTGCATTCTGGTATGACGTTGAAAGAATTTGTCGATCAATTTGATAATGCGCTTAGGAGGAAAGTGGAGATTGAGACGATAGCTGATTTCAATTTTGCAAACGAAATTGTCCCATGTTCATCCGCATTCCGCATTGAGAAGCAATTTCAAGCTGTGTATACGAACGCAAATTTAAGGAGGTCCAACAAGAGGTGTGGGGAATGATTTTATGTAATTGCATACTTATAAGTAAGGATGGTTGCATTTCCACCTATGATGTTTTGGATGAAATTACCACTGATGATGACCATGTCAAGAGTGTGAAGTACACAGTTTACTTTAACGAGGAGGAAGTTGATGTTAAATGCACATGTGCATTATTTGGGATGAGGGGGATTCTTTGTAGGCATGCATTGAAAGTTTGCCAGATGAATAAGATTCATGCGTTGCCGGATAAGTACATCTTGGATGCTGGAGAAAGGACTTAAAGAGGAGATATACGGTTGTAAAAAGTAGCTATGACGACTTGCGGTAGAATGCGGACTCATGGCGATATGAGTTCGTGGTTAAACGATGTCTGAAATTAGCAACTCGTGTATGCCCAAGCGATGACCATGTTGATGCATTCATGTGCCACTTGGATGAGTTTGAGGTTAAATTTAAAGGATTAACACTTGAGTCCGGTTCAAGTAAGGTAAAAGAGACTGCAGCCCCCATTAAGGGTAAGAAAATCTTAAGCCCACACGTTGTTCGAGGGAAAGGGAGGTTTCATCCAATGAAAAGGAAGGTTCCGCCTTTGGAGAAAGCTGCAACAAAGCGAAAGAAGAAATCAGTAAGCGATTTTATATATATGGTAATTACTTTAACGAGTACATGTATATTTGTTTCTAATGAATAATACATTTTTTGGATGAAATTTATTTAGACTTGTAGGAAAATATTTGATGAAGCATCACATGATTTAGATGTATCAGAAGCTCCAACAACTGATCAGGTAATACATTTACACAAGGATGATGCGAAGCAATTTTTAGGTTCTCAGTGATTTACCAATTTTTTTGTAGTGGGTTTTTATTTATCGCCGCCACCAATTTTTTTAGGTACACAGTGGAAGCAAGGATGATTTTTGATGGCTTGCAAAATTTCATATTGCAGATTTTACAAGTTCGCTCGAGCGGAGGCTTTTGGCCGCTCGAGCGAATTCAGGCAGATTCAAACGCTCGACTGCCGCTCGACAGGGAGCTCGAGCAGGTTGCTGAAAAACGAAGATCGCTCGAGCGGAGACATTGGCCGCTCGAGCGAAATCAGGCAGAGTCGAACGCTCGATGTGCGCTCGATAGGACGCTCGAGCGAAATCAAGCAGAGTCGAACGCTCGACGCGCGCTCGACACCCCGCTCGAGCGAACATCGTATTTTGACAGATTTTAGGTTTTCCGCCGTGGGACCATATAAAAGGCCATTCTTCACTCTAGAGCCGCGGTTTTTGACTGGAGAACACTCTTTGGGAGAGAAAAACATAACTAGAGGGATTCAAATCATTTGTTTTGGAGACGGAATTCCAATTTATTGCACGTACGTTGGATTCATACACGAGCACGGATGGGAGAAAGGCGTTGAATCGTTCCCTTGAGCTTTTGACGACCAGTTGAGGCTGCAAGGAGGATTTTTCAGTGTTTATTTTCTTCTTCCCATCTTCTCAGAACAATTATGGTGAATTCGTTTATGTTGAATTCCAATTCTAGCATGAGCTAAATTTTCTTCTTTATAGGAAAACGATGTAACCTAATTCCGAACTATGCTTGTTTGTCCATGCTAATTTAATGCAATTCTCTATTTGTTTATCTGATTTATTCTGAGTTTAATGCTTCTAATTAACTGGCCATTGATTAGATGATTATTAATCTTGTGATTTGCTATCGAAAGAGGGAATCATAGGGTAGATCTTGGATATTTCAGCATAGGTAAGTATAGAGATCGAAAGACTTGTATGAACCTGTGTAGTAATTAAATCATTGGTCTTATTGCGTTCTTGATTATTTAATTTGCATACTCTTGTGTGAATTGATAAACTAGAATCACTTCCAATTGACTATCGAAAGAGGCTTTTGGATGAATTAGAGATTTGCTAATAGACAAAAGAGGTTTAAGTTAAATTAGCTGGATGAGAAAAGCATAGTGAAGAATTATGGTGAAATCGATTTCCTAGAAGGTTTCTTCCCCATTGAATTTGATCTTTGAAAGTCAGTTTTATTTTCTTTGCTTATTTCTCTTTGAGTTGATCTAAGTTTATTTGCAACTACAAAAACCTTAGCGATTCCTCTAGATAAAATTGAGATTAGTAAAATTTTGGTATTTGGCAAGAGTAAGGTACCAATCCCTGAGGACGATACTCTACTTATTACTTTACTATAAAACTACGATACTGTGCACTTGCAGTTTTGCACCGGTCAATTTTATTATTCTAACACAATGCAGTACGTTCACAAACCCAACGCCATTGGAAAATGAGGAGAACTGATGTCGTAGCTACTACCAAGTATTTATTTGTATTATGGGGGTATTAATGTAATTTGATATTTTTTGAGAGTTGTGGAGGAGTTGATGTAATTTTGGGAGTATATTGGGCTGTATTGTTGGGGGTTGGGGTATTGATGTCATTTGACATGAATTTTGTATGATTTAAATATATGTCGCCTTTTATTTTGGACATTTCTACATTGTAAGATTAGGGAGAAAATTCAGGTATTAATGATAGTGGTATTTGTTTTCTTGATTTATCATATAATTCTGGGCTCTATGTCATATTAGGTTGTGATTTAAGCAATTATTTGGTTAATTTATGGAAAATATCAAGTTGGTAATTACATATATGGTTATTTGGTACAATTCACCTGTTAAAAATTTTTCAAATATCAATTCATGTTCAACATCCAGGAACCATCAATTTTCATTTAGGAAGCATCCATTTTCATTACCAAAAGTTTACAATTACTAGCCAACAAAATACATTGGGTCATGTGCAAAATACAAAACGTCATGTTAAATGCCAACTATCCATTTACAGCTAACTTCCACCAAATACATTTATGGACCAAGCCAACCAGAAATGATTACAATCGATAACACCCAACACATACACAAAAAGATGCGTGCACATCTGTTCTCTACGATCTGCTTCCCAATTTTCTCCTCTTGCTTGTAAAGAACATTCTCTTTTTCTTCAAGTTCATCTTCTTTTTTCTAAACTTCATACTCGCGCAACAATACATCGTCCTCCCTTTTTCTCACTGCATTCTCTCTTGAGCGAATTTTATCCTCGACTAGTTGAAGTATATCTGCCCATATGAAGAATTGGCACTTTGCTTCTCCCTGCAGTGCAGTACAAAAGCTATAATTGACAGATGTAAGTAAAGTAACTACTTAGAGTGCAACACAAAACATAATCAGAATGTCGATGTTTTACCGTGTTGTATTTCGGGCATGCGTAAAATTTTCTCCTAGGATTTTTGTTAGTTTGGGAGGTCTTCAATTGGGCTTTCAAGCCACACTAACATGTTGGTGATTCCAAAAAATCATCGACTACACATGATGATGTGCCCGATGCCATAGGTTATCTAACTCAAACAGTCAAAAAAATTGTTAAACCAGTTCATCCATGTAAGTACAAGTGACCATAATGTGATGTTCCAACAAACTGTGTAAATGTGATGTTAAATGACTACAAAAATTATATGTCGTTTTGACTCATGCATATGTTCACTGTCTACTACAAGCCAAGGTGTGTAATTTTTTCGTTACCTTCCTATCATTGGGTGCTATTTTCTTATATACCACAAATACCTACTTAGAAAATAAATATCTTAAAACCACATGTAGAAACACATTGGAATTGATTCCATAACATGTCAATGAGTTTATCTAATCTTTCCGAGCTAAGGTTAAAAGTAGTGTTGAATATGAGTTTCTTAAATGTTACAATACTCTGAAAGTTTTCTGCAACCTGCAGTGTGGACTAGGGGATGCTTTTCGGTGCAGTACATGCCCTTACAAGGGTCTTCCACCATTCAAACTGGGCGAGAAGGTACTCCATAAAATTCATAAGCGCACCCCCCTTCGTTCCCTCAATTTTAGGAATGTATTTAATTGAGAAACATGCATTATATACTTTTTGTCTCTTTAGATACAATCAAACAATCTTGGATAGGGTTTTTTATTGCATTTCTTGTTCCTGGCAGTGGTTCTATCATTCTTTAATTGCCCAAAAACTCTAGATGTTGAGATGCTGTCTCTTGTTTGTTTTTGAACTCTTGGATGGTTTAAGTCTAGAGTAGAAAAATACATGGCAGAAGCTTCATTCAACAACCAAATCAAACTATACATAACCAATGCAATCCACAACTTTCAACAACAAAATCAGGGGTAAAATCCAACTTTCAAGAGTATAATTTAACAACCTCACAAACCATATTTATATAACCTTAAAAAAAAAATTACCTAGTCTGACCCACGTGAACAAAAATACATAACAAACCCAACACCAGCGATAAAATACAAGCAAGAAAATGATAACATAGGCCGCCGAGTATGAACAAATCTAACACAAATCCAGAGTGAGAAAGGGATTACCTTACCGTCGTGGAGTGGAGTGGAAGATCTTGCATCGGAGGAGAATGGGTTTCGGGGAGGAGAGGAGGAAAATGGGTTTCGGAGGAGAGGAGGAGAATGGGTTTCGGAGGAGTACAAAATGGAGGAAACTTTCAGTTGGTTTCAGAGGAGAGGAGAGGAGAGGAGAGGAGGGTTTCAGTTGGGAGATTGGAGGAGAGAAGACGATCCATTTCAGGTGGGTTTCAATATAGTACAAAATGGCATAAAATGGAGAGTGCTGAAATCAATTCCAGCACTTTGATTGCATTTCTTGTTCAGTTGGGAGATCGGAGGAGAGGAGACAATCGGAAGGGACTGATCTTTGCATAAGTTGGAGGGAATTTCAAGTTCTAAAAGTGAAAACTCAAGACGCGAACATGAAACGTATAGGAAAGAAACAAAAAAGAAGAAAATAAAATCTTCACGGACGGGACAGGAAAGTCAAATTGGATTCAATGAGGCATACGGAAAGTTGAATGCTAAAGTGAATTTACTGTACAGAAAAAAAAACAATTAAAATTCATGTGGGGCGGCGTGTGGTGTGGGCGGATCAGAGGGCTTAAGGGTAGCTTTTCTCCTCTATGAAATTGTGCCACTGTTGCTAATTGGGAAGTTGATCCTCGGGGTTTCTGGTATCTGTCCGTAGAGATTTTGACATGTAAGGCTCCATATGCTAAGGTATTTAGCAAACTGTCAGTACTCTAAACCTTGAAGAAAAGTTTCTTTCGAGGTAACGGCAATGTAATACACCTAATTAACTTTGGGCTGGGCATGCCCGATGGGCCTTAAAATATCCCTTTGGGCCTAGTTGTTTACAATTATAATTTTGCTTTGATTAAATGGTGTAGTTTACTTTATGTTATTAAGTGTGGTTATAATAGACTTAATAGTGTTAAAGGACCATAGTAGAGTCAAGGGTATTTTTATAATTTCATTTCATAGGTGGTTAAACCTCTTACAGCAATGTAATACACAAAATTAACTTGGGCTGGGCATGCTCGATGGGCCTTATAATATCCCTTTGGGCCTAGTTGTTTATAATAGTAATTTCGCTTATGATTAAACGGTGTAGTTTACTTTATGTTATACAGTGTAGTTATACTAGTGTTAAAGCACCATGGTAGAGTCCAAGGAATTTTTATAATTTCATTTTACAAGTTGTTAAAGCCCACGCTAGGGAAGGGGGTGAGGCATTCTGGAATTTCTATTGAACCAGCTTTGTATTTTCATTTGGAGGAATTGGGTGACCTCGAATCATCCATGCGTATATATAATATTACTTCATCATCTTTATTAATATCTGTCATCTTCACAGTCTCTATATTACGTTATCTAGTAATTTTACAGTGTGAGGTGAGTGAGATTCATGACAACTTCTCCATCGTTAGTCTCTTCTCTATCTATAATTTGGTACAAACTTATATATATACGTCGTCATTAGTTTGAGATGATTTTTAAAATCAGTACATATTTACTGCTAAATATTTGTGCTTGATTATCTAAAGCAAAATTCATATACAATTGACAATAATTTTATCCAAATTACCATTAAAAATGAAAAAGTATTTCTATTACAAACAATCATGAAGTACGTAAATATTATATAATTATTTTAAAAAAAAGTAAAATTTATTATTAAAAAATTATTATTTTTACGTATGTCTCATATTTTATTTATTTTTTTTAAAATAATTATATTACATAATTCACAATTATAAATATCTTTTCTCTTACTAGATATAATGAGGTAGCATCTATTGTAATGCACCTGTTGGTTAGTCTAGTGATTTTGTAATGGATGTTGATCAATTTCATTATTTTATATAATATTTTTATAATTAAAATATTCCTCTTATTTTATATCAATTATTGGGCTGGTAGACGTCGACATAAACGTCGTGGGTCTTCTTGTGGCCATACGTACAATGACAGCATTTTCCCGTCAATAATGCCACTAGCTATGGGGTAGCCTGGTAGAGTAATCAAAAGACAAACAAACAAATTAAAACAAAATGTCCATACCACTAACTTCCATTGACCTGGTCAACTGATAACCATTGAACAAAAAAGTCTCTTCGGTATATATATATATATATATATATTTTTAAATCGGATACTGTTATTTTTAATTATAAAATTATAAAAATATAATTATTTAATAAAATAGTATTATTCTTCGAATTCAAAACCTTCAAGATAAAATAAGATTTTTGTTCCAAAAAAATTTGAATAAGCCTAAAAAATAAGAATATTTTATTTAAAATTGTGTAAATACTGAAAAATTAACCGTGTCAATATCATTTTTGTTTTTAATTGCATTAATTGGTATAACATATTTTTAGTTGGCCTGTGACTAGATGAGCAATTCTAGTTCAATAGTAAAGTATATAAATATCGCATAATTATTTTGAAAAAGAAAATAAGATCTACTCTTAAAATTCTTAAAAAATTAATTTTTTTTTTTATTTGAGTCTCATATTTTATTCACTTTTTTAAAACGATTACATGATAGTTGTATAATTCACGATTGAAAATATCATTTATCTTAATAAATTTATATAAAATGCCACAAAAGTGTGCCACATCAAATGATATAATTGAGACTAACAAATCAAGAGCTAAGATATAGGAGTTTCTATTTGTTTTTTTTTATACTCAAACTTCCAACTTTACTAAATTAAATAGAAGATTACAGACATAAATCAAATAATAAGGTTTGAGATAAAAAGTCCGGAATACAATCCCACCAAGTTGTAATACTATCAAGATGTCTACCATGTTGAGCTAAAGAATGGGCAGCCTTATTAGCTTCCCTATAAACATGTGTAAACAAACAATTTCGGAACAAAGAAGACAACTGTTTAATCTCCAAATACATCCCTCCATACTGCAAATTAGACATACTATCATTGTTTAAAGCTTCAATCACCATAAGGCAATCACTTTCCACTTGGATATTAGAAATACCCATACTTGCACAAAGCTGTAATCCACAAAAAATAGCTAAAAGTTCAATATGCTCCACTTCATCAACAAATACTTCCAGTAAAGCTACTGCCAGCAGAATTCTTCCCATATTATCTCGTAATATAGCTCCAGTTTAAGCTTTTCCAGCTTCTACATGCAAAGAACCATCAACATTAAGCTTGAGAAAATCTTCTTGAGGCACCTTCCAGTGATAGAGAGCTTGCACTTGCCGTCGGTTCTGCTTTTGTACAGATTTGTAACTTTTCAACATAGATAAAGCATGATCAGCAGCATGATATGGAGACACAACAATTTGATCATGATAAAACTTATTGCGTCTATACCAAAAACTCCAAGCCACTGTGAAGAATATAGATAGACTCTCCCAATGCTTATCCAAACAAAACTGAAAGGCAAGATCAAATTTGAGTGAGATGTTGCATGCATAGAAGGTAGAACTTTTAGCCAAGTGGCTTCCAGAAATTTACAGCCCACCAACGCGTGAAAAACTCCCTCTTCCTGCTCCTTACAGAAGCTGCAAATCCCATTGATAGGAACATGTTTTAACAAGAGATTTGTCTTTGTCAGTAATCCATCTTTGCAAGCACGCCAAGCAAAAATTTTTATCTTGTTTGGAACCGGCAACTTCCATAGATGTTTCCAAAGCACTCTTTGATTTGTAGCATTAGAAGATTCGGCTACATGAAAGCCTTGTTTATCCATAATGAACCGGTAGCAACTTCTAACACTAAATAAGCCATTTCTTTCAAATTCCCACATCCTTTTATCCCCTTGATTCATAGCACCACACGGCATTTTCAGAATTTCCATAACTATACTTGGATTAAAGAGAGCTCTAAGTTTGTTTATATCCCATGAAGCAGAATTTTCAGAGAATAGACTATTAACACAATCCCGTTCAGTTCCCCTTCTTATCTCAATACCTTCCTCTCCAAAGAGGTATGACCTGGAATCCACTTATCACTCCAAATATTAACAGTAGTGCCATCACCTATCCTCCATCTACACCCATCCACAACCCACTTTCTAGCTTCCCAAATCTCTCTCCAAGAGTAAGAAGGACATCTACCCAACCCGACTGTCAAAAAATTTGATGATGGAAAATATTTAGCCTTTAGAAGTCTATGGAGTAAAGAACTCTCATCTTGGAGCAAACGCCACCCTTGTTTAGCTAACATAGCTAAATTATGAATTTTCAGCTTTATAAAACCCAATTCACCCCAGGATTTAGAAGAACACATTTTATCCCAGCTTAACCAATGTATTTTCCTTCCATTATCTTTGTGATCCCACCAAAAACGAGCCTTCATAGCCTCCAAATCATCACATAAAGTAGAAGGGAGAAGGAAACAACTCATAGAATAGGATGGAATTGAAAGTGCTACCGCTTTTATCAAAATTTCCTTATCCCCTTGAGAAAGCAATTTTTCTTTCCAAAGTTGCAGCTTCTGCCAAACCCTTTGTTTAATGGACTGAAATGCTTTGCCTCTAGATCTTCCTACTAAAGGTGGTAACCCAAGATACCTCTCGTACTGCTGAATGTCAGAATTACCCCATAAATTTTTTATATCTTCTTGGGTCCTCCTGGACACATTTCTACTGAAAACCATTGCTGTTTTTTCCCTGTTTATCCGCTGACCAGAGACTTCCTCATACTTTGCCAAAATATCGTGAATCCATATGTTTTCTTCTAAATCAGCCTTATAAAAGATCAAGCTATCATCAGCAAATAATAAATGAGTAATGTTCGGGGCCCCTCTACATATTTTAATACCTGAAAGTTGTCTCCTCAAACCCGCTTATTTTAATAAAGATGTTAACCCTTCAGAACACAAGAGAAAAAGATAGGGAGACAAAGGGTCCCCTTGTCGAAACCCTCTAGTGGAATAATAGGCCTCTTAGGTTCCCCATTAATAAGCACCGAGAAAGAAACCGAGCTAACACACTGCATGATCAGCCTCACAAACTCCTCACTAAAACCCAATACCTCCATAACAAATTTCAAAAAACCCCACTCTACCCGATCATACGCTTTGCTTATATCCAATTTCAAAGACATAAAACCCTTACTCCTTGTCCTCTTAAGCCTCAAATAGTGAATCACTTCATAAGCTATAAGGACATTATCAATAATGAGACGCTCGGGCACAAATGCACTTTGACATTCCCCAATGATATTAGATAAAACCAGTTTCAGCCTATTTGCAATGACCTTAGCAATCAGTTTATAAACCACATTACATAGGCTAATCGGTCTATAATCCGTAACTCTTATTGGAGATTTCTTCTTGGGAATCAAAGAAATAAAAGTATGGTTAAGAGAAGAAGGAAAAGAACTTGTATTAAGGGCATGCAACACTGCTGCAGTCATTGAACTTCCAACCACTTGCCAATATTTTTGGAAAAAGATTGGCGACATGTCATCCGGGCCCGGAGCTTTAGAGGGATTCATTTGCTGCAAGCTATCTTAACCTCATCTTCAGAATACACACGGGTCAGATCTTCATTCATACTTGGGGTGACTCTTCCCCTTAAATCATTCAGAAAATCTAGTGAAGCAGTCATATTTGAAGAAGTGAACAACTCACTGAAATAACCCAAAATAACATTGTCCATATGAGCCCTCTCATGCCACTGCCCTTGTTCATCCTGAATTCTTTGCAAACAATTCTTTTTTCTTCGTTGAGATGCTTTCATATAAAAATATCATGAATTATGATCACCTTCTTTTAACCATAAAGCCTTAGAACGTTGTCTCCACATCACTTCATCCCTCTCCAATCAGATTGCAACCTCCTTTCTAACAACATTTAAGGCTGATACATCAAGCCCCCGATGATCCTCATATACTTGTTGCAATTTCAAATTAGCTTGTTGAAGCTTTTTGTGAACATTCCCAAAGCTATTTATGTTCCATTACTGTAGTTTGACCCCACTCTTCCTAATCATATCCGCCACATCCTCCAATCTTGAGTGAACATTATCCATTCTCCATGTATCCGTGATGATAGCTTCACAATCTAGATTTCTAACCCACATTTCCTCAAACCGAATTTTTTTTTTCTTTTTATAAGGAAAATTTGTATCACCCTCCAATTCCAACCAAATCGGGAGATGGTCAGAGTAAGCCACAAAGCCGTGAACCACTTTCGCATGTGGATAAGAATTCCACTAAGTGGAATTGGCAAGACACCTATCCAAACGTTCATTGATACAAGCAGAAACTTCTCTCCTATTTGACCACGTAAATTTATACCCAGAAAACCCCAAGTCACGCAATTCACACTCCTCAACAACATCTCGAAAAACAGATAACTGATTTTCCTGTTTAGGATTCCCCCCTGTTTCTCATGATGGAACATTGTTTCATTCAAATCACCCATGACTAACCATGCCTCCCCCCGTGAACGTCTAATACTCCTAAGAAGAGACCAAGTTCTATGCCGTAAATGGGTTTCAGGAACCCCATACAAGGCTGTTAAAAACCAACGCCCTCCAACTACATTATCATCACTAATTTCAAAATCAATGTGGATTGAAGAAAAATTAACAATTGAAAGTGCAACTTCTTTTCCCCAATATAGAGCAAGACCCCCTTTTCTACCATTTGAACATACTGCTAAACAATTAGAAAAACCAAGTTTGAACTTACAGTTTTCAGCATCTCGCACACTAAGTCGGGTCTCTTGAAGGAAAAGAACATCAGGCGCTTCCCTCTTCGTCAAATCGCAGAGGTGGCGAATGCCTCGTGGGTTCCCAAGTCCACGGGCATTCCATGCTAGGAGTTTCATGGCTGCTGGTGGTGCTGTTCAAGAGCCACCGCCGATAGCTCAGTGCGTCCCTCAAGCTCTGCATCCGTGTGAGTCAGTGCTTCAAAAATTCTCCCAGACTCATATCTCGTTCGGACCTGTCAAACAGGTTCCGTATGGGTGTTGCTCTGTTTCCTCTTCTTGCCGCTATCCTGTGTCGTAACATCAAAAGGAGTATTAGGTTTTGACGTTTTGGACTTAAACGATAGTCTTCCATTTCTTCTACTTCCGTATACCGAAGCAGGCTTCCTCAATGGGTTGGACTGCTCCACAACAGACGACCCTACCTCCATCGGAACCTCAACAAGCCCAATATCAAAAGACCCAC
Organism: Carya illinoinensis; assembly: GCF_018687715.1. Classification (NCBI taxonomy): domain Eukaryota; kingdom Viridiplantae; phylum Streptophyta; class Magnoliopsida; order Fagales; family Juglandaceae; genus Carya; species Carya illinoinensis. The sequence goes on from NC_056765.1 coordinate 9,534,440, forward strand.
CAGAAAGCCCCTCTTCAAAAGCCCCATCCGAAAGCCCATCCACACCCTTCAGAGTCCCTTTAACACCTTCTTCACTGACCCCATTACCACCATCCTCTTTCAGCGAGCCGTTTAAAATCTTATGAAAGGCGTTACTGGGTAACGGTCCTTCCTGAAAATAAGCCATCTTCTCCGTGGGAGTTGTAACTGTTACGGTTTCGCCATCGCCAGAAATGCTGGCTAAGCTATTTCCGGCAGAGAGACCTGGTTCTATTTTATTTTAAGTGAACGTAAAATAGATAAAATTATATGTGTCAAACTTTCGAGACATGTATAAACAAAATGAGTAATTTGAACAATTTTAAAAGAAAGGAACAAGTGGGCATCCATGGCAAGATAGGTATTTCAGCATGTGGTGAAAAAAATGTAAAAGAAAGGAGCAAGTGGGCATCCTTTCAACCTTAGTTCCTATGCCCATTCTAAGGGAATTATGGTTATGTAGGTGTAAATCTCTCTTTGAAACTATTCCATTTTAACGCAGTGTTAAGTGTAAATAAAAAAATTACTAATCAGTCACTACAACAAAAGTGGTTTTTTTGGGATTAAAATTTTCGTCCAAAAAAATAGTGATTTCGCCTCAAAATATTTCTTGGAATGAAAAAAAATTGTCCTAAGGTTGTTCCAATAATAGTGTCCCAAAAGATATTTTAGGACGAAATATCAATTTTTTCTGAAAAAATATCTTTTGGAATGAATTTGAGTAAAACCGTTCAACCGTGTTTGAAATGATTTTTTTTTTTTTAAGGGATGTTTGGATTTCGTCCCAAAATGGTACAAACTTGATGTTGAAATGAATCCTTCATGAGTGGTCAATCGATATTAGTCAGTTCGACCAAATAAGCATGAGGAAACATTCGAACAAACAATGTAATGGTCGAACAGTAAAATATATTTGAGCGTATTGACTTAGACATTCAATCAGACCAGAATAGGATCGAACGATTTTTTATGAGATGACGTTCAAACATTTAATTTCATGTTCGATGATTTCGTTCGAACGGTTTAAAGTATTGTTCTAATGTTTAATACCAATTATATTCGAATGTTCTATATCAATATTTGAATGGTTTTATTTATTCTCTTCAAACGGTAAATATTTTATTTTACCCAATAATAAAAAACTAAATAGACATACATAATATTTTAAAAAATACATTACAATTTGTTCAATACTCACAAAAGTAGTCTAATATGTGCGAATGAATAAATAAAATAGTAGCATTCTTCATACAAAAATACATCCTAAACTTTATACTTATAATGTAAATCAGTTGCTTGGAGGCCTAAAATATTACATAAGCATCTGCATTTGAAGTTGCACCTATCTCCTAAACTCTTCTTGTTGTTGTTATTGTTGTTTTGCGGGTATATCCATGTTTGCTAGTTTCGCCGATTGAGCTTCTAACTCATGGGCATTGGGATGAGTCCACTCTCAATTATAATCAGTATGTGATGCAGCATATAATTTTGTCAGATTATAATTGTTATCTGAATCTTACTACAAGCGACATTTGTTAATATATAAAGTCATTATAATGCCTCCAAATAACAAACTATATATAATAAAAAAATAAAATAGTATTACCAATTTCTTAGAGATGCGATGGAAAAATTTTGAGCCTCTAAGATGATGAATCTTGCTATAAGAGACATTTGTTGATATATAAAGTCATTAGAATACCTCCAAATAACAAACTATATGCAGTAAAAAAAAAATAGTATTACCAATTTCTTAGAGATGCTATGGAAAGATCTTGAGTTTGTATGATGATGAAACCTCAACTTCAATCTTGAGCCTATACTGCATATCCGAATGTGATGCCCAAAGAGTCTCCAGTTTTAGGTGATGGGGAGACGGCTAAAGACGAGGGATCTTATACAGATGAACTCAATGGCCTCACTGATCATGAAATGAGGGAGTTGGTTGTTGTTCCAGATTCTCCTCTCTATAATGGGACAAAGAGCATCGAACAAGCAAATCTATTTGCTTTCTTCAAGATCATGAACTTGATCATCGCAAATGATATTGATTCTCGGCAGTACAAACACAAGTTGTCATGGATTGATCAAAGTTTATGATACGAGTCACTTGTGGCGTTCCTATCAACCTAGTGGGCCATATATTCGATAGGATTCAATCAGAGGCTCAGTACATTACGATGGATATATTGCGATTCAAGATTTTGATCACTTGATTTCTGCTACATACTGGGATCCCACTAGATATTTCCGAGCATGTCTAGAAGCCAATGGAACCAATCAACAACTCACCTTATCACGAAGCACAGGACACTCAAGATTCGTCTTCGCAATCCTATTCCATAGCCAATCGATACTCAGAGAGATACACACCCGGGAGATCCTAGAGTATTAGTCGGTGAGACATCCGTGTAGGCTGAGGCATCACACATAACTACTCATGAAGATATGGTTGATATAATGTGTGCAGAGATCAGCAAACAAATATCAGCGATGATCGATACAGTGCGCATGGAGATCCGTACTGTCATGTTTGACTTACATACAAAGATTAATGCTAGCATCTTTGACTTACGTATGGAGATTAATACAAGCATATTTGACTTATGTATAGAGATTGATGTCATGTCTCCGACTCAGGTCACGATCAGTACTCGATTGACACATCTAGAGACACACATGTATGTAGAGAGTTGGGATCTTAATAGTTTTCATCTTTTATTTACATTTTATTTGTTTTTGGTATGGACAGTATTTGATGTTTCGTAAATTTAATTTAATTATGAATTGAATTGTTTTTGTCTTTTCTAAATTAATTATTGATTTCTATTATTCCTATTATTTAATTTCTAAATTTAATATAAATTAAATATTTGTCCATAATTAAGTAAAGTATTTTGTTGCCATCAATAATTGTAAAAATTCTGTAACTATTCGAATGGAATATATCACGTTCAAACATTTCTCCATTCCTTCTAAATATTTCTACAATAAATCTCCATTCGAACACTTTATTTTATGTTCGAATATTGATTAACGTATTAGTTCGAACGGTATAGTAATTTGTTCGAACAGTAAGTCATTGTCCCGCTAAATTTATTGATCTAACCTGCTAATTTCCTGTTCAATCATATATAATATCTATTTGAACATTTATTAATATTGACGTTCAAACGTTATTGTATGTTGTTCGAACAGTAAGTCAATACCCCCTAATTTTTGTTACTTAATGTGCCAAATTGTTATTCGACCATATATAATATCCATTCAAATATTTATTTTATTTGGTTCTAACGTTTTTGTGGATGTTCAAATGGTTATTTTAATAGGGATGAAAATTTCCCTCCCTACATATATTGTTCGAACGATAAACACCTCATGTCATTTTTTAGGAATGAAATTTAAATTTCGTCCCGACATCTTGTTTTCTGGGATGATTTTTGTTTGGGACCAGAGTTTTTGTTGTAGTGAGTTTTTTGAACTAATCATGTTGATCAAGCCATCTCTCCTAGTCATGCGTTTAAGCTTTTGTATTCTTTACAACCCTAAATATGGTACCTCTAACCGTTAAAAGTGTGAAGCCTTTTTTAATTAAATGGTTAACCCTTGTAGTAGGTGGATTTAACATTAATGGTTCATCTCTTGAAAATTTGGGTATGGTTGAATATAGTCCGATGGTCTTTATAGGGATCATTATGGCAAATTATTATGAGGTGTCTCCTAATCTTTAGGGCATGGTTTAAATTTTTAAAGAACAAGAGTCCTTTACTGTCCTTAGGACGACGAGAGTGGAGGATGTGTTAGACCTTCTAGAAAAGTGGCCTCAGGCCAACCCTTGACACGCTCACTGACATGCCTAGTTGGCACCACTGATGAGCCACCAACAGGCCATGGCCCCCCCATACCATGGCGAGCCCATGTCGCAGCCAGCCAACAGCACGGCCAGTATGCGAGGCTGTTGGCCTACCCCATGTGCCACACAGCATGCTAGCGAGGTTAGTGGGCTGGTCTGCCAGCCTAGCCAGCTAGCCACTATGGCACCAACCATGTAGCCTAACCATGACTAGCCAACCAACGTCCATGGCTCATGCCATGGGCCATTTTCAGTACGGGCCAACACCAGTCAAGCCGTGGGCCCCCATGGGCCCCACGGCCAGAATTATATTATTATTTTATTATATTATTTCCTTATACTAGTATTTATATATTTCCTTATTTTAGTACTACTAGAAATTATTTCTTTATTCTAGTATTACTAGGAATTATTTCCTTTTTCAAGTACCATTAAAAGTCTCCTCATTGTAAGCCTATATAAAGGCCACCTTAGCCCCATTTTTATTATCTTTTGACAAATTCCTTGGTGGACGGCTTGTTTGTTATTGAGATCTCCTTCAGTGCTTGACATTTGGGCTATTTGGGTGCAACCCATGTGAATTCCAAATAGATATTCAACACCTTGATGTTTGTGGACAGGTATTGATTCAATTATCAATCTATGAGCAAGTTTGTTTCTCTTTTCCATTATTGAGTTGCATTCTTGTTATTTATTTGTTATTTATTTGTTATTTGCATTATTCTTTTTGCAATTGACATTATACATCACGCCCCAACCATTCCAACACACTAGATCTACTTTTCCAAGAAGATCTAGCTTTGTTGGACTCTTTCCTTCACTTTTCCTTCACTTTCCTATCATCCAAACACTATATTAGCCTCCATATAATCTTCCATAATCCTAGATCTAATTTCTTTCACCATAAAACCCTAGATCTAAGCTAGATCTAGTGCCTCCATATTTCCTACACAAAGACCTAGCCTCCATAAGGATTTCCTACATTTTAGGAAACCTTAAACCCTAGCCTCACTTCCATATTTACTAAAATACCACCCAAGGGGCTCCAACCATAGCAAGATCTCACCATTCGGCCATCATCATACCATAAACCATACCATTTCATCAAGATCCCAATTCACAAACCACAACACCAATCATCCATATTCATCAAATCTCATCACTCAAGACTAGTACTCAAGTAAAAGGCAAGCAAGAAGAATAGGCTCATCGGTCATAGTTGGGTGAAGCGGATCTAGTGAACCATAGTGTTTAGGGACTAGACGAGATCCCTAACAAGATGATCCCATGCGCAAACAACATCAGCACCAACCCTACAAAGTTACAATCAAATATTTTTGTTGGCTTTCCTAAAATCCATTCACAAAGAAAAATTGAAGGAATAAAACTAGCTAAACTCTCTGCCTTACTTCATGCTTTGCTTTACTTTTTTTTTTCATCATAGATATTAATTCAATAGTTAGAACTTTTTTTTTCACTGGCCTTTTTAACTTCTCTTCTATTTTCTAATACACCCTTGGATTAGTCCGGACGCTTTTCTCGAACATTCGATGCTAATATAAAGAATCTCATCTTCTATTCCTCCATGGAAATTTATGGACCTTTGGCGTTGTAAATATGTAAATTTTTCAAAATAGACTGGAAGGGTTGAAAGACTAATTCCCGACCCATGGTGGTGACTCGGGTTTCGATACTATCTTTTTCGCGTTCATCTATATAATAAATAATAACAAGCAAATAAAAATAAATAAAAAGAGATACAAGACTTTACGTAGTTTGACATAATGTCTACGTCCATGGATTGTTTGGGGGCAAGATCCATTATAATGGGTGATTCTACAATCTCTCATGGCCTCACATATCTCACAATAAAATGAAGGAATTTAGTTTAAGTATAGAGAAGTTGTGTTGAGCCTGGGCATAGGGAACTTTTATGGAGAGATCATGTGGAGAGAGCCTCTGGAGAGTTTGGCAGATTTGTGGGGGATCTCCTTCTTATATAGAGGTTTATTTTCTTGGAGCGATTGAGTCCAACTTGCATTGTAAAGCATTTTTCTTTTAGAAATATGAGTTTATTTCCTTTTAGGAGTTTGAAAATCTTTCCTTATTTCTTTTTAGTCTTATCTCTTGACTTTCAGATTTATCTCGAGGCTAACTTTTAGGCTACTGATTTGACTTATATAGATGCCCGCGATTCTTAGGGTCGATTTGTTCAACAAGAAGGTATTGAGAATCTTCAAGTCAATAATTTGTAGAATAAATTTTAAAAATTTTTCCCTGGTTTTTTGTTTTGTCCAAGATTTTCTGTTTGTTTTGTACTAAACAGTGAAAAGCTCAGCATGTAGAGATAGGCAGGAGATATACTCGACTACATTAGGTGCAAGCACAGAGCTCGATTTCGAGTTTGTTCATTTGTGTGGATTTTTGCTTGAAAGATTGTTTATTATTAGTGAAGATTGCATATTTTCATGATTAGTTTGTTGTGTTTCCATTTTGGGATTGATGTTAGAGTTTGCTTATAGTTACCCACGCTTAAGTGGTCAAGAAGCCCATCCACTCCCTCAATCCACATTAGGCGGTTTCCGAGCTTGTCGACTCATTTCCAAAAGAAACTTGTGCAAGGCAGTTGTGGAGCTTGGTTGCTCATTCCCAAAGGTAAACCTCAAGCAGTAGTTGTGGCACGAGCGTAAACTCTCATCTTTTCCTGGAAAAGATGTTGTACTTGTATTACTGTCGAGGTGAGAGAGGTCGGCCATTCCAGAGAGTTGCCCGCCTATTAGGCGCCTAGAAGGTCAAGCGGTTCTTGACCTTTCCCATTGTTTTGATGGCAAGGGTTGCAGGGTTTTTTTAGCTTCATGCTCATTCCACCATGAGTCTTTGGAGTCGACTTTGGTGGGTTAAAGGGTTCGTGGGGTCTTTTGACCTTCACGCCCATTCTACTAAGAGCCTTTAGACTCAACTTTAGTGTTTAAAAATGGGGGTCATTGGATCTTTTGACTTCCATGCCTATTTCACCACAAGTCTTTGGACTCAATTTTGGTATTTAGAAATGGGGTCGTGGGTCTTCTAACCTCCACGCCCATTTTGCCGTGAGTCTTTGGACTCAACTTTGGTGGTTGAGGATCGTTGTTCACCACGAGTCTAGGGACTTGGCTTTGGTGGGGCCGTTGTTCATCGTGAGTCTAGGTACTCGAATTTGACGTTTGAAGGCTGTTGTTCACCATGAGTCTAGGGACTTGAGTTTGTTGGGACCATTGGCGCTACTGTGGCATGAGGCGAAGTTCACCTCTCCTGAGAGGTTTTCACCAAAAGCTAAATAAGTGTAATACAAATTATGAGTTTGAGATTTGTAAACTTGAAACATATCGCTAGAGCGTGATGAAGGCTTCAGGGTGCCTGTGATACCAAGCAATCTATTTCGATGAAGATAGATTAAGATGCTCGAGAGGGGCATTGTAGGGGAAGTTCACATGTCTCGAGAGTTTCTATCGGTTTCGAAACGTGCAATGTGAGGGTTTTTGGATCGGCCGTGGCGGATATCTAAAAACGAGGTAGGGTTCATGGTCTATATATTATATGAGATTCGGGGCTCAAGCCCTCTAAGAAACATAGACCCAGGTCTCCGATGTCTTTCCTCAACACTTTTTATTATTATTTGCAGTCCAGATTTGTAATAGAATCCTTAAGTTAGTAAAGGAAATTTTTACCCATTATGCACAGATCTGTGATAGAATCCTCAGCACCAACGAGTTTTGCAAACCTCTACCTCCACCCTTTTTGAAGCACCAAATTTCACAGTAGAATCTCAAGACCCGAGTGGGAATCAATGCAAGCGAAAGTTGAGAAAAGTTGGCATTAAAAGAAGAATCAAAAGATGACCCAAAGCTCTACTTTTTCTCCTACCCACAAAAAAACATAGATCTGAGACCCACGAAGACGACCCCTCCACTAATTTCATTTTGGTGTTGGTTTCTATCTTCTTCACCTGCTCTGATTTTTTTTTTCTTCCATTCACGTCCTCTGATTTACTATCGTCTATTTGTTTTTTTTTTTTAAATAATGTATCAGCTGATGAAGCAAGCCGATTCCACTGCGGTTTCTCACCGCAATTGTACGTAGAACTGCTCAAATGTGAAATGTCTCTTTCCCCATTCAATCTTGCCTTGTATTGAGTGTGTATTTGATATTAGACCCAACCCACGTCATATCTGAATGGTAATAACGTTACAAATTTATGGGTAACAAAGTCAAAGGTTTCAAGAAAAAGACAAGGCTTAAAGTAGATTGTAAGTGATGCATTTTACTTGCTTTTGAGTCCCATGGGGTGACAAAGAGGGGCGCATGATGGCGTCGTGACAAGCGGCAACTGAAGCAAGTGAGGGAGGTCGGCAGCCACGAAGACTGTAATACGAAATAGGGAGATGAGAGAGAGACCGAGGGAAAGCAAGACACAGGAGGAGGGAGAAAAGAAACCGACCGGCGAGGAACAATGACGACAGTAGCTTGTTGCATACAACGGAAACAGAAATTGCGGAAGAGAGAGAGGCGTGGAGCTGCTGGTTTGTTTGCCATAATAACTCAATGTCTTTTTATTTAAGTTAAAACCACAAGCATGAGGCAAGGGATGAGTAAAAGTTTTTGGTTAGCTGTCTAACCCCTTTGACTATCAGGCAGTTTGGGCCTGAGATTTTGAAGAGGATATCATTGTTTTTTTTTTTGTTGAATTAAATAAAAAAAAATTAGATTCTTTTGATAATTTGACTTTTTACATGAGATTTGGATTTCAGAGTGAATATTAAATAATCTAGCATAAATGTACATGATTCAACTCATGGTTATTTTGAGTAACAAGAATTTTAATTAGATATGTTTGATGTAAATAGGTGCGGTGTTTATTGTTTGCTTAGTCATCACATACATGTGAGTATTAATGCTTTTAGGCTATGCTTTAGATAATAGCTTTCTTTTCTCCTCGTTAGTGATGTTCTATTTTTTCTAAAACAATTGAGAGATCCTGTTTCTTGTTCTTGGCTTATCATTTGTAGTTTTTGGAGTTCAGCAATTATTTTTCTCGTGTTAGCAATGATTCTTGTAGATCTCATTGTAATTTTCTTCCTTTATACTTGGTTTTTAACTTCGAAGGTGATGTTAATTATTGCTTAATTAATTTGTTGTTTTCCTTTTTACTTTGCTTACAAGATTACACAGTTTCTTATTACGATGGATTTGAGGCGGAAAATCCCTCTCTTACCTACTGTTGAGCGGTGCATAGCGATGTTGCTGATTGCTGAACGTGTCGGTGGTGCCGGCGGTGTCGGCGTCGCAGACAATAGACTTACAAATGTTGTACAACGTGCAAGGATGGGACCCGTACGCCTACGCATTCGAGGCGGATGAGGAAGAGGTGAGTTTGGTTTTTAGGAATCTGGGCATGGAGCATGACCTCGCTTGTGGGCCCATCATTGACGATATTGCCATAAAAAATCTCTTCACTTCCGATAGACCCAAAGATATCCCTTTCTTTGCCTCTCTCTCATCTTTGGCAGGACAAAAGTCAAAAATCTAAACTTAAAAGCTAAAGCTGGATGGTGGTTGGAATAATTTTCGGATCTCATTTTTATCTAAATATATTTTTTAAATTTATTAGTTTGTCTTCATATTTTCTTCTTCTTACTTGACTCATTTTTTATTTTTAATAGTTGGTGGATCCAACAGAGAATCGTTATAAAGATAGCAGTAATAATATGTATATTAATCTGATATAATTGGTCAAAAAATAAATTTTATTACAAATAATATTAATTTAAATTTTAAATATAAATAAATTAATATTAATATATTAATATGACTATCCTTAAAAATAATAAAACTCTTAATTTTTTTTTTAAGTAGTGTTAGCTGTGGGAGCTGGAAAAGATGATACCAAAGACAATGGATTTGATGTGTCTATGATTAATGGCGGCAGTCCTATTCCTTGTCCTCTTTATAATTATTTAGTTCCCTTAGGACCAATTTGTCAAAAGCTAAATCTTCTATGTCAATGGTCTGATCATTAGGAAAAGTAGTTGAAATTAACAGTGCTGAATCAACTTCAGTTTCACTCGAAATCGAAACTTAAAATATGGGAAATCAGTAGGCAAGAGTAGAAAATAACGACAAATTAGGAAAAAAGTAGACATGATTAAGAATAAAAAATTTAAAAAAAATCACCTAACCACTATAATGAATTGATGCCTTAGTTGTCGTTTGGTAGAAATTTGGCAGAAAAAATATCAGAGCATTGAATATTGAGGATCGAAATTCAATACCTATTCTATTATTATTAATAATGATTATTTGGCTAATAATTAAAGACAAATTTAAACAACTTGCTTGACTTTACACTGAAGCAAATGCAATTGGAGCCAAGATGAAATATATATATATATATATAATATGCATAATGAATATATTAGCCAGACCTGCCATCACCTAATTATTATATATATATATATATATGATCATGCAAATCATGAGATTTGCTTGGCTTTCATTGACCCAATTAATAATACCTAATTCCCTCACCTAATTATTTTGTTTTCTTCATCCAGGCTTTTGCTTTAAGAGGTCGGCCTCGTTCTTCTCAATTCCTAGCCAGCAATATACATACATTCATACATAAATACATATATATATATTTATATATTATATCAGAGAAAGATTAACATGATCTAAGATTAACCATGCATGCACACTGAGGGGTAAAAGTTGGGCATCTTTATCGATCCTTTCAGTAACAGCTTGAAAGTTTGAAAAAATCATGGGTTGGATCTTTGAAGGGACTCTAGGCCTGAAAAACTGGAGGAAAGTTGGGTTAAATCTATATTAATAGCTGCCGACTGGATTATGTTAATTCATTCATAATTGTTACATATATAAAAAAAATTATATAAAAATAAATTTATAAATTGATATAATTTCATGTCATATATTAAATCTATTTTATGTTAAAAATAATTTTATAATTTAATATATTAAATCAAATCACATTAATTTATAAATTTAATTTTATCTATTCTTTATCCGAGTAAAATATTTTTAAATTCAATGTTAAACTAATTAACTCATGGGAATTTTAAAAGTTGTAAAGCTCGCTCCGTAATTTAATTGTGCTACCTGCCCATCTAATTAACAACCGCCTTCCGATTCTTATAAGAACTCTCTCTATTGCATGAACTTAAAGAAACATTATGCAACCCATAATTTTCTTGTCTCTCTCTCTCTCTCTCTCTCTCTCTCTCTCTCTCTCTCTCTCTATATATATATATATATATTTATAGCCTGTCTGTGCGTGCACATGTGAATGCATTGTCAGTGTCTGTGCGTATGCTTGTGCATGTACATGCATTTCGCTCCAAAAACTAGACCCCACAAATTAATGCTGTATCAGACGAGCAGTTTAGCCAAAATAATGCAAGAGAAGTGGTACTGTCATAATAAAGTTAGGTAACTAAGAGGGTATTAGGATCGTTCTTGCTTGCCATATATGATAGGTATTAGGTAGCCCTAAACGAGTAGAAAGTACGATCTCTTCATGAATTTCTTGATCACTCGACGTTCATGACACATAGTATTGCACATTAATATATGTTATAATTGGATTATCATTCCTCAACTCGCATCAGATATATTTAATTATAATAATATAATATAATTTTATATGATTTCTCATTCATCATCATGTCTTTAGTGCTCCAATTGTCGATGTAACATCAGTTGTCAATTGCATATATATATTTATATATAGTTAGTTAGGTTCTCCTGATTTTCTTTTGTCATTTTTTAGAAGATGTAAATTATATTTTATTCTCTCAAATAAAGCTGAAAATTTTGGTGGGAGTAGACATACATGCTGTTTTAGCTTAAAGAAATGGCCAACGATGATTCTCGAAAGCATAACCGGCCAATAAAGAAAAATATATATGGAAGTTGATTTGCAGGCATTTCTTCATTCTTTTGGACATGGTAAAAAGTATCGAACTGATTATAAATTGATTTGATCATCTTCGTTAGGAATTCATGTGAATTTAATTCCTATTATATTGATCTACTTTTGATCAATAAAATTGAAGGTAATTAATGTATGAGATTTTATATTGTTTAAAAATGAGAAATTCTTACTCTTAAAAACAAAGTAAATAATAAACATATGTATGATGAGTTTCATCTTTTATTAATTAACATCGCGCTCGTCATTATCTTTATGCATGCATGTTATTCTTTCTCAAAGAAGAATCCAAGGCAATGAATTATTTACCTAAATTTATTTTAAAGAAAAATGAATAAGGTACTAGCTAGGACAGGCACCACCTGTTTTTAAAATTAAAAATTAATTATCAAGCACAGCTTGGTTAATTGCATTGTTATGAAAGGACATCATATATTATTATATAATAAATCCATTAAAGATTTGATACAATTTAGGGGACCAGCTAACGGCATAGCTCGTGTCTTGATCATGAGTAAAATAAATATAGAGTAATTTTATATATAATTATAAAATATATAATTAACATTGTGTAATTGTTAAAAAAATGAGATCTATTATTAAAAATTTATTATTTTTTCATATAAATTTTATATATTATTTATTTTCTTAAATTAATTATTTAATAGTTATACAATTCATAATTGTAAGTAATTTTTTTTCTAAAATATATGAGATATTCTTTGCTAAAAGGTTAAGAATATATGTATATATATATATAATACAAATGATAAAATTTAATTTTTTTAATAATTTAAACTTGAAATAAATAAAAATTTTTATAATATTAAAATATTCTTAAAAATATATAATTCTTTTTCATTAATATTTTTTAATTCATGGGTTTTACAAAAAAGAAAAAGTGAACTACTTGATTAGGGGTTTGATCAACACGGAATTAGCTAGGGGTAGGTAAGCATCATATGTTCTACCAAACGTGAAAGCTACATATATAATATTACCCCACAAAAAAACAAAAAAAAAAAAAAAATCATCCGTGATGATCTATCGATCGATCGTTTCGTTTTGATCTTATCATCATCATGTATAGCTAATAACATTATTAATTACAGCTAGCTAGCTAACTACTACCTTATCAACATGCTGTCTTTTTTAATACTTATTTCGTTTCCATTGGACAGAAAACACCTATATATATATAATTAATTATCCTTTGCAAGTATTATATATCTCATTTAGTAATAGCAGTTGAAGAGTGTAGAGACTTTTAGTGAGAGAGTAGTTAGATTTGATGAGAAAATAGGTGAGACTGTCGAGAAAGAATCCAAAATTGATTAACGTGTTGAATTGAAGATTGTAAAAAATTAATGGAAACCGTTAAGTTATTTTCTGTTGACTTCTCTCTCATTTTCATTCTTTAACTTAGAAGTTTAAGCACAAATTTTATTTTTTATTTTTTTATTTTTTGCAATCTTCAATTCAACACGTCAATCAATTTTGGATTCTTTCCCGACAGTCTCACCTATTTTCTCATCAAATCTAACTACTCTCTCACTAAAAATCTCTACACTCTTCAACTGCTACTACTAAATGAGATATATAATACTTTCAAAGGATAATTAATTATATATATATAGGTGTTGTCTGTCCAATGGAAAGGAAATAAATATTAAAAAAGACAGCATGTTGATAAGGTAGCAGTTAGCTATCTGTAATTAATGATATTATTAGCTATACATGATGATGATAAGATCAAAACGAAACCATCGATAGATCATTACGGATGATTTTTTTTTTTTTTTGGTGGGGTAATATTATATATGTAGCTTTCACGTTTGGTAGAACATATGATGCTTACCTACCCCTAGCTAATTCCGTGTTGATCAAACCCCTAATCAAGTAGTTCACTCTTTCTTTTTCGTAAAACCCATGAATTAAAAAACATTAATGAAAAAGAATTATATATTTTTAAGATTATTTTAATATTATAAAAATTATTATTTATTTCAAGTTTAAATTATTAAAAAAATTAAATTTTATCATCTGTATTATATATATATATATATATATATTCTTAACCTTTTAGCAAAAGAATATCTTATATATTTAAAAATTACTTACAATTATGAATTGTATAACTATTAAATAATTAATTTAAGAAAATAAATAAAATATAAAATTTATATGAAAAAATAATAAATTTTTAATAATAAATCTCATTTTCTTTAACAGTTACACGATGTTAATTATATATTTTATAATTATATATAAAATTACTCTATATTTATTTTACTCATGATCAAGATAAGAGCTATGCCGTTAGCCGGTCCCCTAAATTGTATCAAATCTTTAATGGATTTATTATATAATAATATATGATGTCCTTTCATAACAATGAAATTAACCGAACTGTACGTGATAATTAATTTTTAATTTTAAAAACAGGTGGTGCCTGTCATAGCTAGTACCTTATTCACTTTTCTTTAAAATAAATTTAGGTAAATAATTCATTGCAGAAAGAATAACATGCATGCATAGAGATAATGACGAGCACGATGTTAATTAATAAAAGATGAAACTCATCATATATATGTTTATTATTTACTTTGTTTTTAAGAGCAAGAATTTTTCATTTTTAAATAATGTAAAATCTGATACACTAATTACCTTCAATTTTATTAATCAAAAGTAGATCAATATAATAGGAATTAAATTCACATGAATTCCTAACGAAGATGATCAAATCAATTTATGATCAGTTCGATACTTTTTATCATGTCCAAAAGGATGAAGAAATGCCTGCAAATCAACTTGCATATATATTTTTCTTTATTGGCCGGTTATGGTTTCGAAAATCATCGCTGGCCATTTCTTTAAGCTGGAACAGCATGCATGCCTACTCCCACCAAAATTTCTAGCCTTATTTGAGAGAATAAAATATAATTTACATTCTCTAAAAAATGACAAAAAAAAAATTAGGAGAACCTAACTAACTATATATAAATATAAATATATATATATATATGCAATTGACAACTGATGTTACATCGACAATTGGAACACTAAAGACATGATGATGAATGAGAAATTATGCAAAATTATATTATATTATTATAATTAAATATATTTGATGCGAGTTGGAGAATAATAATCTAATTATAATATATATTAATGTGCAATAATGTGTGTCATGAACGTCGAGTGATCAAGAAATTCATGAAGAGATCGTACTTTCTACTCGTTTAGGGGCTACCTAATACCTATCATACATGGGAAGCAAGAACTATCCTAATACCCTCTTAGTTACCTAACTTCATTATGACAGTACTACTTCTCTTGCATTATTTTGGCTAAACTGCTCGTATGCTACAGCATTAATTTGTGGGGTCTAGTTTTTGGAGCGAAATGCGTGTACATGCACAAGCATACGCACAGACACTGACAATGCATTCACATGTGCACGCACAGACAGGCTATATATATATATATATAGAGAGAGAGAGAGAGAGAGAGAGAGAAGAAAATTATGGGTTGCATAATGTTTCTTTGACTTCATGCAATAGAGAGGGTTCTTATAAGGATCGGAAGGCGGTTGCTAATTAGATGGGCAGGTAGCACAATGAAATTACGGAGCGAGCTTTACATGACTTTTAAAATTCCCATGAGTTAATTAGTTTAACATTGAATTTAAAAATATTTTAGTCGGATAAAGAATAGATAAAATTAAATTTATAAATTAATGTGATTTGATTTAATATATTAAATTATAAAATTATTTTTAACATAAAATAGATTTAATATATGACGTGAAATTAAATCAATTTATAAATGTATTTTTATATAATTTTTTAACATTTCACATTTGAGTAGTTCTACGTACAACCGCGGTGAGAAACCGCAGCAGAATCGGCTGGCTTCATTAGCTGATACATTATTTAAAAAAAAAAACAAATAGATGAAAGTAAATCAGAGGACGTGAATGGAAGAAAAAAAAAAATCAGAGGAGGTGAAGAAGATAGAAACCAACACCAAAATGAAATTAGTAGAGGTGTCGTCTTCGTGAGTCTCAGATCTATGTTTTTTTATGGGTAGGAGAAAAAGTAGAACTTTGGGTCATCTTTTGATTCTTCTTCTAATGCCAACTTTCATCAACTTTTGCTTGCATTGATTCCCACTTGGGTCTTGAGATTCTACTTTTAAATTTGGTGCTTCAAAAAGGGTGGAGGTAGTGGTTTTTAGAGCTCGTTGGTGCTGAGGATTCTATCACAGATCTATGCATAATGGGTAAAAATTTCCTTTACTAACTTAAGAATTCTATTACAGATCTAGACTGCAAATAATAATAAAAAGTGCTGAGGAACCACATCGGAGACCTGGGTCTATGTTTATTAGAGGGCTTGAGCACCGAATCTCATATAATATATAGACCATGAACCCTACCTCGATTTTAGATCTCCGCCACGACCGATCCAAAAACCCTCACGCTGCACGTTTCGAAACCGATAGAAACTCTCGAGACTCTAGTCACTCTCTCTAAGCTCTGTGGAGGCTATATACGGTGAAAAAAAGGAACTGATAGAATTAATCTGGACCGTTAAAATGGCAAGAATCTGTAAAACTGTAGGATGGAAACCCAATGATGATCAGGTTAGCTTAACATCAATGGGTGAGGAGGAGTTGAAAAGCAAAAAGACATAGAGTTGAAATTACCACGATCTTCGAAAGACGAAGACATATTTTTGTCTCAAAGAAGGAAAAGACGAAGACATATTTTTATCATGCAATTGATCTCTATTAAATAATTTAATCTCACCTTTATTTGGATTTAGAATCATCTAGAAGGTGGAGAGACAGAAAATTCATTACAGTTTACATCATTAATTAATTAGTAATTACATCAAGGTATGCACCTCACCATAAACTATTTTATATGTTAGCAATTTATATTAAAGGAAATATAAATCAAAAGGTGCAACGTGTTAGGTGCATCATTGATGATCATCTCTATCGAGTATTAGGTACGACGTGTATGCTTTCTCCTCATTCTTTAATTTTTAAGTGAAGTAGAAAAAAAGATTGAATTTGAAGAGGGTCCATTTCCAACTACCTAAAAGTATATTGGCTTAACCTTACCTGCCAAAATATATAAAAATCAAAAGGTGAACAATTTAAATAATTTAATTAAGAAGACGAGAGATGAGAGCGAAGAGGTGGGTGCCATATAAATAAATATATTAATATATATGTATATAAATAAAATAATAAACATAATAAACCTCATATAAATATAAATATGATGTCAAGATAATAAATACAATTCTTCAAGTTTTGATAACTAGTCCAGGACACGGCTTATTTATCTTACCTGTCCTAGTCATGATTAGTTTCAAGTTGTACACATTCAACTATCGTCTCATGGTGGAACCGCTTTGTCTTATTAGATGAGAGAGTTATGATCATCTTTTGTTAAATATGGTGGGGCCTATTAGTTCAAATTCGGAATTACATGGCACCCACCTCTCTCGCTCTCATCTCTCGTCTTCTTAATTAAATTATTTAAATTGTTCACCTTTTGATTTTTATATATTTTTGCAAGTAAGCTCTCATCTCTCGTCTTTTTAATTAAATTATTTAAATTGTTCACCTTTTGATTTTTATATATTTTGGCAGGTAAGGTTAAGCCAATATACTTTTAGGTAGTTGGAAATGGACCCTCTTCAAATTCAATCTCTTTTTCTACTTCACTTAAAAATTAAAGAATGAGAAGAAAGCATACATGTCGCACCTAATACTCGATAGAGATGATCATCAATCATGAACTTAACATGTCGCACCTTTTGATTTATATTCCCTTTAATATAAATTGCTAACATATAAAATAGTTTATGGTGGGGTGCATACCTTAATGTAATTACTAATTAATTAATGATGTCTCCCGCATGATGTTTTCATTCAAATATCCCATCATGTATTGCATTAAATTAACTGATGGAGTACTGTTAATAAATCCAATTCTAACCCGACAGCCTCACCCATTTTCTCACCAAATCTAACTACTCTCCCACTAAAAGTCTCCACACTCTCCAATGTCACCATCTCTTTTGTCTCGACTCTCGCCCG
Organism: Carya illinoinensis; assembly: GCF_018687715.1. NCBI lineage: Eukaryota > Viridiplantae > Streptophyta > Magnoliopsida > Fagales > Juglandaceae > Carya > Carya illinoinensis. Next base: position 9,552,418 of record NC_056765.1, read on the forward strand.
AAATCATGTGCATAATTTATTTTATCTCGCCAAATCTAACTACTCTCCCACTAAAAGTCTCCACACTCTCACGATTAGCTATTGAGAATGATGAATGAAAGGCTTTTTGTAAGGAAATAATTAAAAGTTTGATAAAATAAATAATAAATAAAGGTATGATTAAAAAATAATAAATGAAGTTAATGGTACTACCATTCTATGGTGAAATACTTCTCTGCTTTATTGCACTCATTAATGATCTGAAAATAATAGAAAGTTAAAAACATTGGAAACATCATCAAAACAACATGAGATTAGTAATAGTCATCATTAGCAATTTCATATCATACCGCCTCTTGATCCTTGGGTGGGATTGAATCAACAGACTTCCTATAATCCACAATGGAGTTGAGCAGATCTCTTCTTGCTTGTGCTCTTGCTACTTCATATTTATAACGATTCTCTATTGGATCCACCAACTATTAAAAACAAAGAGCGAGTCAAGCAAGAGGGAGAAAATATGAAGACAAACTAATGAATTTAGAAAAGTGAAAATAATCTTCTTAAGATCATCTAATTTTGCAATATAAGCACTTTCTGCTTCATCATCCCCATCCTCATAAAGCCACTCCTCTGTCTGCTGTAGGCTGCTAGAGATGTCCTCTCTCTCATGGTCATTTGTAAAGCTCCGATATGTGTTGAATAGCTAACATAATATATTTAGATAAAAATATTGTGGAGGATCATATTCATCTAAGGTAAAGATACTTTGGATTCTCCTTTCTTTCCCTCCTGACTTAGAGCCACAATCTATCTATCTATGATTAATTATCAAAGACCAGAGAAAGTGCCAAGTAACCGACAAATTAATAGTTATAAAAAAAATTTGCGATATTTGAAAATAATAATTGAATTAGCTTATCCGAGAGGCCTAATGGAGTATTTTGGAGTATGTTTTTAGGGTGAAAATGTATTATTATTTCTTATATATATGAAATTATTATTTAATTTTTCGTTTCGACTTTTCAAGAGAAACACAAACTTTATAAAATAACAATAGAGCTGGACTAAAACAACCAACTCAATAGCATCAAACTTCATTAATTTTATGATACAGATTAAAAAAAAAAATCACGAATGAGACCCACAGCATTGGACGATGTGAAAGTTATTCCAACCACCGTCCAGCTTTAGCTTTTAGGTTTGGATTTGACTTTTGTCCTGCCAAAGATGACAGAGAGGCAAAGAAAGGGATACCTTTTGGTCTATCGAGAGTGAAGAGCTTTTTTATGGCAATATCGTCAATGATGGGCCCACAAGTGGGGTCATCCTCCATGCCCAGATTCCTAAAAACCAAACTCACCTCTTCCTCATCTGCCTTGAATGCGTAGGCGTACGGGCCCCAACCCTGCACGTTGTACAGTGTTTGCAAGTCTATCGTCTGCGATGTCGGATGCACCGACACGTTCAGCGACTCCAACTGTGCCCAGGTGCGGGCGGCGCTGAAGGTGACCTAGTAAATGGACCCTTTCTCCACGCTTAGCCCCTGGCTGATCTCGGCGTCGTTACCGAGCCGCCCCGCATGTCTACCTTCTGGTATGATGAGTATCATCCCGCCCTGTTTTTCCCCCGCTTCTACGAGCTCCACCGTGCCCTTTGATTTCCAGCTCGGGATCGTGGTGGCTCTCTCCCACAGCCACGCTCGAGAACCCGTTTGCTGGGGGCTCTCGAAATCACCGTTAGGTAGAGGACCTGATGCAAATAAGATAGTGGAATCATGACATGAAGATTGAGGAAATATATATACACACACATACATTTTTTTGTGTATTTTCATGGTTTCATTTTATCTCTACTGTTTCCTCCAGAAATCTGACATTAAATGATGTGAGATAGTCATGAATCTTGAAGCAAAAAAATTGCATATTGGTCCAAGTTTAGATACAAAAGTGACAGAAATAATTATATAACAAACACAATTCAAAGAGAATTGCACGGACAATATACACAAGATGGAAGAGAAATAATTGCACGGACAATTAGAAAGTAATGATTGATGTCGGAAAAAAAAGAGAGAAAAATAAAGAACATGAGACAAGAAAAACTGAGACAGAGAAAACTGAGAGGTAGAGAGAGACTAACAAAATAATAATATTCCTTCACCAGGAACGTAGTTGCCGATGATCTACTTGTCGCAATGGGTGAGGAGTTGAAAAGTAAAAAGACATGGAGTTGAAATTACCACGATCTTCAAGCCAATCGGAGTAATATTTTCCTTCTTATACAAACAAAAATCACAGATCATCAAATCCATAAACAAAATAATACATAAATTCAAAAATGTGGAGAGAGAGAGGTTCAGCAAGATGGGAAGTGGAGACAAAGAGATAAGAGAGAAGAGAGAGACGAAGAGAAAAAGAATCGAGAAAAGTGGAAAAGTAAAAAGAGAAAGAAAAAAGTAAAGCAGCCGATCCTCTGACACAGTTACAAAATACCAAAACATCCTTATTTTAACAAACACAAAATAAAGATGTAAAAAGACAAAAAAGACTAAAAAGACTAAACACATAAAAAGAGTGAAGACATGAAATACACATAAACGAAATGAGAATTTACTGCCCATTCCTGTAACAACAGGATAGACACTTATTATTATAGAAAGATATAAAAATATTAATTTAGTTGTAAAATTAAATAGAAATAATAACAAAAATTTAACGTAATTCGACAATTTACTTACATCTAAAAAGTTTTACTATTAAATAATTAAATAATATAACATAAAAAAGTATTACATAGATGGAGAATAACTCAACTCCCTTACTTTTCTCTCAAGCTTACCTAACCTCTCACTCTTTTTCTCCTGTCGGCTTCACACTTCAAAAGCTTCCTTTTCCTTCTCTCCGTTCATTTGTCTTCTCGAGCAGTTGATTCCTTCATAGGGATAATAGGTGCACACAAGGACAAAATTCTTTTCGGTGCATTAGGTAGCCATGTGTGAAAAGCTATCACATGTGCTTTCAGCTTGGTCATCCACTAATGTTCACTACAGATTCTGTAATTTGTGTTGCTGTTAATGATCCAGGTGGAATTTTTTAATTTAATAGTTAAGAAAATGTTTTTAATAAATTCATATTATTTTAAAATTTCAAAAATTAAAAATTACACCGTCCCTCTCGGCAGCTATAGCAATCTCCTATTATTATTTAAATAATTTTACTTATAATTTTCGCACGTTACATACTATATTTATTTTAATTTTTTTTATTTTTTTATAATATATACATAATATATAGATGATAAATAAAAAATTTTAATTAACTTAATAAAAATAAAAGAAAATAAAAAATAATATTAAAATATATAAAATATGTGATTTGAGATGAATAACATCCTTTTTATTATTTTATGAGAACTGCTACAGGCACAAAAAAATTACATAAAAATAAATTTATAAATTAACGTGATTTCATATGATCTATTAGATTTAAATTATATTAAAAATAATTTTATAATTTAACGTACTATATTAAATTACATCAATTTATAATTTTATTTTTATATAATTTTTTTATAATTAAAATATTTCTCTTATTTTATATCAATTATTGGGGCTGCTAGACCTTGACATACGCACAATGACAGCATTTTCCCGTCAATAACGCCACTAGCTATGGGGTAGCCTGGTAGAGTAATCTAAAGACAAACAAACAAATTAAAACAAAATGTCCATACCACTAACTTCCATTGACCTGGTCAACTAATAAACATTGACCAAAAAAGTCTCTTCGGTATAATTTTTTTTTTTTAAATTTTTTATCGGATACTGTTATTTTTAATTATAAAATATAATTATTCAATAAAATAGTATTATTCTTTGAATTCAAAACCTTCAAGATAAAATTATATTGTTCAAAAAAAATTAAATAAGCCTAAAAAATAAGAATATATATTTTATTTAAAATTGTGTAAATATTAAAAAATTAACCGTGTCAATATCATTTTTGTTTTCAATTACAAAAGTGTGACACATCAAATGATATAATTGAGAATGAAAAATCAAGAGCGAAGATATAGGAGTTTCTATTTTATTTTAAGTGAATGTAAAATAGATAAAATTATATGTGTCAGACTTTCGAGACATGTAAAAACAAAATGAGTAATTGGATCAATTTTGAAAGAAAGGAACAAGTGGGCATCCATGGCAACATAGGTATTTCAGCAAAGTAAAAGAAAGGGACAAGTGGGCATCCTTTCAACCTTAGTTCCTATGCCCATTCATAGGGAATTATGGTTACCTAGGTGTAAATCTCTCTTTGAAACTATTCCATTTTAATGGAGTGTTAAGAGTGATTAAAAAAATTACTAATCAAGAAGTGGTTTTTTGGGATGAAAATTTTCATCCAAAAAAAATAGTGATTTCGTCCTAAAATATTTCTTGGGATAAAAGAAAAAAGTCCAAAGTCATTCCAATAATAGTGTCCCAAAAGATATTTTAGGACGAAATATCAATTTCGTCCGAAAAATATCTTTTGGAATGAATTTGAGCAAAACCGTTCAACTGTGTTTGAACAGAATTTTTTTTTTTTGGAATGTTTGGATTTCATCCCACAATGATGTTCGAATGGTACAAACTTGATGTTCAAACACGTCCTTCTTAAGTGGTTGATCGATACTAGCCCATTCGACCAAATAGCTATGAAGAAACATTCGAACAAACAATATAATGGTCAAACAGTAAAATACATTTGAATGTATTGAGTTAGACGTTCAATTAGACCAGAATAGGATCAAATGATTTTTTATGACATGACGTTCAAACGTTTAATTTCATATTCAACAATTTTTTATGACATGATGTTCGAACGGTTTAAAGTACTGTTCGAATGTTTAATACCTATTACATTCAAATGTTCTATATCAATGTTTAAATGGCTTTATTGATTCTCTTCGAATGGTAAATATTTTACTTTACCCAATAATAAAAAACTAAATAGATATACATAATATTTTAAAAAATAGATTACAATTTGTTCAATACCCACAAAAGTAGTTTAATAAGTGCGAACGAAATAAATAAAACAGTAGTACCGGCATTCTTCATACAAAAATACATCCTAAAATTTATACTTATAATGTAAATCAGTTGCTTGGAGGCCTGAACTATTGCATTAGCATCTGCATTTGGAGTTGCACATCTCTCCTGAACTCTTCTTATTGTTGTTATTGTTGTTTCATGGGTATATCCATGTTTGCTAGTTTCGCCGATTAAGCTTCTAATTCACGAGCATTGGGATGAGTCCACTCTCAATTATGATCAGTATGTAATGTAGCATATAATTTTGTCAGATTATAACTGGTATCTAAATCTTACTACAAGAGACATTTGTTGATATATAAAGTCATTATAATACCTCCAAATAACAAACTATATAAAATAACATTACCAATTTCTTAGAGATACGACGAAAAGATCTTGAGCCTGTATGATGATGAGTCTTGCTATAAGAGACATTTCTTGATATATAAAATCATTAGAATACCTCCAAATAACAAACTATATACAATAAAAAAATAAAATAGCATTAACAATTTCTTAGAGATGCGATGTAAAGATCTTGAGCCTGTATGATGATGGATCTCCAATTTCGATCTTGAGCCTATACCACATATCTAAATGTGATGCCCAAAGAGTCTCTAGTTTCAGGTGATGGGGAGACAACTAAAGACGAGAGATCTTATATAGATGAACTCGATGGCCTCGCTAATCATGAAATGAGGGAGTTGGTTGTTGTTCCAGATGCTCCTTTCTATAATGGGACAAAGAGCATTAAACAAGCAAATCTATTTGCTTTCTTCAAGATCATGAACTTGATCATCACAAATAATATGGATCGAGTGAAGTTTATGATACGCGTCGCTTCTGGCGTTCCTATTGGCCTAGTGGGTTATATATTCAATAGGATTCGATCAAAGGCATGCTACATTACGATGGATATATTGCGATTCAGGATTTTGATTACTCGATTTCTGCTACATACTAGGATCCTACCAGATATTGTCGAGCATGTCCCGGAGGCAATGGAACCAATCAACAACTCCACCATATCACGAAGCACAGGACACTCGAGACTTCGTCTTCATGGTCCTATTCCAAACCCAGTCGATACTCAGAAAGATGCACACCCAAGAGATCCTAAAGTATTAGCCGGTGAGACATCCATGCAGGCTGAGGCATCACACATAGCTACTCATGAAGAGATGGCTGATATAGTGAGTGCAAAGATTAGCAGATGGATATTAGCAATGATAGATGTAGTGTGTATAGAGATCCGTACTGCCATGTCTGACTTACGTACAGAGATTAATGCTAGCATCTATGACTTCATACAGAGATTAATACTAACATATTTGACTTACATACAGAGATTGATGTCATGTCTGCAACTAAGTACTCGACTGACACATCTAGAAACACACCTGTATGTGGAGAGTTGGGATCTTAATAGTTTTCATCTTTTATTTACATCTTATTTGTTTTTGGTATGGACAATATTTGGTGTTTTGTAAATTTAATTTAATTATGAATTGAATTGTTTTTGTCTTTTCTAAATTGATTATTGATTTGTATTATTCCTATTATTTAATTTCTAAACTTTATATAAATTAAATATTTGTCCATAATTAAGTAAAGTATTTTGTTGCCATCAATAATTGTAAAAATTCCGTAACTATTCGAATGGAATATATCATATTCAAACATTTCTCCATTCCCTCTAGATATTTTTGCAATAAATCTCCGTTCGAATACTTTATTTTACGTGCGAACATTGATTAACGTATTAGTTCGAACGGTATAGTAATTTGTTCGAATAGTAAGTCATTATCCCACAAAATTTATTGGTCTAACCTGCTGATTTCCTGTTCGATCATATATAATATTTGTTTGAACATTGATTAATATTGATGATTGAATGTTATTGTATGTTGTTCGAACGGTAAGTCAACATCCCCTAAATTTTGTTACTTAATGCTCCAAATTGTTGTTCGAACATATATAATATATTTTATATGTTGATTTTTGTTTGGGACCAAAATTTTTGTTGTAGTGAGTTTTTTGAACTGATCATGTTGGTCAAGCCATCTCTCCTAGTCATGCATTTAATCTTTTGTATTCTTTACAACCCTAAATATGGTACCTCTTGTGACGCCCCCAAATTCCGTTTGGGATTGGACGGACATTTGAAGCGTCGAGACATGCAACACAAGGTTACCTACCCCCGTTCATGACATATAAGATGCAATAATCCTAACATGCATATAACATTATGCAATATTCGCAGCGGATAATTTTTTTTTTCTTTAGCAATACTATGCACCAAACTGAAAATATCCTAAAGTATTGGAGATGCAACTCCATCGTACAAGTAGTAATTTAACTACTATATTAACATTAACGACGCACCGTCCTTCAGTCGACTGTGTCTAGTTGGTCAGCTCCTGATCTTCCTTCAGGTCCTGTAACAAGATCTACCATTCGGGGGGAATGGTAGTTGGGACTACCACAGTGAGATTTGATTACAAATCTCAGCAAGTTAACAAAAAACTTCCATACAGACTAATGATGCATGTATGACAGTAAAAGCATAAATGCATAATCAAATTCATAAGTAATTAAAGCATAACTTAGCGTACAACATAGCATAATTGACATAGCTTAAATTGAATCATGAACTGAACTTGACTTAGCATGAACTTGCTCTGAAACTTGAATTAACATGAAAAATACATACTCCACAGTTGTTGTGGCCCCATGTATTCTACGTGTAAATACATACTCCACAGTTGTTGTGGCCCCATGTATTCTTCACAAACTTGACTTAACATTAAAAATACATACTCCACAGTTGTTGTGGCCCCATGTATTCTACACAAACTTGACTTAACATGAAAAATACATACTCCACAGTTGTTGTGGCCCCATGTATTTTACGCATCACATTGGTAGTTAAATACATACTCCACAGTTGTTGTGGCCCCATGTATTCTACACAACTTGACTTAACATTTAAAAATACATACTCCACAATTGTTGTGGCCCCATGTATTTTACGCATCACAATTGTAGTTAAATACATACTCCACAGTTGTTGTGGTCCCATGTATTCTACACATCATAATGTACTCAAGATGAAATGTGACTGGAATACGAAAGGACTGAAGTCCTGACGTAACATAACGTGACTTGAACATAACTTAGAATACATGACCAACTTGAGATAGAAACATTTCGTAACATGGCATAACATATAATAGACAACATATTTAACATGACATACTTGCAACAGTGAATATTACATGACTTGACTTACATGTAATAGATGACATACTTAGCATGACGTACTTGTAATGTACAGTAATACATAATAGAATATATTATGTAACAGATAAAAATTGATGACAGAATAAATTCTGTATAATAGACAATTACATGATAACTTGACATGGCATGACACATATGATAACATACATACATACACTGTAGTTCTTTTACTTAGCATACATACACAGTAGACTGCTAGTAAGTTAAAAGCTAACTTACCTCGATCTCCGCGTTTCTTATAAAACCTCAAGCGCGATCACGAGGAACTGTAATTAGTGATTCTAAAAGTTAGTACTAAATCACTAATAATTTGAAATATGGAAAAATACTAACTTAAAGAGTAAAATTTCCATTTTACTTTCTATATGTAGGAAAATGACTGTTTTACCCATAACTTAAGGATTTTGCATACTAACTCCAAAAGTCACCAAAATTTACATGCCTCATGTAAATTTTATCCTCAACTCAAATATCAATTTAGAAAAATTTAAAACTAATCACAACTATTAAAACTCCATAGGGCCGAAATTCTCATATGCTATTTCTATTGATTTTTGTTTCCAACTTGTTTTGATCAACCTTTTGATCTATGACTTATAAATATGTGATCTTCAAACCAAACCATCACATGGTTTAAAAAGATGTCCTAAAACATATATAAGCTTCTAATTCAAGATCACATGGTTAAAAATTAACCAAAACATAAATTTAGCCAAGAACATCCACACTTTGGCTTATCTGAATATCTCTTTACATAAAATTTCATATCTTTGAAACTAACATCAAATATCTTCAAAATAATAATATAACATGTATATAAGATGCTTAGGATCCTCCAATAAAATTATCAAAGTCATTAGAATAAGTTTAGACCACCAAAGAGTTAAACTTTCTCAAAATAGAAACTGTTTTGCTTCTTCCAGTTTCTAAGTTTCTAAATCTAAGCAAATATTTCATCAAAACCTTCAATCATGCAAAAATCCTCAACCAATAGTCATATATACATGTTAACAATACTCCATAAAAATTTCGGACCAATATCTATCCATTAGCTTGGTCAAAAACTCCAAACTATAACATATTCTCCAGTTTATCTCCCAGAATGACCTTTCTATAGTTTACACAATATTTGACTGACCAAATGATCTTCAAATGGGGAAAATAAGATATCCATGTAAACTAGACTCAAAAAGGAACAACTTATATGAAGGAGACTTTATGATAAAACACTTACAACAGCTTCGAAATGGGCATGCAAAAGAACTCCTAAAAGCTGTCCGAGAGAGAATGTTTGATATTCTTTTAAAGAAACGTGTAAATGAAGATAAGTTCGTGGGTGATGGCTGGAGATGCTTATGGAAGAGATAAGGGAGATGATAAGGCTGGAGTTGAGAGTTGAGTGTGGTTTTCTCCTACCCAAAATATCTATAAAATATTATCTCAAAATATTCTATCCAATAATATCTATAAAAATCAGCTCAATATATTTTCCAAATGTGGAGTAGACTTGGAAGAGTAAGGTGGCTAAAATCTTTCTATGTGTATTTTAAATCTCTATTCTTAAGATATTTTCCAAATGTGTATTTTGCTTAGGTGTCATGATCTCACACCTTGATTTCCTTCACAATTCCATCTAATGGTTTCTCTTTGTGCTAAGTATCTAATACTATTCATTATGTGTGGTTAAGATCTTGCCAAGTATCCAAATAAAATTTCGCTAACCTAATTTGGACATTTCACATTGTGATTTTGAAAACACTGCGTTTAGTACGTTTACCGAGATTACTATTCACTCCAAAAATAAACGTAATAAACTTAGTACTGAAAAATCTTAAATATTCAATTAAGCCTAGTGGTGTAGACTATAATGTATTCTGACACTTCTAACTATCTCAAATAATTAAAATCGCATTTCTGGCACCATAGTGAGTGATAACACTAACTATGTTGACAGGCTAAAACCTGTGCGATTAGTCGATTCGTGTAAACTTACGGAATTTTCACGAGGTTCTTAAGGTCAAAAGAAATTCCACAATTGAATTTCTAGCGGGTTGTTACACCTCTCACCGTTAAGGGTGTGTGAAGCCTTTTTTAATTAAATGGTTACCTCTTATGGTAGGTAGATTTAACATTAATGGTTCATCTCTTGAAAATTTGGGTGTGGTTGAATATAGTCCGGTGGTCTTTATAGGGATCATTATGGCAAATTACTATGAGGTGTCTCCTAATCTTTAGGGCATGGTTTAAATATTTAAAGAACAAGAGTCCTTTAGTGTCCCTGGAACGACGAGAGTGGAGGATGACCCCATCCGCAAGCAACATCAGCACCAACCCTACAAAGTTAGAATCAAATATTTTTGTTGTCTTTTCCAAAATCCATTTGCAAAGAAGAATTGAAGGGATAAAACTAGTTGAACTCTTTGCCTTACATCATGCTTTGCTTTACGTTTTCTTTTTTCATATTGATATTAATTCAATAGTTAGCACTTTTTTTTTTCACTGGCCTTTTAAACTTCTCTTCTATTTCCTAATGCACCATTGGATTAGTCCGGACACTTTTCTCGAACATTCGATTCTAATATAAAAAACCTCATCTTGTATTCCTCCATGGAAATTTATGGACCTTTGGCATTGTTAATGAGTAAATTTTTCAAAATAGACTAGAAGGGTTGAAAGACTAATTCCCGACCCATGGTGATGACTCAGGTTTCGATACAATGCTCTTCGCCTTCATCCATATAGTAAATAATAATAAACAAATAAAAATAAATAAAGAGAAATATAAGGCTTCACATAATTCGGCATAATGCCTACGTCCATGGGTTGTTTGGGGGTGAGATTCACTATAATGAGTGATTATACAATCTCTCATGGCCTCACATATCTCACAATAAAATAAAGAAATTTAGTTTAAGCGTGAAGAAGTTGTGGTGAGCCTGGGCATAGGGAGCTTTTATGGAGAGATCATGTGAAGAGAGCCTTTGGAGAGTTTTGCAGATTTGTGGGAGATCTCCTCCTTATATACAGGTTTTTTTTTTTGGAACTGATTGAGTCCAACTTGCCTTGTAAAATATTTTTTGTTTAAAAATCTGAGTTTCTTTCCTTTTAGGAGTCTGAGTATCTTTCCGTATTTCTTCTTAGCCTTATCTCTTGACTTTCAGATTTATCTCGAGACTAACTTTTAGGCTGCTAATTTGACTCATACAGATGCCCGCGATTCTTAAAGTCGATTTGTTCAACAAGAAGGCCTTGAAAATTTTCAAGTCAATAATTTGTAGAATAAATTTTAAAAATTTGTCCCTAGTTTCCGATTTGATCCCAGGTTTTCTGTTTTTTTTTTTTTTGTGCTCAGTAGTGAAAAGCCCAACATGGAGAGATAGGTGGGAAATGTACTCAATTGCATTAAGTGCGAGAACAGAGCTCGATTTCAAGTTTGTTTATTTGTGTGCATTTTTGCTTGAAAGATTGTTTATGATCAGTGAAGAGTGCATATTTTCATGATTAGTTTATTGTGTTTCCATTTTGGGATTGATGTTTGAGTTTGTTTGTAATTACATGAGCTTAAGTGATCAATCGTCGACTCCTTCGATCCACATTAGGCAGTTGCCGAGCCCGTCGACTCATTTGTAAAAGAAACTAGTGCTAGGCAGTTATGGAGCTCAGTGGCTCGTTCCCAAAGGTAACCCTAAGGAACCAGTTGTGGCGCTAGCGTAAACTCTCATCTTTTGTTGAAGAAGATGTTGTGCTTGTATTGCTGTCCAGATGAGAGAGGTCGGCCATTCCAAAGAGTTGCCCGCCTATTAGGCGCCTGGAAGGTTAGGAGGTTCTTGACCTTTTCCACTGTTTTGATGGCAAGGGTCGCATGGTTTTTGACCTTTATGCACATTCCATCACGAGTCTTTGAACTCAACTTTGGTGGTTTAAGGGGTTTGCGGGGTCTTTTGAACTTCACACCCATTCCACTGCGAGCCTTTGGACTCAAATTTGGTGTTCAAAAAGGAGGTTGTTGGGTCTTTTGACCTCTATGCCTATTTCGCCATGAGTCTTTAGACTCAACTTTGGTATTTAAAAAAGGAGTCAAGGATCTTCTAACCTCCACACCTATTCCACTAGGAGTCTTTGGACTCAACTTTGGTGGTTGAGGATTGTTGCTTACCGCGAGTCTAAAGACTTGGTTTTGGTGGGGCTGTTATTCACCACGAGTCTAAGGACTCGACTTTCATGTTTGAGGGCCGTTGTTCACCACGAGTCTGGGGACTCGACTTTAGTGGGGCCGTTGTTCATCGTGAGTCTAGGTACTTAAATTTGGTGTTTGAGTGATATTGTTCACCATGAGTTTAGGGATTCAACTTTGTTGGGGCCATTGGTGCTATTGTGGCGTGAGGCGAAGTTCGCCCCTCCTGAGAGGTTTTCACCAAAAACTAAATAAGTGTAATACAAATTACGAGTTTGAGATTTGTAAACTTGAGCCATTTTGCTAAAGCGTGATGAAGGCTTCAGGGTGCTTGTGATACTGAGCAATCTATTTGATGAAGATAGATTAAGATGCTCGAGAGGGGCTTTGTAGGTGAAGTCGGCCTGTCATTAGAGGTTTTCACCAAAAACCAAATAGGTAAGTGTAATACAAATTTCAAGTTTGAAATTTGTAAACCTTAGCCATTTCGCTAGAGCGTAATGAAGGCTTCAGTGTGCCCACGATACCGGGCAATCTATTTTTGTGAAATAGATTGAGATGCTCGAGAGGGGCTTTGTAGGTGAAGTCGGCCTGTCATTAGAGGTTTTCACCAAAAACCAAATAGGTAAGTGTAATACAAATTTCAAGTTTGAAATTTGTAAACCATAGCCATTTCGCTAAAGCGTAATGAAGGCTTCAGTGTGCCCACGATACCGAGCAATCTATTTTTGTGAAGATAGATTAAGATGTGTGAGAGTGGCTTTGTAGGCGGTGTTCAATGTCTCATGGAAGATTTCCACAAAATATATTCCAAAGGCATGTAGCCACTTGGATTCCTATAGAATGTTAAGGGTTTTGTGGGGGAACCTCCAAAAATCAAATTTGTTAGTAAAAAATGAAATTCAAATAGTAAATTTAAGAGAGACAAACAATAATACTTTTGCTTTTTGTTTTCCATTTTTCCCAATTAGAATTGTTCGCTAATGACTGGTTTTTGCCTAGGGAAGTTGTCCATTTTTTAGCATTTTTGTAGCAACGAATATTGTCTATTTCTAGCGTCTTTTTTTTTTCTTTTTTTTTTTTCTAACGAGCAACTAAGTAACCTGTCACAAGATTGCTCACGGCTCACCAACACAAGTCTGTTGTGACTAGTAGTCACTGACCACTATGGGCAATGCCCAGGAGAGACTATTGCCCGCTACGTGGTTGAGGAGGGTGGCAATGAGCTTCCTCCATTGACAAGGAGCTTCCATGGTCGAGGTGGGTGCTAAAGTAGATCACAGTGGCAAGTAGGCAATTGTACAACTCTTGCCCACTCATGTGCATGGCAAGCTATGGAGCTCGCCACTGTGGTAGGACGTCGAGGTCAAGGAACACCATCGATGATAAATATAGCCAAAGGTCCCGAAGTTGGCCATTGGTGGCCCCTACCGGCCCACAGTAAGTGGGCAAGTTGGGACTCGACTGTGTGCATGCCCGTGTACACAATTTGTGAAGCAAATGTTGCCTTCGTGGTCGGGAACACCTTGACGGTGACATAGGTTGCTGTAGGTCCCGATGGTGCGCCATGAGCCTTATGGATGCAAGTTATATGCATGGCTTCCAGGGCCAGGACACTGCCCTGCACGATTGTAGTTGTCGGAAACAGTCGCCATGGAGGTGGCTACTCGAATCTTTGCGGGTCCCCCAATGAGTGGACGAGAAAGCTCCAACAGTGTGCATGTTCCATGCATGCAATCATTGTGGCTGGTGCCTCATCCACGAAGGGTGGCTGAGGACCACCTTGGCAAAGGCAAAGGTCATCGGTAGTCCACTGTGGCTATTGACGTCTCTATCGGGCACACAGGGGAGTGGGTCGAGTGGCCCTCCTGGGCCCAACCAATACCATGCATGGCACAGACTTAGTATGCACCGTGCATGCCAAGTGTGTATGCCATGCACGGTCAAGATGTCCCTCAGTGCACTGTGCACTTTAAGTGTACAGTGCATGTGTGAGACTCTCTCTTTGTGTGGTGTGTTGGGGGCATTTTTAAGTGCAAAATACATGTCCTACTTTGTGTCGACGTCCTTTAATTTTCAAGTGGTGATATTTATAAAAGTAAGAGTTATAAAGTTGAGAACACTTATCTAAAGGGAGTTCCATTTGCTCATTTGGGGATGATTTTGTATGCCAGAAAAACTTCATTCTCCCACTTTCGGTGTAGAGAATAATAGTAGTGACGAAATAAAATAATAGGTACAGAATAATAGGTGCAGGGTCTAGGAACTTATCTGATATATTTTGGAGAAGATCTCGTGAGTTAGAGAATCACCCTCCTACCTTTACTAGAAATAATGAAAAGTCATATTCCACAGACGGTGCCAACTATTAATGTATAAAGTTTGCACAATAGAATGGAAGGGAGGAAATAATGATTCTTGACCCATGGTGGTGACTTGGGCATCGATACTATGTTCTTCGCATTCA
Source organism: Carya illinoinensis (assembly GCF_018687715.1). NCBI lineage: Eukaryota > Viridiplantae > Streptophyta > Magnoliopsida > Fagales > Juglandaceae > Carya > Carya illinoinensis. The sequence goes on from NC_056765.1 coordinate 9,567,421, forward strand.
TCCATATAATAAATAATAAATAAGAGAATAAAAATAAATAAATAGAGACATAGGGATTTACATATTTTGACATAATACATACGTCCAAGAGTTATTTGGAGGCAAAATCCATTATAATGGATGATTTTACAATATCTAATAGTCTCACATATATCACAATACAATGGAGTAACTTAGTTTAAACCTATAGAAGTTGTGGTGAACTTGGGCGTAGGAAGCTTATGTAGAGAGATCCTGTGGAGAGAGCCTCTAGAGAGTTCGGCAGATTTGTTGGAGATCTCCTCCTTATATAGAGGTATATTTTTTTGGAGTAATTGAATCCAACTTACTTTATAAATTTTTTTCTTTTTAAGTCTGATTGTCTTTCCTTTTAGTAATCTGAGTGTCTTTCCTTAATTCTTTTTAGCCTTATCTCTTAACTTTTGGCTTTATATTGATGCTAACTTTTAGGCTGCTAATTTGACCCCTACATAATCATATATCAGCGATGAGCTCTTATTTAGATTGTTCTCTTGAACATGCATGTGAGGAATTAAGCAAACTCAATGGCTGATCTCATAGCAAAGCAAGGATTGTCAAGTATTTCCCATTTTTTCTTTTATTCTTTTCATCTCCCTTTGCTTACTCAATACTCAAGGTGCATATAATATACATACTTTAGATTTCCATGTTTTCTATGTCAATAGTACAAAGCTCTCGCACTACTTTGTTTAGTCATGTATTTTCTCATTTTATTTTAATTACTATATTTAGGTAGTGAAAAAATAGTAGATGATCTGTAAATAATAATAAAAAATTAATAATAAAATATTAAATAGTATTAAAGTGATCTGAACTATCCAAACGGCAAACACAACTTTAAAAGTCTTAGTTTTGAGATTTGTTTTTTCTCTTTGTAACTTCCGAATTTTTTTGTAATTTCTTTCGTCATAAGCGATGATAATTAATAGATTTTATAGTTCCGTTCCTGTTTCTTTAAATAAAAATAAATAAAATCTGACAATCAAATTTGACTGAATTAAGCGAAAATTAATATTTTGACTCCTTTTTCATAATCTTGGTATTTTTTAAATGAAAAATGACTTTCCAATTGCCTCTTCCTCTAAAAAAATTGAAGATTTGAAAAAATAAATAAATAAATAATAAATTTTACTGGTTCAGTCAAACTTAGTTGTTAAATGGTATGGTCTCAAGAAGTATGTTTCAAGTGATCGATTTTTTCAAATCCCAAATACATTTTTTTTAAAATTAAAAATCATGACTAATTAACAAATTTAATAAATAACCCTAGCCCATTTATTTCCCCCGATCTCACTTTAAGACAGTCTCTCTCTCTCTCTCTCTCTCTCTCTCTCTCTCTCTCTCTCTCTCTCTCTCTCTCTCTCTCTCTCTCTCTCTCTCCTGGAATCCACGGCAAAGGATGACTTTGGTCTTGATGTTTTTATTTTAATGCTAGTCATTTTCATCTTTTGAGTAGTGCTAGGCTGCTATCCAATAATGATTGATGTAGCACAAATTCACTTTATTATTATTATTATTATTAGTATTATTATTATTATATTTTTTTTATATATTTAAATATTTGAAAAAAATATAAAAACAATAAATGACAAACAAACATTCTTCTTTTTCTATTTTAATTAAAAATAATAAAGCCAAAAAAAAGTAGTAAAATATATATGAAAAAAGGACGGATTACAGTTAAACCCACTTAGACTTCTAAATCTGTGACGGCAAAGAAAATATATTTGTCTGTTTTCTGCCATAAATATCAGATCTAAAAAGCTTGGTGGTGGTGTTACAGCCCGCTAGAAATTCAATTGTGAAATTTCTATTAACTTTAGGAACCTCGTGAAGATCCCATAAGTTTTCACGAATCCATTAATCGTATAGGTTTTTATCTAACTACATAATTAGTGTTATTATTTACTATGGTATCAGAAGTGTGTTTTTGATTATTGGAGATAGTTAGAAGTGTCAAAATGTATTATGATTTGTGCCATTAGACTCGGAGGGTTATTTAAGGTCTTATGGCGCAATAATATTTTTTCATATTTTCGGACAAAACGTCTGTTCAAAACTGTAGATATTATTGGATAAAAATATCTTAAACTAATTTTGTGGATATTATTAGATAAAAATATTTTAAGCTAATTTCATGGATATTATTGGGTAAAAATATCTTGAATTGATTTTTGTAGATATTATTAGGTAAGAGAGTCCTACACTCCACTCTCACGCCGGATAAGAGAGTCCTACACTTAACTCTCACTTCAGGTAAGAGAGTCTTACACTTAACTCTCACTCCAGCCTCATCTCTTCCATATCTCATCCATAAGTATCTCCAGCCACCTCTCCCCACGAAATTATTTTCATTTATACTTTCCATTAAAAGAATATCAAACACTCTCTCTCGGACAGCTTTTAGAAGTTCTTTTGCATGCCCATTTCGAAACTTTTGTAAGTATTTTATCATAAAGTCTCCTTCATATAAGTTGTTTGTGACGCCCCCAAAATCCCCACGCCCGAACAGGGGGAAATTGAGACGTCCGGATGGTGACAACCCGGGTCACCACCCCAACGACGGGTGCCGAGTGTGTGCAAGGCAGCAAAAGTGTACAGAGAAACACGCAGCGGATAAGATAGTCATAACTAAGTACCAGAATTTTTCTTAACATAATACAAGCTGTTTAAAACGTACATAGATAAAATATTACATATACCACAAATACAGTTTTAAACAAATAAAAAGATAACATCAGCAACCCGGCGGAGCCGCATCCTCGGGCTCAGCCTCTTCCTCCTCAACCTCATCTCCTGCACCAAAAGCTACGGAACCACGAATGGTACCGCAGGTAAGTAAAACCCAAACACTACCAGATAAAAACACATATAACTCAAACAAGATGCATGAAACATGCCCAATGCACAAACCCGTAAAACACAAGTTTTCCACGCACGCCAAAAGACACATTTGACATCTCAAACCATTATCCAATTTTAACCGTATGCACCATGACCTCCCCTAGGGGTCATCCGCACACCCTGGCTCCAGTGTCACACCGCAGAGTACCGCCACGCATGTGACACCCAACGAGCGATGCCCAGTTCCGCGCCCCGCGCGTGCATAGCCAAGCATCCTCTAGCCCTCGCCAGCGAAGGGCCACGGAGTCGGTGAGTAGGCCGATGCCCGGTTCCGCGCCCGGCGCGTTCGTAGCCAAGCACCCCCTAGTCCCGCTCCCATTATCGCTTTCGATAACTCAGGGGACATCACTCAGTTTATTCCGCTCCCGAGTGACCAGAGGAGCTCCACCGAGATAATAACCCATCCCGGCTTGGGCTCGTGATACCCACGCACCCGCAACACACTCACGCCAAAACACAGGCTTTTCTCATAAACCCACAACACACGTGCATGCACCATGTAATGCCATAACAATGCACAATAAAATAATCCAACAATCATAAATCAAATAAACAAGCAACTCCGTCCTCCATCCATCCGACCCCCGAAACTCCTCGGACTCAGTCCGGAATCAACAACCAACAACAGTAAATAATTGAATGAGCAATATATATTTAAATCTGAAAGTAGGGTTTGGAAAATACTTACAGCGCTATACGGCAATTTTAGAAAACACGAGGCGTTGCAAACGGCGGAAAAACAGCAACGTCACAGTGAAATTTCACTGTGTCCGTGGGTCCGAAAAACCCACTTTTGAACGGGGACAAACTAGGACACGGGATTGATAGGGAATGGTCTAGAGGTGGTTGTGAAGCTATTGGAAGTGACGGACGGCCGTGGGTGGCGGCGGAATGGCCGGAAATGGCCGGATTACCCAAAACGGAAACTAAGCTCGTAGGAGCTGTTCCGGTGGTCGTTGGAGGCCGGAAATAGGTGGGTTAGGACGGCAAGGAGTCGGTGATGAAGTGGTGAAGAAATGGTGGCCGGAGGTGGAGCGACGGCGGCGGATCGGAGCAAAATCCGTGCGCCCTTTGGAAGCTTTTTCCGGCCAAATGGCCGGCCGGTTGGGGGTGGGTTTTGGAGGGAAGGTAGACCGGAAGGAGAGGAAGAGAATGGGACCGGTGGGAGGCCGAACGGTGGCCGGACGGCGGCGGTAGGGCTTAGGGAAGGTGACGCCGGCGTAGGGAGAGAGAGAGAAGAGAGAGAGAGCACGGGGGGGGGGGTGACCGAGTCGAGCGGGAGAGAGGAGAGAGAAAAGAAAGAGAAAAAGAAAAAGAAGAAAAAGAAAAGAAGGGAAAAAGAAAAAAGGAAAAAGAAAAAAAGAAAAAAAGATGTGAAAAGAAATGAGGTCCAGTCCTCACTCCGGGAAAAAGAAACAAACCGCCAAAAAGATTAAAACCACAAAAACAACTAAAAGAAATAAAACACAACCTCAAATAAATTAAAATAAATTAAAAACCGACTTTAAAAACGCAATTAAAATAAAATAAAATATCTGATATATTAATTAAAATAAAAACAATTATTTCAGCGAAAATACACTTAAAAGCGGGTCATCACATTGTTCCTTTTTTAGTCTAGTTTACGTGGATATCCTATTTGTCCCATTTGAAGATCATTTGGTCAGTCAAATATTATGTAAACTATAGAAAGATCATTCTTGAAGATAAACTAGAGAATATGTTATAGTTTGGAGTTTTTGACCAAGCTAATGGATAGATATTGGTCCGAAATTTTTATGGAGTATTGTTAACATGTATATATGACTATTGGTTGAGGATTTTTGCATGGTTAAAGGTTTTGATGAAATATTTTCTTAGATTCAGAAACTTAGAAACTGGAAGAGGAAAAACAGTTTCTGTTTTGAGAAAGTTTAACTCTTTGGTGGTCTAAACCTATTCTAATGACTTTGATAATTTTATTGGAGGATTCTAAGCATATTATATACATGTTATATTATTATTTTGAAGATATTTGATATTAGTTTCAAAGATATGAAATTTTATGCAAAGAGATATTCAGATAAGTCAAAGTGTGGATGTTCTTGGCTAAATTTATGTTTTGGTTAATTTTTAACCATGTGATCTTGAATTAGAAGCTTATATATGTTTTAGGATATCTTTTTAAACCGTGTGATAGTTTGGTTTGAAGATCACATATTTATAAGTCATAGATCAAAAGGTTGATCAAAACAAGTTGGAAACAAAAATCAATAGAAATAGCATATGGAAATTTCAGCCCTATGGAGTTTTAATAGTTGTGATTAGTTTTAAATTTTTCTAAATTGATATTTGAATTGAGGATAAAATTTACATGATGCATGTAAATTTTGGTGACTTTTGGAGTTAGTATGCAAAATCCTTAAGTTATGGTTAAAACGGTCATTTTCTTACATGCAGAGAGTAAAATGGAAATTTTACTCTTTAAGTTAGTATTTTATATATTTTAATTTATTAGTGATTTAGTGCTAACTTTTAGAATCACTAATTACAGTTCCTCGTGATCGCGCTTAAAGTTTTATAAGAAACGCGGAGATTGAGGTAAGTTAGCTTTTAACTTACTAGCAGTCTACTGTGTATGTGTGCTAAGTAAAGGAACTACAGTGTATGTATGTGTGTTATCATATATGTCATGCCATGCCAAGTTATCAGGTAATTGTCTATTATATAGAATTTATTCTGTCATCAATTTTTATCTGTTACATAATATATTCTGTCATGTATTACTGTACCTTACAAGTACGTCATGCTAAGTATACCATCTATTACATGTATGTCAAGTCATGTAATATTTACTGTTGCAAGTATGTCATGTTAAATATGTTGTCTATTATATGTTATGTCATGTTACGAAATGTTTCTATCTCAAGTTGGTCATATATTTCAAGTTATGTTCAAGTCACGTTATGTTACGTCAGGGCTTTAGTCATTTCGTATTCCAGTCACGTTTCATCTTGATTACTTATGTATGGGGTCACAGCAATTGTGACGCATACACTACGTGAGACACAGCAATTGTGACACGTAGAATACATGGGGCCACAACAACTGTAGATTATGTATTTAAACAGTTAAAGAATAAGTTTCCGTAGAATACATGGGGCCACAACAACTGTGGAGTATGTATTTACACGTAGAATACATGGGGCCACAACAACTGTGGAGTATGTATTTTTCATATTAAGTCAAGTTTCCGTAGAATACATAGCGCCACAACAACTGTGGAGTATGTATTTATACGTAGAATACATAGGGCCACAACAACTGTGGAGTATGTATTTTTCATGTTAAGTCAAGTTTGTGTAGAATACATGGGGCCACAACAACTGTGGAGTATGTATTTACACGTAAAATACATGGGACCACAACAACTGTGGAGTATGTATTTTTCATGTTAAGTCAAGTTTCAGATCAAGTTCATGTCAAGTCAAGTTCAGTTCATGTTTCAATTTAAGTTATGTTAATTATGCTATGTTGTATGCCAAGTTATGCTTTAATTACTTATGAATTTGATTATGCATTTATGTTTTTACTGTCATCTATGCATCATTAGCTTGTGTGGAAGTTTTTTGTTAACTTACTGAGATTTGTAATCAAATCTCACTTTGGTAGTCCCAACTATCATTCCCCCCGAATGGTAGATCTTGTTACATGACCTGAAGGAGAATCAGGAGCTGATCAACTAGACACAGTTGACTAAGCGATGGTGCGACGTCAATGTTAATATAGTAGTTAACGTAAATTACTACTTGTATAATGGAGTTGCATCTCTAGTACTTTTTGGATCATAACCATTTTGGACTAGTGTTGTAATCTATTCAATGGATCTTTATGTATGAAGTATGTTTTAAGCATTTGGGATATTTTCAATTTGGTGCATAGTATTGCTAAAAAAAAAAAATTATCCGCTGCGAATATTGCATAATGTTAGATGCATGTTAGGAACATTGCATCTTATATGTCATGAACGGGGGCAGGTAACCTTGTGTTGCATGTCTCGACGCTTCAAATGTTCGTCCGATCTCAAACAGAATTTGGGGGCGTCACAGGTGGTGAGTCTGGTGATCTGACATGTGTTTTGAGAATAGCAGTCGAAAGGGGTGATATGTGAGAACCACACGATGTGATTTTTGCAAAACTATCACTTTCCTTTAAACGATTTTCAACCTGTTAATCTACTTGTGACATGCGTGTCTCTCAGAAGTTGCTAGAAATTGTAAATCTGGCATTTTTACCTTGATTTTGCAAAAGAAAATTAAGCAAAAAAAAAAAAAAAAAACCTTGATTGACAAGGTGTGTGAATGGAGAAAAGAATGAAAGAAGGGGAGGATTAAGAGGAAGTCGATGCCTCATCCCCGGCTTCCTTCCCCTCCAACAAAAATCAGATTTGAAGCCTTTAATTTTTTACGAAAGAGATCAAATTTTAATATTTGAAATGCAAGAAACTATAGCGTAAAATGAGTTTATAATATTTATAGCACTAAACTCTAACATAGCAGTTGACGTTTTATTAACGGTCAAGATTTATCATTCAAAAATTTTATGTATAGTTATTTTTACGTATTTTTTTCATACTACTGATGTGATAAGTTATGTATTAAAAAAATTAATACAACTAATCATATCAGTGAAGTGTGCAAAAAATACATAAAAGTGACTGTATGTTTTTATTATTTATATAAGAAAGATTTTACAAATCTCCCTCTCTTTCTGTTATGAAGAGGTGGCTTTGCCCAACTTTTAATTTCTTTTTACACAAGAGAGAAGATAATCAAGAGTGATTAAACGGTGTAGTTATACTAGTGTTAAAGGATCATGGTAGAGTCCCAAGGTATTTTTATAATTTCATTTCACAAGTTGTTAAAGCCCATGCTAGGGAAGGGGGTGAGGCATTCTAGAATTTCTATTGAACCTTTGTATTTTCATCCGGAGGAATTGGGTGACCTCGAATCATCCATACGTATATAAAATATTACTTCATCATCCTTATTAATCTCTATCATCTTTACAGTCTCTATATTACGTTATCTAGTAATTTTACAGTGTGAGGTGAGTGAGATTCATGACAACTTCTGCATCGGTAGTCTCTTCTCTATCCATAATTTGGTACAAACTTATATGTACATCGTTATTAGTTTGAGATGATTTTTAAAATCAGTACATATTTACTGCTAAATATTTGTGCCTGATGATCTAAAGCAAAATTCATATACAATTGACAATAATTTTATCTGAATTACCATTAAAAATGAAAAGTATTTCTATTACTTGCAGTCAATGTGGGGACCATGTAAAGGAGGGTGGAGCTGCGTCTCTCACTCTCCTCTCCTCCTTTACATTTCTGTACTGTATATATACTTTCAAGGTAGTGTTTTTTTCTCCCTTCCCTCCACCGGTTCGATTTTGGTCAGATCCACTACTCTTTGTTCACCAACTGCCAACACGCGCCCCACCACCCCATCCTACAGCTTCCGATCTACTGGGACAACGTGGAGTCACGCCAAAAAGGTTGGCGCATGTCATTCACGTGCGGCTTGTTTCAACGCGTGTTCCTGACGTGCCGCCACACAACGAAGCTTCTAATGGCTACACTCATCGTACCAGCAATTTCGTCTGGCTGAGATTTTCCAGATCTACACCACCCAGCCTTCATCCCACCCGCACATGGTTGCCACACGCCATCACTAGAGCACAGAAATGCAGATCAACCCACTCGATGCCGTGCTTTCTACTATGTTATCACTTTTCCTAGCCGATGATCTCAAAGAAGGGAATGTAGACCTGTCCAAAAATCATCCCGAGAAAACAAACAACAGTGAATTCACTATCCTCACCGCTCTCAGAGATAGTTTTCATTGCCGTCTTTTAAGACGGCGTCCTCTTGATAGGACATGGGTGAAGACCAAGAAATTGATCGTTAAAATCTTTTTTTTTTTTATCCACCTCTTTGTACTGTTGTTATTATTCTAGGGTGTTTGTTGGGAACCCCACCCCTCCTCATGTATCATCTTTTCTACTTTAATATGAAATTTACTCACTTGCTTAGAAAAAAAATGTGGAGGACATGTATATACGAAATTTGAAAAAATTGATAAGTATTTTTACATACAACCGTGAAGTATGTAAACGTCACGTAATTACTTTAAAAAAGAGTGAAATCTACTATTTAAAAATTATTTTTTTGAGTCTCATTTTTTATTCACTTTTTTTAAAATGATTATGCGGCAGTTGTATAATTTACAGTTATAAATATCTTTTCTTTTACAAAATGTAATGAGGCAACATCTATTGTAATGAACTTGTTAGTTGGTCTAGTGATTTCATAATGGATGTTGATCAATTTCATTATTGAATTGTGTGGTTTGTAATAAATTTTAAAATGAAAGTCTCGCACAAAATGCAAGGACCTTGTTTTCTCTATGGTTATGTATGTGGTGAACACCTTGTTGGTTTATAATGTGTTGATATATGCAAATATAAGGGAACATTAATAATTATATAAAAATATTGATTCTGTTGTAAAACTAAATATAATTAGTAACAAAAATTTAACGATTTACCTACGTCTAAATAACTTTACTATTAAATAATGGAACATAAAAAGTATTACATAGAAGAAGAATCACAATCAACTCAACTCTCTTACTTTTCTGTCAAGCTTACCTAAGCTCTCACTCTCTTTCTCCAGTCGGGTTCACACTTTAAAAGCTTCCTTTTCTTTCTATCCGATCATTTTTCTTCTCGAGCAGTTGATTACTTCATAGGAATGATAGGTGCACACCAGGACAAAATTCTTTTCCATGCATTAGGTAGCCATGTGGCATTGAAAAGCTATCACATATGCTTTCATCTTGGTCATCCACTAATGTTTACTACAGATTCTGTAATTTGTGTTGCTGTTAATGACCCATGGAATTTTTTAATTTAATAGTTAAGAAAATGTTTTTTAATAAATTTATGTTATTTTAAAATGTTAAAAATTAAAAATTACACCGTCACTCTAACATCTATAACAATTACATTGTTATAAAACTTTAAAAGGAGAGAAAAAGAGATAGAGTTCAAAGAGATTATGAAACTTATAAATTCCTTAAAAAGATACAGCGATATATATAGGAGTACAAAGGAGACTATGCTTTTGACGACTAGCACTATACATTTGACGACTAGCATTATGCGTTTGACGACTAGCTAAATGTGATCATACAATTCAAAATAGTTTATAACACTTCCCCTTTGGATGACCATATTTAAAGAATATGCCTCGTTAAAACCTTGCCAAGGAAAAACCCTGTGGGAAAAAATCAATGGCAAAGGAAAAAGAGTACAGTATTCATATGAACCACCAAGTGCTTTAGGATTGCCTCATTAAAACCTTGCAAAGAAAAACCCAGTGGGATAAAACTTTAGCGAAGGAAAAAGAGTACAATCAGCACAAGTCTTCAAGACATTACTTCCCCTGAAAAGTGCATGATAAAAGGTCTTCAAGTTTTCGCATTCCAATGTTCTGCACAATCTTCTTAAATGTTGCAGTTGGTAATGCTTGACATCAATTTTAACTTTCTTCTCATGAATTGCAATGATTTTCTTGTGTGGATCTGAAAGATAACTCGTATCTATATATCCAACTAATTGTGGACTTGATTAAAAAATAATCACAACTGGATCTTTCTGCTCATTACTACTCTTCTGGAGTTGTGCTCTTCTGGAGTTCTTGTAAATAACACAGTTAGTAGAGAATTCATCAACATTAAACCACTAACCTCCTTTTTCAATAAAAACGGTGGCCAGCTTTTTTAGATCAGACAAGCATCACATGCTTTTTCAACTCTTCTGTAGGTGTCAGGCGTGCTGTCAGGCACCGCAGAGCTATGAAGCTATATTTCATCTCTTTTCTCTTACTTTACGAGAGATGCTGTATCATAATTTTCTCTATAAAAGATATATTCAGCTCATCTTCATTCGCATCTCATCTTCTTCACTTTTCTGTAATCATACTGCATTTTTACTCTGCAATCTCTTTCTGCATTCTTATCCTACAATCTCTTTCTGCAATGGCTCAGCAATCTTCTCAGGGTCAATATATGAGGTATTTTGCACCTCGTTCATCAGCTGTTCCTGCTTCTACCAGAGGTGCTATAATGTAATATAGTAATGATCTGACTAATAAGTCAGATAATGAAGCTATCTATGAGCTTGTGAGTCTCGGTACCCTATACTCATCATCCATTGTCGCATTTTATCAGCGACTGCAATCTAGAACTTGTGGAGTTGACAAACTTCACGAGAATATTGCTATCCTTCAGCGACTTCTTCTGGAGTCCAACATGAAGATAAGAACAATAAAACAAGAGAATAAGAATTTAAAATCCTTACTTAAATCTTCTTTTCGATTGCCCACCCCTTTAGATAGGGATGCCATGCAGATTCTTGAAAAATAAGAGCATTTGAAGAATGAGGCAAAGTGTCTCAAATTTCTGTAATTTTTTTTTTTTTTGCTTCAAGATAATAAAATAATATTTCACAAATATTCATATTTGTGTATCTATCATCTGGTACATATTCCGTGTGCTCATTTCTTCTTTAATAATGCACACTTCATATCAAACCCATAATATGAATCTGAAATACTAATTGTATTTAAGAGATGATATTTCAAAACTAATAATATCATCCATCTTCCCCTTGAAGCCGCAAGGGTTTCAGATTTATATTTCAAATATGTGCAGTTTTCATGAACTCTTCTGGAGTTTCAATGACATTTAAATCATATATATAAACTGCAATAATAGCTTGTTTCCATTTGCGTTTGGATTGCTTTAGATCATATAAGGATCTTTGAAACTTGATAGAATACATATTTCTAAATGTATTCAGATTAAAAGCTTCAGTCATTTTCTATCTTTCAAGGATTTTCATATATCATGATCCAATGATCCATATAAATATGCAGTTAATCATGTATATCCAAATTTTCGGTAACTTTCAAGCTAATAAAAATCTCAATATGATTTCAACCACTTTAAAAGCATATCAATATTGTTTCTTCGAGAAACTAACTTGTGATCTCTATATCACATTTTCATATTAAAAGTTTCAGGCTTTTTATATCATGTATATAAATATCCACTAATATTTAACAAAAATCACCTCTTTTGGTATTTGGACTTCAAGTCTATATTTATCACATTTTACTTTATGATATCAATTCTGCATGAATTGAGAAACTGACTCGTGATTTATATATTACACTTTTATTTCCTTTATATAAATACTCACTGACATTCAACAAGCATCACCTCTTTAGGTATTTGGATTATAAGTTCCGATGCATCATATTTTACTAGTGAATCAAGTCTGCAGGAATTATTTTTTTCAAATTTGGTCAATATTTTACATCGTATTCTTCGACTGTTCTTGATTCACTTTCATCATTACTTTTGGTAATGTCAATTGCCATCTCATATGAAAATATGTTGTCGACAACGATTTTATTTCTATCCATAATTTCTCCAATATTCATGAAATATATCGAGATCTCGTTATTTTCAGGTACCTGTCCCTCTTCAAGGGAAGACATTTTCATGAAAAACCTCTTCAGGAGGCACTCTTCAGGAGATTTATATAGGAGAATTTTATACAGAAAATTTGGATGGACTTTATTGCTTATTTTGTGGGTATGGCCTTTTCAGAAGCACCAATTATTTGTGCCTTTCTCTTTTGAGATGCTCTATCTTTTGTATCAATATGTCTCACATGCCTTTAGACATGTCTTTAGACTGCTGAATTTCTTAATTGTTCTACAGGGACTTCAATCCTCGTTGGGATTTTAGCAGCTAAAATATGAGACATTTTTATCTTATTGCATCCAAAATTTAATTATCATCTGAACTTCTGGTTCACATATGATAATCAAGATAACGTCGAATAATTTCATCTTATTTGCTTCAAGCAAAATTTTCTTTCCACTTCTGGTGGTAAGACTTTATAGTAAAAGAATCTTCTGGTTCTTTTATGGACGTCCATATGAAAATCATTCGACTTATCGTAATTGATTTTGGATGATCAAGATAACCATTAAAAGATACAAATATTTTGAATCATATCACCTTTTGATGCATCATAATATTTGATTCAATAATTGTATAATATCATCTCAAAGAAAAAGTTTATAACTTTTCCAATACGAGCTTCTGGCCCGAAAAGATATTCATTATCACGTCCAATTTCTTAGTTTCTTTGAATGAAACGCATCATTCTTTTCACTTCAGGAAATAGAATGATATAAATTTATTATCATTCACTTCAAGGAATGATGTAGATTTAGTAAGACGTGACTAATGATTCTTATCAAAAGCTCATTATTTTGCTCAGTCACTGAAAGACCAGATATAAATTTAGAATATATTGTGACCGTTTGCATTTCATATTACTACTTCAAGAGCATACTCAATATTGCTACTTCAGGAGCACATTCGAGACATTCATTCAAATATATATTCTTTCCACAATTTCAATTATTCAACTTCAGGTGCATAAATCATAATGAGCTTTTGGTACAAGTATCAATCATTTAAACTATGAGATACTCAAAAGCTATTATTGATTTAGGCCGATCCTTCAGGGATGCTCTATTTCCATTTCAAGATGAATCTTATCATCAATAATTCATAACAAGTATAAATAAATAAATAAAACTTGTATATAAACTATGTGAATAAAAATTTACCACATATATAACTGAAATGTAAATTATCTAAATTTTAATTCACCATAGATATAACTAATATGTAAATTTAATATTATCATCACGTCTAAACATTTGTCTGTACCTTCAATAAATTCTACCTTGAATTTGTAGTGGTTGAACCATTGTTGCCACCTAAGCAATCTTCCTTGCTGTAATCTCTTGAAATGTTAGTTCTAAAGAAATAACTGAAATTACGATTATCACATCAAACTGAGGTGTACCTTCATAGTCGTTTGGTTCCTTCTTGGAATAATAAAAGTAGTTAGACAGCTTGCATCAATCTAGAACAACAACTTGCCACTCCCATGGGACCCACTTGTCCTCTTCATCTATCTTTCTTTTTACAAAAACCAAACGCTTTCCCACCAACTTTGAATTTTTTTATTACAAGAATCACATGCTCATGGATCTTTGAACCGAGTACCATGGACAGCATCATATCGGTGATTTTGTGAAGTCCAGAGACGAGCTCTCGAAGAACATGGCCATGGAAACTGGCGTGCCTTGCCGGCAAAAAAAACTGGCCTTCAGAGATGGGCTAAATATTCTGGAGACAGAGGAAGAAGATGAAGTTGGGAGAGACGAGGAAGAACACGAGAATCGTGCTGATAACGTGTTATAAAACTTTAAAAGGAGAGAGAAAGAGATAGAGTTCAGAGAGGTTATGAAACTTATTAATTCCTTAAAGGATACAGCGATATATATAGGAGTACAAAGGAGATTATACTTTTGACGACTAGTACTATGCGTTTGACGACTAGCTAAATGTGATCATACAATTCAAGATAGTTTATAACACACATATTATTATTTGAATAATTCTACTTATCATCTTCACATATAATACATTATATTTTTTTATAATAAATACATAATCTATAAATAATAAGTAAAATAAATTAATTAGTTTAATAAAAATAAAATAAAAAAATAATATTAAAATATATAAAATATGTAATTTGATATTTTTATATCAATTATTGGGTGGTAGTCCTCGACATCAACGTCGTGGTCTTCCTGCTCTTATATTTAGTGGAATGAAATGATATTTGTAGTTGTAGTTGTACAAGCGGCGTGCAGTCGCTTTGAAAAAAATAAATTAATATAGAATTCACATAAAAAAAACTAACTTCTTAATCTTAATTATAGACTTCACTCTTTTTCAAAACAATTATACGGCGTTTGCAATTCTAAAAAGCATTGGTCATTTCGGCTGTCTTTCTGGGAGTTTCTCAGAGCCAGAGAGAACACGCTCGCTGACTGACAATCAAGGCTGATTACCAGAATTATGAGCCAAGCGGAGGTCTTAGATTATTGCGTTTACAAAGACCCCAATGCAGCAGTGGATGCTCGCATCAAAGACCTGCTCCCTCGAATGACATTGAAAGAGAAGGTCGGCCAGATGACGATGATTGAGCGCCGTGTCGGCACCCACGACGCCATTAAAGACCTTTCCATTGGTAAGGACTATTGAAATAGATGATTCTATGCCACCTGTTCACAAACGGAATGAAGGCACTCGGCATGACACTGCAACAAGCAATGGAGGGGAACTGCAGAGCCATCGTGATTTACATCAGCAGCAGAGTACCAATCAACAGCAGAGCACCACAGAACCAAATAAAAATTCTAAAACTAACAGTAGAGGAATTTGTTATTGGTCCCTACGGTTATTTTGTAACAAACTCAACTGTTTTTATTCTTTTACATCATGTATAAATACCGTCTGCTATGGACAAATTCATTAATGAACAAAGATTTCCAGAAACATGTTTCTCCTTTTAACATGGTATCGAGAGTCTTCACACCATAGTCTTTCTGATCCATGGCCTCTTCTTCCGAGTCTCCTCCTCCTCCTCCTCCTCCCCCTCCTCCTCCTCCCACCTTATCTGCCTTCTCACACATAATCTCCACCAAACTTACCAACGACAATTACCTTCTATGGAAGGTAAAAATCTCGGCTTATCTCAGAGTCCAAGACCTCTTTGGTTATGTCGATGGTTCTCTTCCCCCACCCCCTGAAACCATCATTAAATCCTCCACTTCCATAAACAAAGCCAACCCCTCTTTTCTTTCGTGGAAGCGCACGGTCCAACTTGTATTTTGTTAGTTTCTAGAATTTGTATTTGGTTGTGTGGTGCCCTGCTGATGTAAATCACGATGGCTCTGCAGTTGCCCTCCATTGCTTGTTGCAGTGTCATGCCGAGTGCCTTCATTCCGTTTGTGAAAAGGTGGCATAGAATCATCTATTTCAATAAGGAAATCTCTCTCTCTCTCTCTCTCTCTCTCTCTCTCTCTCTCTCTTCCCATGTCTAGAAGTTGCTTACTGTCGTTACATGTATGTGCCCTACTGTGCATGTTTCGTTTCTGCAGTTTTGCTGACATTTTGTGGACTATTTTCTGTAGGGGGCATGGTGAGTACAGGTGGGAGTGGACCCTTCGGGAAAGTGAAAACAGAGTCGTCGGATTGGGCCGATATGGTTGACAGGTTTCAGAAGTCGGCGCTTGATTCACGGCTTGGGATACCTTTAATATATGGGATTGATGCGATTCATGGTAACAATAGTATCTATGGTGCCACCATATTTCCTCACAATGTTGGCCTTGGAGCTACAAGGTTAGTGTTTGACTCTGTCCCGGGTTTTTACATAATTAGGCACTTCTGGGCAAAACTAGAACAGGAAACAAAGAAAGATTGTGAAAAAAAGGAAAAACCCTTAAAAAGTTTGCTTTATAGACTCTAAATCCAAAAAGTGCATTCAAATCACTATATCCCTTGATTTTCTGTTCTGTAGCTATCCAAAGAAAATCAAAGTCATAGCTGGACCTATACCAGAAATTACCAGTAAATGTTACAATTGTAACCTCTTGGAATCGTTATAAATTGCAAGAACTTATCCCTTCCAAACTATATGGGATTCTATTCACCACCCTTTCATATTAAATATAAGTATTACAGTTTATGGGAGACTGTTGGAGGAAAGATGGAAAATGGCAGTTTGAAATCTTAATTTACGAGCAAATAGTTCAATGGACAGAGTACTTCATAACCACTTTAATTTCTCATAGGACCATCTTACCAGCCACCAGCTTAGTTTATGCTTAAGCCTTTGAAACGTATGGATAAAAACCATTTCTGGGGAAGCTAAAGGACAAAGAACTATAACAATTAACCCTTATGCATTTCTCCGCTCTTCTTAAAATCTCAAAGCAGCCAAATGGAAGGTATTTGGCCGTTTTGCTTCAGGACCACTTATATTGTAAAACTTGTGATAGGGATGCAGATTTGGCTCAAAAGATTGGGGAAGCGACGGCACTTGAAGTTAGGGCTAGCGGCATTCATTATACTTTTGCTCCTTGTGTGGCTGTAAGTACTGTAAATGTGACCTTTTGCTGGGCCAGTATTTTTTTTAAGTGGTTGATGCTTGCAACTTGGCAGTAGGCTTATAGTTGTAAGAAGTTCTCAATTATTTATGCCTTTCAATATCTGTGGAGAATATTGACTATGTTTCTCTTCAAATGTTGCTGCCATTTCACTGAGTTAGGGATCTCTTGTAGTGTAAAGAACTAACAAACTAACTTAAATGTTGAGAAGCTCGAAATGTAAATCATGAACAAGTGATATTATGCTAGTGTTACGTCTAAGATGTTACGAGTAGTAGGACTCAAGAATTTTACTGCACTATCCTTTCAATAAGATGCCACACCAGGGATTTAAAACTGGGAATTGGATTTGAATGGAACATAGATTCTTGTTATTCTTCTATCTTCTTTCACGTGTTTGTCTTCTAAACACCCTTTTGTGGACAAAAAATTGTCAGGAAAACTCATTTACATAAGTTCTGATAGGTTTCAAGGGATCCCAGATGGGGGAGGTGCTATGAAAGTTACAGTGAAGACACTGTGATTGTTAGAAAGATGACTTCCATTGTCACAGGGCTGCAGGGCCAGCCACCCCCAAAACACCCAAAGGGCTACCCTTTTGTGGCTGGGAGGTAGTGAAAAGTCGTTAATACTCTATTTGCATTTCTTTAATGACTATACCTTTCATATCTTTAATCAAATTTACTCCTTAGCTAGTTCATTCCACATTCATCATCAATCTAAATACGTTTGTTAATGTTTGAGAAAAACATATGGCGACTGGGAAAAAAATTGGGTCTTCCTGATTTTGTCCACTAGTTATATTATATGTTGTGCATCTAAAAATTTCTTTCCCATTTTCATATATTTCGATTCTTAAATAGTTAGATAACTAACTTAACTCTTCATACTTTCAAGCTTTGTAATACTCATAGTGGAAAGAAACCCTGATTGTCAATTCCTCTGTTAGCAGCTGTCCAATTGACTCTTTCTCATAATATTCCAGAAAAAATGTTATTGCTTGTGCCAAGCATTTTGTAGGGGATGGGGGTACAGATGGGGGAATAAATGAGGGGAATACCATATTATCATACGAGGAATTAGAAAGGATACATATGGCACCTTATCTGGACTGTATATCTCGGGGAGTTTCCACTATTATGGCATCCTATTCTAGCTGGAATGGGCGTAAACTGCATGCTGACCATTTTCTCTTGACAGAAGTTTTAAAAGATAAGCTTGGTTTTAAGGTAAAAATCTTGATATTACTTGTATATTCTGTAATAACTCAATTTCTTTTGTTTCTTGGTCAATTTACCATGTGAAATGGGGATATGGATAATCACCGGAAGATAGTTGTGCCCATTTTGTTCATTATCTACTAGCTTTTTAGTCTTCAAATTTTCTTATTGTTGATCAATCGGTAGAAAATTTTAAAGGGTCAGGGGCAGGGTAAGCCATTAGGGAAGTTCCATTTAGAGTAATCATTTCTCTTGTTGGGTTCTGAGATTATAGTTTCTGCACATCTAGATAAATCTTGGGAAAATATTCTGCTGCAGGGTGTTGTAATTTCTGACTGGAGAGGACTTGACAGACTTAGCGAACCTCGTGGCTCAAACTATCGTTACTGTATTTCCTCTGCAATTAATGCTGGAATAGACATGGTATAGATTGAACTCCAATTCCAAAACCTATAACAAGGTTTCTTCATTTATTTATATCTTCTTTGCCTGACTGAGAAAAGATGCAGGTGATGGTGCCTTACAGATACAAACTGTTTGTGGAGGATTTGACATCTCTGGTTGAATCAGGGGAGGTCCAAATGGCAAGGATCGATGATGCTATTGAACGGATACTTAGAGTGAAGTTTGCTGCCAGTGTTTTTGAATTCCCTTTCGCGAATAGATCTCTGCTTGATACAGTTGGATGCAAGGTGACTTTTGAAGAATTTAGCAAATGATGGTGCTGACATTTTCGGCACGTGCACGATCTTGGGAAGATGCAAAAGCTTTCCCTTCATTCGTTGAACCGAATCAGTCATCTCTCCCTTGTATTAATGCCAAAACGTATTAGAAACAGTTGCATCACAATTGTTTTCATTCTAATTATTTAAAAGATATCATATTAGAAGGCATGGGGGAGATAATCAAATGCTTTCAGTTAGCAAATAACTGTAACATCAAACTCAACTGCTTTAGTACTTAAAAACTGAGATAAATTTTGGCATTTGAAATTTTCTGCAGCTGCACAGAGATTTAGCACGTGAAGCAGTCCGCAAGTCTTTGGTTCTTTTGAAAAATGGAAAGGATCTGAAGAACCCTTTTCTTCCATTGGATAGAAATGCGAAAAGAATTCTTGTTGCTGGGACACATGCTAATGATCTTGGATATCAGTGTGGAGGGTGGACAGCTGATTGGAAAGGAAGCAGCGGCAACATTGCAATTGGTATGTAATTACGTTGTTAATGTTATAAGTATTAAGCAATAGGTTGACTTTCACCATGATTGTGAAAGCATATTTAGCTTTGTAAGAGTTTTGTTTCTGTAGAATCACTGTCATGCTCGCTAATATTTTCATTGTTATTTCTTATTCTAGTTTTCGTTACTTTGTAAGATTGATTTTTAGTTCTCTGTGTCCGGTTATTATTGAAGTCATTTGGCATCAAAGTGGAGTGGGAGGGTCCTTCCCACAATGAATATAGGAAGGACCTTCCTTTCCAAAAACAGCGTGGATTACAGGAATGGAAAGCCAGAAGGAATCCTTCCACAGTGGTCCATTTGGTGAGGTATTGTGAACAAAATTGGCATTATTGTAGTTCTATATCAATCATGATGGGCAATATTTTCCAATTGTTGGTTATCCCTGGGTTTTGTATGGTATGTATGGCAACAGAGACAGTCAACGAGTCTCCTTAAATGATGTTGTCCATACCCAGTTTGAATGGTTCAGAGGAGAGAACTGCTTGGCTTATCCAATATTGGGGTTGGTGGATCGATCATTTTAAGTCGAAGCATGGTGATTGCATTCCATCACTATAAACAGAAGCTAACATGGAAAATTTATCCTCAACTGCAGCATCATAATTACTTTGTATTGGTTCCTTGGTTGGCTCAGGTTGACAACTTGTGCAGGAGAAGTTGCCAACATGCCAACCGAAGTTCCCTGCTTGTTTTCCTCATCTGGTAATGGATGACCTTTTTTTTAAAAAAAAAAAGCAGTAGGTCAGCCACAAAGTAATCCATGGGTGTCCATTGGATCTGGTGTCACCCATTTCTTGGTTAGGACCAAAAACTGAAGATATTTTTTGGATGGACAAAATAAAATTAGAAAATAATAAATGGTCACAAAACTTTAAACTTCAAAATTATTTTCAGTTTAAACAATAAAAGTATAAAACTCATTATGTGGCTCAAAAGGAGCGAAAGTTCTGTTTCAAAAATTATATATGTTATAGATGTGTTGGAAGCACGATGGCGATGAACTCATGATGTCATTGCTTTTTAGGTACAACTATATTGGATGCAATTAAAGAAGCAGTTGGAGATGAAACAGAAGTAGTTTATGAGCAATATCCATCGACAGAAACCTTAGCACGTCGGGATTTCTCTTATGCAGTTGTAGCTGTTGGGGAAGAACCCTATGCAGAGACACTTGGTGACAATTCGGAGCTTGTAATCCCTTTTGATGGAGTTGACTTATTAAGTTCAGTTGCTGGCTGTTTCCCCACTTTGGCAATTCTGATATCTGGAAGACCCTTAGTTCTTGAGCCATGGCTTTTGGAGAAGATAGATGCTCTGATTGCTGCTTGGTTGCCTGGAAGTGAAGGAGGAGGAATTGCAGATGTTGTCTTTGGGGATCATGACTTTGAGGGCAAACTGCCAGTGACATGGTTTAAAAGGGTCGAGCAGCTACCCTTGCATGCTGAAATGAATGCATATGACCCTTTATTCTCACTAGGCTTTGGGTTGACATGCAACAAGGAGAAATCTCCAAACTGATAAAGTTAGTTCATATATCTATACATACATATATATATGATATATATATATATATACTAGGTGGGAGTAACGTGCAAAGCACGTTTGTCTAATTTTATGAAATGATTATTTATAAAAAATAATATATATTTTATAAAAATTATTAATGTCACTTAATAATTTAAGGCATATTGGAGAAAATAAAAAAATTAGTTCAAAATATCATATAATTCAATACATGTTTATAACATCTATAATTTTAGCAAAGATGTATACGAAAAATTTAATAAAAGTCTAACACAAACGGTAGTTCAAAATATGTGTCGTTTGATATTTGTATTATAATTCATCCATTTATGTCATCCTGTAGACAATCAATAAAGACAACATTGAAATTCTTATTTTTCTGTTGTTTGAGTCGATCAGGGACAACATAAAGTTAAAACATAATCTTTTTATAAAATTTGTGGTATAATATTTTCTATATATAGCATATATATAAATCATAAAATATATTTTGAAATTGTTGGTCAAATTTACTCTTTATTGATTAGCTCAAGGATCACGGCCTTTGTCACGTACCTATCATAGCAAGCCCACGTATGGAATATGACTTAGCGGAAGCTACGTCCTACTACCATGGGGAAAAAAGAAATACTTCGATTAAATATACTTGTATTATATATTATATGAGATTTTTAAATTTGGAATACTCAATAATCTGAGTTAATGAAACGTATAATATACGTATATTATATTTAAGGATTCACGTCTTATGCACCTAATACACGTGTATATGTTAAGGAGAAAAAGAAAAATATAATAACTAATCTTTAATTACTTATTATTATATAAACTATTAAGTATTATAATTATTGAGATTAATAAATTATATAATAACATTGAACGCTATCTCTCTCAACATTTATGTCTTCATTTTATGTGCCAAACCGTTAAAATAAACGGTGTTAACTTTAACGGAAAAACAAGAAAAACCGTTAAAACAAGATTTTTCGTTTCATACACACTTTTTATATATAGAAGATATGGGATCTCCCCCTTATCTATGCCATCTTTTCAGATTCTGAGGCAGTCTTAATTAGCAAGATCCCTATTAGTCCTTGACTCCTTGTAGGAGCCAAGATATATTGACTTGGAGATGCTCAACCAGTGGTAAGTTCACTGTGAAAAGTGCCTATCATCTACAAGGCTCAATAAAAGAGAACAGAATGGGACAATCATCAGACCAGGCTTCCTTCTCGAGGTTTTGGAATCAAATCTGGGATATCAAGGCACCTCAAGCCACGAAATCCTTTCTCTGGAGAGCAGCAACTGAGTCCCTTGCCACAAGCCTAAACCTGCACAGAAGGAAAATGATTGAGTCACTCCTTTGCCCAATTTGCTCCCTTCAACCTGAATCAGTCTCTCATGCTATTTTGTCCTGTAATGCAGCTTAAGATGTGTGGTCTATGAGCTCAAGAAGAATTCAAAAGCTGAGTATCCTTGAAGGTTCCTTCAAGGACATCCTGATGCCTATCCTTGCCCATTTTCTTCCCTTGGAAATCACTGAAGTTGCTGTCACGGCTAAAGCAATCTAGCATAGAAGGAACACCTGGCTTTTTGAGAAGCAGTTTCACCCCCCCTCCCCAAGTCTCTAAGTAGGCCCATGATTAGATGTACTCAATCAAGTCCTGGTTAGAGGGTGGATGAAAATAGCCAAAGGCCCTTATGCCTCCAAGTACTAAATGGACTGCTCCCCCACCAAATTTTTTCAAAGTTAATTGGGATGCAGCCATTGATAAAGGCAACTCAAAACTGGGTATTGGAGTGGTCATTAGGGACTCAGATGGCTCCATTGTTACATCCCTTTGTTCATCCATGGACTTGGACCCTGATCCATTACTAGGCAAAGCAGAAGCTAGAAGAGCTACTTCCTTTTGTGCTAAACTGGGACTGGACGATATCATCCTTGAATAAGATTCTCTTGTAGTGGTAAAGGCTATCCAACACAAAGAAGACAGTTGGAGCTCCAGTGGAATTGTCACTAGAGATGTCAAGCTCATGCTTTCCAAGACCCGCCACTCGTCTATTCAACATGTTCCTAGGGAAGTCAATGTAATTGCTCATCACTTGGCAAAGTTTGGCCTTATTTGCTCGAAAGACTGTATACTTATTGAGGATTATCCTCCCTGTATTTAGCATTTGCTCTAATGAATTAAATGTTTCCTTTAAAAAAAAAAAAAAGTTTCTCTAGGTCACTTAAAAGCAAAAGCAGTGTTGTTGGCTCATGGATAGATTTTTCCACTAATATGAATGTTGTCTATACTCTTTTCTGTATTTCCACTGGCTTCTAGTTCTAGTTATTGCCTTGTGAACAGCACATGGGATGCCTTTTGTGGAAGATGGTTTGTGGTTTGTTGAATAAGATTTAAGTAGTTTGGCCAAGCTCAGCTATTTATATATAGATATGGGAGGAGGATGGACTCTTCATGCTAAGCTTATTAGTTTGGATCTCATCTATTACAATATCAAATTCCCTAATATATTTCAAGATGTTTAGTAAATATTATTAACATTGTGCTAGGGAGATAAGAGTTTTTCTATTTTCAAGTTGGTATGTAAAGCACACTATCTATATTAATTAAATGATAAAATTTGTTTTGTAAGATTTAAATTTTAGATTTTATATTCGAAATCAAATTAAATTATATAAGTATGTTACTAGATGTACTCTACACACGGACTTAAAATAGAATTTTTCAAGAGATAAATAGTAGAGTTAAATACAAAAATAGTCTCTATGGTTTGGGGTTTGGATATATTAATTACTATAATTTTAAAAATTTTACTTCCCATTGGTTTAAGATCTCACTAACGAATGTTTGTCAACACGTATCAATAAAAATAAAATAAATACAATTAAAATAAACCTTAATCTTTAAAATAAGCTAAATTGAAATAATGATCACATTAAACCCTTAATCTCAAAGAAAGGGAGGTGACATCTAGGGTTGGGTTTCGACAGCGTTGGAATGCCCAATTCCAACTTCTGACTCCGACTAAAGTCGGAGGCCAAATTAAACTTTGACTTTTACTCCAAATCAAAGCGAATTCTAACTTGGTGTTAGGTTTTTTGTTTAAAAAAAAAAAAAAATTCTTACCACTTTTTGAGCATCCAAACAATATCCAAAGATTCTTAACAACATCTAACAATTTTCATATCTACAACCTCATTACGCAGCCATATGGGAAAAATTGCGGAGAGACTCAAGGAAAGACAAGCATGAGAGAGAAAACAACTCACAAAAATTAGGATGATTATAAAAGATTTTTGAGAGAGAAATCGAGGTCATTGAGGAATACAACATCCAAAAATTAGAATGCCTTCACAACTCACAAAACTTACGAAGACAAGCGAGATACACAAAGAAAGAGTGGATGGGAGACTGAGTGGTCGACTTAAGACAAGAGAGAAGACGGAGGAAGAGAGAAAATGGCACAAGGTTTTAGTTGAAAGGAAGAGATGAATATATAAGAGGTGTGAATGGTGTTGTTTTAAGAAGTTCTTAAAAAAAATTTACAAAAAACTGTCCCATCAACGTGTTTGCAAAATGTATGATTGCACCGTTGGCCACTCAACTGCCTATTATTTATAGGAAAATTTTTTTTGTCATCCTCACACTTTACATACTACACTTATTTTATTTTTTTTATTTTTTCTATAATAAATATGTAATGTGTGAATGATAAACAGAATAATTTAATTAATTTAATAAGAATAAAATAAAATAAAAAAATAAAAAATAATATTTTAATATATAAAGTGTATGGTATGAGATGATGTGTAACATTTCTCTTATTTATATTATAATATTAAATATATTAAATGTAAATATTGAAATCTGAGTTTAGATGTCGCAGCTATATTGGCTCTTCCTCAAACTCTAATTAAAATTTTTTAAATAACTTTGATTTCGACTCCTAATTTCAAAATCTCCAATTATGTCGAAGTGTCGAAACTATTGGAAAATTTACCCAACTAGAAATACTATTTATTCGGAATGAGTGTCCTGAATTTTTAACTTAGTAATTAAGAAAATATTTTTAAGTAATATTATAATTTTTTTAAAATATTTATAATGATTAAAAAATGTATAAAAAATAAAAATAAAAAATTTTAAAAAATATATACTATTCTTGATAGTTTTCGAATGAATTCTTTAGTACCTGGAGAATAACTCTTACCCAAATCTAATGACATTTGATGCGCACATCAATCCAGAATTTTCAAGAGGGTGGCTAAAGGATTATCAACAGGTGGTTAGCCACCATCGTGAAAATCAAGGAGGTGGCTTGGACCACCCATTGGACTTCATGTGGTGGCCCCATCAACCCCATGATTTTTACGGGTGACACACTGACACTTGTGCAACCCATAGATATTATAGGGGTGGTCGCACATGACTCTCGAATCACGAGAGTGGCACGTGACTATCATTTTTAAATATTAAAATCCCGTTTATGTTTTTATATATTTTTTTTTCATACTTTTCTTTTATTTGATGTATTCGAAATTGTTGGCGTGACGTGACGTGGCATATGTGTTTCGTTAATTTTTTTTTAAATAAACAAACTTTATTAAAATAAAAATGATACGTGTTAAAGAGAGTGAAGTTTCTTAATTAAAACACCTCAAAATAACAATGGTGAAAGTGATATAAAAAAAAAAATGAATTCTGAGATCAATTTTTTTGTCTTTATCCAAGTATTATAAAGAGAAAATAAGTCACTCTTAGAGGAGGTGTAAGCGAATATACAGTAGTTAAAAGTCTTGAAATATTTGTTGACGACATCTTTCATCTCTTTTATAAGATTATCAATTAGAAATAGTCAATTCACGTTTCTAAAGTGGTGCGTGAGGATCACACGCTGATAAAATAGAGGTGGAGCCAGGCAATCTGAAGAATTGGAGGGTATGAAGCCTGCTAGTGATTCGAGTGTAGCCGGCGAAACTGTTAAAGTGCAGTGGCCCTTAAAGACCACGTGTAGAAACAAGCTGCAACGTTACGTACCGACATTTTTTGTGCGATTTATCGTTGTCCCAATAGATCAGCGAGCGGAAAATACCTAATGGGCGCATGCCAAGTGTTCGTAGCCGGATTGCTTCGTTGGTTGGCAGGCGGATGGAACAATGAAAGAATAATTGGAATATGGAAATTGAAATCACAAGATTGAAAAAATTAAAATAAAATGACTAATTGAGACAATAAAAACCAAAGTACAGGCCAATCATTACGAGGATGCGAAAAGAACCGGCGAGACAAGTAATCGTTCACGTGGTTTACTTACCTACCGGTCATTCCCTCTAGGCTCTAACTTTGAGAACAAACTTTTCAGCCACTACGATTTTACGAAATATCGATTTGTTTTCTGGGTGCATTCTCTAAGTCCAAGCTGATTGGCGAGGTTGACCTTCAGAATGAGCATAGCAGAGGGCATGGATTCCGTTTACAGGGACACCAACGCGCCCGTAGAGGTTCGTATCAAAGACCTGCTTTCTCGGATGACATTGAAAGAGAAGATCGGCCAGATGACCCAGATTGAGCGCCGAATCGCCACTCCCGACGCCGTCAAAGACTTCTCCATCGGTAGCCTCTCTCTCTCTCGCTCTCTCTCTCTCTCTCTCTCTCTCTCTGCGAATGTAAAAATTTACATTGTGTTTGTGGGTGTGTGTATATGCGTTCGTGTATAAGAAAATGCGCTCTCTCTCTCTCTCTCCGTAGACACATACTGAAGTCATTTGCATCATGATATGAAAGTGCGCTTTTGAAAACAGTAAAACGTAAAAGTTCACATTCATTTTTAGCTAAGTGGATCTTGATGACTGTATGTGTATGTTTCAGTTATGCATTTTTCCATACAATGGGTGGACTCTGTTTTCAGGGAGTATACTCAGTGCTGGTGGCAGTGGACCCTTTGCAAAAGCAGCGTCTTCGAATTGGGCTGATATGGTTGACGGGATTCAGAAGTCTGCGCTTGAGTCACGGCTCGGGATACCGATAATATATGCGATTGATGCGGTTCATGGTAACAATAGTGTCTATGGTGCCACTATATTTCCTCACAATGTTGGCCTCGGAGCTACGAGGTTGGTGTTAGACTCTGTCCCTGGCTTTCGGGGTTTCTTACGTAATTAACCACTTCCCGACTAAATTCAAACACTCACAATTGAAGGAAGAATTTTTATTCTTTTAGAAGAAAGAACTAAAACAGCTAGCTTCACCGACTCAGGCAAGCAAACCGGCAGAGGAATCAAACAATAAATGTTGCAAACTCGTATAGTTCTCAAAACAAAAATTCTCACGATGCCAGCCTTCAACCGCTATCTTAGTTTATGTTTTAGTAGTTGAAACGTCGTAAAAAATGATATCATTTCCGGGAAAGTTCAATGTCAAAGAACCATAACAGCCTTTTTTTATTTTTTTATTTATGTACTTTTCTTAAAAACTTCTTAGCAGCCTTTGCAGACTCCGAGACACTTGTGTTTTTGAACTTGTGATAGGGATGCGGATTTGAATCGAAAGATCGGGGAAGCAACGGCACTTGAAGTTAGGGCAAGCGGGATTCACTATACTTTTGCCCCATGTCTGGCTGTAAGTATTATAAATATAATGTTTTGTCGAGGAAGTACTTGTTTTGAAGCGTTTGCACTGTTAACTGGTGGATTAAGTTTAGACTGCAACTCCGATTATGAGTAAAACTTCATTCGGTAACCGCACTTGGTGTAAACAACACGTGTGTTGCATGCATGCTTGCAATCTGGCAATGGGTTTCTTAAATTGGAAGAAAAATTTTGTTGTTTATGCTTGGAGATTTCTGACAACAATACTGAGTGAGTCTTATCTTTTAATTTTGTTACCATCTCGATAATTTCTGGTTGTGTTAGTTAACATACTGTTTTAAATTCTTAAGAAGCTCTCCGTATAAATTACAAACAAGATGAAGGGAAAGACCGCTTAATAATACTTTTGCAGGTGATCCATCTCCTAGTATTTAATTTTTTTCAGAAAAGATTATTATTCTTATCAGATCTCTGCTGTTAATTGGAGCAATGGTTTCTTACCATTGGAAAATTTGTTCAATAGGCCATTAGAATATGGCTGAAGAAAACTAGCTTTAGGTACAATAGCTACTCGATAAAATTTTATACCATGAACACCTATGTTGTTTTCATTAATCCAATCATGCCATTTGTGCACTGGGTCTACTTGGGATTGGTAAATGTCTAGGCTGGCATGTCCGTTTTGATACCCCATGAACTTTAGGTCTTTCATCATCCTTGGGGCATTTCAAAACCATACAACTCATTGTTGCATGGTTGTGGTAAAGGTCAATCCTGAAACCAATTTCATAGGATCCTGGGTCATCTTCTGCATTAGGGCGTGAGCAGGTGCCTGCTCCACAAGATTTCTCTTTCCCACCATGTGAAGTAAAAAATTTAAATTATATATCGTAAAACTGTAATCCTTAGATTGGTTGTGCCAGGTGATTTCTTGTCAGATAAAATTGCAGGTCTGGAAAGAGCTAATATTCAATCGAGACATGAGATTGGTACTCTAAATGCCTTTCAATAATGTACCACATCTGGGAAATCAAACTGTGAGCTGGAGTTCGGCCAGAACATATATTCTTCTTGTTCTTCGATCTTCTTTCATCATATTTTTTCCTCTAATAAAACTTTTTTGTTTGTAAAAATATGTCCTCGAGAAAATCATTTACATATGATATCTTTAACCGGACTGGCGTGGCTTGGGTTATGCTTGGAAGAGTTAAGGATATTCTTAGGTGCTGGAAAGGAATTAGGGGAAATGCGCACATTGTTGATGTGTGGAAAATGATTCCCCTCTGCATTTTGTGGTGTTTGTGGATGTAGACAAATAAGAGGCGTTTTGAAGATTGGGAACATTCCTTGGATGAGCTGAAGAGATTCTTTTATATTACTTTATTTTCTTGGGCTTAGATCATTAGTTTTAAAGAAGACAGTTTTCTTTTTTTCCTTTCTTTCTTCTTTTTTTTTTATATCCGTGGGTGTTCTGGCTAGTGGCTAGTTTACGCGCATCTCGACTAATCCCACGGGGCCCTGAAGTTAACGGCCAAGTAAACCTCCAGTGGCTCTAAGGGGACTCAAACTAGTTATCATTGGAGAACAAACCCAATGGCTGACCAAATGAGCTACCTCCTCAGGGTTAAAGAAGACAGTTTTCATGACCTGTTTGTATCCCTCACTAGTGCTTAATGGTGCTTGGGCATTTTTGGTGTATACTTCCTGTGTACTTCGGATATGCCTATTTCTATCAATAAAATTTACTTTTACTTATATATATAAAAAAAATTATTTACATATGATCTAGGTGGGTTCTCACAGGTATGCAGGGATCCCCGGTGGGGCAGGTGCTACGAGAGTTACAGTGAAGACACTGAAATTGTTAGAAAGATGACTTCCATTGTCTCAGGCTTGCAGGGTCAGCCATCCCAAGAACACCCAAAAGGCTACCCTTTTGTGGCTGGAAGGTAGCGGAAAGTCATTGATAGTATTCTATTCATATTTTTTTAATGACTAAACATTTAGTATCTTTATAGCAAAGTTTCTCATTTAGCAAGTTCATCTTCCAAATCCATCGCCACATTGAACACGCATCATTCTGGTCAGGGAAAGAATTTGACAACTGAAGAGCTATATGTTTTCCTTTCTTTCTATTTTGTTCAGACCAATGAGTCTTGGCTCTTTGATTAAATTTGTTGGAGATTCACTTGCGAACTGGGAAGAATGTTTCCTGCTTTTCATTTTCTTCTCCATTTTGTTATATATTCTTCTCTTTTAATCTTAGATAGTCCTACAAAAAGCATTGCGGTTATAATTCTAAGCTTTTGACTAACCTTGTTTTGATCTTGATTTACCTTGATTGTCAATTCCTCTGTTAACAACCACCATTGGACTTTTTCTCATAATGCCTATTTTTTTATTCCAGAAACAATGTTATTGCTTGTGCAAAGCATTTTGTGGGAGATGGGGGTACTGACAGGGGAATAAATGAGGGGGATACTATTTCATCATATGAGGACTTGGAGAGGATTCATATGGCACCTTATCTAGACTGTATTTCTCAAGGGGTTTCCACTGTTATGGCATCCTATTCTAGCTGGAATGGGCGTAAGCTGCATGCTGATCGTTTTCTCCTTACAGAAATTTTAAAAGATAAGCTAGGTTTTAAGGTAAAAATCCTGATAATGCTCATATTCTGAAACAAACTAATTCTTTTTTCTTGTCAGTTCAGAGAGTTATAATTGGGTTTTTGGATATTCTACTGGGTAAAAACAGATTTGATCATCTTGGTTGATTATTTGCTAGTTTTGTAGTCTCCAAAATTTTTTTCTTGTCAGTTCACAGTATTCTTTCTCTCTGTCTCGCTCTCTCTCGTTCTTTTTTCATAATCAAAAGTATGTGGGCCTTTTTTTTGGGGTGGCGGGAAGATATTAGATTACAGTTTATGTAGATCTGGGTAAATCTTGGGGCAATATTCTACTGCAGGGTTTTGTAATTTCTGACTGGGAAGCACTTGACCGATTAAGTGAACCGCAAGGCTCAAACTATCGTTACTGCATTTCCACTGCAGTTAATGCAGGAATAGACATGGTAGAGTTCAAACTACAAATCCAAAACTAAGGTTACTTCCTTTGTTTATCCCTCACCTTTGCCTGACTTAGAAAATTTGCAGGTGATGGTGCCTCTGAGATATGAATTATTTGTGAAGGATATGATATCTCTGGTTGAATCAGGGGAGATACCAATGGCCAGGATTGATGATGCCGTTGAACGGATACTTAGAGTGAAGTTTGTTGCTGGTCTTTTTGAATTTCCATTCACAGATAGATCTTTGCTAGATAATGTTGGTTGCAAGGTAATTTTTGCTTAATTTTTAGCACATGGTTAGTGGCGCTGCTCTGTTCGAAACGTGTTATCTTTAGAGAGTGTACACTTTTCCACCAATCTGACTTAGTCATCTCTCCCTCAAATGTGATCCGTCATCTTCTGTCTATTATAATTAGTAATTACCAGGAGAGAAACAATTTCTCAACCAGTAAGTAGATGATCTTTTACCATAAATAAGGGGAAAAAAGATTTTTTTTTTTTTTCAACGTTCTTTTTCTGCAATTCTAATGAATCAACACCGTCCCTTTTGGAGAATGGTGGGATGGCCTCAACCTGTGGCTTAAAATAGATGGTTATTACTGCCACAAATTCTAACTTTACTATCACCTGAAACCCTTTTATTGCACCATAGTAATTAGGAAACAAAAAGGAAAAATTACACTTTGCAACCCTAAACTACCTTCCCTCTTGCAATGTGTACCCTCAACTATAAAAAGGTGTCATGTGCACCCTAAACTAACAGTAAATTCCAATTTGCACCCTTAGTTAAGATAGAAGTATTAAGAGGAATGATATATGGGTCACGACGTCACGTGGCATAATCTTAACGGCATATTTTCATAGCGGTGTATGTTGCAAAGGGGTGGTATTTTGGGGTACAAAATCCAACTACCCCAAAAGAAAATGACTTACCATTTTGTTAGAGGAATGAATCACTGGCAATTACAAAAAGAAAGATGGATAATCTAGAATGAAGAGACACAAAGGGAGAGGAGTCTGGCTAGAGGAAGAAAGACTTCTAAAGGCCTTGAATCGTTTTAGAGTCCTCAGAAATGAGTAGACACTGATAAAGGAATAGAAACTGTTGCATTTTTACTTCTTAAATTTACAATATATCATATTATAATTTTATAATGCCTGTTAGAGATAATTGCATGCTTTTGTTTAATGTTAAGGGAAAAAAAGAACGCTTTAGTTAAAAAAGTCACCATTGAACTATAAGACTGCAACCCCACTGATTTATTGCTCCAAAGGTCAAGTAAAGTATTAGCTTTGGAATTTTCTGCAGTTGCATAGAGATCTAGCACGTGAAGCAGTCCGCAAGTCCTTGGTTCTTTTGAAAAATGGAAAGGATCCTAAGAAACCTTTTCTTCCATTAGACAAAATTGCAAAAAGAATTCTTGTTGTTGGAACACATGCTGATGATCTTGGATATCAGTGTGGAGGGTGGACAGAAACATGGTATGGAGGCAGCGGAAGGATCACAATCGGTACACATTTACACCATTCTATTTTTTATTTATATCGAGCAATAGGTTAATTCACAACCAAAGCAAACAACATTTATCATATTTAAGACTGATTTTTTCTTCTCTTTAAGGCTGATTTGTCACATTCATTTTGCAACTTGCTTATATTTTCGTTGCAGTTCATTTTACTTTTTGTTCTCCTTTGTAAGACTGATTTTTCATCTCTGCATTCAAGTTTATCACTGAAGCCATTTGACTTTTGCCATGTACAGAGTGCTCTTCACAGAATGCACGTGTTCAGTGTCCACTTTGACTGTCTTAAGTTAATTTGACCAAAATGCAATCCATTTAGGAAGACTATCCCAATATGGCTATTCAGTTCTTTTGTATTATCCATACTTCTTTCTTCAGTTGTGAATAGACCCATTCAATAATAAGTTAGTCTATGGAATAAGAAATAATATGTTAACTAAAGAATGAAATGTATTTTGATATGTCTTGTCAAGATCTCTTTATTTTGTTGTAACATAGTTTGATCTTTTTCTGGAAACTTTTAGCAATAATACGTATATGGACTAAGATTTTGTGTGTGTGTGTGTGTATTTGGCCATAATGTCTTGGGTGCACATTGGCACAGAACTAATGATATCATTGCATTTTAGGCACAACCATCTTGGATGCAATTAAAGAAGCAGTGGGAGATGAAACAGAAGTAGTTTATGAGCAATATCCATCAGCAGACACTTTAGCACGTCGGGATTTCTCTTATGCAATTGTAGCTGTTGGTGAGAAACCCTATGCAGAGACCCCTGGTGATGATTCCAAGCTTGTAATCCACTTGAATGGAGACGACATAATAAGTGCAGTTGCTGACCATATCCCCACATTGGTGATTTTGGTATCCGGAAGACCCTTGGTTTTGGAGCCATGGCTTTTGGAAAAGATGGATGCTCTGATTGCTGCTTGGTTGCCTGGAAGTGAAGGAGGGGGAATTGCCGATGTTATCTTTGGGGATCACGACTTCAAGGGCCGACTACCAGTGACATGGTTTAAACGAGTCGAGCAACTGCCTTTGCATATTGGAGTCAATTCATACGACCCGTTATTCCCCCTAGGTTTTGGGTTGACATGCAATAAAGAGAAATCTCTGAACTGATGAGTTGTGTCCTAAGGTCAGTTCAAAAAATAAGGTTTCTCAAACCATTTATGTACAAACAGCTGGTATCAAAGTTGTTTGTTTTCCATTTAAACTCTTATTCTATCACAGTTCCATTTCCACTGGCTTTCTAGCCATTGTCCTGCAAATAGTGTACTGGACCCATGTATGCCTTTCTATGCAAATGTATTATGATTTGTTGAATAAAAGTAGTTCCCGCCATGTTCAGCTGAATAGGTATAAGATGTGGTATGGCATAAAATGAGAGTACAGCGTATAACATTTTCGTCATTACAGTTGTTATTGCTATTATGTTTTTGTAAAACGTGTAGGCATTTTATTGGTTCTCATGAACTGCTGTCTTCTATTCTCACTTGACTTTAAATTTCTAGATATGAACTCTAAACATATTGACAATGCCTAAGGGAGATAAATATCAAAGGTCTCGAGGTCTCAACTTGAGGTATTCTTTTAGGAGCAACGTGTGCAAATGAAACGAGAATTTCTTTGGAATTGTCAATGTCAAGGGATATCTTCGTCCAAGACAAAAAAGAGTCATTTCCTTCCCATCGTCAAATCAATCTTGTCACGACACGCAGCCATGGAAATATTTACTCACAACAGGTGGCCTCCTTGAATTCACATACACAGCAGATTCTAGAATACATTTCCAATCTCCTTCAACAAAGATATTTTAATTGACTGTCAGAGGCCCCTCCTGAAACACCACCAAGATCATTTCTATCAGAAAATCCTGATAACCTTCTGCTTCCCATCCCTCATTTTTCATTTCCAGGATGTGTAAGATCCCCTGCAGGAGATGTTTCACTATTTAGTCTTTCACCAAACTTTGCATCAGTTGCTTTTCCCTAACCAAAACTTAGAGCTCCACTCCAATACATCAGTTTCAAGCTACTAAAAGTAGATTTTAGGGAATCAGAACATTAGTGTTCAATAATTTGAGGAAACTAGATGACGGAAAGTGGGTAGTTGTGAAACTATCAGGTATATAGTGACAACAACTTGTTAAGATATTGATCAAGTTACGAATAAAGTGGCCTAGCTTGGTGCTTTTTCCTTCTGCAACTTGCAGAAATGCTCCCCCTTTCTGTAAAGATGGCGGTTAGTTTGTCAACTACGGTAGAAAAAACATGTTGGAATGATCACCATATTGCTAATCATCTTACCCTCAATTCTTTGCTTCATGGATGGGCATGAATATAGTAAATTCAGGCCACATGGATGGTTACTAAGCTTTTCATGATCTTGCCCTCAATTCTTTGCTTTATGTGCCTAGTTACATAATCTCCAAAATATATATAAGTTTCTGGTTGTAAAAAACGGATTTGTCTGTCTGATTTAGAATGAGAGAGATAAACACATAGAATTTGTCCCATGATATTTATAGGTGTCAGAGTGTCATGTCTATCTTTCGAGCAGCATTTAAATATTTAATATATGCTATCGGATCTATTTCATATGTCTATTTATTTCTAACTTGACTCTAGTATTATGATAGAAATATAATAGGAAACGAAAAGGAGAAAAGGAAAACAATGACAACCAAAGAGAAAAGGCACATGAATTGCAATCAAATAATATCCATCCATTCATTAATTTGAAGATGGCACAAGATTCCCCCTCCCGCCTCCTCTGACAAAATGGTCACGAGGAATTCGCACATATCTTTCTCTCTGTATTATGTGCATGAGACATGCGTACAAAAGATAGCTATGTGTACATACATACATACATACATACATACATATATACATACATACATACATATATATTGGAGGGGTTAATATTGATCTAGTCTATATCAGAGCCTAAGACCCATCATCGCTAAAGGATAATTATTCAAGAGAGCTATGTAGTCTAATACAGGACCAGACACCCTGTTTATTAGGAGGGATGAACCCTCAACCTATGAATATGAACGATATGACAATTAGATAATCCCAATACATCATGAATAAGCCTCTTAATGGATAAGCATTGCATAAAGTTGATCTGTTTATGGTACTCATTCAATAAGCATCTATGCCTACATAAAAACTTGCAGGTTAACGATCATGATTGGTGGTGGGAAACGTCCTTAAAGTTGCGCCGTCTGTGGGATTTTCTTATATGTAATTTCAATCTGTCATTGGACGTTAACATGGTTCCCTCATGCCTACCATGACAAGTTCTCAAGCAACTTGTGAACCGGAAGCAACACTCACTAATTTGGAGACACGATTAACAGAGACAGAAAAAAAGCTGAGTATGGCGTTAGACACCATGGAAAATCTGAGGAAAGAGAACGAGGAGTTAAAGCACCGCAACATCGAGCTCAGTGACGCTACCATGTCCAGCCACAACGAGCAGGGAGAATGAGAAGTGCATAGCAACAAGGGAGTGAATGTGGAGGATATAAAGAAGAAAAGTTGCAAGAAGAGCAGGATAGCCTCACCAGAAAGTATGAGGAGATGGCAAAAAAGATGGGAGGATCTTCCTCGATGGAGCAACTATTGAGTAGGACGAATTTTCCCTATAGCAGGGAAATAATGGCTATGCCGCTTCCACCAAAGTTTAAAGTGCCGCAAATAAAGATGTACGACGAGTCCAAGGACTCAGTAGATCACTTGGAGAATATCAAGGCACATATCACACTCTATGGATTCCTAGGAGAAATTGCTTACCAGTCTTTTCCCTTGACCCTGAGGGGAATGGCAAAAGGATGGTTCGAAACACTCTAACCATGATCGATTGATAGTTTTGAAGAATTAGCCAAACAATTCTTGACACAATTTATACCTAGCAAGAGGCGTAGGCGCAAGCAGCGTACCTCCTGATCATCAAACAAAGGGAAGATGAGAGCCTAAAGTCAAATCTCACACACTTTAATAAAGAAAGGTTGATGACAGATGACCAAAACAAAAATATTACTCTAACAACCCTGTTAGGCAGGATTTGGCCGTGCAGCCTGTTTATCGCTGAGTTGGCCAAGAAGACCCCCTCTAACTTGAGGGAGTTTATGAATAGGGCAGATGATTTCATCAATGTCGAGGATACATTACTAGCTCTTGTGAAACCAAAGAAAGGGGAACCGAAGACGAAATGCAAAAGCAATTTAGGGGACAAGAAAGTTGCGTCAAACCACTAAGACAAGATATGCGAAAGGCGACAAGAGCATAATGTCTAACTCATACAAAATAATTTGAATGTAAAAGAGAAGGAGGATACAGAAAGAGAATGCTGCTAGCCTAGAATCGACAACCGCTACTATAAGTATCATCAAATGAACTCATATTGGACAAAGGATTGTACAACCATGAGGAAAGGGGTGACTAAACTAGCGGGCATTGGGGGGACCTTGAACGAATGGTCATGGAGCGTTCCAAGCCAAAAAGGCGATTCAAAAAGTGACTCAACTCACGTAGAAGCAACAGCCTAGATAAGCGGCGCCCATCAAGGGAAGATGCTTTTGGTAATGACAAGCATAGGGCACCTCAAAACAATGATAGAAATAAGGCGCTTCTAGGATAAATAAGGATAATAGCGGGTAGATTTGCTAGAAGCGGCACATACTCATCTAGTAGGAGGGCGCACACCTAAAGGACCAGATATGAAGAAATTTATGTAGCGGACAGGTCTCCCAAGCATCAAAAGCTTAACATCTTGGTAACTATATCTTTTGCGGAAGAAGATTGTAAAGGGTGTTGTACCCCCATGATGATAAGCTAGTGGTAACCCTTCTGGT
Source organism: Carya illinoinensis (assembly GCF_018687715.1). Taxonomy (NCBI): domain Eukaryota; kingdom Viridiplantae; phylum Streptophyta; class Magnoliopsida; order Fagales; family Juglandaceae; genus Carya; species Carya illinoinensis. The sequence continues at coordinate 9,604,557 of NC_056765.1, forward strand.
TGCTAATTACACCACCAGGTGCATCCTTATTAACAATGGAAGCTCGGCAAACATATCATTTTGGAAGGCTTTCATAAAAATGGACATAAATCCCACTAAGTTGAGATCCTCTCTAACGCCATTGAAAGGCTTCTCTAGAGATTTGATTCAATTGGTGGGTGCCATTACCCTCCCGATCATGACGAGAAGAGGGACGCATACTATGACGACCATGACTTTTTGGTGGTCAAGGCACCCTCCTTATATAATGCTATATTAGGGCAACAGACACTGAACAATCTCAGGATGATTACGTCCATATACTACCTCAAAAAGAAGTTCCCAACTGAAAGTGGAGTGGGAGAAGCACAAGGTGAGTAGGCCTTAATGTAAAAATGTTATGTGCAAGAATTGAGAAAGGGGGAAAAAGTATGCACTATAACAGAAAATGAAGACCAAATTACTCACAAAGGTGGCCAGAATACACAGTCCCCACCCTCCTTCCATAATCTTTCTGGATAGGGACGTGAACGTAAGGAAAGAGCAAAACCTACAGCAAGTAGAAGCTAATGAGTCTTTGGAGATTGTGACATTGTACCCAAATCACCCCAATGCAACAACATGAATTGGTATCCAAATTCCCCCAGAAGACCAAAAGGCCTAGAGCGACTGCTAGTAGAGCACCAGGATGTATTCACCTGGACTCATAAAGATATGGCCAGCATCAACAACAACATTATCAAGCACCAGCTGTGCATGGACCACATGCACAAGAAGGTGCATTAAAGGGGAAGGTCGTTCAGCACGAAGAAGTATAAAGTCATTGCCAAGGAAGTAGAACACCTGCTTGTTGCAAGTTTCATCAGGAAAGCACATTATCCCTAATGGCTATCTAATGTGTCTTGGTAAAGAAAGCAAATGAAAAGTGGAGAATTGGTAGAAAAACTACCAGGAGTACTGTGGGCCTACGAGACCACGGTGAAGACCCCCACAGGGGAGATCCCATTCACTTTGGCATACGGGAGCGAAGCAGTACACCTAGCGGAGGTTGGTCTACCAAGTTTTTGAACTTGCCATTTCTTGATGCCCAAGAATAATGAAGCTATGGAATAGCACCTTGACCTTCTGGAGAAAGAAAGAGAGAGGCAGCTGAAGTTAGGATGATACATGACAAGAAAAAGGCAGAACAATACCCAACAAAAAGGTCAAACCCAGGACATTGAAAATAGAAGACCTAGTCCTAAGAGAAAGCAGAGTCACCACCAAAGAAGAGGGCAAGTTCGGACCCCAATTGGGGGGGACCATATGTGGTGGTGGCCAACCACAAGCCAGGGTCATACTGATTGAGAGATAGCCAAGATAAAGAACTGCAACACCCCTGGAATGTGGAACACTTGAAGAAATTCTACCCTTGATGATGTGTTTTTTTTTTTTTTCCTTTTGGAATCTCTGTTAGAACTCCACTATTGATTTCTTTTCATGATAAATAAAGTTTCCATTCCAAACCAGTACTGACTTACCGATGGAAAAGGGGCATAGAGGTCAATAGACCATGCAACCCTTAAACACTAATGATGAGTCCAAAAATGTGCAGCGCCAAGGAAAAAAGGCAAGGAGGTCCACAGACCACGCAATCTTTAAACACCAATGACGAGTCCAAAGGCTGGCAGTGCCAAGTAAAAAGGGCATAGAAGTCAAAAGACCACAAGACCCTTAATCACCAATGATGAATCCAAAGACTCACGGTGTCAAGTAAAAAGAGCACGGAGATTTATAGACCGCTTGACCCTTAAACACCAACGATGAGTTCAAAGACTAGTGGTGACAAGGAAAAAGGGTATGGAGGTCCACAGACCACGCAACCCTTAAACACCAATGATGAGTCCAAAGACTCACAGTGCCAAGGAAATTGGCATAAAAGAAAACAGTGACAAGAAAAAAATAAGCCAATTACCAAGCTTAGAAAGAAAGAGCTAAAGTGTAACATGATAAGAGCCAAAACCAGCTAAATACACAAGTACAAAAATGTTTGTATTATTTACAGAAATTTATACAATAGATGATGGATATTATGAAAGATTGTTCACTTGGGCCTCCGAAAGCTAGGGGTTGATGAGGACTATCAAGGGCGTCAGGCATAGTGTCCTGACCAAAGGCATCAACAAACTGACGCGAGACCGCATCAGGTTTGAACACCTCCAGATCTAAGCGCCTCAAATTGTTATGGGGATTGGCCTTTACGTGCGATCTAAGCTGCATCACACCAGCCCCATAACCATAACCAAAGGTGTGGTCCTTCATGCCATGCACCAACACCAGTTGAAGGTGAAGAAGGACAACCTCATCCCTTGTAGCCAACAAGTCAGACTCCAATGTCTTCACCTCATGGGTTTTTTCCTTCAGTAGTGCATCCTTGTGAATGACTGGGTCATGGATCTTCCTCTGCTACTCATTGGCGTCAATGCGACTTTTCTTATATTTCTTGTGCTGTTTGGTCAACGTGCCTAGAGTGCCACGTGCCTCAGAGAGACCAATGCTAACGTGCCGCTTTTTTTCCTCTGAACCCACCAACGCTTCCCCAAGTTCAGAGCAACGCTGCTTGGAGTCAGACAATTCTTGGCAGACAGAATTGAGCTCCTTCTTGAGGGCGAAGAGTTTAGTGTGAGCACAACCTCACTCTGACGCTAATTCTCCCTAGGCAAGGGAAAGTTGAGCTCTAGTGGAACACCGCTTTGACTCCAGTAGCCCCAAGAGAAAGTTTCCCTGGACCTTCACCTCATTGGTGCAACAGACTTCATCCCAAAGGTAGAAAACTTCGTCACAAAGAATTTCCAGGTCGCCCACCAGAGCGTGTGCATAACTATCATCTTGCTCAAGTAGGATCTTCAGCTCCGCCCTCTCAACCTTCCATTTTTCAAATTCCCTATTAGTGTAAAAAGAGAAGAAACGCCTAGAGCGAACTTTGTTTTCCAGTTCAACACAGTATGCCATAATCCAGGCTGCTAAGTCGTCAACACCCTACAAAGAAAGAAAAGAGAAGAAAAATCTGAAGTACTCCAGAGAGAAAATTTCTTAGCCGGTTAGCCATGTTATTGAAGGCTTCATTTCTAGCAGGAGAAAAGAGGAGGAAGCACATCCTAGCACCTCCTCATTACCCCTTGCCTCTAGACTATAGTGAGGACCAAGGAAAAAAGCTTCAAGAGACGCCACTGCCAAGCCTACACCAATCCTAGGAGCCTCACCAAAATTTTCCATAGGGCAAGCAGCGTCACCGTTGGCAAGTTCCACATCCCCTAGGTAGATTTCCTCACTCACAAGACCGCCCAGAGGAACATTATCCCCTAAGAGAGATGACCCAACGTCATCTCCAAAGGAGGAGGGGAAAGAAGAGGGAATAGAAACCTAGTCGCCACCAACACCGAGGTCAAGTAGAGGCGTCTCTCCATCTGAGATAGTAGTGAGCAAAGAGTGGGGAATGGAACTTCTTCCCTCACCCTCTTCTTCAACCTCTTCTATAACGAGAACCTCATTGCCCTGAGCGACATCCTTCTCTTTACCCTGGCCATCATGGCCGTCCAAGGCACCAAGTTCACCGCCTAAGGGCTCCTGGTCAACAAGATTCAATGAAAAGGTGGCGTCAACTTCCACATTGACCTCGCCGCTTTCCCTAGGCAAAATAGAATCTTTGAATGTAGGGAATTAAAAATCGAGCTAGACGCCGAATCAAGATTTTGAGAAGGAAGATCAAAATCAAAGGCGGTCGCCAGGTCAGAAAGGGCTTGGCCCATCAAGCCCTCAATGTCTTCAAGGCCTGGAGAAGGCACGCACACTGGCACAAAAGTTTGGGAGTAGAAGGTGGGGTACCTTGAGATTGGCTAGCCACAAGGGAAGAGCCAACGCTTATGCCCAAAGCCACCCTCTTCACCACAGGAAAATGTGTATCTATGTTAGCAGGGCAAGAACGTTTTCGTGAAACCTTTGGAGTAGACTCGGAGGAAGGCTTTGGTGGGAGAGATGGCGCCACAGCTTTGGTTAGGAAGAGACACCCCATAACGAATGAACAATATGGGATGTGTTTCATTGGGCCATGAGAGAGTGAAAAGGCAAAAAGTTGAGATAGTGAGGTTTCAGAAAGTAAAGATAATAGGAAGAAAAGGGAAAATAAAATGGAGCAAGGAAATGTAAGGGCATGGGATAACGACTGATCTCATCATTTTCTTACTGAATGATGCAATTGAAAGAGAACTCGGTGATGATTACTGAGTAACATATGCACATCTGTTGAAGTTTGAAATTCCCGCCTCTTGATAAGTGGAAACGGTCAAGTAAAACAATAAATGGGCTACGGGGTAGCCCATAGGTCTAAAACCTCCAACAGGGTAACCTAGAATTTCAAATGTCCTTAGTAAAATAAATCAATATATTTACAGATCCTGCATTGATAAATTTCCCACACTTTCATGCAAAAAGAACTAGCAGGGTAATCGAAGAGGTTAATATTGCTCTGGCCTAAATCAGAGCCAAAGGCCCATCATCCATAAAGGATAACTACTCAAGGGAGCCATGTAGTCTAATACAAGCCTAGCCATCCTATTGATTAGGAGAGATGAACCCTTAGCCTATGAATGTGAATGACGTGGCGATTACATAATCCCGATACATCAAGGATAAGCCTTTTAATAGCTAAGCATTGCATAAAATTAATCTGTGTACCATAAACAGTACTCATCCAATGAGTCTCTATGCTTATATATAGGAAAACGCTATACATACAAAAGAATCACACACACTGATGTAGTATACTACTAATGTGCCACATGTCTTTTCTTATTCTAAGTATATATCTGTTTGCTTCTTAGGTTTGGCACATTTTGTGCACTGCACATGTGGCTGGGGTGGTTCGAAACCTAGGAGGGGCAGACAACTTTGGCAGGTCATTAGGTGGCTACTGGAGGCCATGCCATGCCACGGTGGGAATGGGCCAAGGCTCTCGGCCATGTGCAATCTCACGCACATGATCGAAGCAACAGAGCAACTACCGTGCGACTTGGTCTAGGACCACCCTTGACCTAGCAGAGGACACCGATGGTGATGGTATTGATCGCTGGTGGGAGCTTGAGTGCAACTACCGTGGGAGGGGGCGGTGCATCATGCATGGATTTCCTGGTCGAAGGCCACTGTTTCTCGTTGTACGTACGCCATGGTGCTTTGGGGCATTGCTCTGAGAACAGAAAATACCGGCGGTCCACATCGTGGCCGTCAACACCCCTACTACTGGGTCAATGAGTTAATGGCCACATGCATTCTCATGCACATGGTCGTGCAGCTAGGTCCCCACCGTGGCTAAGCAATCGAGGACATTCTCTAGGGAAACAGGCGATGTCGGTGGACCACAAGGTGGCCGCTAGTGCCCCTCCTTGGTCGCGCCATGGCTGGGCAAGACTTCCATCACTTGTGCAAGGAGAGGTGCACATAGGAGAGCTTTGTTCACGGCCCCCGCGGGAGGGGGCCGTCATGGTTACCGTCATAAACCGCCAGCAGTCCAAGTGCAAACCACCAGCAGGTTACTGGTGGTCAGTGTGCTAGCCGACGAAGTGAAGGAAAGGAGGGGAGAGCATAGAGAGGGGGAGAAAGAGGGAGATAGATTTAAAAAAAAAAAAAAAAAAAACCGTGTCACACTACTAGTTTGTCACATCAGTATATGGGATCTTTTGTGCCTCTAGTAACTCTTGAAACATTCTTGAATTATTATCTCTTACTTATTACTGATTTAAGTATCGGAGTTGTCACAGGCACACTATGCTACCTACATAACGACTTGTAGATTAATGATCACAATATATGGTGGGACACATCTTTTACGCATATGTATATCAATTAGGTGCGGCAGGATTCAGTGTGCACTACAACTTCACAGAATTAATATTGGATAATAATTGTTAGCCGTATTAGATCATCATGATTAGCTCAACATAGCAAATAAGGAAGAAGATTCTTGGTCATATAACTTTATAAAAAACAAAAAAAACAAAAACAAAAAAAAAAACAAAAATCTAAAGGAAATGTGAGATCAGTGAAATTTCCCCCACAAGAAAGAGAATCTCAAAGCCCTGATGTAGAGAGATATTTTAAAGTGTAATATCTACACTGATTAAGTAAAGGTGAAGAACTACTGTTTTCCTGCCTAGTGAAAAGCTAAGATGGCTTGTCTCCATGAAAGGGATCACAACTTGTCTCTAGATTTAGAGAACAGTGAAACCATTAAAAATTTTGATTAGTTGGTCGGTCCCGTAGTACACTTTAGAATCACAAAACCAACCACACTGCTTTTTATTTTTTCTTGGACAGACTCAAAGAGTTGCCTCATGCTTGCTGGTGGCCACAGGCCCACAGTTTTGCCAATGACAAAACCTCTGTGAGAGAGAGAGAGAGAGAGTAAAAGTTTCTTGGAGTAATCCAATGTGAATCCTACTTTGTATTACATAACTATTATTATTTAATCATTAATTAATGCTTGTAGGGTGGGATCTTCTTCTCTCTAATAGGGATCTCTTGAAAAAGATGTCTCTATGAAAGACAAATCACCAAAGAAAAGAAAAAAAAAGGTGGGGTTGAAGCATTTATATGATAACTTCATTTAGTGCATGCAGAGTCAGCATCGACTAGGGTTAAGGACGTTAAGCACAGTCAACTTGGCCATTTTAGGTCTGAGGAAAATGGAGTGGTGAAAATTGAAATAGTCTTAAAAAGGGTTGTAAAGAAAAGTTGGTTATAAGAGATGCTACGGAAAACCAAACTGAGTGCTCAGTGACTCGGTTAGCTTTTCTCCAACCATACCCCTAAAGTGTACAAAGCCACCACTTAGGATGCCCACATTGCTTCATCAACTTCAGTAGACTATATTTTCTTTTTTTCTTTTTTTTTTTAATTTAGGTACTGCTGCAGATTTCGACCTTTAATCCAGCTACTTGTAATTTGGTGGGTATGAGTGGAGAAACTTTGATCTCAGTAATGATGCCTTTGTTTCATGCCCCATGCAAGCTTAGACTTCCATTGTTTTAGTTTATTGATGCATAATGCATTTCTGCATTCTAATCTTATCTGAGGGACAATTCATAAGGTATCGAACGTCGCAAGTCTCCCATCAGAGTCATAAACCATGCCCATAACAAGACATGATAATGGCAGAAACCTGAACGCTAAAACTTAAACAAAGAACCGTAGGTTAATTTGAGACTCTTTCCACTCAATTTCATAGCTTAGAAATGGAAGTTCCACAAGAGAAACTGAGAGATGGAACACAATCTTCGTCCACTTTAAGTTTTGTACCATGGACTAAACCCCAAGTTCTGAATAACATATTCACATAGAACCAGGAAGAAGAACAAACACAGGTAACTAGCGAACAGAAAAAGATATATGGCGAGCCAAGTCATTGAAATACAAAAACAACTGGCATCTCATCCATGGGGGTAGTGCATTTGGAAAACCATATTTTGAGCTTGTCCTGTGTAAGATTCATGAGAAGCACCTCTGGGCAGATTTTGGCCTTGTATCTTGTGCCCATAATTAGAGCCAACAATCCCATAGGGAGAGGCCATGAACAAATTTTCCTGCGTTGGGCTAAAAGACATGGTTGCTCCTCCTCCATTTGGCTGATTCCAATGAAAAGGTGGTGTTCTAGCCGTGGCCGTGGAATTTCTCTGCTGCCGTTGCTGCTGATGCTGAAGCACTGAGGAGTGCTCCGGGGAGGAGGGTGCTTTATCTTCCGGTGAAGGCATTTTCATGTCAGCGAGATTGACAGTAGTTATGTCATGAATGCTAGCCCTCCGCTTATCTTTCCCTCCGGAAAGCTGCCTGATGAAGTACTTCTGAGCATGGCTTGCCACTTGAGTAGGTGTCCTCGTGATAACGAAGTTGCGAGAGATATTTCTCCAGTCGCCTTTCCCGTACTTCTTCAGCCCCATCAGAAACAATCTGCCAAGATGAGACGAGAGATTAGATTAGCCTGAATAGTTAAAAAAAAAAAAAAACTTAAAAACTCACCTCTTAACAACGAAGATATAAGAAAACTAGGTTTTTGATACATGTTCCTGTAGAAACACTCAAAAGTTTCATACATATATTCATAGAATTCAAATAAATATGGTCTTTTGTTACATCACAACATCCATGTGTAGATCTTATCGTAGTTGAAGTACTTGGGTTTTCTGTCGTACACAGTAAACTCTACCATTACGTAAAATTTAAGCAGAACAATAATTTATGAGCAAAACTCACTTGTGCTCCTCCTCAGTCCATGGAACTCCTTTCTTTCTCTCCTGCTCCGCAGGTCGAGTTGAAGATGATCTCTTTCCGCCGATGCCGTAGGATTGTCTAAACCCGTCATAGCCATGGCTGTTCGGCCAGTCCAAGGTGAATGGCGAGGTGGAATATCCAGGAACGGGTACTAGCCCAGCCTCTATCTTGCCAACATCAACTTCCAATTCCTTGTACTGCCTCATCACATCGATAACAGTCTTTCCCGGAATCATCGCCGCCACTTTCTGCCATCTGTCCGGTGATTCCTTGTCGTACACCGCCAGCGCGTTTTCGAACATCTTGTTCTCGGCCGGAGTCCATTTCGCGCTCTTGCTCTCTTCCAGAAACCAATTTGCGTTTGGAATATACGATGCAGGGGAGGTAATTTCCGTTTCCCACTTCATCGTCTCGAACTACCATGCGAATTATTAGTAGCGTACGACGAAAATATGAACGAATTTACTGTTCTGGAATTGCTCTTTCCGTACTTTATGAGAAAGCGAATTTAAGATTTGGCGCAAGATTTCGATTTTGTTGAACAGAGGAAAGACAGGGAGATAGGGGAAGGACCCAGGGAGGAAAATGCACAGTGGTGGAGGTTTCAAAGCAGTAATATCAATGTTAAATCAATAAACATTTTGAAAGGAATCAGAATACCTTTTTGCGCATAGGCATTTACCCCCGAGGAATCTAGAAAAAAGACCCACCTTTTTGAAAAACAAACAAAATTTCACAGAATAAATTAAAAAGGAAAATAATTTAGCAGCTCCATAATGGAACCCTAGAAACACCCCTGAGATCTGACCCCAGTGGATATCCAATAAAAACAAACAGAGAAACAGAATCAAGGAGCAAAAAGCAAAGGCCCAGGAAAAAATTCAAGAAAATAGACCTGAAATGCTCAGAATTCTAAGAGAGTAGAGCTTCTAGGGAAGATTTCCAAAAAAAAAAAAAAGCAATGAGCTTTAGAGGAAACTAGCATTTGAATCTCCAGCAGCTACCAGTAGATATCCCAATTGCGACAGGAAAAGAAGCTGAGGACTCTAGAAAGGAACTAAGAAGAATAGAGGAAACACAAATAAAAGGCAGGAAATAAAAACCCAATTGGAAAAACAAAAGAAACACTAAACTCTGGGATTTGGAGCAGTGAAAAGGCTGGTAAAGATCTGTTCTTTCTTCCTTTTCTCGTGGCCTCAGCAACAGAGAAAAGGAAGGAAAGAAAGAAAAACAAAACAAAAAAGTACGTGAAACTGGAATGAAAAGGAGAGAAAATTAAGGGAAGCTGAAAACCAAGACTTCAAGGAATGAATCTAAAGTTTTGCTTAAACTTCTGTAGGCACAGAGAGAGAGAGAGAGAGAGTAGCTGAGGTTGAAGGTGGTGGGCTGTGATTGGAGGAGATGATGTTTGTGGACAGTGCAACTCATGGAAAAGTTCTTCCTTATAATAATACACTCCCCCTTCTTCCGTATCTGTTTCACTTTCAAAAATAACATGATTCTCAGGGAAGACCCATTTTCTCAAAAAAAAAAAAAGAATTTAAGATAAAAAAATAATTAAATTCCCTTTTTATTTTCCTTTTTGATTTTCTAAATTCAATCTGTTTAAGCCTTAAAAGGGCATGTAGGGGCCTGGCAAGTAGTGATCAAAGATGGAAGTTCATCTGTACTGCACTAGTCATTGGAGGCTCAAGCTCATTGCTCTCAACCGTTTGATAACCAGAGATGGACCATATGTGATCAGATAATTAATTATGTTTTTTTTTTTTTTTCCTTATGGGTGCAAAAATAGAGTAGCCGCCAAAAAGGACGGTCTAGATCAATGGTAAAGACTTTTTCTTTTTCTGTTTTTTCCATACACTCTTGTCAGCTTGATGCTGTGAGGACCCCCACATCCACACTGTCACAATTAATTAGGGTTCTCACTAGGCTGTTACTCTCTGATCACATATATTCGTTATAAAATTATTTTAACTGTAAATAGATGTGGGTCGGTCTATAAGATAAGTTAGTTGAGATTATTTGAATTTTTTATAAATAATATTGGATTGAGATGGTGAAATAAATTTTATAAAAATTATTTAAGATGAATTTAAATGTTAATATGAATTTAAATATATTTAAATATTAAAATATATTTAAATATATTTATAAAAAATTAAAAAAAATTATAAATTTCACGTATAAAGAGATTTTGACTTAAATGATGCCAGTTGAAAAAAATTGTTACTCTTTGATCTCATTAGTATATCACATAATTTACTTTTACCGGACTTCTTTATAAATGTAACATCTATTTTTATAAATTAATATAATTAAAGGTGATACATTACAATTTCGTTGGATATTTGAATGTGTTTAGTTCATTTTAGTTGGATTTTATTTTAAATCTATCTCAATATCTACACTGTCAGCTTGATGTTTAGTTTATTTAAGATTTAAATGTTGAGATACGTTTAAAATAAAACCAATTAAAATGAACTAAACTCATTCAAATATTTAAATGAAATCGTAGTATATCACATTTAATTATATTAATTTATAAAAATAAATGTTACAATTATAAAAAAAAGTCTTGTAAAGTAAATTATGTGATACTCTAAATTTATTTTATAATAAAAATAATTTTATAATTTAATATATCATCTTAAATTATATAAATTTATTTTTATGAAATTTTTGTGATTAAAGATTTCTCATCTGTGAATTTAATTTTAATGAGATTTTTTTTATAAAACTAACTCTACTCATAAAATAAGTTTTAATTTTAATTAGATTCAAATGTTGTATTATTGTATTTGAAGAAAATAATACATAGAGATGAATCTTAAAGCTCGTCCTGAAACCCTAAGTTCCTAAGACATAATTATAAGGAAAAGTATATTTATAAATATATTTTTATATTAATATGTGTATTAATTTATTATAATTAATTAAAAAATAAATTTTATTAAAAATAATATTAATTTAATTTTTTAATATAAAAAATTTAATATTTACATACAGATTAATATGTGATTTTATTTATATCTAAAAAATTTTAATTATAATTATAGCGGCTGTGATCTCGAGGAAGGAAGCAGGGGTCCGTTTGAAAAGAAGATTGGAACTTAACACGTGGAGTTTAATGATTGGTGGTAACAAGGTGCAGTGTGCAGTCCAAGGCAGAAGCCGCCAACCAGGGAAACCCTCCAATTAGCTGGACCCACGTCACAGGGTATATTTAACCCTTAATTATTGGAGCAACCCACACATGGTTACAAACTATTCGTGGACCTTTCTGGCCAGCCAACCACCGCCTTTCACTTCCTTTTTTTTTTGTCACCTTGTTGGTCAGTGGTTTTGAGTAGGAGAACGATCTCGTTCTTCACTCTCATCATATGCGCGTGTGTAACACACTCCAATAAGGGACTCACAAACTCATAGGTACCACACCGTTTGCTTTGTCCAAATTCATTTAGGTAGGTTTGTGTGGTGGATTATTTTCAGTAAATTATTATTTTTTTTATTATTATATTATTTTTTATTTATAAAATATTTGAGGTTATCTCAATATCGACCTTATTCGTACATCTGTCACACTTTAACCTGCCCGTACATCCATGAACATACTTTTAGGCCGTCCTCCGCCGTCCCTCTTCTCAACCAAAGCAATACAATCTAGCAGTCGCCTTCCGATGTGACACTACTCCGTTGCTACTCTCCCTTCCGATCTCTAAAATAAATGCTTTGATTATAAATAAATTCACATAATTTGATATAATAGATTAGAATATAAAATTACATGATATAAAATTATATTAATTTATAAATTTTTTTTTTATATTTGTAACACTTTTTTTTATTATAAAGGTATGCAAACACGTACTCTCTTTAAAAAATAAATAAGTATAAAATTTACTTGATAAAACTCATTTTTAATCATAAATTTTATTTTTTTTAAATGAAGTATAGACCTTTTACAGTATCTAACATTACTATTTAAAATATTTTAACTATTTTTTTAAAGAAAGTAATATATGGAGACTTATATTCTATAATTATATATTATTACTCTTTTTAATGTGTATAAATCTCAATAAATATTTTTAAAACGTATCTATACACGAAAATAAAATAAAATTAATTTTTTAGGATGGGTCGTTCACTTTTTTAAAAAACATGGATGAAACTTGGACATCCTAAACTGGTATTAACATTTCCCTTTAGTTGCTAACTTGTACCCACTTAGTTTTGCTTCTCCTTCCAGTTTTGGAGACCATACCTCATGCATAAGTAAGCCTAAGTAAATTAAACATAATGAGAGCAACTTAATAATAAGATTAAGGTATTGTTTGGCCACAAAGAATTTTCATCTCAAATATAAAATTATCATCTCATCATTATAACTTTTTTAAATGACCATACAAAATATAATAAACAATTTAACCTTTTTCATACTTTTTCAAATCCTAAAATAATAATAATATTAAAATATAATATTTTAATATTTAATCTTAAAACTCAAAATTTTCATCTGAGAAATATTAGTGGCCAAGTAGAACCTAAGTATCTTTAATCAAAGATTGACTAAACATCAGCTCATTTTCATTTCATGAGTAATGCAAATAACAACGTTTTTTGTTTCATTTTTCTTTCAATAATGGTAGATACACTCGTGAAGTGTTTACGTAAGCATTATACAATTTTTTCTTAAAAAAAATAGGATCTATTATAAAAAATTTAGTTTTATTTCATGCATTTTGTATTTACTTACTTTTTTAAAAAAAACATTATACAGCATTTACTCATTCTACGATTATAAATATTTTTTTTTTTAATTTTATTTTGGCCATATAGAACATAGAGTCGAATCCCGACTCTCAATCGCACATAAAAAAAAAAACACTTAATTTTCCCCCCTTGATTAACGCCCAATCACTACATGGTGGTGCCATTATCGGTGCCCCTTTTTTCACCCACAAAGTGATACCATTTATGCCGATACCAACCATTCCAATGTTCAGCTTCTATGTTTGGACCGACATTATGAATATGAATAAGATTTTAGAATTCCAAGGCTAGTTCTCTTAAGTTTTAGGAAAATGTTAGTGTGTCCTGTAAATTTATCTACATATTTTGATTGTTTATTAGGGGTGCTACCCGCCCCCTACGGGGCGGGGCCACCCCTTCTCCGCCCCCCGCCCCCGCATGAACGGGGGATGGGATTTTTTCCCCGGACTCCGCCCCCGTCCATGCAGGGGCGGGGTACCCCGTCCGCTAACGGGGGTGCGAGGGTGGACCTCTAGTCGTCCGCCCTTTGCTCTTCCTCTCCCCTCGCCAACATACACTCCTATCTCTCTCCGTATTTGTTGTTCTCTCTTTCTTTTTATATTTTTTGGCGAATCACCAACATCTCAGAGCCTTGCACAACGGAAACCACTCGAACCATTATGTCCTTCACGTCGCCCACCAGTCTCGGCACAACTTCGAAAACCACCTCCATGCACAGCACCCCAATTCGTAACTTTCACGTCGTGCATGTACTCTTCCACCTCGCTTCCACGCCGAATCACTACCTTGTTAACCACACGGAAACACTCTATTTTATGGTTTCCTAAACAGAGGAATTGGCTTTCCACCTTGAGCGCCCCCTCCATCTCAGAATCACCGTAAGCCTCCTTTCACTAGCTGCACCCAACACTCCTCCGCTCCTTCAGACACTAAGAAAAGAGCTTAGGCACCACCGTACAGATCACCAACCTCCAACTAGCCCACTGCCAGCCAACGTGAAACCGATAGCCACCGCACTGCCTTCCGTCGCTTCTAGCCACACTGTGTCTCCCTTCTCTGCTCGCTCCGCTCTAGTGCACTGCCGCACGAGCATCTTTGTGCCACCGTAACTAGCTTCCAGCCGCCACCTTTCTCCATCTCTGTAAGCCGCCGCTCGAAAACTCTCTGGTTTTCTGGTTTGAGCTGTTGTTAATTTCAGGTTACATCTAATTTACCGTGATAGAAGAAGAAGAAAAGGTGGAAGTTTGATTAGGGAAAAAGGATATTGAAGAGCTAGGGCAAATGAGACACAGAAAAAGAATTGGACATTTCATATGGGACATCGAAACAGTGCATATGGAAGGGGCCTTATCTATGCAGGGGGATGGAGGGGGACGAAGGGGGCCTTATATATGCAGGGGCGAGGCGGGGGATTTACAGAGCGGGGTTGAGCCACCTCCATCCCCTGCCTCCGCAGTTACGGTGCGGTGCAGGGGGTGGCGGGCACCCCCTGTCCACCCCTATTGTTTATGAATTTTAATTTTTTAATATTATGATTTTTTTATATAATGATTAAGAAATTGAATATTAGTGTATTGATGTGATTTTTTTAAATATTAAAATATATTTAAAAAATGTGGAAAGGAAAAAGAAAAAAATTAAAAAGTGGCATTTAGCTTGTGAGGCACGCCCAACGATGACATGGGCAACAGAGTAGCATAACTCTAAGTTTTAACATGGGGTTAAACTTTGGACCAGTGTTTTAAATTTCGTGTCGTACAGTCGGTATATAATATACCAATGTAGTAACCAATACAGGAAATTTATAGATTTTGTACTACATCAAATATCGACAGTACCAATGCGTTTCGGTCAATATTGGCCTATTTTCTGTGTACTTGCCAAAACTAGTGAATTTTTATAATTAATATAAAAATTTTGACTTTTTTGTAAATTTCACTCAAATTCTCACATCTGAAATCATTTTTTTAACTTTTTTTTAATCTTCTTTTCTCGAGGATTGAAAATCAAATCTCTTCTCCTCTTTTTGTGATGAAGATGAGTTTTTTTTTTTTTTTTTAAATAGTTGGATTGTGAATTTAGAAGTATTGTTGAGTTTTATAAATATGGGTTTTGACTTTTTAAAACTTACATTGATATTATTTTAAAATATAATTTATACATATATAATTAATTTATTATATATAGACTATCTTGAAATTGTACCGATACTGTAATATTTTATTTTAATACTTTAACCAAAACAGCCACTGAAATGGTATTCAAAACTTTGTTTTTGAATATTGTTGAATGCTAGTAGGTGGGATGAGAGATAAAAAATATATATGGATAGAAAGAAGATTAAAAAAAAAAAATACAAGTTTATTTTTGGAAGAGAGAACATAGTGATCGAAGATGGCGTGAAGAAAAAACCAAAATGTTGTCTCATTACATATATATGTATATTCAATTTAATTTATATATTTTTTTATTGAGGAATTTAAATTATAATTGATTGCTCTACAATTATACACTCAAAATTCAAATAGCTTAAACAATGTGGTTGCGATATAAAGATAGTTATGAAAAATAAAAGAAAATAAAAATGAAGTCCAAAATGCGTTCACACACCAAAAAATGAGCTTTTAAATTTTTATACTATTGTCAATACTTTTATATATATATAAACAAACGATCCATTGGTAATCTAAAAAAAAAAAAAGGTCGGGACTTGAATTAAGATGATTAGTTCTGCTTGACTACTGAGAATTTTCAGATGAGAATTTTAAGTTTTAAGATTAAATATTAAAATATTATATTTTAATATTATTAATATTTTAGAATTTGAAAAAGTAGGAAAATAGTTAAATTGTTTATTATATTTTATATGAGAATTTAAGAAAGTTGTAATGATAAGATAAAAATTTTACGTTTAAAATTAAAATTTTGTGTGGCCAAACAGTACCTAAGGAGATTAGTTTTTTAGTAGTTTGATGAAGAGTTCGAATTACTCTTTTTAAGTGGTGTGTGAGTCTCAAGAACTAGTAAAAATGAGCCACTGACGAGTGAGATCAGTTGTAGATCAATGGTCAAGGAATGCAATGGCGAGACACATCTAATTTGGTGGGTTTCCAAAATCAGTAGGTCTAATTTCATCCATTCAAAGGACAAAAAAATAGTAAAAGTGAAATGGATGGAAAATGGGATGGTTGGTGAGAAGGGAAGGGGGGAAGGGGGAGAGACTAAAAAAGTTGTTATTAATGTGAATAGTTGAAGAGAATACATGTTTTTTTTTTTTTTTGGAGCATCTAGTCTATCTCTTGTAATCTCATCTAATTATTATAAAATTTTCAAACTCTAATACAAAATATAATAAATAATTTAATTTTTTAAAAATTTAAAATAAAAATAATATTCTAATAAGATTTTATTCAACTTTTAACTTTTATTTCATCTCAACTCACTATTTAAATATCTCCTAATTATATTCTAAACTTTAAAATTTGAAAAAGAAAACCCTTGATAAATAAGTTGGGTTTTCTTACATATAAGAGGATCGCTAAAATCACTTAAGGGTTTTACTTAAGGGAGTGATTTTAGCCTTGGTATATATAATAATACATATTTTTTTATGTCTATCTTTATTTTAAGAGAGACTCTACTATGCCGCTCTATTATTACCGTTTCAGTTGATTATTTATTATTTTAAAAAAATATTTTTATTTAATAATTAAGAAAATAATTTTTAATATATTGATGTATTTTTTTATATTTTAAAAATATTTCAATATATTAGAAGATATAAAAAAAATAACCAAAATATAAAAATTCTAAAATTTGCTAGCGATCAAATGGAGTGGTGCTACTCAAATGGCAGGGTAGCACCGCTCTTGTTTTTAATAATGCTACTTAACCATTTGAACTTACCATTCAAATTATCTTCTTAATGTGGCACTACTATGTAGTTTATTAAAAAAAAAAAGTAAATAAGAAAATATAAACATAAAAGTAATAGCTGAAATTTAAGATTTTAATTTCCTTTTTTTAATGTAAGAATATTTAATAAAACATGTCACGTCAAGAATATCATATAAATTGTAAGTTTTAAGAAAAAATTTAGTTGTAAGTAAAAATGCGTCATAATATATGTAACAATATAATGTAATTAATTAAAAAGTGGATTTTATTAAAAATAATATTAATTTAAATTTTAAATATAAAAAAATTAATATTATTATATAAATTAATACGTGACTTTATTTGTATTTAACAAAATTCAAATTTTAGATACTCGTTTATTTTTTACTCTAAAGCTTAATAATACGGTCTCATCACTTAATACAACAATAAAATTATTTTATATTTTATACTAAAGAGAAAAATAAGTAAGATAAAATTTATTCATAGAAAGCTTGGTCTCCACCAACCATGGCACAGTTGGCACTACAGCCACCATTCTCTCGATAAGGTAAATTGTATATTTTTTTTCATACACTTATTTTACAATTTTAAAATTTTATTTTAAAGAAATTTACAGTATCAATAAAAAAATATTTATTTATTTAATTATTAATAACAAATTTTAAAAAATACTATAAAAAAATATTCGACACCCATTATCCAAATCTCAATCATTTACCTCTTTCTTTAACTGCCACCTCGAATCTCTCACCCTCCTCCATTCGATGGAGACAATGTGTGCCATTAATAAACCGAGGTCCCGAAATGTCGCCATTGCCCTTCTTGCTGGTATGAGGTGTCATTTTCTGAGCAGAATCTAAACAGTGATGGGTAAAACAAAAAATTAAATTAATAAAAACTAATATGTTCTAAAATATTTTATTAAAAATTTGTCTTTTGAAACCTGCCTTTTTTTAGCGGGGACCAGTTAAGCCCGTTCTCTGAGTTCTCAAAATCTATAAATTTTAAAAAATAAATTTAACTTTTTAATAAAATAAACACCTGATTCCCTATTTTAAAGTAAAGATTTAAAATGTAGATAGTAAT
Source organism: Carya illinoinensis (assembly GCF_018687715.1). NCBI lineage: Eukaryota > Viridiplantae > Streptophyta > Magnoliopsida > Fagales > Juglandaceae > Carya > Carya illinoinensis. Next base: position 9,622,593 of record NC_056765.1, read on the forward strand.
TTTTTATATTTAAAGTACTAATAGTGAGTTAGCTAAAGTAAAGATTTAAAATATAAATAGTGATTCTTTATATTTAGAGCACTAGTAGTGGGTTAGTTAAAGTTAAATTTTAGTCAAATAATAACTAAAATGTCAAATAAAGTAAAGTAGTGGGATCAATAAATGAACAGTATTTTTAACTTCAGATTATATAGTTGGCTAAATTTATTGAGTTGAAGGGACTGATCAAATATTATTCTCAAGGTAAAAAATGATGTTCTTGTTGATTTCTTTCATGGGATGCTCTTTCAAGATCTGTTTTCTATTTTCTGGCCACAAAACCTTATTGTTGCTGAAAATATCTCTTCCATTTTAGTTTCTTGTATAATGTATAAATTTGTTTTTATTAGATTTTCATATCTGCAGGGTCATTGATAATTCTTTACTTTTGTTGGTGAAATATGCAACTGTTTTTAAGTTTTCGTATCGAAATCTATTGTTATGTAAAAAGGATTCGGTTCCTTTCGAGAATTTCATAATTCCACTTTTCCATCCAGAATTCGGTTTTATGTGAAAATGAAATTTTAGAATTAAAATAATGAAAAGTTAAAAATTAATATTTTAATAAAATAGTAAAAGATTTGTTGATTCTATTATTTGCTGTTTGTAAAAAGTGACTAGTTAAAATTTGTAAAAGTGAATTTTCTAATCAAATTTTAGCTAAAATTTATTGAGGCCACTATTAATGCTCTTAGAGAGATACTATTCATCCCATAAATTACTTTTTATATATATTTTATAAGAAGTAGTTAAAGATATACAATTAAAGTAATAAAAATAAAAATAAATAAATAATAAAAAATGATTATTTTAATAAAAATAGAGAAATGATAGAAAATTATATGTATAAAGTGTTTTTAAGATAATTAAAATTTAAGAGAAAATTATTAGAAGTGTGATTTCTTACTAAAATTTATGAAAACTTTTAGAGAACCGGATGGGAATACTTAATGAATGCCTAAATTTAAGAAATGACACGTGTAAATAGAAATTTAACGCAATAAAATTTATGTATAATAGAGTTTAATGTGATTTTCAGTTTATTAATAACTGACATGTTAATATTTATTATTATACATGAAAAATTTTAATTACTAATAGCATTTTTCATTATATTAAGTCATTTTAGTATATAAAACTTTTTATATTATTTGTATAAAATTTATGTGCATACCTAATACTTATCTTTAAATTTATTTCTTAACAGCCTTCTGTTTAAGTTCATCACTTTAGTGTTACATCAATGTAAGGGCAGGGATGGGTCCATTATTTATTTTTATTTATTTGGGTGCTAAGCTAATATTATATACATGGTGATGCACCTAAGGTGTATTTGGATTTAGAGTTGATTTCAATTTATCTTATTTAATTATTATAATTTTTTTAAATTATCACACAAAATATAATAAATAATTCTATTTTTTCAAATTTTAAAATAATAATAATATTAAAAAATAATATTCTAATAATATTTTATTCAACTTTTATCTTAATTTATTTTATCTTAATTCACTATCTAAATGGCTCCTTAATCTTATTGATGCACCATTTAATTAAGATAAACTCAAAGAATATAGACATAGATAAATGCGTACGTGTGATAAGAAAAGTTAAGATTTAAAAAACAATTTTAGAAGTGAACCTAATATCTTTGTCAGTTTTAATGAATTTGCACTCTTTGGAAGACCAACTCAATTTTAAATTATTTATGTTTTAAAAATATTTCTGTCCCATTTGGATGATGAACTGAGTTGAAATATGTCGAGTTCTTTATAAATAGTAATGAGTTAAGATGGTAAGGTGAGTTTTGTGGAGCCCATCTTAAATAAGTTTAAATATGTTTAGATATTAAAATGAATTTATATATATTTATGAGAGGTTGACAAGATTGTGGGTCCAATATATAAAGAGGTATTAAATTAAAAAAATATTATAGGTCCTATCTATAAAGAGATTTTGAATTAAGATAAATTTAGTGATTTGAGAGTTAAGTTTTTAAATTTTAGATTTAACTTAAAATTAAATTGAATTGAGTTAATCTCAATTCAATCCAAATTTCAAACAATGTGGTTTCACAAGATTAATGTAATATGCCAGTAAATTCAATTATTTCTATTAAATTTATTGTCTTCTTAAAAAATCTATAAAAGTCATTGGAGGGCCACCTCATGATTCTTTAATTTTGTAAGGTCTAATTTATTCTTTTTGAGGGGCGGCTGAGCCTTTGAAACTTGTATTTATGGCCAAGCACATGTAAATTTAATATATAATTATATATAAAAAATAATATTTACAATTTTAATATTTCTAAGCTTCGTGCATTTTCTTAAAAGAAGTGGATAAATCTAATAACTATATGAAAATTTTATTTTATAATGGCAAATCCCCTTTCCTTCAAAGAGTGCGTTGGCTTTGTACATGATTAACTCTCGTTTGGTTGTTAAACTCAATTAAAATAAATTTAATTTAGTCTAATTTTAATCTAAGTTTAATATCTAAACATTTAACTCTGAAATTACTAAACTTATCTCATCTTAAATAAAAATTCTATATATAATTATTTTTACGTACTCTTTTACGCATTCTACTAATATAATTAGATGCATATTAAAAAAATTGATACAGCCAATCATATAAATGGAATGTGTAAAGAATATACAAAAGTGATTGTACATAGTATTACTCCAACTCAAAACCTCCTTACACGTAGGACTCACAACTTTTTTCAACTCAACACCTCTTTATACGTAAGACTAACAATTTTTTTTAACTTCTTATAAATATTTTTAAACTCATCTTAACATCTAAATATATTTTTAATAGATCTCACATAACTCACTTTACTAACTCAACTTATTATTATTTATAAAATGCTCAATTCAATATCTAAATACGACAATATAAGACTGTAATTAATATTATCCTTTAAATTTTTGGCAGGACCACCACTATTTAACATAGCACCGTCCGTGGAAGAGATATCAAAATGCATGAATAGAAAAGAGATGCATTGCATTTGGTCAATGAAAGAAGCAAAATAATAATAATAATAATAATAATAATAATAAAGAATTGATTCCAACATGGAGTTTGAAGTTTTGAACTTTTCTTATACCTAAGAGAGAGAATCCCACAAGTTTTATTTAGCTCTCGATGGTACGTATGGTTGAAACTGCAAGCACCTAAGATGGACAAGGACGTACGTACGTTCTTTTTCATGAGCAATGTATAGAGGTTTTGAGGTCCAAATACCCATGATTTTATTAATAACTTTATGGATAATTAAGATAATTAATGTGTTTTTACATTTGACTCTTATTATAATTCTCATGCATAGTTATGACTCCTGCCATATTAGGTTTTCCTAACAATATATATAGGAAAATATTAATTGAACTGATAAAAGTGACTGATTAAATTTTTTATTTTTGATTTTTTTATTTAATAATTAAGAAAGTAACTATTAGTGAATTAATATTTATTTTTTAAAAAAATTTTTAAAGATGTATAAAAAATTATTAAAAGAAAAGGAAAAAAAATAAAAAAATTCATTTGCACTTATAAGTCTACTTCATTGATTAAATTATCAGTCTGAGTAGCACAATATATATACACACACTACAAGAAAAATAAGCATTCATGACGACTTATTTGCATGATATCTTAATCTATTTTTAAATTGTAAAAAGAAATTACTTGACATTGAAAATTACAGCTATCAAATGAAATAATTAGGTAGCACCGCCATGTAGAATGGAATCGTGGATAACTCTATTTTGTTGAACATGCCTTTGAACAATAATCTTATTGGAAGTAGTTGCTTTAGTCATGATTTTCAGAAAGAAACATAGCAAACAAATATCAAGAAATTGGGCAAGTGGTTGGCCCTCTCTTCCATTAAAAAAAATAAAATGCAGCAAATGGTTTGGATGTGGCAACTTCGACCTAAAGATACCCGAAGGTAACATCAGCAAATGCTCTTTGTAGCTGTTGATTATATATATTTGATTGGGTATTAATATGCTCTATTATACAACTCTCCTTTGACTAAATTTTAGATGAAACTTTAAAGATAAGAAAGCCAATTAGAGAATATATCCCAAGTGTGAGGATTCAAACTAATCCAATCACACACATACATATATAAATATATATATTTCTTACGTTTTTTATATAAAAAAATAGTTTGAATTATGATCCGTCATCACAGTGTACGAATCAAATTATTGTTTATTTTCTAATATCTTAATCTTAAAAAAAATGTGTAAAATTTATATATTATACGATTATATTTAACATTATTCAATATTAAAATCATTCAAATCAAAGTTGAGAATATATTATATGGAATTCTATAATTTGTAGTTTGGCTTTTGTTTTGGTTGAAATAGACGTGCGTCTTGGCCTTTGATACCCTTGTGGGGGCAGAGAGAGGAAGAGAGAGTTATGGGAGATGATAACGAGGCATATGCATACATAAAAATAGTGTATTTTAAATAAAATAAAATAAAATAATGAATTAAAGAAGTGTGGGGGCGGACGCCACCCACACCAGACTAGTTGTTTCCATTAATGGAAAGATGCCGTTTTACGCGTTGTCTCCTTTCCTTTCCAATAATGGTCAAATTGTCGGACATTGTGTGCATCCAGTCACGTGCACGCGTGCATTTCCGACAACGCGTACGTTTTCACGGGCAGATATTCGAACGCTTTTATTTCCTTCACGTTGGCTTTCGCATTATACTTATCCATTTAATTTATGAGATTTTTTTTTGTGTATTTAACCACCTCACTTTTAAAACTATAAAAATAAATTACAATCTACCTACCTTTTATTAAAATCTTATGGTTGAAATTATGGGGTACATATGTGATGATTTTTATCCATCATCATGTTATTTTGATCTAGTCAGATAATATAACGGAGTAATTTAAGTCTGATTCGAATAGTGAGTTGAAATAAGATAAAAATTAAAAATTAAATAAAATATTATTAAAATATTATTTTTATTTAAAAATTTAAAAATTTTGAAAAATATGAATTTTTTTATTGTATTTTATTTGGAAGTTTAAGAAATTTATAATAATTAAATAAGATGAGATGAGTTAAGATGGTTTCACTATCTAAACCAGGCCTTAATAGGAAATTATACATATACACTATTTTCGTAATTCTTTACACAATTGTATCTTAAATGATGAGTATTTTTGTAAAATAACTTAAAAGTATTGTCGTTTTATAGAAATGCCCTCAATTTAAAATAAGGTTGTCTAACAAGGTTATATGTGTAGCATTACTTCTAAAGAAAATATTAAGATTGAGTAATGATACATGCACAACTCTTTATACTATCTTAATTAATTACAAGCGGTACTGAAAAAGTCTCAGGAGTATAATATAGATAGGAATAAACAAGATTAAAACTTGGTGAACGTTCCAATAATCTAGCTGAGAATTTCTTCCTTTTAGGTATGTGTTTTGTTGTCCCCAATCATCATTATTTGTTTATGGATGCGAAGGCCCATGAACAGGTTTGAATTGAGGTACCATGGCGATCTATTATTAGCACTATTGGGAAGGTCAGTTGGAGGAGGTAGAAGAGACTCGTAAGGGCCTTTGCTGTTGTCCACCACAAATGCCATCTTAAGCCCGGCCCCATGTCGTGTGCACTACTTCCAAATGGCAATGCATAAACCCAACCAAACCAAACGAAACTTCGCAGGATCAAACTAAGAAATCTGCAAACAGAGAGGTTTAACTGGGAAACACACCAAACAATAAGATATATATATATATATATACACGTGCCTGGATTATTAGTCCTGAATCTGACAGCCGCGTCCATCCCCCAGATGGTACTCCAATCCTGTTTCTCTCCTGTGGATCAACAAGATTGAATTTCTTCGGATCATTCTTTGGGTTAAAGTTACTTACTCCCCTTCCAACCTCAAAGAAATTGAATCCATGTAGATGGAGGGGATGGTTTGCTGGGTTTTGTGGAGCCTCAATATTTAGGACTCGAGTGAAAAGAAATAGAAAGTTTGTTGGATAGGTAGCTCGAGCAAACTTTAAGTAGAAAGTTAGCTCGACAGTTGGCTCGAGCGAACGTTAGACAAAGAGTTCATTTTATACTTATTCAAAACAAATAGAAAGTTTGCTAAATACAGTGGCGAATCTATATAGAGCTTGAGAGGGGTCGTGGCCTCCCAAAATTTTTTCAAATTTTAAAATAGTCCCTAAATTTTATTCACAATTCCATGTATATAGAAATCCCCCCCCCCCCAAAAAAAAATTTATAATTTCTTTATTCCCATATACTTTCTAAAATTTTGTAAAATTTCATTATACATGGAAATGCCTCTCTTTAATTTTTTTTCCTATAACCCCAAGATTTTGTATAATTTCTATATATTACCTATTTTCAAGGATGTGTCAACACTAAAATTAAATTAAAACTAAGACTAGGAGAAATAATAAACTATTAGCATTGACCCCAAAGTTTTTTATTATACAATATTAAGTTTCTTAATATAAAATTCAAAGTGAAAATACTAGAAAAATCATTTCAGATTGATGATTAATATGAAAAATAGTGGAGATGATTTATCCTCTAAACTTCATTGAGCAAAGAAAAGTTTATTAAAGGTCTTAATTGTAGTATTCTATACTTAATGTGACACCAAAATAGATATATTTTACATGAAATTTGATAAATTAGTTTAAATATTAGAATAAAATATGACATTCTAAAAAATCACTTGATAGTTTCTACGAAAAAAATAATTTCTAAATATTTCATATTTACAAAAACAATATGGATGAATATTATTCTATTAAATATTGTCGCCAAAAATCTAAAACAGAAATTAAGTTGTGTTTTTAAATTTTATTTCTATATTTTTTGGCAAATTGTCGAGATTATACATGCACGCACACATATATGTTATATGTTTGTATTGTATACGACCACGAGATTGAAATAGAGGCAACCTGTATAACACGCGCGCACGTGCACAGAGAGAGAGAGAGAGAGAGAGAGAGAGAGAGAGAGAGAGAGAGAGAGAGAGAGAGAGAGAGAGAGAGAGAGAGAGAGAGAGAGAGATTGTGTTGCTCCATAAAGTTAATGGGAAAATATAAATTTTATTATTTGTATCATATTTTTTAACACTCTCCCTCATGTATGGGTTAGACTCTCCTTAATGAATAGGCTCAACATGTGGAATATTTAATTAAAAGGGATAGAGTGCAAAGTCAAGGTTTGAACTTAAAACCTCTGTTCTGATACTATATGAAATCACAACTTATTCCAAAAATTTAAGTTGATTGGAAGAAATAGGTTTTATTATTTTAATCATATTCTTAACAGTTTGATTTCATTTTTCGCTTTACTTTTTCTTATCATTTTTAACAACTAGCTTCCCCAATATGGTTTTTGGGATTATCATGTTCGATTTAGAGGTTCGTGGGCTGCATACCAATATAGTTATACTTCATTAGATGGTCGCCAGGGAAATCATATGTGAAAACTCCACTTATATTGAAGATATGAGCTTGAAGTAGTGAGATGGAGGGCATCCTAAACATACCATTGCTTATATTAGCCACCACACGTAAGGCTGCCATTCATGCAAGTAGAGCAAGGGCTTACGCCAAGATGATCAATCTTTGAAAGGACTCGAGCAAGATACTTCTTTGAGCTCAAGCTTTGGAGGAAGCTGATGAAGTTAGCAGCGATTAGGATGCATTTTGGGGAGGTGGTCGGGTGGTGAGATTGTGGCGGTAGATTTTAGAGTACTACTACTGCTTGAATAGTGTAATGTGGCAATGGCGGTGGTGTTGTCCACAACAATGGGTGCATCCATGAAAGGTGATGCTACAACCATGTAATTACCAACTCCAAGATGAGTGATTAGCAAGGCGTCTATGGTCTATCTTGGTGCAATGAGAATGCTATTGTCAGTTTTCAAGGGTTTTGTGTACGCAACATCAACCTCAATGACAGTGAGTTGGTCTTGGTGGCCAGCGACCTTGAAGAAAAGCTCTTCATTAAGTGTAGCAACATTGTTGATTGTAGCATGTATGTCTTGCCCGAATTTGTGTTAGTTAGTATGTGCTGTTTATAGCATAGGTCTTTTAGCCTTTGAAGCCTTGAAGGGCAACTTGAGAGAGGTCTTGGATGACATTAATGGTGTGAGCATTGGAGCCAGATTTTAAAGTTTCATTAGTGATAACTATTCACCTACAAGTTGAAAAAACAAATTGAAATTAGAGAATTATGTTGACATAACACGAAATTGAGATTTCTGACAATTTTCTCATTCAAGCATTGTTTACTATTTAGATAAAGCAAATACAACATGTGGAGTACTTAATTGCATTAAATACTACCAACAAGCAATATGGGTTTTAACATTTAATACAATGGAGTCCATATTGTTGGCGGTGTGTTTCTTACCAGCCACGTTCCTCGCCTCTTGTGGTGGTGCCCTACGGAACAACAGCAGTTGGGGCTTGAGGGGTGTGTGCGACACCTCCGATGCCAAAGTTAGTGTTGGGTGTGATGATAGGAAAAAGGAATGAGGGATCAGAAGAATAAGAGAGAGTCCAAAGAGATCCCCAAAGAGATCTCCAAAGATTCCAAAGAATAAGATAGGCTTATATACTCAGTTGTGGTGGTCCCCTCCTTACTATGGCCCAGTTGTTTGTAGGTCGTATTGAACACCATTTTCCTAGAGGGTGACCACCTTAGTGGCCACGTCGTCGCTTTAAATGCTGGCGTGTCCTTGCTCTCGTCTGCACTTCACATCAGGTGGAAGAAGTATCCGCTCCCTTGAGTTTGAGTTGACTTTGGCCCGTGACACAAATCTAATCCCACCACTTGTAGATTCAAGTTCAGAAATCCAGTTGGGAAGCTACCTGCACATCCTTGGAAGATATGTTGGTGTAGACATCGCATGCCAAAGAAGTTTGTAACATGGCTTGGGGTTATGCTTATAAAGAGGGGCACGATCAATTGAGAGACCATTTGTTGAAGAATCTTGGGACCAACCTGAGGACCCTTGACCTAGCTTCCCTCTCACCTGATCGGTGAGCCCTCCATTTTGCCAAGTCCCTGGGAAAAGACGTGATGCATTGTTTTTGGTGACAAGCCTCCTTGCTCTTGAATGTTTTTGTCATGTTTTTTTTTTTAATCTCTCGTACACTTTCGCTTTTGCGTGGAATGTTACTGAGCTTGTTCATTGTTTGCCCTTCGTTTCATTTGGTGTCTTGTATCTAACTCTGGGTGCCTTGTTGTTGTCTTTGCGATGGGTCTGGGAACTAGCCTTCGCTTATATGCAGTTAGGGGAGGGGGATCAAGTCCCTTGACTCGATCTCAACTTCTGCATCGCAGATAGTCAAGGGACTTGATCCTGACTTCTGCATTGCGGCGAGTCAAGGGACTCGACTTGGCTCGGCGAGAGTCGTGGAGTCAAGTCAAGAACCCGACTCTACATCGTGACAAGCACAGCAACTCAACTTCGTTGGCGTGAGGGTCACAAAGCCAAGTTAGGGGACTAGATCCCGATCCCTACATCGTAGCGAGTCCAACGACTCGAGTTGCGTGAGGGTTGGGGAGTCAAGTTAAGGGACTTGATCCCAACTTCTGCATCGTGGAGATTCAAGGGACTTAGTTGCACGAGGGTTAGGGAGTCAAGCCAAGGGTCTTGGTCCTGACTTTTGCCTCATAGTGAGTCAAGAGACTCGAGTTCATTTGCGCAAGGGTCAGGGAGTCAAGTCAAGAGACTTGATCTTGACTTCTACTTTGTGGTGAGTCAAGGGACTCGACTTGGTCTGTGCGAGGGTCGGGGAGTCAAGACAAGGGACTTGATCTCGACTTTTGCATCACAATGAGTCCAGGGACTCAAGTTGTGCTAGGGTCGGGACTTGATCCCGACTTCTGCATCTTGGCGAGCCAAGGGACTCAACTTCATTGGCGTGAGGGTCGGGGAATCAAGTCAAGAGACTTTATCTTGACGTCTACATTGTGGGAGGCCTGGGGAAGAGTATTTGAATTTTATTCGTAATTTCGTGCACCAATCATAGTAGTGGAGAGAATTGAACTGTTATCCAATTTCCAAGATGAGTCTCATCGGGATGCCAAACCGACAAACTACAGATTTCCATAGGAACCTTGTGATAGCACTTGCGGTTATAGTTGCTAGGGCTTCCTTGGCGTCTTTGAGATCCCGGGGCCAATAGTACTGGCTTGATTTTCAGTTTTATCTTATAACTAAATTATAGGTTGTTGATTTGACCCCAAACGAGAGAGTTTACTATTTTTTTTTTACCTAAACATTTTCTATGATTCAGAGGGAGTTACATGTATGACAAATTATATCATGACTCAAAATGTGCAAATCTATATTAGTGAGTGACCTTCTAGTACTAAATATATAGTTGAATTTTTTTAGAGAATAAGGAGAGTTGGCTAATTTTTCATACGTTTGGTGCTGCGAGAAAACTAGAGATGGAAAATTGAAATGGTAGTTGGCTTTTTGTGTAGTTTTGCTCATTTGCCTCCTTTCCACATACACCACACGAAACTGCTTACATGGTTTTTTTTTTTTAATTAAACACCCTAAATAGTAACAATTCTTCTTGGGGTAGTCAGCCATTGTAAATGGCAGACAGTCGGGCCTTACATGTCAGCAGATATATTAAAAACAAAAAAGGAACTAATGAGAGAAAAATGAAATGTGGGTTTCGCTTGGCTTAGGTTCTGAAGAAGAAAAGCTTGTTTCTCTCTCTTTGCACCCTTGTTCTTCGTCGTAGATGGGCGCCTGCATATGAAAGATGCAGGAGTCTCCGCCATAAGCATCAAGAGATCTCCTTTAGAAACCTTTGTAGCAGCAATGCTACCAAACCCATTCCTTCTACTAAGAATAGGATGTTTCTTAATCAAATCTGAATGAGATAGTATAATAAATCCATTCTCTTTTATCCTCCTGCCCTTCTCAACAAACCATTCTTGGACCTGCTTGTATGCCAATCCCAAAGCCTTGGTATAGTCTTACATTACCTCTTTAGTATGACACTTATCATCTGCGTCAAAAAAAAATTATGTTGGGAGTATTAGACATCTCAGAGTAGGAAAATCACAGAAGCACCAAAAAATGAGAAGAGAGAGAGAGGTTATGATAATGAAATGGCGGGTATGGTAAGAATACCTGAGTACAGCCGTTCAAGGGATTGAAGCTGTGATAGAGTTTTCCTTTTCATTTCTATTTGACTATTTCTTCTTCTGTTTCGTTCGGGATAATTTCAATCAAACTGCAAACCAAACCCCCACGCACTTACTTTGTCAACTTACAGGAGCTACCATTAGGAGTCATCGGATCTAGGGAAATGGGAGTCGAGGGAGAGAACGCAGAATTAATTTTTTGAGAAAGAGAAACACAGAGAGGAAGGAGGAGAGATCTCTTTTGGGAAATAGGGACAAACACTTAAACGGTGCCCTTTTTATTTTCTCCGGCCTTGGCCACTTTTGAAGAAAATGGCACCCATGAGAGTTGTGATTATTTTTTGGGTTAACTTTTGCAATTGATTCCCTTTTGGTGAGCTTAAAAATGTATCAAGAGAATAGAATGTTACTTGCCCAAGCCCAATTCTATTCTTGCAAGTTTTTCGAATAATGGTTAATCTAATTGTAATATCTAATTCGGGGAAAACAATTTTGACACAAACATGAAATGCAACAATAATATTGGTTAAATAATTAAGTTTACAGTGAAGAAGATAGTGACATCAGAACTCTAATATAGAACAAATTCAAGTCCAAAATTGAATGATCAAAGCCGTATGTAGAATATTAGTTTGAATTGGGTAACCATGTTTTTTCTTTTTTGTTTTTTTTTTTTTTTTTGAGTTGGGTAACAATTTAATTTCCATGCTTTTAGCTCAATTGTGGAATGATTTATACCTTTCTATTTGGTAACTTTGTCCTAAAAACTCAATTCAAATAGCAGGATGGACAAAGAGGAGGATAAAACGCCACCTACGCCTTCTACGTTGATTTCACCGACTCAGGTATGAAAAATATTGGTCATTTGAAAATATCATTGTGTCCAATATTGCCATTTAATTAATGTATTTTTCATTTGTGTATTATAGGGATATTATGGTCCTGGAAACCCGTACTACCCACCATTTATCATACCTCGAAATGCATATTCAAATCCATATACATATACTTGGGGTAGTCAGGTAGATTCTTTTTAAACTTTTTTAGTTTTTTTTCCTTATATGCATTTGGGATGTTTTAACATCGTGCCTAACTACAGCATCCATCGGTGCCACCTTTGGACCAATGATGCCCTACCCTCCATCAAGTAATTCGGATGAGTCTACACGAGTTCAACATACATTCCACCCAACAAACACCATCAGGCAATGATAAGATGTGAGGTTGTGGTTGAAATCATTATTCTATTTTTTTATGAATTTCTTGAAGTATTTTGTGAAAATCCAGAGGCTTTCTTTTGAAGGTTGTGGTTGTAAAAATGTACAGATTTGTGGGCGTTCTACTTGTATGAAAATCATTATTCTATTTTGATGGCTTTCTTGAAGTATTTTGTGAAAATCTAGAGGCTTTCTTTTGGTGGCTGTGGTTGTAAAGAGTGTACAGATTTGTGGCTTCCACAACATGATAAACATCGGCAAGAGAAATCATGATACTTAGTGATTGTAATTCTGACAAATGATTTGTTGGAAATGATTTCTGGGTGATATAGGATTTTTTATGTAATCTTCAATGCTTTGTTAAACCGTGAAAAGTTAAGGTGAGAATTCCTGTTTTTGCATAAGCTTCCTCAAAAGTTCTCTTATTCACTATAAAGCCTTTAAGTTGTCAATATTTGTGCCAGGATGCGAGCATAGTTACTGCCGTTTTATATAGGTTACTTTAAATTGTTGTGTTTGCCTTGTGATGTATTCTTTAAAGTACTTTTGGCATATATTTCTTTGTCGGTTCTGATTGTTAGTGTCAATGATGGACACAACTACAAATATTAACATCCAAGGCATATTTGTAATTATGAATTAAAAGGTTGATTCCATATTCATATGCTCTTGTTCCTTAGGTTCAGTGGTGCATGGTTCTTTAGGCACAAGAGAAATCTATAGGCTGAGAAGGAGTTGAGATCTTGCCAGTCAGGCTTTAGATTTTTCCTTACATTTAGCATTTCTTGTTTAAGCTTCCCTTGTTTTGATCATGCATGGTGCATACCTTTGTCATTTCACTAATATTCTTTTAGGATTATACTAGCATACGTATTTGAACTTATGATTTCGATCGTGTTTCTTCTTTCTTTTTTGAGGTTTGAAATAACAAGGAGGAATAGAGAGTGAATTGCAACATAAGTAATAAGAGAACTGATTTATAATTGTGGTAAGGAAGAGTTTTTGTAGAATTTGGTTGTGTGAATTGCTTTTGAAATGTGACATTTTACCCAAAAAGAAATCTCGTGCTTTATTCTCTTCAAGCCATCTTCTTTGAGACCAGAAATCCAATCTAACTGATGTATTCAATAATGTCAATCATACGAAAATAAAGCACAATGTAGATGACTGTTTTATCATTGATGAAAATTCCTCTAAAAAAATGTAGTGTTTTTTCTTTCTTCGAGCCAACTTCCGACTTTTATGAAGTCGCATAAGTAACTAGAAGTGGAATTCAATACTCCATTTAGCCAATCAAGGAAACGGGGGAGAAACTTCTGACAAAATATTGGGCATAGATACATGGTCAAGGACGCAAAAAAGTATACATTTCTTGAACTTGCTTAATGTTATCAAACCCAACTCACCTCTCTTTCCATTTGTGAGAAGAACATGAAACTTGTCATTGCCTCTTTGGGGGCATTCAGATCCTTTTTCTTTTTTTGTTTTTTCTTTTTTGTACCATCTTCATCTCCATCTCTAGATTTCTTCTTAGAAGAAGTTGCTTTGGAAGATGAAGTATCTTTTCTGATTTCCTTTTTTGTAGGCTTTTGAAATTTGGCACTCATTTGATGTGAGTAAACATAGAAAGAAAAAAATGCTTATCAACAAAAGAGTAACCAAAGAAAACCTAATGATAATCCCCTTAAAACACTTGCAAATAAAATATAAATACAAATGGTTTACCTCTTTCTCATTTCCACTTTTACTATGATCAGATTCCTCCCCTCCAGAGAGTTATGGAAACATGTTGGCTTCTCTTTCCAAACTTGCTGCACTTTCATGAGAATCACAGTGCAAGCCAATTAGAGATGTGAACAAAACACTTTAGGAAAATAAACACCCATGTCATACTACAATTTCCAACAATTGCATCAAACCTTTGATTAAATTTTTGAAGGATGCACATGAATTAAATGATGTAAAGGAACAGAGAGATGGAGCAGAAATAACAGGTGATAATTCTTTTGCATGGATAGTTTTTTTCTTCTTTTGTGTAGATTATAGCTTTAATTATGAGCCTTTATGATCTCAAGGCATGAGGCTTTCCAGTTTTTCCTTAAATGAGAAAAATTGAAATAGAGCAGCATAGGCATGAGGCACTGTTTTAGAAACGTCAAAATTTGGCTCCACCCGAATCAACCTGAAAACGGCTAACCTAAAGGACACTAAGACCCAATGATAGTGTGCTACTCTATCTTTATCATATAACAACGTGTTTCCAGAAGCAGACAAAGCAATATTCAACCAAATCAAAGATCCCCAAGATATTTCAGAAAAGAAAATACACGATCTAATACCACACTTAACAACATCATACATATATCAAACCAAGAAAAAAATATGTAAAAGTACGATTAATAAATCGAATCTAACAAAAAAAAAAAGAAACTAAGAACTATTACAATCATGCAATAATATAGATCTAGGGTTCTAGTTGGTGATCATATTGAATGACAACAAACGAGAAATAACCTCTAACAAGTGAAGCTAGAAACCTAGGGTTCTTCTTCAGTTGGCACAAAGGGGAAGCATCGACGGAATCACATTTTTCAATCTTTTGGATGGATTCTTCTTCAATCTTGTAGGGGAGAGAGGTTTCTCATATAGAATTTGCATTTGGGTACCCATGGGGAGAGCAAGGTCTAAGATGGGAGAAGATGAAACGTCCATCACGAGGGAAATGGATTCAGAGTGTTAAGTGTTCCCAAAATAATATTTGTAATAACTCACAAATCTGGCAATTCGAGGAGCCAAAATACCTCCACACTCTCGTTTTGTAAAATAGATTCAAAGTTACTTTAATTGTTGTTGTTGGTGAATTTAAATACATGGACTTAGAAAGAAATTAACTAACTCATAGCCCCCTACAGGTCATGAACCACACTGACCCTAATGACCCAAAACAACTACCCACGTATTAACAGACGTGGCCCAACATGACTTCAAACAAAATAACCAACTAGTTGACTAAGTTTTGGAATAACCGAATCCAGCCCATGACCTAGTAAAGAAATACAATTGTACCCCTTACAATACAAATAATGACCCCTACTGTATATAACTTCAAAAACCCTAATCTGCCTTCAGACCAACCTTATAATCATGCGGCACCTAACAATGCCTCCTCTTTCAAAAGATCTTGTCCACAAGATCAGGGAACCTCTGCTGCATCTCCTCTATATCTTCCCACGTTGCGTCTTCCAGCATGGCACCCTTCCATTTTATTAAAAGCTCAGCTTCGACATGCTCCCCTCTTTTTGCAAGTCGTTGCTGTAACACTATTTCTAATTTAGGAATTAGGGTGACTTGTGGAAGCTGTGGTATCGGTTGGACTTGTGCTCCAAGTTTTCTCTTAAGGCATGATACATGAAATGTGGGATGGATTTGAGATTTGAGGGGTAGATCTAACATGTATGCTACTTTTCCCACTTTTTGAAGGGTCCACAATACATTGGGGGATAATTTCGGATTCTTCCTCATCACTACTGACATTTGCCGATAGGGTTTTAGCCTTAGGTAAACCCATTCTCCCTCTTGAAGTTCTTTATTGGTTTTGTGTTGATATGCGAATATCTTCATTTTGTTTTGTGATTCTTGCAAGTTTTCTCGAATCAATTTGGCTATGAAATCCCTACTCCTTAACTCCGCCTCTACTGCCTGTACATGGGTAGATCCTAGATTCCTAGCCCGTATGGTAGCAAGTGGGGTGGGGGCTACCCCTATACAACCTCGTATGTGAGATCTGTATTGAACTATGCCTTGATGTGTTGTAGACATATTCTGCCATTGATAGCCACCTTGACCAGTCTCTAGGTCTGTCACCAAAAAAACACCTTAAATAACATTCTAGGGTTTTGCTATTTCCATCCAAAACTGGCTTGTGAAAATGGGGTCTCTGTCACTCACAAGTGTATATGGCATCCCGTGTAACTTGAATACATTATCCATGAAGAGTTTAGCCACTGTTAATGCTGTGTATGGATAGTTAAGTGACATAAAATAGGCATACTTGCTTAATCTGTCAACTACCACCATAACAACAGTTTTCCCCCCTCAAGGTGGCAGTCCCTCGATGAAATCCATGCTAATGTCCACCCAATTGGTTTCTGGTAGGGGTTGGAGCAACCCTACTGGGTGGAGGGTTTCAACCTTATTTCTCTTACACGCATCACACTCCCTAATGAAGGCTCTAACATTATTGTACTGACCAGGCTAGAAAAATTCCCTCTTTATTCTTGCATATGTTTTATGTACTCCCATGTAACCCCCTAATGGGCTATTATGGAATTGCTGCAAGATCTGTTGCTGGAAGGGCACGAGAATTCCCAAGTGCAATCTACCCTTGTAAAAGAATAGATCATTGTGGAATTGGTATAAGGCTTAATCCAAGGTCCCTTGATGGTAGAGGCTAATTAGCTTTTGCAACATGGGATCTTGGTGGTAAAATTTACTTAACTCTTCTATCCATTTAGCTTACATCATACTAATTGTTTGGGTGGTCATGGTTATGGTCTGGTTTTGGTTTTGTGGATTGGTGGTTGGGACTGGATTGGATGGGAATTTGGTTATTTCTAGTTCTATGTTTGGGCTTTCTGGACTTAATAATCTTGAGAGTGCATCTGCCATTGTATTTGTCTTTCCACTTTTGTATTCCACCACAAAATCATACCCGAATAATTTTGATACCAATTTCTATGGGCTGGAGTCCCCACTTTTCTCTCCAATAAATATTTCAAGGCACGTTGATCAGTGCGTACCTTGAAAGTTTGCCCAATAAATAGTGTCTCTATTTTCTAATTGTCATTACCAAGGCAAGCAACTCCTTCTCATAAGTAGATAAAGTTAGACTTTTTCGCTTCAAAGCTTGACTTAAGTAGGCAATGGGTTGCCCCTCTTGCATTAAAACTGCCCCTAGACCTTCTCCTAATGCATCACATTCAAAAATTTAAAATTTTTAATAAAATTTGGTAATCTTAACACTGGGGGACTCACCATAACTTTCTTTAGATTATTAAAAGCTTGTAAAGCTTCCTTTGTCCAACAAAAGGCATCTTTTTTCAACAATATTGTGAGTGGCATAGCAATACTTCCATACCCCTAAACAAACTTTCTATAGTAGCCTGTAAGTCCTAGGAACCCTCTCAGGGCCTTAAGATTCTTATGCACTGTCCACCGTTGCATTGCCTCAATCTTCTGTGGATCTGCTTTAACCCCTTCTTTTGAGATAATATGCCCTACACCCAAAACGACACTTAGAAGCCTTTGCAAAAACCTAGTGAGATTGGAGAACTTCCAAAATAGTATGCAGATGTTGTAAATGTTCTTGCAAAGTACTTACTATAAATTAAAATATTATCGAAGAAAATCAACACAAACTTTCTTAAAGAAGGCCAGAACACCTCATCCATCAACCATTGAAAGATTGATGGAGCATTGGTAAGGTAAAAATACATTACCAAAAACTTGTAATGACCCTCATGGGTCCTAAAAGCAATCAGGGAATGTTCTCAGGGTTCATCCTACTTTGATGGTACCCTGAGCGTAGGTCCCACACATATATGCCATACCCCATCAGCTTTTCTTACCATTAAAATTGGAGAAGAGTAAGGACTTTGGCTGCTTCTTATAATTACACTCTTTAACATTTCTGTTACCAACCTTTCAATTTCCTTTTTCTGATAATAAAGGTACTTATAAGGCCTTACACAAGTAGGTTTAGATCCAGGTTGCAACAATATCTTATGATCATGACTCCTAGGTGGGGGCAGTCCACTTGGCTCATTAAAAACTCCCTTAAACTTATCAATAATACCCTATACACCTTCTGGAACAGGTTCTTGAGGCTCCATGTGACCCTTTTTTAAATACTAGAGCCAAATGTCCTGGCAGAACTTTTCTTCAACCCTTGTACATATTCATCATCTTTCCACTATTCTGCTTGGTAACTGGATTCCTCTCAATGTAATAGCCTCATTTTCAATATTAAAAGACATAATCAAATCTATAAAGTTTCACACTACTGTTCCCAGTTCTCCTAACTAGTCTATGCCCAACACTATGTCACAGCCTCCTAGAATCAACAAATACAAATCTGAAGTAGTATGCAAACTTTGTAATAGGAATGGGACAACCCTACATAAATCAAGGTAAGGAATATTGGCTCCATTAGCCAATTGAATTGACAGTTGGCTTCCCTCCACCGGCAGTCGAGCTTTTCTTGCTACATTTGAATCATGAAACTATGTGTACTCGCTGTATCAATGAGGATTATCATACTGGTTTTATTGATGATCCCTATTAATGTCATAGTCTTAGGGGTCAGTGCCCCTGCCACAGCATGCAATGAGATGCCTGGCAACTCCCCTTTTTCCTCATCTCCTTCTTTCCCCCCTACTGGTTGGATTATGGCTAAAGACCCTTCAGTTTCTTCTTATGCTACTTCATCCTCTTCCATTCCTTCCATTAAAAAGAGTTTGGGTTGGTTACATCTATAGCCCAAATGAAACTTTTCATCACAATAATAACAAAGTTCATTTTCCCTTCTTTCTTGCATTTGTGCAGGTGATATTCTTTTAACGGGTAATATTGGTTTTCTGTTGGAATTAGGGAATCTGTTAAGATTGTTTTGGTAGTTTTGATTGGGTCTGGTAGTGGAGATGGAAGTCTTAGGATAGGTGGGGGTGCTGGTAATTTGAAAACTTGATTTGGAGTTGGCTAAGTAGAGTAATTTCAGGTGCTAACGCCTTGGGTTCTCCTTATAACTTCCTCTTCCTATAATCTGGCTAGACTTAAAGCAGCAGATAATGTGGGAGGTTTAAACATTGTTACTATAACTCTAAGATCATCTCTCAACCCACTTAAGAAGGTACTTATCCAAAACTCCTCTGTTATCCTCTTTATTTGATTAGACAGTTCTTCAAACTTAGTTTTGTAGTCTTCTATTATGCTGGTTTGCCTTAACTTAGTGAATTATCCCACAAGATCCTCATATGCTGAGCGTCCAAACCTTACCCTTAGGGCTGTGACAAACTCATCCCAAGTGTGAATTTGGCTCGACTCCATGAGCCAACAATACCATGAGAGGGCTTTACCCTCCATGTGAAATAAGGCTATTTGAAGCCTTTGGTCATTTGGGGTATCATAATATGAAAAAAACTGGTTTTCCTTTAAAACCCACTCAGCTGGTTCAGCCCCATCAAACCTTGGAAATTCTAATATAAGAGATCTGGCATGTATACCCACATTCCCCTCAAATAAAGGATTGGTACTAACCTTTGTTTACTGATTAGAAGATCCTTCACCTGAATTGTGGTTCCCTGCCATCACAGCTAGTTGTTCATAACTAGAAACCAAGTTATTTAATTGTTGCAGCATAGTTTCTAATACGTCTTTATGTTTCTCCTGTTCTTCTTGTAGGTACACATTCTCCCATTTCAATGATGCGATAGCTTCAACGATTTAGGCATGTTTGGTTCCCTCCGCTATGTCGCAGGAACGTGACTCTAAGACCACTGTTAAGTGTTCCCAAAGTAATATTTGTAATAACTCAC
Source organism: Carya illinoinensis (assembly GCF_018687715.1). Classification (NCBI taxonomy): domain Eukaryota; kingdom Viridiplantae; phylum Streptophyta; class Magnoliopsida; order Fagales; family Juglandaceae; genus Carya; species Carya illinoinensis. Next base: position 9,642,663 of record NC_056765.1, read on the forward strand.
AACTCTGGCAATTCGAGGGGCCAGAATATTTCCATACTCTCATTTTATAAAATAGATTGAAAGCTACCTTCATTATTGTTGTTGTTGAATTTAAATGCAGGGACTCAAAAAGAAATTAATTGACTCGTAGCCCATTACAAGTCATGAACCACACTGACCCTAATGACCCAAAACAACTACCCACGTATTAATAGACGTGGCCCAACATGACTTCAAACTAAATAACCAACTAATTGACTAAGTCTTGGAATAACCAAACTCAGCCCATGACCTAGTGCAAAAATAGAATTGTACCCCTCACAATACAAATAATGACCCTTAATATATATATATATATATATATAACTTCAAAAACCCTAGTTTGCTTTCAGACCTAATCTGCCTTCAAACCAACCCTACAATCATGCGGCAACTAACATAGAGGGAGGGAGAGTCATAGACAGGGGAGAGGTATTTGGTGAGGGGAGAGAAAGGGAGGAGAGGGATTCAAATTCAAAAGGGAGAGATAGGCATTCGATTTTGATTAGAGAACTAGATTTAAGTTAGACCAAGTTTGCCACATCACATTCATGTGGTGTGTGATCTGCAAACCGGATTAGGAGTAGAATTTCTCATTTGTAAATAATCTTGGATGTTGCCAGGATCTATTTTTGTGTCATTCGTAATCAAATAATGCTACTTTGTTCCTCTATTTTGTTTCCTCATTTTATTGTTAATATATTTAATTTTTTTTTACTAATTAAGGAAGTGATTATTAGTGTATTGATATTTTTTTTTTATTTTTTAAAAAATATTTAAAAGTTAAAAAAATATGAAAAAAATTAAAAATGTGAGTTTTGTCTAAGGAGCACGTCGAGCGGTCACTACTGGGCAGCACCCTAGCAACACTCTTCTTAATCACCAAGGACGTTGAATCTTTTGTGTCTCTCTTTCTCACTTGAAACCTGACTACGTTTGGATGTTGAGATGAGTTGAGTTGTGTTGTAAATAATAATATTTTATAAGTCCAATTGAGATGAGTTTAACTTTTTTAGATTGAAATAAGTTTAACTTTTTAAGTTAAAATATATAAAATAAGTTAAGATGAGTTTAATTTTTTATAAAAAATTAAAAAAATAATAGATCTCATTAATAATTAATTTACAATTAATTGAGTTTAATTCAATAACCAATAACAACGGTAAACTTATCGTGACATGTGGTGTGAAATAATGTGAATTATTTTTGGAGTTTGCCAATTGGCAAGATGGAGATTGATGCAGAGGGACAAGCACTAGTAGCGGGCTGTCTTTCTCCACATCCCATTTTGTCCAACGGTCTTTGTTTTAATAGTCGAAGACACTTCATGGTTCAGACTACGAATAATGCATCGAAGTCCAACTGAAAACAAGTTCCGCTCCTTTTCTTTTTGTCATTTGGTCCAAGAATTCAACGTACGTAAGCGGGCATTTTTCTTCTTTCCACACTCGCCCACGCAAGCTCGTAGAGTCCCTTCAAATATGTTTGCTCACACTGAAGAATAATACCTTGAAATAATTTCAAATTTAATCGCATACAAATTTATTCTAAATGGTACACAATTATGTAAAATTTCAACGTCGAATAAAAATAAATAGTATTTTTAATAAAGTGACACTACGATATTAATTATTTGCAAAATTATTGTAAAATAGTTGTATAAATATCATTATTCATTTAAATTATATACGAATAATACTAATAGATACAGTCTTAAAATATGCAAATCTCACACAATTTTTTTAAAAAAAGTGAAATTTATTATTGAAAAAATAATTTTTTTTATGTAAATCTCATATTTATCTATTTTTTTAAAGAGAAAGAACAAGACTTATACACCCTAAAATTATAAATATCATTTCTTATTACATAATTATTTAATGTAATGTATCGACCTTTGCCAAAATTGTTGGACCTAACGTCAACGAGATAAAATCATATATTATAAATGATAAACAGTGTACTTATTCTTTAGGAATGTACAAGTTTAATAAATAAATATATAAATATACTAAAAGTTAGTTTCTTAATTATTAAATAAAGAATAAAAATTAAAAAAATAAATATATAAACGGTAAAAATGAAAGGTAAACTCAGGTAGTATAGTAGTATTTTTTTATTTAAATAAACGAGAGCAATTAAATATAGCGAAAGAAGGTGTCCATGTTGAGTTTTGTCCTTTTGGGGGCGGGGGATTCGTAAAAGCATGCATACAGCTAAGGATGAGAGGGACCCCTTGAACTCAACGTCCTCAGTTGTCCATCCATTGCAACCCCATCCTCCCTAATTCTTCCATTGAAAGAACTTATAATTACTTCTTAGGATTGAAACTGCTTGAGAAGCCTTATTTTTCATTCGAATTCTCACTCACAAACTTCACTATGTCCGGTGTGTTCTTCCATCGTTATACATAAATAAGGTAAGAATTATATTCATCCATTCAATGATATGAAGCATATATAATATATGGTAATAGTCACTGATTTAATGGTGGTAAGAGCTTTGGACCCCAAAAAAGAAGAGAAAATAGCAGTTAATGTTGACTCGCCCTATCTTTATTTTCTAATCAGAGAAAAATGATGTGTTGATGACAATCAGATTTCGGCTACTTTTACTGAAGTGGGAAATTTTTTTTGGCATTCCATATTCTTGATCACACTCGGTAGTCACTGCACACCAAACTCTCTTGAGTTCTAGTTCCGTTTCAATATCTCTCATTATTATCATAGAAATGTCAAAGGGCTCAAAAGTAACATGCTCTTTCTAATGGTATATACTAGTCTGCTGGATCAGAGCACTATTTTAAAGTCATCTTTGATTGGCTTGGTGATATTCTGCCTTTATTGCTATCCCCAAGGTCGAAGATTCCAAGGACGGTAGCCAGAGGAAAAAAGAACCAAGTATCATAGATTATAGATATACTTTGTTCATGACTCCATATACATCACCTGGCTTTGACTGTCATCCTGAATTGTAGTGTTTTTGGTGTGTTGAGTTTCTGGGCACTCTCTCTCTCTCTACAGCACTTGTTCTGCTCTTAGTCTTGGGGCATCTACTGCTCTTCTGGATAAATGTAATGAACTGTGAAGTCCCAGGTTTGGTTCCCCCTTATCCTAGTATATTCTCGTCTGTGTGAGTACTGTATGTGCTTCATTGTTGAACTTCTGCTCCCAAATTCAAGAAAAAGTAAATGAATAATCTTTGTTTCCATGTTGGAAAATTTCGTCAATAATTTCCAATAGCATCTTTGGAGTGTACAAGCTGATCCTGAATCCTGGTAAGCGAGTGGTTGATATAACATGTTCAGAGAAAATAAGTAAGAAAGAAGGAAATAAGTTGTGAGAAATAACTGGCTAAAACCACGTTTACTTCAAGGTTTTGGGTGAAGCTGATGTCCTAAGACATTCATATTTCTAGGATTTTAATCTGCCTAACACCGTCTATGTTTCATCTCTTGCCTCTGTATATTCTTAATCTTTGTGATTAGCCTCACATTATTGCATAGTTTGTGAAAAGGGTTTCTTGGTAAATTTCTGGAATCCAAGTAAGCCAAGAAAAGTCAGAATTAAAATTCTTAAAAAGCTTCAAACTTCCTTTCCTTCTAAGCAGAATTGTGCCTATGCATCAGAGTGCAATGGTTAAGCAGAAAATTTTGTTGAAGTGAGCCTAATAAGCCACAAAAGCTGTACAACTTATCATTTTTGTGAAGAAAATTAATGCATTTCATGGTTGTTGTTTAGTGCACTTCTAGCTCAAATCCAAGGTCTGGGTTGATCAGTTTTTACCAAATCCCTTGGAAAGAACAAGCAAACACAAGAAAGTTCTGAAAAATCATGGCAGAAGATGATGATAAATATACTAAAGATGGGACAGTAGATCACCTTGGAAATCCGGCTGAAAGAAGAAAAACTGGAACCTGGAAGGCCTGCCCCTACATTCTAGGTAATCCATCTCCTAACACAACTAGTGGGAACTCATGATGGAAATAAGATGTTCATCAATTTCAGCTTTCATCAACAGGAAATGAATGTTGTGAACGATTGGCTTACTATGGGATGAGCTCCAACCTTGTGCTTTATTTTAAGAAGCAACTCCATCAGCACAACGCTACTGCCGCTAGGAACAACTTGAATTGGGGCGGAACATGCTATCTCACCCCTTTGATTGGGGCATTTCTTGCTGATGCCTATCTTGGAAGATATCGGACTATCGCCTATTTCTCCATTATCTACGTTATTGTAAGTTTGGTTCACATGAAAGTCTTAAGCACAGTAGTTCATGCAGCCGAGAGTCAAACTGGTAGAGGCACATACAAATGGCCAATTAAAAAGGAAATCGATAGATTTGTTCTTCCTGCATTACACTTCTAAACACAATTCTGTCATAGAGTTTTTAAGATCAGGAACACTACGCCTTCTTTCATCTATAGCATTCGTCTACGTTCATTTATGTGATATTTTTGAAGCAAAATTTTTGCTCCTTTTGAGCCATGTCATCCATGATTTGGGTGACTAGTAATACATAATTCAGATTCCCCACATGTTTGACCTCAGTTTCCAGAAAAGCTCATCTATGAGTTGCATGTTCTTGCACATCAAGTGATGAAATCTGTTTGTAATTTACCCAGGGAATGACGCTTTTGACACTCTCAGCATCAGTCCCTGGGCTAAAGCCAACATGTTATGGAAAAGATAATTGTCATGCAACAGATGCACAAACTGCAGTGTGTTTTGTGGCACTTTACCTGATTGCACTGGGCACTGGTGGGATTAAGCCTTGTGTCTCATCTTATGGAGCTGATCAATTTGATGATAATGATGAGGTTGAGAAGAAAAGTAAAGGTTCTTTCTTCAATTGGTTCTATTTTTCGATCAATATCGGTGCTCTCATTGCTTCTTCTGTGCTGGTCTATATACAAGACCATGTGGGTTGGGGATGGGGCTTTGGCATCCCAGCAGTGGCAATGGCAATCGCTGTATTGAGTTTCTTTTCAGGTACTCGATTGTATAGGAACCAGAAACCTGGCGGTAGCCCTCTGACACGCATCTGTCAGGTGGTGGTGGCATCGTTCAGAAAACGCAAAGTTGAGGTACCTGCTGACAAGTCCCTCTTGTATGAGACTGCAGATGCAGAATCAACCATCACAGGAAGCCGCAAGCTTGATCACACAAAAGATCTCAGGTTAGTTTCTACTTGTCAATGAGAGCTAATAAGAAAAGGATAAAGGAATTAGTTCTCTGCACTTTCATGGCCTGTAGAAAGACCTCTAGTCCACCTCGATCAGCAAAACTTGGGAGCAAAATCTGCTTATCCCTTTAGGTTAACAGGATTTTAATCTTAATTCATTAGCCGAATCAAGCAACATCTTTTAATGAATATCCCGGAGCTTTTAATTATATCTTCAAGAAAGAAAGCTGATAGCATGAGAATCCCAATTTCAATATCTATTATGTAATCATTTGTGGTTCAAAGTCACAATAACATCCCATAAAATTAGAAATGATATGTTAGGATTTCATATCCCTAAATTGTACAAAGTTACCCACATTACAACCCGAATCCTTGAAAAAAAAATAAATAAATAAAACTATATATAATAGCCCACGATGCTTTTGGACAAATGTAAGAAACAGTCTTTTTTCTTTAGTTGGGTGGGTTCAGTTCTGATCATTTTTGTCAGCTTTCCCTGAATGTTAGTCTATATCCTTGTCCAATGTTGTATTCTTCAGTTTCTTTGACAAAGCGGCAGTTGAGGTACAAAAAGATCACATAAAGGCCTCACCAAATCCATGGACACTTTGCACAGTAACTCAAGTTGAGGAGCTGAAAGCTATTATACGGCTGCTGCCGATATGGGCCACAGGTATCATGTTCTCCACTGTCTACAGTCAAATGAGCTCCTTATTCGTGTTGCAAGGTGAGACCATGGATCCTCATGTTGGCTCCTCAAGCTTCAAAATCCCATCTGCATCTCTGTCAATCTTCGACACCCTTAGTGTCATTTTTTGGGTCCCAATCTATGATCGAATTATTATCCCATTAGCTAGGAAATACACTGGTCACAAAACTGGCCTAACTCAGCTCCAGAGAATGGGCATTGGCCTCTTCATATCCATCTTCTCCATGATATGTGCAGCAGTTTTGGAGCTTGTTCGGCTTCAAATGGTTAGAAGACACGACTACTACGAACTTAAGTACATCCCCATGTCCATATTTTGGCAAGTTCCTCAGTATTTCCTCATAGGTTGTGCAGAAGTTTTCACCTTCATTGGACAGTTGGAATTCTTTTACGAACAAGCACCTGATGCCATGAGGAGCCTGTCCTCTGCTCTCTCATTGACCACTAATGCTCTGGGGAGCTACTTGAGTTCTTTGCTTGTAACCATTGTTACCACAGTGAGTACTAAAAACGGAAAGCTTGGATGGATACCAGATAATTTGAATTATGGTCATCTCCAATACTTCTTTTGGCTCTTGGCTGTGCTGAGTGGGCTGAACTTGATAGCTTTTATCTTCATTTCAAAATGGTACACATACAAAAGGACAGCAGGAACTCTCCAGTGATCGGATACTCTGGTTGTCCAAACAGTTGTATATACAATCAGCTTTATGAGTATCATCTCCTTATCCATGCAACACAGTTGGAAGTATATTCAAGCATAACAATCTTATGTTTTCTTTCATCAGAAAAAGCAAAAATGAAGCGAATAGATTAAGCAAATGTTTCTCGCTTCATAAATCAATGTACCACAATAACTATATCTGAACATTTACTGCAGCCTCAATGATTGTCAGCATTTTCTCTTAAGCTTCTAACCAACATGCTTTCCCTTGATGACAAAGCACTTCAAATTACAGGCAACGAATTGCTCGTTTCTTGCTATGCCTTTTGAACAAGTTGCTCAGTTATTGTAGTAAGACCTAAGCATTGGTTTCATCAAAGTCGTCTCTAAAATTTAACTAAAAGTACATATTTTGCATAAAACCAAAATCATTCAAAGATATGACCCCACATTGAATTAGTCAAAATAATAATATAATATTATTTTTTAATAATAATATTTTTATTTTTATTTTTCATATTTTGAAACTACACTAACTATATGTTAATTAATATTTTAATAAATTAAAAACCCAATATTTTATCCACCATCTCAATGTGAAAGGTCCAACCGAATAGCAAGAAAATGGGCATGGGCAATATCTCAATATGTAATTGGTGCATATTTTTAGAGTAAAATAATTTTCTTGAAGATGAACAGTCTATCTCTAAATTTACAGGAAATTTTGGTGATACTATAACTCATGTGTAGAGCTTCTTCATTTTAACTATTTTAATGTAAACCATTTTATTAATATTTAGCTAAACTGTAGAGATCCACTGGCATTTTATGAGGACTGTAAGACCCACATTAGATTAGTCTGTTCCAGTAAGCACGTGAGCAGAAACCCAAAAGATAAGGAAAATGCTACGCTATACCCACCGCTTGAGCATCCCGCTTGCACTTCCCGCTAGACGTGGCATCAAGGTGGCTGACTTAATAGAATAAAAAATGACTGCATCTTCCTATCTTTCTTCTTGACTTAAAGAAAAAAAACCCTCTCTTTCCCTCTCAATCACCGACACTTCTCTCTCTCTCTCCATTTTCTCGCTCCCTCTCTGTTCCACTCACTCCCTCCATCCTCTCTCTCTAATGAAATTGGTCTGTGGCGGTTGAGGATATCCGAAGCTTTGCTGGAGTCTCGTTGCGGTTTTTCATCAACGGAGTTAGATCAGAGACTGATAGAGAGCGAGGGAAAGACTTACCGGCGTCGATGAAGGCGACTTGCGACGGTGGTATGCGACGTTGATGGATTTCGGAGCTCACGAAAATCATAGCAGTGACGAAGATGCAGCCGACTATGCTGTCCTGAACAGCCACAAAAAAAACCCAAAAAAAAATGAAAAAAGAAATTTTTAAAGTTCATTCTTGCACCTTATTTTCTGTTCTTTTTCTGTGTTGCGTGTATGGTATATTGTTTGTATCTAAAATTTACCCAAGATCTATAAGTTTGAACCTTCTTCATTCTCTCCTCGGTTATTTTTGGATTCTGCATAGTCTGTTTGGATGCGTAAAAAGTGGAGAAAATATGAATAACCGATAAAGCACTCCGATTAAATGTGACAGCCAAGCACCTTCACAAATCAGGAGCTCTGTAAGGGGCGGGATCTATCGGTGAGGGGATTGGGGGGTATTTTTTCATCCAGGAAGGAAGAAGTAAGTGATGCATTTAAAATAAAATAAAAAAACAACGTGGCTTTTCCACATTAAGCGGGAACGGAAAACGGGAATACACAGCGGTTTCTGTAGCAGCACCCAAAAGATAAACCTCTCCGACCCTGGCTACCCCCCCGCCCCGCAAAAGCTATCAGGAAGGGTGTTAAATCGTAATAACGGATTGTGTTCGTGTAGTGTCAAAATATGTATATTATAATATATAAATAAATTTTAATCCAATTTGTTAAATTTATCGGGTTAAAATTTTAAATCTTAATCCAACCCGTTAACATAATATATCGTGTTGTGTCAACTCATTTTAATCCATTAGTGAATATTATTAAATAGGGTGACACGAAACAATATGACTCATTTCAAACTGTTTATGTAAATATGTTGAATATGCTTGAAATTAACATATTTGACTTGATTAAATTTAACATAATTTTTTATAAATGTTAAAATTATAATATCTATAAAAATTATAAAATTAACTACAAGTTCAAAATTATAATCTAAACAATAAAAATATCGAAATTAAAATTGTAACAATTTTATTTTTGGGTAGAAGGGTATAATTGTAACTTTAATTTTCTTAACGTGTCATAACGGGTTATAACGGGTCAAAATGGGTTGACCCGTTATCAACCCATTAAGCAATCATGTCTTAACGGGTCAACCCGTTTTGATCCGAACCCGTTAAGATCAAACTCTAACCCGCTATTATCATGTCGTGTTCGTGTTGAGCTAACAGGTCGTGCAACATATTGCCACTCCTAATTTCAGCCTTTCTCGCACGTATTCTGATATGAGTTAAGATGAATTGATATAATAGTTAAAATTGAATAAAATATTATTAAAATATTATTTTTTTAATATTATTATTATTTTAAAATTTTAAAAATTAAATTATTTATTATACTTTACGTAAAAATTTAAAAAAATTATATTCATGACATAAGATCAACCCTTTATCCAAACTAAGCACTCAACATTAATACAGGAATTACTTTGATCTCTGGTGGAACTGCAAGTCTGCAATGCGTTTTCGGACTTTGCCTCCCAACTGTTCGACCGAACGTCACAATCAAATATTGTTGTCTCGCCAATTTCGTTTCTTTCTTTGTTCTCTATCCCCACTTTCCCAAGGAAAATTGAGTTCAAGAAGATGGCTAATGACATTCGACATTACTGAAAATGGAGAAATTTAAGCCTGGATTTTAAAAAATTCTGATTTCTAACCTTCCCCCGATCATTTCTTTTGCTGGATATGCTAAGCTTCATTGTCATATCAGTTCTCAATATCATTAACACTAACAGAAACCAAAGTTTTCAGCGTTCTAACTCCGAGAAAAAGATAGCAATGTAATGGGCTTTTATTCCATGAACAAGAACAAACACGTTTATATGTCTTTTTACAATAAGCAATTGTCTTTCAAGAGCAGATGAATGAACTTTTACAAGAAGGTCCTGGCTTTTGAATGCGTGTTCCTTAGCTTACCCCTTCCAGATTTACTTCTCCTATAGCTCCTCAATGGTGTCAAATAGAACCTCAACAGGCCGTTATCAAGGTTGTTTGGAGAATGTCTTGCGGTCCTGTTCTGCTGCAATCCCGCTACTCTGTAGGAGTTCCTACAGCTAAGGGTATAGCTGCGGATAAGCTTCTGGCTCACACACACATTTGCTTCTGCAATGGCCACCCGCCTCAGCTTCTGCCAAGACTCCCCAAATGGCTGATCAGCCACATTTCCTTCATCGTAATTTTCTTCTTCATTAACACATTTAGGTTGGCTTCGCCTCTGCCTCTGTATCAATCCGAAAATATTCCGTATTTTGGGCCACTTGCTCAACTTCTTCAAACCCTTCTTACTAATCCCACCTGCCACAGACGCAGCAGCATCTTTCGGAACATACTCGATACTCCCCAAATCATCATTTTTCGCACATTTCGGGTTTCCATTCCTAGCATCAGTTTCCTCTGCAATGCCCAACTTCGCCCCGTAGAAGAAATCCGTACTCTCAGGAGACTCTTTCGCATTTGCATTGGATGCCAATTTCAGGTCATCAAACTCTGATACCATCCCTTTCCTATGCGAATTGGCACGATCAAAGCTCCTCCACCTCTGCGAACACGGAGTTTCTGAATAGTAATCCTTCGTCTGAGCTGAACCACCGGGACTCCTCTGCGCTTCCTCATTCGCCAAATTCATCCTCTCTTCCAAGGCTACCATTGGTGTAAGCCTCGGATACGCCTTTCCTATCAAACACCCGTCCCAAGAAGCCCTCGGCTCATCGAACGAATACCGCTCCACATCGACTGATAACCTCGGGTCCGTATCGCAAGATCTCCTCCCCACTCCGTACTCGCCCATCTCTGATTGGGTCTCCCTCCACCGCCTCCCGCTCCGCTTCTCAACCTCCACAAAACTACGACTACTAACAGCATTGTGCTTCTTTATCTTCTGCTTTTGCCTCCGTTTCCTCAATTTCTTGCTGAACACTGAAGCAGCCTCCCAGAAACTCCCGGCAATATCCTTGAAATCCCTTACTCCACTCTTTTTGCTCCGCCATTCGAGATCTATTAACTCTTTCATCGTCTTAAGCTCCATCCCTTCCTGCACAATGTCATTCTCTAGTCCATTGCCGATATCAGCAAGAACCTTCTCCGTAGCCCTAATTTCTCCTCCACAATCATTCACATTTTCGTCCTCCTCACTCAGTCCAAATCCGAGGTCCCCTAATCCCACCTCAAACCTCCCAATCAGGGCCTTGCGCTCATCATCAAGATTGAAAAGGTCCCACAGCGTGCTCCGAGCCCTAACTTCGCAGGACCTCCGGCTCGGCAGCTCTAATGCCACCGCGACGACGGAAGAGTCCTTGGCGGAGAAAGATTTGCTGCGGCGGAGCACAGCGGACGTGGGGATCTCCTGGCTCGGGGCGGGGTGGATGGAAGCGAAGCGCTCACGGAGGCATGAGGCGCAGAAGCCGGTGAAGGGTCTGCTGGGGTGGCGGTGGCAGCTGGAGAGACGGCTTCTGGGTTGGGAGGTCATGGCCGGAGGAGTAGAGCGGCGGGGAGTGGGTGCATTGCATATATATATGAATATATATATATATATAGAGAGAGAGAGAGAGAGAGAGAGAGAGAGAGAGAGAGAGAGAGAGAGAGAGAGAGAAGAATTGACAGGGACTAGTGAATCGGGGAGAAGGTACTACTTTTTCTTGGCGATGGGCAGTGAGCAGAGAGTGGGGAGTGTGACTGTGACAAATGGAAGGAAACACATGCAGCGCTGAATTCGGAAACCCTGCCTTGAACCCTTCTTCACTTCTTCAGAAAAATAATACTTTTATCAGTTTTAGATTTTATCATAAATGATTTTGGTGGTAAAATTTCTCCTTCTCTTTTAAAAAAAATAATTAATTTAAAATTTATATTAGAATTATTTTTTAAAAATAAAAAATAATTTTTTTAAAAAAAAAAGAGAGTATAAAATTTATACATCTTAAAATAATATCTAATATTAGTCATATAAGAATAACGTTATTTCTCATTTTTTAATAATTTGATTTAAGATAATTATTAATTTTTTAATAATTTCAGGTATTAAATTAAGGAAATATTGGTAATAAAAACTTACTTGAAAATTTTGCATAACCATTTTTTTTATCAATTGATAGTTCATAATAAATCTTATTTTATTTTTATTCACACTTTTTTTGTTCATAGGAATAGATTCCATATGCGAGGATAATTAGAATATAAAAATAATAATTTTTATCAATATAACTAATATAAAATCCATAATTTCTCATGTAAATGATTTTATCATAGAGTTAATATTAGGTGGGGTTGGGATTTTTCGAAAAAAAAAAAAAAGCAAAAAAAAAAAAAGAAAAATAAGGAAAAGCTAATGATTGTCACTTTGAGTGGAAGCCAAACCATTGATCTAAGAAAAAGCTTTCCTACTTTCTTCAGGTTGAAATTTCAATAAATTAATCGTCGATTCTTTTTCTATTTTATTCCGGTGAGATTATATGAAGTTTTTTCTTTCTTTTTATCATGTCAATTGATTTGGTGGTGGAAAGTGTCATGGAGGGTTTGAGTGTATAGATTTTGATTGGGTTGAACGCGTTTATGAATAAAGTAATGTTATATACTACTCTTTATACGTATTTTGTAGCCGCTAGGCAATGACAGCTCTATGTATTTGCAAGGGCAGGAAAATGGGTGGTGGGGTGGTGATGTCACCTCCGATACCAAACTCGAATCCTTTTTCACGGTTTGGGATCAGTAGAAAACTATAAGTACTGTTTGTTTACATAGATAAAAGTTAAAATGAAATAAAATATTTTAAATAATAATAAATAAAATATTATTATAATATAATTTTTTTAATATTAATTTTGTATTAAAATTTAAAAAAATTAAATTATTTATTATATTTTATATTAAAATTTAAAAAAATTATAATGATGAATTGAAATTAAATAAAATAAATTTTTTAATTTTAATATTTAAAAATACGTAACAAGTATATAACCTCCTTTCCATTGTCAGTCTTCCTCTATTTATCGTCGATTTCTTGTCAAATCTTTTTGTTGCAATAATAATCGTCTTAGTCTCAGATGGCATGATATTGTATTTAATGCAGCCACTCCCATAGGGGATAGTGTCCGGCCCGTTTGTTTCTCATTAATGTGTGGTGAATAGAGGAATCGCAGACTACCTTCCCTCTTTGTGAGCCCCTAGGTTTGCCTAGGCTTCTCCGCATTGGTGGTCTTGGGTCTTGGCTCGAGGGGTCTGGGCCTAGCCCATTTGAGAACCAAAAATTCCATTTTCAACCACATTTTTATTCTACTTTCATTTCAGTATAAAAGATGTGACACTTTCATCTTATTATAAAATAATATAATAAACTATAAAATTGGGATTGGAGGAGAAGAGCATATGGATATATCAGAGATGTTGATAATGAAGTTTAAATCAAGTTTAATGGTACAATTTTATATAATTTTGTAAATCCGAGTAACAAAACCATATCATCTTTGATTCAACATATATCTTTTAGAAAAAAATGTATATATAAATTTTTTTATTAACATAATAAATTTACCATCAATATTAAAATATGTCACATCAGTTAATATGAAATGAATGTTAATATTAAAAAATTATATATACAATTCTTAAATACGCAAGTCTCGTACACTTACTTAAAAAAAAAATATGAAAACAATGTTAAAAAACCAACTTTTTCATGGTAAACTCACTTTTTCTAAAAACTTCAACATTCTAACACCATATCTAATACTACTCATTGATATTTTTAATATTACTGTAATAGATCTTATAATAAATAATGTGTCCACCCACCTACTTACAAGCTGTAATAAAACTCTTTAAATATTGCGTTAGTGCCTTGTGGTATTTTGAAGTCAAGACATTAGTTTGTATTTGGTATCGTTTTTTGTGTAAGAATTGTGGTTAAAGGCGAATCTTTGTCAACAACCCAAAAAACTGATATTTTAGTTCCTTTGAGTATAAATTACTTTCCTTCAGCTGCTCATTTTAGCTTTGATTGTATACAAAATTCAACCATACACCTTGAGGTTTATAGAATGATGATTCTCATGGAGGAATTTGAAAGGTGAAAGTGCTTAATTTTGGCCAACTCATATATTTGAATTGAAATAATGACTTTTTATCATGCATGAGAAATAATACTTATAGTCGTAAGTGTATAAGTATTATTCAATTATTTAAAAAAATAAATAAATACGGAATCCATATGAAAAAGAATATTAATTTTTTAATATTAATAGATTTCACTTTTTTTTAAAACGACGACACGACACTTACGTATTTTACAACTGTAGCATTACTCTTTTCATATATATATATATATATATATCATCATGTGATAATGTTGTAATGGATGATGATTAATTTTTAAGTATCTTGATTACCATAATGATTTTTCAGTATTACTAAGCAATAGGTCAATTATTGAAAAATACACTAAAAAATAAAGAAAACATATTTAAATAGCCTATGATGCCGACGTATTTGAGAGCTTTTCTTAAAGTAAAACGGTGTTAATACACCCACAACTCATTTATAATTATTTTACAACTTATTTTACAAGCATGCCACTCTATTGAAAATGAGTTCTAATTTTGGAAGTTAATATTTCTTAAATCAGAAAAAAATAGCATGGCATCTTAAAACTTCTCAAAATCCAATTGATTTTTTCGTAAGAAAATAGCTGATAAGGCCTATATTTTATGAAGGAAGATGACATATATTCGACCACTTATATAATTTTTTACGTAGTTTTATTTTAAATAATAAATATTTGTATAAAATAATTTATTAAAATAATAATATTTTATAAGAAAACTCTCAATTTAAAAAATATTTTTACTATAAAAAAATAAAAATTCTATTAGTAATTATTTTTAAGTACTTTCTATGTAATATTTTATTAATATGATTGACTGTATCATTTTTTTAATATAAATAATTTTTATGACTAATTACAAGAATAAAATATATAAAAAATACATAAAAAATAATTGTATATAATAAAATTCTTATAAAAATAATTGTGGATATATATTCGAAAGAAAAATGATGTATATTATGACTACCTAAACACCGCACGCTTTCTTAAAAAATTATTAAAAAGAGTGGCCTACTAGCATTATTAAAATTATTCGAAATGCGTTAATTTTCCAGAGAAACAAACAGGTGTCACGAAGTAAAACAGACTTTTTGTCATCAACGGTCAGCTCAAGATTCACTCTCGTTGTTCGCGCTTTTGAATTGAATGCCACCACGTGTATTCCGCCCAATCTTCCACCAAGTGTGCGGTGCCATGTCTACCACCTCTCCCTCCCTCCTATACGCACGCACTCTCTTTGGCTCCATTCCCATGTGATTGTAAATCACCTTTCGTTTCAATCCCTGTCTTCTTCCATCACTGATATTTTTCTTTTCTTTTCCTCCAAACGCTCCAAAACTTCTCCTTTCACTGTCTTTCTATCTCTCATTGTCCATTTCCCCTTTAATATCATAGTCTCATAGAACTTCGCATATTCTCTCTCGGGGACTATACCTGAAAAGAAGAAATATATTCCCCTCAAGTTGCTTCTCCTTTCTGATATTTTTCAGTTTACTGATCCGGAATCTCTCTCTCCCTGTGCTTTCATTCCAGACTATCTTCTTCTTTCGTTTTTTCGCAAGTGTAAGCGTTACAACTACAAGACTCAGTTCAGTGTGTTTCTTTACCTTTCTTTGATATTCGGTTGTCCTTCAATTGTTAGAAATCTTGTTTTACAGATTATAGGAGCGATTGTTAGACATGGCGGCTACCGCAGAAGTTAATGATTCCCCTGCTTATGACGTTTCTGCTAAAATCCCTGCCGTGGCGCATCCTCTAGCCGAGAAACCAGCTGAAATCGCGTCAAATATCAGTTACCACGCGAAGTTCAGCCCTCATTTCTCTCCTTTCAAATTCGAGCCGGAGCAAGCGTACCACGCGACGGCCGAGAGCGTTCGCGATCGTCTTGTACAAGTACGATTTATGAACCTCTGTGCTTCTATTATAGTTCGGGAGTTTTAATATCATGCTAATTTCCGAAATTGCATTCAAGTCTGCTTTCTTCGTGCACGTAGTGTTAGTTTTATAAATGTAATTTCGAACTCCCTTTTGTGAGAGCTTGTATAGGTGCTACCTCTGTTTGTGTTTTCATTTTCGCCTTTTGAGTATATCTTGATATCATATATAAATTCAAGCATTTAGTCTATATTAGCGTAGGAGAAACAACTCAAAACGAGCATGGAGACTCTGTTATGGATATTTCTGCATGACATGGTGCTTTTAGGTCTAGTCCGTAATCATTTGACTATTTCAATCGAATAGCTCAATATGTTTGCAAATTACAAAAATCTGAAAGTACTCTTGGTGAAGTTTTGACCTGTGCGTCGTGAATAAGCTCTTGGATTCTAATTGTATGTTGATGTCACGTTTATGTGTAAATTGTGATCTTATATTGTTAATGGGATAATACCATTGAAATTTGAAATTTCTAGAGTGAAATGAAGGAAGTTTGCAGCTGGTTTTGAGTTTAATCTAATGATTATGTCCATTTTCAGCACTAAGTATTGGGTTACTTTTATCTAGTAGTCCGCAAAAGCTGGACTAATGGTGTTTCTGTTCATTGTTAATCACTTTTACAGCAATGGAATGAGACCTACCGTCATTTTCACAAAGTTGATCCCAAACAAACATACTACTTATCAATGGAGTATCTCCAAGGACGAGCTTTGACTAATGCTATCGGGAATTTAAACATTCAAGATGCATATGGTGATGCTCTGAAAAAGTTGGGGCATGAACTTGAGGACATAGCTGAGCAGGTAGTTTCCCTTTTTCTCCAGTAATTAAGCTTCCAAAAACAAAAGAACATGTAAGACTTGTTTTATTGAGCCTCTTTCTATGCAGTCTGTTCAACAATATGAAGGATTTTACAATGAAACAGTTTTTTTTGGCAAATCTGTTCAGTAACACACTGAACACACCATTAATGTAGAAGCCTACCACTTCAGCTGAGATTAAAAAAGAATATGGTGTTTTGACTTATTTTTTAATAATTGTAATGGTTCATTGATTAGTAAGTTGCCGTATTCACACACTAGCTTATAAGTAGCAAAACACTTTCACAATTCTAGTTGGTAATGAGATGCAACTGGTCTTATCTGGTTGTGGATAATCCTTGGCACAAAAGATCAGTAATGTCACCCCTTTTTTCTAATTTTCTTGTGAATATGGAAGCCTTAGCATTCCACATAATTAAGATTTTCTCCTCTCATCAGAGAGGAAAGGAAATTAAAACGGGTTCCACTCTTCACAGAAAATGAAGTGGCACCAATACCCCGAGGGCATAATCAATAATCATAGAGCCTCATCCCAAACTTGTGGACGCCCAAAACATAAATCTGATTCCAGTAGTATGGTTTTATTTAGTTTTACATGCAATAGATATATGGTCATCAGAAATGAATCTCTGTAGGAGAAAGATGCAGCTCTAGGAAACGGTGGTCTTGGAAGGCTTGCTTCATGTTTTCTAGACTCAATGGCGACATTAAATTTGCCTGCATGGGGCTATGGTTTGAGGTACAAATATGGACTATTCAAGCAGCGGATCACCAAGGAGGGCCAAGTAGAAAGTGCCGAGGATTGGCTTGAGGTTTGATTTAACCTGCAAATTCTGTCAAATAGTTTGTAATTGGTGGAATGCTCATTACACTTTTTTTGGAAATTATGCAGAAGTTTAGTCCATGGGAAGTTGTTAGGCATGACATAGTCTATCCTGTCAGATTCTTTGGCCATGTTGAGGTTAATCCTGATGGATCGTAAGTTGGAGAATTAATTCTTAGTTAATATATATAAACACACATATATTCTAGTCTAGTTATGACGTTTTGTATGACCAAAAATCATACAGTAAGGATGGATTTATTTTCCAAATTCATGAAAATAAGAAAGCTTGAAAATTTCCAATCAAACATCTTCAAATCTCAAAAAAAGTTATATTTCAACTTTTCATCCAATCATTACTCAAACACAAAAATCAAAACAAATTTTACAAACACCAAAACAAAAACCACTGTTAAAAAAATTATATTCAAACAAATTTTCAATAATACCTATCCACTTTCACAAAACCCCATACAAAATTTTATTTTCAAAAGTATTTTTATTCAAATTGTTCTCTCTTTCTCAAAACCCAATAAACAATACATCTCAAAAATTCTCAAAATTCTTCGTAACCAAACATGAAAAAATAATAAACTAAGTTTACTGATGACATTTCTGTATATTACAGCCGAAAATGGGTATGTGGAGAGGTGGTGCAAGCTCTAGCTTACGATGTACCAATTCCAGGATACAAAACCAAGAACACTATTAGTCTTCGTCTCTGGGAAGCAAAAGCTTGTGCCGAAGATTTCAACCTATTCCAGTTTAATGATGGACAATATGAAGCTGCTGCACAGCTCCATTCTCAAGCTCAACAGGTTGGTATCAATTACTGTTTGTAATGAAAAATATAATTGCCCCACCAAAAGAAGAGACCATTGCACAACCGTACTGATTCCTGAATTGATGGGATAATTGATTAATAATTTTATTTTAATGAAAAGAGTTGTCTAGAAAGCACTTGTGGACCAAACCCTTGTAAAAAAGAGCAGGTGCCATTTAGTTTGTAAAAAATAAGTTTCATGCTGTAGTAAGCCTTTGCCTTTCTCCTTTTGCAGGAAGTTTTGGTTTTTTCTTTTTTATTAAATATATAATTATGACAAGATCTTGAATTGATTAATATGCTGGTTATTTAAGGATGCTATAGTTAGCACTCGTACATGTTTCTTTCTGTTGTCCTGAAATGGATTGGTGCTAAATTCTTTGTTTGCAGATTTGTGCTGTTCTGTATCCTGGGGATGCCACAGAAAATGGGAAGCTCTTACGGCTGAAGCAACAATTCTTTCTTTGTAGTGCATCACTTCAGGTTATCTAATTTCTTCTTTTTAAATCATTCTTTCTTCTAATCACTATAACTCGTTTCAACTGTGCTGACCTGACATGGTACCAAAAATCTAAAAAAGAATGAGATACTTATCCTGGTAACGTAATCAAGAAGTAAGAAGAAACCTTTATCTAAGGGAGAGATGCTTGGAAAAAAAAAACATACATCTGGGACAGAGATACAAACTCATATTATGTTGGTTATAGACTACAGTGCATCAAGATGTATACGATAACCTCTCTTAAACATAAAAAATCAATGGAGGCCAAAACATTTAAATTGTGATATCAGGGGATTCTACTCAGATGATGCAAATTTGTAGTGCATAATGGATGCCTTGAGCATTAACTCTCTGATGTCAGCAAGGGCAGCCTTCTAGTTGGAATTTTGGAAATTAGTTTTCCTTGTGTTCAGTGATAACTCTGTGCGGTTTTTAAGTCTTTGGCTCTAATATTTTGATGAATTTCAGGATATTATATTCAGATTTAAGGAGAGGAAACTAGGGAAGGGATCATGGCAATGGTCTGAGTTTCCTAGCAAGGTTGCAGTACAACTGAATGATACTCATCCTACACTTTCGATTCCAGAGCTGATGCGATTACTAATGGATCATGAAGGACTTGGATGGGATGAAGCTTGGGATGTCACAACAAGGTGCATTGTGCTTTATGTTTGTTAGAATGTTTTTAACTGGGGTTGTTGCAGCACAACCTTCTTTCTGATCCTTCAGCATGTTTGCAGTGCAGTTTTGTTTGTAGCTCAATTTTATGCATTAACTGATTGAAATGATTGAACCAGGACTATTGCCTACACCAATCACACAGTCCTTCCAGAAGCTCTTGAGAAATGGTCACTAGCTGTGATGCGGAAGCTTCTTCCTCGCCATATGGAGATCATAGAAGAAATTGATAAGAGAGTATATTGCTTACTTCCCCCCTACTGTCTGTTTCGCATATAACATTTGTATGTTGACTCCTGAATTCCAAATGCCATGCAGTTCATTGCAATGATACGTAAGACACGGACTGACCTTGAAAGTAGGCTTTCCAGTATTTGCATTGTGGATGATAATCCCCAAAAGCCAGTAGTGCGAATGGCAAATCTTTGTGTGGTTTCTGCACATACGGTAAGAGGTCCATTGTTGAGAATCTACAGAGTATATCCCATATTGTTGGCTATGGAATCTAGTCTTTGTGCTATTTATCTCATCTTTATTCCGTTGATCTTAATTCTTCTTTTGAAAATTTTGGTAAGTTATTGTTGGCTACCCCTCTGTAGGTAAACGGAGTTGCCCAGTTACATAGTGATATCTTGAAGTCTGAGTTATTTGCAGACTATGTTTCTATATGGCCAAAAAAGTTCCAAAATAAAACCAATGGCATTACTCCTCGTCGATGGCTTCGATTTTGCAGTCCTGAGCTCAGTAGCATAATAACCAAAAGGTTAAGATCTGAACAATGGGTCACTAACCTTGACCTACTTGCAGGTCTTCGACAGGTACATATAAAGAAATATTCCAAACATGGGAATATTTTTTTTCTTTTCTCTATTTTAGGACTGCCTCCTGTGGTATCAAATTTTCATCATTCATTACTGGTGCTATCTCCAATTAGTTTGCCGATGACGCGGACTTCCAAGCCGAATGGTTTGCTGCCAAGATGGCTAATAAGCAGCGTTTGGCACAGTATATAGAACGAGTAACAGGGGAGAGCATTGACCCTCATAGCTTATTTGACATACAAGTCAAGCGCATCCATGAATATAAAAGACAGCTTCTGAATATTCTGGGAGCAATTTATAGGTACAAGAAGTTAAAGGTAAAAAAGACATCCCACACACAATCATACTTGATTTTGCATTATTCTTGTACCACCTATGAGAACTTTCTTGAAACTGCATTCTTATAGGAGATGAGTGCCGAAGAGCGAAAGAACACAACTCCTCGCACCATCATGTTCGGGGGAAAGGCATTTGCAACATATACAAATGCTAAAAGAATAGTCAAGTTGGTTAATGATGTTGGTGCTGTTGTCAACAATGATCCTGATATAAATAGATATTTGAAGGTAATTTAATTCGATTTGACTTTCCATATAAAGTTATTATACCCATGCTGTTGACAAGGTTGGTTTGTAATAAGCAGCATCATGAACCCGTGTACATCAGGGCTGATTAATTATTACCTACTTTGATTAACTGTATATGCAGTTGTATGGTTCAGGACAAATGATTTTGGTTAAGTTCTTGGCATGCTATCTCTTCTTAATTCAGTATTATCAATCTTTCTTATTAGATTGCATTGCACGTTTTACATGTTCTGCATATGTGCTTATTGTTATCGAGGTTTATTATAGACTTGTCTGCTCATAACTGACATAAATATTGCAGGTAGTTTTTGTTCCAAATTACAATGTATCTGTAGCAGAGATACTTATTCCAGGAAGTGAGTTGTCACAGCATATTAGTACAGCAGGCATGGAGGCAAGCGGTACAAGCAACATGAAATTTGCACTCAATGGCTGTCTCATTATAGGTACTTTGGATGGAGCTAATGTAGAAATCAGAGAGGAAATTGGGGAGGAGAACTTTTTCCTCTTTGGTGCGACAGCAGATGAAGTTCCAAGGCTGCGTAAGGAAAGAGAGAATGGACTGGTATGAATTTTGCAATTTCCATATAATTGGTATAAATCAATTGTAATCTCTCCTTTTTTTTCTTTTTTTTTACTGGCACTAGTATTAGGGACAAAGTCCCGACTAATCCTGGAGGTACATAGGCTCTCGACAAAGAGTTTTCCAAAAGTACACCTCGGATAATTCAAGGGAAAATTCCCCTAGTCCGATGGCCAATTTTTATATCAGGAGAAGTAAATTATATAAAAGCTTCTCACTCCTATAGATTAATGAACATGCTTTTTTCCAACCAGAGAAATGGTACTAGTGCCACAGAGCTTGAATGGCTAAAAAACTTGCCAAAATCTAATTGATATAAATTGAAGCCTGTGGCTTAGTAAAGCCAACTTCTGGTATTCTGAGATCCATAAACATATAAATACCACAAAGAATTGCTAGTGACATGGTTTCGTTATTTCATGTGTTAGATATTAAATCTACACATGGTACTTCCATAAAGTGACCGTGATTAAAAACTAGTGCTTCTATTCCTATAGGTGTGCTAAAACTCTGTTAACTTGCTCCGTAAGTGTTGCCAAGCAACAATTAGAAACAGACTTATAAAACAGAAAAAGCTAGCATTTGCTTATCCTTATTCATTCTCATTAGTTAATGGTTTTTTCTTACTATCCCTCTCCCTACCTGTATTTAACATATAGGCTTACCAGTTTGCCGCCAATCCTTTTATCCGGATTGGCTCTTTTTGTCAATGACACAGTTCAAACCAGACCCCCGGTTTGAGGAGGCCAAGCACTTTATTAGGAGAGGAGCATTTGGAAGTTATGACTACAACCCACTCCTCGAGTCGCTAGAGGGAAATACCGGTTATGGTCGTGGTGATTATTTTCTTGTAGGTCACGACTTCCCAAGCTACATGGATGCTCAGGCAAGAGTAGACGAAGCTTACAAGTAAGATTTCAGCACCCCTCAGTCATAACATCACTATACATCCTACCTAGAATGAAACTTGGACTTGTTAATATGTAAGCTGCTAGTAAACAGCTCAAGCTTGGCTAGTTGGGCTGCTCCCTTCACCATCCTAAGTAAACCAGTCCCACCAAATAAATCAATCTCACCCTTATTACGAAACTACAGCCTCTGTATGGCTCGTTAAACTGACGACCTACCCTTTGTGTCTGTACTAAATGCAAAGCTCGATCCAATGTGCTGAACATATTAGTGTCTGTACTAATTATGAAAACCTAGCCCGAGCCTTTTTTTTTTTTTTCATTTGATTATTGCAAACGACAGTAATTTTGTTATCTAAGACCATTTCTGAACTTGTTAATGCCATTCAACTGAGCTGACCTGTAAATGTTAGTGTAACTTTGATCCTCATTCAGCACTGAACTTTGACATCTAGGTTGTAACAAATGCTACACAATCAATGTCTTTGGCTGCAGGGACAGGAAAAGGTGGCTAAAGATGTCTATACTTAGCACTGCAGGGAGTGGCAAATTCAGCAGCGACCGGACAATCGCTCAGTATGCCAAAGAAATATGGAACATTAAGGGATGCCCATTGCCATAAATAATTTCCTCGACGGTCCCATCTTGTTCCTGTCTTCATAATACAACGTAGCATGAGAAATAAGCAGCAACAGAAGGATTGGAAATAAAGAAGCACAAAATAAATAAAGGTCCCACATCTATCAACTATAGAGGCGAAGTCACTCAGGTGCTTGCTAATAAATTTCCACCACATGCTTGTTTTACTTAGAACGGGTATCCGAATACACCTAATTTCCTTTTATTTATTGAGAAACTGTGTTAGGGGTCTGTAATCTTATTTTGTTGACTAACTTCTTGTCCTTGTGAGTATGCTTGTATCCAAATGTCTCGTTTGGTTACAAACTTATGCATATCAAAAGTTTATCTCATTTCATTTAATTATTATAATATTTTTTAAATTTCTACTCAAAATACAATAAGCAATTCAAATTTTTTAAATTTATAAATAAAAATAATATTTTATTTAACTTTTAACTTTCTTTTCATCTTTATAACAAAACTAGGCCTGGTTTCACAAGAGGTGAAGAAAGGAAGGAGAAGACGAAATGCTGAGTGGCATGTTAAGACGCAGCCAATGTCACTTTTGATGGTCAGAGAGAAGAAAAGAGAGGTGGGGGGGCGGGGTGGCTGGCTGGCTGGCTGGCTTGCCTGGCCTGTGATTTTGAGGGGAGAGAGAGAGAGAGAGAGAGAGAGAGAGAGAGAGAGAGAGAGACGTGGACGCAACAGATGAAAAATGGGGAAATCGGAAAATCTAGGACTAGGTTAGGAAAATATAAAATAGAAAATTGACGTATCAAGATGTGCGGTTTAGCGGCGAATGAGTAGGACTCTCTTTTGAGATAGTGCTGCTCTGCTAACCCTCGCTACAACATCAATTTAAGGTAGAGGATAACAGTCATTTGTCACCTTACGATTATTTTACAATTATCGTTCGATTATATATTAAGTACACATCGAGTAATTTAAAAAAAAAAAAAAAAAAAAAAATCCCTCAGTTCAATAGCTGAAAAATTATTCACGCTCTAATAGAATTCAAAGCTCAATGTTGGAAGGAGCATACCAACTAAAGACCAGCCAACCTCTAGGGCTCGAGTGGAAGACAACAAAACCGGAGAAATCGGAGAAATCCATAATTATAATGCACAAATGCTGAGACAAGAAATAATACAACTCTTGAATATAGAATCACTCGCAACCGCAAGCCAAAAAAATATCTTTGTATCCTGGATGCGAGCAAGTTACAGTCAACTTTATGAGAATTACGTTTCATACTATCCCAAAGCTAAAAACAGTACAGGAAAAAATAGTTTCACTGCTGCGATGAACCTGGTGTTGAGGATCCCGATGGTCCAGACCCCGGAGGTGCAGATCCTGAAGGTCTGGACCCCTGTTGTGCAGATCCTGGTGGTGTAGAACCTGTGTGGACAGTGGATGCTGGCGGTGCAGACCCAGGGTGAGAAGCAGATGGTGCAGAATGCTGATAAGGTTGGTTTGCAGGTGGAGGCTGTGGAGGTGGCATTCCCGAATGATATGGTGGAGGGTATTGCTGATAAGGAGGCATTGGCTGCATATATCCATATGGGGGATAGAACTGCTGATGATATTGCCCATGTGGTGGCGGCATAGCTTGATAAGGATAATGCTGGGCTTGTTGCTGCTTCTCCGGACCAGATTTGTTCTCACCTGACCCTGAGGACCCATTAGAAGTACCCTCATGGGATGGAATAAGGGCGCCCATTCTTTGAGGATCCATTGATGGGTAAAAGGTTCTCTCCTGCTGAGGCGGAGGTGGTGGAATATTGAAGTAATGCATGGGTTGGTTTTGGGCCTGACTGCCAGGTGGCTGTAATTGACCCTGCTGCTGGGATATAATTGCCCGAGGCAACATCCCACTATGAGCCACTGCCGCCTGCTGCCTTGCTTCGTCTGCGCCTTCTGACTCTGGTTTTGGTGCTTGAGGTCTACCCCACATTAACTTCAGTCTCAGGCCTTTTATGACCAATTTGTTTGAGAGCTCTTCTGCAGCCTTCTCTGCGCCTTCTCTGGTTGTGTAGGTTACAAAAGCACAAGCTCGCTGCGGCACCATCCTTATGGATTCAATTTCACCATGAGCATAGAAGTTGTCCCTCAGATCCTGCTCGGTAACCCTTTCATTAAGCCCACCAACATAGAGAGTTTTAATGCTCTCATCCTCAGGAGCTTCCAGAGATGGCATCTCTCCTGCCTTGTTGAGTAGCTTCAGTGCAACCGGATCATTCACTCTGAATTTTTCAAAGATTGTGAAATATCAACAAACTTATGAAGCTTATGCATATCACATGCTCATGAGGAAAGATGTGTCTCTCTGCAACCGTGCACTTGTGCAAAGCATGCAAGTGACTTGAAATTGGTCTTTTGAAAATTGGGCACAACAGGGAATAGAGTAAAAAACATCCTACCTACTGGGCACAAAGAAGGTTGTATGACAGTTAAATTTGAGAAAATCAAATACAACCGACAAGAGAACATGGATAACCACACCACGGGGCGGGGAGAGAGAAATTGGGTGGGGGGGTCAGCTTAAATACACCAAGCAAGTGATTTTAGTAATATTCATGGGAGTGTAATCAATGTAAACAAAAAGTATACGAGATATACATCTAATCAGAAAATGAAAACAAGAATATTAAGCTTAAAGATGTCTGAATTTTTTTATAAGTAAAGCTTAAATATGCCTCATTATAATATAAGGATTAAATTCGCCTCATTATACCAAAAGGGGGAAGAAATTATAACAACTAGATATACCCGTAGTAACGATCTTTAATATTCTGCTGTGACAATTCCCCAGTTACAGGCATCTCATGTCGGTACGGGCACTCAGCACCTCGCGTGCATTCACCCCTTATGTAAAAACTGCAGACATGTGCTCTGTTTCTTTTGTAGTAAGGTGTTGTTCTTTGAAGCTTCAGAATGGTGTCATTTGGGCGAGCCTTTCCATATGATGATTCATAATCAATCCCTGCTCTGGCCTGCATAAAGTATGAACACTATGTCAATTTTTGGCCACAGGACAATGCAGACAATATGGCTTTATCATTCAACTTTCCAAAAGCTCTGGCATTCTACTAAAAGCAGGAGAGAGAGAGAGAGAGAGAGAGAGAGAGAGAGAGAGAGAGAGAGAGAGAGAGCATATACTTCATTTCGGGCTTTTGTCAAATGGAATGAAAATTTGAAGTCTCGTGTCAATACTATTATACTACCAGCTGCTTTTTTATAAGTAATTATACTAGTAATGATGATAAAATAAATAGAACGTATGATCAGGAAACAGATAAATAGGTATTAAGCGACCAAGGAGCTATAAATAAGAAAGCAGAAGGAATTTCCCAAAGTCTAAGCATCAAAGGAATGACAGTTATTACTAAGACAAAAGAAGAACTAGGTCATGGAGAAAGAAGATACACAATGGTACTAGGTAGAAGAACAAACTGCCAGCAACAGCATGCAAAAAGCAGAAGCAGGAGATGAAAATCAACTATTTGCATGTGTAAGAGTAATCTGGAAATATGAAAAGTCGTACCCGGCGGTCATGCTCCTCAGCAAAATACTCCCTATTAACATCACTCTTGGGAATGGCATCATTGGAACTGATGGAAAGAGCAGTGTCTCGGACCTGAACCGGCAAACCATATTCCAGATCCAGAAGGCAGACTTGGCAAACATTTTTCAACTTACTGCATGTCTGGCAAATCTCAGTTTTTTTAAATCTGGCATCACGACCAGGCCTCCACCTAAAAACCGTGAATGGCCGTGTACAAATCTTGCACTCCTTATCAAAGTCTGCTTTTGTCTGCATCCAGATAAGCAATTACCAACACTTAATAATAGTTGAAGGATGTTTCCAACTGTGTTTCAAAACTGAAGCCACCATTATGAAATCTATATATGCACAAAATTACACATAACCCGCTCAAACTACCACCCAATTAGAAATCACATGACCTAGGTGTCACAAAACCCTAGTGCTTGGTCACACAAGTGCTAGTGCCTCGAGTGGGTGGCCACATTCACATTCACCCTTGTAGGCTGGCTCCAACCATTGGGATCACCCCAAAAGGTGGCTGCATTTTTTTATTGTGTTCTTGTTATGTTTAATTAAATAACTTTTATTTCTATTATATTATCCTTTTTTCGAGTTTTTGAATTCAAAAGTACTTATGTCAAATTCTTTTCAGAAGGGAATGTACTGGTCATTTGTGGTGTGATTATGAAAATTGAAAGTTCGGATGGTTGATTGCAAATAGGTGGTATATTTTGGGGGGAGAGGTTATGTGGAGTATCCAATTTAAATTTTATGTGTTCTCAATTATTGTATGCCTCTTTCTTGACAACCTTCCCTACAATCTGGCTCGTGCTTGAACTGGAACAAATTTCTACAGCCTCTTACAGCATTTCTAAAAAGAGAGAATAACTACTGATTGTGGATAACTCCACCCAAAATTTTCCCATTTTATCCTATTGAATAATAAAACATGTCAAAGCTAAATGAGGTTACAATACACTTTCCATAAAATCTAACAATAAGAACAATGAACTATCAGATTGAAATGTGTTATTTTATTTTCACGCCATCTTACTTATTAGCACCAAAAAGGAATTCTAGAGCATCTAAATGTTCCTAGGCCATTCCTTACTAAAGTACAGTACCAAACACCAAGCATGTTCTAAATCTCAAAACAATTTCATACATATATGTTGTAAGCAACGTCTGAACTCACATAAGCGGGCGATATTGGATAGAAACACAAACAATAAAAAATCAACCATTTTAAGTTTCATGCTTTACAAATTACAAAAAATTTACTACCATCTGGATCACATGAACTATTTAACTGCAAATTCTTATAGCTTTTATATGGAAATCCAAAACTTAGGGTTTCCAATTTACAAATAAAACTCCTAAACACGGCTAAACAAAGTTAAAAAAAAATCATACCATTCGAACGTAGGGGTTGTCGCCGAGGCAGGACTCACAGATGATGGGAAAGTCGGAGCGTTCCCAGCCATCGGCCTCCAGATCTCTAAGCAATCTATGGGCCATGTTCGACTCGGTTCTGCCCTAGGTCAAAATAGCACCTCTTTCTCTGTCTTGGATTGGGGTCACTTTGCTCTCAGAGCTTCGATGCCTATGCAAAAAAACCCGAAGGACCCGAGAATAGACCCGTCCGTTAAAACTGGTTTGGATTACATTTCGGGTCGAACCCGCTAAAACTCGGTTTCAAACCAATCAACCCGACTAACAAGCAACACGTTTATAAACTCTTACTTGCAGATCAAACCCTCCCCATTCTCTTCGTCATCACCGATTCACCATCGCCTCCCATTCCTATTCTCTGAAATCTCACCTCAAGCCCTTCATTCAATACATGCAATAAGAAAAAAATAAGTGGAATACGAAATGGTTTTTGAAGCATAATGGTAACGATAGGCCGAAAGAAGTAAAAGGGAAGAATAGGGATCGATGGAGATACAAGAGAGATGATGATGATCACTAACCTGCGAGCAATCAGTTGACCTTGATCATCCGGGTTGGGTTGAGAAAGTAGTATCAGTATCGGTGACCGATCGATCGAGGAGATCAACAGATGATCAGTTGGAGACTCAATTTCAAACGTGAATCAGAATCCATGCATCATAATAATATTTATGGTGCTGCTGCTTGCTTTCGTGAATCAGATTTCTTTGCCCCGAAATGTTCGTGTCGGTTTACTGTTCCTAGTCGGTGGGTCGGGTCCTTGTTTTGAAGAAATTATGAAAGGATTTTATAAATAATAGTCACGTGGGGATAAACCTTCCGATAGTGATTATTATACGAAAATAATTTAAATGTTATGAAACTATCGAAAGGAGAGAGAGATAGAGCTCAGAAAAGTTATGAAACTTATGAATTTTTTAAAGAATTCAACGATATATATATAGGCGTACAAAGGTAACTATGCTAGCTTACTATGCTAGTACTATGCTAGCACTATGCACTATGCATGTGTCGGCCAACTTATTATGCTAGTAATATGCTAGTACTATGCACCATGCATTTGACGGCTAGCTCAAGGTGGTCATACAATTTATTTTACAACACTCCCCCTTTGGATGACCACATATAATGAATATGCCTCGTTAAAA
The DNA here is from genome assembly GCF_018687715.1 of Carya illinoinensis. Lineage (NCBI taxonomy): Eukaryota > Viridiplantae > Streptophyta > Magnoliopsida > Fagales > Juglandaceae > Carya > Carya illinoinensis. Next base: position 9,671,869 of record NC_056765.1, read on the forward strand.
CCTTGCCAAGGAAAAATCATGTGGGAAAAAACCAATGGCGAAAGAAAAAGAGTACAATATTCATGTATACCGTAAAATGCTTTAAGATTGCCTCATTAAAACCTTGCAAAGGAAAATCCAGTGGGATAAAACCTTAGAGAAGGAAAAAGAGTACAATCAGTATAAGTCTTCAAGACATTACTACCCCTGAAAAGTGCATGATAAAAGGTCTTCAAGTCTCCGCATTCCAATGTTTTGCACAATCTTCTTAAATGTTGCAGTTGATAATGCTTTTGTGAATAAATCTGCCAGATTATCACTTGATCGTATCTGCTTGATTTTAATTTCACCTTTCTCTTGAAGTTCATGAGTATAAAAGAATTTAGGTGAAATATGTTTGGTTCTATCACCTTTGATATATCCTCCTCTAATTTGAGTAATACAAGCAGCATTATCTTCGTATAAAGTTGTTGGGCTATCATTAATCACTGGAAGACCACACTTTTCTTGAATATGTTGGATCATTGATCTTAGTCAAATACATTCTCGACTTGCTTCATGAATTGCAATGATCTCTGAGTGATTTGAAGAGGTAGCAGATAGTGTTTGTTTGACAGATCTCCATGATATAGCAGAATTTCCATAAGTAAATACATATCCAGTTTGAGATCTATCTCTGTGTGGATCTGAAAGATAACCTGCATCTGCATATCCAACTAATTGTGGACTTGAACCATGTTGATAAAGTAATCTTATATCAACCGTACTCGAAGGTATCGAAGGATATGTTTAATGCCATTCCAATGTCTTCGAGTTGGTGCGTAACTATATCTTGCAAGTAAATTAACTGAAAATGTAATATCAGGCCGAGTGCAATTTGCAAGATACATCAGGGCTCCAATTGCACTGAGATAAGGTATTTCAGGACCAAGAATTTCTTCATTATCTTCACAAGGACGAAATGGATCTTTCTGCACATTAAGTGATCGAACAACCATTGGAGTACTCAGGGGATGAGCTTTGTCCATGTAAAAGTGTTTCAAGACTTTCTATGTATAATTTGAATGATGAATGAGAATTCCATTTGGCAAATGCTCGAGCTGCAGGCCGAGACAAAATTTCGTTTTGCCAAGATCTTTCATTTCAAATTCATTCTTTAAATATGTAGCGGTTCTTCTGATCTCTTCAGGAGTTCCAACAAGATTTAGATCATCAACATAAACCGCAATAATAACAAATCCGGAGTCTGATTTCTTAATAAAAACACATGGGCATATTGGATTATTCTCAAATCCTTCTTTTAATAGATATTCGCTAAGGCGTTTATACCACATGCGTCCAGATTGTTTTAACCCATATAAAGATGTTTGAAGTTTAATAGAAAACATACTTCTGGATGTACTCAGATTAGAAGCTTCAGGCATTTTATATCCTTCAGGGATTTTCATATATATGTCATGATCTAATGATCCATATAAATATGCGGTGACCACATCCATCAATTGCATATTCAATCTTTTTATAACTGCCAAACTGATCAAATATCTGAATGTGATTGCATCCATAACAGGAGAGTATGTTTCCTCATAATCAATCCCCAGTTTTTGCAAGAAACCTTGTGCAACAAGTCGTGCTTTATATCGCACAATTTCATTATTTTAATTACGTTTACGTATAAATACCCATTTATATCCAACGGGCATTACATCCTTTGGTGTTTGTATAATTGGTCCAAAGACTTTTCGCTTTGCTAGCGAGTTTAATTCAGCTTTAATAGCTGATTTCCATTTTGGCCAGTCATTTCTACGTCGACATTCTTCGACAGTTTTTAGCTCAATTTCTTCATTACTTCTGGTACTGTTAAGAGCCATTTTATATGAAAATATGTTGTCGACAACAGTTTTATTTCTATTCAAAATTTCTCCTGTACTCATGAAATGTATTGAGATTTCGTTATTTTTAGGTACCTGTCCCTCTTCAAGGGAAGTCATTTCATGAAATACCTCTTCAGGAGGTTCTTTCTCAAGAGATTTACTCTCTTCAGGAGCATCAATTACTCTTATGGCCTGTGTTGGTATGGACTCTTCAGGAGTACCAAATTTATTTTGTATTTTCCTCTTTCGAGGAATTTTGTCCTTAGCACCAATAGGCCGTCCACGCTTCAGGTGTATCTTAGATTCGCCTATTGCTATTTTGGCAACTTGTCCTTCAGGGACTGCAATCCTTGCTGGAACATTAACAGCAGGAATATATGATTTTACCACACCTTTAGTGTCAGTAAATACATCCGGTAATTGGTTTGCAACACTTTGCAAATGAATAATCTTTTGAACTTCTAGATTACATTCTTTTGTACGATGATCAAATTGGAAAATAACTTTATTTTTCCAAGTAATTTCCTGTCGTACTTCAGGCACCGACTTCTCATTACCTAATGTTGGAAAAATGGATTCGTCAAAATGACAATTCTCAAAACGTGCCTTAAACATATCCCCTGTAAGAGGCTCAAGGTATCTGATAATAGATGGAGAATCAAACCCAACATATATCCCAAGTCTACGTTGAGGGCCCATCTTTGTACGTTGTGGAGGTGCAATTGGAACATATACAATACATCCAAAAATACGAAGATGAGAAATATTTGGTTGCTGAGCAAATGCAAGCTGTAATGGTGAATATTTGTGATATGCTGATGGCCTAACTCGAATTAATAATGCTGCATGAATTATAGCATGTCCCCAAGCAGAAATAAGAAGATTTGATTTCATGAGTAAAGGTCTAACGATTAGCTGAAGCCTTTTAATCAATGATTCAGCTAAACCATTTTGAGTGTGTGTGTGGGCAACTGGATGTTCAACATCTATTCCTATTGACATGCAATAATTATCAAAAACTTGAGATGTAAATTCTCCTGCATTATCCAATCGAATAGTTTTAATTGGATAGTCAGAGAATTGTGCTCGTAGCTTAATTATTTGTGCAAGAAGTTTAGCAAATGCAGCATTTCTAATGGAAAGTAGACAAACATGTGACCATCGACTTGATGCATCAATTAAAACCATAAAATATCTGAACGGTCCACTTGATGGTTGAATAGGCCCACATATATCCCCATGAATCCTTTGTAAAAAAGATGGAGATTCAAAAACAACCTTTGAGATAGATGGTTTGATAATCAAATTACCTTGAGAACATGCAGAGCATGGATATTCATTGGGTAAGATAATCTTCTGATTCTTTAGGGGATGCCCATACGAATTATCAATTATTCGTCTCATCATTATTAATCCCGGATGTCCAAGGCGATCATGCCAAGTCATAAATATTTTGGGATCAATGCACTTCTGGTGCATTACAACATGTGATTCAATTGTTCTCATTTCTGTATAATACAATCCAGATGAGAGGGCAGACAGTTTTTCTAATACGAGCTTCTGGCTCGAAATTATTTTAGTAATGAGAAGATGCTCTTTATCGTCTTCGTTAATAGTTTCAATATGACAACCATTACGACGTATATCTTTAAAACTTAATAAATTTCTTCTGGATTGTGAAGAAAATAGAGCATCATTAATACAAAATTTGGTGTCATTAGGCAACACAATATAAGCTCTTCCGGAGCCTTCAATTAGATTCGATGAACTGGAAATGGTATGAACATAGGCTTTACTCAATGTTAGATTTTGAAAATATTTTTTATCCTTAAGAATTGTGTGAGTTGTAGCACTGTCAGCCAGATATACATCTTTATTATTCATCTCGGAGATAGAAAATTCATCAATAAGACTCATGATTCTACAAAATATATAAAACTTTCATTACTAAAAAAAACATTGCAGAATAAAAATATTTTACAATAATATAAAGGAAATACATTAATTAAAAAGGAACACTTCCATGATCAACTCTACCACTAGAATCCTCAAAGAAATCAGAAACATCAAGACTTGTAATATCTTCTCCATCTATAGAATTTAAAGCATATAATAGTTCAGCAAAATTTGTTTCAAATTTCTTTATTTTTTCTTTTATAGAAGATTGGTATAAGTCAACCAAGTGCTTAGCTGTACGACAGGTACGAGCCCAATGTCCAGTCATACCACATCTATGGCATCTATCTTCATCTTTCTTTAAAAATTTGTTTTGAGGACATTTGCCCTTCTCTGAGTTGAACCACTTTTGGTAGTACGATGTATATCTATTATTATCCCTTTTAGTGTGGTCACTTCTAAGACCTCCACTTCTATAGTTTTTCTTACCACGTCCACACCCTCTTTTTCTTTGAAAAGATGTACCATTCGCTTCTGAGAATGATGTAAATCTAGTACCATTCACTTCAAGGAATGATATAGAACCAGTAGGACGTGACTGGTGATTTCTTAATAAAAGCTCATTATATTGCTCAGCTAATAGAAGACAAGATATAAGTTCAGAATATTTCTTGAACTTTCGCTCTCGATACTGCTGCTGCAGGAGTACATTCGAGGCATGAAAAGTAGTATATGTCTTCTCTAACAAGTCATCATCAGTGACTTTTTCACCACATAATTTCAATAGCGAGCTAATTTTAAAGAGTGCAGAGTTATACTCACTAACACTCTTGAAGTCTTGCAACCTCAGGTGCATCCAATCATGACGAGCTTTTGGGAGGATTACAGTTTTCTGGTGTTCATATATCTCCCTTAAATCATTCTACAAAATAAGTAGATCTTTCACCGTTAGATACTCAGTTTTTAATTTTTCATGAAGATGGTGCCGAAGGAAAATCATTGCCTTAGCACGGTCCTGCAAGGACCCTTGATTTCCTTCTTTAATTGTATCTCCCAGGTTCATTGCATCAAGATAGATCTCAGCATCAAGAATCCAAGATAAATAATTTTTCCCAGAAATGTCAAGAGCAACGAATTCCAATTTTGTAAGATTTGACATTTTCTACATATATAAATCAGGAACATAAGTATGTTTAACATTTCATATTTATTTTGAAAACTACAAAAATATATTGAAAAACTTACTTGAAGTAGAGGACTATTAGCTTCAAAATCGTCAGAACTTTCGTGTTGATAACGTGTTATGAAACTATCGAAAGGAGAGAGAGAAAGATAGAGCTCAGAGAAGTTATGAAATTTATGAATTTCTTAAAGAATTCAACGATATATATAAGCGTACAAAGGTAACTATGCTAGCTTACTATGCTGCACTATGCTAGCACTATACACTATGCATATGTCGGCCAACTCACTATGCTAGTACTATGCTAGCACTATGCACTATGTATTTGACAGCTAGCTCAAAGTGGTCATATAATTTATTTTACAACAATGTTATTTTACAACATTAAATAATTTTTTATTGTCAATTGATGTAGCATATTTTTACGTAAATGTTGTGAATATCAATTATCATATCATATTCATCGTATTAATAAGTCAGCTGTATAAGAATCTAATTTGGGTAAAAATTCTTTTTTTTTTAATAATATTATTATTATTTTAAAATTTTAAAAAATTAAATTATTTATTATATTTTGTATAAAAATTTAAAAAAAAATTATAATATTGAGATAAGATATAACGTTTTTAGCTCTTTTGAAAAAAAAGTGAAACCTATTATAAAATAAATGAGTGAGTTTTTTAGGTGAATCATTTTTTATTTTATTTTTTCAAATGGCTAGAATGCCCTACACCTGCACCAATCATTATGAGATAAATGTAGGAAATGCACTTTCGAGATATCACCATTGGGCTAATACGGCTAATGAATAGACAATTCTATCAATCCAAAGATGGATGATATGTAAGAATCTATTGGAGAGGAAAATGGTTTATTTCAATCAGTTCAAATCGTAATCATATACTAATATGTTGTTTGATGGGGACATGGTGAGGAAACTTGAAAGCAGCTTTTGCACTTACAACAAAAGGGTCTGTCGTCGTAATGAATCTAAGATAATGAATACACTTTCATGCAAATATAGCTTGCCAATCTGTTCACTGTTACAAAAAGACTTCGTATATAACTGAGTGGGAAGCAAAAAATGCAGAGAAACAGACAAATCTCGTCTCTCAGGAAAAAAAATAATCCAATTTCCAAGCAATAGCTGTGCCTTCTCGCTTGCTAAATCTCAAGCAGGAAAGCCATAGATTTATGCATCCCCTCCGAAAAATATCTTGGCCTGTCATGCAGATAAAATGATGAGCATTTTCAAATTTCAATTATAGAGTGGTTTAAATGACATCTAAGTAGGTAGCTTATATAAGCCACTACAAAAGTAGAGGATACTTCAAATTTGAGAATCATTTATAAGTTCCAAGGGCAGCTAAAACTTGAATGTAAACATGGGCATGCTATTGTAGAATTGTGCTCACTATGTATGAGCTTCATCAGTCTAATTCAAAACTGCAAGAAAAATGGAAGACCAGTGAGCAAACCTGGACCAATGAAACTCACTGGCAGACACAATGGACACACTTTCGAGTGGTAGATCCATACTCTATGAATGATACCCTCCAAAGCAGAAAAGCTAAAGTTCGGACCACTTTCTCAGGAGTGTGAATAAGAAAAGCACGAGGCCGTGGTCAAATTTTTGCCAAAATCTAGGCAAATTTATCTTGTTCAATTGTTAATTTCTCAAGTCTACTAATGTTACTTTCTCAAGTGTGCTAAAGTGATTGGCTTTGTACAAAAGAATGAAACCTACCATAACCTTGCTAGCATTTAGCTAAGCATGCATATGCAATTCTTTTAATCTAGCATAAAATGATTCAACATTCCAAATTTTAGTACCATTTCACAATGCAAAAGAGAATGAACTAGTATACTCTATAGCAACTTATAACCTGGAAGTAAAAAAGATATCCAGAATCAGTTGAATGCAAGTGCCAGAATTTAGCAAAAAATCAATAGATTCAATACCAAGATGCATGCAAGAGCATCTTCTGTCTATCTTACTTGCTCAAGAGTTAGAAACATAATCACGTTCCAAGCTCCCAGCCGACCAAAGTTAAGGAAGAACCCTTTATAGAAGGCAAAAATTCCCTGCAATGTATCAGTGTCCATGAGTAAGTAGTTATCACTGCAGCTGATCTTACTTATAAAAAAAAAAAAGTTATCACTGCAGCTGACGGTTTCTAACTTTCTTTAAAAAAACATTTATGTAAAGGTTTTCACCAAGATTATGGCAAAACACAAATTCAATTAGTTCTTTTATGGGTAAATGACACACACACTCTCAAAGTGTATGGAACTCATGACTTCATCCTCCATCCTGTTTTTAAGGGGGAGGAGATGCAATCTGGAAGACAACTATTAGAACCCGAGGGAAGTTATTGTCAGAAGCTTGTTTCTAGCCTATTACTTAAAGTCTATAGCAAATGCCTGTGCTCTAATTTAACAAAGTAGAATACAGCCTTCTCATTATTTTATTTCTTTCTTTCTTTTTTCTTCTCGGGTGATCTTCATTAAGGAATAGACAATCATTTTAAGAGTCAATATGAAGTGTTTTCCTGCTCTGTAGATCCGAGAGAGAACAAATATTATTTATAAGTATGTTAATAGAAGTACTATTTTCTGAGGCAAATCAACATACCTCACTCTTCAAAGTTTTGATGAAGCAGTCAAACGTGCTTTTGTATGTTGAATCTCCCATCATTCTGGATTTCACCTGGAACATAATAAGCATGGCATCCAAGCCAACATTGACTGACTAACTTGTCCTTAAAAACTATAAAAAAATTTCTTCATACGATAAGAAACAAATTTTGACCATAATCTTTCACTAGCACAGCCGCTTTAAAGCCTGCAGCGAACAATTTAGCATATTATGCTACAATTGGAAACCAGAAGCAACGACAAATAAAAATTAGAAAAGCAGAGATAACTTGAACAGATTCACTTCTATGACAATATCACCACCACCATCAACATGAACTTATTAGAATGCCTGGAAGTTATCGATACTGTTTACGAGGTTGCATGCATGAGAGACAGCACATGATAATTTTTGTTCTCTAATTTGTCCATCCCTAGTTCAGCCCAAAAAGGTTGGTTATGTATACTGATTGTGTAGTGCTTTTTCAAAATTAAAACAATATATAATATCCAAAATATGCATCGTGTATACGATGTTATGTTTTACCCTAAGAGTTGCAAAATTTCAAAAAACTCCTGATGTAAGCTTTCAGAAACAAAACCAGACGTGCAGGACTGAGTCAGATATAAAAGCAGAAAAAAAGCCTGATCTTCAAGAATTATGGAAACGAATGGGATACTAAAAACATTGTGGCAGGGTGATTTCCTACAATCTATAAGCGTAAATTTAAAACGTATATGAAGGTGATAATGAACTATTTGAGGACTTTAAGCTTTATAACCCATGGCTAAAAATGCAACGAAGCAGAAAAAGAACACCTACAACATCAACGGGAGAACCGATACAGACGGCAAAGAAACCTGCACCTAGACCAGCCAGCATATGAGTTAAAACATTGTCCATGAACCCCGGAATTCTCAAAATCATCTGCATAAGCATAGCAAATTAGGACATTTTGAACTTAACACAACTACCTAGAATAAGTTCAACCTAAAAGACCTAGCATTACAATATTACCTGTTTCACTTGGTCATAACTAGCTAGTTCAGCAGCATTTATTATAGCATTTCGTGCTACATTGGGGCCAAGGCCAGTCCACAGGGCCCCTAATCCTTCCTATTTTTTGGAAGATAATTAGAATTGATAAGCAGAGACTCTAAAAATGAAAGCGGATATATGATCGCATGCAAACTAACTTGTCTCACTATGGTGAAATATGCATCCAAAGCTCCAGAGTAACGCCTAGGAACCCCGGCTGGTAATTTCCCTTCAGCTTGTAGTCGAACTTTGACAAGATCAGTTGGATTAGCCACTGCAATTGCTATAGCACCTATCAAGGTAAAAATAGAATAAAATTTTCAAATTAAAGACTCTAAATAAGAGTTTGATGTGTAACATACCGACTTAGCAAATATGGCAGCAAGGGAATTGTGACAATAGTTTGAGCACTAGGCAAAACAAAAAGCTAATCAGGTTGCATAAAATTTTGAACAGCAAGCAGGGTAGTCACCAAACATACTCACCCGTTAAAAAAGCAGCAAGTATTTTGTGGTATACAGGAATATCTCCAATAAACTCACTGCCAACTAGATATGTTTTGACCTGTCCAATATGCAGTTTATATCACACAATTTCTCCACAAAACTCATAAATAACTAATCACATTCATGAAAATAAGTTAATAACCTATTATAAACTCACAGGACCATATAAGCCAATCCTTAAGCCTCCATAAAGACACTGGCGTTGTAATCCTGGAATAAGGCCTTTCCAGAGTGCTGATAAACCCTCTTCCCTAGCAATAGTAGCCATAGTACCCAACAAGCCTGAATATTTGGGAACACCCACTCCATCTACCCCCGCTGCTTTCTTTTGAAGCTGAAGCCTGACTTTAGCAGTATCCAAAGGAAGAGTACAGAACTGCAAAAGATCCATGAATACAAAACAAGGAAGCTTTAAAATGTGAGGGAAAACGATGAATGTAGGACATAATGTAGAATAATGACAGATCCACTAACTAAAACTCTCCGGGAGTAACATAAAATTTATGGCATTGCTGCCTGATAAGTAATACCTATGACTATCCAACATCCCCCCGAGCTTTTCCCGTGTATTTCCAAACAACACCACCCCCCCAACCCCTCAAGTGCCGGCTAGTCTTAAAGGATTAGTAGGTGAACTCTTTGAGCTTAGCACACAAAATAATTGTACTAAATTAAACTAACCCATAATAATACGAATCAAATTAACAAATCTACTAAACTTGAGCAAAACCAGAAAGATCAAAAGTACCTCGGCGAAACAAGCCGCGAAAGCGCTGCAGAGGAACATCTCAGCGAATGAGATTTCGATCTGGGGCTTGAGATCGGCCATTGAAAGCTGCAGAGAAAGGCTGGAAAGCAGGGATTGGGTAATAGAGACTCAGTTTCGGTAGAGTTGAAGAAGGGTAATTCAGGGCCTTATGGAATGATTTCAATAGTCATAATGAATGGAAAGGGACGTGAGGATGGCCACCATTGATGGCCGTGCAACTGGATTTTTCAATTTTCACACCTCCTCCTCGTGACCATCGTTTCAATGATTTGGGTGGATGCTTAATCATTTTTTAAGCTTATTTTAATTGTTAAATCTCATTTGTTAATATCACTTCTTCATATTTAATTGTTGAAACACTCTTCAAAACTTGATGCTTACGTCACACGATTTTATTAAAATTTTTGAATTTTTATTAGAGTAATGCAGATGATGTAAGTTTTACGTATATTCTTTAAAAAAAAATATAGAACTTATTATGTAAAATCGTGTGAATAAATATTTGTAGTTGTAAAATTTTCATCTCGTGAAATCGAAAATATCATTCTCTTTAATTGGTAAGTATATTCGAAATAAAAATTATTTGTGCATACTTAGGCCTAGTTTGAGAATATATCTTATCTCATCTTAAATCATTATTAAAATTTAAACACTTTTTAATTTTAAATATTTGATTTTTTCATCTAATTATTACAATTTTTATAAATTTCTAAACAAAATATAAGAAATAATTCAAATTTTTCAATTTTTAAAAATAAAATTATATGCTAACAATATTTTAGTTTTATAATATTTTTACTTAACTAATTATCTCATTTCCCAAAATTCAATAAAATATATTACTATTTAACTACTATTCATAAATTATTTCACTATTATTCATTAACTTATCATTTCATCTCACTAAATAAGGCTATAATATGTGTAAGTCTTATGTAATCATTTAAAAAATTTGTGAACATGACTATAAAAATAAATAAATAAAATAAACCATAAAATTTTATGGTGGGACTTGTTTGTTTTGGTTAATTTTTAAAAAAAAAAAACTTTTGGGTGATCTCAAATGTTTATTAAAATCCAATTTTTAAATACTCAACTTGGTCATTTAAGGGTTGTTCAGATTAAAAAAGCCTCTCAACTTATATCATCTCATTTCATTTAATCATTATAATTTTTTTTAAACTTTTATACAAAATATAATAAATAATTTAACTTTTTCAAATCTCAAAATAATAATTATATTAAAAAATAATATTATAATAATATTTTATTCAACTTTCCAATTTTATTTTATCATAACTCACTATCAAAACCTCCTCTTAAACTCTAAAGTTGTGCATGATCATATACTTATTAAGATTTGATTTGTCACTTAAACTCTTAATAGATCTTAAATATTTGACTACTTTGGCCAAGCTGACCTGCGAATTATGACACAACATCAATTTCCCAATTGACATGAGTTTACAATGAATTGCTGCCTTGAGTATTCACAAATCACAATGGATTAGTCATTTTGCAATTATATGAAAAAATGGCCAATAACTTGTGAGAAAAGTGCCTCGATTAGATTATGTACGAAAAAATCCATTTTGCATTTTTGCCACTCACCATTAAATTATACTGCAAAGTATGAGAAATTTTGTATTTAGTATTACAAAATATGAAAAAATCTAGTTGTAAGCACAATCGTGCATTAATATGTGCACTAATTTATTGTGATTGGACAAAAAGTAGATTTTATTGAAAATAATGCTAATTTAAAATTTAAGTATGAATGAATCAGTATTGGTACGTAGATTAGTACACGACTTTGCTTGTATGTAGTAAAACTCTTACAAAATATGAGAAATGATAGTTGCAGTCTTATAATATATAAGTCTTGCACAATCCCTTTAAAAAATAGAAAAATATTGAATCTGCATGAAAAAACTAATTTTTTAATGATGAATCTCACTCTTTTTAAAAAAATATATTGAGTTTGTACATCTTAGAACTGTATCTAACGTTACAAAATATTTTATTGTTTTGTTTCTCTCTCCTCCTTTCATTCATAATCATATTCACTCTTCATCTATTTTCTTTTCAGCCCTCTACCATAGGCTTGAAAATATTCTCATAATATACTCTTATCTTTTAACTTCCCTTTTTCATTTTTATTTGGGTTAATTTTGTTATTTGTTGTAAATGAAAAAATTGAAATCACACTAGCATACAACAAAAGTTGTAAATGTTAAAAGATATGAAAATATTGTAAATTTATTAGTAGTTATAAGTAATATTTAAAATAATTAATGATTTAAAAAAAGAATTAAATTGTGTATAGAAAGAATAAATAAATTGATGTATGGCACGTTGCAAAGTCATAAGTTAAATTAAATTAAGTGAGTTTTGATTAATTTAAATGAAGTGGTTTTTTTTTTTAATTTTATCATTTTAATTCTCATATATGTAATTTTTTCAATTAGAATCTTTTGTTAGATCTTTCAAGAAAAGTTTGATGAGGATGCCACATGGTTAAAATAATAAAAATAAATTTATATTTAAATATCATTATAAAATACATAAAATGGTTTTAAAATATAAAAGTAAACAAAATAAATTAGAAAATAAGCGGAAACGTGAAAACTAAAATTAAAAAAACTGAAAAATATTAAACCTATTAAGCCATATATGAAATTAAGAGAATTGGAAAAATTAAAAGAAGAAAATAAAACATTTTTTTTTTTTAAATCCAAAAATATATATAAAGTATAAACTAGAATTAGGAAAAAATAACAACTTTAAATATAAAATTTAGAAAAATAAAAAAATTGAAAATATATTAAAATAAAACAAAAAGAATTTGAGGTGTTCAGTGCCCAACTCAAGCACCGAGGTTGGGTAACCCAGGCAGGTAGCCGCCAACCTCCCGCATTGGGCGCGGGGAAAGTTTGACAAATATAGCTTAGCACGTGCCTGGCAGCTCGGGTTTGGCTAACTTCAGGCCGCACATGAGTTGTATAGAATAATTCAAGATATAATTATGTAATAAGTAAATATTGTGTAATTATTTTAAAAATGAATGAAATTTATTATTAAAAAATTAAATTTTTAATATAAATTTTAAATTTTATTATTTTTTTAAAAATAATTACACGACAGTTACATAATTTACGATTATAAATATTTTTTCTCATTATACATCTCAAATAGAGCTTTAGGTTCGGTTTGACATTATAAAATTTTTATTTTAAATTTAAATTATCGTCTTATTATTACAACTTTTTCAAATTTTTATATAAAATATAATAAATAATTTAAATTTTTTGTCACTTTTTTAAATTTTATAAGAATAATAATATTAAAATATAATAAATATTATTATCTTAAAATTCAAAATTCTTATCTCACTTATTAGACCGAACCTTAGTTGCAAGCACAAGTAGTTGAAATCCAAGCATGATCGGGGTTTGCCTTAGGTCCCGCTTAGTTAAACAGATGAGATGAGATATTTTTTTTTTTTGATAAGTTCATACGACTGCACATGAGATGAGATGTTTTAAATAATAGTAAATAAAATATTGTTGTAATATAATTTTGTATTGGGATATGAAAAATTTAAATTATTTATTATATTTTGTATGGAGATTTAAAAAAATTATAATGATGAGTTGAGATCAAATTTTTAATTTTATGTAACCAATCTGGACCTTATAATGAGATAAAAGTATAATAATTATTTGTTTTGTAAATTTTTTAAGGATAATGTTACAAATATTAAATTATGTTATAAATTTATTTTTATAAGATATTTTGTAACTAAATCATTTATTTTTTCTTAAATAACAAAATGAGAGCAGCAAGAGATAACAACTTGATAGACACGCAAAATATCGTATACTTTCTAAAAGAGAAATTATATATATAAATATAAAATGCACAAATCTTGTGCAAGTTATTTATAAAAAAAATAGATTTTATTATAAAAAATATAAAAAGTTTACTTTTTTTTTAAGAGATGTACATTTTTATAAAATATTTATGCATATATTTGAAGAGTAATGTTAGGTATAAATTTCAAATAGCTAAATTTTGTATAAATTTTTTGTAAAAAAATGGATTTTACTAATCAAGAATAATTTTAAAAAAATGATATTTACAGACGTGAGTGTATAAATACTGTGTAATTATTTTAAAAAAAATAAATAAATACAAAACATATATGAATAGAAACTTAATTTTTTAATAATATTCTATAATTTTTTAAAATAATTATACAACATTTATACAGTTTATGACTATATATAAATTACTTTTTTCAATCTATTTTTTTATAAGGATTATGCTAGAATTATATATTTGATATGGAAAATGCTTTGGCCATTACCGGTGGCTTCCGTTGGAGGTTACTGTTGGTTTTTTTTAAGTGATTAAAAAAAATTGTTTAATATTATTATAAATTTTTTTTTTATTTTTTAAAAATATTAAAAAAAATTAAAAAAATAAAAAATAAATTTGCCTAGCGGTGGCAGCATCCCTAATACCACCTTGCATCACTCTTTCCGAAATTTAGTCTGGCGGGAACGAAATGTCCACACTCAACTGAAACCCGCCAATTGAACCCTACAAATTCGAAAGGACTTTCCCACTAACCCCTCCGACGTCTATATAAACCGACCAGACCGACTGACCGAACCGATTTGCCCACCATTGCTGTCCTCTGAAAAAAAAAAAAAAAAACCAGGCCTTAACCCTAACCCTACTTCTCTCGAAGTCAAGAAAAATGCTCGAACTCCGGCTAGTCCAGGGTTCGCTCCTGAAGAAAGTTATGGAGGCCATCAAGGACCTGGTGAATGATGCCAACTTCGACTGCTCTGCTACCGGGTTCTCGCTCCAGGCCATGGACTCGAGCCACGTCGCGCTGGTGTCTCTGCTCCTTAGATCCGAGGGCTTCGAGCACTACCGCTGCGACCGCAACATCTCCATGGGCATGAACCTCAACAACATGTCCAAGATGCTCAAGTGCGCTGGCAACGATGACATCATCACCATCAAGGCCGACGATGGCAGCGACACCGTCACCTTCATGTTTGAGAGCCCTAGTAAGTGTTCTTTTGGTTCTGTAAATTCTTAATCTGGTCATGTTCGAATTTGAGAATGCTGCTGGGTTTTACTTCTAGTTACGGTTTTCAAGTAGCTGGGTGGTTTCTATTTAGATGTTTAGTAGACACATATTGCCGTGTTTGGTTGCTGTAAAAATGTTGGGAAACGAAAGAGCTATGAAATTTAATTATATTTATGTTTCAGTTATGCTGCGAGAAAAATTATGGCAAAAGTCCTTCTGTTAGCTCAAGTTCTATTTTCTCTCCCCCTTTCTTAGCACTGAAAGGTTTTCTGAGAAAATTTAAGGATGAACATTTATTGCAATTGGAATGAGAAAAAAACATTTTTTTTCTTTAAAAAAGTTTTAAATAACTTGAGACTGCGGTTTTTTTACTGTGTCCTGTTTTTTTATCCGACATGTTCTTGTTTTGATGGATTGTTCTGCTTCCAAATGGGTACTGGACTAAAGCTCAAGACAAAATTTCTGATTTTGAAATGAAACTGATGGACATCGATAGTGAGCACCTTGGAATTCCAGAGGCAGAATACCATGCTATTGTTAGAATGCCTTCGGCTGAGTTTGCTAGGATTTGCAAAGATCTCAGCAGCATTGGTGATACTGGTACTGTGGCTCTGTTGTTGGATTAATTGGTTCATTGTTTTTTCAGTTGCTCTTTCCATTAGTGAATCACTAAACATTTTGGGTCAATGTGTCTTGCAGTTGTCATCTCTGTGACTAAGGAAGGTGTGAAGTTCTCTACAAGAGGTGATATTGGAACTGCAAATATTGTTTGCAGGCAAAACACCACAGTAGACAAGGTATGCTCTTTATAGTGTAATTATTAGGAAATATTTATTCTGAATTGGATTGAGCAAATTTCTTCCAATCCATGGATTAACAGTGACAATTGTCTATTGAGCATGCGATTATTACAATTATAGCACCTCTTGAGCATGGCTATACTGCTTTTTAAGACTTTTGCACTGCAATGTGAAACTTGTATCTCATGGTGGGTTTGTTAATTTATATGAAAAAAATGCAGCCAGAAGAAGCAACGATCATTGAGATGAATGAGCCAGTATCCCTGACGTTTGCGCTGAGATACATGAATTCCTTCACAAAGGCGACACCTTTATCGAGCATGGTTACAATTAGCTTGTCTTCAGAGCTGCCTGTCGTGGTTGAATACAAGATTGCAGAGATGGGTTATATTAGGTTCTACTTGGCTCCTAAGATAGAAGAGGAGGAAGACGAGACGAGGCCTCAAGCTTAGGTGCTACGCTTTTGCCCACAACTCAATTGTTGTGTTTTAAAACCCATTTTGAGGATTTTTGTTATGCATTCTCATCTTGGCTTTTTTTTTTAATCTTTCTGGGCAATCTATTTGTTGTTTAGAGTAATTCTATTATGTCAAGTGACGAGTATGTTCTTGTTTTATGAACTTTTTTGTCAAATCTCAAGTGGGCCCTATAATCACAAAATTAATGTTATATATAATTGTAGAGTGTGTAAATTATGTGTAATTTTTTTAAAAAAGAATAGAATTTACTAATAAAAAATTAGTTTTTTTTTTCACATTTCATATCTATTTATCTATTTTAAAAAATTATACGGCGTTGGCACATTTTAGACTTTTAATATTATTTCTTTAAAAAAAAAAATCTAATTGCAAGCACAATTGTATATTAATATATGTATTAATTTAATGTGATTGGTCAAAAAATAAATTTTATTGAAAATAATATTAATTTAAATTTTAAATATAAAAAATTAATATTAATTTAAATTTTAAATATAAAAAATTAATATTAATACGAAAATTAATTCGTGATTTTGTTTTTATTTATAAGTAACAAAAACTCTTTCTCTGATCACAAAAACAATTAGAATATAGTGATAGCAGTTAGGCAGCCTAAAGGTTAGATGACCTACAATGGGCATCGATGGAGCGGTCTAGCCTCACGATTTGTTTTAGCCAATGGATAGCCATATTGGAGAAGAAAAAGGTCGCCATGAATGTGATGTTTTTGGCAGAGAAGAGACTGATTACAAGTTACAACCGCAAAGAATCTTGAAAGTTGTGAGAGGAAAGCAGGTTGTGAAAATATTGATTGGACTCAGGTTGTTGGTGAAGATATTTCACTCCCACCTTGTTTGTTGGAGCATCTCTAGCTGAAAGCGAAAGCGTCTCACGGGTAATGGAAGTCAGAACAGATTTGTCACCGAGCAAATGGTACATGAGACAGATGGGTGGCTGGCAGAGGGCGGTTGATGTGAACTTCAAATTTTCAAATTCCTCATTAATAAAAAGAGGACTAAAAAAAAAAATGAAAACCAAATAACAAAAGAAAACCGGGCACTATGGGCATGAGACGAGAGAGAAAAAGGAGTTACTCCAATGTATGAAGCTTTCCTGACTCTCAAGTAGGAACATAAAAAGTTTAAACAGAACACCAAAGCTAAGAACAGACGTGCATTGGAAAGACAGAGATGAGGATTTCAATTGGCATGAATTCTAGCTGTTCTTGGAAAGCTCTAGCTGTTACTGAACTCTATAAGTTGGCGCGTAAATACATTATTTATTATGATTCGTAACAATCATTGAAAAAATCAAGGAAGAGATTCATGGATTGGATGGTTGGGCTTGTAGACGTTGGATCCTTTCTACCACCTGGACTAAGTCCACCCCATTTCGTGCTTGGTGGGTGTGTTGGTATATATATAAGTGGGGAGCAATATTATAGCATTGAATCTTTGAGTAAAAGTTTATACAAATTCCGTTATCTTTTTCTCTCACTCTCTCTTGGGCTCACCCCCCTTCCGAAGTGAGGCCCAGTATTTAATCTCTCAAAAGACATCATACTCCCAATTCAAAACTATTGAAGCTGAAATGTTAGTTATGAAATGCTAGTTTGAATCTGTAATCTAGCAACAGATTGCCTTAACTATGGAGTTGCAAAAGAAGAACCACAACCATTCACATGGTGAGTCTTCAAGTTTGCACCAGCATCGTCCGAACATGGAGGAGAAACATATTCAAGGTCCGTAAAAATTAACTTTCCTAACTTCAATGGTGAAGATCCTAACGGGTAGTTATATAAGGCCAACCATTTCGTCACTTTCTATAATACATTATCGTAACAAAAACGAAGGTTAGGCTCTTTCTATGTGGAAGGATAGGATCTGATATGGTTCCAAGATTTAGAAGAGTCAAGGAACTTGAGTAATTGGGAGGAATTTACCAAGGCATTGTCCATGGAAGGCCCTAAATCGTCTGAAACAAAATGGCACAATGGAGGAGTATAAGTCCAGATCTGAGGAATTGTCCAATCGACTAAGGGGATTATTTGATTCCTATAAGTTGAGTTGTTTTCTTAGTGGGTTAAGGGATGATATTTGATTGCCTGTGAAGATGTTTAATAGTGACAATTTACTCACTGTTTATAGCCTAGTTAAAATATAGGAGGAACATATTGAGAACATATTGGGGTTACTAGGAGGAATTGGAAGGGGGTGCCACATTCCCCTGACTAAGGATTGCTTAAGGCTACATTTGGATGTTGAGCTGATATCAGTTCTTTATGAATAGTAGTGAGTTGATATGGTGAAGTGAGTTCTGTGGGGCCCATCTAATATGATTTTAAATGTATTTGGATGTTAAGATGAGTTTCATAATATCTATAAGAAGTTGAAAAAGGTTGTGGGTTCTATGTGTAATGAGGTTTTGAATTAATATGAATTTGGTAATTTGAGAGTTATATGTTTGGATGTTAGACTCGGCTTAAAATTAGACTAAATTGAGTTGATTTTAGTGCATTCCAACAACCAAACTAGCCCTTAAGGGTTCCCTCTACAACTTCTGTAACAGCTCTTAAAGGAGCTTCCAAGGCTTTAGGTCCACTCAAAAGATTAACCAACATCAGATGAAGGAAATGAGGGATATGTGGTTGCGTTAATAGGGTGATTTCAAGTGGAATCCAGGCCACAAATGTTCCATTCTCAAATTATTTTTAATTGATGATGTTGAGGAAGAAGTTCTTAAGGACTTGAGACGAAAGAGGGCCCAATTGTGGAGGATAAGGTGGAATTGAGGTAGAAAAACAACCAACCTGAGATCTCACTGTATACTTTAGTTGGTTCCCAAGGTCTAAAAAATATGAGAGTTAGCGGGAGGGTGGGCACTCAAAAAGTGACTGTATTTATTGATTTTGAGAGTATTCACAATTTCTTAGATCCCTCAGTTGTCAGAAAGGCTAACTTAACAACCAATGGTGTTGAAAGAGTGAGGGTTCAAGTTGCCAATGGGGGAACTTATTGCAAGTGAAGAGAAATGTACAAAGTGAGATTTAAAGTGCAGGGTTTGGTGTTCATCAAAAATGTACATGTGTTGGTTTTTGTTAGGTGTGATACGGTGTTGGGGGCTCAGTGGTTAAGAGAGTTGGGACCCATTATATGAAACTTTGTGGACTTGTCAATGGAATTCCAATAGACTAGTAGAATAGTCAAACTTATGGGACTTAACCCTTTTGCTTAGATTGAGGAACAAGCACACTAAATTAGAAAAGAGAGGGTTATTGCTTAAATTAGTGGAAAAGTGGAATACACAATGGCTTGAGAATATAAAGGCCATACAAGTACCCCCTATTTCCAAAAAATGAGATAAAAAAAATGTTAAAGGCTACTGAATACAATAGTGACTTAGTCTAGCCAGTCTTATTCATCCACTATGCTATTGGTAAGAAAGGTTGATGGGTCTTAAAGAATGTGTGTAGATTTTAGAGCTCTAAACAAGGTGACGGTAAATGACGAATATCCTATATCAGTTGTGGAAGAGTTATTGGATGAATTAAGTAGGGTTGAGTTGTTTTCAAAGTTGGATTTACTATTAAGATATCACCAATTAGGGTTAAGGCTGAAGACATTCTTAAGACTGTTTTTAGGACTCATGAAGGCCACTATGAGTTCTTTGTGACGCCTTTTGGATTAACTAATGCCACATCACCTTCCAAAGCTTGATAAATGAGATCTTTAAACCTCACTTGAGGAAATTTATTCTAGTATTCTTTAAAGATATTATGGTGTATAGCAAGTTAGCTGAGGACCATGTTAAGCACTTGAGGGAGACTTGAGAGATTCTACGGCAACATAGCTTGCTAATCAAATTATCTAAGTATGAGTTTGCTAGCCCAAATGTGGCTTATTTAGGCCACCTAATCTCAGCAAAATGGGTAAGAGTTGACCTTGAAAAACTCAAGCTTATGGAGGAATAACCATTTCCCACTTCTCTTAAATCTATCCCGAGATTTCTTGAGTTGACAGATATTATAGAAGATTTATTAAGAGTTATGGAGGCATAGCAGGGCCACTAACCAACTTGCTAAAAAAGAACTAGTTTTCTTGAACTCATGAGGCCAAGGAAGCCTTTTGTAAGCCAAAATCAGCAATTATGCAACCACTAGTTGTAGCTTTGCCAGATTTTTCCCTACCCTTTACCATCGAGTATGATGCATTAGTTGAAGCTATAGGACTTTATTGATGCAGAGAAATAAGTCAATTTCCTATTTCGGTCAAGCTTTTAAGAGAAGAATTCTAAGTTAATCGACTTATGAAAATGAGCTTTATGCTCCAGTGGCTACCATACGGAAATGAAGGCCTTAAGTACTTGGGCAAGTCTTTTACAACTTGGACATGCCACAAAGCCTCAAATACTTGTTGGAACATAAGGTAAGAACCCTTAAGCAGCAAGGTGGATTTCTAAGTTGCTGGGTTATGATCTGGTGGTGGAATTTAGGAAAATAAGGTTGCTGATGCTTTTTCTAGAATGGATGAGGGTGCTAAGCAGGAAGTGGAGGTCAGCATGGCAGCATTGTCTATTCCCTCTACTGAATGGTGGGAAAAGGTTAAGGCAGCCTATGTTAAGGATCCTTATACAGTGGGCTTGATCTCTTAGTATGAAAACAAACCTTACCCCCAAAATTATCGGTTAGAGCGGGTTATTGTACTATAAACAAAGGGTAGTGATAGCTAACCATGGAGACTTGAGACATCAACTACTACAGATCACTCACAACAGCCCTTTAACAGGACATTCAGGATAT
The DNA here is from genome assembly GCF_018687715.1 of Carya illinoinensis. Lineage (NCBI taxonomy): Eukaryota > Viridiplantae > Streptophyta > Magnoliopsida > Fagales > Juglandaceae > Carya > Carya illinoinensis. Next base: position 9,692,936 of record NC_056765.1, read on the forward strand.
GACAAGACATTGCATCGAATCAAAAGGGAATTCTTCTGGCCAAGACTAAGGGTAGGCACACAAAAATTTATTAGGGAATGTGAAATTCGTTAAAGTGTTAAGGCGGATCAATTCAAATCAAGTGGCCTATTACAACCCATCTCCATTCCCTCACTCCCCTTGACTCACATCACTATGGATTTTGTGGAAAGCCTTCCCTTTTATTAGGAGTATAATAGCTTGTGGGTAGCAGTGGGCAAGCTCACCAAGTATACTCATTTCATCCCTCTGACCCACCATTTCTCGATTAAGAAAGTAACTAAATTGTTTATCAAGCACATTCTGAAATTGCATGGAATGCCAAATTCCATCATCTTAGATCGAGGGAGCACTTTCACTAGCCTCTTTTGACAGGAACTATTTAAGGCTCAGGGTACATAATTGGCATTTAGTAATTCCTACCATCCCTAAACCTAAGGAATGGACTAATTGGATATCCTTAGCCGAGTGGTAGTACAATACCTCACAACATGCATCTACTTGCATAAGCCCTTTTTGAAGTCCTCAATGGCTATGTACCCCACAACTAATTCCCTATGTCTGGAACTACCAAAGTGGGAGTAGTAGAGAAGTCTTTGGTCTAGGGACCCGATGATAAGCTCTTGCAACATAATATACAAAATGCATAAGAACACATGAAGATGTATACGGATTAGAAACGAAAGGAGCAAAGTTTTGAGGTTGGAGAGTGGATTTACCTTATATTGCACAGCCATATTGTCAATTATCGGTGGCCCATCGGTGAAATTTGAATCTAGCACCTCGATTCTTTAGCCCCTTTGAGATTATTCAGAAAATAGGTGTCATGGCCTATTGGCTTCAACTCTCACCTTCCTCTTCCATCCATCATGTCTTCCATGTTTCACAGTTTGAAGAAGAAACTCGGGTAACAAGTCACGACCATTCCAACTTTGCCTCCAATGGACTCCAAGTGCATTCTCAAACCCAATCTAGAAGAAGTGTCGTCTCGTAGACTCAACAAGGCGAAGAACCAAACCTTGGTCGAGCTCCTGGTTTGTTGGCAAGGTCAACAAGCAAAGAATGCTACCTGAGAACTGTATGCGCAGTTGAAGGAGGCTTGCCCCTACCTTGCGGGCAAGATGCTCTAACTAGTGGCTTTTGTCACATGCATGAGTAAAGTTGAAGAAGCAGTTCGTGGATTGGATGGTTCGACTCATAGACGTTGGATCCTTTCTACCACTTAGACTAAGTCCACACCATTTTGTGATTGGGAGCCTCAGGTCATTAGTTATTTCTACTTTTTTATTAGCCCATTATGGCCTAGTATGAATCCAAGTTATATATTTTTCCTTCTTATCATTTTTTGTTATAAGTGGATGTGTTGGCAGATATAAGTGGGGACCAAAATTAAAGCATTGTATTATTGAGCAAAAGTTTATACAAATTCTGTTATCTTACTCTCTCTCTTTCTTCTACAATTTTCTCGAGGAGCTCACCCTCGAAGTGAAGCCCAGTCTTTTATCCCTTCATCTCGGGGTGTGACACCATTCTACCAATTCAATTGATAGGTTTTCATATTTTAGTGTGCCAAATAAACAGATTTATTTTTTGAGTTTTGCTATGTATAAATAAAGTTGCATATTAATCTGCATAACAATACTGATTCCTCTATATTCAAAATTTAATTTAGCACTATTTTCAATAAAATATATTTTTTTACCAATCACATTGAATTAGTACATATATTAGTACGCAGTTGTACTTGCAACTAAATTTTTCCTTATTTTTTATTACATTTAACCTATGAAGATACTCTAACCTAGGTAAAGAGAAGTTAAAAAAGAAAACCTGTTCTTGAACAAAGATAGCAGCACTGCGTGCACGCTCATACCCATGGTCAACAGAATGCAAGATAAATCCGTGGTTTGTTTTAATACATGATCAAACGATGGTTTGATCAAGCTGACTTGATCGAACATTCATTCTTCAGCTTGTGACATGATCGTGCTTCTTAACCAATTTGCCGGGAGTAATTACTTTAGATGTATCTTTTTCTGAGTGGGGCAAAAACATGCAATGAATTTAATGCTACAAATACAGGAATATGATGCAGTGGTACCTAATAGCTAGCCACTGCCTGACATATATACGCAAATAAAGAGACCTTCCCAAGCTAACCAAGCATGTATCATATAGCTCACGTACAGATTTAAAAAACTTACATACCTAAACAGTAAGGAGATCTTCATGCTACCACGAAAGCACTTGATGAACCTGTGAAATGGCGTATTGATCCCAAGATACTCTTTGAAGCACCAAAATGTCTGATCCTGTACACACCGGTAGGTGTGGATTCTGGTATTCTCCATTCTACCGTTGCGTGACTGTGTGTGCTGAGTTTGGAGGGTCTTGACCACTTAAAACGCAGGCAGAAATCATCATCATCATAAGCGGGAACCCATGTATCCTTTCCATGGAGGATCTCCACGAGGACAAATGTACCTTCAGTCATGAGATCATTTCGGGGGCAAGCTGACCAGAAGGTAACATTCACCAAGTCACCTTTTTTAAAGGTTGAATTTTTAGGAACGTCAAAGCTGACATCCCCGAAATTTACTCCACTACTTGTTCCATCAAGCACAACAGGGGTAAGTAAGCTTATTTGCTTATCCAAGAGATCTGGGGGTTGTGGCCCTTGTTCAACAGCTTCACCACTAATGATGGCACTTGCGAGCTTCTTGAACTCCTGAATATAGGCACTGAGTGTATGCGGACCATATAGTGTGGAGGCTCCCTGAGAAGTACAACATCAGTAAATGAAAAGGGAAAATAATTATAGGCAAAAGGTTGTCACATTATAAAAGTAGAAAATGTTGTAAGGATCACCATTTTTACTGCATTTTAATTATTTATTTTAGTTTTGTGTGGGAGTAGCTGTGTTTTGACCCAAGCAGCTACATAGAAAAAGTAAATAAGAATTCAGGGCCATCTTAAAGTTATGCAGTATGGCCTGACTTTTATCTTTTGAAATGACACTAAAGCAATTTCAAGGTTCACTGCCTTTAAAAACTTCCTAATCAGCTGTCCTTGGGCCTTGCCATATAATTGGGGGGTAGGGGTTAGGGAAAGCAGTTAGGTTCAGACCTAACCAAACAGGAAAAATATCAATAATGGCAACATTGGCAAGCAATCTATTATGGTTGATGAACAACAGAAAAAAAGTTCTCGAATAACGAAGTTGTCACATGTAACATTTGTTGACTCTCTCTCTCTCTCTCTCTCTCTCTCTCTCTCTCTCTCTCTCTCTCTCTCTCTCTCCTGCTGGGTGTAATATCATCTACACTACTGATATCAAAGACTTTCAATTAAGAGTTCGCTTATTATAGCATTTGAATATAGAACTCCGCATGCATATCTGTTCCTTGATATTAAGACTGACCTCATATCTTTGAACCTGGTACTCTTCAAAGGTAGTCACATACTGCGAATAGGTATTAGTTAACCCTGCTATAACAACATGGACATTGCCATGACCATTACTTGTGAGCACTGTCTTCACGGCATCACGGAGACGCCTCCCAGCCATTGTTGTAAATTCTATAAGAACCAAAACAATCAGAAAAGTCAAGAGTGTAAAGGAACGCAAATTAACAATCAGAAAGTCAAGTGTAAAGGATCACATCTGTTAACATAAAGAAGCATAAATGTGTAGTTAGTTGCTGGAAGCCACAGTAAAAAGTGATTGCCAAGGAAAACACATACGAATCTTCCTATATTATAATTAACATTACAATAGAAGAATGGAAGAATAAACAAGGCAACCCACTACCTCCAGGTACGCTCAGAATGACTAGCTGTCCTATCCGTAGGACCTGGAGAGGAAGTATTGAAGGCTGCATAAGCATGGACAAACAAAATTTTTAGTAACTATTGCTATCAGTCTTTACGCAGCCTCTTGCGTGTGTTTTTTTTTTTTGTTGGGGGGTGTTGTTGTTTCACAAGGACTGAATGGTGGTCTCTATAAATTCAAGGAGATATTATTGAAAAAACACCTTGACAGAGAGACCCCGGAGAGGGGGGGGGGGGGGGGGGTTTCAAAAGGACTGAATGGTGGTCTCTATAAATTCAAGGAGATATTATTGAAAAAACACCTTGACAGAGATTATAGTAAATTTCCCAAAACCACTTCATACTCAAATGATCACAATCTTTCAATAATATCTTTTTACAATGCATTGTTTCTCAGGAACTTCTGAAAAAAACAAAAAATGCATTGTTTCTCAGGCAGGAATACCAGTTTATAAAAATGCATTTAATACACCTTATGGCTACCCTTAGGGTATTTTTGCAACTATGTGGATATCCCGAACCTCGACAATCTAGCATACCGAAAAAAATAACCACAACTTCCAATCTATGAGCTCAAATGAATTATAGCAAGCAGTCAATTTTGGGAAAATCATCTATGCAAGACATTCTAATGAAGCTTTACACACTTAGCCATACCAATTTCCTAAGTTTGACATCAGAAATACTACGTTTTTAGGCCAGAAAGACTAGTTTGATACTCAGGCTAGACCCTTCACCAGTAACTTTTTATATATCTTAAACAGGGGCATCTTCTGCACAGAAGGCAATATGTAATCAAAACTTACAGAAATATACTAAAGAAGCATATGAGATAAAGGAATTCAGACCTAAATTTTAAAAAGTACATCCAGGTACAGCTTACCAAGATGGCACTACAAGAACTAATGCTGTTATACACTGCCACATGCTGACTAAGATAATTTGATTTGGGAAATAAAAAATTCGACCAAGTTTAGGCATTAAAGTATTACAATCTACACAAAAACATGCATGCTCATATAAACCAAGTCTGCCACTTACAGCCCAGTCATATGGCTGCTTCATTTCCCCAGTATCAAGCAAAATGGGCTTTGGTTGTTGACAATCAATTTGTTCCCTGTCTGGCGTTTTGAGGACGTTGCGCACCAACTTCCAGAAAGGATTTCCCTGAAATAGCATCAGAGTAAACAGTAGCCTTGCAAAACATGTAAGACCTGAATGTAACAAGAACATTTCATAATGCCCAGCCCATAAAAAATTGCTATTACCAATTACCTTGTCATCTCCTTGCTTAAAGTCAAAAGCTCCTGGTCCATCTGTTGTTCCCGCAGCAAATGCAAATCCCATTGCAGCAGAGCATGTTTTTACCACCTCAGAACCTCCTCCCTCTCCCTCTCTAGGAAGTGTCACCTCAAGTTGTGAGAAATCTATGTTAGTGTGGCGATAGTCAACCTTCCCAGTTAAATGTTCGGATGCTTTGTTGAAAAGCTCTACAGCTTTTCTGAATTGCCTCTCTCCTATTATACGCGTACTTTCAAATTCATCCGGGTAACTGCCATGTTATGTGTGGACACAACTTAATCTCCACAGAAGCAGCAGATACATATGTTACAGTGCAAAAATAAAAATAAAATAAAAAAATAAAAGATCTTAGCATGCAGAGGGATGAGTACCCCGGTCCTCGACCATAGCACAACTCATTCTTCCCATCACAAGTACTTTGATTGAAGTCACAAGGTAGCCCAGTGTCTATGCAGAATGCTCCAATAACATTTGGGCTAACATCACCACAGTTTGATTGACAAAAGGCAGAAACAAATCCAGGCTTGTTAGCCTGCCCAGCCCTGACACGTCTTGCAATGCTCATATTGCTGTCTGCTGGTCCACCAGGAGGAGACTGGAAGGAAGCAGCAAGCTCCAGTAATTCATGGTCTGCAAAAGAAGAAAAAGTACAAAACATATATAAATGGAAGTAAGTTCCATTTTTATTTTCTTATAAAAAAATTAAGTTCTGCAATCCTTCAAAATCCAAGCTATACATGTCCCAACCTGACACAAGGTTTATCATTAAACTATCCAATATCATATCCAAGTTCTTAAAACTATATACATCACATTCAAATTAGCATACTTCACTACCGTTCGTATTAACTTAACTAATGTTGAAATTATGGAAAGAAAAACCTGGATCCTTTGCCTTTCATTTTGCAGATCTTGGTATATTCCTGTGATTAATATTTTCACTCAACCTAATTTCTTTTTCTTTTTTGACAAGTCACTCAATGTAATTTCTAAATTTCAGTTGTACTGTTCTTCTATTAAAGGTTGTAGATACTGTATAGCTACCTTCCCTAAATTCTCTTCTCTTCTTTTAAATTGCCTATTGGTTGTACTTTTGCTAGCTTTCATATTAAAATATTAATCTTAGCTTGTTTTTCACATGTATTAACACAGAAGCTGACATAGCTTGATTACTGGCATGAATCATATCCATTCAAGTACCAATACCTTTTTAGGCAGACATTCGTCACCAAACCCACGACCCAAGAAGCAACAAGACCCAATGTAAATACACCAGATACTGTTTGAACCTATTAATTTCTGTACAGCACCTATTAGGCTATTACTCTCAATATAAAGCATGATGGAGAGTTGGCAGGGAGAAATTTACATGCAATTCTGCAAGAGAGAAAAGGATAATTACAAATCATGCCCAAAAAATAGTTTTTTCCTTTTATCTCTTTGAAGAGCTAGGTTTGGTTTGGCCCAAGAAAGTTCTCATTTCAAACTCAAAATTCTCATCTCATCATTACAACTTTCCCGAATCTCCATACAAAATATAATAAATAATTCAACTTTTTTCTAACTTTTTCAAATCCCAAAACAATAATAATATTAAAATATAATATTTTAATATTTCATCTTAAAACTCAAAATTCTCACTTACCAAACCATACCTTAATCTCTGAAAATGTGGACTTAATCTTAAAAGGGACAATCTAGAGAACCAAGGGGAACGAATGTCAAATTGTGTAACATCTCTTACCACCATGAGCAAGTGATATTAAGTATAGGCAAAAATGCAAGCGCCTTTTGCGAAAGCATATGTTAAAGTCAGTAAAGTTTGACAACTTAAAATTGTTAAACAAAGCCAAAAATAAACCAAGTAACTGAACAGTAATATAAATTTAGTGCCTTATTATTTCTATTCTTTTATAGTAATCAACTTGGGTCCCAAAAGAAATTATACCGCAAGTATGTTACTTCTTTAAGGCTACAATTTCCAGTCTGTTGTAAAATAAATTCACAGTAATTAAAAGTACGAGCTAGCAACTCACAGTTACTATGAAGGTTAGGAATTATGTTTGAGACTCTTCGTGGGATTCCATCAGCTCCAAGTCTACTGGAATATGAGATTTCAGTACCATTCTGCTCAAACCAGTCTTCCATAAATCTTGCGGCAGCACCTTTGTTATCTCCACTTATCAATGAATTTGTACGACTCATAGAAGTTCCATGAGTCGCAAACCAGTTAAAGCTACCAAGTGGACCCCACTTGTCATCTACAAACTTTAAAAGGGTCATTTCCTTATCAACATCATACTTGTATTTACCTCGCTCTGCTGCAGGATTATTTAAATAAGCACTAGGACTGCGGTTAACACCAGCATCTAAGAGCTCCCCTGTAAGTTGACAACCAAAATCTATTTCAGCATGTTGACGATGATTTACAAATAAAATATATACCACCACTTTCTCAAAACGCCATAAAATATTTCATGGCAGGATGAAAGAATTGCAATATAAGTTGTTATCTAACTGTTGGATCTGATTTCAGAACCCCTATTTGTCCTGTTTAGGTTCTTACTGATCCCTTTATTTAAGTGACTTGTGCATCCATAAAAGTAGCAGATGGTTAAAATTATCTAGAAAGCAAGGACACGGCCCTTGATTTTAAAGAAACCAACTTTTAGCCATGCATGCTGAAGAGCTGGCATTAGCTATATATGTGCAAAACCAGATAAAGAGATAAAAATCAATAATTATGAAAAGCAAGTACATGGGAATAAAGATAAGCCACCGCGTCCTCCTAAAACTACAGGTAACCCCGTCACGTCAATGGCATCAACCATATATATTCTATAGAGTTATTTAAAATGAAAGCTGAAAGAGGCTTCAAAGTAGGGGTGAAGCTACTAGCTAGGTCTTTAATTTACCATGATCGGAATATATAACTCTTTAAGAATAAAAGTGAGAAAATTAAAAATACAATATAAATATATATTAGACAGCATGAAATTTAATGCTTTTCACTTCAAAGACTAGATTGAGATAGTAACTTTAATGTCAATATTGCCTTGAAGTAATATTGGGTCACTTGATTGGAGAAGGTGATGATTAACCTTGATTTTTCTTGTTTTATGAAAAATTACCCCAGTGATGTCAAATGCAACATGTTTTATACTCAGTTTACCTTCAATTATATATGATCTTTAGCCACACCAGTAATAACTAATGCTTTTAGATTTTTTCCCCGAAGAAAAATATATACAGATTCTTTTAAGGTTTGTTGTTTTCAAATGATCATATTCTTACTCCTGCTCATTAGATTTGATTGAAATTATTAATTAAAATTATATATACACACACAATATCATAAAGTTGAAAATATTAATTTCTACATCTCTTTAATTTTATATGACATGAGATTTAGATCTAATAGCAAAGAGAAAAATGCTAGCAATCAATGTGCCACGATGTTCTTAAGAAATTAGAAAATGGTGCAAAATGTTGAAAAAGAGAGGGAGAGAGATGACACATAAAAACAAGACCATCAGGGACATTTAACATCCAAATGATGTGATGAAGCATAAGAGCTCTTTCCCTTACCATTACTTACAAAAACTGACCCAGGCCGGATATTTTCATGGGCTTCTATAATACTTTTCTCAATCCCGTCAACAATGACATCAAACGACTGTTGTACAAATCCAAGGGATGTTACAATATACACCACATGTTGGAGATAACCCCCAGGGCCAGCATGCGTGTGAATTCCACTAATAGCTACATTATTTTCAGTATATAGGTCCCCATACCTGCCAAATAAAAAGATTGGGTAGTTTCAGTTTGTTGGACAAAGATGCTGAAATGCCCAATAAACTCAAAATTTGGCAGTTAGCAACAGAAATTGAAGTCCATCCATTTTAAAAACAGTATGCACCAACTGGGGATGGAGCTAGGAATTGAAACTGAAGGGGCCGGTCTGCACTAGAATTTCTTTTTGGAAGAATAGAAAAATTGTAGATTTTTGGGGTGAGGGGGGAGGGATTCCCCACATCTTCGTCACCCACCAATCATAAGAGGTTTTAAATAACAAAGCAAATTTTTTCATACCTGCATGAATAGAAGAGTTTATGTATTACAATAAATGTCACTCTTACATTGTAGGTGAACTTTATATGACAAATAAATTATTTTTGCTATCAAGATATACATATTGATAAGAAAATGTAGAGCCATAGCTTGGGACATGGTATATTAAGTACCTTGCCTTCAACCTCTCAATCACCTTGATTGTTACAATTTGTGAAGCCATGCAAGCATCGAGATTTACAAATACTACCCTGTTCCCTTCTGGCTCTGCAACGATAAAAGTGCGAGCTCTGAGCCTGAAGTGAATCCCAGCTGTGATCTGCTCTGAGTTAGCGTATCCCATCATATTAACATCAGCGGCAGGTCCTGTAATGTCATAGCTTCCAAGCCCAATCAAATAATTGGATGCTGAGACCAGTCCTCTACTATTCTGCAGCAGGAGTACCAAAGCAATCCATAACCAAATCATTGCACATGGCCTCTGGAATTTGAGATTAAAACGAGATGAAAACTTCATCGCACTCGAGCGAGATCTATCAGAAATCAATCAGTTCTTCTCATTTTCCTTCACAGACGAAATATTCTGCGACAGACAGCCGTAATGCATAAGAGTTCCAAACGTATGCAAAACGAGTCACAAGCTGCACTCTGTTTTATCTAATATATGTTAAAATTAATCTGTATAATTTCTCTCTCTATCAAAGTAAGATTAGGCACGTGTCAATGCACAATCTTTTTCTTGTTTAACTCAGTTCTCAGAAACCTCGAATCGTTTGATTATAACAGCAAAAAAGAAGAAGAAGAAGAAGAACATATACTATCTCATATAATTCAAATATCTTGATCAATGCGAATAGCTAGACATACACTATCACAGTCGACACTAAAACTGATTTTCTCGAATTTTCTTTTACGTATTACAATTTTAGGTTCTGATTTCTGATCAGACCGAGAGTACTGTAATGCAACATTCTACCTATGATTAGCTAGGAAAAGAGCCAAGTAAACGCGATGAACAAAGGTAAAACCCTTTCAGTTTCAGCGGAGATTCTATACCTTAGCAGACGAAGACTTGCGATTTCCACACTACGGTCGTTATTACAAAGCAGTTCCTGCAAATTTGATCGAGTTTGTGAGTGTCCAGAATGCGAAGTGTGTCTCTGGCTCTCCGACAGCAAACACACCCCTGAGCTTTGAAGTAGAGTGAAAGTAAAGAAAACGCGCCGGAAGAGGAAAATGGAGACCGATAGCAGTGAGGTTTGCTCGGTTTCCCAGTTTTATCTACCAGGATTCCTATACTCACTGGCCGAAGTCTACTCCTGATCTAGAGTGGGAAAGGCCCGAATCTTAATCCACATTTTCTGCGCTGAGCAAGCTTTGTGGGGTTTATGCATTGGATGATGCTAGAGGCTCCCGCTGGGCGCCACCGCTTAAGAAAACTTTATTTATTATTATTATTTTTTCAAATCATTTTTTAATACTTTTAAATATTTCAAAAAATATAAAAAATTTATAATAACATTAAACAATTTTTTCTTAATCATTAAAAAAATAAAATAAAATAAAAAGTCAGCGGTGGCCCAAACGGGAGCTACTCACACTGAGAAATCCGACCTACACTTTGTATTGACGGTATTAATTTTTTTTTTTTTGTATTTTTCTAAATACAAATACAAAAAACACAATATTAAAAAATATACAAACACAAGTGTTAAAAAAAACGCATGTCGGTACACGTAATTGGTAGACTTTCTCACGTGTCTATCATTGTCCTTTGCCACTAAACCATAAAAGTCAGTAAACCATAACTTTTATTAATGGAAAATGATTCTTGGCCCTGGGGTGAAGAAGTTTCGGTTTGTACCTGAAAAATCGACTAGACCGAAACTGTGAGTTGTCGGTTTCAATACCATAGATGGTAGACAGAGTGGGATTCGATTCGGTCCCAAGTCTGTGATTTTTGGATTTAGCCTGACCGAATTAATAATTGTATAAATTAATTATTTAATTTTTATTTAATTTATTATCATTGACATTTATATTTTTGGATTTAGCCTGACCGAATTAATAATTGTATAAATTAATTATTTAATTTTTATTTAATTTATTATCATTGACAATATAAATGTTAAATAATATATGATATCAATTAATAATGTACAATAAATTATATAATAGTATATATAAATATATAATACATTCATACATATTCTATTATTTACACTTAATTAAAATAATTAAATAATTTTTTTAAATACCTAAGTTGCAAGGAAGTATAAATAATCTATATATAATAAAATTGTTCAATATTCATTAACAATATATAAAATGTTAGAATTTTAGTTTTTAATATTAGACATTATTAATAATTATGCATACTAAAGTCTAAGTTAGTAAGTAGCAACTATTAACATCATAAATATAATTAAAGTTAAATATTTTTTTAATGAATTAGTTACATAATCTATATTAATAATTTACTTAATTTTAATTTTATTAATTTAAATAATTTTTTATTATTTTATTTGTAAAGAAAATGAAACAAAATAAATAGAATAAGTTGGCCAGACCAAACAAATTGATAGTTAATGGTTTAGTCCAATCAGGTCCACTAGAGATTATCAATCTGGTCCAATCCGAGAAAATGATGGATTGAAAGTTTCGATCCATCTTTCCCCTAGACTTGACCAGATAGATTTACACTCCTACTTGATTCCATGATTTTGTTCCTTGAAATTTACCATTCGGATATTTTAATTTTTTTAATGGTTAAGGAATTGATTATTAATGAAATGATATATATTTTTTAAATATTTAAAAATATTTGAAAAAATACTAAAAGGAAAATAAAAGAAAAGGATGCAATTACATAATTACGTTATCGCTTAAGTGATAAGTTTGAGGAAGGCAAACCCATTATTAAATCCACATGGTCCTCTTAGAGATATTTTGGCTTGCCTCCTGTGATTGGGAGATCTAAAGCAAGTGCTTTTCATTCTCTCCTTGATATGATATGGGCTATGACTCTAGGGTGACAAATTGGAGGACAAAGAGCCTATCTACTGTTGGAAAAGAAATATTACTAAAAAATCTGTCCTACAAATCATTCCCTTTTGTGCAATAGGTGTTTTCCCGTTGCCTAATTCTATTACTTGTAGAATTAACAAGCAGTTAAAAAAGTTTTGGTGAGGATTTAATGAGAACCGGTCCAAGATAAAATGGGTTAATTAGGATCTGCTTAGTCAATCAAAAAGGCATAAAGGGCTTGGGTTCAAGAATTTTACAAGTTTTAATCTAGCCATGTTAGCAAAACAAACATGGCATATGCTACTTAATCCTGATTCTCCATCTGCAAGGGTCTTCAAATCTAACTACTTCCCAAATGGGGAGCTGCTGGATGCTAGTATAGGGTCAAGACCATCTTTCTTGTGGCTGGATTAAACTTGCTTAAAGAGGGTCTGTTATGGAGGATTGGGGATGAGAAGCGTATTAGAATATGGGAGGACAGGTGTCTTGAAAATCCTCATTCTTTTAAGATTAATTTAGCTCGACCCCCTAGTGTGGATATCAATATGGTTTCAGACCTTATTGATCCCAATATTAATTAGTGGAAAGAGGAAAATATTAGGCAGCTTTTTAGTGAATCTGAGGTTCATCTTATCAAAGGCATCCCTGTGTATGCAGGCAGCAAAGGAGATCAACTAGTTTGGAGGGGCACTTCTAATGGAATTTTCTCAGTAAAAAGTACTTATTACTTACATAGAGAATTGGTAGCAAGATCTCATGGGGACCTTCACTTTATGACACTCAGTCCAAGTTTTGGCATTCTATCTGGACTTTGCAAGTCCCAAAAGTGGTAAGTATATTCATTTGGAAAGCTGTGAATGAGGCTATCCCAATGATGTCTAATCTACACAAGAGGAAGGTTGTTTCTAATGATATTTGTCCCATTTGTAATCTAGTTTTGAGAATGTAGGCCATGCGTTGTGGACGTGTCTTGTTGCTAAAGATGTCTAGTCTATTAGTTGCAAGAAAATACAAAATGTTGCCCAGATGACTAACACAAGAGGGGGGGTGAATTGAGTTATATTAAAAAAATAACAATTATAAATCAAATATATAATATAAAATATAAACAAAATATGAAATAACAATAAATATGAAGAGTAAGGGTAAGAGAGAAGCAAACTCAGTATGTTAATGAGGTTCGGCCCCACTGCCTACGTCCTCGCCTCAAGCTACCCCTTGAGGATTTCCAAATTCACTATTCAACCTTCTTCAGGTGGAGATAGAAACCTATTACACCTTTGAACAACACCGCTACAAAGGATCCGTGTAGAACATCCTTTACACTTGCAATCACCTTACACGTGGTGATTCAACTATTCCCCGTGTAGAATACTTTCTACACGCACAAGGGTTATACACAGCTTTTTTCTGATACAAAAACTGATAATGGGTAGATTATCAGAAAACACTCCTCAATGAGTGAAATAAGAACAATACAGCGCAAACTATATCTCTCAAAATGAACAAGGATTAAGGCTCAATGCTTAGAGAAGAGAGAATGAAAGTTTTGAATGAATGTTGTATGCTCTTGGTGTTGTGAATGTGAATCTTTCAAATGATCTATTTATAGGCATATGAGACTTCATATTCAAATTTAAAAAGATTCACATGTCAAAGACAACATCATTCACTTTTTAAAAAAAAAATCAAACCTAATTTTTTACTTTTGGCATATAATAAAATGAGCACACTTTACTTTTCAAATATTTCAAACAAAATCTTTTACTTTTTGTATATGACAAAATGAGCACACTTTACTTTTCAAATTTTTCAAACAAAATCATCTACCTTTTGTATAAGTATAAAAAGGCATCAATCACTTTTGAAAATATTCAAATAAAACATGCAAATGTGAAAGATGACAATCAATCATCTTTAATATTTTCAAAATTCAACCCTTTAATCAAGGCATGCACATGTAAAAGATGACAATCAATCATCTTTCAAAATTTTCAAATTTAATTTTCAAAAATATTCATGCACATGTGGAAAATGTATTTTAATACTTTATGATAAAATATTAATTTTGAGCATTAATCCTAATTTCGAATTTTAAGAGATTTACAACATTACTCTATGACTTTAATGTGAACTTGTTTCCTTCTTGCTCATGCTTGGTTCTTTGATGTGCTTGACTCTATTGTGTGGACAATTTGAGCTTGAAACTCCTTTATTCTTTGAATTAATTTGTTATCATCAAAATCCATGTGTAGATTTATAATCACATGAAACTTGAAATCTTGGGTTCAACAATCTCTCCCTTTTTGATGATGACAAATACTTGATAGAATTTGAAACCTGTATTAATACTTCAGCTCCCCCTGAAAATATGCGTTAGTTTTTCAAGCAAAAATATAAATATAATTCCAAGCATATATAACAAGTTTAGCAATTTAAACAATGTTAATGTTCTAATCTAAAACTTCTCCCTCTTTTGGCATCATTAAAAAGGATCGGTAGCAAGTAAATGGATTGAAAAAAATGATGTGTTTAATAGTCACTGTAGATAGTTGAAAAAGGAGCCGTCCGTGACCCGACAAATGCTGCAAAGTCTCGAGGCCCAACTCTATGAATTTAGTGCGGTTGGAGATTTAAACAATCGCCTGATGTTGTTGACAAATGTGATTGAAGGCTTTGAGTTGCTATAAAAAAATGATCATTTTCATCTATCGGATGCAAAAAAAAAATAATCACTTCTTGACCTGAGTTCTGTTTTTCCACAACGATAGAATGGCTGAGCAATTCTCTTCCACTAATGTTCCAGACTTGAATCAGGAACCCTTGACGCATCAATCATCAATCTTCTCTCCTGAGGCCGTCAATACCATGATAGGAGCAGTGAACCGTTTTTCTAGTAAGGTTGATTCTGAGATTATTGCAGAATCAAGAATGCTCAGTAGTCATTATGCTGCCTCTGTTACGATCATGTCTCGGAGGTTAATAGCGAGGGTGAGTGAGATTGATCATCTTAACATGCAAATATTTGAGTTACGACAGAAGCTTGCTAATAAGGATAGTGAGAATAAAAGGCTAAAGCAAGAAAACCAAGAGTTGAAAAAATTTGCAGATTGGTATGCTCATGATCTGCAACCACGAATAGAGGAGCTGGAACGAGAAAGGGTTCAGATACAAGGTCAACATCGGCAGATAACAGCAGAAGTTCATCGTTTACTAGAAAAATAGGGACAATCTACTGTTAATCTCGCTGGCTTAGTAAGAAAACTTTTGACAATGTGTGTCCAGCATATCTTATATTTCTTTTGACTAAATAAGATTTGAAGAGATAATAGTTTGTCTTATTCTTTATGCTATCTCTATAAAATCAGTCCTGAAGTTCATCCAATCCGCATCAAGTTTTCATCTCATCTCTATAACTCATTTGCATTCTTTCAGCATTCTCGTTTTAAGCCTTCTATTCTTTTCTCAATGGCTCATTCTTCTAACATTTCTCTAGATCCATCCATGAGGCATTCTGCATCTCAACCTCCTGTCCTTTCTGCAGCTGCCATTGGTGCCATGTTGCAGCAAGAAAATAATAATCTGACTAATAAGTCAGATTCTGATGCTATTTATGGCTTGGTGAGTCTTGGGACTCGCTACTCTTCCTCTATTGTTGCTTTTTCTCAGCGGTTACAAGCCAAAAATCACGAAGTTGAAAAGCTCAAAGAACAAATTGTTGTACTTCAACGAATTGTTCAAGAGTCTCACACAAGGGAAGGAATCATTCGGCAGAAGAATAAACAGTTGAAATCTTTATTAGATTCTTCATTTCGCTTGCCGGTTCCCATGGATAAGAATGACGTGATATTGTATGAAGAGAATGAGCGTCTCAAATATGACGCTAAGAATCTCAAGTTTATGTAAAAGTATTTAAAAAATCTATCTCTATTTTTATTGACTCTGGTCTATCTTTTAAGAGATATTCATAACATGCATCATACCTATTTCTCTTCTGATCATACATAATCTATCTTCTGTTAAAGGTTTTGTCAAAATATCTGCTAACTGATCGTGTGTATTTGTGAACTCTAATATTATATCGCATTTCTATACATGATCTCGAAGAAAATAATACCTTATTTCAATATGCTTAGTTCTAGAATGTTGTATTGGGTTCTTTGAAAGATTTATAGTACTTGTATTATCACATTTGATTGGAATGTGATTATACATGAGTTTAAAATCTTCAAGTTGTTGCTTCATGTAGAGAACTTGAGCACAACAACTACCTGCAGCAACATATTCTGCCTCAGCAGTAGATAGTGCAACAGAATTTTATTTTTTTACTAAACCAGGAAACTAGTGCATGACCTAAGAAACGACATGCTCCACTAGTGCTTTTTTGATCTATTTTACAGCCAGCATAATCTGCATCTGTGTAGCTGATTAGATCGAAAGATGTGTGTTTAGGGTACCATAACCCTAGGTTAATTGTACCACTAAGATATCTAAGAATGCGCTTAACTGCAATTAAATGTGATTCTTTTGGAGATGATTGAAAGCATGCACATAAGTAGGGGTGAGTTCGGTCCGGTCCGGTCCGGTCCGGGGAGGTTTTGTGGACCGGACCGGACCTATTCGGTCCAGGGTTTTCCCACCCTGGACCGGACCGAACTTCATCAGGACCGGTCCGGTCCGGTCCTATTCGGTCCGGTCCGGTCCGGTCGGTCCATTCGGTCCAAGGTTGATTTTTTTTTTTTTTTTTTTTTTTTTTTTTTTTTTTTAATCTAATGACATTTTTTTTAATATTTATGTAATTATATTGTAATATATATACATATAGTATTATATATATATATTAGTAATATGCTAATACTATTAGTCTATTAGTAATAATACTATAACTAATAAATATATGTAATAATAACTATACTATAACTAATAACTATATGTAATAATAGTAATAATGATAACTATATATTTATATAATATGCTAATATTTAATGACATTTTTTTTAATATTTATGTAATTATATTGTAATATATTTAATATATATATACATATAGTATACTATTATATATATTAGTAATATGCTAATACTATTATATAAATAATATATATAAATAATATATTTTTTTTTTTTTTCTATTCGGTCCGGTCCGGTCCGGTCCGGGGTGAAAAACTCCCGGACCGGGACCGGACCGAATCTTTTCGGTCCCTTAAAAATGGGACCGGACCGGACCGGACCCAATTCGGTCCGGTCCGGTCCGGTCCAAACAGTGCCGGTCCGGTCGGTTTTGCCGGTCCGGACCGGCCGATGCTCACCCCTACACATAAGCACACACTAAACATAATATCTGGTCTACTGGCTGTTAAATATAATAAGCTACCAATCATACCTCGATATATTTTCGAGTCAACTGGTTTACCGGATTCATCTTTATCAACTTTAGTTGATGGGCTCATTGGTGTTCCAATTTCATTAGCATTTTCCATCCCAAACTTCTTCAGTAATTCCTTAATATATTTTGATTGATTGATGAATGTCCCACTTTTAACTTGCTTAATTTGCAATCCGAGAAAGAATGTAAATTCTCCCATCATGCTTATCTCAAATTCTTCCTGCATAGTCTTAGCAAAAACTTGACACATATTTTCATTAGTAGCACCGAATATTATATCATCAACATAAATCTGAATCAAAAGAATATCATCATTTTCATATTTAATGAAAAGAGTTGTGTCGATTTTTCCTCTTAAAAAACCTTTTTCAATCAAGAAACCACTAATTCTTTCGTACCAAGCTCTAGGAGCTTGTTTAAGTCCATATAGTGCTTTTGTGAGTTTGAAAACATGATTTGGGGAAATATGATTTTCAAAACCTGGAGGTTGCTCAACATATACCTCTTCATTTATAAAACCATTTAAGAAAGCACTTTTAACATCCATTTGAAAAAGTTTGAAATCTTTATAACAAGCATATGCAAGTAGCATTCGAATAGCTTCTAATCTTGCGACAGGTGCATATGTCTCATCATAATCGATTCCTTCTTCTTGATTAAAACCTTGGGCTACAAGTCGAGCCTTATTTCTAGTAATGACTCCGGACTCATCTTTCTTGTTTCTAAAAACCCATTTTGTTCTAATAATAGTATGATTTTTGGGTCTAGGAACAAGTGTCCAAACATCATTTCTTTCAAATTGATTCAACTCTTCTTGCATAGCTAGAATCCAAGATTCATCAAGAAGTGCGTCATCAATATTTTTGGGTTCAATTTGAGATAGAAAAGCAGTATGATTGCAAATATTTCTAAGAGATGATCGAGTACTTACACCTTGTGAAGGTTCTCCCAAAATTTGTTCCACTGGATGATCTTTCACAAATTTTCACTGTTTGGTTGCATCTTGTATTAAATTTTGATGATCTTTCCTTATGGCTCCATGTTGAACTTCCTCTATTGTTTTCTCTTTGTTGAGATTGAGACTTTCCGTATTATTTATACCTCCTGTTTCTTCATCAATAGATTTCTTGGAGAGTGAAGAATCTAAAATCATCAAATACTACATGCATAGATTCTTTTACAGTCAAAGTCTTTTTATTGAATACTCTATAAGCTTTACTATTAGTAGAATACCTGAGAAAGATACATTCATCAGATTTTGCATCAAATTTGCCTAAATTATCTCTGTCATTCAAAATAAAACATTTGCATCCAAATACATGAAAGAAACCAATGTTGGGCTTTTTCTCATTCCAAAGCTCATAGGGGGTTTTATCTAATTTTGACCTTAGCATAACTCTATTTATAACATAACATGCAGTACTTACCGCTTCGGCCCAAAAATAACTAGGCAAGTTATTCTCATTGAGCATTGTTCTTGCCATCTCTTGAAGAGATCTATTTTTCCTCTCTACTACCCCATTTTGTTGAGGAGTTCGAGGAACAGAAAAATTATGCACAAAACCGCTTTCATCACAAAATGTTTCAATATTTTTATTAACAAACTCTTTTCCCCTATCACTTCGAATACTTGAAATAGTATAACTCTTTTCATTTTGAATTTTCTTGCATAACTTGGTAAAGGCATTATGTGCCTCATCTTTATGAGCAAGAAATATGACCCAAGTATATCTAGAGAAATCATCAATAATAACAAATGCATAATATTTTCCTCTTAGACTTGCAACTCTATTTGGTCCAAAAAGATCAATGTGTATCAGTTGCAATGGTCTAGTAGTGGAAATATGTTTCTTAGTTTTAAAAGAAGTTTTTGTTTGTTTACCAAATTGGCATGTATCACAAATTTTGTCTTTAAGAAAATATGTTTTTGGTAAACCTCTCACAAGATCATTTTTTGAAAGTTTGGAAATAAGTTTCATGTTGGCATGACCTAGTCTTCTATGCCATAACTAACTAGTTTCATTTTGAGCTGAAAAACAAATTGCATATTGTGGGGTAATTTCTTCAAAATCGATTGTATAAATATTGTTACTTCTAAAAACAATAAAACAAATATTACAATCATGATCATTCAAAATAATGCATTTATCCATTTTGAAAGTAACTGTAAATCTTTTATCACATAATTGACTTATGCTCAAAAGATTATGTTTTAGACTTTCAACAAGTAGAATATCTTCAATTATGAGAGAAGATTCATTACCAATTTTACATATTCCCACGATCTTCCCTTTCGAGTTGTCTCCAAATGTCACGTGTCCTTCTTCTTTAGATCTAAGATCAAAGAACTTAGTCTTATCTCCCGTCATGTGTCTTGAACATCCACTATCTAAAAATCATTTGTTTTTGCTTGTGGAAGACTTCATGCATACCTATAAAAACAATTAAAATGATTTTTCTTGGTACCCAAGTTCTTTGGATCCTTTATTTATTAGTATTAGAAGAAACAAGATTTTTAGGTACCCATATGACCCTAATAGTCATTGTATGATTTCTTCTAATAGGACAAGTATGATAATTATGACCATTTCTATTACAAAAATTACAAATAGCATGTGACATATATGAAAAACTTGAATGATTATAATAATATCCCTTTTTGACAAAATTATTTTTATAAAAAGAATTTTGAATATTAGTCTTTGATGTAGAATGATTATCAAAGAAATTTTTATAAGGTTTGTATTTTTGTTTTGGCATATATCCTAAACCTGCATTGTCCAAAACACATCTTTGACTACCAAGAAGTTTTTCAAAATTTCTTTTTCCATTCTTAAAGTTTTCAACAATATTTTCTAAATCGGTTTTCTTCTTATTCAATTCAAGATTTTCATCTTTCAAAATGATACTTTCTTTTCTTAAAATTTCAATTTCATTTGTTAAAGAAAATTTTTTCTTTTTCAAAGCAGTATATTTGATACCCAATTTTTCAAATTCCTCATAAACCTCTTCTAAAATATTTTGCAATTCTTCATATGAAAGATTTTCAATATTATCAAGATTTGTTACCTCAATGTCATCTTTAGCCATAAGACAAAGATTTGCTGATTCTTCATTGCTTGCTTCACTATCTGAGCTACTTGAATCATCATCCCATGTAGTTTTCATTGCTTTCTTGCCCTTGTTTCGATCTTTCTTTAGCAGAGGACAATCTGACTTGATATGACCAGGTTTATTGCATTTATAACAAATTAAAATATCATTTTTACCTGAATCTTTCTTGGAAAACTTTTTGAAGAATTTCCTCGGAGCAGTTCTATTTTTCTTCAAGAACCTCTGAATTCTTCTTGTTATCATCGCAACTTCTTCATCTTTATCGTCATTTTCCTCATCTTCATCACTTTCACTTTCATGAGGAACAGCTTTAAGTGCTAAACTCTTATTTGGCTTTCTTTCTTCTTCTCCTCTTTTCAATGTGTACTCATGGGTGATAAGTGACATGATGAGTTCATTGACTTCGAGCTTCTTGAGGTCTCTAGCTTCAAGAATCGCTGTAACTTTTGATTCCTAACGTTTTGGTAAAGAGTTGAGAATTTTTCTTACTATCTCCACCTTGGAATAAACTTTGTCAAGAGCTGTCAAGCTGTTTATGATGTTAGTAAAACGAGTGTGCATACTAGAAATAGATTCATCATCATTCATCTTAAACATTTCATATTCATGAGTAAGAATATAAATTTTTTATTCCTTGACTTGCGAAGTTCCTTCATAAGTTACTTCCAAGTTATCCCAAATTTCCTTTACCGTAGCGCAATTCATTATTCTATTAAATTCATTTCCATCAAGAGCATTATATAATAAATTCATAGCAGTTAAATTTAAAATATAAAGTCTATCGTCTTCACGATCAAACTCTTCTTCTTCCTTTTTGACCTTTACTTCATCAACCACTTTTGTTGGAATATAAGGTCCATTTACAATACATTTCCAGATTTCTCTACCTTGAGCTTGAAGAAATATTCTCATTCTAACTTTCCAGAATGAGTAATTATCTCCACAAAAGAGTGGAGGCCGACTGCTAGATTGACCTTCACCAAATGAAACTGCAATGTTAGCCATAAGATCTTAATTCAAAAGATAGTTAATCTTATAATAGATCTCTTAGCTCTGATACCAATTGTTACCGATCATAGGCCGCACCTATGTCACCTAACAATTGTACCTACCAGACTAGCCGGCCACCGTCTCTACCGGTGCACCGTCACCCATGGTCGGAGAGTCTTGCTTCGGTGACACAGTCACAAGCGAGAGTTCCCATGAGTGATCTGCCTGTATGAACAGTACAGGTCAACTAGCTCTGATACCAATTGTTACTGATCATAGGCCGCACCTATGTCACCTAACAATTGTACCTACCAGACTAGCTTCCATCGTCTCTACCGGTGCACCGTCACCCATGGTCGGAGAGTCTTGCTTCGGTGACACAGTCACAAGCGAGAGTTCTTATGAGTGATCTGCCTGTATGAACAGTACATGTCAACTAACTCTGATACCAATTGTTGCCCAGATAACTAACACAAGAGGGGGGGGTGAATTGAGTTGTATTAAAAAAATAACAATTATAAATCAAATATATAATATAAAATATAAACAAAATATGAAATAACAATAAATATAAAGAGTAAGGGTAAGAGAGAAGCAAACTCAGTATGTTAACGAGGTTCGGCCCCACTGCCTACGTCCTCGTCTCAAGCTACCCCTTGAGGATTTCCAAATTCACTATTCAACCTCCTTCAGGTGGAGATAGAAACTTATTACACCTTTGAACAACACCGCTACAAAGGATCCGTGTAGAACACCCTCTACACTTGCAATCACCTTACACGTGGTGATTCAACTATTCCCCGTGTAGAATACTTTCTACACGCACAAGGGTTATACACAACCTTTTTCTGATACAAAAACTGATAGTGGGTAGATTATCAGAAAACACTCCTCAATGAGTGAAATAAGAACAATACAGCGCAAACTATATCTCTCAAAATGAACAAGGATTAAGGCTCAATGCTTAGAGAAGAAAGAATGAAAGTTTTGAAGGAATGTTGTATGCTCTTGGTGTTGTGAATGTGAATCTCTCAAATGATCTATTTATAGGCATATGAGACTTCATATTCAAATTTAAAAAGATTCACATGTTAAAGACAACATCATTCACTTTTTCAAAAAATTCAAATAAAAGGTTCTTCTTTTTCAATTGTTAAAGACAACATCATTCACTTTTTAAAAAAAAATCAAACCTAATATTTTACTTTTGACATATAACAAAATGAGCACACTTTACTTTTCAAATTTTTCAAACAAAATCTTTTACTTTTTGTATATGACAAAATGAGCACACTTTACTTTTCAAATTTTTCAAACAAAATCATCTACCTTTTGTATAAGTATAAAAAAGCATCAATCACTTTTGAAAATATTCAAATAAAACATGCACATGTGAAAGATGACAATCAATCATCTTTAATATTTTCAAAGTTCAACCCTTTAGTCAAGGCATGCACATGTAAAAGATGACAATCAATCATCTTTCAAAATTTTCAAATTTAATTTTCAAAAATATTTATGCACATGTGGAAAATATATTTTAATGCTTTATGATAAAATATTAATTTTGAGCATTAATCTTAATTTCAAATTTTAAGAGATTTACAACATTACTCTATGACTTTAATGTGAACTTGTTTCCTTCTTGCTCATGCTTGGTTCTTTGATGTGCTTGACTCTATTGTGTGGACAACTTGGGCTTGAAACTCTTTTATTCTTTGAATTAATTTGTTATTATCAAAATCCATGTGTAGATTTATAATCATATAAAATTTGAAATCTTGGGTTCAACACAAAAAATGAGTCTTGAGGGTGCTGACTTTCATGGTATATGGTAAGCATTAGTTGACAAGCTTGATAAAGAGGAATTACAAGAAGCTACAATGATTCTTAGACAGATTTGGTTTCGAAGAAATAGTTTTGTGCAATGTTCAAACATCTCTCTTTTCTTGTCAATTAGGTTAGAAATGAAGTTGACTTATTTAATAGAGTGCAAGCTTCTTATAATAAAACAGCTACAAGAAGCTCAAATGTCTCTCAACAGTATATATGGTTGAAACCCCCAGTGGGGTATTATAAACTCAATTGGGATGTGGTTGTACAAGTTGAGATGGGGCTAATTGGTATTGGGCTATCATTAGAGATCGTGCAGACAAAGTAATTAGGACGTTAAGAGCTAGAAGAGTACTAAGTTTATGTCCTTTCAGTGGAGAGGCATACGCTTTGATGTTGGGATTCAAATTTTGCAAGGATATATGAATTTACTGTATTAAGATAGAAGGGGATGCCTGTAAGGTGGTAAACATTTTAAAAAATCCAAATTCTGACCAGAGTTATGGGGTTTTATTGATTACAGATACCAGACATTTGCTTAATTCGTTTGTTGACTAGTCTATTTCTCATACAAAAAGGAAATTTAATCAAACTGAACATGACTTGGCAAAGGAACTCTCTTATGCACTGAGCATCTGTATGAATTAGAAGTTCTTCCTGAATGTATCTTTCAACTGGTTTGTAAGGAAATGTGTAATACTTTTATGAACGAGATCAGATTCTTGTTAAAAAGAGGAAGCCAAACCCATAGAACTTAAGCAGCACCCTTTATCAATTAATTAAAAAACGCTGCCAAAACTTAAAAACTGAAAAATTGAGGGGTCAATTTACCAAATTTTAAAACCATCGAGGTCTTTTCAAAATAAAACAAACGTCAAAACCCTCACTTCGCAGTTGCTCAAAAAGCACGAAAGCCGAAATTTTTTCACCGAGAAGAGATACACATCCGAACTCCAGAAATGGCGACTGCTCTGGCGAACAGAGCTGCGAGCGATCGAGCTCTAACCCTCTTGAAGCTCCCATTCAGCTTCCTCAGAAGCTTCAGTGCTGCTACGCAATCTCCTTCTGCGCCAAATCCCAATGCTTCTTCCTCGGCCTTGAAGAAACCCAAGAGAAGAAAGAAGAAGAACCTGTTCGAGGTGGCTCAGTTCTTACCTAGCTGGGGACTCGGGTACCACATGGCCAAGACTCACTGGACCGGGGTCTCCTACGAGATCACGAAGATCAATCTATACAAGGTCACTTTCTGTCTCTCTGCCTCGCTGATTTTCCGTTGTTATTATTTTTACGAGAAAATGTGGGGAAATTACTGGAAATTTTCCAAGTTTATTGGAAAAAACCGAAAATCCGGTTATCCAAATTTTACCGTTGAATTTGGCTAAACCATTGTCTTATCTGGAGAGATGTGCATGCCCACAATTTTTCTTTCCTACAGTTTCTCGGCAGCCAAACAACGAGTTGGTTCAATTTTTATGCTTCTTTTGTCCGCCACTCTGTCATAGGTTTAAGGGTATGGGGTTTATGTGGTTGCTGGGTTCTGTTGCAGGATGGTAGGCATGGCAAGGCATGGGGAATCGTTCACAAGGACGGTCAGTGTTTGGTTTCATACTTCTTAAAGATTGAAATTTGTTTTTCTATATTGGTATTAGATTTGCTGACACTGCACCTGCTGCTGTTACTTAATATATCTAGAGATTTTTTCTCTTAATTTAAAGAAAAGAGGTTATTTCATGCTTTATTGCTCAGTATCATTAAGCCGGGTGTTACTTTTTCTGTTTTTCTGTATATTGAATCTGAAAAGAGTTTCAGTTTAGGGAGTGAGCTGTTTATCTTGTTGGAATTATTTGATTGGGTTTAGTATCGCCTTCGCAAATCTTGAATCCCTTGATCCTGGAAACTTTAATATATCTGTAACGCTCTACTCGTCGAAAAAGATTAAAAAAGACTCTCGCTTTTCACCATAACAAATCATTATTTAAGCTCAAGGATTTCTTTGCCCAAGTCTCAGTCGTGCTTATTAATCTTTTCAATGTTGAAATGCTGAAAAAGTGTGACCCAGAAAACTCATAATCTTTGATTAGTTGTTTCTTCCCACTAGTCGTGTCTAAGTGTTTAAATGTCTCTTCGCACTGGCCGTGTCTATGTACTGAAACAATAAAACCGGATTGAAAATAGTTTTGCATTATGGGGATTAGTTATCTCCTATTGCAATCTTCTGTAGAGTACTTGGTTCAAAAAGGCTATTTAGCTTTTGTCTTCTTTGATATGTTAAGATACCTGTTTTGATGATCCTTAGTAACTTATAATTATGGACTTGCAATGGAACATGTAGATTTCATCTTAGATATGTTTACTTTTGGTTGACCAATTATCAGAATATGCATTTCTGTGGGAAATCAGATTGAAATGTATGATTGACTGGAAGGTCATCTAAAAAGGTTACATTTGTTACTTCAGTGTTTATGGTCCAAGAAAGTTTGTTACTGTTTTCGATCTTTGGTCTTTCATCCAAATCTCAGGTCCATAAAAATGTGTATAATAGTAATTCATTTTATGGTATCGAGAGTAAGGATTATAAAATTCGATTCAGATTGTGATTACTTTTTCTAGTTGCAAGAGCGTTGTTATTATGTGTTGGTTAAATGCCTGTTTTCTGTAGTTACTAGTTATTTCACAATATTTGGAGCTTGTTATAAGGGTTAGATTTATTAGTCTATTTCAAGGCAGAAGAATTATCTGTTTTCAAGGCTCGATTTATTTATTTCTGTGCTTGATTGTGTTTTGATCTTTCAAAAAAGTTTATTTGCTAGAGTTTGATGCAGGCTTGCCAGCTGCAGATGCACCAAAGAAAATAAGCGGAGTCCACAAGCGTTGTTGGAGGTATATTCCAAACTTGACAAAAACAGTGGAGATTGCACCCAACTTGACCAAATGTGCTGAAACTGCCCCGAAAGCTGAAGTTCAAGCATCTTGAATCGAATCGACTAATAATAGATACTGGTTGCCTGACCTGTTATACTCTGATGTCCTTTTTCAGCCGTTGGCGCCCCACTATTTTAGAGTTTCACTCCATTGGCACCGTTGTCTTTCGTATGTAGTTTGTTCTTTATTCAGTTTTTTCTGGATGTATTTGATGCTTTTTTGTAGCATCCATGTGCACTGGAAGCAAAAGAAACGGCCTATTGGGAATGCAAATGAAAATATGTCATCACAAGTTTAAAGGTTGAGCATGATGGATTTTGTTCTCATTCAGTTTTTATGTTTTTGGAGTGATGCTTTTAATCCTGCCTCTTCCAAAATGGTATCTGAAGAAATCTGGAGATTCAATGAGTATTTGCTTAGGGCAGGCTTGAGGCAGGGTGTTTCTGTAATTTCCGTCCTCGTTTGGTCCAAACTTTCTTTTCTTTTATGACACTCACCCGCGTCAGCAAGGCATAAGTCCTTAAATTAGTATTTTAATTTGTATGGACCAGCATTTCCCATTGATATCTGCCTTCCAATGGAACTCAGTGAAGTACACCTCTATGATATTTCAACCATTAAAAAGTAATAAATGTAGTGCCAACTGTTCAATTGTATTGAGTGGATATTGAAGCTGAATAAAATCTCATAACTTTGGATATTTATCTCATTTGACCCAGCAAAAAGATTTGATAACAATTATATTAAAATTAAAGAAAAACAGTAGCATCAACAGTGGGGGAGAATCTAACATTGGAGCAATGATTTTATTGAGAAGGTCCATATTTCTTCGCATAATGTCAAGGATAATGATATACGTATAATTTAAAAAGTTTTTTAAATTTTATATAATTAAAAAAATATAAAACAAGTATCATCGATTCATATTCCATTAAAAGCTTAGGGAAAAAGACAAAAGAAAACAAAACTATCTTAGCACTCGGCCCCACAGTTTACCAATTGCCAGATTTCCTTTTCCCCCAACACTGCCCAAAAACTGACAGTCATGGATTTGTAGATAGAAAGACAGTAAAGAGACAGAGACTTTGATATTTGATAGAGCAATATTATATATAATCATTTTTATATATTTTTTATATATTTTATTAATATAATTGATTAGATTAATTTTTTTTAAATATTCAACTAATCATATCATTAAAGTACATAAAAAATACATAAAAATAACTTCACATCGAATTTTTCTATTTGATAAAGTTGAGCAAACAAAAACCACACCACCTGCTGCAGCCTGCAATGGTCCAACCACACCACCTGATCTCAGTCCCTAGCACCTTCTTCCTTCTTTGACTCTCTCTCTCTCTCTCTCTCTCTCTCTCTCTCTCTCTCCTCTGATCTCTAATGGCCTGTACACTTTGAGGGAAATCTCCAACTTTTAAGCTTTTCCATGCCTTATCTCCCAAATCCATGACCTTTCACTCTACACAATGGCAACTGTGGAGGGGCCCCATGTTGACGCCGGCACTGCAAGTCGCTGCCGTTATCATCATTCTGTCACAGGTAGCAGTGGCGTTTCAATCTCCGGCGACTCCGACGACCAGTCGTGGCACTCGCCGGTGGAGATTGAAGGTGTGCTGGACTCTCAGAGGGATTCCTCTGGGTCAGACTGTTTGTTTAAAGACGACTTGGAGAGTGGGGTTCAGGAGTTGAAGAAGCATTTGGGTAAAGCTGAAAGAGATTGTAGGATTTGCCATTTGGGTTTGGAGGATGGTATAGAGGCCAGGGTGCTAGTTGAGTTGGGGTGTGCTTGTAAAGGTGATTTGGGTGCTGCCCACAAGCGATGTGCTGAGACGTGGTTCAAGATCAAGGGAAACACGTGAGTAAAAGCCTCGAAATTTTCTCATATAACTAGCTCATGAAAGTCGTTTGTTCTGTATGCGGTTGTTCATTAATGATGGGTCCTTTTTGGGAAATTCTGAATATCCATTTGTTGGTATCTGCTTTTTGTGAGTAGTGGTGATAAATATGGAATCATGGGATTCTTTTTTTCTATATGTTTTTTACTTGTGGGTATGCTATTGCTGCCTGTATAATTTTCTTCTTTTGTTTCTGTTTGATTGCTGAGAAGAGGGAAGGAAGGATAGGAATGATTGAAACGACCGCGTGGCTCAAGACGAATAAAATCTCTACAAAACAAGCCTATTAGAATAATTTTGGTTAGTGATGGTGATTTTTTTATTATTTGAAATTGACGAAACCATGAAATAGTGTTGGCTCGATTTGTTTCACACTCCTGTCATGCTATAAGTAACCAAACAAAGAGGGGTACGGGGACGCTGATGTCAAAATTTTAGCCTTGAGGTTTAGAAACTTGGATTTTTACAGAAAAACTGGGTTGAAGTCTTATGATCAATAAAACTACAAGTAAATGCATATCTTTACTCTTTTGGGGGAAAGATAGACTATTAAGACTTGTTTGGACACTTAGAATATCTCAAAATATCTATGAATAATAGTGAAATGGTTTGTGAATAGTGAAATGATTTGAGTTAAGATGTTTTATTGGGTTTTGGGAGAGGAGAGAGAAAAAAGTTGAATAAAAATATTATAATGTTAAAAAATTGTTTGAATATAATTTTTTAATATAATTTTTGTCTTGACATTTGAAAAAGTTGTATTGTTTTTTTTTTTTGTTTGGAAGTTTGGAAAAGTTGTAATGATTAGGTGATAATTAGATGAAAAAGTTGAAAATTTGAAATTTAAAAGTGTTTTGCGTTTGAGTAATGTTTGGGAAGGAAATATTTGAGAATATCTTAGAAATGGTTGGCCTAAACTCCATTCTTGCAATCAAGTGGCAGCTATGTGGAAGATGATTCCTTTGTGTATTATGTGGAGCATTTGGTTGGAAAGGAATGGGAGGTGTTTTAATAATAGGGAAAGAACTATAGAAGAACTTTGGAAATTTTTAATGTTTTCCCTGTTTAGTTGGTTTTCAGCAATTGTTTTGAATGGTGGAGCAGTTCATGAGTTTCTGTCCTTGCTGATTTAGTAGTTGAATGTATTTACGTGTTTCTTTTGTGTACTCCTTGTGTACATGGGCTTTGCCTATTACATTCATTGAATAAAATTTTTACTTATGAGAAAAAAATATATATCTGAGAAATAATTAGATGAAAAAGTTGAAAATTTGAAATTGAAAAGTGTTTTGTGCTTGAGTGATGTTTGGGAAGGAAATATTTGAGAATATTTGAGAATACTCCAATACCCAAACAAGGCCGTCTTTCATAGAGAGTGAAAATGCAATTGAAAGATGGTAGCATTGATTGTTTACCACTTCTTGATTCGAATATTTACTATATGGGAATTCTCTAAGTCACGAGCAGAGTCCAATTTGATTTCTCAACTTGTAATCTACAAGGACCATTAATAATATTTTTTTTTTTATAAGTAACTATGCATTAATTAAAAAAGACAAATACAAAAGTGAGCCCCAAGTTCCAACAAACCCCACTCTTACAGCTA
This sequence comes from Carya illinoinensis, assembly GCF_018687715.1. Lineage (NCBI taxonomy): Eukaryota > Viridiplantae > Streptophyta > Magnoliopsida > Fagales > Juglandaceae > Carya > Carya illinoinensis. The sequence goes on from NC_056765.1 coordinate 9,722,954, forward strand.
ATACGGTGCATAGAATTAAAAATGAAAAGGGCAATAGAGCTAAAAGTTTGGTTCGGATCTATATTCCTTTGGTGAATTGAGCAAACTTCCATAAAGGTCAATTTTGATATTATCCTACTGAGTGATTGCCGTGTTGCATCTGAAAGCTGCGATAGGTGATGTAGCACAGGACTTGACTGCTTTAGAGCATCCGACAGAGCTTTCCACACCCTTGTCCTCTGGAAAAAAGTTAGAATGGATGTCCACTTCGGACATATAGAGGGGACTGGAAGTTGCTTCTTGAAGAGGGAAGAAAAATCTTAGGAGTGCCGCTAGATAGGGCTGGGCTGCACATGTGCCGGTGTGGGATGGTGGATCAGTGAGTTGCCAGATCAATGGGATGGCCTGTGGCTGTTGATGTCGGGGTGCTACTGAAAGCCCTTTTTTAGGTCGTGTAAGGGGGAGGTGTAAGCCCCGAAAGCCTTTGGTGCTTTGGTAGGGCAGGCAGCCCTTAAACCTAAAACAAGGTTTGGAACCGTTCCCCATTTTTGCATTTCATTTTCTATTTGGCCCGCCTAAACAAAATGAGAAAAAAGGAGAGGCCTATTGATTCGAAGTCACTAAAAATGGGTTGGTCAATAGCATAGGTCTTTCTTTTCCAGGTCTCCTTTCAAAGGAAATGCCTTTGTATTCCTAATCCGGTGGGGGGCAGGACAGCTTTGTTTGCCCCTGCTTCGCAAATTGCATCCCAGTGCAACGACATTGTTTGTGCGCCCCTTACCGTTCTCGCTCGGTGTTTGCAATGGAAAGTGGAGAGGAAAGGGTGGGAGAGGCAAGTGGAGGAAAAAAAGTCAGCAACCAGCCAAATAATGCTGTTATTCCAAAATCTGGTCGAAGGAGACGAGAGCATGAAAATGAGGTTGGGCATGATGGTCATGTGCATGCGCCAGTGGAAATGGGTGGCTGCTAAGTGGAGGTGGAAGCTGGAGTGGAAGTGGTTCCATTGGTGTTGGGGGTGTTTTGAGTCAATACTGGTCCGAAGTTTTAACTTCTAACACAAAACAGGAAAACAACGAAAAAGGGAAAGAAAATGGTAAAAGAGATAAGGGAAGGGGTGGAAATTAGAGTGGAGGGGGGTTTGGTTTCAAACAGAGGTTCCTCTGAGTAGGCTCTGACAGTTTGGGGGTGGTGGGGGAATGTTAGGTGAAAGGTTTTAAAAGGGGAGGGAAGAGGGATAAAAAATAGAGAGCAGAAGTTCTAGTTGTATTTATTATAATACAGATACAGCTCCCATATTTGGACATTTCCTGTTTACCTTATAAAGAGTCCTTAAAACATCCCACTTGTGGAGCTCATTAAACTGCGTTGTAGCTACCTAACTCACGTTCTGTTGTTTACCACTATCCTTTTACCTCTTTAGTGCCAAGTTAAATGACATAGAAATAGTTTTCCAATATAAAACTTAACATTATGGACAATAGGTTCTTTCAAGTTCAGAACTTGTAAGAGGCTTCTCATGGTCACCTTTCTTTGGGGATTGACTTTAGAAAGTCCAAATGCATTTGACTCTTGTGTATTGATTTCTGCTTCTATGGATGTATTAAACTACTGGTTTTCTTCCAGGTTTGCCATCTATATGTCTTGTAATTGCATAATAGGTTAACACCGGATAATCATCTTCCATGTTGAATAGTCCTTGCTTTAGGTTAATATTATATGGAAATATGTATATAAACATGGGATCATGGTTATTTTGGTTCAAGTGAAGGTTGAGTTTCTTTGTAACAATCAACTAATTTCTTAGTTGGGAATGTTTTTAGTCTACCTCACAGAGTTGGGTCGAACAACTTCTATGACCATCTTGTGATCATAGAAGATTGAGAATGTTAACTGAAATCTCCAAATTAGTTGTGTAACATAAGAACCTAGAATTTAGGTTAAGTCAGTTAGAAATTATTTAGTTATGTTATGATTATATTTATTCTTTTTATTAATTACTTATTTATTAAATTATCTCTATGGTAAGATTTTAAGTAATTAGATTGCTACGACACGTTTTCTAGAAAGATTAGTAACGTCTAGTGCCTCGTATAGGTCACGAGCTACGACGTGAGATTTCTGAAGCAGCGCTAAGAGGTAAATAGTATGATCATATAAATGTACACGTAATGTAAATATTATAATTGGGTATGATAATATGATATGGTTTTGATGGTTATCTATGTTGCGCTAAGAGCCAAGTCAAGGTTAGATTGCTTTCACGAACTTCTATGAATTACGATGATTTACATGAAAGTAAGCCTATATATATGTTATGCTTTTACGGATTGTTGATTGATGGATTGAATGTTACAAAAATCACATGGAAATCATGATATGATCATATAATAATTTAAGATAGGTATTCTATGAATTAAAATAGCCAGATCATGCATGCTTCATTCATGTAGTACTTAGACCATATATGCCATGTATTGTTCATGCAATAACTTAAGTCAAGCATGCCATGTAATAAATAGCCTAATCATGTATGACATGTTCATTAGTTTTCAGATCATGCATGCCATGAAATGTCATAAAATGATTAAATCATGTTAGGCCATGTCATGCTATACTATACCATGTACAAGAATATATCATGTTATGCCATGCCATGTACAAGAATATGCCATGCTAGAAAAGTCTAAGAAGTCCAAGAAAATTATCATGCATCAAGAAAGATAAACATTTTAAGGTAACACGGATCCAAGCGTGTTTACCACAGTTATGCTAAGACGGTACCACGGACTCAAGCGTGGTTACCACAAGTTAAGTGAAACACGGACTCAAGCGTGTTTCACTCCATGTCATGCAAGTTAAGTGAACATGGACCCAAGCATGTTTCACTTCATGTCAAACAAGATGAGTGAAACACGGCCCAAGCGTGTTTCACTCCATGTCAAGCAAGATAAGTGAAACACGGACTCAAGCGTGTTTCACTCCATGTCAAGCAAGATAAGTGAAACACGGACCCAAGCGTGTTTCACTCCACGTCAAGCAGGATAAGTGAAATACGGACTCAAGCGTATTTCACTTCATGTTATGCAAGTTAAGTGAAACACGGACTCAAGCGTGTTTCACTACATGACAAGTTATGTGGTGCCATGGACTCAAGCGTGGTTCACCATGAAATAAGTACAATTCAAGATAAACAAGTTACTCATGCATTCACGCTTCATGTTTGCCATGATTATGAGTGTTTCCACCCATGTTAATCCATGAATGTTATATGAAAGTTATGATAAGGCTTTAAAAACCAAATTTATGCTAAGCTAGATAGTATTTTACGGTATGATGTATTATTTACTGAGTATTCGACTCATTTTTGTTGTTTGTCTTTTTGTTTTCTTCTATGTTGATTGTCACAGATGGTGATTATGATGATGCAGAGCTGGATGGCCAGGAGTAGATTTAGTATAAGGACTTAGAGATGAATAAGTGTCATTTACACAAGGATTAAGTTTCTTTTATGTCATTTCAATAATTAGTCTTGTTTAAGATTAGCTCATGTTTTGCTTTATTCAGTTTCAAGTTTCAAGACTATTTATATCCTTTCAGTTAAGTTTCTTTCAATAAATAAGGTATTTCAGAGTAATGAGTCTTTTTACCGGGCATTTTATTATGTTTGTTAGTAACGTCTCTATCCTACGGGAACGGGGTGTTACAAGTTGAGACTTCTAATTTGGAGACAATCACACTCTATTTAGGAGGTTTTGCCAATAAACAAATGATAAGCAGGGTTCATCCATCCACTCTCTCCTTTGTCGATGAAAAAGTAAAGTTATACAGATAAAAACAAGTCTTGGGGGTGTCCTCTCATGGAATTCCTGCAACTATTTGATTTGTGTTTGCTTTCATTTTCTGTTGCCTTTTTTTGTCTGTACCAAGTACCGAGATAAGAACTCCCGTTCACAATCCTGGTGGTTACACCAACTTCAATTTCTTTTTATATCAATTATATAAGAATGAACCAAGATGTACTCCTACAAGTAAAGGCGGTTCGAATAGATATTGTTTGTGTTTTGATAGGTGAGGAATCGATTGACAAGTTGTTTTTTAAATGAAATAAATGCAATCCATCAAGTATGGACAGAAGATAACTAACTTTGAGAAAAGAGAAGAAGAAGAAATATTGGCAATTGGCGTGCAGACACTATGCTTGCTCATCGTTAATCAAATACATATGTATGCATATTTCCAGGCTGTGTTTCCATGTTGTGCAATATGCCAGTGCAGGTGTTTTAAATTGCTAATAGGAAAGTGGAGATGATTGTGAGTGTTCAAAGTTTGTATGATTTGCATGGCACGACTGCAAATCTATTGACCAGAGTGCAGTTGATTGAGGTGTTAGCTAATAGTTTTATATGACATAAATTAGCAATTGTGATGGAGTGTGTAAAGCAATTGATGAGCATGCTCTGCTGTATTGTTTTTTCTTATAGGTAAACAAAAATTTTATTGATAAATAGAAGTAGGCCTAGCCCAAGTACACGGGATGTTGGGATGTGGACAAGAGAACTGTATTATTTCCGAAACTGGATGGTTTCCATTATGTAATGATAATTGTAAGGACGCAAATATTGCTGTCATGACTTAATAAAACACCCCTTTGAATCCCTCTGACTGTGTTGTAATTTTTGTAAATGGTATCATATTTTATAACAAATATAACTTGAATTCATACATGCATGCATGCATACATACATACATACATACATACATATTCCTAGAACAAACATAACTTAAATGCAGTCCAAGTTTCCTATTCTTGTTTGAAGATGGTGAAAATTCCATTTTTACCCCTCAACCTACCACTCATACGCAATATGGCCACTGTACTACCAAAGTTGTCACTTCATTCTGCTCATTAAAAACTTTGTCACTTTATCCCTCAAACTACTACAACTTTTGAATCCACCCACCCCTTTTCCTTAAATGCCATGTCCACTACCTCTCGTCCATCTTAATGGTTAGATCTGGACAAAGGGGTAAATTGCAACTTTGGTCGTTCAGTGGTCATATTGCAAAGGATTTGTACTTAGTGTAGTTTCCCTCAAGACAGCATCCTTATCTTTTGAAATATTTTCAAGAGATTAGTTCATAAATGCTTTGGTAAGTTGAATTGAATGTACATAATAGAGCAGTAATCCAGAGCTTGATGCTGTCCTTTAGATTTGAAACTTGCTTCGTACCTCATTTTTTTCGTTTTTTCTTTATATGCCTTACAAAACTCAGTAACTATTAGTTTTGATTCATTTTCAGATAATTTATGCCACTAATAAACATATCTATATTTTCAGGACCTGTGAGATCTGTGGTGCCACTGCACTCAATGTTGCCAGTATGCAAAGAAATGAGACAAATAATGCTACTGTTTCAGCCTCAGCATTAGCAGCACCAGTGATGCTAGTGGAGAACCGAAACAATTGGCGTGGCCGCCGCATAATGAATTTTCTATTGGCCTGCATGGTCCTTGGCTTTGTTATTTCTTGGCTTTTTCACTTTAAAATACTAACATGAGTTCAGTTCTGATCTCTGGATATATATATACATATATATATATATACACACTTCACCTCCACTTATGCCCCCTTGCCCCAAGTATTTAGAATTGCTATGGAACGTGTATGTGATGTATAATTACAAAAGTTTCTGTGTGCCATTCAATTACACGTCTTGTAATTTTTGCAAATGAAACAGCAATCCTGTTGTATTTATTTGTCTCTTTTCCTAATATTGAGAATGTATACATGAAAGACAACCATTTAGCAGTCCAGAAGATTCTTCCCTGTGCTCAGTATTGCACTTTCCAGAGAATGCTCCAGCACAGGCAAAACATCAAGGGAAAGAGATCAGATAAATTCTCTCTTCGTTCTAAAGTTTATCATCTTTAGTCCCATCGAAGTGATGTATCATATTTTAAATAGCTTTCTACTTGGATAGTTGACTTAGAAAAATCACTTAAAATGCACCACACATCTGTCGGTAATATCGAGAATGATAGAATTCAAGATGCAGATCAGTATTATTCCAACAGACAAACAGTATCAATTTTTTTGAGGGGGCAATGGATGCTTAAATATCAAACGGGACAACACATCTGTCGTTCCTTTCTTACCTCGCACCAGTGGATGTTTTTTATTTTAATGGAAAAATGGCTTCATTCATTCATCATATAAAAGTTATAATTATAACTGGATATACTGAGAAATTTCTAGAACGCAAGTCAATTGTTGTGTTTACATAAAATTTCTTTGTGAGTGGTATAATCTTAACTACTATTGTAGCTCTCTACAAACAAATTGTTTAAGAGACAACACTTTGCTTAAAATAAAGATTCATACCTCATCCTCCGAAGGAGAAGAGGACTTTAGGCTGCGTTTGGGTATTAAGGGTACCTCAGGTACTCTCAACACTTCTTACTATTATTCATTATTTTATTATTACTTTTCATCTACTTTTATTACTATTAATTACTTTTTACATATTTTTTATTACTATTAATTATTTTATTATTACTTAATTTCTATGGACAAAACATCCAAGAAACGATCTTTTTTTATTATTTAACTAAACAAAAGGAAATAGTAATGAAAATAGAAAGATAGATGTGAAAGGGACAAAGTTCCCACTCTAAGCAATTTAGGTCTATCGGCCAAATTGTCATAAACAACAGAACAAGATGTAAACTTCGGGGTTTCAAAATCTAAATCCTTGATTTAATCTAGTCTGTTCAACTACAATGACGATCAAAAGTAAAATTAAGGAGGCTGCAAATCAAAAGGTTTGATTTTTTTTCATATCCCTATCCAACACTTCCATTACTATCAGTAACCATATAGTCTATAGATATATCCTCGGATTTTCTCACATTGTAATCAGAAACAGGCTTGTCAAAAGTGCTTCTCTCATGCTGGCACATCATCATCAGATCCTGGCTTGCATCTTTCAAGGATAATACTTTGGGCCACAGAGGATCCTCACCGATTTTATTTTATTTTATTTTATTTTATTTTTTTTTAACTTAATAGTTAATGAAGTGTTTTTAATGATTTTGTGTATTTTATATATTTTTTTAAAATGTTTAAAGGGTTTAAAAAAATATTTTTAAAAAAAGGGAGAAAAAAAAACACATTTTGCCCGCTCGGTGAGGATCCTCCATAGCCATAGCAGGATCCATCTTTCAATACCTCACCCGCTGGAACACCTGGAAAACTCCATAACAAGAACCGAAAATCATCAAATTCACATAAGCTACATAGCTCTTGTCGTGTGAGAAACAATAAATATTTAGCTCTCGTCATTTTCTGCAGTGTGTAATTGAAGTACTAGTGAGAAAACATGTGAACACTCTATACAACTTTGATCCCAACTACTTGGGGTTGCATAGATTTATGTTGATACGTTGAATACTATGGCTTAAGTGCATGCTTGGGCCACATCATAGATTCAAATCCACAAGTGATTGGGAAATATTATCCTTTGTGGAACATGACCAACTAATAAAACAGATTTATGTAATAGTTAAAAAAATAAAAAATCATTAGCAAGATATATTATTGAGGAGGGAACAAGTTCCCGCTCCTGGGTTACGTGGGGTTCGCCCCACTTAGGGCCCAGTCAACCCAATAAAATAGCCCAACAAGAATGGAAGGGAAAAAGGAGGCTGAGTTTAGCCCAAGAGAGGGCCCGCCGAGCAAGAATGAGAGTCACACCTCCAGCATGACCAATAGCCTGCACGGTCAGACAATGGACATGCCACATTAAATGCACAAGAGATCCTTCACGCAAGGACTAGCATGTCGCATTAAATGAGTACCACTACCCCCACCATCGGGGTAGTAGGAACACCATCCCCGCCACCTGCCAACATGGATGTGCAGGAATGCGAAGAGATAAATTGTGTGCAACACGGCAGGGTGACGACATGCATGTCAGAAAGGACTCTGCGACTAGAACGACGCATGGTATGACTCAACACAATCCACTAGTTGCCATGGGGACCAACTCCGCCTACTATAAATAAGAGCCAAAAATGCAAGTAGCAAGATCTATCTCTCTCTCTCTCTCTCTCTCTCTCTCTCTCTCTGTGATTCCATATTACACTCCCACTGTGAACAAAAATTCTAGCTTGGGCATTGGAGGTATCCCATACCCATCGAGCCCCTCTCATCAAACCTTGTAGAGACAAAGCAGCGGAGAGGCCTTGTTGCCCAGGGTATGAAACATGGTATCAATAATTATCATACAAAACACTATATTAGGGATAGGCTAAGGCATAAGGAATCATTTTGCCAAACGAACAATATTGTTCTTCATCTAAAATTCTATAATCTATTATCACACTTGACACATTTTAAGTGGCTTCCAAATGGCACCATAGATGTTATTAAGGATGATGAAACTTCGAATAAAAAATAATAACTTTCCTGGATAAAACTCATCAACATACCCCAAAATGTTGTAAAGAGAATTCTCATATCTTACTTGTTGTTTGCACTCTAATATTAACTCGATTTTTTGAAGGATGAGGGATGCTATACACGCTGAACGAAACCCTTGGACTACACAATGACATTATGGATTGCTTTGATAAAAAATATTGATTGCAACAAATAATCCATAAGTAGAAGTAGGGCTAAGCATCAGAATTGATTTTTTTTCCCAGTCCAGTCCAGAACCCAGAAATCCGGATGAATCCAGCCTGTGATCTGCTCAAATTGGACTTGGGCATGTAATATATTCCCGAATCCAGTTACGAATATTGGGAATTGACCTGGTTATTCATAATTGATATTTTTTTAAATTAAAAAAAAAACCTATTTAATGTTACAAAACAACGTCGTTTTGTTTATGGAAAACAACGTTGTTTTGAGCCCCTACCATTTATTTCCCAAGTTCCCCTGGTCTACATGCACACACACATTTCATTTTAGTCTCTCTCTCTCTCGATAGCCACTTGCCCCATCTCTCTATCTCTCAACTTTGAAACCCTAGATTCGTGCCATCCCTTTGTTCCATCACCATCATTTGCCCCATCTCTCTCTCTCTCTCTCTCTCTCTCTCTCTCTCTCTCTCTCTCTCTCTCTCTCTCTCTCTCTCTCTCGGTTTGTATAGAGATTTTTGTGTTTATCTTTAAAACTAGATGTACTTTGGCTAGATATGAGGAAGTGGGTTTCTTTATTTTGACTAGATCTGAGTTTACTGATTATCATCCATGGCCAACCATTTTGGATTTCTTTATTTTGGGTAGATCCGTATTTCTATTGCATCATTTGTGGAGTTGTCATGATTCTTGTGACGCCCCCAAATCCCCACGCCCGAACACGGGGATATCGAGACGTCCGGATGGTGACAACCCAGGTCACCATCCCATCGACGGGTGCCAAGTGTGTGCAAAGGCGACAAATGTGCACGAAAGAACACGCAGCGGATAACAAAAGTCATAACTAAGTACCAGAATTTTCTTAACGTAATACAAGCTGTTTAAAACGTACGTAGATAAAATATTACAAAAACACAAATACAGTTTTAAGCAAATATAAAACATAGCATCAGCAACCCGGCGGAGCCGCATCCTCGGGCTCAGCCTCCTCCTCTTCGTCCTCTAACTCTGCACCAAAAGCTACGGAACCAAAAATGGTACCGCAGGTAAGTAAAACCCAACACTACCAGATAAAAACAAATAGAACTCAAACAATATGTATGAAGCATGCCCAATGCACAAAACGCAAAGACACAGTTTTCCACACACGCCAAAAACCCATTTGGCCCAAAAACACATCCTTTCCGGAAAACACGCCAAAGTCACATTTTATCCGTATGCACCATGACCTCCCCTAGGGGTCATCCGCACACCCTGGCTCCAGTGCCACACCGCAGAGTACCACCACGCATGTGACACCTAACGAGCGATGCCCAGTTCCGTGCCCCGCACGTTCGTAGCCAAGCATCCTCTAGCCCTCACCAGCGAAGGGCCACGGAGTCGGTGCGTAGAGCGATGCCCGGTTCCGCGCCCGGCGCGTTCGTAGCCAAGCAACCCCTAGCCCCCGCTCCCGTCGTCTAGCGACAACTCAGGGGACATCACTCAATTTATTCCGCTCCCGAGTGACCAGAGGAGCTCCACCGGGATAATACCCCATCCCGGCTTGGGGTCGTGATACACACGCACCCGTAAGACCACTTACGCCAATACACAGGCTTTTCACACATAAATAAAAACACACGCGCATGCACCATGTAATGCCATATCAATGCATAATAAAGTAATCCAACAACATAAATTAAATAAACAGGCAACTCCGTCCTCCATCCATCCGACCCCCGAACTCCTCGGACTCAGTCCGGAATCAACCAACCAGCAGATAAAATAATTGAATGAGCAATATATATTTAAATCTGAAAATAGGGTTTGGAAAATACTTACAGCGCTATATGGCAATTTTAGAAAACACGAGGCGTTGCAAACGGCGGCGAAAAAGCAACGTCACAGTGAAAATTCACTGTGGCCGTGGGTTGTGAAAAACCCACTTTTGAACGGGGACAAACTAGGGCTTAGGATTGATAGGGAATGGTCTAAGGATGGTTGTGAAGCTATTGGAAGTGGTGGTTGGCCGTGGGTGGCGGCGGAATCGCCGGAAATAGGTCGGATTTTCCAAAAAGGAAAGCTAGCTCGTAGGAGCTGTTCCGGTGGTCGTTGGAGGCCGGAAATGGGTGGGTTAGGACGGCAAGGGACCGGTGATGAAATGATGAAGAAATGGTGGTCGGAGGTGGAGCGACGGCGACGGATCGGAGGAAAAACCGTGCAGCCTTTGGAGGGCTTTTCCGGCCAAACGGCCGGCCGGATGGGGGTGGAAACCGGTGGGGAGGTGCGCCGGAGGGAGACGAAGAGGATGGTGGGGGTGGTGTGCCACACGGTGGCCGGCGGTGGTGGGGCTGGGCTGAGGAACGATCCGGCGTGAGGGAGAGAGAAGAGAGAGAAACCGGGGGGGTGCTCGACGCGGGGGTGAAAAAAAAAAGAAAGAAAAAAAAAGAAAAGAAAGGAAAAAAAGAAAGAAGGAAAAGAAAAAAGAAAAAAGGAAAAAAAAGAGAAAAAGGAAAAGAGATGTAGGGAAAAGATGAGGTCTAATCCTCATTCCGGGAAACAAAACTAAACCGCCAAAAAGAGATTAAAACTCACAAAACAACTAAAAGAAATAAAACACAACATCAAATAATTTAAAAACCAATTTTAAAATGTAAATAAATTAAAATAATAAACTAATATATTAATTAAAATAAAAACAATTATTTCAGCGAAAATTCACTCAAAAGCGGGTCATCACATCCTCCCCTCCTTAAAAACAATTTCGTCCTCGAAATTGCAAATCAACCACCAGCTTAAAGCAAGCCACAAGTAAGCACATAAACCAACTGTGATCAAGATTAAGACACATACCTCCTCTATTCGAACAAGTACGGGTACTGCTCCCTCATGTCCGCTGCTTGCTCCCAAGAGAAGTCTTGAGCTAACGGATCTCCCCAAGCCACTTTAACCAAAGGTATCGTCTTGGACCTCAACCGTTGCTCATTCCAATCCAAAATCTGCGACGGAACAACTTCATAAGTGAGATCCGGTTGCAACTGAATACCCGCTGGGTCGACGAAGCGTGGCTCTTGCTGTCCAAAACTCTTCTTCAGGGATGATACGTGGAAGACATCATGAACATCCCCAAAATAATCTGGCAAAGCAACTCTGTAGGCGACGGACCCTACTCTTTCCAAAATCTGAAAAGGGCCGACATACCTCGGATCTAGCTTCCTCTTCTTACCAAAACGCTTAACACCTCTCATGGGAGAGACTTTAAGATAAACCCAATCACCAACTTCAAATGACAATTCTCTCCTCCTGGTATCAGCGTAACTCTTCTGGCGACTCTGAGCTGCCGCCATTTTATCTCTGATGATCCGGACTTGGCTTTGCATCTCTTGAATTATTTCTGGCCCGATTATCCTACTCTCCCCAACTTCGTCCCAACACAAGGGCGACCTGCACTTTCTCCCATAGAGAGCTTCATAGGGAGCCATCTGAATGGTCGCATGGAAGCTGTTATTGTAGGCAAACTCGATGAGTGGCAAATGATTTTCCCAACTCCCTTGGAATTCCATGACACATGCTCGCAACATGTCTTCCAGGGTCTGAATGGTGCGCTCTGACTGGCCGTCTGTCTGCGGGTGATAAGCAGTACTGAACTTCAACTTAGTACCCAAAGCTGCCTGCAAACTCTTCCAGAACTGCGACGTAAACCTCGGATCTCGATCCGACACTATACTCTTTGGTACGCCGTGCAGCTGCACTATCTCTTTGACATACAAACGGGGTCAACTTACCCAAAGAGTCGGTGTTATTAACAGGCAGAAAATGAGCACTCTTCGTCAACCGGTCCACAATCACCCAAACAGAATTCTTCCCACTAGGCGTTCTCGGCAAACCCACTACGAAATCTATCGTGATGTCATCCCACTTCTACTCAGGAATAGGGAGGGGTTGGAGCATACCTGCAGGTCTCTGATGCTCGGCCTTCACCTGACGGCACGTGTGGCATTTCTCCACATATAAGGCAACGTCTTTCTTCATTCCATCCCACCAGTAATTTTTCTTCAAGTCTCGATACATCTTTGTACTGCCGGGATGAACTGAATACGGGGCCGCATGAGCTTCCGCCATGATCCGTTCTTTGAAATCCGAGTCCTTAGGGACCACTTTGCGATCTCGGAACCGAAGTATCCCATCACTATCCATGCTATAGTGCAACGGCCCTCGAGATTTTCTGACTCTCTTCCTGATGTTCAGCAGCTTCGGATCATTTCTTTGGAGAGTTTTCAATTCTTCAAAATCTGTTACCCGAATATCAAGAACTGAAGACAAAATCTCTACTTGCTGCGAACTCTCTATAAGGAGCCTTCTCATCCCACAAAGCAACGAATCCACTTCTGACGGCTCGGCTTCATCTTCCAAATGAGACTTCCGGCTCAAAGCATCAGCAACTATATTAGCCTTCCCCGGATGGTACTTGATCTCACACTGATAGTCACTGATTAGCTCCAGCCATCGCCTCTGCCTCATATTCAGATTTTTCTGGGAAAACAAATGCTTCAAACTCTTGTGATCAGTAAATACCTCGCAAGCTTCCCTATACAAGAAGTGCCGCCAGATCTTGAGAGCAAAAACAATCGCAGCCAATTCTAGATCGTGCGTCGGATAATTCTTTTCATGGTCCTTTAGCTGACGAGATGCATAGGCTACAACCCGTCCTTCCTGCATAAGGACACAACCCAAACCGAACTTAGACGCATCACTGAAGACTACGAATGGCTTATGCGGTTCTGGGAGTGCTAACACTGGTGCCGTTGTCAACCTGTTCTTTAATTCCTGGAAGCTTCTCTCACATTTCTCTGACCAAACAAATTCCGTATTCTTCCGAGTCAAAGCTGTGAGAGGTCCGGATAGGCGAGCAAAACCCTCTACAAATCTTCGGTAGTAACCAGCGAGCCCCAAGAAACTCCTGACGTAGCGCACTGTAGTCGGGCGCTGCCATGACAAAATGGCTTCTACCTTACTAGGATCAACAGCCACTCCGCCCCGGGAAATTACGTGCCCAAGGAATTTAACTTCTTCCAACCAGAATTCACACTTGCTTAGCTTGGAGTATAGCTGGTGTTCTCTCAACCTCTCAAGTACCAGACTAAGATGATACACATGCTCCTCCACATCTCGGGAATAAATCAATATCTCATCAATAAATACTACCACAAAGGAATCCAGATAAGGTCGAAACACTCGATTCATTAAATCCATGAACGCTGCAGGGGCATTAGCTAACCCAAACGGCATCACCTTAAATTCATAGTGTCCATACCTCGACCTGAAGGCAGTTTTAGGCACATCTTGGTCTCTGATTCTCAGCTGGTAGTATCCCGATCTCAGATCAATTTTAGAGAACACGGCTGCTCCTTGAAACTGGTCAAATAAATCATCAATCCGCGGGAGAGGGTATTTATTTTTGATGGTCACCTTGTTCAATTCCCGATAATCAATGCACATACGGAGGGTTCCATCTTTCTTTTTAACAAATAAAACTGGTGCACCCCACGGCGACGTACTAGGTTGAATAAATCCCTTCTCTACCAGTTCTTGCAACTAAGTCTTCAACTCTTTCAATTCAGCCGGTGCCATGCGATAAGGAGCTTTATGCACAGGAGCTGCTCCAGGTTCCAAGTCTATAACAAACTCCATCTCCCGCACGGGGGGTAGTCTGGGTAAGTCATCCACAAACACATCGGGGAACTCTTCCACAACTGGAATGTCTGCCAAGGACTTCTTCTCAGACGGCGTGGACACCATCTGAACCAAAAATGCATCCGCTCCCCATGCAATCTCTCTTCTTGCCTGAATCGCCGATATAATCATCGGCTTTTCTTTTAATCTACTCCCCGCAAATTCCAGACAATCACCATCTGGAAGCTGAAAGCTAATTATCCGACTTCTGCAATTAATACTCGCAGAATATCGGTATAGCCAATCCATTCCGAGGATGATATCAAAACCCAATAGCTTGAACACCACCAAATCAGTATCCAAGAATCTTCCCTCAAAATTTAACGGGCATCCCAAAGCAACCTTGGAACACCACACCATCTCACCATCGGGTAGAGCCACTACCATAGACTTCGGCAACGGCTCCGTGACCAAATTACACACCCGAGCAAACGTGGAAGATACAAACGACCGTGAAGCACCGGAATCAAACAAAGTACAAGCATAAAACTCATACAAACGGACTCTTCCTGAACCGAACACATCAACCCATGAAATCCAAAAAGCAAAGAATAAACCACAAACACCAAAAATTAAATCCAACTTAAAATTAAATTAAACCATACCTGTAATTACTCCAGCATCATGGGTCGCTGGTGCCTCATCATCCACCTCTCCGGGTGTGACAGCATAAACCCGAGCTTGTACTGCTTGTCTCGGGTTGGTTCTCCCACCGTGTCTACCTCCACGGCTTTCTTGAACTCTGACGGAGCAATCCCAAGCGATATGTCCCACTTGGCCGCACCGGTAACACTGGGGTCCGCTACTCATCCGACACTCGCCCTCATGAGCTCTATTACAAGCTCCACAAATAGGCACCCGTCCTCCCATACGAACACCTGAGGACGTTTGAGGTCGAGTTCCGGCCCGCTGAACAAACTTCTGGGGCGAACCAGAGCTGCTTCCTTCACTAGAAAAACTCCGCCTCTTATGCCCTGGAGGGGAGCCCACACTCAGATTATTTTCCCGCTCCACAAGGGTGGCCACATCCACTAATTCTTGAAAAGTGGATATCCGATGGCTGACCACCATACGGCGTATGTCATGACGTAGCCCCTCCTGAAAACGATCTGCTCGCATCTCCTCAGTGGCGACCAGGTGAGGAGCAAACCGCTCAAGTTCTATGAACCTCCGGGCGTACTGTTCCACTGTCGCGCCCCTTTGGACCAGATTGGAGAACTCTCTTGCCTTTTGCTTCCTTACCGATGCGGGAAAGAAGCGGTCATTGAACTCCTTCTTGAAACGCTGCCAGGTCACCGCAGCGAAAGATCCCAGTTCAGATTCCAACAGCACCCTCTTGGTATCCCACCAATCAGAAGCAGTACCTTGCAAGAGATAGCTGGCGTAGAGTACTTGCTGTGCCTCAGTGCATCCACACACCTCAAAAGTTTTCTCCAGATCTTTGATCCATTTTCCAGCCTGAAGTGGATCCTCATTTCCGGTGAAGTGTGGAGTCCTATGCGCCAGGAAGCGCTCATAGGTGCATCCGGCTTGCACCATGCTATTGGACCCTCCTGGATACATCCAAGGCCCTCCCTGATATGGCCAAGGACCTCCTGGTTGTGGCCAAAACCCTCCTTGTTGCGGACAAGGCTCTCCTGACGGTGGATAAGGTCCTCCTGATGATGGCCAAGGACCCCCTTGCGGTGGCCAAGGTTCCTTGTGGTGGCCAAGGCCCTGTCTGTTGAGACCTCGCACTCTGCTGCATAAATTCTGTCATCTGCCGTATTGCTTCGGCTAGGGAGTCATCCCTGGAGGTATTGTCCCGTGGTTCCTGGGTAGATTTCCTTGGTCTCCCCATTTTCCTGCCACAACACCACTCTTGACCCTCCTTTAAGAAAACAAATAAAACCATCATAAAACCAACAAAAACAAAACCAACACCACACAGCAAGAAACAAAAGAAACCAGCTTGCAAAAACATAACTAAATAAATACAAACAAACAAACAAGTTCAAACAAATAAAACAAATAAAACTACTGTACTTAACATAATTTTTAAAACACAACTTTAAAAAGCATTCTGGTACTGCCTACGGGACATGTGGTTTTACCCAGAGCCAAACCGCTCTGATACCACCTGTGACGCCCCCAAATCCCCACGCCCGAACACGGGGATATCGAGACATCCGGATGGTGACAACCCGGGTCACCATCCCATCGACGTGTGCCAAGTGTGTGCAAAGGCGACAAATGTGCACGAAAGAACATGCAGCGGATAACAAAAGTCATAACTAAGTACCAGAATTTTCTTAACGTAATACAAGCTGTTTAAAACGTACGTAGATAAAATATTACAAAAACACAAATACAGTTTTAAGCAAATATAAAACATAGCATCAGCAACCCGGCGGAGCCGCATCATCGGGCTCAGCCTCCTCCTCTTCGTCCTCTAACTCTGCACCAAAAGCTACGGAACCAAAAATGGTACCGCAGGTAAGTAAAACCCAACACTACCAGATAAAAACAAATAGAACTCAAACAATATGCATGAAGCATGCCCAATGCACAAAACCCAAAGACACAGTTTTCCACACACGCCAAAAACCCATTTGGCCCAAAAACACATCCTTTCCGGAAAACACGCCAAAGTCACATTTTATCCTTATGCACCATGACCTCCCCTAGGGGTCATCCGCACACCCTGGCTCCAGTGCCACACCGCAGAGTACCACCACGCATGTGACACCTAACGAGCGATGCCCAGTTCCGTGCCCCGCACGTTCGTAGCCAAGCATCCTCTAGCCCTCACCAGCGAAGGGCCACGGAGTCGGTGCGTAGAGCGATGCCCGGTTCCGCGCCCGGCGCGTTCGTAGCCAAGCAACCCCTAGCCCCCGCTCCCGTCATCTAGCGACAACTCAGGGGACATCACTCAGTTTATTCCGCTCCCGAGTGACCAGAGGAGCTCCACAGGGATAATACCCCATCCTGGCTTGGGGTCGTGATACACACGCACCCGTAAGACCACTTACGCCAATACACAGGCTTTTCACACATAAACAAAAATACACGCGCATGCATCATGTAATGCCATATCAATGCATAATAAAGTAATCCAACAACATAAATCAAATAAACAGGCAACTCCGTCCTCCATCCATCCGACCCCTGAACTCCTCGGACTCAGTCCGGAATCAACCAACCAGCAGATAAAATAATTGAATGAGCAATATATATTTAAATCTGAAAATAGGGTTTGGAAAATACTTACAGCGCTATATGGCAATTTTAGAAAACACGAGGCGTTGCAAACGGCGGCGAAAAAGCAACGTCACAGTGAAAATTCACTGTGGCCGTGGGTTGTGAAAAACCCACTTTTGAACGGGGACAAACTAGGGCTTAGGATTGATAGGGAATGGTCTAGGGATGGTTGTGAAGCTATTGGAAGTGGTGGTTGGCCGTGGGTGGCGGCGGAATCGCCGGAAATAGGCCGGATTTCCCAAAATGGAAAGCTAGCTCGTAGGAGCTGTTCCGGTGGTCGTTGGAGGCCGGAAATGGGTGGGTTAGGACGGCAAGGGACCGGTGATGAAATGATGAAGAAATGGTGGCCGGAGGTGGAGCGACGGTGGCGGATCGGAGGAAAAACCGTGCAGCATTTGGAGGGCTTTTACGGCCAAACGGCCGGCCGGATGGGGGTGGAAACCGGTGGAGAGGTGTGCCGGAGGGAGACGAAGAGGATGGTGGGGGTGGTGTGCCACACGGTGGCCGGCGACGGTGGGGCTGGGCTGAGGAACGATCCGGCGTGAGGGAGAGAGAAGAGAGAGAAACCGGGGGGGTGCTCGACGCGGGGGAGAAAAAAAAAGAAAGAAAAAAAAAAGAAAAGAAAGGAAAAAAAGAAAGAAGGAAAAGAAAAAAGAAAAAAGGAAAAAGAAGAGAAAAAGGAAAAGAGATGTAGGGAAAAGATGAGGTCTAATCCTCATTCCGGGAAACAAAACTAAACCGCCAAAAAGAGATTAAAACTCACAAAACAACTAAAAGAAATAAAACACAACATCAAATAATTTAAAAACTAATTTTAAAATGCAAATAAATTAAAATAATAAACTAATATATTAATTAAAATAAAAATAATTATTTCAGCGAAAATTCACTCAAAAGCGGGTCATCACAATTCTAGCTTATGTTTGGGTTTCTTTCCCCAAGTGGTTTGTGGTGCTTTTTGAGCAATCTTTAGTACTATTGACATTGGGAAGTCTGATGATGCTGGAAACATTTTATGGAGTGTTCATGTTGGTGATATCGTAGGAGTTTTTATATTGTAAATAATATTAATATATGCCTTTTATTTTCATGTTGTGTTGAACATATTCTTTCACATATATATGCAGATATAGGCACATGTGCTTCCATGTGGTGAACAATGACTACACTCATTTAGATATGTATACAATTGGAGTGAGTGCAGACCTTACTATTAATAGCCAAGGGAATAGATTTGCTGCACTAGTTGGTAAATTCAGCAAAAAGGAAAATTTCAAGTCCATCTTCCACAATAGGATGGGTACGTATCTCTGATCTTTTTTCCTTTATTTTTGCATGAATGTGATGAGTCTTTCTTTATGTATGTAATCTCATTTTGCTTATATTTTGTTATTAAATATTATAGTTATTAATGTGATGGGATAAATGAGAAATATCATTGCCTCTTGTAGTGATAGCTTTGGTGATGCCGCGTTTCTATCATAATTTTTGCTATTTGTTTGAGGTGTAGTTTGATGATCTCAATTGCTACATGTTGCTTTCATATATTTGTGAATTTTGTTTTATTCAACCAAATGAGATCTTCAAACTTAATAAGTAGTTCTTAGAGAACTGGTCTAAATCAACATTTTTTTTTCTACTTGTAATTTCATTCTTATTGGTTTGCTATGGAAATTTGACTTATCTTCTTTCATGTCTAAAATTAAGGAAGCTGCAAAGCCTCCTGGCTTAATGTTCAGAAGAGAAACCACAAGATAATAATTTTCACTTTAGACATTGAGTGAATTTTTTTAGGTAGTTCATATTGATTGGATTTGCCTTGTTTAAGGTATTTTGTGTCCAAGTTATTTCATTCTGAACTGTAAATTCTACATTTAGAAATTCCTATGTTCACATATTTCTTAATATCCAACAATTCTATATGAAGTTACGAGGTGACAAAATTGGAAGGAATGGCCACCTTGCTGTTGCAACAATAACATGAAAATCTTTGAACAATAACAAGTATTGTATATTGCAAAAGATTATAAATTCAAGAAGAAGAATGACTATATATATCTGTAGAATTTTTTATTTTTTAGGTTTTTAATCTTTACACTTTTACTTTTTTAGAATTTTTTTAAGATTTTAGATCTTTTTTTTTAAGATTTTTTTAGGTATATGTTTTTATTTATTTTTATTAGGTATATATGTTTGTACTTATTTTAGCACTTTTAGTGTGCCATTTTTCTTCTCATTAAAATTTTGTTGTGTATGAAATATTGTAGAAAAGAAATTAAAAAAAATAAAAAGTTAAAATCGGATACTCGGTTACAACCCAAGTATAAATTGGACACATGACTGGGTTGTAATTAGTTTTACCCAAGCTAGTATCCATTGGATTTAAAAAATTCAGATGTAGATTTGGATACTCCCAGGTATTTGGATCCATATCTGGATGCATAGCCCTAGGCAGAAGCAATTAAAAACATAAAAAAGGTATACATGAACATCTTATCCTACCATGAATGGCATGTATAGATAATTAGCTGAAAAGATTTTCATATTGTATAGTGCTATTTGGAACAGGATAATCAAATAATTTTTTTTTAATTATTTATTTAGAAAGTTTTGTTTTGATAAGCACGAACTTTTGATTCAAGGTGAATCTTGTTGGAATGGTGGTTTGATTTCCTATTTAAAATATCATTCCAGAGACTTGGCTTGACTGTGGCTTGACTATAGCTCGAGCAAACTTCAAATAGATTGTTTGCTCAATACTAGCTCTACAGTCTCCAGCGAAGGCCACACAATTTGTTTGCTCGATGTGCGCTCAACACTCCACTTAAACGAACTTACATAGATTAGATTTTATGATGTCTCACTATATAAATGAAATGTTGTATTTGTGACGGTTGAGGCCAAAAGCAAGAGAGAGGCCGAGAGAGGTGATTTTGAAGAAAAAATTTGAGAGAACTCCTTATTGAGTGATTCCAAACTCATTGGGTGTATTGGGTCTTTGGGATTAAGGAGTGTTTGTTGTTTATTCTTTTTGTATCATTTCTTGAGCTTATTAGGTGTATTGGGACTTTGGGGAAGAAGTTATTTGTTGTACCTCTCCTTTGTAACTTCATCTTTGATAATGAATTTCTTGAGGTCTACTTTGCCAATGGACGTAGGATTGTTCAAGTCAAACCACTTAAATCTTGGTATTCGTTGTATGATTGTTGGATTTTTGCCATTTGCTTCCACTAATCTACTTCTAGTTTGTCTCTAGATCTCTATCCATAAATTCGATGGTCAAAATAGTTTCAACTTGTTGTGCATCAAGATGAAGGCTTTGTTACAACAACAAGATTTGTCAAAGGTTTTGGAAGAGAAGGTGTCGGATTAGCCTTTTATATTAACAAGGCTTATCGAGGCATTCTAGTTTGATAAACAAACAAAAATTTCTTTTAAAATCAAGCAACATATTTTCATTATTAAACCACTACAATTGACACACAAATGTTTTTACACCAAACAAAGTTGAAAGTTTATGAAAAAAATATTATGCATTTGTTATTATTGATGATTTTTTTATATATACTTAGGTCATCTTTTTTATTTAGCCTTTATCAAGCTATATAAGAGAATTTAAAATGAAAATGACTAAATTATTTCTACGTATCTGAAGTGATAGGTAAAAGAGTTTGCTAATTCAAAAATTAAAATTTTTTTGATAAAAATAGTTTTGTGTATAATTTCTTTACTTCTC
Organism: Carya illinoinensis; assembly: GCF_018687715.1. NCBI lineage: Eukaryota > Viridiplantae > Streptophyta > Magnoliopsida > Fagales > Juglandaceae > Carya > Carya illinoinensis. The sequence goes on from NC_056765.1 coordinate 9,744,265, forward strand.
TATCTCCTCAACAAATGGAATAGTAAAGAGGAAGATCAGATTCCTTCAAGAGATGGCAAAAACAATACGCAATAAGAATAACTTGCTTAGTTATTTTTGGGCTAAAGTGGTAAGTGCAGCATGTTATGTTATAAATGGAATTATGTTAATATCTAGGTTAGATCAAACTCTCTATAATCTTTGGAATGGGAGAAAGCCAAACATTGATTACTTTCATGTTTTTAGATGCAAATATTTCATTTTGAATGTCAGGGATAGATTAGGTAAATTTAATGCAAAATCTGATAAATATACATTTCTCAGGTATTCTATTAATAGTAAAACTCATAAAGTCTTCAATAAAAAGGCTCTAATTGCACAATAATCTATGCATATAATATTTGATGAACCTAACCCTATGTTTTCCAAGAAATCTATTGATGATGAAACAAAACTTATAAATAACATATAGAGCCTTAAACCTAATAAAGAGAATACAATTGAGGAAGTCCAACATGAATACATCAAGAAATATTATAAAAACTTAATGCAACATGCAACCAAATAGTAGAAACTTGTGAAAGATCATCTAGCAGAACAAATTCTAGGAAAACTATCATGAAGTGTAAGTACTTGATCATCTTTTAGAAATACTTACAATCATAATATTTTTATTATCTTAAATTGAATATAAAAATATTGATGAATCTTGAATATTAGCTATGCAAGAAGAGTTAAATCAATTTGAAATAAATTATGTTTGGACACTTATTCCTAAACTCCAAAATCATACTATTATTAGAATAAAATGAGATTTAGAAAAAAAAAAAAGAGTTTGAAGTCATCACTAGAAATAGACTTGACTAGTAGCTCAAGGTTTCAATTAAGAAAAATGAATCGATTATAATAAGATATATGCACTGATCGCAAGAGTAGAAGCTATTCGAATGCTACTTATATATGTTTGTTATAAATATTTCAAAATTTTTCAGATGGATGTTAAAAATACTTTCTTAAATAGTTTTATAAATGAGGAGGTATATGTTAAGCAACCTCTAGGTTTTGAAAATCATATTTCTTCAAATTATATTTTTGACAAAAGCACTTTATAAACTCAAACAAGCTTTTTAAGCTGACAAAAGCACTATGTAAACTCAAATAAGCTCCTAGAACTTAGAATAAAAGGATCTATGGTTTCTTAATTGAAAAAGATTTTTCAAAAGAAAAAATTGACACAACCATTTTCATGTTTAATGAAAATGATGATATTTTTTTTAGCATAAAGCTACTATGCCGCCCGAGTGGTACCGTTCAGGAAATGTTTTTTTTTTTTTTTTTACTTAATGATTAAGGAAGTGATTTTAAGTGTATTGGTGTATTTTTTTTTAAAAAATATTTAAATATATTAAAAAAATGTGAAAAGAAAATTGAAAAAAAAAATGAATTGGATGGCATGCCTAGCGGTAAGAGTTGGGCGGCACAGTAGCCCGATCCTTTTTTTTATTCAAATTTATGTACATGATATAATATTTGGTAGTACTAATGAAAATATGTACTAAGTTTTTATTAAGAGTGTGCAGGAAGAACTTGAAATGAGCATTATAAAAGAACTTAGTTTCTTTCTTGGATTGCAAATCAAGTAAGTAAAAAGTAGAATATTTATTAATGAAAAGTGATTTAGCCACAAAAAATTTCACAAAAGTAAACTTACAAACTGACATGAATTTATATAATATGTTATATCTATTTTACAATAAAAATAACTTTACAATTTGTTGTACGACATCAGACTAGGGGTGAAAATCGACATATCTGTGCAGTTTTTGTCCAAAACTGAAACCGCATCGATACCTTGAAATGATGTAAATCTTGACCGAAATCGACCGATGAAGGGGCGTCTTCGGTGGCTGCATGCACCGAGAGAGAGAGAGAGAGAGAGAGAGAGAGAGAGAGAGAGAGAGAGAGAGAGAGAGAGAGCGAGATGAAGCGCGGTGACTCGGTGAGATTTTTGAGAGAGAGAGAGAGAGAGAGGAGGGGGCGACAAAACTTGAGAATTGTGAAACACTGAAAGTGAAAAAAGAAATGAGGAGGAAGAAGAGGAGCGTGCACCATTCGAACCCTAGAGTTAAAAAGGCGCCGTTCCTTTTATATTTTTTTTCAAATACTAAGTCCTAAAACGATACCGTTTCACTTAAATTTAAGTGAAACAACGTTGTTTCATATATGTATAATTAAAAAAAATATATAGATAAACCATTGGTCGGTTCAGCGGTCCAGCCCAGGCTCAAATCGGGACCAAACTGCTGGACATCGGTTTTGAATAAATTCTACCGTGCGTCAATCAGCTCTACGCTGGTTTTGATCTCCAGCGGTCGGTCTGAGTTAGTCCTGGTCGGTTTTTTGGTATTTTGTACAGCCCTACATCAGACTACGTCAGTTTGTAAATTTACTTTTATAGAATCCCTTTGTAACTAAAACATTTCTCTTCATTAATTAGTCAAAAAATATAAAAAACAAAATTACTCAAAAAGTTTAGAATAGAAGGTGCAAAGTAAATTAGAACACCAAGGAGTCCATCCATCAAACTTGATAAAAATGAAAACAGTAAACCAGTTGACTTAAATGTATATCGACGTATGATTAGTAGTCTAATATATTTGACAAGAAGTACTGGATATATATTTAGTGTTTGCTTATGCGCACGATTTCAATCATTTTCAAAAGAATCTCATTTGAATGCAGTTATATGTGTTTTCTTAAATATCTTGTTAGTACAATTGATCTAAAGTTGTGGTATCCTAAGCGCACTACTTTGATCTAATCACCTACTCAGATGCAAATTATACTCGTTGCAAAGTTGGTCTAAAAAGTACTAGTAGAATATATCATTTCTTAGGTAATGCACTTATTTCATAGTTTAGTAAAAAATTAAATTTTGTTGCATTATCTACTGTTAAGGCAGAATATGCTTATGTACTGTTAAGACAGAATATGCTTATGCAGTTAGTTGTTGTGCTTAAGTTCTATACGTGAAGCAACGATTTAAGGATTTTAAACTTATATATAATCACATTTCACTCAAAGTTGATAATATCAATGCTATAAATCTTTCAAACAACTCGATACAACATTCTATAACTAAGCATATTAAAATTAGATATAATTTTCTATGAGATCATATGCAAAAATGTGACATTGTACTATATTTCACAAGCACATACAACCAGTTGGTAAATATTCTCATAAAACCTTAGCCAAAAGATAGATTATACATGACGAGAAGAGAATTAGGAATGATGCATACTATGGATATTTGTTAAATATTTTTTTATTATCTTAAAAGAATAATACTAGATATAATCTTAAGACGTGCAAGCCCTGCATACTTTCTTTGGAAAAAAGTGAGGTTTATCATTTAAAAAATAACTTTTCCATGTAGATTCCAAATTTATTCATTTTTTTTTCAAATAGAGTGTGCGCGAGGCTTGCACACCCTAGGACTGCAAATATCTTTTCTTAGCTCAAAATTACTTAAAAAAAATTTGAGATTCTTAACCTCATTTTTTGAGCGTTCATACTCTTCAATCTTCACATATTGGCATGTTATTCTTATCTAAAGTATTATGCAATCAAAATGAAGAGTCTAGCAATGACTTCCACTATTTATTTTCTTACTTTATGCCCTATCTTTATGTTAGACTGTTGAACAAGTCATTGAAGTATATAAATTTGTTTTTTAAGCTTTTCAACCTCACTTGTTATAGACTGAAATCGTTGAGAAAATGCCACAATGGATGATAAATTTCAAGTACCCAGAGTCAATAATTCATAAATAACCTCATCATCTGATTTATTAACTAGATCTCTTTCATGCTACACTATGGCACCTTAGTAGATGCTCCTTAGTAGATGCTAAGTTTACTAGTAACTGAGGTGTAGAATACATCATATATTGATAAAAATGATTAATAGAAGAAGATTGTTGAGCCATTGCTTATAAAGAAAAATTGCAGAGTAAGAATGAAGATTGATTACAGATATGCGAAGAAGATTGAATGGGAATTGGATAAGCTGAAGACTGCATTTACAGAGGTAAACATGAGCATAAGACAAAATATCATACTTTTTCAGATCTTACTTGACCACATTACAAAACATCTTAGACTCATTTTTTCGAAAGTTATTTTTACTAAGCTAGCTAGATTTAGTACAATTTGTCCCTCAATTTTTTTCGATTTTCTCAAAAGTTATTTTCTCCTAAACACTTAATCTCTGTCGTTATTGCCCACTGTTAGCCTTGAATTTGAGCTCTCTTTCTTTCTAGCTCCTCTGCTTATGGCTAAAGGTCACGAGCATACCAGTTTGTCAACTTTTCAACTCCTTATTTTCTTATTTTTTTTATTTTTTCATCTTTATCAACAAGCATTTGATACAATTTAGAAATTTGATTGTTAAGCTAATCAACCTCACTCACTCTTGCTCGTAATCTTCAAGACATGGTTGTAACAAAAGCAGCATATTGAGCATTAAGAGTCTTTGATTTTGTATTGATCTCAGAATCAGTCCTGCAAATCAAATGTCTCTCTTCTCCTATCATGGCATTAATGGGCTCAATAGAGAAAATAAGTGGTTGAGGCGTAAAGAGTTCCTAATTCAAATCTAGAACATTATTGGAAGAAAATTGCACGACCATAAAAATTGTTTTGGATAAACAAAAACTAGGTTAAAGAACAATGTGAGAAATTTTTCTTGTGAGAATCTAGTGGGGAGGGACAATCCTTTTAAGTAGAAACTCAAAACTTTCAAATGTTTACAAACTTTCATTTGTGAAAAATATCAAGTGGATTTGAAACTCTATTTGCAATAACTCGATAAGGCTAGCCTTATAGCTTTACAAAACTTGTCTGGCTTAAGTAGTTACAATTATTTAGCTATATATAGTTTCTACTAGCGCCCATTTTCATCCGTCGTTACTATGGTCCTTTTTAACGATGCCAAAAATGGAGAAATTTAGAATAGAATATTAACATATTTTTGCCAATGCTTTATTTGATTTAATATTCTTTAAATGGTTAAGCTTTATATATATATATATATACACGCCTGGAATTAAGTTTATCTATTACTTGAAAAACTAACGCACATTCTCAATGGGAGTATAAGCATTACTGTAGATATTCCTACGAAGTGTTTGTCATCATAAAAAGATGGAAGATTGTTGAACTTGAGGTTTCAAGCATCATATAATTTTATATCTACTTATGGATTTTGATGATACTAAACAAGTTTAAGCATAAAGGAGTCTCAAGTTGTCCACAAAATGTATTCAAGAATATCAACAAATTAAGCATGAGCAAGAAAGACAAACTTACAAATGATGCTTTAGAGTAATTTTGTACATCTCCTTCAAAATTCGAAAAATATTTTAACGCTCTAAAGAAATCTTTTATCATGAGACATCAATTTACATTTTACATATGTGCAAAATAAGTTTGAAAATTTGAAATTTGAATGGTCTTAGATCTTCTCATGATTGTGATAACCTTGAGGCTTCTTAGAGTTGCAAACTAAGCTGCTCAACATTGGACAGGTGGTTGATTTTTGCAGAGAAAAATGAGTGAAAAAAAAGCTGAAGAGAGGCTCAATTTTCCTCCATGGCTTTTCCTAGATCCAACTTTTTGTGACCAACGTATGGCCTCGTTCCAAATGATTGTGTTGTCCATAAGCTAATAAAATAACCGACAAAATGGTGTGAATGTCATTGGTGGTAATGGGTGGTTTCTATAGAAGAAAAGAAGTGAAGTGATGCTAAAGGAAGGGCTAGGCATTAGGCTTCTAGCTCTTTCAATTTTCTAGCTCTTTTGTGACCAATGAATGGCCCGAAAATCGAATGAGTACGTTGTCTAAAATGTGTGAATATCATTGGTAGTGATGGATGGCACACAGCGGGGAAAACAAAATATGAAAGAGAAGGCTTGGTATAGGCCACTAGTTTCATCTCATCCCCTTTCTTAAAAATCTTTTTGACCATGTTATGGTAAGATGATAAAATGAAGAGAGATGGATCGACCATGTTTTTTGGGCTGAAAAGTGGTGGCTCCACCACCTCCGTCCAGGTGATGTTGAACGGTTAACAGAGGGACCATTGTTAGTAAGGTGGCAAAGTGGGCTACCGCGAGTGAAGATCAAATGTGGTGCGACGTCACATCGTCACAATGTTTTAAAAAAATTCCTATCTAGAACAATGATACTAATCTTTTTGTTTAATTATGATTTTAAGTATCTCAAATAAATTTAAGGAGTTCCAATTTACTAAGTGTAAATTGAGTATTTTGATTAGTAAATTGTGTTTTTGAAAAAAGAAAAATTAAAAAGAAATCGCAGTTAATTGTTGTAGCAAATAAATTTATAGTAGAAGATTGTAAAATCAACTTTATTTCATTTTTTTAAAATCTTTTTATGACTAAGGGATGAAACGTTTTTTTAAATGAATAATGCTATTTTTTATTTTAAAATTTATCATCGTTGGTTATACTTGATGATGTCACATATTTTAAGGAATTTGGCTTACATTCCATTAAAATTTCATTCGATACTTTCTAGGAAAAAATAATGGACAAGATTGATGAAAAATGCCCTATTTTAAAATTATATTTTCATTTAAAATAACATTGACTATTCATTTTTCAAAACAATAAATCCATTAAAATTCTAACAGAATGTTTAAAATGGCTTCTTTTATCAAATATTTAAATAAAAATAACTTAATATAAATCATGTCACTAGGTATAATCGGAGGTAATAGAAAAAGAGTGACTCTACAGCCACGTATGGAGATCTCGGTCGGATTTTGACAATGCAAAAGAAAAAAAATTAATGTATTTTTTAATATTTTTAAATATATTTTTTAAAAAATTTACAACATAATTAAAAAGTATTTTTTAATCACTAAATTAAAAAAAAAAAAAAAAAAAAACACACACACACACAATCGAGATCCCCAGTAATAACCATGTGTAGCTTTAGCATTTCTGATAAAAAAGAAATTGTCTAACAGTGTTATTAAGACCGCTCATTGATTTAGCATTGTCCATCACATTTATACTGTAGGCTCACTTCTAAAACCCTAATCTCGTGTGCACTCTATCTCGTAACGCCCAAACCTTTGCCTCATAACGCCCAAACATTTTAAATTTAGAGTTTTTCATTTTTCAGTTCAGCTTGCATCAATGGCTGCCAACAATAATCCGCCGTCGGGCTTGGATAAAGAACAGGTGGGTACCTTTTTTAACTATTGTTTGATACTCGGATCTTGAATTGAACTGTGGAAATGAAATTTAAAAATTAGTTTTATTTTTTAGTGTTTCTGAGCATGGCATTTCTGTTTTTCTCTGAACCGAATTCGTCAAGTATCTGTGTATCCGGCACTCTTGTTTTAAGTTGTTGACAGGAAGATTATAAATTCTGCTTATTGTAATTCCACAGATCTTTGGAATGGCGGAAAAGGAGATGGAGTATAGGGTCGAGTTGTTCAACAAGTAGGTTTTCTGCCTTGTATATATGCTTCCATACCAGAAATGTCGTCCATTCAACAATAGGGGTTTTCTAAGATTTGATATCAAGTGTATTTGATACTGTTGTCAATGCTCATTGGTCAATAATTGAAAAATCTTGTGAAGCTAAGCCATTATAAAATGGTCTTGCATATGATTTATGAGCTTCTTGAGATGACACAGTGCAGAGCGTATTATTCTTTTTATTTCTGTTGGATTACGGTCCTTGAGTGTTCTGTCATTTATTTCCCGTTGGGTGTACCATGCGTGATTAGGCACCTGCCTCCACAATTCGAGCAACCTTGGGTGCATGTATATGATAATCTGCTTTCCCGGTGTGATCCAAGTTTTTGAATTTCAGTGTGCTTGTAAACATCTCATGGGAGAGAAAAAAATTAGACTTCATTGCCAATCTTAAGCTTTGTAATGAGCTGGGTTGAATATTGCAGTAAAATGTGGTTATCTATTGAAAAATGGTCATCATCAATTTCCATTCATACATACTCTCGTTGGATCAAGAAAATATATATATTTCTCATGGTCAGTAAAGACAAGGGCAAACATTCTGTAAATTAAATCTTAATGTACATTCTACTGAAAGAGGTTAATTTGTTATTTAATAATTTCATTCCAAAAACACTTTAATTAGGTATAGGTGGGATGAGGTACTACTTGTTTCTTGATTATTTAGCTTTGCCATAGGTTCTGTCTATCTTGATTTTATTTTTAAGTTTTGGACGAGTATAATCTACCTAAACTGTCAGATTAAGCATATTTATAATGGATTTGAATTGCTGTATTTAGAATTGGAGTGGCTGATGTGGTTGAAGAACTTGCTTGCTGATATGCATATGAAAAAACTCTGCATTGCTTATGATCTTCCATTCTTGATAAAATATTTCTTGAGGCTAATGTATTTTCTCTCCTCTTTTTACCTATTCAGGCTCACACACACATGTTTTAACAAGTGCGTCGAGAAAAGGTACAAGAATTTGTGTTCATTAAATTCCAACAATTTCCATGAACATTTCTAAGTATATTTTGAGTTCTCCTTTGAAGACTTTCCCAATAAGTTCAGTTCAAGTTTCTTAAATAAATAATTCCAGAAACTACCCACTTCTTGTACCAAAAAAAGCTGTATCCAATATATTCTTTTACTATTCAGGTACAAGGAGTCTGAGCTAAATATGGGCGAAAATAGTTGCATTGATCGCTGTGTTTCAAAATATTGGCAAGTAAGTTGTTGATGTATTCAGGCATGGTTTAGAGTACTTCCTGTGAACTTTTGATTCTTTTATCTTTTCTTTTTATATCAAACAATTGAAACGGTTTTTTATTTTTTATTGTTATTATCAATTCTGTTGACTTGCTTTTTGGGGGAGGTGTAAATATCTTTTGATAGGAATGAGATTTACTCTCATGGTTGCATTATTCTCCTGGCCTTTGTTTTCGAGAAAAAATTTTCATAGTTTGCCGATTCTTAACAGATGGAAATATAAGTTTTAGTTTACCATAAGCTGCATACACATGCACGTGGTTTGGCGGAGGGTTATTTCCTTTGTTCCATTATTAGCTACTAGTTTTCTTCCTGTGGCTAAGTCATACCCACACTATAATATTGCTACATAAGTTTATATACATCTAATAACTCAGATATCCCCGTACAAGGGGCGAAGTCGTCGTGTTACTGTGATGACTGTAATATACTGGGGAATTCTTTTGGCCTGGATTTACTTTCTTTCACGTTCTCCCTGGCCTGCTTTATTCGGCTTTCTTTACTCATTCTTTGACCTCTGTAGTCTTAGGCTGTTGATGGCTTTTATTTTATTATTTTTCAGTATCCATATTTTGCTGGTTTTTGTCTTGTTAAGAATTTTTTTTTTTTTTTTTTAAAAATCTGTATGTGAGGGCCACAGTCCTGGTTTTGCGTTAGGATGACCTAAACACTTTATCAAACAAAAAAAGACCTAAATACTTATAGCCACGTGATCGTCTGAAACATAGATATTTGAGTCATGAGCTGCTTCTTGGTTCCATTTTTCATAGTTCTTCACTTATGGTTGCATGTAGATGACTATCATTTAATGGAGATAAAAGCAAGATCTTTTCTGTATGTTCCAGGTGACTAATCTAATTGGCCAGCTACTGGGTTCTGGTCGGCCTCCAATGTGAAATTAAGGCTGCTCTCATCTGAAAGCCATTCCGCATTTGTTACATGTTAACTTGGCTGGCTATGAAAGGAGGAACTAAAATTATTTTCTTTTGTCTCTTTGTCTGTACCCAACATTATGAGTTGATATCCATTTTCTCGTTTGAGAGGGGAAAAAAGGCAGCATTTTGAATTTATGCTGCCTCCTAGTTGCAAGTCTGAAAAAGTATTTGCTTTTCGTTAATGAGAGATCATTTTTTAGTAGTTCAAATCTGGTTCTTGCACATGATTAATTTGTGCGAGTATCCTTGATACAAATAAATGGATACTGGAAGACATTCATAGTTTATAGTTTATGAGGTCATTATACAAATTCATCTTATCTAGGTGTTTGAGGATATATCTTTTACTCTAGAATAGATGAGTGAATTTCTTATTATTCCATGATGCTTTATGTTGCCCAGATGACTAACACAAGAGGGGGGGTGAATTGAGTTGTATTAAAAAAAATAACAATTATAAATCAAATATATAATATAAAATATAAACAAAATATAAACAAAATATGAAATAACAATAAATATAAAGAGTAAGGGTAAGAGAGAAGCAAACTCAGTATGTTAACGAGGTTCGGCCCCACTGCCTACGTCCTCGCCTCAAGCTACCCCTTGAGGATTCCCAAATTCACTATTCAACCTCCTTCAGGTGGAGATAGAAACCTATTACACATTTGAACAACACCGCTACAAAGGATCCGTATAGAACACCCTCTACACTTGCAATCACCTTACAAGTAGTGATTCAACTATTTCCCGTATAGAATACTTTCTACACGTACAAGGGTTATACACACCCTTTTTCTGATACAAAAACTTATAGTGGGTAGGTTATCAGAAAACACTCCTCAATGAGTGAAATAAGAACAATACAGCACAAATTATATCTCTCAAAATGAATAAAGATTAAGGCTCAATGCTTGGAGAAGAGAGAATGAAAGTTTTGAATGAATGTTGTATGCTTTGGATGTTGTGAATGTGAAGCTCTCAAATGATCTATTTATAGGCATATGAGACTTCATATTCAAATTTAAAAAGATTCACATGTCAAAGACAACATCATTCACTTTTTCAAAAAATTCAAATAAAAGGTTCTTCTTTTTCAATTGTCAAAGACAACATCATTCACTTTTTCAAAAAAATCAAACCTAATCTTTTACTTTTGGCATATGACAAAATGAGCACACTTTCATTTTCAAAAAATTCAAACCTAATCTTTTACTTTTTGCATATGACAAAAGGAGCACACTTTCCTTTTCAAAAATTTCAAACCTAATCTTTTACTTTTTGTATAAGTCTAAAAAAGCATCAAACACTTTTGAAAATATTCAAATAAAACATGCACATGTGAAAGATGACAATCAATCATCTTTAATATTTTCAAAGTTCTACCCTTTAATCAAGGCATGCACATGTGAAAAATGTATTTTAATGCTTTATGATAAAATACTAATTTTGAGCATTAATCCTAATTTCGAATTTTGAAGAGATTTACAACATTACTCTATAATTTTAATGTGAACTTGTTCCTTTCTTATTCATACTTGTTTTTTTGATGTGCTTGACTTCATTGTGTAGACAACTTGATCTTGAGACTTCTTCATTCTTTGAATTCATTTGTTATCATCAAAATCCATATGTAAATATATAATTATACAAAACTTAAAATCTTGAGTTCAACACTTTATTACATCTCCAATTGTTTTGGTTGCTTCGTGCTGCTTATTGGGTTTCAAGAAGCCACGTTCTTCCCCCCTTCACAGTGAGCCACAACTCTGCCCAACAAAGTTGGTTTTTCATCACTGTTAGCAGCTCATATGAAAGAAACTGACGGGAAATGCATGGTGTGAATTGGTTTTTGTGAACACCCGTGACTTATTATAATACTTGGATTGATGTTGGTGCTTTTTGTTGTTTTTTTTTCCACCAAAACCCCATTCCGGTAGATAAAGAGTAAGGAAAGAAAATGAGATAAGTGCACTTATTAAATTTGAACACCCAAATTAGTAGGAATTTTGTACCGCCACAACTATCATAATTGATTCATTGGATTTGAGCACTAGCTCTAATTTACACTTCAAAGTAGAAACTTTTTAACGAATCAGTCAATTTTGTTACACAACCCAACTCTGTTCACAAAAGAAAGCACTGGGCTTAATTTATTTTCTGTTATTGTTATAATGCTCACAATAAAGCATAAAAAGTGGTAACAATTGTTGAGTCGCTTGAAATGAGTCTAAGCCGCATGAAGATGACTTGGTCGATCAAATTTCTATCCCTCGCAACATTACCGAGAAAAGGGTTTGTTTCAAACTCGATCCTAGTTAGGATAAATTGTTCAAGAGATGTCAGGTTAAAGTCCCTCCTTTGACCTGTTAATATATAATATGAATAATTAAATCTTCGTATTTCTATTAATTTAAGCTTTTGAGATAAAGCGGTGATTTAACATGACCGTGAGAATATGAACCGCACAATCCGGAGGACAGATTTTTGAAAATACGAACTCTACCTTTCATTGCTATTATCACCATCTAAATATAGCAAATGACAACTAAGAAAGGCAGCAGCAACTTAAGGAGATGATTAAAATTACAGAACAACATCAAAACATAAAAATGAGCCAGCAAACATACCTTAGGTGCTGGGGGACTCATACCAAAGAAGAAATGCATGTGCATATATACAAGGAGTGCTTTTTTCTTTATTTTTGTCTTTTCCTTCTTTTGTTTTTGTTATCCCTAATGAGAATAAAAAATGTCATACACTTTCAGTTTCTACGTGTTTTGGCTTCCAAGGATGTGCCATCTGTGAGACTTTCCCGCGCATCATTATCCATCCCAAGGCTGAAGAGGGCAGCTGCTTGAAGATAGAAGGCAGTGGACCAATCAGGAGATATTACTTGGGCTTGCATAGCGTCTCCTAGAGCTTCTTGTGGCAGGTCACTCATCAAGTAACACAAGCTGCGCCTGGCAAGCACGGTTGGTGATACCATAGTCCCACCTTCGATGAACTACACATCCAAGCAAGGGATAAGACCACACAATTAAATTGGAGCAAGTTCAGAAGAACTCTCCATTTCTATAATACAGATGTTAAGGCTGTTAAGTTTAAATTGGGATTGGTTATGACCAAATCGGTGCGTTAGCTGAAGATGCTATCACCCCATTTCAATTTCCTTCTATGGTTAACGAAATTACAAGCACTCCGATTTCATTTTGACTAAAACATAACTGTATCTTTTCCAACTTACAATTCAATTTTTAAACCTACAATCCACCGAGTTGAAAGTATATGAAATTATGTTTTTAGTGTTTGACAATACATGACAACCTGCACCAATGTGTCAGGTTGTCAGCATTCCAACACTACCATGCATTTGTTTGCATGTTGATTCAGATGACCAATTAGCTGGAAGGTCCTGCAGGTCTAAAGAAATGACTTACTTGGGTATAACAATCAATGGCAGTGGCTAGGTCCTTAGATCGAAAAGCAGTATCTCCACGCTTCTTAGAGTTCAGTGTTTCCTCTATTTGACTTGTCCACATTTGGAAGGAAAGCTGCAATGCAAGGCAAAACAAAATTCCATGGTACTGAGCTACAGGGCATATTTACATGAGGTATATCAGATTCTAGAACCAAAACTAATGCGACAAATCGAAGCATGTTGTGTCATATAACTGGTTTGTATAATGAGATTTTCAGCATATTTGGCAGGCATTTTTCATTTCGATCTTTCAAGTGCTATTATAAAAGAGCCCGCTCGACCAAAAAAGTGGTCATCTGAATATACACGGTCTTGTGTGTGTGTATACATGTTTATATGACATGGTCTTATATTGAAAAGTTAGAACTTATGTTAAAAGCCATAGTATCACTCTTTAGCATCATGATAATTTGGGAGATCCTGAGCAGTTAAACCATCCATTTTATTAAGGCAAATCACCTGACAACTGAATCAAGGACAACCTTCCTTCTTGATAGTTCTTGACAAAAGCAATAAAACTTAGAGAAGAATTACTCATTAACACAAAAGTATTTCTCAGAGTACTGAAAAATAGCCAGTGAAGACAACGCATTGAATGGTATTTCAGCATACAATGGTTTATGTACATACATGATTGCCTAAATAAATTTCAGATGATAAAAGACTAAGGAGCATGCAGATCCAACAAAGCATAGTTTTTAAGATGAGAGATTAAATTTTTCTTCCCCATCTGACATGTTCAAGGCAGAAACCTTTAGAATTTAGGATTGGAGATCACTAACATCATTTGCAACCCCCTCATCATCCTTATATCCAGCTTTTTCCAATATTTGGTGTATTGCAGTAAGATCCCTTCTTGAGCAAGCATCACCCAGAGGTGTTAATGGCACTGCTTCCTTTGGGGACAGCGTTCCACATTGTATACCCATCAAAACATATGAAGGAACCTACAAATGCCATCAAATGCTATCATACAGTATTGTCAAGGTACTCAATTTTAACTGCCAGCACTGTAAAGAAGAATTCAGCTAACCAAACTCTCATTATTAGAAAACAAACTTTGCAGAGAGATAATAACATAATGTCCGAATGAATAATATTTATATTATATAAAGAAAATATTTTCAAAAGCTATATCAACCTACCAAGATCCATTTATGTAGAAAGAAGTTGAGCATACCTGTGTTTCTTTCTGAAGAGGAGCGAGAGCAGTCACCAGAGACTTAGCATTTGGCCTCTCACGAGGTTCATACTGTAAACAACGTGAAGCTAATCGCACTAATTCAGTTCCATCATCGTTTGAGAAATGATCCTCCAAACATGAGTCCATCAGCATCAGAAAATTCTTTCCACGTATGAGGTCAAGTGCCTGTAGATAAAAGAAGCGTTTACTTGCAAAAGTTTCTAAAGTTACAATTAACTAGCATGTGATAATGTTTCAGCTAAAAAGAAACAATAGCTGACTACTTAGAAAATACTGAATCCATAAAGTGGCAACTCTAAGCACAGTTGAGCATTAAATTAATTTTGGAGCCCATGAGTTTCTCTTGGAAGTTCAAGAATTATGCAGAGTTCAAAGATAGATAAAATTGACTGTTAGTAAATGTACATGGCTTGGGGGGATGTGTTTGCCACTAAGAAGATCGAGCAATAGGGTGCCAAAGCTGTAAACTACACTTTCTGTCGTCACTCTTCCTGCAAACAGAAACAACATCAAATAAACTTCGTTATAGAAATATACAAAGGCATGCATGGATACCCTAAGTAAAACCACAGCTAATACCTATTCTCAAGTATTCTGGAGGAGTGAAGGCCAAGTTTGTACTATAGCTCTTGCCATCTCGGCTATTCTTCATAAGGCCAAAGCAGGAGAGCCTGGGATTACCATCCTGTCAAGTTGGAACTCATTGTAAGGAGTGAAGGGCGAAAATAAGAGTAGGAAACCTGAAGAATGGCAATAGCCATAAGTACCTTATCAAATAAAACTCTGTACGCATTAAGGTCATGGTACAGTGCCCTGCCTTTACTGCTGCAATAATCCAAAGCTTGTGCCAAATACAGAGCCACTCTCAGCCTCATTGCCCATTTCATGGGCTGGGTGTCCCCTAGAACATATTGCACAAATATAATAAGAGCAAAGTAAGGTTTTGAGTAGGTGAAGTGCAGACACATATTGAATCAACTAAGTATCAAATGAAGAAATAAGATGTTATATTGTTTATAAGTCCATAAAACTCCACAAATGAGGTACATTTCCCTCAGTATGCAATAATAGCTTACATCTTTTATTCACACCCCGTTTGGTTGCTCAAAAAATTCCAGGGAAGTTCTTAAAAAAGGAAACAAAATTTTGAGTCTACGCTTCTGATTACTCAGTAGCCCATAAAAATAAAAAAGCTTTCCATTTTCCAAGATCGTTGCCCAGCATTTCCAGAAAAACCAAAATCCCAAATAATATCTGCCTCAGCCGTTCGTCGCCAACAAACCAGATAGTGGATAAAACCCATCCATATTAGAAACATACAAATGTAGCATAGAAATCTGCTCAACTTAAATAAGAAACTCGAATACAGTACACGAGGAAACAAAAGAACGAGTATACTCACAGTGGAAAAGATGTTTAGATAGAGTCTCATTAGGCATGAACTCGGCGACAAGCAACCTCTCCTCGCCTTCACAGCAACAACCTAACAAGTTCGACAACCGCTCGTTCCTCAGCTGCCCCACCGCCTTCGCTTCCTCCTGGAATCAGAATCAAACTCCCCGTTCAAAACCAAAACACACACACATACACAGAGACGTACACACTATATCTATATATACACATATATGCATTTATGTATGTAAAAACTGAAGAATTAACGTGGAGAATGGATTGGAATAAGAGAACAGACTAGGAATTGGCGAGAATCGGGCCAGGCCGACTTGTTGAAGCGCTTAACAGCGATAAAGAGATCTTCTTCGAGCTTTCCTTTATACACAACATTGGGAGCTTTCTCTCCGTGCTCAGAGACAATGTGCTCCGAAGAGAATCCCCCAGTCGCAACCCTGAGTAGATCCAAACTGAACTCCCTAAACCCAGGCAACGAGTCCTTCTCATTCTTGTTCCCGTTCTCTGCAGCCACAGCGCCATATATAAACCCCAAAACTCATACAAATCTAGAGCAGCAACATTTTCTCCGGAAAAAAAAAAAAAAAAGAAGCAAAGATCTTACCAATGTCTGACGAGTAGTTGAGATTAGTACTTGAAGGCCAAAAGCAGAGCGAGAACTTGGAGCAACGAACTCCCATTGCAAATCCTACGCCGAGAAATAGCTAAAATATAAATACCTCTCTTCCTCTCTCACTTAAAGCTGCTCTTTTTATTTCTCACGTCTTTGCTGGGTTACTAAAGGTTGTTTGGCGGAGAGACGAGTATAGGGGAGGAAAGCAAGGTAGAGATATAGATAAAAAGCAGGAGAAAGTCAGCTACTGCACTTGATTTGTCGTTTGGACAGCGAGAAAAAAGTGAGAGAGGAAAAAGAAACTTTTGGGATCCAGATGTTTTTACTACTTTTTTTTATTGAAATCTTACGACCTCATCATTCCTCGCTTTCTGCTTTCCCCCCCGGAATTTTTTTTATCGCTTTCAGACACAAGAGGAGGGCCGGGGTATAGGAGCCTTATTCCTATTAGGAGGGGTCAAAGTCAAAAGAAGAGAAATCTCAACGACATCTTAGGACAAAGAACAAAAGCAAGTTTATCTAAGGTTGCATTAATAGTTTCACGTGTTTTTGTCGTCTCGCAAAAATTGAATTAATTTTGAAATATATTATGAGTTTTTTTACGTTATAATTTTATAAGTTTTTTTTTAATAAAAAATTTATTTCCACACACTTACACTTTACTCAACATGAGATGACATTATCTATTAATCTCTATATTTTTTCTTTAAAAAAATAAAGAATATTAAAAAATGATAAAAATATCATATTTTATATAATAAATAAAAATCAAATAAAAATATAGCATATAGCATTATTTAAATTTAAACAAAATTATTATATTTTTAAGTTGATATATAAAGTACATTATCTATATAATTTAACATTCAAATTTTAAAATTTATTTTTTAAATTAAATTATATCATATAAGAATTTTATCAAGCATGTTCTCTAAACTGATTTGAGAATAATTTTTTTTTAAAAAAATATAACTTTATAAAATAGGCATAATTTAAAAAAAATAATATTATATATAATCATAAAGTGTATAAACGTTACGTAATCGTTTTGAAAAAAAATTAAATTTATTATTAAAAAATTAATTTTTTTAAATAAATCATGTATTTATTATTTTTTAAAAACAATTATACGACATGTATACATTACACAATATTATTTTTCATTATAAAAATCCTAGTTTCTCCCGTTTGGTTTGTCGAACCAGAAAGGCCATTCGTGCGTAATGATTAAGCAAGGGATAAGGATTGAGTATGGAATAAGACTATAGGTTGATAATAATCACTCCTACTACCTTCTTTTGGACTAAATAATGAAATGGGCTACTGTTCTATAATAATTACACCTATCAAGTAATGGGTTAGTGGAAAAAGATGTCACTTTTTCATGCTACCAGCCTACCATCGATGAGCATGATGGCTGGATAAAATTGTAAATACATTATATTTTGATTTCTTTGATTTTATTTTATTTTTTCAAATAGTTAGTAAGGGAGATAACACATGTAATAGTTAATAAATATGATATTCGAAAAATTTATCAAGTTAATTATAAATAGTATAAAGTCATTTTATGTGTTTATTTTTATCTTTTTATCCTATTTTAGGCCTTAAAACATGGACAAAAATTATAATAATTTTAGAACTAAATATTTTATAATCTTAAGAGTTATTATATTCTCAACTCGGTGCGTAAAGTACACCACTCATATTACATAAATAGTAAGATTTGATACATATGATTCAAATTTTAAAACTTTTCTTTCAAATCATCAAAATATGTCATCATGTAAGCACTTTATTAGTAGTGCTATCCATATCGGCTTATAAATAGAATTTTTTTAATTTTAAATATGGTTAGAATAAGATAGTTAGAAAAATTTTATTTTCAAGACGATGTATAGAGCACATCTAATAACGTACTTATATGATATAATTTGATTTGAAATATAAATTTTAAAATTTGAATCTTACAAATCAAATCTTATCATTTAAGTGGTGTGGATGATGTACTTTACACACTAACTTGAAAATTGAATAATTCTTAAGATGTGATGAGTTAGGAGGATTTTGCTATCTAAATCAGGCCTAATAGTTATTATTCATTGCTTCAATCTAGTTTTATTTCCCAAGCATTACTTTATTCTGGGGATTAAGGTTTTTTAAAGTCTTTGTCTAAACTGAAGAGTGAGGTGCGAGTCTTCGTCCAGACTAGAGATCTTGGGAGTCCTTCTCTGGTCCTTTTCTTCTCTAAAGAGTGAGGTGTGAGTCTCTTTGTTGTGGCAGGGATATCTAGTCTCTTAGTCCTAATGTCTGTAGAGTTTATTTTAGCATGGCAAATAAAGACCTTCCCAATCTACGGAAAGGCCTTAAACTAACTAAGGATGAAGAACAAGTAATACAATTATCAGAGGAGGCCATTTCTAAGACAGTTGCTCAAGGAAGACATTGCATACTAGTTATGATATTAGCAGATAGATGTGTGAACCGTGAGGCCTTTCAATACACCATGACTCAAGTGTGGAAACCAAAAGGCTGGATTACATACAAAGAGGTGGGAGCAAACCCATTCATCATAGACTTTCAAGAAGTGACTGACAAAGAGAGGATTATAAAAGGCAAACCCTAGTTTTTTTTAATCGATCCTTGGTGGTAATTCAAGAATTTGAAGATATTAACTCTCCGATCCAAATGAGTTTACATTCTCACAAGAACATTTTGGGTACAGATTCATAATTTACCATTTGTTGGAATGACAAAAGAGATTTGTGAGCAAATAAGGTTGTAATGGTCGATCTAGATAAAGAAGGTCTGGGATAGGACAAATTTCTCAAAGTAAGAATTGCTCTAAACATTACTAAACCACTTGCTCGAGGAAGGTAGTTGAACGTTGGAGGAAAACAGAAGTGGATTAGCTTTAAATATGAAAGATTACAGAACTTTTACTTCAATTGTGGAGTGTTAAAACATAGAAGGGGGAATGTTCATTGCTAGCATGACAGGCAATTGGCAATAGGTTCTCAACAACAATATGGACCATGGCTCATAGCAGAACCAGCTAGAACCAGTTCTCATGGCTCTAAAAGATATAATGGCAGGCTAGAAGTTGACCAATCAGAGAATTGGAGTCATCAGTTTTTTGGCACAGGAGGCAACAATGAATGCAAAAAAGTAAAGGAAGTATATGTGCAGCAATTAAAGGAGCAATCAAAGGAATATTTGATTAATAAGGTAACTGAAGATCTCGATGACTCCGCCAACTGTCCTAGGGAAACTCTCATTAAGGATACTTGTTGGAAAAAGAGCAATCTAAGTGGTGACTTTCAAAATGATGAGAGACTCAAACGAACGAAACTTTTATGAAAAGGAAGTACCTACACAATTTGGAGCCTTCAAACATTTGGCAATTGACAACCTAGTGGGTAATATTCTTCTTGTAAATATGGATATAGAATCTTTCATTATCATAAATTCCACAACTCATACTCAAAAAAAAAAAAAAGAAATACACATGTCAGCAGCACAGCCAAGAATGATAAAATTGGCTTGAATCCTAGTGATTGTGCTGAAGTGGTGAAAAAAAGGTCCAACTGGAAGAGATGAGCTAGAGGAGTTTTATCTGCCAACAATAAATCAATAATGTGCTCTAAAAAGGAGGGGGGGGGGGGCGGGAAGAAACTCATATGTAGTGGAGTGGGACACTCAGAAAGGTCCAACTGTTAAGAAAAACAAACTTACACCTACAAGGAGTCAAACTTAGGAACTATTGGTAGAGGTAGTTTTGTAGCCTCACCAGAAGCAATGATTTGTCTTCGTTGAAACTATCGAGAGCTTGAAAACTTTCAAATAGGTCGAGAACTTCACAATTTGGTGATCACAAAGGGCCCACACTTTGTTTTCCTTATAGAGACAAAGTGCAACAAGAGTAAGGTGGAGAATATTATAAACAAATAGGGTTATGAAAGAAGTTTTCTAGTGGATAGCATTGGCTGGAGTGGAGGTTTAGCTTTTCTTTGGAAGGACCATATGGTAGTGGATCTTGATTCCTACTCTCAGAGTTATATATCCCTCAAAATTTCACAACCTAGCACAGATAAAAATTGGCTACTTACAAGTTTTTATGGCAATCCAGTAATAAAAAAAAAAAAAAAAGGATAGCAAGCTGGAGCTTATTGAGAGAACTAAAACTTCTTGAGCATGTGGCATGGTTATGCATTGGTAACTTCAATGAGATCCTTCATCACAATGAAAACGTAGGAGTTGCTTAAAGACCTTGTAAACAAATAGAGGATTTTAAAGAAGCTATTGAATTGTGTGGACTAAGTGACCTGGGCTATCAAGGTGCTAAGTTTACTTGGAGCAACAATAGGAAAGGTAATGACTTCACTAAAGAAAAATTGGATCGAGATTTGGACAACTTTGAATGGCTCCACGACTTTAATGGTACCAGTGTTAATACTCTTGTTGCTCAAAATTCTGACTATTGTCCTATCCTTTTTGAAATGAGAAACATGATGATTGATGAAAGGAAGAAATTGAGGCTTTTTAGATATGAGGCAAGCTAGGCTAAAAAAGAAGAATGACATGATAATTGATATTGTAAAGCAAACATGGATCCAAAATCCAACTCTTATAGCATACATGACAATAACTATGTTCCTAAAAAGATGCAAAGAATCTTTGTAGAAATGGAGCAAAATGGCTTGCAGGAATCAAAAGGAGCTCATTAATACCAAACTGTCCCTTATCCAATATTTTCAAGAGGCAAACAAAAAACACTAAAAGAATCAAAAGCTTGAAAAATGAGGTGGAGGGATTACTTGAAGAGGAGGATCTAAAGTGGAAACAAAGAGCCAAATAAAAGTGGCTCAAAGAAGGGGACAAGAATACTAGATTTTCCAAATGTGAAAAATTAGAGAAGGAAAGTCAATACCATTAAGTCAATTTCTGATG
Organism: Carya illinoinensis; assembly: GCF_018687715.1. Lineage (NCBI taxonomy): Eukaryota > Viridiplantae > Streptophyta > Magnoliopsida > Fagales > Juglandaceae > Carya > Carya illinoinensis. Next base: position 9,765,663 of record NC_056765.1, read on the forward strand.
GGAATGGCAATACAGAGAAATCAAAAGAAGACATCAGTTCTATGTTTCAACTTTATTTCCAGGATCTGTTATCTTCATCTCAACCTATAGGGATAGCAAATTGTTTACAAACTCTTGGATCTACCGTTACAGAGGATATGAATGAAAAAATCCTTCGAGAATGCACTACAAAAGAGGTAGAAACAACAATTTTTCAAATAAACCCCTTAAGCTCATCTAGGCCAGATGGATTCTTTGCAGTTTTCTATCAAAATCTTAGGGAGACTATTGGAAATGGTGTGTGCAAAGTAGTCATAGATGCTTTCAACATAGCCTCATGGACTCCTGATCTCAATGATAATCATATAGCTTTGGTTCCAAAAGTCAAAAACCTTCACAAAGTTACTGAATTTAGACCTATCAACCTGGGCAATGTGCTGTACAAAATCTTAACTAAGATGATGGCCAACAAGTTGAAGTCAATTGTTCTTTCTATTATATCTCCTACTCAAAGTGCATTTGTGACAGACAGGCTAATTACTGACAATGTGATTGTTGCTTATTAGTCAATGCATCCATGAATTTCATGTGAAAGGAAATGATGGTTTTGTGGCTTTGAAGCTAGACATGAGCAAGGGCTATGATAGAATTGAGTGACCTTCTTTTGAAGTAGTAAGGAAGAAGATGGGGTTTGCAAGCAAATGGATTGACCTCCAATGAGATGTGTAACAATAGTATCCTATTCCATTATCGTAAATGGAATAGCTTGCAGGAAATTCAATCCCTCTGAGGAATAAGACAATGTGATCCCCTCTCACCCTATCTTTTTATCCTTTGCTCTAAAACATTTAGTAATTGACTAATGAAGCTGAAGTTGCAAGTCACTTAACTGGAGTTCCACTGGCCCAAGGATAAATCCACACAACCATCTTTTTTTTTTCCATATGATATTTGCTATTTTGCAATACTAGCTCACTAGAGTGGACTGGATTATTAAAGCTGCTGGAGACCTATGAAACAACATCAAGTCAAAGACTCGACAAGGAAAAAATATGTATTTTCTTTAGCAACAATACAAGAGAAGAAAAAAATGGCATATTCATTGAAATGGCAGGTATCAGATCTACCAATCATATAATAAGTATCGGGGCTTCCTGCTCAAAATGGAAGATCTCGAGTAATGTCATTCAATAGTATTTTGGATAGAGTGAGATCAAGGATTAGCAATTGGAAAATAAATTTTCTCTCTCAAGCTAAAAAAGTAAATCTTATTGAAATCTGTGATTCAAGCACTCCATACCTACCATATGGAAATTTTCAAAAGCCATACTGCAAGAGATTAATAGGTGGATGCAAGGCTTATGGTAAGGGCATAAAGATAAAGAGAGAATGATTCATTGGGTCAATTGGCAACTTATAGGCAAACCTAAATCAATGGGAGGTCTAGGATTTAAAAAATTGGAGGATTTTAACTTGGCCATGCTGACCAAGCAGGGCTGGAGGTTACTGCAGTCTTCTCAATTTCTAGCTACAAAAGTTTTGACTCTCAAATACTATCCAAATAGGGATTTTCACCAAGCCAAGTTGGGGTAAAGCCCTTCATACTTGTGGAGAAGTTTCATGGAAACAAAACCACTGGTTGAGGAAGGTTTAATCTAGAGAGTAGGGAATGAGGAGTCAATCATAAGTTGGTTTGATAAATGATTGCCTCAACCTTCCTCTTATATGATCCAAAGTGAAGTAAATCTATTACAGCAAAATAAAAAAGTAGCTGCTCTAATTGACCAAGACACTATATAGTGGAACGTGGAATTTGTCAATGATTTTTTCTCTGAGTAATGAAGTTGATCTAATAAGCCTATAAGTCAATGTGGCAATGCAGACAAACTTATTTGGAGATGCATATTTAATGGAATCTTCTCGATCAAAAGTGCATAAAACTTGCAAGAAGAAATTCGCGATAGGCTTAGAAACATTAGTCATGAGGAGAAGTGGAAGCAATTTTGGAAACTATCAATCCAAAATGTAGAAAAGTTGTTCATTTGAAAAGCTTATCATAAGGCCTTATCAACCAATTTGCATCTGTTCAGAAAGTAGGTGGTGGATGATCCTATGTATCTCATATGCTATCAAGAGCAAGAAACAATAGAACATGTTTTGTGGGAGTGTGAATCAACCAGATATGTGTGGGGACAATATTCAAGATCATTTCAGAAATACAGTATCACATCCTAGAGTTTTAAAGACAATATCCTTTTTATGCTCATATATATGAATAAAGAGTATTTGGAGGAATTTGTAGTAGTGGCTTGGAGATTATGAAAGAGAAGAAATTTTCATTAGGTTTTTACACACCCTAATACACTCTTGAAACGAACCTCTCATAAGCTACAAGACCTAAAACTTCTCCATTAGAAGCCTACCATGCAAAGTGCAACTCAAACAGACAACAATTGCAACTAGATGCCACCTCCAAGGGTTGTAAACAAGATCAATATGCAGTTGATAAAAAAAAAACAGTACAAAGTTGAGTTTGGAGTTATTATCAGGGACTGTAAGGGAGATGTAATGGTAACAATGAGGATGATTAGATCCTTGATCCCAAATCCCCTGCCAGCAGAGGTATTTGCAGCACTCTAGGCCACAAAATTTGGCAATGAACTAGGCTTTTAGATGGTCATTCTTGAGGGAGAAGTATTACACGTAATGAATGCTATTAAAGGAATGAGGACAGCTGGAACAGCAAATGATTGTTAATATCTTATATTAAACTTTTGCTTTCTAGATTTACTAGTTGGTGTGTCAATAATGTTAGAATAGACCTTAAGAAATTGCTCATGTTCTAGGCAAAAATGTGTCGACTATTTCAAATATTATCATTGATTTGAGTCTACTTCTCATTATTTTGAATTTCTCTTGCAGAAATAAGTATCAATAAATACCATTTTTTGTTATAAAAAAAAAGGTCTTTGTCCAAACTTTACAATTTAAAATAAAAGAAATATATATGTGAACTCAATCATTAAATATTTATCAAACATTCAATACTTTACAAAAAGTTTACTCTAGTAATTATAAATATGAATCTACTTTATATATTTATGTCTCTCCTCTAATCTCTAAAATTCATAAAACTTAGAACACCTTGATCATTTTCTAGTACCTGAGATTTTTCTATGAAAAGACATTGATTTGATGATGGCTAGAGTCTAAATTGATAATAATGATGATGATGATGATAATTTATATCTATATACTATAATATAATTTTCAAAGTAAGAAGTTTTACCCTTGTAAAATCTCATCTTCAACCCCCCCATTATAGAATATTATTATTAAGAGAAATAATATTTATAGTTTTAGAGTATGCAAGTCTCGTATACTCTTCTTGAAAAAAATAGATAAATATGAACAGCACATGAAAAAAATTATTTTTTAATGGTGGATCTTACTTTTTTTCAAAAGATTATGTGGAGCTTGCGCATTTTAAGATTGTATCTAATATTTCTTTATTATTAAATGAAAATTAACACTATTAAGCCACTTTCTCATTTTTGTTATTATTAAGTAAAATAAAATGATGTATATCATTAGAATAAATTAATATATTACAATAATAACATCGAATCATTGAAACTTTTTAAAAGTTTATATAAAACATTTTTTTAGATAATAAATTCAATTATTTATGCACATTGCACGTGTCTAAGATCATTATATGTAATAATAATAAAAATAAAAATAAATGAATTGTTAAATAATGAGTGTCTTCAAGAAAACATGCCTCCATTACTCAAAGTGCAACCCAACACGGGTACCCCCCTACCCAGCCTGGCCCTCGACCCCAAAACCACACTCGTGGGATAACCCACATGGCCAACAATGACTGCTCTCTGCTCCTTTAAGGTCCATATTTTTTTATAAGATTTCGGCGGAAACGTGATAAATAATATTTACTACCGTGAATATATAAATATTATATAATTAATTTTAAAAAGTAAATAAATTTAAAATTTATATGAAAAAAATTAATTTTTTTAATAATAAATTTTACTTTTTTTTTAAGCGAATATAAAATAATTTATACACTCCACAACTATATATATTATGGAAAAATCCAGTTGCAAGCACAATTATGTACTAATATATACACCAATCTATTGTGATTGGTCAAAAAGTAGATTTTATTGAAAACAGTGCTAATTAAAATTTTAAGTATGAAAGAATCAGTGTTGATACGTAGATTAGTACGCGACTTTACTTGTATGTAACAAAACTCATATATTATCACTCATCGTAAAAAGATTCCATCAACTTCCTCCAACAATATTTATTATTCATATAATATTACTTTATACATATATATTATGGGGATACAATAAAGACTATAAAACTAGCTTCGTATGTTTTTATTTATTTTGTTAGAAATCCTCAAGCTTGGCCAATTACTCGAGCCACCAAAATTTGGAGACAGAGAAATGATATTTATAGTTTTAAAAAGTGTAAGCTTGCATATTTTCTTTGAAAAAAAATAAATATGAGACTCGTCTAAAAACAATTATGATTTTTAATAATGAATCTCTTTTTTTTTTTTTTTTTTTTCAAAAAGAATGCATAGTGTAGTCTTATTCCTTTCATGTAATACTCTCACAGGGGTTGGCAAGGAAATAAATATGCTATGGGGATTCGGCTTCTTTCAAAAGTAAGATTTTTTAATATTATTATTATTTTAAGATTTAAAAAATATTATTAGATGAGTTGAAATAAAATATTTTTTCTATCCAAAACTAAGTCTATGCAGTAGACATGACCCCCAAATCCTGACATGTATTGCTGAAAACATTTCTTTTGTTTACTAAACCAAATCCGGTATAAAATGCAACAACTCAGGACAAAAAGAATACTTCTGATGGCTCCCCCCTTTTAGTATTTTTAAGTCCAGTTGTGCTGGCTGCACTCTATCACCACACCACAGCAACAGCAACTTATTCAGAGCTTGGTGCAGCTTCTTTTGGGTTGCACTTTAAACCAACAGGGAGTCCCCCTGCAGCCATAATGACATCTTTCTTCTTCCTCTTTTCTCCCTTTTTTTTCTCCATAAATTTTGACAGTGGTCGGGCAGAGCAGCCCAGATGTAACGTTGGCACAAAAGATATAGCAAAAAGGCAGTGGGAACAGTACCTTTGACAGGGAGAAATTCAGTAGGAAAGGCATGTGATGCAAACAAATGCTGTCTCAGACATCATGCTTCATCTTCATACCAAAACAGGATATATATGCATGCATCGAACAAAAACACGATAAAAAGCAGTAGGGGTTGGTGTTTGGACGTGGTGGGGACCTCATCCTAGAAGCATTATTAAGTTTGAATCATTGGATCATGCCATGGCCAGCTCCATTTGGCAATCGAAGGCATGACATGCTCTCATCCTCTTGTCCCCTATGTGTCACCATGAATTACCATGGTCCATCCCCTATCAACTTAAGGTGAGTTTGGGTATCGAGAAGAACCGTAAATAGTAATAAAAAAAATAAGTAAAAAGTAATAAAAAATAAATAAAAAGTAAGAAATAATAATAAAAGTGGATGAAAAATAATAATAAAATAATAAATAATAATAATAAATATTAAAAGTACCTTATATACATTTAATACCCAAACGTAGCCTTAATCAATTTTAAGAAAAATAGTTTGAGAATTTTAAACTTTGCACATGCTAATTTTTTTTTTATTATTATTTTTACATACTCAACCCGCTACTGAAGAAGTGGGTCCTATAAGAATTAAAAAAAAAAAATTGAGCGTTTTAAATTTTTGTTGACTGTAAGGAGTCCTACTACTACAACAACAAATGATATACTGACACATCAGTCTTACAAATAACAAAATTAATTGATAACTGAATTGCCATCTGCATCTCATAATCCTATTCTCATTTGTTTCATCTTGCATCCCAAGCCTCTAAGATTGGTCTTTTTACAATTTTAATAAGACTGAAAACAAGCATCCCACAACTCTTAAGTATTGTTTGGTTATATAAAATTCACATCTTAAATATAAAATTCTTATCTCATCATTACAACTTTTTAAAAATTTTATATAAAATAAAATAAACAATTTAATTTTTTTTTTAACTTTTTTAAATCCCAATATAATAATAATATTAAAATATAATATTTTAATATTTAATCTTAACATTTAAAATTTTCATCTAAAAAATCTCAGTGGCCAAACAGAATCTAGTTGCCGTTTGGATTCTGAGTTGAAAAGAAAGTTCAAAATTGAATAAAATATTATTAAAATATTATTTTTTTAAAATTATTATTGATTTAAAATTTTAAAAATTTAAAATTTTTATTATATTTTATGTAGAAATCTAAAAATATTGTAATGGTAAAATGAGATAAAATAAAATATTTTTATTATATGTTGTATTCCCAATTCCCATTATTTAAAGGAATTTGTATATTTTACAGCAGCAGCTAAAATAATTGTTTTTGAACTTCCATCCGTTCAGTGCCTAAAAAAGAAGTGAATCATTGGATAATGGTCGTGCACGTGTATATATATACTCGTGTATAAATAAAGAAGAGAAATGCTTTAATTATAAATATTTTTTTTATAAAAATAAAATTTTAAATTCACGTGAATTAATATGATATATTAAATTTATTTCACATCAAATTACCTTAATTTACAAATTTATTTTTATAAATTCTCTAATTTCTCAACAAAAAATGTTATCAAATTTACTATATACCTCGAGGCTGCATAAGAATAGAACACGTCCTACTAGTAATTGTATAAATAAAAAATAGGATTACTCTATTCAAGAGCAGAATAGAAAACTTCTGTTGCCATTCAACAGCCATTTCAGTCTAGGAATATAATATTATAATTTTTTAAAACTTATAAAAACAATTTCTTCTATAATAATTCATATAAATGTATTTTAAATAAGATATATTTTTATAAAATAATTTATAAAAGAAAATTATTTTAAAAATTTATTTTTAACACATAGGGGCCTCGTGTGTGTAATGATTACATAATTATGGAAATGGTGAAAGGGAGGGAAAATAAAAAATAAAAAAAAGGCAAAAAATAGTTGTCCAGCAGATGTACTTGATTAATAATAAGATCACATCACCGACCATAAATCATGACAACATTCTTTAATTTACCTAACAAAATGAATAGTTTGGACGATGAAGCCAAGTTGCATCAACTTGGTCAGGAGAGTTTGACAAGAAAGATAAAAAAAAAAAAAAATTAAAAAATTAAAAAAAAAAATTAGTATTTAACAAAATTTTACAAAATTTCCGTTAACTGATTTGATATAATACGTTAAATTATAAATTAATTTAATATAGAATAAAATTACGTTAATTTATAAATTTATATATATATATATATTGTAACTATAGCTTTTCTAAAAAAAAAAAACTCGCAAAAATATATAAAGCAATTACATAGGTGATTTATAGAAGTTCAAAGAGAAAAGCTTCCAACAGGTAGGGTGTAATACCTACTTTTATACTGGCCAATAATATTGCAACATGTATGAGATGTATTTATCTTCTAATAAACCCTACCTCACGGAATCGACTTTATTCCTTTGCCTCTCTCTTTCTCGTCTTGAATCTCTACTCTTCCTCTCCCCTCCCTTTCTTGTTCTTCCTCCAATTCTTTTCTTTTCCTCACCCCTAATGATTATAGCCCATGGTTACAACCAACTCAAAACGGCAAATGCATACCCATCATCAATTTCCCAACAGAGCCAAAAATTGATCATACAAATTTTTGTTAAGTATTTATATTAATGTGCAGAAGTTAAAATAACCAAAATAAACTTGATAGTTATTATTATAAGACAATAGTTGAAAACTGAAAAGAAGCGGCGTTCTGTAAGCCTCTGATTCCATGTCTTCTTCTCATTTTCTTCATATTCTTTTTCGGTTTCTTCTTTGTAGGGATCTAAAGTGTAGAATAACATATTCAATACGAGGACAAGTATTTTTCTCCCATTCTTATTTCCTAAGCTTTACAATTCTTGCACAGAGCAAATGGACTACTTTTTTCACACAGAGCAAGAGAGAGACAGGGGAGGCCGCCGATTGGGGTGGGGGAGGAGGGAGGCATAGGAGTTGAGTCGGCTCAATGAAGAGGCATTCAAGTTTGGGAGATCTCAGACACAAATTCAAGAATAGAAATTGTGATCTGTTGCATGTGGATCTATATTAAATGTGGCTGAAAGTCATATGTGGTAACTATTTATTTGCAAAACAACATGTGACCCCTGACCGGCTCCAAGTCTCTCTCAAGTTCAAAATATTGATTCCAAATTTTATGCTTCTAAATCCTTCTGTCCATGAGGAAAATACTATAGATTTATAGATGGTCTCAACCTATCTTAATATTCAAACACAATTTAAACATAAATATTTTTCAATTTTAAGTTTTCAATCCTTTAACTTTTTCATATAATCATTACTTAATCATTACAATTTTTTTAAACTTTCGAGCAAAATATAAAAAATATTTCAACTTTTTTAAATTAAAAAAAATTAATATTAAAAAAATTATATTCTAACAATATTTTAACTTTATAATTTTTTTATTTAACTTTTTCTCTCTTATTTTCTAAAACCCCATAAAGCATCTTTAATTTAAACTATTTCATTACTATTTATAATTTTTTTTATTTAATTTATCATCTCATCAGTATAACCAAATAAGACAATCAAATTGAGGCAATTTAAAAACATTCATAGGAGAGCTGCTAGCTCTGAAATGTTTGTGGCCCATGAATAACTCCTAGATAGGCAACAGCGTGCCTAATCAGAGTTGGCCCATTTTTGGGTTACGAAATTATATTATTGTCATTTCAACATAAAAATATTCAAAAACTAATATTATTTTATTAAAAAATTGGACAAAAATAACAAAATAGTTGTATCTATGTGACATTGACACCAATCTTCTTTGTAATACGAGTATAGTGCTTTTACCCTGAAGAAGCAAAGTAGAGAACAACGCACATTGTCCCACGAAATGCAGTGCAGCACGTTTGACCTTCCATCAGAGAGGAAAGTACTTGACAACTCCACACTTCAACCTTGGCAATGCACTTCTTTTCTGTTCCAGCTTATGAATAATGCATGAATTTATTATTCTCTTAACTTATAACTCAATGCAATGGTAAAACCAAGAATTTTAAAGGTTTGGGTCCAATGGGAAAAGCAAAATACCATTTACTCATAATATGCACACTTACAATCGAAGAAGACTGCTTCTCTCATATTACATTTGCTGTTGCTTCCCCAGTCAAAAGTAACAAAACAAATAAGGTGCTCCGGATACTTTTCCGGCTACTAAAGAGGGCATGATGAGTATAAAGATCGTTTTCTACTTTGCTGAACACACCAATGACAGATTGACTTTGATCCACATCAAAACCCTTGTAGGTTTTGTACATTGCCCATCAAGCCAACACAAAATATTGACCTAAACTGCAAGATATGCACATTAGACCCTCCCAACTGGGGATAGGGGTGGATATGAGGCATATCTTGCAGGAACAACTTCAATTCGATTTGGAGTCCTTATTCTTTCACTTGGTATCAATCTTGTTTCCTCCCAAGTTTTTTCTTTGATAGAGTCTCTGGGTAGGGAAAGCTCACATGGTTTCGTACTGTCTAATACAGCTATGCAAATGGAGAATGCTTGTAAAATCGACAATGAAGAATTGAACTCGACCGAATAGATCCCATCCTTGAAAGGGGCCAAACTGAAGAAAGGCTGATTTACTTGAACATCATCCTGCGGTCAAGTAATAAAATAAAAGATGTCATTATTAGCAGTCGATGGTATAATAGAGTGGGCATAAGCTCTGTCCAAGTAAAGGACTAGTACCTGACAGAATAGTTGAATTTTATCTGTTATGGGACAAGCTTTGGATGAATCCAATTGGTTATTGATATGATTCTGGTCAGCAAGAATCCGAAGTTTGCAACCCAAATCCCACCCTCCACAGTCACATAATCCCCCAGTTTTCCAGCGTTCAACCAGCGATGAAGGTCCTCCCTTGCTTGGTAGACTATGCACACCACTTGGAAGTATGACTGTTGGGGTAACAAAGTCCCTAGTACCATTGAAAGGCAGCTTCTGGACATGTCCCCCAGTGCTGTAATAACATCCCATGCCACACTCTTTTGAACCAACCCCTAACAAGTCATTGCGGTTATTGCTTTTACACCCATCTCCGATTGGAGTTTTATTGGTACTTTTTGGAATTTTGACAACAACAGCTGCAAGCTCGTTATTTGGCTGGAAGTCAGAGGTTTGATGATCTGCCTGTTTTAGGTCCACAGAAAAAAGAACAAATTCTCTCGTACTGAAATGATCCATACAAGGCGGTCCAATCAAATTGGAAAACTCTGAATCATAAACCTTCATTTGTGCAACAACATTAGGAATGTAATCAGGACCTTTTCCTTTGCTTCTGCCTCCTTGATTTATCCACCTCCCATTCTTCTTCTTGACTTGTTGAATCGTGAAGAAGGTATAAATCACGTTGTAGTCGCCCTTTCTTGAGACACTTAACTTCTTCACCGTGGCTGCAAGAATATCACTGTCATTGTTAACTGCAAATGTGATCAGAGGCTGGTCATTTTTAATTGCTACTCGCAGAAAAGCTTTAACGGTTGTATCTAATTTTGGTTTGCCAGAATCCACGGCCTGGGAATCCAATTGTTTGCTGAAATTTTTAGTAGTTCTATCCATTGATATTGATTCTCCCAGTAATGGCTCCATAAGGTGATGGCAACTGGTTGCCTTTGGCTTCAGTAATGGGTCAAGTAATCTTCTCAGAGGGCTGGACCTGGCTCTGCCTGTGGCGGTGAGTTTATCATTGTTCGACATATCCACCCCAATTTTCTGTGAACCAGATTTGGACAAAGTATATGTTGAGCTCATATGCTGCGTATCCAAACCCTCTTTGGAGCTGAAACTTTTACTCATCTTGCCCAAACCAATGTTAAACCGCCGGAAAGGTGAAGAGCTTCGTACCTTTTCGTCCATAGATTTGTTGATGTTCACATCCAACCCCTTCAAAGGTTGGTTTATTCTATTGGTGGGTGTTAAGATTGTTTGTTTCTCTCCATAATTCTGGGATATGGATGAACTGATTCTTACTTTAGCTGACCATGGAATTGGGCTAGATGTATCAGCTAAATAAGAGTGTTCATTGTCAACTTCACAAGGCAGTGGGCACGAGTATGGGATGCTAGAAAGTTCTGCATGGAAAATCTCCTTGGATCTCTCTGTAAAGCTCCTTCGGCTTGCTTCTGCCAATTTTCGACCTAAAGATGTTGTCGAATCAGACGACTGGGACATTCTAGAATTATTTTTTTGGGGGAGATCTTTTGGCAAAATGAGAACGGCAGTTTCACGTTTTGCATTGACATCATGGTCAATACTATTTGAATTTGCTTGTCGTAACTTCTCTGCACTCTTCTTAATTTCACCATCTTGAATCTTTGTCTTCAAGTTTGTACATGACGCTGCCTCATAATTCCGGTTATTTCCAATAAAACCACTTTCTTGATTAATCTTTGTGCCTGAATCCTTTCTCTTGTACTCTTTTGGCTTGATTACCGGATTACAAGAAGGCTGATCTGTTCTGATGAACTTCCCCTGCCCACTCAAGATGTTACTCTTTGCAGGTTTAAGATCTTGAAAATTTCCAAAATTTCCCCCAAAGGCTTTGACATCATGACTTGGAGAATGGCCTTCTATTGGAGATGCCATCAGATGGTAATGCAATGAAGGACGGCGCCTTCTAGGATGAGCAGGAGAGCGACTGTCATGTTTGCTTGAAAGAGCAGATGACCCATCTGTTGAAAATGATCTTGATGTACTGCTACAAGATTGCCAATAGCGGCTACTCTCACCAGGTATCTGCTTATTACTATAGTGCCATTTTTCAAGACTTCTCCAGTCAAGAACCCCAACATTTAAAGCTTTCTCCTTGAGATTCTCTCCTCTCTCCAGAAAACTTGGCAAATTTGACATGTACTTCACAAGTTCATCTTCTTCCGTTGCCTTCTTACCACTCTGTTGTTTTCGGATATTCTCAGAAGATTTAGGTCGGAATTCCTTTGCATTGTTGGTAATTTCATGTTGAAAATCATGATATGACAGAATTGGCTTCTCAGGTTTTAATCTTCCTTGCAGCTTTATTCCTCGGCATGTCTGGGGCAGTAAGGGCGTCTCAGAAGTTCCTACAGCTTGTCGATCACTTGAGTAGATTTTAAGCTCCGAAGGATATTCCATAGACCAGATATCTTTTGGGGACTCCACCAGTATTTGCGATTATTGGTTTCTTCTTTCTGCAGAAACTTGCAACAAGGAATGCTTTAATATTTCTTTTTCAGCTGCAAATGTCAAACCAGTTTTACAATGAAGCAGATCTCTTTGGAGATAAAAGGCAAAATGATTTACTATAATACCATTCTCCAAGAAAAATGATACAACAAAATAATAAATTGGCATCCATAACTTTACATGCATCTAAAAATGAAGAACTAGGTGTTTTTGTCCTCATAGAATGGATAATCTCGCCTCGTGGGTACCTACTTTTTACTCATCCTACAGAAAAAGGTACTTTCCTTTTGTTCGTGAGCCAACAATATAAGCAGCCGAAGTTACAAACTGATCACAACCCCTTTAACAAGAAGCAAAATTTTCTTAGCACATGGAAAAAACCACCATCCAAAATTCACCTCATCAACAACCAAATTTTTACTGTACAGCTAATACCATGACAACAGAAAGTCATTTTACCCGTCAGGGCTTTGTTCCCTTCATTATGCATAAGAAAAAAAGAATGTACGGTCAGTTATCATCCACATAGCTCATCCATGTTCAGAACCAGGCAACTCTTACAATCTAGTGAACACCCTAACATTAGTTTTACTTTTATCCAAATGTTGAAATGAATTTTTTAAATCGCACCGCGTGAAAGTTTGGGGATACAAGAGGACAATTGGTAGCATAGGGACCAAGATAAAAGGGGAGAAAAATACATCCAAAGCCAAAAAAAAAATCGAGTGGTCCATTACCCATTTTTCAAGTACTTCGATAAGGAAAAGCGACCTGTCATCGTCGTAGCTGCTTAGCTCTTACTAGTTACTACCACAAGTATCAGAACAGACAAAGATCCTCCAGCTATACGAAAGCCAAAGCGCACTAATATTTCAAAATCCTAAACAGCCGGGCCTCGTTTGGGTCTCCAAAATAAAGATAACAAAGAACAAAAGGCTTTTCTTTTCTTGTTCTCCCAACTTTCCCGAGTCCAAAACAGTGTACAAGTGTTTCAAACGGCAAAAAGAACGAGATCTCTGTATCAAAATTCAACTTAAAAAGATGCAAATCCAGAGCTTAAAAAAAACGTAAAAATATAGTGATAATTATATCATTTCAAACATCAGAGAACCAACAAATCCAAACCTTGAATGAGCAAAAACACAATAAACAGGCATGGCAATCGTGATTTCCATCCAAGCAAACAGAAAAACATTCGTCTGGATTTCTCAGAAAGACTTAGTCGTACCAGACTCAGCGTAGGAAACGCAGAAGCGAGAAACAACCATTAACGGAAGCTCCAGCAGCTCGATGAAGAAAAGCGCGTCGGTACATCATGTGTGCGTCAGTGAAAGGTGAGACGTTACAGAGATCAGAAGCGAGGAAAAGAGTCGTAAAGAGAAAAGATGAAAGAAATAATCGGCTGGTAATCCCAATGCGACTCTTTTTCTTGCCCAAACTCCAAAGCCGTAGAGAATATTAGCAAAAAGATGCAAACCCAGAGCTCCACAGAGCCTTCAGATAGAGAGAGAGTCAGTCTGTGAGTGAGTGAGTGTGATTCTGGCTGGAGCTCATTTGTTTCTTATGCGGTAACATACAGTCAAAGCAAGCACTATATCTGAGGGAGAAGGAGCCAGCGTAAACGATCTCCCTTCATCGGATGGCTGAAAAGGGATACCAAATAATAAGGTGGTCACATCACGGAGGCGCGACGGAGATTGACAATGTTCTTGGGCTTATACTTATCGCAGTAACCGTGAAAGTATCCTATAATTATTTTTAAAAAAATTAAAAAAATATAAAATTTATATAAAAAAATTAATGTTTAAATTTATTATTAAAAAATTACATAAAAATGACTATAGATAAATTTTTTATTAATGTGATTGATCCTATTATTTTTTAATAAAAAATAATTATTTTGATCAATTACATCAATAAAGTATATAAAAAATATATAAAAATAATTATATGTAATAGAACTCGTTATAAAAACTTATAATGATTAGATAGATAAGTTGAAATCAACTCTCAGTTCAAACGGTACAAATCCGTAATAATTATAATTGAGATGAGATGTAATGGTTATAATTTTTTATGTTTTTCAGTAAAATTAATGCTTGAATTTCCATAAATTTACAATCAAGTCTATTAATTTATTGTTGAAAATTTAATTGTAGGATTAACAAATAGTATTAGGAAAAGGATAATATTATCTGTATTTATAATTTTTATGTAATGCATACTGACTTTTAAAAGTTATTGATATATTAAAAATTATAAAATTTATAATTTTAAATTTAAATTAAAAAATAATAAGATAAATCTTATACATAAAATTATAAATACATATAATCCTATTCTTAAAAAAATATTAAATATGCACACAAAAAATTTATAAAATATTTACAAATATCTCATTAATAATAATTATTTTGTGCATTACAATTAATAATCTTTTTCTATTTAAGTTCGGTTTAGTAAATGAGATAAAAATTTTAAGTTTTAAGATAAAATATTAATATTTTAATATTAATATTGTTTTAAAATGTTAAAAAAATTAAATTATTTATTATATTTAATATAAAAATTTAAAAAAAATTATAATAATAAAATAAAATTTTAAATAAAAATTCTACGGTACCAACCCAACCTTACAGTATTGTCTCATTTAAGCATTTTCTTTCGTTTCGGGGAGAGAGAGAGCAAATTTTGAGTTACTATTTATCGCTTTGATTCCATGTACGATTCACTGACAATTGGCGTGTGGCTGACGTTGCTTTGATGGCAATCCTCATCATTTTCAAACAATAAATAATATTATATATAATTATTTTTATGTATTTGTTATATATTTTATTGATATAATTAATTAGATTAATATTTTTTTAATATAAAAGATTACGTAAAAATATTACATATAAAATTTTTATTAAGTAAATATAATAATGTTACGAGCAATGCATAAATATTATACATTTATTTTAAAAGAAATAAAAAATTTATTATTAAAAAAATTAATTTCTTTTTATATAAAATTTATATTTTATTTATTTATTTTAAAAATAATTATATGGTATTTATATACTCATGATTATAATTATTATTTCTGTTAAAAAATAATGAATAATGTAAAATACAAATTTTAAATAAATAAATCTAATATTAATTTTTTATTAAAAGAGTTATATCATATATAGTAACTTTTATGTATTATTTGCATACTATATATAATTTTTGTTATAAAAAAGTGAGTCTCACTGTTAAAATATAATTTTTTTCTTATATCTTTTTTAGGTGAGATTCATTATTTTACGAGGGTTTGCATAATATTTATCTATTTAAAATTTGTATAAATCATTCCTAGTTAGTTAAATGGATAATGATATCTTATACTTCCTTTGTTACTGTTATAATACTTAGTTATATTTTTTTCCTTTTCTGTTTTTTGAATTTGGATTGAAAATTTCAAAACAAGAATTTCTTACACAATCTTTAAGAAAATAAATTCAATTAGTAAACGTAATTTTATAATTCAATTAAAAATAAATTTAATCTTATAAAAATTGCTTAAAAAAGTAAAAGAATGTGAATTTTTTTCTTCCTAATTTTTTACTCAATTTTATTTTTATCAATTTGTTTAAGGTATTCCTAAAGATTTTCAATTAAATTATTTATTATAAACTTAAAAGTATACGGCCTCTCCAAACTTGTAATTCTGGCTTCGTCTCTGGCCGTAGCTCCTTTTTTTTTTTTTTTTTTTTTGGTTTTTTGGTATTACAAATTAATAATTCTTAATTTTTTTAAAATAAAAGGAAAAGAGAAATTATATTTATAATCGTGAATGTGCAAGCGTTATATATTTAAAAAAATTAATAAATATGAAATTTATATGAAAAAATTAAAAATTAATTTTTTTTAAAATGATTATATGATATTTGTATATTTTATGACTGTATATAATATTACTAAAAGAAAAATATGATTTAGCTTTTGGGTACAGAGCTGGGTTCAAAGTTAAAACTTTGTGGCTCAAAAAGAGAAAGAAAATAAAGCATGGATTGAAAGGGAAAAAAGAGAAAGAAAAAACAGGACAAAGTTGGGGCATAGAATGAATAAAAAAGAACGTCTTTAAGACAAAACATTATCATTCCGAGGTATATCTAAGATTTCAATGATTCTATCGTGCGCAAATAACCACTTTACAATCACATGATTGGCTATGATCGGACGGTGATTGTGGGACTTGATCAAGTTTCTCTATTTTATTGCTGAGTAGTGACTATTTTATTTTCTAATGCAATAATGCTCCCCATTCTTATTTAATAAAGTTCCAAAATAGTTCTCCACCGATGTTGTCTATCAATGTTGGATGTTGTCTATCAATGATTTTTTAGGGGTGTGCATCCGGATTAGACTTTTTTCTTTCGGTTTGGAACACAAAAATTTGGATAAATTCGGACAGTTAACCAATAATCCGTAATTGAGTATTTTTCTGAAAAATAGAATTTTCATTCTAAAAAAACATCTTTTTTGTATATTGCATGTAAAGAAATTAGAGTTAAAAAAGAAGAAGAAGAAAGTAAAGTTAAAAATTGGATATCCACCCAGATTGTAACCGGTTTTACCCAGATGAGTATCCGCTCGGTTTTAAATTTTTGGGTACATTTCGATATTTCGGATATCCGGATACACACCTTTGTTTTCTATAATTTTTTTAAAAATAAGTGTTTATTCTATACATAAATCTTATATAATAAGTTTATACATTAATGTAGTTTAATATAATCCAATTGATTATAGTTTTTCTTTTTATAATAAAATATATCTAATGTATTATATTAAGTTATATCAATATATAAAATTTATTATGTAAGACTTGCACGTTTGTACTACGAATTCTCATTGTTAAAATACTTTCCCAATAACTTTTATGTAACTTAATGATATATATATAATATTGTTGTTACCACATGTATAGGTAATCATGGTTAAATGATCATTAAAAATTTATGCAAGCAATAAATGATCAAGGAAATTAAGAAATGTCAAGTTGTTGCCACTTGTTTGTTGGAATATTGGAACAGGGTGGTGACAGCCTTACATAAACTTCTAAAATACAATAAACTATGGAATAAAAAATAATGAACTTTATTTAAATTTTCTAGATTAATGGTAGTGATGCTTTTGGAATGTTAGATAATTATATCACCAACTACTAGTTCTGATAATTTCTGTAGCATATTCATCCAGATCTGTAGAATATGCTCCAAACGCAACAATTAACTTGTGATTTGAAATTTTTTTTATATATATCTGATTAACTTTTTTAGTGAAAGAAGTCAATTTCTTATAAAATAAAATAAAAAATGTGGTGTTAAGCTCAAGATAATTATCAGAATATTATATGATCTTATCACGGTGGAAGAGGACAGGGAAGATAACTTTTCAAGATTCTTATTACATAATCTATTCGGATAAAACATGCATGAGTTCATGTTTTGATTGTTTTATCTATCAATTAAATCTTTTTAAAAAGAAAAATTATATTATCAAGTCAGTATGTAGAATATATTTAATAAAGTATTTACATGACATGATAATTTGATTTGAAAGATAAATTTAAAATTTGAATATTATAAATTAATTCTAACAATTTATGTGATATTGTGGATTGCGTGTTCTATACATCAGCTTGAAATAAAAATAAAAATTAAATTCTAAAATTAGTGTGTAGAACATATCTAATAAAATGCTTATATGACATAAATTAATTTGGAGGATAAATTTTAAAACATGAAACTTATAAATCAAATTTTAATATTTAAATAATGTGGATGGTGTACATACTCTACATGTTTAAAAATAAAATAAATTTTTTAAAATCAAATTGAGTTATACTATTCTCAAGCATTTGTGTAGAACACACAATTTACGTCATTTAAATAGTAATTATGTATTCTAAATTAAATTCTATTCTAAATCAAATTATGTCGCGTAAGAATTTTACTAGGTGCATGTATTATCTACACCGACTTGTAAATAAAATATTTCAAAACATAATGTTCAAGTAGAAATAATATTTACAGTTAGTACTATATAGTATTCATTTTGAAAAAAAGTGAATAAATTTGATATTCACATAAAAAAATTATTTTTTAATAATAAATTCTATTTTTTTCAAAGAGAGTGTACATGACTTGTGCGTACACTCTATACATATATATATCATTACTAATAATACACAGATCTCGTGTTTTTAATATGAGTAATATTACTCATCATCCTAATTTTTATTTTCCTTCCATCATCTTATGATATGTCATTAGATGATTGGAGATTATTTATTATATTTTACTTATAAACTTATTATCTAATTTCATATCATAAAATATTGAGAGAATGATGAGAATTAAGATAATAAATAAATTTTTTCTTTTAATATATATACACGTATAATAAAGACTAAGGGCTTCCTGGTTAATTAAAATAAAAAATTTTATTTTAATTTATTATTATATTTTTTTATTTATTATTATTTAAAATATTTTATCACATTTTTATCTAATTAACCAAATCGCCTAAGAATTTAGAACAAAACTGGACAAAACTTGAATACATTGGGACTGTTGGCAAATTAAACTTATCAACTGAATATAGTCAAATGCAAAACTTCAAGAATCAAAGCCGTACCCAGAGAAAGTGAAGAAAATGAGACTTTTTGGCAATTTCATGCACGCGTATTAATAGATTTAAAGAATAATATGAATTATATATATATATATATATATGTGCGCGCGCATGCATGCACTTGGTGCTGAAGATCAAAATGATTGTGATAGGCAATAATTAGGTTTGAAATTTGGAGGATTTGGTCAGGAAATGAGGGGCCGATAAGAATCGAAACGTTACATCAATTTCGAGTTGAAAATTTTGAACCTGAGGACATGCAGATCACTGCAAAACTTTGACCAATCGGCATAAGGATAAATAAAAATATAGTTACAAATATAATTATATATTAATCTGTATATTAATATAATGTGATTAATTAAAAAATAAATTTTATTAAAAATAATATTAATTTAAATTTTAAATATGAATAAATCAATATTAATATATAGATTAATACACGACTGCATTTATACGTAACCAAACTCTAAAAACAAATATTAATTTAGAGATTCGATTTTGGATTTCTATTACCAAGATATTGATATATGCTACACAAGCTACAGGAAATGAGGCTAGTTTGTTTTGACAGAAGGTATGAAATAAAATAAATTGTGATAAAAGTTAAAAATTAAATATGATATTATTAAAATATATATTTATAATATTATTCTTTTTTGATATTTTAAAAAGTTAAAATTTTTTATTTTATTTTATATAAAAATTTAAAAAAATTGTAATGATTATATAAGATGAGATAAGATGAGATAAAAATAATTATAAAAACAAATGAAGCCAATCAAAAATAGAATAAATTTATTATTAGTTACTTTTTGAATATAGATGATGTGGTATTTCCATATATTAACAGTAAATTTAACTAAAATTAAATGTTTAAGATGGGTGAGAAATCTCATCAAACTAATAATAAAGTATATGTTATGGTGAATGAAATAGAAAAGGAAATAAGAAATCAAATCTAACGATTTTGATCTCATATTTCTATATTCACTATCTAGGAAGAGCTAGATTTGAAGACGATTTTGTTGGTAGATAATATGTTATAAATTGACCTGTATGACTACCTTTAATCGATATAATTGATCGTTCTTAATCGTCAATTATGACCGTCTTTAGCCGTCAATTAAGATTTAAATTATACATAAATTCTTTTGTACTCATATATATATGAGTATCATTCAAAATTTATTTTATTTAATAACAATTTTCCATCAATCTCTTTCTCTCTCTCTCTCTCTCTCTAAAGTAGCAGACTCATAGTGGCTATCTCATTTGAGTTTTCTCTCACACTTCTTTGCATAACACGTTATCAGCGTGAATGTTCTGTTGATTCTGAAATTAATGGTCTTCTATTTCTAGTAAGTTTTTCAATATATTATTTGCAATCCTCAAAGTGAGTATTAAAGATTATATTCCTTATTATTATTTGATAAAATTTTATGTTTATTCACATAGTTTACATCTTAGTTATATCTATAGTAAATTAAAATTTTCATAATTTACATTTCAGTTATATCTGTGGTCAATTTTTATTTACATAGTTTATATACAAATTCTATTTATTTTTTTTATACTTGTTATGAATTATTGATGATAAGATTCATTTTGAAATAGAAATGGAGTATCCCTGAAAAATCATCCTAAACCAATAATTTTATTGAGTATGTCATAATAAAAGATCTATTGATTCAGTGAGATAGTTTAAAGGAGTGATAAGTATACCAAAAACTTATTATGATTAATGTACCTGAAGTTGCATAATTGAAATTATGTAGAGAAAAGCCACTAAAGAATATCTGTTTAAAATAAATGCCTCGAATGTGCTCCTGAACTAGTAATATTGAGTGTGAAAGTTTACAAAATATTCTAAACTTATATTTTGTTTTCTAGTGGCTGAGTAAAATAATGAGTTTTTGTTAAGAAATCATGAATCACGTCCTATTAGTTCCACATTATTCCCTGAAGTGAATGGTATTGGATTTATATCATTCTAAAAAATGAATGATGCATTTTTTTTTAAAGAAACCAAGAGCTTGGATGTGGTAATGAATATATTTATAGTACTTCTATGATTTTGGGTCAGAAGCTCGTATTAGAAAAACTACCAGCTTTCTCTTTGAGATTATATTATACAACTATTGAATCAAATATTATGATGCATCAAAAGTGATAAGATTCAAAATATTTGTATATTTTTCATAATTAACTTGATCATCCGAAATCAATTACGATAAGTTGAATAATTATCATATGGACGTCTATAAAAGAACTAGAAGATTCTTTTACTACAAAGTCTTCCCACCATGAGCAGAAAGAAAAATTTGCTAGAAGTAAATAAAATGAAATAATTCAACATTATCTTAATTATCATAAGTGAACTAGAAGTTCAGATAATAATTAATTTATGAATACAATAAGATAAAAAGTCTCATATTCTATCTGCTAAAATCCCAGCGAGAATTGAAGTCCTCGTAGAATAATTAAGAAATTTACCAGTCTAATGAACATAAGATATGTCTAAAAGTGTGTGAGACCTATTAATACAAAAGATAAAGCATCCCGAAAGAGAAAAACACAAAGAAAAGAAATTGGTACTCCTGAAGAGGCCATACGCATAAAACAAGCAATAAGATCCATCTAAACATTCTGTACAAAATTCTCTCATAATAAAAACTCCCGAAGAGTACCTTCTGAAAAGGTTTTTCATGAAATGTCTTCACTTGAAGAGGGACAGGTACCTGAAAATAACGAAATTTCGATACATTTCATGAGTATTAGAGAAATTCTGGATAGAAATAAAATCGTTGTCGATAACGTATTTTCATATAAGATGATACTTGATATTACCAGAAGTAATGAAAAAGTGAGCCAAGAACCATCGAAAAATACCGACGTAAAAATATTGGCCAAATTTGAAAGAAACAATTCCTGCAAAATTGATATCACTAGTAAAATGTGATACATATGGACTTATAGTCCAAACACTTAATATGTGATATTTGTTGAATATCAGTGGGTATTTGTATAAAAGAAATGAAAATGTGATATATATAAATCACGAGTCGGTTTCTTGTAGAAATAATATTGATATGCTTTTGAAGTGGATGAAATTATATTGAGGTTTTTATTAGGTTGATAGTTACCGAGAGTTTGAGTATGCATGATTAACTACATATTTATATGGATCACTAGATATGAAATGCATGAAGTATATAGTCCTGAAATACTTATTCTATCAAGTTTAAAAAATCTTTATATCTAAAACAATCTAAACACACGTGGAACAAGCTATTTTTCATATATTTTCAGTGTCTAGATTAGCTTTTATTGCAGTTTATATAGATGATTTAAATGTCATTGAGGTTCCATAAGAGTTTATGAAAACTGCACATATTTGAAATATAAATCAGAAACCCTTTCTGGTTTGAGGGAGAGATGAATGAAATTATTAGTTCTGAAATATCATCTCTTAAATATAATTAGTATTTTAGATTCATATTACGGTTTTGTAACAAATGTGCATTATTAAAGGACAAATAAAATGGAGCACAAAGAATATCTACTAGAAGATAGAAATACAATATGAATATTTGTGTAATATTATTTTATTATTTCAAAATAAAATTACAGAAATTTGAGACTTTTCGCCTCATTCTTTAAACAATATTGCTCTTAAAAAATTTGTATGACATCCATATCGAAAGGAGTAAGTAATCGAAAAAAAAAAAGTCAAGTAAGGATTTTAAATTCCTATTCTCTTACTTTATTGCTCCTATCTTCATGTTGGACTCTAAAAGAAGTCGCTTAAGAATAGAAATTTTCTCGTTGAATTTGTCAACCTCATAAGTTTTGGATTGTAGTCGCTAAGAAAATGTGACAATGGTTGATGAATATTAGGTACCGAGACTCACAAGCTCATAGATATTATCATTATCTGACTTATTAGTCAGATCATTATTGTATTGCATTATAGAATTTACGGTAGAAGTAAAAATAACTGGTAAACAAGGTGTAGAATACTTCATATATTGGTTATAAGAAGATTACTGGGCCCTTGCAGAGTAATAATAAAGAGAGAGATTGCAGAGTAAGAATGCAGACTAATTATAGAAAAATGAAGAAAATGAGATGCGAATGAATATGAGCTGAATATATATTTTATAGAGAAAATAATGAAAGCAAGACAAAATTATATATATTGATAGAGGATACACTAAACACGGACATCTTACAGTTATTTACTAGGTCGTAAAATTAAAAGCAGTTTGCCCCTACTCTATTAGAAGTTAGATTTTTTCAGATATCTGCGGCAAGATTAAATGCAGATTGTCCTTATTTTCTAAGTTTTTGGACTTCTTCAAATATCCGTTGTTGATCATGAAGATCACAAGCATACTGTTTTAGTGTCTTATTCTTCTCTTTCAATTTTTTGTTCTTATGACTCTTTGAGAGCTCCTAATGTAATTAAGATATTTGAGTACTGAGTTGGTTGACTTCATTCACTTTAGCTAATAACCTCCGAGACATGGTCTTAACCGAGGTAGAATATTGAGCACTAAGAAATTTTGAACTGAAACGACATTAGAATAATTCCTTCCAGAAAAATGAATATTTGCTCCTATTATAAGAGCAACATCCTCAGGTGAGTAAAAGGAAGGACAAAGCATCTCTATTGCTTTACAGGATCTCTCGTGAACCATCTCTCTACAATGAAACAAGAGATGTAGCACCATATCCCTGCGATGCCTAATAGCTACAGAAGAGTTGTAAAATCATGCGGTACTTGTTTGGTCTAAAAAGGTGGACACCGTTTTTGTTGAATATGGAGGTTGGTGGCTTAATTTTGATAACTTGTATACTAACTATGTTATTTACAAGAACTCCAGAAAAGCACAACTCTAGAAAAGTAGTGAATTTAATGTTAAAACAATCTTGAATCAATATGGTGAATTTGTTTACTAAAACATTACCAACTGTATCATTTAAAGAGTTGGTATACAATATTGAGATGCATCAACGTAAAGACCTTTCACTATAAAGTCATGAAGCACTTTTATATGGACAAAGCTTATCTCTTGAGTATTCCAATAGTTGTTCGATCACTTGATGTTCAGAAAGATCTATTTCGTCATCATGAAGATGATGAAGAAATTCTTGATCCTGAAGTACCTTATCTCAGTACAATTGAAGCCTTGATGTATCTTACAAATTGCACTCGGTCTGATATTACATTTTCAGTTAATTTACTTGTAAGATATAATTCCACATCAACTCGAAGACATTGAAATGGTATTAAACATGTCATTCATTACCTCCGAAGTACGATTGATATGAGATTATTTTATCAACATGGATCAAGTCGACAATTAGTTGGATATGCAAATATAGGTTATCTTTCAGATCCACATAAAAAGATCATTGCAATTCATGAGGAGAAATGTGAAATTGATATCAAGCAAATATGATCAAGTGATAATTTAGCAGATTTATTCACTAAGGCATTACCAACTGCAACATTTAAGAAGATTATGCAGAACATTAAAATGTAGAGACTTGAAAAATTATTATCATGCACTTTTCAGGGGGAGTAATGTTTTGAAAACTTGTGCTGATTGTACTCTTTTTCTTTCGTTAAGCTTTTATCCCACTGGATTTTCTGAAACAACTTCAATCAAGAAGATAAAGATCGAAGAAGAGATGAAGAATACTTCTGATTTTTATTCAGTGTATACAATACATCAAGTCACCTCTTATTTATACAAGATGTAGAAAACTGATTCACAACTAAAAGACTAAAACAGAAAGGTAAAGTAACTAACTGTCTATTTACAGTAAGGACTGAAATGCAAATTTACAACTTAATAGTATTTACAATAGTCTCACTCAAGATGAATGATATATATTTTGAACATTCATCTTGGACAACAAGGAATGAAAAACAGTAGAACTAAGGGGCTTAGTTAACAAATCTGCAAGTTGATGAGAAGAGGGAACATGCAATGTCCTGAGTAAGCCAGCTTGTGATACCCCGTTTTTACGTGTATTTTCACTGAAGGAGTTTTTTAATTTAATTAATATATTGGTTCGTTTATTTTAAATTATTGTATTTTAAATTGGTTTTATTTTATTTGATGTGGCTTTTAATTTATTTTAGTCGTTGTATGGTTTTAAAATCTTTTTCGTTGGATCAGCTTTTGGATTCCGGAGGTGAGGACTGGATCTCATTTTCTTTTCTCTTTTTCTTTTTCCCTTTTTCCTTTTTTCTTTCTCTTTTTCTTTTTTTCTTTTTTTTTTTCTTTCTTTTTCCTCTTCTTCCCCCCATGCGCGCGACCCAACCCACAATTTTCGTCCGTTTCTTCCACCGCCCAGTTCGCCACCATCCCGCTGCCGTGCAGTGCACCGCCCCCACCGGTCGACTCTCCTCTGGCCAGTGATCACCTCCCTCAATTTTCAGGCCAACCCGTGCAGCTGTTAGCCTCCACGCACGGCTGGAAGTCACGACACCAGCTCTCCCTTCTCTCTCTGTCGCTGGTTGCTTTCTCAGCCCAGAACTGTCGCTCGCCGGCGACGTGGCCAACACCACCCACCCAGTTTTCTTCCCCTCCGACTGGTGAACATCCTCACCAAGTTTCACCTCCATTCGAGCCACCGTTAGCCGCCACGAGCTCCTCCAAGCTGCACTGTTTTTGTGCTTTTCTGCCGCCGTCGTTCTACCTACGGCCACCATTTCTTTACCACTTTATCACCTACCTCTTGCCGTCCTAAACTACCCATTTTCGGCCCCGATCCATTTCTGGAGCAGCTCACACGAGCTCAACTTCAATCTGCCCCTTTTTGCACTTCCACCGCCACCCCTGGCCAAAGCTCACTTCCATTAGCTTCATAAACATCTCTAGACCTTTCCCTATCAATTTCGTTTCTTGGTTTGTCCCTGTTCGAAAGTGGGTAATTTATAACCCATGGCCACAATATAAAATACACTGTTACGTTACTTTTTCTCTGCCGTTTGCAACGTCGTGAGCTTTCAAAAAATACCTTATAGCGCTGTAAAGATTTTTCAAACTCTATTTTAGATTTAAATATATTTTTATTCTTATAATAAATTATTAGACTGGTTAGTTGATTCTGAATTAAATCCGAGGAGTTCGGGGATCGGATGGATTGAGGACGGAGTTGTTTGGTTGATGTTGATATTTGTTTGAGATATTTGTGCCTTGATGTTTGTATTGTATAGTGCACGCATGTTCATGTTTAAAAAGGAAAAATTGGGTTTTCGTGTAGTTGCATGCATGTACATGTGTTTGTAAAATGAAAACTGGGCTTGTAAGCGGGAAATGATTTATGGTATATGTGAATGGTTGGATTAACTGGTTTGACTTAGAGGCATGAGTAGGGATGGTGCTAAACAGGGACGGTGGTAGAATCCCGCCTGTGATTTTTGCCTACGGTGCGCGCATAAGAATGGTGGTAAGTAGGGACGGTGGTAGAATCTCGCCTGTAATTCCCGCCTATGGTGCACGCTTAGGGACGGTGGTGAGCAGGGATGATGGTAGAGTCCCGCCTGCGATTTCCGCCTACAGTGCTCTGATGGTTTGGTTTTTGGGCCATTATCGGGGATAATGACGAGGTTGTGTTTAAAGGACATGTTTTGGGCCAAATGAGACTTTTGGCGTGAGTTGAAAAGTAATACGTTTTTGGGGCCAAATGAGATTTTTTTTTGGCGTGCGTGAAAAAATGTGGTTTACGGGTCATGTGCATTTGCATTCTTTTATGCATATTGTTTGAGTTTTAATATGTTTTTATCTAGTGGCGTTTGGATCTCATTTACCTACGGCACCATTTTTGGTACCGTAGATTTTGATGCAGAGATTGAGGAGGAGGAGGCTGAGCCCGAGGATGCGGCTCCACCGGAGTATTGATTTAGGAGTTTATACTTTGTAGTTGGTTTTGAAATAATATTCGTGGTTTGTAATATTTATTATGTATGTTTTGAACGGTTTGTATTAAACAAAGAAAATTTCTGGTACTTAGTTATATGACTTTGTTTATCCGCTGCGTGTTTCTTTTTGCACATTTGTTGCTTATACACACACTTGGCACTTGGCGATAGGGTGGTGACCCGTGTTGTCATCATCCAGACATTTCGATTTCCCTGTGTCCATACGTGGGATTTGGGGGCGTCACACACCTTGTATTTTCTCTCAAATGATATGACAATCTAACTCAATATGTTTGGTTCTCTCATGAAAAACAGGGTTGGCTGCAATATGTAGGGCAGCTTGGTTGTCACAAAATAGCAACGAGGGTTGAGAGTGAATTTGATGAAAATCAGTGAGTAAAGACTTTAACCATATTAACTCACAAACTCATAGGCCATAGATCTATATTCAGCTTCTGCAGATGACCTTGAGATAGTGGTTTGTTTCTTTGATTTCTAAGAGATTAATGAATCACTAAGAAATACACAGTAGCCAGGTAGATCTTTTTGTATTAGGGCAGCTTGCCCAATCCGAATTAGTAAAAGCCTTTAAATGAACTTGTGATGAAGCTGGAAGGAATATACTTTGACCTGGTGCCATCTTTACATATCTAAGTATTTTGAGAGCAGCTTGCATATGAGGAACCCGAGGAGATTCCAAAAATTGACTCAAAAGGTGAACTGAGTAAGTGATATCAGGCCTTGTATGAGTAAGATATAATAACCTGCCTATAAGTCTTCTATAGGCAGTTGTGTCTTCAATCAACTCTCCATCAGATTTTGAAAGTTTACAATGGGAATCCATAGGGAAGTTAACTGGCTTAGAAGCTAACAACCCAATATCAGAGATTAATTCCAGTGCATACTTCCTTTAGCAAATAGAAATTCCCTTTTTTGATCTAGCAATTTCCATTCCTAGGAAATATTTGACATGACCTAAATCCTTCAATTTGAAGTATACACTCAAAGATTCTTTAATGGTCTGGACAACAGAACTGTCACTACTGGCCAAGAGTATGTCATCTACATACACCAAAAGGGCCACAAAACAACCATTTGTATTTCTTGTGAATAATGAATGGTCTGATTTGGATTGTACAAATCCCAAATCAACCAAGGCTGCAGTGAACTTGGAGTTCCACTGCCTAGAAGGCTGTTTTAACCCATATAATGATTTCTGCAGGTTGCAAACTAGAGTGTCCCCCTTTCTAAGATACCCGGGTGGTGGTTTCATATAAACCATTTCTTCCAAATCACCATAAAGAAATGAATTATTCACATCCAAATGTACTAAATGCCAATTGTAAATTGCTGCTAAAGACAATAAGCATCTCACTGTCACCATTTTTGCAACTGGAGAAAAAGTTTCTAAGTAATCAAGCCATTCCCTTTGAGTATAACCTTTGGAAACTAATCTTGCCTTATGTCTCTCAATTGAACCATCAACATTAAACTTAGTCTTGTAAATCCACTTACAACCAACTAAATTTTTTTCTGGTGGAAGATCAATGAGAGTCCAAGTATTGTTTGATTCTAAGACAGCTAACTCAGTGGACATACCATCTATCCAATGAGGACACTTAATAGCTTGATGATAAAAATCAGGTTCTTTATTAGATAAGATAGCAATGCTGAAGGCTTTATGAGAAGGAGACAAATGTTTATATGATAAAAATTCAGAAATGCTATATTTGTTACTTGAAGGTGTATCAATTGAGCCAAGAGATGATATGGTAGAAGTAGAATCTACTGGAGAGACTAGATTGCAATGATAATTTTGCAAATAAACAGGACTTTTACGTTGCCTAGTGGACTTTCTAAGTGGAGGAAAATGATTAATATCTTGCAAGGAAGGAATATTTGGAATCTGATTTGAATTAGAATGAGAAGCATTGGGAATATCTGGTATGAGATTGATAGATTCTGATGTGGAATTAGAATCACTTAACAGAGAACTGTTTGAGGGATGTGATATAACTGATATATCTGATATGGGATTAGGTAATACAAACTCAGATGGTAAAAAAGACTGCTGTGATGAAACTTTATTTTGAAAAGGAAATATATACTCATGAAATATAACATCTCGAGAGATAAAAAATTATGAGAGTCTAGATCATATAACTTGTATCCTTTTGTTCCAAAAGGATAACCAACAAATACACATTTTCTAGCTCTAGGTGAAAACTTTGATCTATTATTGCTTAAGGTGGAAGCATAGCATAAACAACCAAACACTTTAAAATGATTATAAGAAGGAATGTCACCATAAAGAATCTGTTGTGGTGATTGGTTGTTGAGAATATGAGATGGAATGTGATTAATAATGTGAGTTGCTGTCAAAACACATTCTGCCCAAAAATTTAATGGAACATTTGATTGAAATTTTAAAGATCTTGCCACATTTAAAAGATGTTGATGCTTTCTCTCAACAATTGAATTTTGTTGAAGGGTTTCAACACAAGAGGTTTGATGGATAATTCATTTTGAATGAAAAAATTCTCTCATTTGGAATTCTAAGCCATTATCTATTCTTATACACTTTATTTTCTGTTGAAATTGTGTATGGACTAGATTGTAAAAAGCTATAAGAATATGTTTAACCTCACACTTAGATTTCATCAAGTATACCCAAGTTGATCTAGAATGATCATCAACAATTGTTAAAAAATATTTGAAACCATCATGAGTAGATATTGAAAAAGGACCCTATATATCACAATGGATTAGATTGAAAGGAGAACTAGGTTTGTAAGAATGAATTGGAAATGATAAGCATTTCTGTTTTGCTAATGGACACACCGTACAATGATGTTCATGTACAAACTTATCTGAAATGAAATTTGGAACTGACTTTGAAAGAGCTAACAATCTTGATGAAGATGGATGGCCTAATCTATTATGCCACAGTTGTGAAGTAGAATCAGATATAGAATTTACAGAGGAAAGAACAGAATTTGTACTGGCTGAAGATTGTTGCAGGAAATATAGACTAGCAACTTTTCTACCCTTCCCAATCATCTTCCATGGGGTAAGGCCCTATATATAACAAATCTCAAGCAAGAAAATAAAGCAACGATTCTGATCAGATGTAACTTTAGTCACTGAAAGAAGGTTATATGCAAAACTAGTACACATAATACATCCTTCAAAACTAAACCATCTGATAAATGGGCAGTTACAAGATGTGTTACTGTAACATTTGCTCCATTTGGTAGTTTAACAAATGTATTAAGAATTTTTGTAATTGTGGTGAAAAAGGTTATAGAATGAATGATATGGTCTGTAGCACCTGTATCTATGATCCAAGTGCTAGAATCAGATTTTGAATTATCATTTTTAATAGAAGAAAAACTTGAATGGAAAATTGTTTTACCTGAAACAGGAGGCAAATTATTTGGTTTGGATATGACATTGGCTGCCTGATGGTTGATTTTTGGTGGTTCAGTTGACTATGGTCGAATTAATGCAAGTAGTTGTTGATACTCTTTTTGAGAGAAAGACATACAATTTTGATTAAAAGGTGTACTCAAGGGTTGAGCCATGACTTGGTTTGCTGATGAAACTTTTCCTCTTTGTTTAAAAGATGGAGGATATCCATGAAGTTTGTAGCATTTATCTACTGTGTGATTGGTCATTCCACAGTGAGTGCACAAAACCTTCTCTCTTCTGTACTGTTATTTTTTAGGATTGATCTTTGAGCCTTCAATTCTTTTATTCATGAATGAAACATTAGGTTCAAACCCTACTCTCCCCATGGAACCAACTTCTCTTTGTTTCTCTTCTTGAATGACTAAAGAGAAAACTTTAGTAATTGATGGTAAAGGTTCTAATAATAGAATCTGACCCCTAACATGTGCAAACTCCTCATTCAATCCCATAAGAAATATGATTACATGTTGACGCTGTTGATATTCTAAAAACAGACGTGCAACATTACAGGTACAAAGTTTATATGCTCCATATGTACAATTAGGCATCTGGCTATAGTTCATAAGCTCATCCCACAAGCATTTGAACTTTTGATAATAAACACTCACCGAGGTCTGATCTTGAGATAAAGAAGAGAGTTCCTTTTGCAACTGGAAAATTCGTGGTCCATTGCCTTGAGAAAACTGATTCTTCAACTCATCCCACATTTCTTTAGCCGTTCTTGCATAGACAATGGTTTCCCCAATATCTCTGGGTACAGAGTTGAGAATCCATGACAACACCATGCTGTTGCAACAATCCCATTTATCATATAATGAATCTGTTTCAATAGGCTAAGTAATTGCACCATTAACAAAACCGATTTTGTTCTTGGCCTTCAATGCCATTATCATTGATCTACACCAGCTATTATAGTTATCTCTGATAAGAAGATTAGACACCAAAATCGAACCAGGCAAATCTCCATTTTGGAGATTATATGGACTAGAATCTTCTGTAGCTAATGAAACAGAAGGTGTTTCCATTGTTGCAGTGGAAAGAGGAACCCTAAGGTTTCCTCTTTGATACCATAAAACAACTTCAACCAAGAAGGTAAAGATCGAAGAAGAGATGAAGAATACTTCTGATTTTTATTCAATGTATACAGTACATCAAGTCACCTCCTATTTATACAAGATGCAGAAAACTGATTCTCAGCTAAAAGACTAAAACAGAAAGGTAAAGTAACTAACTGTCTATTTACAGTAAGGACTGAAATGTAAATTTACAACTTAATAGTATTTACAATATTTTCCTTTGTAAGGTTTTAATGAGAAAATCTTAAAGCGCTCGGCAATACACATTAATATTGTACTCTTTTTCCTTCGCCATTAGTTTTTTTTTTTCCCACAGGGTTTTTCCTTGGCAAGGTTTTAACGAGGCATATTCTTTATATATGGTCATCCAAAGGGAGAGTAATATAAACTGATTTGTATGACCATATTTAGCCGTCATAATTGACCGTCTTTAGTCGTTATAATTGAGCGCCCTTAGCCGTCAATTAAGACTTAAACTATATATAAACTCTTTTGTACTCTTATATATATGGGTATCATTCAAGGTTCATTTTATTAAATAACAACTTCCTATCAATCTCTCTCTCTCTCTCTGAAGCAGACTCGTAGTGGCTATCCCATTTGAGTTTTCTCTCACACTTCTTTCCATAACAGATAGAGAATTCTATAACAATAAGATAAATATTGAAACTGTTTCCATTGAAGTGGCTAGTGAGATGATCACTTGAACAAAAGTAAAAGCATTCAATCTCACACAAAGTAGTGTAGTTGATATGTTTGAAGCTCTAGAAATTACTAGAAGTGATGGCATGAGACATCCATGCATGCACAATGGATGGTCAACATGGTCGGCAGATTCGACAGCTGCAACACCGGTGGCGGGGTGCTTGATTGATGGTTGTGGACAAAAGTAGTGCTAGATTTAATCTCTTACAAGTATGAAGATCAAAAGACAAATATTGACAAAACAAAACTAACATAAAATAGAAAAATAAAAGGGGAGATGGGAGCTCCGATCCGAGCACTCTTCAGTTTCCGATTTTGGACTACCTAGAAAATTCCTAATTGATTAGCAAATGCCACTGTCCATAACTTGGCAAAGTAGACATCATGTTGTACTTAACACAGTACTAGATTTGTACATTTTCTTTCGTTAATGAAACTTTCATCTTTGCCAACATGGATTTGGCTTATTATCACCTTGTTTGGATAGTAGAAGTGTTTAATTTTATTTTATTTTATATATTATTATAATTTTTTAAAATTCTCATAAAAATATAATAAACAACTCAAAATTTTCAAATCTCAAAACAATAATATTAATATTAAAAAATAATATTATAATAATATTTTATTTAACTTTCAACTTTTATCTAAAATGATCTTATCTCATATTCTCACTATTCAAACCGCACCTTAATCTTGTTACATCCTGTAAAGGTAAAAATTGATTAGGATTAGATGACTAAATGATAAGATTTATTTTATCATTATTTGATTAAATTTGGATGAATGATAAGATTTATCTTATCATTATTTGATTAAATTTGGATGAATGTAAAATAAATATTGATTTGTATTTAAACAATGTTGAGTCTATGTAGAAGTCTTAGGTGTTGTTTAGATAAGTCTTTGAGGTTAAAATCGAGTTCTGAAAGATTGGTATTTATCAAGAAGAAAACTGAATAGAGTTTAGTCAATAACAGAAGATGTTATCGCGAAATGTTAGCAGTCCATCGGAAAACGTTTTCGCGTCTATTGCTAATCGTCAGCAGAGTCCTACTGTGACTAGAACTCTTTCTAGATTTTCTATTTAAAGGGATTCGGTTTTGTATCTTTTCAAGGACTTTGAGCCACGAATTTCAGAGAGGATATTCTGAGCATTTATGAGAGAAAATTTACTTGAGAATTTTCATGAAATTTTTCATATCTTCTTGCGTGTGATCATGCTTTGAGTGTAAAGAAATATCGATTGAATTTTAGTCTCTGGAGTTCTATAAGGGAAGTCAACATTTGAAAATTGCCAGAGGTTCTGGCTGCTACTGCGGTAGAAGACAAACGGGCCGTTTGTTTAGGCAAGTAAGAGAGTCGAATTGCAAAGGTTTTGTAATTGATTATTGCTTGTAATTATTTTTCAAATAATAAGATTGATTTTCCTGAATTTGGCTGTCCCATAGAGTTTTACCACTACAAGAAATCGGGGATATTCCGGCGATTTAATAATCGCCGCAAAATATTTCGTTGGCAAAAGTATGTTTTGCCGGCGAGTTAAAAATTTCCGTAAAATTCATGATCTAATAAAACCATTTACTAGCCGGGGCTTATAATAACTATTGCAACGATTATAAAATCGCTGCTATATTACAATATACTTTTCCCATCGCCTAAACTACGTCACTTTACCTCTATCTTTGGGCGCGAAGTCTTATTTTTCATCCTCGTCCTGCGCCCCCCTGCAACCACCAAAACCCACCCTCCGATTCCCTACGGCCTGCTCCTTCGTTCTCTACAGCCTCTATACGTTCTGTCCTTCTCCAAAAGACCACCGACACCATATGCTTACCTATTTAGGCCGAAGGAAATCTCCAGCGATTTAGCCACACCACCCCCACGCCATTTTTTTCCCACGGAGGTTGAACCAGAGTCCATACGGCTGAAAGCTTTAGGTTCCATTCTTCGTCTCTCTCTCTCTCTCTCTCTCTCTCTCTCTCTCTCTCTCTGTCTCACACACACACACTCTCTCTCTCTCTCTCTCTCTCTCTCTCACTCGTGAAAACCCTCTGATTTTGTAATCCTAGGGCATTCGGTTGTTTCCCCTTCTCTATCTCCACCGAAGATTGAATGTGGGTTTGGTGCTGCACGGCTTGTGAAGTTGTTGGAGTTCTGAGTTGCCGACCACTGTTAAGCACCTTCTCCTTCTCTGCTTCTCACCACACACCCACATTCACTTCAAGTTATAATTTTTTAGCCCCATCCTTTTCGTTCGGTATTAGACAACTGATTTTTTGCTTCCTAATTGAACTATAGTTTTAAAATTTGAACTTGAATGTAAAATGGAAACAATATTCCATTCTGAAACCCCCAATTGCAGTTCAATAATGATGCAAATGGTAGCCGACCTGCCAAGATAGATATAACTGGCTTTAGTGATTTTAAATTAAATGCTGCTGGGCTGTTCTCTGGTATTTAGTTTATCTGATTTTATCACTATGGAAAATTAATTATTGAACTGTTTCTTAGTTTTTGGCCTATGCAGCGAGTTGCTTAGGGTTTTTATTTGAAATCTGTGCTTCTCCAGTTTCTTACTTTTCGGTCCCTGACATTTCTGAGTTCTCATCTGTTCCTTTGTATGGTTTATACTTTATTTGTTGCATGGATGATTTGTGTTTTATTAGTTTGTTTATGTTATAGTACCCTGTGGGGCTGGTTTGATGTTGTTGGTTTGTGGTGATCATTTTCCCTAGCCTTCAGACAGTTTTTAATTTGTATTGTGTTAAGTATTCTTTTTTTCACTTAAATAGGTATGTGATTTTAATTTTTGAAGTATAAAAGAGATAGTATAAAAGAACTCCTCTACATGATTTTAGTGTGCATATTCCATACAAATCAGGGTTATCTCTTCCCTCAACACTTTAAACTTTTGGGCGAGTTATCTTTTAAGGGATATCAACATTTGTAATGTTTTTCTTTAGTTCTGTTTCTGCTTTAGATTGTACTTAGGTTTATTCTCTTGTATACTACCCGTGTACTTGGGCTATGCCTATTTACTATGAATAAAATCCATATTATCTATCAAAAAATATAAAAAACCTATTAGTTAGTTAGTTGGAAAATGTTCAACAGAGTTTTTTCCAGCTAGACATTTTTGGATGCCATATGAGTTTTGGAAAAGGGATGACAAATTACCCTTTTGATTGCTCTATGTTCATGATCACTAATATGATGTAGAAGAGTCTTTGAATCATTTAGTATGGAAGTGGTGGTGGTGGTGGTGGTGGTGGTGGTGTTTCTCTTTTTAGTATGGGAGCTGGGAATATGGGGAATTTTCCATTTTCGGGCGATCTGTTTGGATGGGGTGGGAGTGCTCCAAGGCCTCCATTTTAATTAGTGGAGATTTCAATATTTGAGATAGAAATGTATGTTAGACTTCGAGTGATACTAGATCGATGTTGGTTCTGCGACTGGCTCATGAATGAGCTCAATTTTTCTCAGCTTTAAATAACTGTTGGAGATGGAGGAGGTGATGAGATCAGGAGAACGTACATGTAAAGCTATCCTTTTTTTTTTTTTCGGTTTGTTTGATCAAAATGTTCCTAATATATTTAGCAAATTGGTCCTTTCATCATCTTTGCACTGAGAAGATCAAAACAAGAAATTATGAAGGCTTGATATCTTCACGAAGGAAGCCATCATGCATGAGTTTGGAGCAAATATTTAAGGAATCTGCAGGCTTTTTAATTCGGAGGTCAGTGATCGATAAACCATTTGGTTCTTTCCTAGATCTTCTTTTGTTTTTTTTTTTAACTTTTCCTCTCTTAATTTCTTCACTTATTTCAGCTAGCTAGCTTTATACATAAGGGGTGGAGACTTGTATTGCGGAAAAAACTGCTATATATAATAGACATATCTGGGGCTTTATTTTTGTGTTTAATTCCATGCATCTCTTGGGCAGCAGTACTTCATCATATACATGCCGTATTCTTTTCTGTGTTGATGTTTGAATATAAGAATTTGATCAAAACGAGTTTCAGTTTGTGAATTTCTAACATGAAATTTACACAAGTATTGGGAAGCTATATATATATGTGGGTCCTCTTAATTAATTACCTGTGTATATATGTAGATCGAGATATATACATGCATGGTAGATATATCATGTACATATGAATTTTAGATATAATTTTAGATACATATATATATCCATATTTATTTAGCTGAATAGTATAATATTATATATATCCTTTGTTTTTGTCTTGCCAAAACTCCGTGTGCCCCATGCTGCAAAAAGTCTTTGCTTTTGTCACATGAATGAACCCGTGCTGTTTTATCCATCTTTTTTGTGCCACTGTCTTCAGTCCATTTTCTGCTTACCCAACATAGGAAAAGCACCCTGAAGAACCCCAAAAGCTTGTCTCCCTAACAGCATAAAACCCTAGCTAGCTAGTTCTGAACTTCTAGGAACAATGCAAGACCAAGCATCTCTCTCTCTCTCCAGCCAACTTGCAGTTGGCTGACCAAACGTTACAGCAGTAGAAACTAGACAAAGAATTGAACGTTCTTTTTGTCAGTGGTAAAACATACGTTTACTGCATGGGTTGCAGAGATTGTGAATTAGAATTATTAAGCATAATTAAAACATGCTTGCCTACGACATTCGAACACTTGTCTCGCACTTCTGTATTTTGAAAAAAAATGGAAGCAGCTTCTTCTCCCAAGACCCAGAAAAGAAAAGAAAAACAAGAATCAAGCTCCCACTTTTGTATTTTGAAAAAGAATGGAAGCAGCTTCTTCTCCCAAGACCCAGAAAAGAAAAGAAAAACAAGAATCAAGCTCCAGACAACTTTTGCCCAAATGATAATTCCCGAGAAAAGGGGTAAAAAAAACTCAGGAAATATTTATTCATGTAATTAATTAACTTAGCGACTTCGAAACTTTGACAGAGGGGAAATAATGTTCTTGAAACTTTGGATTTGATCTTTCTGTTCTTTTTGTATGGACCTTGAAAGGCTAGATTTTATGTCCTAAACTTCTCAAATTGATTTTTAAAAACTTTGGTATAATATCATGCAATGCCAAAACCTAAGACGTCCTGTCTAGCTTTTCCCTTTTCCATAGTTAATCATGGATTATGTTGCATGCACTGTTGTATTAGTTTTAGTGGGCAATGTACCAATTATCTGCTATAGTAGTTACACATGCACGCAAAGGGAGGAAATGATATGTGATCTATAGAAGACCAGTATTAATAATAATTCGCCTTATCCCTTAAGGGAGAGAAGCTTTCTTTTTCTTAAATCTTGTAGATTGAGGGATCAGAGATGAATCATCAAGGGATAACTGATAATTTTCCCGTGCTTCATTTAATGTTAGTAGAGCATATACAAACATTTTCTTTTTAAATGATCGATGCTATTTTTTATTTATTTCGCAATTGGCTTGATATTGAATGCCTGAAACATGTTTCTTTCATGTTGCATGCCAATGAAGCATTCTCCTCCTCCTGCTGCTGCTGCTTCTGCTTCTTTTTCTTCTCCTCCTTCATGTGCTTCTTGTGCTTCTCCTTCTTCTGCTCCTTCTCCTAGCTTCTCCTTCTCAATATAGGGAATACTTGTGTGATCTGTTGCTTTGCATCTTAATTATTAAAACTTTTGGAGTTTGTTGAGATATTAATGCAGAAGCTTTCTAGGACTGATATTCATTCTTTTCTGGGAAATCATGTTCTTAACTTTCTATCTCAGAAAGTTCAATTAGATAGAAGGAAAAGGTAGACTATGTAGTGTATATGGTCCCTAAATTAGCTCCATGTAAGATTAGTCGACATGCATTAGGTTTGAGATCATCTTTCCAAACGATGCAACTAGATATATGGGTCATTTAATCAATAGCAGCCAAACAAATCCTTGAAAATTTAGCTTGATTTATATCTATATACAGGCTTGTAGCAATTTTCCTAGCGATCTGATTGGACCTTTCCCAAATTATTGTTGTAACTAGTCAGGTAATATTATCAATAACATGAGCATTACAACTCTTCCATGTATGAATTTATCTATCGAGCCGTATGTATGGATTCGATTAGATGAGATGGAGAAAGAAAAGGGCCGGGGAAGACAAAACCCTTCAAGTTTAATATTAGGGAAATGCTCAAGTCTAAACTAATATATATACATAGTTTCCTCTCTTCTTCGGTTTTCTACATTTATATTAATTTAGACCTAAAAAATGCATGCATACGTACTCTTAATTCTTATATTAATTATTGCCATCAGATTTCAGAATTCAAGTAAATTGTGTCCCGATCATGTAGTCCGAACCGTACCCGGCCATCTATATATTCCTATACATTTCAATCATCTATTTTTCCTCTCTCTCTCATGCATGCATCTCTATTTTACTCACGTACTAGCGATCCGATGGCTGGGTAGTATATACCAAGAAGCATGCATGCAGGAGGAAACTATAAAAGATGATGGTGCAGTGTTGGAATCATGATTAGGATTTTCTAGGTTTTGTGGGCATGACTACTGAGAGACCAGTTTTGTACTGCGTGCACCGAGCTGTCGTGTAGTACGTACTGATCATGCATGTCTACTACTAGCAAACATGAGAGAGAGAGAGAGAGAGAGAGAGAGAGAGAGAGAGAGAGAGAGAGAGAGAGAGAGAGAGAGAGAGAGAGAGAGAGAGAGAGCATATGGCTTACAGCCTCATGACTTCTCCAACCATATATATCATGTAGGCGTTAATTACTCATAATAAGCAGGAAAATTCCTCCTTAAATTCGTCCTTCTAATTTGTTTCTCATTTTCTTGGGTAATTATGCATTAATAGTACTTTTCTGTTATAATATATATATAAGAGAAATACCCATAAGGAAGGTCACCCTTAAGCAAGAGTCATGTCCCTTTTTGTACAGGCCTCTAGATCTCTCTCTGCCAATACTTCAAATCTTTGGGTTTTGCCTCTACCATTAGGCTCTAGCCTTCCTTTAGTGCTGATAAGAGAGGCAGGCCAAGGGCCACATGAGCAGTTTGACATTTGTGTTTGTGGTTGAGTTATTGACCAGCTAACTCAAGAAGAAATTAAAGGGTTGACCAGATTGGGGTTTTTTTTTTGTTAAAACGTCAACTATAATTTTTGCATATAATTATAAAAATGTTATAATTCTAAATAAATAAATTTACAAATTGCTATAAATTTGTGGTCTTTAAAATAATTTGTGACATTTAACATATATTAATATGATTATAAATTTATTTTTATAATCATTTTGGTTCTAATAATAATCCATTTTAAATTAATTTTAGATGAAATTAATTAAAGGGTTGTCAACTTGATCATTCATTAATTAATTTCCATTAAAAACAGAAGGAAAGTTGCAGCATTAGTAGCAGTAATTAGTTAAGACCTTGAGTGAACTGATGTGAATAGATATAGGGATTTGGGGAGAGATAAATGTTCCTTTTATCGATGGGGGTACTGGAGGGCCTGAGGCAGGCAGCTGGCCCTGCTGTACGTACTTAAAATCGTGTCTACACAGACAATGACTGCCCCTTTGCTTTGCTTGCTTGCTTTCTTTGATGTGATCAGAGTCCAAAGTCGAAAAACAAAGGATTAAAAATATTGCAGAAGTAAAAACCAGCAAGTAAAAAGAATTTAGAGCAGGAGAAGAGGAGGAGAGGTCCCCTTCTATAATGCAGTAGTGTATAGATATAGATATATAGGCCGGCCTCCCTAAGTACTTAAAGCTTAAGCTTTTTGTCCTTGTCTATGCAAGCTAAGAGCAGCAGCTAGACAGCTACATCCATCTTTTATAGCTGAAAGCTATTGTGTTTGTGGGTGATGTTCTCTAGGAAGCTGGAAGAAGGCCCATCCTCATGAGTCATGCAACAACGAACCAATGAATACTAGAAATCATGGATTGATATACCAGTTATCCCCCGAAAATGCTTAGACTTCAAGTTAAACATTTATACTCCATTCATGAGGTCCACACTATGTTTGTTTAGGGATCCAATTGGTAACTAAATTTAATCACTCAATCAAGATTGTGATACCATGTGATCAGAGGCTTCTCTTATTACTTGATGTCTAATGTACAACTCAAATTTCCTCACTCATTCCACTAACTCATACTGTGGACTCTATGATTTTGCTACCTACACACCTTTCTCATATGAGCAAGGCTTTCAACAGATACACTCGCTAGACATATGAAGGATGAATTCTACATTTCTTCATGTACAAATTTCATGTACCATACCCCTCATGCAATTGCATGATGTTCCCAAAGGTCATATATTTTGCCTTCATCGTAACCATGTTTGTCAAACGTGACTTCATCAAGTACCTGAATATCATGGGCTCTGTTTGTCTAACTCTATTCCTCACCCACTTTTTTTAGATGGACAAAAGTTGGATGAATGAGCCCGATAGACTATTATCACTTGCATACGCCGAAGGGGTTAAAAATTTCCTGACACAAGCACAAATTCATGCAAGTGGACGGGATCACATTCGGTGTCCTTGCCGTACATGCCTTAACAATCTGTGGCTTCCTATATTTGAGGTGGAAACCCATTTGTTCATGAAAGGGATCAATCCAAATTACACACAATGGATATTTCATGGGGAGGAGGATGCAACACAATACGTCAGTGACGACGATATCTCGAATGAGGATATACCCGAAGATGATTACATTGATGACATGCAGCAGATGTTGGATGACATGCGTGCAGGCACCTTTGTTGATGTGCCACAAGATAACACTGGATCATCAAATAGGCCACCAATTCCTGAAGATTCACCAGCAACGTCTTTTGACAAGCTACTGGAGGATGCCCGACGTCCTCTTTTCGACGGGTGTACAACATTTACAAAGTTGTCTTTCATTGTGAAGTTATTACACATCAAATCAATCGGTGGATGGTCAATTAGATCATTTGACATGCTCCTTGATTTGTTGCGGTCTTCTCTTCCTGATGCGCTCTTACCACAATCATATGAGGAGTCAAAGTCTTTGGAGCGCGGGTTGGGTTTCAATTACCATAAAATCCATGCGTGCCCCAACGACTGCATCTTATTCTGGAAGGAATATGCCACGCTTAATGAATGCCCTGTATGTAAGGCTTCGAGGTGGATGCCAAATACACACGGATCACGCGTCATACCTCAAAAAGTGTTGCGCCATTTTCCGTTGAAACCGAGATTGCAGCGTCTTTTTATGTCTGCGAAGATAGTAGGTGATATGAGATGGCATAAAGAGCATCGGGCAATAGAAGATAGTAGTATGAGACATTCGGCTGACTCTGAGTCTTGGAAGAAATTTGATGAACATGATAGTTGGTTCGCTGTGGATCCTCGTAATGTTAGGCTCGGACTAGCAAGTGACGGCTTCACTCCCTTCAACAACTTGGCTAAACCTCATAGCATTTGGCCTGTGATCCTTGTCCCGTATAACTTGCCGCCATGGTCATGCATGAAAGACCAATTCTTTATAACATCTCTGATTATTCCAGGGCCAAGGTCACCAGGGAATGAGATCGATGTTTACTTGCAACCGTTGCTGGATGAGTTGCTTGAACTCTGGGAATATGGGGTACCTACATATGATGCCTCAAGTAAGGAGACATTTACGCTGCATGCTGCATTGTTGTGGACAATCAATGACTTTCCTGCCTACGGGAATCTCTCTGGCTGGTCAACAAAGGGAAAATTAGCTTGTCCGTCTTATAATGCTGACACGGACTCCAATTGGTTGAAATATGTCCGAAAACATTGTTATATGGGACACCGACATTTCTTACAGCCAGATCACATGTGGAGAAGGAGGAAAGGGTTGTTCAACGGTAAAGAAGATCATCGCATGCCACCAAGGGATTTGGGAGGATACGATATTCTAAATCAATTGCAGATGATTGGGGATGTGACGTTTGGCAAATCTCTTAGGAAGAGAAAACGTACTGCCGAAGAGTTGAATTGGACAAAGTGCAGCATATTCTACACGTTACCTTACTGGTCAACACTTCGACTTCGGCATAATTTAGATGTTATGCATATTGAGAAGAATATTGCCGAGAACGTCTTATTCACTTTAATGAACAGTTCAGGAAAAACCAAGGATAATATCAATTCAAGGCGTGACCTGGAGTTATTGGCCTATAGAAAAGAATTACATTTGAGGCGTGAAGGTGATCATGTAACAATGCCGCATGCACTGTACACATTACATGGAGATGAAAGGAAGAAGTTATGTGAGTGGCTACGCGATATCAAATTTCCAGACGGGTTCTCTTCCAATATCTCGAACTGTGTTTCTACACGTGATAGCAAAATCACTGGGTTGAAAAGCCACGACTGTCATGTTTTTCTTCAAAGACTACTCCCAATTGCTGCAGGGGGTTTTTAAGAAGTGACATTGCCTTGACTTTGACTGAACTTAACACTTTCTTCAAAGAGTTGTGCGCTCGCACACTGGATGTGAATCGCCTATCCCAGCTCCAAACTGATATAGTCACCATTTTATGCAAACTGGAGATGATATTCCCTCCCTCCTTTTTCGATGTCATGGTCCATCTAGCTGTCCATTTGCCCCATGAGGCTATACTTGGAGGTCCAGTACAATATAGGTGGATGTACCCATTTGAGAGATATCTAGGCAAATTCAAGCAGTATGTTAAGAGTAAGGCCCGACCAGAAGGTTCAATAGCCGAGGCCTACATTCACACTGAATGCATGACATTTTGCTCCATATACCTCCAAGATGTTGAGACGAAGTTCAATCGAGCGGACCGCAACATTGATGCTGATGAAGAGGAAACTATAGATGGATTTCAAATTTTTAACCAGAAAGTTCGTCCTTTGGGTATAGCTTCCAATGTGCAATTAGAAGATAAACTCTTTAAGGCAGCCATTTGGTATGTGCTCAACAATTGTCCGGAGATTAGACCCTATATACAGTAAGCATCAATCTCTTTTAGATCAAAATCTACTTCCATCTCAAACTTAACAAGTTTTTATATATACATGCCCATAACGCTTGTGCAACTGTGTTGCGATTATGTGCTCCAAATTCAGGGAACACTACGAGAAATGTAGGGTGCAACACCCAAACAGCATCGTGAGCATGCATCAAACCGAGTTTGCAACTTGGTTCAAGCACTGTGTAAGTTCTCCTCCATACTTATCTATGTTGACATCATAAATTTATTTGACATGTTTTGGAATTATGAAAATAATAAAAACTTGTAAATCTTCAATAATATTGCTATAGATCCAGGAACATCATACCAAGAACCCACTTGATGTGTCAGCTGATCTGTATGCGTTGGCTTGCGGGCCTGACCGTTGGGTTGCATCATATGATGCATGCATAATAAATGGAAAGCGGTTTCATACGAAGGGTCGTGAACTTCGCCGGCGTACACAAAATTCTGGAGTTTTGGTAACTGGGGACGAGGACACAAATAATGCAGACTTTTACGGTTGTCTTAAAAATATCATAGAGTTACGCTACATGGAGTGGCGTCAGGTGTACCTATTTGAATGTGATTGGTTTGACGTTGGTGATAAAAAACGAGGGGTACGGGTGGATGACCATATGATTAGTGTCAACTTGAGCAGGACTTGGTATAAGGATGAACCGTTCGTGTTGGCAAGTCAGGCTGATCAATGTTTCTACATAAGAGATTTAAGGGCGAAAGGGAATTGGGGTGTTGTGCAGAACTATACAAATAGGAATGTATACAACATTCTGTCCATGTCGAGGAGTAACGCAGATATTAATGATGGCGAATCAAGTACCCATGAGGCCGATCAAGAAAATGAGTCATCATATTATTATGAACCAGTGCAGTGTGATAACTCTGATCCAGTGTCAACTCCACTGGATCGGCTTGATATACCACCTAGCCATATTGATGCACGGGAAGTCATGCATGTGGATGGTCAATGCATAGATTCATCAGACTTTATTAATGATGACATGATGAATTCTGGCTCTGAAGATGCGCGTAGTGAGGGGGAATATTCATATGAGGAGGACCTATCCACAGATGATGATGTTGGGTCAGATTAATAAAATATGCCAGGAACTTCTTTGCATTAAGGTTGGTACCACAGATTGTGACATTAAGTATGAAATACCTTTTGTGATTAGTCGTTTTTTTTTATCCACATTAAGTATACT
Source organism: Carya illinoinensis (assembly GCF_018687715.1). NCBI lineage: Eukaryota > Viridiplantae > Streptophyta > Magnoliopsida > Fagales > Juglandaceae > Carya > Carya illinoinensis. Next base: position 9,810,073 of record NC_056765.1, read on the forward strand.
TTTTGATTTCTATGACTGAACTAATATGTAGAATATCACTTCGATGTTTTTATATTCTTATTTGCTCTAAAATTGTTTGACTTATGATGTGTATTTCTATGATTATGCTTATTCAGGTGAGGGGAAAACAATACTACGTCGCATTAAGGGAAAACCACTGCACAAACAAGTTTTGGTCGGAATTGCTTTCTCCTACTAGACCAATTTATCGTGCAATCCCATCTTCAAGCTGGCGGCATGAGGAGCGCTATTAATTATCAAGGTATATAATTTATACTAATCTCTTCATGGCCTTTGTAATTATATGTGTATCATAACGCAAGGGTTAGTCTACTAACATACTGTTGAAATTGGTAGATAATTGATCTTATTTCGAACCACTCTCGTATTACTATCAGATTTTTTCACGGAATGGACCTAATGTTTGTTAAAATTATTTTGTAATAATACACACGCAGGTGACCGAGCGGGACCCAGTTCTAGAGGCGAAGGGAGGCTGCGAGGTATTCGAGCTAGGTGCCATGTACCGTACTCGGCTCGCCACAACCGACCAAGGGGAGCGAAAATTGCCTCATATCACAGCTTGGAGGAGTGTAATCAATCCTCGTCGGATGACTCCACACAACCCCCAAGTCCCCCACCATCTACCAACCCAATTCCCACACCAGCGCCTACTCGGGAAGCCTCACCAGTGCGCGAACAATCACCTCCTAGAGAAGACGCAAGATTGGAGGACGCCAGTATACCACAAACTGGTATATTGACTTTTTCGATATATATTGAATGCATTGACAAAATATGTGTTTGTTATAATTATGTTTCTTATAATTACATATACTAATCTAGTGAGTTTTTCAATACAGTTGCGGACGCCCCCACAGAACCTGAAGTAACGCAGCAACAAAGAAAACGATTTCGTGGGCCCGCTAGATGCATCGAGTTTGAGAAGGTGAGAAAGTACGGGAAAGTACTTTTAAAGATAAATGATGGTGAGACTGCCCCGTGTTGTGAGCATGCTTCTATGTTCACGACACGAGTATCCTGGATTGTTAAACAATATTGTGACATGAGTTATGCGTGCTGGACCGATGTCCCAGAAGCCATGAAAGAGGAGCTCATTGATCGTGTTCGGGTAAGTGATATCAATTCGAGTCGATTGATGAGTTTGAAGTGGTTTATATGTCTCATAATCGTAATATTAATACTAGTTTGCTCTGAATTGTAATCTGACTTCGTGCTCAACTGGGAACGGGAAAACCACCGATTGACGGTGACAAAGGCACTTCGTAAGCGCTTCAACTCCTTCCATCACGATTTGCACAAGATTTACCAATCATTTGAAAGCCATGAAGAGGCGTTAGCTAGTGGGACAAGCTTGGTGGACCCTCTTGTATGGGTCAAGTTGTGTGGAAGGTGGGGCAGTGATGCATTTAAGGTATATATTAACCAACTCAAATTTCTGTAATAAATCCTTCCATTAGTATGTCTAAAGAGGCAAATATAGTGGCTGTTCAACATAGCTAACCAAAAAACGTGTGCATTGCAGAAAATTTCATCTCAAAACCGGGAGAACAGGAAGAAGTAGGCAATTAATCACACATCAGGACGTAAATCATTCGTTCGAATCCTTGAGCAGAAGGTATGAGAATGCCTCCCAACTGACCATGTTCATTTTAATAATCTTGATCGCATTCCAAACCCATATTTTCTAAAAAAACGTTCCTCTACATGTGAATCCATTTTCCTTTGCATTTTTTTGATATAATTACCACAAAGTTGGGTAGTGGTTGATTAACACGATGTGCTATTTGTTAAACAAGTTAAACAATAAACTTATGTTTCTACCTCGAAAAACTTCTTATACGTGTTGCTTATCTTCTGTAGCGCGCTGAGAATGGAAATTTGGTTGACTTCTATAAAGAGACGCGCTGGTCGAAGAAGAAGAACAAGTTTGTGACAGATGCTACAGAAGAAACATACGTGAGTAGATTACATACAGTCCATCTCCCTACAGTGTTTATTTTTGACAATAATAAATGAGTAATTTTGTGACATAACTTATGTTAATAATCGTTGTTCTGTGCATGTGCAGAAGGAGATGACAGGTAGGTTGGATGGCCTAGAACCAGAGCAACGTAATGATGAGGCAACAGCGACTGTCTTCAGGGAGGTCCTTGGCCATCGACCTGGATATGCGCGAGGACTCGGGGAGATGGTCATTCCTGAGTCAAGTAGACAACGTGACCAACTTAAGATGCAATGCTACCTGTCTGAGATTGAAAGACACAAGAAAGACTCTGAACAACATAAGAAAGATGCTGAAGCGTATAAGAGTCAGCTGGATGAAATGAGATCAGAGATGCGGGCTCTTAGGGCACATCAGATGCAGACTGATAGATTTCTTCAGGAGTTCTTTAAGGATCATCCTTCATTCACTGAGTCGTATTGACAGACTCAGTGTAACGATTCCCCCGACCCATAAGGGGGGTGACATGCTCCTTGGTTTTTTGTACTGGATTGGGTGGTTTTTTGTTAGACAATATCACAACTGGGCAATATATATATATATATATATAGGTATTACTATATCTATATAAATATATCCATCTCAATATATATAGATATTACTATATCTATATAAATATAAAGTGAAAGGAATTGACAGTTTGAGTTATGGAGGTATGATTTCTGTCCTCTGCATTTTTAACACCTAATTTTTGCTTAGTGCAGTTTGTGGGTTTCAACTTTTGAGGTTTGAAGTGGTGGTGTTTTATTGCTACATTTGGCAGGGGAAATTGGAACAAATTAGATCTGTTTTTACGAGGCTGACACCTTGCATCATATGATTCCAACAAAATGATGAAAAAAAGGGAGTAACACTTTTGTAAAAGCTTGAAAGTGTGAGGGAAGCAGTTGGAAAACGTGCATGGTAAGTGGGTTTGGTTGTATGTTTCTTCATGTAAATGGGGGAAAACGAAAAGTTACATTTTCTAAGTTCGTTGGGCTTGTTACCATAAAGTTTATGTGTATTTTGGAGTTGTTCATTGATCTCTACCCGTTTTGTAATGAGACCCAGTTCTATTCACGTAGAGGTTGAGATGAGAAGCAAGGAGGACGCGTACAATCTTCCATTTCAGACTTAATCAAAACTGAACAGAGTTTGGAGGAGAGAGTTCCAAATGAATCAGATAAGCTGGAATGGTATTTCTGTATTTGCATTTTTAGCTCCCCGCTGATACTATTATGTTTCTATGTGACATTTATTGTCTTCAAGTATATCATACAGTTATATATAAATGTAAGTTATATTACATATTATCTTAAATAACAGAACTAGTAGCTTCCATAGGGTTTTGGTCAAAAGGAGGATGTTTCATTTGCAACAACAAGGCATTGCAAGATGACAAAGCATTGAAATTCAAAATTATGTACAAGAAGGGAAGTATGCATTTATATGTCTTGAGGTTGCCACTGGTTTTCCCATACTCTCTGTTAATGATATTCAACAGAGATCAACCATTTGTGCATTAGAGAGGTTTTAGGTTTTTTCCCCTCTATTATTTCACAAATATCTTGCTTCTTTCTCCATCTTAGGACTGAAGAAACCCAACAAGTGCTGTAGGTTTATTTAAAGTAAAATAAACCTATTCCACGGCAGTTAGAGATTTACTAACACCATCGCTAAGATGGTACTCATTAAAGTCACTTGTCAACTTAATCCCGTCTCCTTCAGACATATTAACATATTAACAGAAACCAGACCTGAAAATTAGTTATGAGCGCCCTATATTTTAGATACTAGACTAACTTGTTTATTTGGTTTGAATTACCATGCATTAAACACATGGGGAATAGAGTGAAGGTAATCATTATAAACAATTCTAATGTCGCTTTTATTGTTATTTATCATTGTATGTTTTACTACTAAAACATGTTTATGGATCTGAATGTCATTCATTCAAAATAGGGGCAAGAGGTTGCCTTGGAACAAGTTTTTTAAATATGTGGCTGCAAAAAACGTGTGTTTATATTTAAGTACAGTTAATGCTTATCTAGAATATGACAATGTGGCAGAGTATTTAAGGAAGCCCCGTGGAATCAGATTTATAATCATAGCAGGTTATACACTTTTCCTTAGCTTTCAAGCGTGTGCTGTAGGTTGTATCGTGCCAAGTGTTTAGTTCTTTCAGATAATGATCGTTTAGGGATGAGTCTCATGTATCAACTATTTAGGCAATGAATACTTCCTTTGTTGGTGTTTTACAGCAGGGAAGTCTGGGCAAGGGGACTGAATGATGAAGCTCTTCGACATGTCCCAAATAATGATGGTAAGCTTCATTAACATTGATTGCATTCATCAGTGAATAAGTTCTGTTACAGTACCCTCACTGCAGTAGTATAACTTAAGTTTTGGTTGTGGTGCACTTGTCATAATCGAAGGGGACAAAAAGCTGGAAATGCCAATATCTCAACTTAATTACTGCTTGCTGATTTTGCTGCTGACTTAACATATCGCTATGTGAGTCATCTTGCGAATGTTTTTCCCCCCCAGCCAAAGTTAGTATAACTACTGCATGCATATTGAAGCTTTACTTGATACACAATATGAGACCCCTCCATAAAATGGTTAATTTATTCTAAGAACCAATCTCAAATAGCTGGATTGTGATTTTCCAGATTGTCAGTCGATTGTTGGGAATCGACCCATCAAGGTTGGCAGATACTCTAGGTTAGATATAAGGCCTGAACTTTGCCCACAGTTTTGCTTAAATATATCGTGAAGAAAAGAAAAACTGATTGGTCATTTAACTCACTCAATTAATTCATCATGTATGGAATAATTTAGGGAAATGGTTTGTCTAAGCAGGACACAATCAGGGTTATTTTGACAACCATTGCTATCTCCATGCTCATGCCTTTCTTCAACGATTTTGCCCTTGAGTGAGTTAACAAATTGAATCAACATTTTGCTTATTTAAATTGAGTCTTGTTTCATTAGATTTTTGGCTGAGATTGTTTAAATTGAGTCTTGTTTCATCATTTTTTGGCCGAGATTGTATAAATTGAGTCCCCAGGACGTAGTTGTAGCTAAAATTCTCATGCTTCTTCGAGCATATTGCACATGCACCATAGATCCATTCATCCATGGCTGCTTGAATATTAAGCAACTCGTGGTACTGCTACGCCCATTTTGTACCTGGCGCATGCAAGATGGTGAATTGATGGGAATAAAAAGTTTTGGAAAAAATAGTTGGCTAAGGTACCTGCAGTAGGGATTTTTGCTTTTCCCTTAATGTGATCCAAAACAAAAACTAGAGAAACTTGTAGTGTACATGCAATTACGACATTACAGCCGAGTAAATATATATATTAGCATACAATAGAAACCCCCATATCAATTAATAATTACATGCTGCAGCGAGCTATCAGAAAGAACAACATGAAAATAGGGTTTTTCTTGGTCATCCAAATGCTAGGATCATTTTCTTATTTGGTCGAGATTCTTCCTCAAACCGCTTATTATAGGATGAGATGAAGGGCACTCTATGGCTTCTGACTTTTTTGCCACTTTCTGTCCAAGTCTTGAATCGCCCAAAGTATCATTTATATGTACAAATGTTAGTAAGTTATTAGTCTCACCATTAACAACAAATAAATCTCATCTCTGCAAGACTTAATACACTTTCAACAGCATGCCATAATTAGTTAGTTTACCTTGTGCCTCTATGATTAATACTAAATCCACTGCATTTATATTTTCTTAAACTAAGTGGGGTGAAGTTTTGAAAAAAAAAAAAATGGAGTTGTCAATTTTCTGAACCCTTGTGGATATCTCATGTTATTTTCAGGTGATATGGCCAACCACCTTTATGGGCTGACAGTTGTGGGAGCGGCGTTATCTTGGTGTTCACCACCTTTCTTTGTAAAAGTCATCTTGTGAAAATTGGATGGGACTGTTGGTGAAAAGTCCTGAACTAATATGAGATGTTTTACTGGTAGTTGTTGGTTTTAGTGAGAGTAGAGTCATCTAGAAATAACTTATACTAGTGATATTTATCTTTTGAGTAATTAGTAGCTCAGTTTGTAATTGATATGATTCGTATAATGCACCACCCAATGTAAAAAGATATTATATGATTGTTGGTCAATTCATTTGATGCATATGAGTAAATTTTGAATTGAATAGAAATGGTTAGCGAAATTTTTGTTTAAGTTTGGAAAATTAAAGGATCATGTCTATCAGGTGCTATTGGATGAATGGAGAAAGTATAAATGAGACCTAGTAACCCATTAAGAATATTGGATTACTAGGTTATATAAAATTCGATTTTCAGGTTTCTCCAGCGATTTTTTAATCGCCGTCAATAATTTTAAAAAACCATTTAATAGGATAGATTCCCATTTCAGAAAATCCTATTGCAGCGATTTTTAGTCGCTGGAAAATCATATGGCAGCGAGTTTTATATCGCTGCCATATGCTATTGAAACAAAAAACTATATCTCGGCGATTTTTTAGGCGCTGCTATATGATTTGCTGACTCTAATATGATTTGGCAGCGATTAAGGCAGCGCAAGCAAAATTATATGGCAGCGATTTTTGCATCGCTGCCATATATTTTTGAAACAGAAAAACTATATGGCAGCGATTAACAAAGCGCTGCCATATCATATGGTAGCGAATTTTTTTATCGCTGCCATATAATTTGGAAAGTAGAAATGGATTTAGCAGCGATTAAGACAGCGTTGTCATATCATATAGCAGCGATTTTGGGATCGCTGGGATATAGTTTTGAACCTAGAAAAGTATATGGCAGCGATTAAAGAACCGCTGCTATATAATTTGGCAGTGATTTTTCTATCACTGCCATATGATTTTGGAAATTGAAACGAATTTGGCAACGATTACGGAAGCGCTGCAAAATTATATGGCAGCCATTTTAAAATTGCTGCTATATATTTTTGAAACAGGAAAACTATATAGCAGGGATTAAAAAACCGCTGCCATACTATTTGGCAGCGATTTTTCTATCGCTGCCATATGATTTTAGAAATGGAAACGTATTTGGCAGCGATTACAAAAGCGCTGCAAAATCAGTTGCCAGCGATGTATATATCGCGGCCATATGTTTTGTAACCATGGACAGTATATGGCAGCGACTATGGAAGCGCTGCTAATAAATTTGGCAGCGATTTGTTAATCCCTGGAATAGAATTTGACGGTATCGAAAGTATATTCCAGCGATACAAAAATCGCTGCCAAATATTCATTTTTTCACGGCGATTTTCTTTATTCGCCGTGCTATATGTAAAGTGGAAGAATAATACCGGCGAATAGGCGGCGATTAGATAATCGCTGGAATATAACTATAGCGGGAATTTATGTCTATTTGCCGGCGATTTTACAACGCCGGGAAAAGGCCAATCTGTTGTAGTGTACCTTTAAAGAGTTTTTTAAACGGTTTCCCTTCGTAACCAATCATTGTGTCTTGTAAGTCTGATTATTTATTTTAAAGTTTTTGATTTGTTTCATAATTTTGATAATTGAGATCTAACTTATTTATTCAAGGAAATTGGTAGATAATTTCTTGATTTTATAGGGGTACGTTGGAAATTTCACATTGAAAAGTGAATAGATAAAATTACTTTAATAAAATAAAAAAATAGTTGATTTCTATCATCTTTCGATCTTGTCCATTCACTTTTATAGATATAGTAAACAAAAACTTAAAATTCTTTGGGGACCTTCGAAAATGACAGCTCTAGTTTGAATGGGAATTCACTTTTTCGTTAAAAGCATAATGTTATACCTATGCAACGTATCATTTTCATGAGCTCGTTTAAGGAACTGTTGGAAGAACCATCTTATAATCTAATACAAAGATCAACTTTCTCCTTCAAAATCACTACCCTTTTCCCGTAGATATATAATAATGTGGAATCTACAAACTCATGTATCTATCTCCTTTCGATTTATAGAGCTAGGGTATTTAAATTATAAAATTGTAGTGGCCTATGTATGTACATTTTAATGTTAAAAACGGTTATAAATACAAAAGATCACACAAAATAAAATTATAAACTGATGTGATTTCATGAAATTTATTAAATCTGTTTTATAATAAAAGTTACTTTACAAGCTTACGTCTCGCGTCCAACTACATAAGTTTGTAGGTTTATTTTTATATAATCTCATTTTGACTAAAATATTTTCTTTTAATATTGGGGAAGGTTAAAATAATATGGAAAACCTCCCCATGCACTAGCTACAACGTCAAAACGACAATGACTTAGATCATCATCTTTTGTTGTTGCACCACAAGAACAGAAGTTCTAGTGTTGAGATCTGAGGAGGCGAGCAAGTCTCCAATATTTCCTAGCTCTGGAAATTTACTCAATTTTGCAAGCCCTGATGTTTGAGGGGTCTTCATCTTATGCCGTCTACCAACTATAATAAGGTCATACCCATCCACCATAGAACAAACCATCGATGTGGTTTGAGGTCCATCCTGCACTATCTCCTCCATGTATCTCACGTATTGATCATCACCCACATTGTTGAGAATAACATCTTTCAATGCCTTAGAGTCGAGCACGTTTTCCAGGTTGGTAACATGATCTAATTCATTACTGCCGGGAGAAACAAGATGAATCACAGTCAGGGAGATTTTCGTGTTGTTGGACATGCGTTTAGCAAAAGACAATGCTTCTCTATCGTCGTTTCCTCCTAAGAAGATCATGGCAACAGAGTAAGTAGATAAATCTGATGAAAGCATTAATTTCGACGATGGACCCAAATTATAATCATGTCCACGGTAAACAAGGATCCCTACGGAGCAAGGTGCAAGCTCGAGGACATTGCGATTTAAGGTCTGGATAGTACTATCCTCGGATGCAACACACCCATCAACGGACCATTTTAGGTGGAATGGGAGAATGATAAAGGATGCGAGTTTATCCAGTGCAAGGGTGCAGATGTCCTCAGCCATGACCTTGGATGGACTGACTACTGTGAAAAGATTTACTGAAACTGCACCCTGAATGTCTCTTTTGAAGTGACTGAAAGCTTTGATGACAATCTCTGAATAGGAATTTGTGAACGGAATCTTTTTGTGCATTTGATGAGAAATAAAAACAGGCCGAGAGGCTTCCTCAGCCAGTTTAATAAGGTGAAGCACAAAAATGGCAAGGCGGGCCCTCGCCGGAGATGAGGATGCAGCTTCTAGCAGTCTGATTACTGCATTAAGGTTAGAGGACCGGCGTATGCACACAAGGACTCGGAGTTCTTGGTTGCTTCGGCAATCCAAAATGTTCCTTTTCTGATAACCGGCATATTTCCTTGAAGGATCGTATAAGAGTTTCACAAGAATTGGCACAATAATCCCATTCAATAGCATGACAACACATTCCAAAGAGAGATATTGGTCTCTTAAGGCCTCCGTCTAAATACCAAAAGAAAAAAAGTCAAAAAATGAAACCATTAGCAGGAAAAATCTACCCATCAAATAGGCAAAAAGAAATGATTCAACAAGGTGCTTATTAATTTATTTCCACTAGATCTGTCTGTAATCCTTTATGCATATTTGATTTTTTTTTTAGCAAGTTTGTGTGTTCTAGGAAGGAAGAAAAAAAAAAAAAAAACAAACAAACTGGTCAATTTCTTGTCTATGCTGTAGATCAGAGGCAATCAAAACAGATGAAAAAAGAGAGATGAAATTTCATTTGGCAGGAGAAAAAACATGAGGAAATTAAAGATATTCGCGTACCGGGTAAAATCCCAACAATGTATAGAAGCTCAGGTGGACAGCGCCTTTGAAACTCATTATTAGAGCGATTGCTAAAGCATCACTGAAGGGCATTTTGCAGCACAATAAAGGAACCAAAGACCCCAGCATTTTGCCTAGAAAGGTCGCAGAAATGAGGATTGCGTTATATAACATGACTCTGCCCTTGAAATTGAGTAAAAACAAATCTGTCCTCATCGCACATGTTGTCACAAAGAGTGGATGAAACATATTATGAGTGAAGGAGTTGAGCTTCTTGATCATAATGGGTCCTAAAGGCAGCCCATATGGTATCGCCAATCCGACAACAAATGGTCCGAAGAGAAGAGACATGCCATATGCAAAAGTAAACACCCCAGAAAAGAGCATTACGACAATGATGATGTAAATGTATATATTTTTAACAGGCTTCCCTTCTGGTGTCTGTCTCACTATCCAAAACATTGCCGGTCGGAATGCAAATACAACAACCAAAAGAAACAGAATGTTTGCTCCAGCATCTTTAATAGCGTACATAGTACCTTTCACCTTACCAAGTTTAGTAAATGTGCCCATAAACATGAGAATCAGGCTACTAAAATCACTAACCAATGCCGACGACAGGCCTAATTGTCCCAGCTCAGAATTGAGCATCTTTTGGTGCTCAAGAAGGTAGACAACGACCGGAAACGAGGTTAGAGAATGTATTGTGAATAGAAAAGAGAAGTTCAGACGTTCTTCATTGTTTAGCCAAGATTTTGCAAAATTTTTTTGGAGTAATGAGCCAATTAGCATAGGTGCCATTACGGAGGCAATACCTGTATACAAAGCTTTCTTTCCCATTTTCTTTATGTTTCCGATATCCATTTTCACCGCACTCAGAAACAAAAAGAGGATATGGCCAAAGCAAGCCAGCATACCAATTACTTCTTGACTTCTAATGGTAAACAAGTCCTTGAATATTGTGAAGCGACCAAGGAGGGATGGACTGAGGATCATGCCCGTCTGGTAATTCACATAATTTACACTCAATTCAGTACTAGTTTGAAATAACATATCACACGCACATGACATGATGACACTGCTGGGAAGAGAACAAAAAATATATAAAGATGCCTAAATAAGAGTAAAAAAAAAGGACAACAAAAGAAAAAAAGAAAAGAGAGAGAGGAAGTGGAAGAACAGAACATGCATGTGCGTACAATTAGTTGTGATGCAAATGGAGGGACTCCCATTGGTTTAAAAATGCGATAGGAGGCCTGTGTGATGGCGAATATAAGAACCAACTGCATCTCAAGAGTTGGCAATGAAAACGTCGACATGGTTCCAGAACGAAAGTTTTGCCACATGCCTGGTGAATTGACCTGGTAGGGAAACTGAGCACATTCTTTTATGATAATTGTGATGTTTGTATGAAGTAGGCTTTGATCAACGCCCACAGCAGATTTTACTGCCATGCCTGCACTACCGTACGTGTAACTCTGCCGCCTATGTATCCTCCTGTTCTTTTCTCAGGCCACAAAATGAATAACAGGGTTACGTACGTACGTAGAAAGAAAAGAACGTATCTTCAAACTGGAAAGCTCTATAGTTGGGTTTTATCTATGATTTTCGGGAAATTTTCAGGCAACAGCAACAATATCAGTTCAGACACCAAAAACAGTTCAACCTCAACCTTAGGTTGCCATGGATATTGCGATCTTTTTGCTTCTGAAACGTGGTGTCTTCTTTAATGCACAACACATGGATTAAACCGAACGCCATTGCTTGTTTTGGAGTTCAGATAATCGAGTTCCTTTAATATTACGGAACTGAATGTTTCACAGGTACCATAAAAGATCCGTCATTTATATATGTGGTTGCGGTATTTTTGCTATAATGAAAGGGTTTTGCAACCGGAAGAGTTTGTATCATGGGAAATTGGTTGTACCGAATCCTAAGGATGTTGAGTTTTTCAACCGAAACTCCTATAAAACGAGTACTCAGAACGAAAAGCTATTGATTAAGGCATGGATAATGCTATGCCTCCTAATTCCAACTATTAAAGCTAGGCATGGACAATGCTATACCCTCTAACTAATTCATTTATTTTTACACCACTCAAGTCAATAGTTATGGTTACATCCAGAGGCAAAATCTACACTGCCCGCCTCTCTTCACTCTTTTGATGAAAAAAGAAGAAGAAAAAAGAGTAGACTTGCAAGTGGAAAAAACATTATGTTTTAAACAAAATAAAAGGACAAAATGAGAAGGTAATACTGGGCTAATTTGTCTAACCCAATATGAATTCTCTTCCTCAACAAAAACAAAAAATAAAAAGATATAGAAAAACAGAAAAATGATATCGAAAGTTTGAATGTGTACTTTATAAATTTCTTGGGTAGTACAAACAAATCCAGCCGGCACCGCTATCCTCAACACTACGAGAGAGTGGCCCTACTGCAGAGAAAAAAGTGGTTGATAAAATAAAAATAGTAATACTATATTCAAGCGTAGAATGAGTAAACGTTATACTCTTATTATAAAAAAAAAATAGATCTTATTATTAAAAAATTAATTTTTTTTTTATGTAAGTCTCGTATTTATTTACTTATTTTAAAATAATTGTGAAGTACTTACACATTTACGATTGTAACTATCATTTTTTAAATAAAAAACTATTTTTAATAAATATCAAGTGTATAAACATTATGCAATCATTTTGAAAAAAGTGAGTTTTATTATTAAAAAATTAATTTTTTTATGTAAATTTCATATTTATTTATTTTTAAATAATTATGCATTATTTACATAATACTCATAACTATAAATATTATTTCTCTTTTAATAATATATACTTGGTTCGGAAAAATTAATTCCAACAAAATTGTTTTTCTTCGTAAATAGTACAGGAGTTATGATATATATCTCGTCGTGGCCAATTTAATCTATTTTCTATTTTTATGTCATAATCTTTTCCTAGAATTTTATCATCTCTCATCGGACAAATTAAGTACATGGTTAATCTATAAATTTTACATGGTGAATATATAAAGTCATTTTTCCATCTATAACATGTGAGCCAGTGTCACTGGGAATATAAAATAGGATTATTATTATTATTATTATTATTATTATTATATGAAATAGAGAATTTATTCGTAAGTCTTATTTTTTACGGACCCAACACACTGCTGACTATGTTAAAAATTTATTGATGCTTTGTTTTTTAAAAATTATAAAAGATTCAACTAAAAATGGTGTGTTAATGCAATAGTTTATAAGAAATGTTTTAGTCACAAAAAGATTATATAAAAATAAATCACAAATTATTATGACTTGATGTGATACGTCGATTGTAAAGTTTATTTTTATTGTATAATAAATCTAACGAATCTTATAAAACTACGTCAATTTATGATATTACTTTTATATAATTTTCTCTTTATGTCTATGACTAAACAAAACTTTATATGAAATGGATAGCCAATACCTGCTTTTGAGATTGAAGTTTGAAGTACATCCCAGCAAGTAACAATACATAAGCAGTACATCCCAGCAAGCAAGTACAGAGATGTTAGCTTTTGGTACTGCAAGCTACCACCAAAAGAGCAGTGATTCTTCCCCATCATGACTTCCTTATATTTCTAATCTCCTCTCTACCCATCATTAATATAAGGAAATTAAGAAAGAGCTCACGAGAGGGCATAAATCAAAATTATACACTGAAAAATGAAAACCAAGAAAAATACATATTTCTGGGGCAATTACACTGAAGTGATCTTCTCAGGTTGGCCAGGACAAAGCTTCAGCTCCTACATATTAGCCTTGGTTTTAGTCTTTGTGCTTGGTTTTGCAGTAGAGTGGCTTTCGCACACGAAGATCATTAAATCCAGCTGCAGCACAGATAAGATCACGGCGGGGCTTCTGCTAACAGGCATGCATGGGACTCGGGTGGGAATGGCGTATTTGGCAATGCTGGCTGTCATGTCAATGAATGTTGGGGTGCTGCTCGCTGCGATTGCAGGATATACAGTAGGGTTCTTCATCTTTGGCAGTTGTGTTTTTGTGAATTATAATGCTAAGATGTCTTCGACGTCGATGCCTTTCCAAGATGATGATCCCGATCTTCCTCCTTTCAATTGCTGATCATCATGATCAATCAGGAAATATTTATGCAATCACACGATTAGCTACCTTTGCAGTTTTGTGATGATCATCAAATTTAATATATGAAAGTTGTATGTATGATATTGCAAATCCAAATTGGTACCAGGTACCCAGATCTGGATTTTATGTTGATTGTAATCTGCATAAATGTGATATGAAAATCTTAATTTTTCTTGGATTGGAGCAATATCATTTTTTTTTTCTCTAAATCTTCTATTTATGTTAGAAGTATTTCGTTTCAGATTTTGACATAGGTTGTGATTTTAAGGAGTTTTATGAGCAAAAAAGGAAAAAGATAAAAAAAAAAAAAAGAAATGTTACATATAGTTGTAGAGTACATAAGTATTATATAGTTATTTTAAAAAAGAGTTAAATTTATTATTAAAAAATTAACTTTTTTTAATGTGAGTATTCCTGTATTTATTTATTTTTTTAAAAATAATTACGTAATTGCAAGAATTATTTTTCAAAAATTAAACTACTATTCGACTTGTACGTACTATTATATATTCCCATATCTTGTGAGTTATCTTCATGTACTACCATTCATCGATGAATGCCGTCAACCACGACTTTTCAATTATTGAACCAACAATTATTAGGGGGTCTTTGAATACCGAAACGTGACATTTCTATTTATTTAGAGTCTAGAGGATGGTATATCATTAGACATGACTTGTGTTTATGCAAATATTTTTTCATAGCATAATATTTTTTTCTTGGCTAAAACTATTGCATGGTAAAAATATAGTTATGGATTATACAAGTAAAACGTATTTATTTAAAAAAAAAAAACTAGTGCATAGTATAGAAATGCCTAATAATTTGCAGTAGTCAATTGGCCAGTTATTACGATTAAGGTCTTATTTGACTATATAGATAAAATGAGATGAGATGAAAATTGAATAAAATTTTATTATAATATAAAATTTTATTATTATTTATATTTTGAGATTTGAAAAGATTAATTTTTTTATGATATTTTATTTAAAAAATTTTAAAAATTAAAATAATTACATAAGATAAAATGAGATAATTTATATAACCGAACGGGCAAAATTTTGGGTATATTACTTACTTTATCTCGGTGGACTGTTGTTAGTGGCACAAACATGAGTACGTCTTAGCTGAATAAACCAACCTGCAAGAATGGCCCATGAGCCCACTTAACGTAGTCCCAACGCCACTGGCCGGCTGAATAAAGTTTCGTTAATATTGCTGAGTCAGAGCATCCTTATTCGGTACCGCAAAGGGTAGCTATCTCCATAATTTAATAGAAATTTTAAGGTTTTGCTTAAAATATATCCACATCCGGATTTTCATTTTAAGAAAAGTATTTGTGAAATGTATAGTGATTCTCTATATTTGGAGAATTACTTACATCCCTATATTATTTTTTTAATAATATTTTATTCTAATTATTTACACTTTTTATTATATTTATCTACTTTTAATTATTTACACTTTCTATTATACTCATTTTTATTATAGTTTTAAATAATAATTTTAAAAATAATTTAAATAATTACGAAAATATAAAAAAATTAATTATAAAAATATTATCATACCCACAAAAAATAATTTAAATTTTTGTTTAAAATATTCACTAGATTAATAATTCAAAAAATAAGAAAAAAATATTGAGTAGTTAAATTTGTAAATAGAAGTGAAAGAAAAAAGTAATAAAAAAAGAATAGAAAAATATTATTTAATAGAATAGAGATAAGGATGGAGAATGAGATGTAGAAGGTTTTTGAAAAATGAATAAAATTTAGGAAAAATTTTGAAGAAGGTGATTTTGAGTTAAATTATAGAGATGTGGATGAGGAATCGGATGAGAATGCTCTTAGGTAACTATTTTTTGTTTTTTTTACTCCTAAACTGAATTTAAATAATTAAGTTTAAGGGTGTAGACTACTTTAAATAATTAATTTTATGTTTTATCATTAGCTGAAATATTTTATAAAAGTAAATTTATAAATTGATGTAATTTGATGTGGTATATCAGATTATAAAAAAGTACTTTTTTACCATATAGAAACTGATTTGATATACCATATTAAATCAAGTCAATTTATGAATCTATTTTTATAAAATTCTTTTATGGACCTAGCACGTCTTTTATATAAATATTTATTTCAATGGGTACTGCATCTTATAATATGATAATGTACTACGTCTGTAACGTGAGATTATGCTACATTTTTCGTTTTCTTATAACTTCAAATTAATGATGATAAATGTGTTATATTTTACATAATAAAATGAAAGCTGTGAGATAGAAATGTGATGTATCACATTACTTATTCTAATTATGTAATTATTACTCCTATGGGTGACTACAAACGTATATACTAAACAACTATATATGTGGTGGAACCGCAAGAGGAAATCAAGGGAATTGCTTAGTACACAATGTGGTCACCAATGGTGGCCTCCGGTTCCTTTTTTATATTTATATTTTTCTAATTTAATAATTAAGTAAATATTTTTAATAAATTTTTAATTTTTAATGAATTTAAAAAAAATATTTAAAAAAAAAAAAGAGAGATAAAAACTCATTTGCCTGTTCGGTAAATCTTTCGGTGGACTCCCTCTGTGGGAGTAGCACCGTCCGGAAATGAATTTGAAGCATTTTTGTGTAGTACAATGTCATTACTTTCGTTGTACGATCAAGGTCATCAAACAGCTAGCATAGAAAGCCTCTTTTATAAATAGAGGACCCTCAGGGCCTCAAGCGCCACACAACCACCATATCAACCACATATTAATTACGGATCAGGCCGAAGACTTTGTGCTAGAAACACAAAGAAGAGTAATCTGCCATGGATGGTATGGATCATGGTGGTCATGATGAGCACGGCATGGATGGGATGGCACCATCATCGACGAATTCCACCCCCATGGGGATGATGGACGGCCATCATGAGATGGCCATGATGCATATGACCTTCTTCTGGAGCAAAAACGCCTACATACTCTTCTCCGGGTGGCCCGGCACAAGCACAGGTATGTATGTGTTGGCCTTGATATTTATCTTTGTCCTCTGCATCATCGTCGAGTGGCTGTCTCGTTCCCCACTGATCAAAACCGGGCCAAAGCATTTCACGGCCGGTCTGCTGCAGACACTGTTGCATGGCTTAAAGGTGGGGCTGGGTTTCATGGTTATGTTGGCAGTGATGTCTTTCAACGTTGGTGTGTTTTTGGCTGCTGTTGCTGGGCATAGTGTGGGGTTCTTGTTGTTTCACAGTAGGGTTTTCAAGGATTCTGATACTGGAAAGCGCGGTGATGTTCTTCCCTCAAGCTGTTGATCATCATGATCATGATCGACATGCAGGAAAAGAAACAAGCTGGGATTGAGACTGCATCTGTGCATCATGTGTTTTGTCTTCGTTTTTGAGTTATAATTAGCTTCTGTTAATCTCCCACTACATGAGAAGCCTATAGGGGATCTGGAATTAGGTTTTTGTGCATTGCTTTTCTCCCACCAAAACAAAAAGACTTGTATGAATCTTGTATGTACTTTCAAGATATTGCATCATCATGTAGTGGGTCTACGGAGGAATTAATACTCTAATTTACAATTAAATTGAGAATATTAGATATAGTTCGAGATTTGCCCACAAAGAGATAAATTTGTATTTTAATCTTGATTGTTTAGGCTAGAATTGTTCCATCCATAAGAAAATCTGAAAAAAAAAACTATTTTTTATTTATTAAAAAAATAATAATTTTCTGCACCCAAATTAATCGTTGAATTGGATGCCTCAGAAGCGATTTCTCGGTCTGGTGAGAGATGATTAAAGCAAAGACCAAATTAGCGATTGGATCTGAGGGTGGCCGCCTGCTAGCTGCGTAAAACGTCCGTCAACCTGACAACAGTACTACTAATGAAGGAACTATTCTTAACTAGAATTATACAGACTGTATAAAATAAATTTATAAAATAATATAGTTTTACAGAATTGGTACGCCTATTTTATAATTAAAATAATTTTTTAATTTAATATATCATCAAGTCATATTAATTCATGAGTTATTTTTATATAATACCTTTATGATTAAAGTATTTTTCAATCTTAATTAGTGCATGATTTGATCCAAAATAAAACAAAATTAATCACACAAAGATCATAACAAAGAAGAGATTTTCTTACAAAGATTTACTACATATCATTTCTATGTATTACACAATATATATTTTTTATTTTTAAAATTTTTTTGTTTCGTTTTATTCTTTTTAAACTAATTAAATTCTTATATTTATTATTTATACATGAATCATGATCACATATTTAGTAAGAAAAAATTAAAAATTAAAAAATTATATATAATATGTGATGTAGGGATGATGAGTATAATGTTTCTTTCAAGAATAGGCCCAATATACCTTTTCCAAATCAACAAGTTCAAAAAAATAAAAAAATAAAAATATAAAAGGCCGTTGAGATGGAAAACATTAGGAAAAGACAAATCATTTAGCCTACACAAATAAATAAACTCACAATCTGACGTTGTTTGATGTAGTACATTAGATTGTAAAATATTTTTATTACAAAATAAATCTAATGTATCATATAAAGTCATATCAGTTTGTGGCTCATTTACTTTTGTAAGATCTCTTTATAACTGTATCACTTATCTTATCCCGCATAAATATCTTCCACGTATCAAAAATAAAAATAAAAAGAGAAAGAAGTTGTGAACATAAGTATTACAAGTTATAAATAATTAGCTTTCCTTCAAGATGATTGATATTTAAATATGTTATCATAAGGTTGAAAATCATCGTTTGGAAAAATCTCCATGTTTGTGGTCATACCTTCCATTGTGGGTAAGGATTGTCCTATTAATACCATAAACTAAATAAAATAAATAGATAAAAACAAATAGCTACAATATAATCATGAGCTGATGTCAGTCCTAAAATGTCAAATTATTCATCAGATTTAGAAACAATTAATTCTATGTATAATATATTAATCATTAGCTTAAGGCCATAATCATGCCTTAATGGATTTGAAATTTATTTATGTAATTATATATATATATATATAATATATATATCTGACGCCTGGTCTCAGATTCGCCCAAATACAATATATAGCAGTTCTTATTCTTAATTATACCAAAATTAATCCTCTTAATTAGAGGTCAAGCCATCTTGAAAGTCAACCCATTCACTACAAGAAAACTGCGTGCTTAGTACCTTCTATCAATTATTTCTTGCCAAAACAAATATTTACTGTCATAATGAGTTTATTCTCGTTACAAATAGTAATTTTTATCGTAAATAACTCATCATAAATGTTTATTTTTCTTATAGTGATTCTTGAGCATCAATTGCACACACGAGAGCAATATGGGTGATCACATGATATTCCGTCTTCATTCTTCTAAATTGCTTGTATGTTACATGTTGACATTAATGCAAAGCCTTCCTTTTCATAATTTCATTGCATAGAAATACATAATTAATGCTGGTGGGATTATAAAGATTTCTTATAATTTCTTTAGTACTCCAACACTTTCTACAATTCGGATATTGGAGTAGAAAATTGTAAGAAATTTTAGTTCTTGTTGGTTTAACTGGTAGTGGTCAGTAAAATAACTTTTGTTACTCAAATTGGAAAATGGGGCATCTTAAATACAGTCAATTCAAGCCTATGCACGCTTCAATTTTGCTTGGAGATTGAAACACCGATCGAGCATTAACCTATAACACGTCGTTTCAAGTTAGCCAATAAGGATGTCGCGCATGATCTTCTTCCTTTTCAATTTTGATCAAGGGATTGGAGCATCATGCATGTATCCCCTTTTTTTTTTAACATCATGTAAATTACATCATCTCATTTCATCTGCTGAACACAATTGGGAATTTCTTCAAGTTCATACAAATCTTCAGCAAGAAGGAGAGCATTTTGTGCTAAAGAATGAGCTGCAACTTGTTGCCTTCACGTTTGGTATGGACAATAGACCATTCTACAAACTTATCCATCATTTGTCTGGCCTCAATCAATAATCCACCATAGCTAAGACTAGTATTTGCTGCAGTGTACTTTTGTAGCAAAAAGTCCTAAAATCACAACTAAAACCATTTAGCCGTGATTTCTAGACCGCAAGTGAATTGTAGAAAATCGAGGGTGACATATGCCCAAATTTTTGCCTCAACGGAATTGCAGCAAGTTCATCATCATTTGTGATGAAATTTCTCTCCGGAAATAGTCCCAAATGCCATCGTAAATGGTTTATATACTAGTAAATGTATACCTTCATTTTCGAGGACTAAAAACTGCCGGAAATAGTCATAAATAAATTTTAAAAAAAATATCTAAAATAGAATAGAAATGATATAATGCACTAAAACAGAATACATAAAAAATATAATACACATACAAATGATAGGTTCTTGGTCAAAAAAGCAATAAATATAACAAGAAATTGAAACAAATTGACTTCTAACTACAATGTAATTTCACCCATCAATTGCAGAATAGGTGCCACATGCCTGCATGTTGCAAAAAATGAAATATATAAGAAATAAAGAGAAAAAGCAACAAAATCAAGGCAATAAACACAAGCTCCCAATTTTTCAAACACAACAAAAGAAGTCTTCCTGAATAAGTATCATCAAATATTTGAAGTAGTTCAAAACTTACTCCTTCAAACTTTTGACTTGGTATGAAATTGTGGGCAGGTTGTTCATTATCTCCACCAACTATGTTGCATATTGCCTCCCCCATGAATATGGTTTTGGAACTTGATGAGCTATGGTGTGAAAGTCTTGGCCACAACCATGCTGTTGTGGACTTTGCAGAGAAGATTCCTCTCAAACCTTTTGAAATAAGAAATAAAAATAAGTCAATTCTAATAACCATATTATTCATGAATTTGGAATAAAACTCCAAGTTTAATATGATAAACAAGGTTACCAACCAATTCCTTAAATGCAATAAAACAAACACAATGATTAAACATCTTTATTAAGTTCAAATATGACTAAAACTTACAAGTGCATTTTAGTGTACATGCTTGGGGATCTCTAGGCCTGCAAATTAGAGACAATAAAAGAACTTTAAAAAATGACTATGAACACAAAGTAACTACAACTAACAAAAAGTAAAACAGAGCAACTCAATAACATAAAGGTGGCCGAAGTTGTCATTTGAGAAACATTTTTGCAAGACTTAGAACATAATGGGCCAAGTCAAAGGTTTTTATATGATTACCTGTTTTTTAGTTGAGTACTAGGAGATAACTCGTCCATCACATCTAACATAGCACCTATTTGTTGCTTCATGAATGATGGGTATCAATGTTATTGAACAATCTTCAAGTGAAGATTGTCTGCAAATGGCAAGTTGGCAACTAGCAATAACTATCTATTTATGGCCTAAAGAAAAAAAATATATATGCCAAATTTATGGAAGAAGCCAATTTGTTTGGGCTGGACAAACACAATAAGTAAGCAATTAAAGGTGCTTGCCTAAGCCCAAGGCCCACAAATAAATAAAACTCCTCTGTATACCACCATTCTTACACATCTCCAATAGTTTATGATATCAAACTACTTTATAAAGGACATGACAGAAGATATGATGATGCAAACAAACAACTGAATAATGGAGCAAAAATTGTAGCAATGATAGATAGCAGATTCATCAACCTTGATTTAGAAGTCTACCACACAGGGGAAGAACTTGTAGAAAGGGAACCAAGATTTTGGTTCTCTGTAATAATTCAACCAAGTATTTGTCATTGCAAAGACTGAATTTACGTACGACACTTTGACTAATTTTACCAAACACATTCTCTGCAATATTTTCCTTCATTACAGAATCTCCAGTAACATTCATTGGTTTCCTTATTACAACATTACATACACAACATCCATTACTAGCGGGTTCAAGACTTGGGAAAAGTAAACATTGCTCAAACATTTTTCACTTAAGTTGCTAAATTGAACAAAACAAGTCAGTGACTCAATGAAAGAAAAAATAAATAACATAGTTGAAATCATTGTGCACCCCCGTAATACAGGTTGCACCCACAATAGATGATTCTAAGCATTCCAACCAGTAAAGCAAATATTTTCATGATGGCCAATCATAGGTCCAACCATTTTAACATAAAACATGGAGTAAAAGATTAACGTACATATCAAGAAGGGGTAAATATATCAAGAAACCCACTTCAAGTTCTACCAACTTCAAGTTCTACCAACTTTAAGTTTTACAAAATAATAATAATAATAAGCCATAAATATAATGATTAATTATCAGCAACCCACTTCAAGTTCTACCTACTTGAGCAAAACCAAGCACTTAGAACCAGCAATTACATTATAAAGAAAAACCAAAATAACCTAGAGGAGGACTTAGAGGAGGTGAGGTGATAAGTAAACCCATTTTCAACCTGAAGAGAAGCAAGAATGCCTAAAAATAAGCAAACCTATTTGAATCAAACATAGATAAAACATTAATCTTAGCATCACAATCCAATTCTTATGACATCTCCCACTCTAGGAAAAGGAGAAGAGGAATCTCTCTTTCTCACACACAGAAGGAATCATTTGAAAAATCAATCAATTCCCATAGAAATTTAAGCATGCACAGAACAAATCTAAATTCAATTTAGACAAAATTTTCAAAGACAAGATTACCTTAACCATCTATAAAGGAAATTCAAGAGAAAGTTAAAATTTTTGTTTTACCTTCATCCATAGTGCTAGAAAGGTCGTTCGTGCCCTAAACTCCATTAGTCTTACAGAAAGGAAAACTAAAAGAATAACATTTATTTACACCATGGCCTTCGAGCCTTGGACCTTCATGTCGTGGGTTAGATTGGTTGTGAGAGAGAGAGAGAGAGAGAGACGGCATGGGGAGGAGCGGGAGAAAACTCAAAATAAGATAAATAGGTATCGGCTAGGAGGAGAAAGAAACAGGGAGAGAAAAGAATGGAGAACGAAAAAACATCATTCCAGAGATGTGTAAATTTATTTTGAACTTATTGCAGCGGTTTACTTTCATAGTAAAAGACTAAAAGATGCTAGAAACATTTTTACGACAATTTAATTTTGTCACAAACTAATAAAAAAAGCCAGAAACTCAAGTATTTTTGCAGTGATCAACAGGCCACCATACAAGAAATCTATTTTCGCCACAAAATACATTTTGCAGCTAAATATGAGTCACCATTAAAGATTTTACCCATAGAATTGTGTGATGATATTTATTGTGACGATAACAACTGTCACAACAGGTATAAAGTGGTTGCAAAAGATTACACAATGAATTTTCCATCAAAATTTCCCAACTTGGCTTTGGAATTTAACGGTGAAATGAAAATCGTCGTAATTAAGGCCCATTTGCGGCGATTTATTTTGCGGCAAAATCAAAATTGCCGCAAAAGACCTGTTTTCTTGTAATGGCTCCCCAATCAACTTTTGATGCATTTAAAAGGTTGACAACCTACAGAGCATCTCCCTCAAGAATAAACTTGGTAACATCCACTTCCTTGCAAAAAATGGCACTCATCATCATGGCATAAACTTCACTACTAAAAGAATTCACTCTCAGACTCCTTTTAGCTTGGAGGTTTCTAATGACTTGGCCAACACAGTCTCTCAGAATTACATCAATACCAACCAGTCCCTCAGCTACATTGATGGCTGCACCCCAATTCATTTTGTAGGATCCTGCAGGAGGTCTCACTCAAGAGATAAAGTTATTGTCACTGATCCTGTTCATGCCTTGTTCTTTGTTGTTTTAGAGATTGTTATATAATTCTAAGTCCCTTTTGGGTTTACAGATGAGCAAGTTAGGATGCAAAAATCATTTACCATGGATAAAGTCATTTCTCCTTGACCATAAAAGTCGAGTAATCATGGCCACCTTCACCAGCTCAATCTGTTGCAAATGATTAACAAGGTAGCCACAGATACCTTGGAATGATGAGCAGTTAAGACTCATTTTTTGAACCTTCCTACACCCTTGGCTCCATACTTCTTTAGCAGCCTCACAATCCCAAAGTACATGCCCTGATATTTCAACCTTAATATGACATATAGGGCAATTGCTGTCTTCCAAAACTTTCCTTCTCATCAGATTAGACATAGTAGGCAAGGCTTCATTACAAGCCCTCCACACAAACATTTGCACAACATTAGGAATTGGAAGTTTCCAAATAAATTTTCAAGGTTCAGATTACAATCTGTCATGAGATGGCCCTCTTTCAGACCTAGTCTACAATTCTCTATGCAGGTGGTAGACACTTCTTACTAAGAACAAACAGTTATTAGTACAATTCTAAACCAACTAATCTTCTCTTCCACCTAAGCTGATTGGGACAGATTTGATAAGCTCTACTTCGTAAGGTGAAAAAAGAAAGGCTCCTCCCACTTTTTCAAGTCAGAATCAATAAGGTCAACCACTAGGGACTATTCTGCAGATTCATCTTTAGCTGACTGAACTCTATAAGTGTGAGGGTTAGTTATCCACTTGTCCTCCCAAATACTGACTTTCTTACCATTCCCAATCCTCTAGATTAGGCCTTCCTTCAATAAATGTAAATCATTGATAATGCTCCTCTAGGTGTAAGATGGTTTACATCCCACCTCCAATATGTTCCCTTGGGGAAAGTACTTCTGTTTGAGGATCTGAGTGGTGAGGGAACTTGGGTTGTGAATTATACGCCATCTTTGTTTAGCAAGTATGACAAGATTGAAATTTCTGAAATCTCTGAACCCCAATCCACATTTGTCCTTACCTTGACTCAACTTATCCCACTTGATCCATTGAATTTTTGAGTGATCCTCATTATATCGCCACAAAAACTTCTTCAATAGCTTATTGAGTCTCTTTGATATTAACATGGGGTGAAGAAAAATGCCCTTAGAGTATGTTGGGAGTGCTTGGAGAACAACCTTTGGGAGCACTTCTTTTCTTACAGCTAAGAGACACTTGGTTTTCTAGTTTGTGATCCGAGCCCAGGTTCTGTCAATGAGTGAGTGAAAGGCTGCAGCCTTTGATTTACCTATCACAGCAGGTAAGCCCCAAGTATTTCTCAAATGAACCTAGAGATTTGATCCTAGAAATTCTCAGAATGGTCCTCTTCACATCAGTGAGAGTATTCTTTCTATAGAAATAGAGGTCTTTTCTTTATTGAGGATCTGATCAGAGGCTTTTTCATAGATCTCCAAAATATAAAGAATCCTACTCCATTACAAAGAGTTGGCATTGCAGAAGAGGAGGCTATCATCTGCAAAGAACAGATGATTAACACGGATTGGGCCAGAATCAATAGGGACACTTGAGATGCTACATTTAGCTTCAGCTTGATTCAATAGGCAAGTTAATGGTTTAGCACATATGATGAACAAAATAAGGAGAAATGGGGTTTCCTTGCCTAATACCTTTGGATGGAGTGAATGATAATCTCGCCTCTCTATCAAAAAGAATAAAATAAGAGACTGAAGTAATGCAATTCATAACAAGAGAGATATAGGGGTGAAAGTCTAAACCAACAAACCAGCTTGGAATGGACCTGACCAGGTGGAATGATTTTGGACCGGTCTGGTCCAGGACCCATTCCTATATTGTAAAAACCAGTCATACCTAGTCCAGTTTCAATTATGTGATTTCTGGAACCGAACTGGACCGGTTTAAAAATACATATAAATTAAAGTTTTAATATTATATAAAATATTTTGTATATATAATATATATAATTACATATCAAATTTGTATATATAATTACATATCATATATGAAATAATTTTATATTAGAATTTATAACATAAAATTGTAATCTTAAATATGAACATTTATAATTTGTTTGATCATATGTTATTAATATAAAATATATATATTAATTACATTTTATGGCCTGATAAATTTTCAACATATTCTTTTTAATAAATACATAATGCATTAGTAATACTAATATTAATATACTCAAATAGAGGTTGGGATTGTGCACATCATTTTTGTTAGGGCTGTTCATCCGGACTGGGTAAAACCCGGTCCGGACCGGAACCCGGATAACCGGGTTCCCGGTTATGGTTTTCGGCCCGGATCAAATCCGGGCCGAAACCCAGATGTCTAAACCCAGGTGTACCCGGGCCGGGTACCGGGTTTTAAACTTGGAACCCGGGTTTAAAACCCGGTACCCGTGTTTCTTCAAAATGAAAACTCATCTAACGTAATACAGACACCGCGGCTTCACTCGTTCTCCCCTCTCGCTCTCCCCTCTCGCTCTCTCTCACGCTCTCACCCACACCGAAGGTCCGAAACCGAAGCCTCCTCTGCCAATCGAAGTTCTGCTCCGTCGTCTTCAGCCTTGTGCGCCAATCGAAGTCAGTTTTTCTCCTTCTCTTTCTCTTTGGGTCTTGCTTTTCATTCTATCTTGATACATCCACTACTGGTAGCCGGGTTGATGCTTCATATTGATATTTGATGGATGTTTGGGTTATTGCATGAACTTTTATGTTTGGGTTATATTTTCATCAAAATTTTCATATTGATGTACACTGGGAGTTGAAACGAAGTACACTGGGAGTTTTATTTTTGGGTTAGTGAATTGCCAATTGACTTGAGTAGTTGAAACGAAGTACACTAGGAGTTTTTAACCGACTAAATTTCAATTCTTTTGGAGACCAAGGTGAACTTTGTAAATTTTCTTAGGGATAAATGGAGTCTTAAAAAGTTTTGAGAAACTATTATGTGTTTCAGGGACCAAGGGGTTATTTTAATATTTTTCGGGAATCCTTCAAATATTGTTAAAGCTTTTGAGGGTCAAACATATACTTTATGAGCAAGTTATCCAGTAGTCATCTAGTATGGACTGCCCTCAAAGAAAGATTAGTGGGCCATTTCAACTTTTTCTTTTTTTTGGAGGGTGGGGGGATAGCCCCCAGTCTCTTCCCCCTTGGCTCAATTGAAGACACTAGCATATGTTAAGATTTATCAACAATATAGATAAAAGAAAGGTACATATAATAAGAATATGAGTCATAGTCACGACATTGGATGGATGGTGGGGAAGGTGGTAACAGTTGCGTTACTGGAGGTCATAGTGTTGGTTGCCAATTATAATGGCACAATGGTTTGGTGTCAAATGCCTTGCCCGAGACAATGGTTTGGTAGTGATGATGATGCTAGTCTCAAAGAGCCGTTAATGGTACTTGTGTTACATTATCTTGCCTAGTACTTCCCATGACAACCTGCTTCCCTCCTCAATTTAATGAAAATAGTATTCTGTAGATAATTTTTTTTCTCATATAATCGGTAAATGTTAAGTGTTTTCAAGAGTTAGTAATAGACCATTTTTTATGCTTTAATTTGCTGTTTTGGGTTTTGTGATTAAGCCTTTACAATTAAACTTTTATGGTGGCATTAATTTGGGAACTTCAAACTTTAAGCAGCGCCCTTGAGTTTCTTTGTACTTGAGTCTATTGTGAGGGGCCAGCTACGTAAATTGGTGCTTTTGTCCAATATATAATTCACATAAAAATCCGCATACATATTCAGAGCTTACTTGTCAATTCCAATATCGTATATCTAATTGATGCCTACTATATAGCCATTACCACACAGTAAATCAAAAAGACCAGATTGTTGCTGTGTTTGATCAGTCATGTCTATAAAACTGTAAATACACTACAGCTTGTTGCTGTGTTTGATTGTTTATCAGTAATTTCAAATTCAGTTATTTTTTTGTTGTGTTTGATTGTTTATCAGTAATTTCAAATTCAGTTATTTCTTTCTGTGTTTGATTGTTTATTCTACTGTGTTTGTTACTCAATAACAGATGGAAGAAGATTCTGTGAGTTGTAATGTCGGTACAACTCAAGGGGTTGGCAGTGACTCCTTTTCTCTTTCAGTTGATGTGGATGAGCATGGGAATCTTCCAACTCCTTCATCCACATATACACAACAGCCTACCCATTCGGGCCATTCCATCCCACATTTACCCAAAAAATCCAAGAAAACACCTAGTAACCAATCGGTGGTTTGGGAACATTTTGAGAAAGTGCTACCTATTGACTCCAATAACCCAAAAGCTAAGTGCAATCATTGTGGTAAGCTGTATAGTTGCCACTATAGGAATGGCACTTCTTCAATGAATCACCACATTTATAATGTATGTGAAAATTCCCCTCTTAGGATTAAAGGATCTGGAAAAAGTAAATCCTCTAGTGGTAAAAGGGATGCGGAGGGAAGAGTATTGAGCCCACAAGTAAAGTATGACGCTGAAAAACTTAGGTTGTCAACCGCTAAGTTTTTTATTAGGTGTGAATTGCCTTTTAGGCTAGTGGAGCACTTAGGGCTTATTGAGTATGTGGCCGATTTAGAGCCTCGATTTACATTGCCATCCCGACTCACTCTAAAAAGGGATTGTATTAAGATGTATAACGAAGAAAAGATACAGCTAAAGAAATTATTAGATGGTCAAAGAATTTGTCTAACCACCGATACCTGAACATCGGTGCAAAACATGAACTACATGTGCATTACTGCACATTTTATTGATTGCAATTGGAGATTGCATAAGAAAATAATAAAGTTTTGCCAAATTCCCAATCATAGAGGCGAAACTATTGGGAGGATGTTAGACTTGGGGTTGCATGATTGGGAGATTAATAAGATTTTGACCATTACAGTTGATAACGCCTCCTCTAATGATGTTGCTGTTGATTACATGAGGAGGAGGATAAAGGATAGTGATTGTACCATATTGGGTGGTGACTTCCTTCACATGCGGTGTGCTGCCCATATATTGAATTTGGTTGTTAATGACGGTTTGAGAGACGTTAATCAGTTAATATCAACTATTAGAGAAGCCGTCAAATATGTGAAGTCTTCACCTTCAAGGTTTTCCAAGTTCAAGGCTTGTGCAATAGATGAAAATATTAGCGGGAGGATGCTTTGCTTGGATGTTTCCACTAGATGGAACTCCACATACTTGATGTTGAGCACCGCTATAAAACATAAATTGGCCTTTGAACGCTATTATATGTATGTGGATAATGAATTTGTGAACCCCACTAGTGATGATTGGAAAAAAGCACAGATTTTTGTAGAGTTACTGAAAATATTTTATGATGTTACATTGAATATTTCTGGTTCTTTGTATGTGACAGCGAATGTATACTTTCAAGAACTGTGCACAATCGAAGATACATTAATTGATATATGCATGAGTAATGATAGCATCACTAGGACCATGGGCACGAATATGAAAAATAAGTTTGAAAAGTATTGGGGTAGCACAGATAAGTTTAACCTAATGATATATGTTGCATTTGTGCTTGATCCAAGATACAAAATGTTGTCAATGAGATTTTGGTTGCGACGATGCAAAGGGGATGAGTTGGGGGATAAGATAGAGGCCAAGGTTAAACTCTTGTTAAGCCGCTTGATTGAGCAGTATAACAAATTTCATGTGGCTAGTGGGGGCAGTTTTAATGTGGCTCAAGAGAGGCCAAGCACTACTTCTACTTCTTCTAGTAGTTCGACTAAATTTGATAGCAAGTTAGAGAAATACCTTGAGGAGCAAGGGTTTGTGGAGTTTTGATCAGAACTAGATAGGTATTTGTTGGATGGATGTGCACCAAAATCACTCAGTTTTGATATCTTGGATTGGTGGAGAGTTAATGTCGCCCATTATCATGTTCTTACTGAGGTAGCATGTGATGTGTTAGCCACACCCATTTCCACTGTTGCCTCGGAGTCCGCATTCAGCACTGGAGGACGCATCTTGGATCCGTTTAGGAGTTCATTGTCTCCAGAGACTGTCGAAGCTCTCATTTGCACCCAAAATTGGTTAAGGACCAAACCTGTCGACATCCGGGAGTTGGAAGAATACATAGAGTTGATGGACCTTGAAGGTAAGTTTGAAACTTGAAATTTTTTTTTAATATCTAACTTAGTTTATTATATATCTAACTCTGTTTTTTTAATATTTTTTTAGACGATTATCTAGCTTTATCTTCACAGCAGGCTGTTGTGAATCAGCCTTCCCAATCATGTTGACAAAAAACTAGAGTAAGTGAAACTTTTCTTACCAGTTTGGTGCATACTAATGATGCAAAGAAACATTATCGAATATGCTTATTTGTGGT
Source organism: Carya illinoinensis (assembly GCF_018687715.1). Classification (NCBI taxonomy): domain Eukaryota; kingdom Viridiplantae; phylum Streptophyta; class Magnoliopsida; order Fagales; family Juglandaceae; genus Carya; species Carya illinoinensis. Next base: position 9,840,106 of record NC_056765.1, read on the forward strand.
CCTGATGAAACCATGGAGCGATGGGTTATATATATGCTTATTTGTCGTCTTGACTCTTGTTATGAGAGCTGGTTTAAGCATCTTATACGTACTTAATTACCCACAAAAATAACCAAGTCGTTGTCAGTCATTCAACATGTAGGTCACACCATCGTCATAGCTAGCTATATCAACTACTCAATATATATATAAATATATTATAAATAGATTCTTCATGCCTCCATTAATTTCCCATAAAAAGTTTAGACAAAGGTTCCGCCTATCATTACTTGAATTCATATTGATGAAGTGTAAAATGTATTTGTTACAACATGAGATGACACTTGTCGCTGTAAGGATATAGTTTGTCACTTTCGTTTCTTTAAGTTTGGTTTTTTTTTTCTTTTTTCCATTTTTCCCTTTTAATGGGAAATGAAGCATGTCATAAATGGATGTTCAGGGTGCTATTAAAGTTGAGCTTGTTGGTGATTTCATTGTCTTGTTGCAATTGATTGGTTTTGGTTTTGAAAGTATATATGCTGAATGGTAATTTAGTTCATCAAGTTGTCTAGCCACTTGGAGCTAGTGTTTCGACCAAAGTTTTCTTATTTGGCCACACAAAGACACATTCATTGGAGAAAAATAATGTAATGAACAGGGAAAGACAACCAGAGAATTATACCATGATTTCGATGAAATGCAAGCCCGTAATCCACTAGAATATAGAAATAGAATATAGAAATCTTACCAGTTTTTTTATCCTTCAGGTTATCATTCTGTTAATATATCTTCTTTGATTCTTGTTTTGCAGTATGATGGATTGTCATATGCTGTTGCCCATGGTCCTCTTCACTGGATTTAAGCATATTTTAAGAATTACTTTTGGCTAGTTGTATTATGGATGTGTTTTTTCAGATTTATTTTGTCATTTTGTTTGTAAATCAAGTGGGTGCTTGTAACTTTTATAACATTCCATCATTTTTATGGTTGGTTTGTATCTTGATAATTGTTGTAAAAATGGCAAAACGTGATCAATTTATAGTCATAATCACATAACCAAAGTGGTTAGAATGACATTGGATTAAAAAAAAAAAAACCGGGTTCAACCTGGAACTCGGAATCCGGTTTTTTCAAAACCCGGATACATCCGGGTTCCGGACCAGGTCTGATCCGGATTAAACCGGGCCGGGTTTTCAGTCCGGATTTAAGACCCGGTTCCCAGCCCGGGTGTACCCAGGTTCCCCGGTTGGAACCCGGTTGAACAGTCTTAATTTTTGTAGCTTTGTTGTAAAATATGGGATTTGAATGGAAATTTTCTTGTTGTTCTTTGCTATGGATTTCTTTTCGTTAATAATAGCCAAATGTAAAAATAGATGTTGGATTTCTTGCTATTCTTTGCTCTGAAAGTCACAAATTACCAATCTCGAAATTGAAAATAGTACTGAAAATTCCACGTACATTTACAACGAGAGCACCAATTCCGCTCGATCGGGCTTCTCCACTTAGTAGTATGAACATAAAAATAAATTTACTTGATATTGCGAATTTCAAGTGACGGGTAGAGAATGAGATTGGCACTTCATTAAAACCGAAAAACTAGATCGGATTGGACCAAAATCGATAAAACTGGAAGTACAGGTTTAGGAGGGTAACTGGCCCGACATCGGTTCTTGAAAATGCAAAACCGGTGTATACCGGTTCAGTCCCAAAATTTGTATAAAATCAGATTGAACCGGACCGGTTACACACCTAAAGAGATCCACCTATTATCTAACCCCAACCTCTCCATAACTGATCTGAGAAAATTGCACCCTACTCGATCATAAGCTTTACTCATATCGAGCTTGAGTGCCATATAACTTTGCCTTGCATCAGAGAGTTCATAGAAAAGAGAGTCTCATAAGCTACAAGTACATTGTTAGCGATGAGTTTTCTTGGAACAAAAGCACCATGGTTCATAGAAATGATGTCAAGAAGAACAAGTTTAAGTCTATTGGCCAACACCTTGGCAACAATCTTATAGCTTACATTACACAAACTGATTGGTCTAAAATCTGGAACTCTCTTAGGTTCCTTCACTTTGGGGATAAATGTAACAAAGGTATCATTAACATTTTTTAAAGAGCCTCCCTGGTTAAGAATATTAAGAACAAACTTACAGGTCTGCTTGCCAATGCTATCCCAATTAACCTGGTAAATGTGAGTTGGAAAACCATCAAGGCCTAGGGATCCAAGAGAATTCATTTGGAAAACTGCATCTTTTACTTCTTGTTCTATGAATTTCAGAAATATTATGGTGTTCATGTCAGCAGTGACTTTAGGTTCCATACCTCAAAGGCACTCATGGAAATCAGATGGATCAAAAGATGAGAATAATTGAGACTAGAATTCAAAAAACACCCTAGCTATTTTATCCACATCAAAAATCAACTCTCCATCTTGATCAATAATTTGAAAAATAGTGTTGGTCTTCCTCCTTTGGTTAGCATGCATGTGATAAAATCGAGTGTTTCTATCACCATGATGCAGCCAGTGTTGCTTTACCCTTTACTTCTACTTCAACTCCTCACCAGCCAAAGATTATTCCACTTCTCTCTGAAGTTTTTGAATAGTGTTAACCTAGTCTCGTCTCCAACAATAGATTATTGGAGGATTGCAATTTTGTCTATCTTCTTTCTTATGGAGAATGACTCCTCCCTTTTCTTCTCTAAGTTCCATTTTTTCAAGGCTAAAGTGCAATTGGACTATTTGTGCCTGATAATAGAACTGTTATCATCCCCACCTGTGACTTTGGACTAACCTATTTGAATAATATTAGAGCGATCATCTGTAAGAGTCCAGGCTGCTTCATATCTAAAAATGGATTGTACCCTGCTGCACTCCATATGCTTATTGGCCAACTGGCTGATGACAGGTGAATGATCAGACTTCAGAGCAGGTAACACATGGCATGTAGCAGTAGTGAACTTGTTTTCCCAATCTAAATTTGCCAAGGCTTATCAAGCCTTTCCTTTGTAAATCCTTTACCACTTGTATTGTTGGAAAACCATGAACAACTTCAATTCGAACAACTATGAACAACCAGACAGCTATCATACTTTAGAAAACTACGAACAACTTCAATCCAAGCTTTAGAACACTTGGTTTCTATAAGAAAAATCAAGTTTGAACACTTTTCCTTAATCAGCATATTAAGGACTCTAATTGTTCGAGGGTTCCCAAGCCCTCATCAATTCCAACTAAAAAGACTCATTTAAATTAGCAGGGCTAGTCACTAGTCTCTGCCATGTCATTTGAAAGCTCATCCTCCAAGAGCAAAGTAAATTTACCCCTTTTCTTAGTCGACAACTTACTCACTTCTTTCCTCTTCACAATACTTCCAATCAAAGTATAGGGTGCAACAATGTCTATCATGGCTTCATCCCCATCAAAGGGCTTATCAAAGTCTAAGGAAAGTTGGTTACGTGCCCTTCTTTTCCATTTTCTAGTTTGCGTTGGCTTTGTTACATGCATGTCGACCTCATTTATCACATGGACTTTCTTTGTTACCACCCTTCTAGAGTTTGTTTCAAGTACCAAAAAGACCCTTGCTTCCTGACTTGCCATCTTATCCATACCTTGCCCCAGAGTAGGGGTGGACTACCAACCTAGTTTTGTACCACTACATTAAAATCAGTTGTCTCCACAAAATCATCTTCTAGATTACCACATTGATTCAGCCTGGGATCCTTCACTCTCTTAGACAGTGCCACAAATAAAGACCTTGTTTCCATACCTGACATTTGACCTGAGATTCCCTCCTTTTTTCCAAGAAAAGAATGTTGCTTGATGTTCTCCCAAATTCTTCGAAAATCCCTGGGATTCCGCCACCTCTTCAAGAATATTCGATAGCTTCTCATTTTGGTTCTTCCATTTCTCCACATTATCAACATTAACCTTAGGGGGGAGTTCAATCCGGTTTGAGTCCCGGGAGATTTTGCGGACCGAACCTATTCGGTCCAGGGTTTTTACACCTTGGACCTAACCAAACTCCCTAAGTACCGGTCCGGTCTAGTCCCATTCGGGACGGCCCGGTCCGTTCGGTCCACCTTATAACTTTTTTTTAATTTTTTTTTATCCAATGGCATTTTATTTAATAGTTATGTAACTATATTGTGAAATATTTAATATATATACATATAGTATACTATTATATATATTATATACTTTAGTATACTATTATATATATATATATATATTAGTAATACGCTAATACTATTAGTCTATTAGAATATAGTAAATTACTAATAGTTATTAATTTATTTACTGGAACTAATAATACACTAGTACTAATATTATAACTAATAACTATATGTAATACTATATTAAATAATAGTAATACTCTTATTACTAATATTCTATGTAGTTATAGTGATTTAATACTAACATATTATATATTAAGTTAACTATACTGATACTATTATAAATTTATACATATATGATATATTATAATTTATACTATAACTTTTATAATATGTTAATATATTAATATATATACTACTACTATATAATTGTATATATATTTAGTTATTATGAATTTATGATTAGAATAACTATATAATTGTATTAGTATTAGGCTATTAGTAATTCAGTATAGCTATATTATATTAGTAATATTAGTTATGTTAAATCAGTTAGTTAGTATAACTATATTCTACATTGAGTCCTCTCCTAGCAAGGTGAGGTTTTTTTCTCTTTAGAGGAGTTCGGTCTCTTAAGCTAGCCTTATTGGTTTGAAGAGGAAATGGAGGACGAGCTAGCAAAACAATGGGAATCGCTTAGCCTCATTGAGAAGGAAAAAGAAGTGGTCATTTTATCACAAAGCTCGAAGGAAAGAATAGTGCAACAGGGGCAACACTATTTACTGGCAATGATCATCGCAGAGAGGCTTGTTAACAAGGAGGCCTTCAAAAACACTACGTCAAAAGTATGGAGGTGTACAAGCTGGATGTAGTTCTCTGAGGTTGGAAGCAACCAATATCTGGTAGAGTTCCATCTAGAATAGGACCTTGAATAGGTTCTACAAGGAAGACCATGGTTATTCGACAGATGGCTGGTTTGTCAACATAATTTTGAAGTTAAGAAATCAATAAAGGAGATCCCTTTCTCCATGGAGACATTCTGGGTGAAAGCACATAATACACTCTTTGCAAGCATGAACACAGATGTGGGTCAACAGATAGGTAATACCATCGGGAGATGTTTAGAAGTACAAGAAGATGAGAGAGGGATATGCTGGGGAGAATTTATACGTATGAAAGTGGAACTGGACATTACTAAGGCTATATAGCGAGGCATGTTTCTTACGATTGATGGTAAGAAATCCTGGATATCTTTGAAATATGAACGACTTCCTAATCTATGTTTTAGGTGTGGATGTATTAAGCACAATGCTCAAGGCTGCTCTGTTGATAGAACAAGCAATGACAAGAAACAATATAGAGCATGGTTACGAGCTCCAGCAAGGTATGCAGAAGGTGAGAAGAAGAAATATGGATCAAATATCAGCAGACATGACCCTGGTAAACAACCATGGAAGAAAGACAAGGAGGTCAGGTATGACTCTCCTACTGAGGACTCTGAAACCCTACCAACCATGCAGACACCTACCTAGACTGATGGAGATAACCCAGGTGCTCGAGGAGCAAACAAGAAGCCTCTTTACACTCCACCACCCACAAAAGGTACTAAAATCCCTTTTAAGGAAACTGTGAGGATACCAATGCATGAAATCACTATTGTGTATGTCAACATATTTGAACCATGTTTGATGAGAGGAAGTAAAAAGCCAAACCCCCCACAAGTGATATGCCCAAAACCCAAATAACCAAGCCTCAGACTAGTCCAATGGGCCATGGTTACAGCAATAGGCTTAGAGCCCAAGCCTCATCCCTAGCCCTCTTTGTCTCTGATCAGGTGCAAGCATTGCAGGAAATCAAGAAGAAAGCTACATGGAAGAGGAAGGCTTGTGACAGAAGCTTTGACACCCTCCTTACTAATGCAAACAGCAACAAAGAGAACAATCAACAATGCTCCAAAAAGAGACTAAACCAAAATGCTTCAGATACTTTTAGATTGCACGCCAAAAAGATTAAATAGAAGCAAGTGGAATTAGAGCAACATGATGATGATAAAATGGTGGTGGCTGGTGTCGAGCCCCACCAAAAGAGTGAATAACTTGCACTTCTTATTGCAATCCAAGTCTCCCACATTTGTTTTCTTAATGGAAACAAAAAGTATAAGATCTAGAGTTGAATCAGTGAAAAGACTCCTGCAAAATGAAAACATTTTTGTTGTAGACTCAATAGGCTCGAAAAGTGGCCTAGCTTTCCTATGGAAGCAAGAAGCAAAGGCAGAAGTGCTCTCCTACACCAACTCACACATATCACTACAAGGCTCAGATGTGCATGGTAATGACAAGTGGATACTAACTGGCTTTTATGGCAACCCTGTCATAAAAGCCAGAAAGGGAAGCTTGTATCTTTTGAAAGCATTAACTCCTGATGCAAACTTAGGTTAGTTATGTGTTGAAGATTTTAATAAAATACTCCATTTTGGTGAGAAGAAAGGAGGACCTGCAAGACCCCAGAAACAGATGAAAAGGTTTCAAAATACAATTGATAAGTGTGGTCTTTTTGATATGGGATACATTGGCAACAAATTCACTTGAAGTGATGGGAGGCAAGGGTCAACATTCACAAAAGAAAGATTGGACAGAGCCTTCTGTAATGGAAGATGGTCAGATAAGAACAATGATGCACAGGTTCACATCCTCCCAACCCTTAATTCTGATCATAGCCCATTATGGATCACATTTGATCAGCTTCCAAGTCCTGGCCCCTCAGGCACCAAGCCCTTCAGGTTTGAAGTAAAGTGGTTACTAAATGAGGAGTGTTACAAACAAGTTGAGGCTTCATGGAAAATCCCCAAACTAACCAGAGGCAAGATGGCATACATGACATCTGGACTACAGCTCTGCCAGAAACAATTAACCCAGTGGAGCAACATAAAATTTGGCAATGCAAGAAAAGAGATCCAAGGCAAAATGGATGTCCTGGCACAGCTCCAAAATAGAAACTCAGGGGAACTAACTAAGCAAATAAGACAATTACAGAGAGAGATAGACACAACTTTTGAAGTGGAAAACATTAAGTGGAAGCAAAGGGCCAAGAAAAAATGGTTGAATGAGGGAGACAGAAACACCAAGTTTTTCTATCAAGTTGCCACACAAAGAAGGAAAACCAACCTCATTAGAAGATTGCTTGATAACAGGACCAAATGATAGACTCAAAAGAAGGGATTAATGGACTCTTTCAAGATTACTACACTGAACTTTTCATTTTCTCACATCCTAATTTGGAAACTGAATGTGCGTCATCATTGGAAGCTAAAGTAACCAACCAACAAAATGTGATGATAACCACTGCATATAACAGACAGGAAGTAGAAGAGGCTATATTCCACATGGATGGACTGAGCTCACCAAGACCTGATGGCTTCCCAACCATCTTTTACCAAAACATTAGAGCATTGTAGGGGACCAAGTCACAGGAGCTATGCTCAATGTGTTCAACTCAGAAGGCAGCATGGAGGATATCAACAACACTCTCATCTCCCTAATACCAAAGAAGGAGTCAATGAGGTTAATAGACTTTAGACCCATTTCTTTATATAATGTAATCTATAAGATCATATCCAAAATGATTGCTAACAAACTAAAGAAAGTCATGCCTTGTATTATATCACCATCACAGTCAGCTTTCATACCTTCTAAACTTATATCTAATAACATGGTGGTGGCTTTTGAGGCACCACATACTAGGAAGTGTAAAATGATAGGTAAAGAAGGCTACATGGCACTCAACTAGATACGAACAAGGCTTATGATCGAGTAGAATTGAGTTTCCTTAGAGCAATCCTCTACCAGATGGGCTTTTGCATAGAAACAGTCGAGTACTCTCTCCTTGTGAATGGAATAGCTCAACCTTAATTCTCCCTATCTTGAGGCATAAGGCACGGTGATCCTCTATCACCCTACCTTTTCATCATATGTGCAGAAGACTTGGGCAACTTGATAAGCAAAGCTGAGGAAAACAGGTAGCTTCATGGTGTCCCGGTAGCCCAAGGTCAATTGAGAGTTTCCCGTCTCTTTTTTGCATATGATAGCCTTTTTTTTGCAAGGCAAATGCTGAAAAATGGGCCAGGTTGATTAGATTGTTGAAATGCTATGAGATGGCTTCGAGGTAAAGGTTAAACATTGAGAAAACATCAATAATCTTCAACAAAAATACAGCAAGAGCTACCCAGGACTATATCACCTCAATTGTAGGGGTGAGAACATCCATGCCATATGAGAGATACTTGGGTTTACGCTCAGTGGTTGGTTGATGTAAGGTCAAAACTTTCAAGGCAATCCTAGACAACATCAAACAGAAGCTGAGCAGCAAGTTTACCAAGCCCCTTACATTGGCAGGGAAAGAGATATATCTAAAAGTAGTAGTACGAGCACTACTGCCCTACATAGTGAGTGTGTTCAAATTGCCTCTAAGTCTCATTCAAGCAATCAACAGTGCAATGGCTAATTACTGGTGAGGTCAACAAGAGAAATGAAACAAAATCCACTGGCTATCATGGAAAAAAATGGGGCAATTCAAGGGTGATAGAGGACTAGGATTTAGGGACCTAGAGATCTTTAACAAAGCTTTACTCTCTAAGAAATGTTGGAGAATCCTTCAGGATCCTAAATCCTTGGCAACACAGGTGATAAAAGTCAAGTATTTTTCCAAGTCTACTTTCTTACTGGCTAAGGTTGGTTCAAAACCATCCTATGCGTGGAGGAGTCTACTAGCTGCAATACATGTGGTGGAAAAGGAGTCCTATTAGAGAATTGGCATATGAGAGAAAACCCATGTATGGACAAATCAATGGATTCTCAATCCTATACCCACCAAGCCCTTGAGTACTCAGAAAATCCTAGAAGCAAATGCAACTGTCTTTGACCTCATTGATTGCCACAACAAGTGCTGTAACTCTGATCTAGTTAAGGAAATATTTGACAAAGAGGAAGCTGCTCTAATCCTAAAAACACCTATAAGCACACTCAGAATAGAGGACAGGCTAACTTGGCATGGAACAAAAGGAGGTACATTCTCTGTTCAAAGTGCATACCACTTGGAAAAAACAAAGGAGATGGCTGCCAAGGGTCAAGCATCATCGAACACCAATGTCAACACAATTTGGAATAGAATTTGAAGGCTACTAGTCATCCCGAATGAGAGAATGTTTCTCTGGCGTGCATGCTAGGAAGCCCTCCCAACCCAATCTTTACAAAAAGAAAGCAGTGCCAAATCCCTTGTGCCCAATATGCCAGAGAGAGGAAGATAACTCATTACATGTTCTTTGGACACTATCTCACACTCCCATGCTATATCTTCTGGGAAGGTTATTCTAGATTCTTAATGAAGAGGATCTCCAAGAATTCACAATAGTAGCAAGGAAACTATGGTTGAGGAGGAATGTTTTCATTTTTAACAATGAATTTTGGCCTCCAAATGTAATCCTCAAAGAAGTGAATGATAGACTACAATGGGAGCAAGGGGAACAAGGCATGGTTACCCAGCAGGTCCACATGAAAGCCAAAGCATGTACTTCCATGACTGAATGGAGGCCACCACCTTAGGACTGGTTTAGAGTAAATTGGGATGGGGCAATCAACTAAGCATAGGGAACTGTTGGGATTGGGATTGTCATAAGGGACTGCCAAGGCATGGTCATAGCAACTCTAAGGAAAAGAAAGTCTCTCTTCACAGACCCCTTCATGGCCTTATCCTTTGGAGCCCTAGTTGCAATACAATTTGCATGGGACCTGGGCTATCACAAATAGTACTAGAAGGTGACTCACTACAAGAAGGACCACAAGGCATGGTGTAGTTCCAACATGTTTCTTTATGAAGAAAAATTAAGTCTTACTAAGTTTGCAAAGTGGGAAGTCTCTCATGTTAGGAGAGACAGTAATACTATAGCTCACTCTCTTGCAACAAATGCTCTTACCATTTTAGATTGTATTATTACTATGGAGGAATACCCTCCATTTATTTTACGTTCAATGGAATTTAAGGGACAAAGGTTTTTCCTTAAAAAAAAAAAAAAACTATATTCTACATTATTAGTATTAATATAAATATTAGTATTAGTTATAGCTATATAGCCTATATTAGAATTGAGAGTCTTGGACTATATAATAGACTAATAATATTAGTACAACTGTATAAGTATATTACTATATATTAATATTAATTATAATGATTAGTATAATTATATAATAGTATTAATAGTAGACTATTAGTATAGCTATAGATTAGTATTAGTTATACTGTTATAGTGATTTAGTTATTAACTTATTATGATTAGTATAACTATATACATTATAATATAGTGATAATTATATTAATTAAATATAAATATAGTGATAATTAAATTATATTAATTATAGTGATAAATATACTATATTGCTATACATAGTATTAATTATAGTAATTAGTATAACTATATAAATTATATAATAGTATATTAGTATTAATAGTAGACTATTGGTAAAGGTCACTATAGCTGTTGTTGAAGTATTAATTAAAGTGATTTAGTATAACTACATTCTATATTAGACTATTAGTATTTTGTTTATACCATATATAATTATATAATTAATTATATACAACTATTATATAAATAATATATATAAATAATAATTTTTTTTAATTTCCATTCAGTCCCGTCCGGGGTGAAAAACCCCTAGACCGGGACTAGACCGAACTCATTCATTCGTAGGGGTGTAAAAAAAAACTGATAAACCGGTAAACTGGACTGGATCAGACCAAACTGGTGGCATCGGTTTGGTCCCGAGGTTGGTTCAGTCCGGTACCAATTTTAGTTTTCTTAAAACGGGTCAAAATCGGTCCGGTTTCAATTTTTCTTTTTCTAAAACCGGACCGGACCAATTTATATATATTTTTTGATTTTTTATATTGTATATAATATTTATATATAATATATAACTATATATAAACTAATTTTGTATTATATGATAAATTACTAATTAATATAATATTAAATTTTAAAATCTTATATCATTTTGTTTATTGTATTAATAGTTATACTAATACTATATCACTATATATTATAATATATCATTATAGTCTATAATACAGTTATAATATATATTATAATATACTACAATATATTATCACTATAGTATTATATACTATAATATACTATATTTATATATTATATAATATATAATATAGTACATTAAAACCGATAAGACCGGACCGAAAATCTGTAAAATTGAAGTACCGGTTTAGGAGGGTAATTAGTGCATAATCGGTTTTGAAAAATACAAAACCAGTACATACTGGTTCGGTCCTAAATTTTGTCCAAAACTGGACCGAACCGAACAGGTTACAACCTCTACATTCGGTCCCTTGAAAATTGGATCAGACCGGACCGGACCCAATTCGGTCCAGTCTGATCAAAAAATGATCGATCCGATCGATTTATCCGGTCCGGATAGCCAATTCTTAGCCCTAATCAATCTTGTGTGCTTAGAAGTTATCATGTGAGTGTGCAGGACCACCCTTACCACCTTGCATATCCTTAACCATCTCCTTCTGGTTTGATGCTAAGGCCCCTACCCAATCCCTTCATCATCGACATCAACCTCCACTACTTCTCCCACCAAGCTCCCAATCTTTTCTCCAACAGCTCTGGTCATGCCCCTAAAAGGAACGTTATGAAGCTGGATCCACATCATTTCCCTATAAAAAAATAATATCCTTTGGTGCAACACAACCTCATGCTCCATGAGGCATGAAAAATTACGATCAAATGTCCAAGGCCTCCCTTTCTTAACCCTCTCCATGTCATGGACGTTTTGAAACTCAATCAAGAAAAGGTTGTCCCCAACACCTTTAAACTGAACCCTTCCCCTTGGCTTCCAAACCTTCAGCATTATGGCTTTGAATGCTTCTCTATTGATTAGTTTGTCCACCACAATAAGGCCAATCAGACACAATCTGCCACATCGAGACACCACTTCATTCATGGAAATATCAATCTGTACCTCTATCTGTTCAACTTCAGTCAGCCTTAGATTACCCCACTTCTCTAGGATTTCCTCTGACATCTCCCCTTCCTCCTTAGTTTGAGAACAAACTAGGAGACAACCTTGCCCATAACAAGAAAACCCTTCTCAGCGCACGCTTGGAGACCCTTTCAAATATTTCTCTCTCCCTCTCTAATCCCCCTTTCCTTCTATCATGCATGTATCTTTCTTCTACTTCATTTTGATTTGTCGTCTATATGTAGCTTATAATTATGGTCTTAATCCTTGAACTACATATGGTTGCTCTAGTCTATATCTTTTGATGATCAATTTATTGCCTCTTGTTTTGCCAGTTCGTTGGTTAACCATTTATGGCCCTACGTACGGAGTATACCCTATTTTATCAACCTACTCTACTTCACCTCTACTTCTAATCTAAAATTTCTTAGGCCACTTTGCTAAAAAAAAACCTTAAACCTATCACCCTAGTGGATATAAAAAATTTTATCTTTATTATATCACATTGAACAATTTTTTACCTTCTTTTTATTTTTATTTTTTAAATCAAATCAAAATCTTTTAACGTTGACATGTAGAGGGGAAAAAATATCTCAAACCCATAATGGATTCTTGGCTTAGCCCAAGGGGGAATGTCTCTTCATGAGAGAAGAAAGAAAAAATGGAGGACCGGACATATGGTTGAGAAGGGAAACTGTGTTAAAGAAAATGGAAGATGTGACATAAAGTAAGGGAGAGGCAAAGGATAAAGGGGCCAGACTTCAACTTTCTCAAGGGGCTTTTCTGGATGACTTTTTGGCAAGACTACGGTATTAGCTTCTTCAACCTCATGACCATAGATCTTTAATCTCTATTGTACAAATTGGATGAGAGACTATAAAACCAACATATTATAATGGATCCTCTCGTCCACTAATCCAGTGGACATAGGCATTATGCCGACTATGTAAATATGTGTGTTTTCATCTCTTTATTTTCTTTGCATTTATTTATTGATCACTGCCATGGATATACTTGTAGACACCGTACAGTTGCACCAAATCAATCTCAGGAGCTCCACACAACACCAATCAAGATTAGAATAGTCTCAACGGGTTGGGAATGACTATTTCTTCTTTTTAAGTCTATTGTACTATTTTTAGACGTTAACAACATGTATAAAGATCAAACGAAATATTTGCCATATCAGCATTAAATTGGATATTAGGGTGAGTGCGTACATATATATATCTATATCCTTTTAACCGTAGGGCTAATTTGCATTAAAGATTTGGTAAAATATGTCAAATCCTCTATGATAATAGTCTTGGGTATAAAATGTGTCGTTATCAATCTTAAACAAAATTTCGGGTCCCTGTCCTCATATTTAAATAGTTGGCTACGCCAATTTGACTATGCATCACTATAATGAAAGACCACCTAACTATAAATTGGTTATCCTTACTTTTTTAATATATTTAAGTACCCTCCCAAGTATTTAATGTTTCCTCAAAAAAGCCTATGTGCCCTTTTCACCAAATTGCATATTTAATAAGCCTAGCTAGCTCTTTGTTTATTCTATCATGTCAAAAATTAATTAAATAACTATAATTTGTTTTTTTTTTTAAAACATAGAAATTTAAGATCACTCATAGACTAACATGATATATATTAGGGGTGTGCATCCGGATCCGGATCCGGGTATCCGGCCATAACCGGATCCGGATTCGGATTTCAAAATCCGGGCGGATAACCGCCCGGATTGAACCCGGACTCAATCCGGGCGGATAACCGGATTCAATCCGGATATCCGGATTGTAACCGGATATCCAGATTTTTCTGTTTTTTTTACTTAAATTCTGGATATCCGGGTCATACCCGGATTCAATCCGGGTTTTGTATAAAAAATAAAAATAAAAATTCTAAAAATATCTTTATAACTTTAAAAAGAAATTATAGCACTTTTTTTTTAAAAAAAAATCTGATTTCATATTTAAATTGCCCAGATTTTTTTAAAAAATAATTAAAACACTCTTTAAAAGAATTTTATAAAAAAATAAATTGAAGAACAAAATAAATAAAAATGCAAACTAGATAATATTGTTGTTACATCAATTTACAAAACATAAATTTACAAAGAACAAAATAAATAATAATACATTACAACTAATTAAACTAATACATTGTTCATACACTTCACATCTTGAATCTTGAATTGGGGGAAAAAAAATTGATTTCTTTCACCTAGATTTGGTGGAGCATTTTGGGAAATTTTCTGCTGGATTGAGTCTCCATAAGCTGCCAACAGCATCAACTACAACAGAAAAATGAAAACAGAGATACAGCATCAATTACAAAAACCTATCTCTAAACCTCACCAATAGTTTGATAAACAGAAATACAATTACAGAGACATAAATACAAGATCATGTAAGATGTAAGGGTTATTTGAAAGCTTAATGCAATAATGTAGGACCAAATTCTCTGGTTTAAGCTTTTAACAATTCAGTTCAAGGAACCATGCCAAATAAAACTCAAATCAAAACTACAAAAGACAATGCATTCCACAGTTTTCAAACTTAACCCATGCATTTCACTAGCATAGAGATCAAGCTCCTTCAAAACAAATTGTAGTTACATTCTAGCCAAAAAACCCCAAATCTGCGAAAAACAATCTAACTTAAGAGAAAAACATGAGTGCCCCACTAGCTTAAGAGAAAAACAAGACACAAACTGTGCCCCAGAAACCAGTGGCGATGGATATTCTTTGTGTAGATGCTGAAAGATATTGGATGGGGGTGAAGGTGCTACTGCAAAAATTAGGTACTGAAATAGATATTTTAAACAAATTTCTAAATGAGCAATGTATTGCTGCAATGTTTGAGAAGGATGTCAAGTACCAACACTTTCCCAGGAAATACAAAATCGATGTCAAGTACTTGTTGTTTAATGAAAGGCTGTCATTTTCTCATGTTCTGAAATAATAGAATCCATAGTATAAACCATAATTTCCCATGTCGGTTGCTCTCAAACCTTTATACAATATGATACCATTCATAATATAAACTAAATGAGTAGATGACCTTCAGCAGCAGAAAAAAGCATAATATAAACCACAAAATGTAGAAAAAAGGAAAAAAGGAATATCAAACCCAAACCCAGAACATCAAACACAAACCCAAACAAACCCAAGCGAATATCAAACACATATCCAAGTGAAAATCAAACAAAAATACAGAAAAAAGGAATCCAACTAAACTGAGAGAGAGAGAGAGAGAGAGAGAGAGAGAGAGAGATTAACATACCGCACGGCTAGGGTTTTGGATTCAACAAGCTTGAGATTTAAGAACCGAGAGACGAGAGACGAGAGACGAGTGTTGAGAGAAGAGGATTCGGGACAGTGACAATCGACAGAAAAGCGACGAGAGATGGACAGAGTAACGAGTTGAGAACTTGAGTCTGAAGAACAAAGAGGATTCGAGAGAGACAGAGTGACTCGGAGATGGCGACAGGACTCGACAGAGGAAAATGCATAAACCTAGCAGGAACGGCGTCGTTTTCGAAAGAGAGAGAAAAAAAAGTGTATAACCCGGTTACAGATAACCGGGTTATAAAACCGGATCCGTAACCGGATCCGGATTTTCTTCAACCGCCCGGGTGTAATCCGGGCAGATAGCCGCCCGGATTCACCCGGATTCCGGATTTCCGGACCGGACCGGAAAAAAATCCGGTCCGGATGCACACCATTATATATGGCCTGGGAAAAAATCAACATCATAAATACCAAAGTATTAGTATTATATACTCTACATTTACAGTGAAAAAAGGAAAACCAAAACAAAAGAAAATCTCATAATTTTTTTCAGACTTACAAAGAGAGACTTAGGCTCCGTTTGAATGCTAAAAGTATTTTAGATCATTTGTAAATAGTAGTGAAATAGCTTGTAAATAGTAATAAACTGTTTATAAATAGTAGTGAAGTAGTCTAACGATATCTGAGAACAATTATGTTCCTAAACAGGCTTTTAAGACATACTTGTGTAATGAGATGAGATGAGAATTATGTGAAATGATTTAAGAATAGAAGTAAAATTATTTAAGTTAAGATGTTTTATTGAGTTTTGGGAAAGAAGAGAATAAAAGTTGAATAAGAATATTATAAAACTAAAATATTGTTTGCATATGATTTTTTAATATAATTTTGTTTTAAATTTTGAAAAAACTATATTATTTCTTTGTATTTTGTCTGAAAGTTTTAAAAATTATAATGATAAAAAAAATAAAAAATTTGAAATTAAAAAATATTTATATTTATGATATTTAAATATTGATATAAGATATGATGACTTATGACAATTTTACCATCCAAATATGACCAAGATTAAGTTTTGGGTTCAATTTTTTCTTTATTTTTATTTAGAATAATGATAGTTACAATCGCAAGTGTACAAGTGCCGTATAATTATTTTGAAAAAGTAAATAAATATAAAATTTACATAAAAAATTAATTTTTTAATAATAAACTCTATTTTTTTTCAAAATAACTACACGACGTTTATATACTCTACAATTATATATAATACTACTCATCTATATGAAAGCTTGAACCCACAACTTAATCTTGGTAATGTTTGGATGGTAAAATTGTCGTATCTCATTTAGAATAATGATAGTTACAATCGCGAGTGCGCAAGCACCGTATAATTATTTTAAAAAAGTAAATAAATATAAAATTCACATAAAAAAATTAATTTTTTAATAATAAACTTTTTTTTTTTAAATAACTACGTAATATTTATATAGCTTATAACTATATATAATATTACTTGTCTATTCGAAAGCTGCCCTACTACTTAAAGACATCCTTGACATTGCAACTTTGCCGGTAGGATAGTGCTACTCGGCCGTTGTGTTTATTGTTAGACACATTGTTAATGTAACAGTTTTTTATTTTTTATTTTTTATTTTCTTTTAAAAAAATTTAAACATTTTAATCATTAAATAAAATTAAAAAAAAATAGAATTTTAGTAATAATTATTTTTTTAACTATTAAAAAATTAAAATAATAAAATAAAATATTCGAAAATTAATTTTGAATAATAATTTTGAGAGTGCAAACGTCATTTTCGTTTGGCAATAGCAACAGCAAAGACGATCAGAACGTGGTTTTATTGAGTACTTTCTCCTCTTATAATTTTACAAAAAAAAAAAAAAAACTCAATCAAATCAACAGAATATACAAGAAAAAGTGAAAAACACACACATTCTCTAAGGATTTAAGACTAATGATTTGTATCTGTCCCATCACTGATGGACGATTCTTTGTATTAACCCAACATGAGTCATTCACTTTTTCTCTTCCTTTTGACTTCAACCTACCTTTCTTTTTCTCTTTTCCTGACTTTCCACCCCCCACCAAAAACAACAAAACAAACAGATTTTCGGAGTGAGGAAACAACGTTGGAGCGTCAAAAATCAGTACTTCCATTCTTGAGGCAGCCCCATGTCATGGTGGCTCATGGCCGGTGCCGTCCATTGCTGTCGTTTCTGCTTTGAATCATTTCTCCTTCCCATCCAACCATCTGCTGGTAAACCAGGACAATTCAAATGAACAAGAAAAAAGTAGAGTAAATTCTTTGAATCGCTACTTTTATCATATTTTGGATTATTTTTTAATTTTTTAAAATAATTTAAAAATTAATCAATAATATCACCTCATGATAATAAAAGGTGAGAGGTTAGTATAGAAGTTTTGTTTTTGGTAATATTAGGTACCATGCTGCAGAGGGTAACCACCGGCTTTGGTTCGAGTCGTCACTCCCATCTGGTCAAAGTGGAGTTGCAGGGCCTGCACTACTCTTGCTGGTATAAAAACAGTGGAGCATCCTGCTCAAATCCCATCAAACCCAATACATCAATCTTTTCGGATTTCAACAAATTCTAATCAAGATAGCTAAAACCACAAAGATTATTAAAATTATCTCATATGACTGACTATACGTAATTCGTCGCGTTCAAGTTGGATGTATCTTATTCCTCAAGACACGTTTCCGAATCAATAATTCAAGCACTAATTAATAGGCTTCCTCCGCCGCCATCACTAGTTTCCTTTTCAATAAAGTTATAGGGCGCAGAGGTATGCAATTTTGAGCCAAACAAAACGGACCACAGAGGAAGATTCCAGTTCACACACTGTTTGGAATAAAATTTTGGTCACAAACCAAACTTGTTATCAGGCCGAAATCAGAAGGAATCCTAAGAATACTGAAAACATTCATATCAGAACCACAACCATCCAAAAGAAAATTTTCAGAACAGAAGGGAATCATTTAACTATGGAACCGAAAAGAGAAAATCGAATTTCGGGTTGAAACCCATCAAATCAAAGCTAGCCAAAGTAATAACAAACATCAACGTAGTACCTGGTTTCTTTCGTGGTTCCGAAGAGTACCAGATTCCTCGAGGCAGGAAAACACCTGTCCCAGTACATGATGACTCACTACTTGACTCGCCTCCTTGTACAAACATCCTCGTAGCTGACCCTTTTTGCTGGTGACACTTCACCTGTGGCTCTGTCTGAGTCGGAGACTGAGTACAGGGCTTTGTTTTACGAGACTTTCCTCCATCAAGAGTCCGCCCAATATTAATACATAATCCACCTTTCTGCTCATGAACCTGCTGAGGCTGTTCTCTTAATTGCTCTGGTTGGCGAGTAGGCGCTTTAGCTTGTCTTCCCGGCCAGTTTGGAGAGCCTTGTTGCTTCATAGCACGCTGTTTTAGCGTATAGAACTTTATACAAATACAAAGCAAGCAAAAATTAATACCCAGTAAAATAAATAAAAATAAAAGGTATAGCAGATGAAAATGAGAAGTTTTTACTACTTGAATAGCACGAAGTTGATCGTCAGTGAGAGCTGGATTTGAGTTCAACCCAACACCTGGTTTGAATGAAGAGCTCCGAAGCCCCTCATCATAGCTGCCATCCCGAAAGGGGTTGTCTTGAGAAGGACCAATATGTGGGCTTCCATGGCTAGAGCCCAGCGGTGGCCATAGCGTTGATTGTGGCGATCCAATCAAACCCCATGTCTAAAAGACCATAACAATAAATAAACCACGAATTCCAGTAGTAGTTGTACTTCCCCAGCTCCAAGAAGGGGGGAAAATATTCAATTTTG
Organism: Carya illinoinensis; assembly: GCF_018687715.1. NCBI lineage: Eukaryota > Viridiplantae > Streptophyta > Magnoliopsida > Fagales > Juglandaceae > Carya > Carya illinoinensis. Next base: position 9,859,394 of record NC_056765.1, read on the forward strand.
CTTGGCAAAAAATAACATACCTTTTCCATTTTTTCAGTGCATGGGAGGGAGTTTTGGTCATGATCTTCTTGGAGCATGTAGTGAGACATCTGGCGAGTTAACTCGGCAATGTAATCGTCGTCCCTGTCACTCTCCGTATCGGCCGAACCGAGGTCCGACTCAACAGGGGAATTACTGAAAACCAATTCATTTCGGTGACCGTGGGGATCAGGTTCCCAGGGTTTAGAATTGCTCGAGAAGTCTTTGTGAAGGTGGGAAGGTTTGAGATTCTTTGCAAAGAGATCTTCCTCGTCGTAGGGATCAAACTGAGAGGGAAGAAGTAAGTCTGGAGTGTGTTGGTGCATAGCCATCGTCAATACTGTGGACTTGTTACCTGTTGCACCAACGGCGATCAGAGAAAATCAGGTGGAGTTCTTGATGATTTTTTCGCTGTAATTCTGGTTGAGATACATCTCTTTCTCTATATATAAGCTGAGTACTTCCTGCTTTGTCAGACTCCAGAGAGTACTCAGTTCAGTTTGTTAGAGAGAGCGAGACACTTGGATTAAAATATAATTATATTATTAATTTTAGCTTTTCCTTCCATTTTTGGATCGAAAAAATCTATTATTATAATGCAAGAAGATTCTATAAATTGATTAATGATATAATTTAATTTAAAATATAAATTTTATAAATCAAATTTTACTATTTAAATATATTTTATATATTCGGTTCAAATGGTTGGCATGTTTTAATTTTTTAGTGTAATTTTAAATATGAACACATCTTAATCATTCAAGAGATCAAAAATTTTTCATGCAATCATTTTTATCTACTCATAATATATTTCACTAATGTAATTAATTGCACTATTTTTTTAATATAAAATAATTATTTTGACCAATTATATCAATAAAATACATAAAAAATACATAAAAATGACTGTATATAGTAAAATTCAACCACTTCTTCCATTTTCCTTTTACAGCCATAAATGTACTCACTGATATCATACAGCAGTACAGAACCATTGTTAGGAGCACAAGACCATACCGATTAATGCCTGAATCGTTATAGCGGATTGAGAATTACTCTTTCTTCATTTTCAACCAGTTGTGTGATTTTTTTAGCATTAACAAGCTTGATTTTACGTTAATATAGGTCTTTTTTAGTTGAAAATACTCTTTAAACTTTCTCTATGAACACTATTGATTAATTGAGGGCTTTAGGTTGCATGTCATATCCGCTTTAGGAGAACAACCAGAAGAGGCCGATGGAAGTAACACGAGAAAATTTGGTTTGTGCAAGCTAAGCTAACAACGTGCATGTACCTTACATATCCACTAGTCAAATTCTATATGTTATATTTATAACAATGCTAAGGTCAACGAGAAAAAGGTAATCCTGCATTGTACGATAGTGTAAAATGTTCTCTCTCTTTTTTTAAACATTTTTTAAATATTTTTTAAAAATTTTCATAAATTCATTAAAAAAATACTTTTTTAATCCTAAAGTAAAAAATAGTAATAAATAAATAAAATCGGTCACTTTGAGGAATGATGTTTCCCGATGGTCTAAGTATTTTTTTTATATAATAAATCTTATATTTTTTAAAAGACATATCAAATTTATCACCTAAATTTAGAGAAATATTTTAACCAAAGAGATTCTATAAAATAATGTAGTATTTTAAATTATAAGTTATATTTATTATCAAATAGATTTAACATATTATATAGAATTAAGTTAATTTATAAATTTATTTTTATAACATTTTTTTTTATTGTCGTAACCTTTCTTTTAAATTTGGATGGTGCTAGTAGGCTATACAGCGGTATAAATTTTTTTATTTTTTTTTGTAAATATTTTTTTATTATCTTTAATTATTAAGAAAAAAAATTAAAAAATCAATAATTTTACTAATAATCACTTTTTTAATTATTAAATAAAAAATTAAATTTAAAAAATTAAAATATTCGAATGGTAAAATTGAGGACTATTTTCCTTTAAATTTATATATACCTTTAAATTTATATACGCCTTTACACACAGAAGTGGGGCGGGGCCCTACTCTCACGGGCGAGCTGCCGAAGCTGTGTCCTGTTCTAGCTTTGGAACTTACATTCAATTCGTTAAGTTCGCTTTTTTGTTATCTGCATGCGTTTACTTTATTAGTTAGGTGGGAGGGATGCACGGTGGCCTCTGGCCTTATGGTATTTTTTTTTTTTTTTTTTTTTTTTTATAGTTCTTTTTTTTTATCCTTTGCAACTGAGATGTGTTGAGAATATTTTATTTTATTTTATAATATTTTATAATTTTTTAAAAAAATATTTCTTATTATCTTTATACTATATATTTATTTTTAGTTTTTATCTTTTTAGTTTTTTTTTAATATGTATATAATATAAGGATGACGAGTTAAATAACTATTTCTTTCTAAATAATTATTCAAATATAAAATACTTTTTAATTATAATTTTTTTAATTTTCTCATTTAATCGTTACAACTTTCTTAAACTTCAAAACAAAATACAAAAAGTAATGTCACTTTTTCAAATTTTAAAACAAAAATTATATTAAGAAATTATATGCAAACAAGTCTTTTAGTTTTATAACATTTTTATTTATTCAATTCTTTCTCTTTCATTTCTTAAAATCTTATAAAATATTTTAATTTAAATTATTTTATTATTATTAACAAAGCATTTTATTATTATACATAAAATTATTATCGCATCTCATTACTCAAGAATGCTATAAAAATTGGCATTAGCTTATCCAAACATGGGTTGTAGTCCTGTCATTCCTTTAAATGTTTAATATGGACTAAAATAATTTGCATATGGATGTTTGAAAAATGAGTAAAAAAAATAGTTAAATAAAAATATTATAAAATTAAAATATTATTAAAATAGAATTTTTTATTTTTATTTTTATTTTTAAATTTAAAAAAATTAAATTATTTTTTTATATTTTATTTAGATTGAGTAATGATTAGATAAAAATTTAAAAAATTTAAAAATAAAATAATATATATATTAAAATAATATTTGAGTTGAAATAAAATTGGATAAGATGGTGGGATGATCCAATCTTCCAAACAACGTAAGACTTTCTAGTACCATCCACCCTTTTAGCTCCAAGTCAAACAAGCTCAACATCATTTCCTCGTCTGTTCCCTCCTTTCTCTTTCCACCAAGTGGCTTCCCAAGCAACCCCATTTCCTTCAGGTTTGATAAAACCATATAAGGGATTCCTCCACCGTTGATTCCGTTCGGCCAAACACCACCCAAAAAGTGAACGATTATATAAACCATAATAATTAAAATATAATATTAAAAATTAAAATATAACTGATAGATTTGTAAAATATATATATATAAGTTAGTTAAAATAATAATAATGAAAGTTGAAAATGAATAATATTTTATTATTATATATAATTTAGATGGATAATTCAATATGAAATTGAGTTTTTTTTTTTTTTGAATCATCAAGCAATACCTTTCATTCATTCATAAAAAATATGTGCAACAATGCAGCAACACTCACTCTATCCTCACCCACTTAGTGCTCTACATTGTTACATGGTATTTCTCTAGCAATTATACTAGTAATCTCTGAATGTCTCTCCTCAATCCAGTACCACTCACTTTCCATTCTCAAAGCTCTCTTAACCAATTCATGTGCCACATAATTACCTTTTTCTATGTATAAATTTCACAAACCAGTCAGGCCTAAGCAATAACTTGCCACTCATATCAGCAAACATCTGCTCCATACATGCATAATTATCCTTTACTCCTGTTACCCATTTGATTACTTTGTCAACATCTCTTTCAAAAACTACATTTTTGACATTAAGCTTCACTACAAGTTCCATAGCTCTCCATAGAACAACAGCTTCAACCATGTCAGAATTGCCACTAAATAGCTTTGAAGCACTGAAGGTAAACAAAACCTCTCCCAAATGATTTCTTGCTACTGTACCCAATCCCAATCGGTTATTAGTCTTATCTATAGCTACATCAAAATTTACCTTAGATACTCCCTCATCTGGTGGCTTCCATTTAGTGTCTTTCCTTCTCTGGATATTAGACCCCTTCTTCTGGTGCAGCTCAACACGAGAATCTTGAAAGCTCCTGAGACTAGACAGTGCAACAGCGACCACTCTACTTGGACTCTCAAATTTCCCTTCAAAAACCATCTTATTTCTTCTAGTCCACAGTCCTCTCAATATCATAGATACCTATTCCATTTTGCTCTGCTACAATCTGGTCTGCATATCAAACCATACATGGAAAAAGTCTTTTTCTTCACAGGTCCACTTCTAAAGACCACTTTAACTTTTTGCCCATACATCACTTGCAACTGGACAAGACCACAGCACGTGACAAACTGTTTCTTCACTCATATGATAAATATTACATGTAGCATCTTTAAGAATTTTCCTCTGCACTAAATTCTGTCTTGTTGGTAAGATACTCTTTAAAACCTTCCACATAAACTATTTAGTGGGATTATGAACATTTAGTCTCCATACCCCTGCCCAAATATGTTTCTGATTTGTCTATTCGAGCATTCACCAAGTCTAGTTCTTCCCATGTCATTACCCAAGTGATATGCGCGAAGAAAACCTGCCATCCTTGGTAAATCCCCACAATATTTTATCATCCTCACCATACCAACTTAATGATATACTACAAATTTGAGTAGCTTCCTCTTTACTAAACACATCACCTACCAACCTCTCATTCCAGCAGTCAATATCCTTAAAGATAAGAGAGCTTACCCTCGAATCAGCAGCTAAAGTATTAACTGGTGATTTTACTTTAAACTCTTAACCATTGGGAAGCCATTTATTATTCCAAATAGAAATACTCTTTCCATTACCCACTCTCCACACCATTCCTACTTTCACCAAATCTTGTGCAGCCAATTAATAAACTCCTCCACATGAAAGAGAGTTTATAGCCAATCTTAGCATCAATAAACTAGCTTTTACTAAAATACTTCTCCTTAAAAATCCTAGCTGCCAAAGATCCAACATTCATTTGCAACATCCACCCTTGTTTGGCTAGCATAGCCTTATTGAAAATATCAATGTCCATGAACCCCATCCCACCATCCTTTTTATTTTCCCCCATTTTATCCCAACTCTTCTAATGAATACATCTGCTATCTTTATTATTGCACCACCAAAATCTTGCAAGCATGGAGTTGATCTCTTTACTCAGCTTCCTTGGAAATCTAAACACATCCATGGTATAAGTAGGGATAGACTGTAGAATAGCCTCAATTAAGACCTCTCGACCTGCACTTGACAAAAATGAATTTTTCCAGTTACTAATCTTCCTCCACACCCTTTCTTTTATACCTTTGAAAGTTTCATACTTTGATCTTCCAATTATAGTTGGAAAACCAAGATATTTACCATAATCTCCACAAATAACTTCACCAGCCTCTGATAAAATTTCCTTTCTAAGAAGTTCACTTGTATTAGAACTAAAAGGGATTGTTGTCTTCTGTCTATTCAACTTTTGGCCTGAGGAAACTTTATAAAGCATCAGTAGATCATGTATAGCCATCCATTCCTCTTTATTTGTCTTGCTGAAAATCACACAATCATCAGCAAAGAGAAGATGATTAATTTTAGTCGCTCCTCTGATAGCAGCTACACCCTTAATTCTACTATTGTCTGTAGCATTACTCAACAAAGAACTAAGACCCTCTGCACATAAGATAAAAAGGTAAGGAGACAAGGGGTCTCCTTGCCTTAATCCTCTAGTTGGCATGAAAGTATCACCCACCTTTCCATTAACCACAACCGAATATGAAATTGATTCCACACATGCTAATATCAACTGGATCCATTTGTCACAAAAACCCAGCTTCTCCATGATAGACACCAGAAATGTCCACTCAATTTTATCATATGCCTTTGACATATCAAGCTTTAGTGCCATGCTTCCCTCTCTTCCTTTTTGTCTTACTTTCATGGTACGAAGGTTCTCATATGCCACCATCACATTGTCAATTATTGATCTACCTAGAACAAAAGCACTCTGCAAACTAGAAATTATATGTGATAATACATGCTTAAGCCTATTTGCTAGAACCTTAGCTATAAGCTTGTACAATACATTACATAATGAAATAAGTCTAAAACTCATTAACAGAAAGTGGAGCATCTACTTTTGGAATTGATGCAATATTAGTATGATTCAAATTACTTGGCATACCTCCCCCATTTAGCACCTTTAGAACAGCCCTACATAGTTTGCGACCCACAGCTTCCCAATGATGTTGATAAAAATCTGCTCCAAACCCATCTGGGCCAGGAGATTTTAAAGGCCCCATCTGTTATAGAGCTTCTAGTACCTCCTCTTGCAGAAAATGAGCCACAAGATCATCATTCATCCCTCTTGTCACTATACTATCAATACACTGCAAACAGGCCTCAATGTCTGCTCCCCTTGGACTCGTGGTTGAATAAATCTTCTAAAAATGATCCTTTAATGCAAAGGTAATATCAGACTCTTCACTTCTCAAAATTCCTTCAGAATCTTTAATTTGTTTTATATAATTCTTTTTCTTCCTTTGTGTTGCACAGGCATGGAAGAACTTTGTATTTCTATCCCCATCTTGGTACCAATGCTTTTTTTCCCTTTGCCTCCATTTGAGGTCCTCTTTCTGAAGTAAAACCCCCACTTCATCTTGTAACTTCACAATCTCCTCTTCATTAAACTGGTTTTCATCATCCTGCAACTGTTTAAGAAAAGCACGCTTCTGTTTTAATTCCTTTTCAAAATCTGAACTAGAAGCTCTTTTCCATCTTGATAAAGACACTCTACTAGTCTTGAGGTTTTGAAATTGGGTTTTGAATGGCATAAATAAAAGACAAAAAATATGATATTAGGCAAAATTTAACTAATGTGATAGTCAAACTGATGCCAGTGCTCTTAGCAAATAATAAATTAAAGAAGAAATATTTGAAGAAAAAAAGAAGAAGATGAGGACACATTGCACACTTCATGAGAGAAATAGATGTGCTCACTTGAACATAAATTAGTCATCAAGTATTAGCTAATTAGGAAATTTATCGAATGAGAAATGATAGTTGCAAGTACTGCATAATTATTTTGAAAAAAGTGATTAAATATGGGACCTGCATGAAAAAAAATTAATTTTTTAATAGTGGATCATACTCTTTTTCAAAACGAATGTACAACGCTTGCATACTCCATTACTGTATGTAACATTACTCTTTGTCAAGTATATTCATATCCTAGGATCAAGGTTTTTTTAGCTTATTGTTCAAATTTGATAACTTCAAGTGAAAAAAAAATAAATAGACATATCAAATGAGTTATAAAACATTCATTACTAGGTGTGTAATTTTAGACCAGCAAACCAGTGAATCGGTCTGGTTTGACCAATTTATAACCGGTCTAGTTTCGGAACTGGTTCTTATATTGTGCAAATTGGCCAGGACCGGTCCGATTTTGGTTTCCCACTTTTCGAGACCTGACTGATTGTGAAAAATTTAATATATAAAATTAATTTTATATAATTTTGAATATTATATAAAATATTTTATATATATATAATTTTTACATATAATTATATATGAATTTTTTATATATAATATATAATTATATATCATATATGAAATAATTTTATATTATAATTTACAGCATAAGATCTTAACCTTAAATACGAAGATTTGTAATTTGTTTGGTCATATATTTTTAATAACAAAAAATATATTAATTATATTTTATGGCATAATAAATTCTCACCATATTCTTTTAAATCTTTGATAAATACATGATAGGATTAGTAATCTACTAATCCACTTTAAGTCTATATATAAACATAAAACAACTATATAAATCATTATAGTATTAGTAGGTATATTAATACTATATCACTAGATGATACTATAGTGATATAATACCATAGTGATATCACTATAATAGTATAATATATAGTGAGAATGATGTTAGTATAGTTAACTATCATAATATGTTAGTATTAAGTATTAGTAACTTAATAGTATTAGTATCAATAATATTACTAATATTTATATATGTTAATATTATTATATATAAAGTATACTATATTAATGTAATTATTATAGTATATTGCATTTTTTTTTAAATTACATTTTATTAAAATCAAAAAATCGGACGGGAATTGATAAAATCGGACATACTGATTTAGGGAGTAACAGATACGTAATCGATTTTTGAAAATATAAAGTAGTATATATCAATTCAATCCTAAATTTTATTCAAAATCAAACCGAACTAAACCGGTTACACCCTTATTCATTACTACTCATGTAAATATTTTAATGACCATTAAATGAATTATAATAAATATCATAAGACGACAACTTGAGAGAATCTTTTATCCACAAAGGTGTATAGTAAAATCAACACGGCACTATTCATCAATTATTGAGTTTATTGTTTTAAAAAATAAAAATTGATCTGATTGTTAGATGGATAATTCAACAAAAGTGTATATATATATATAACATAACCTTTATTCGAAAATGCAATACATTACATTTTTATCTCATTCTACTCTACTATATTCATTTGACATTATCTATCAACGATTAAATTTGTTATAGTGAAACCAATATTAAACCAATATTAGATTTGTTATATAAAATCCATAAGAGTATGATATGATTGTACTTCTTATATTATTTATAAAAGAGAAACGATATTTATAATCATAGAATGTGTAAACATCACACACCATTTAAAAAAAAAGTGATTAAATATAGAAATCATAAGAAATAATTAATTTTTTAATAATAGACCCAATTGTTTTTTCAAAAAGAGAAATGCTAGTCTGCCGCTTGCATATACTTACTCCAAATAACCGTTTGACATGGCGGCTGACATGTAGCGCTTGATGTGGCATGGTGAAGACATAGAATAAAATAAAATAAAAATACTCCATCTCGCATGATGAACTTTTGCTCTGTGTAGAGAACCAAATCCTAGCCCCATCTCTCATCCACCTGCCCCCCTTCCTCACAACGCCGACCATCATTCTCAATCCCATCTCCAGCAAGTTTTTCATCTACACAAAAACTCCATGCGGCGCCCCTTATTCAGCTTCACAAACTCGACGCCCCCCGATTTAGATTCACCCCCCTAGGGGATTCGATTTGACTTCACAATAGTTCATCTTCACCACCATTCGATGCCTCTATGAGTCACTCACCAGTCACTCGAATCTAGGCTCTCTCACGAGTCACTCCACGCTAGGCTCCCAAGGTAAAAATTATAAGTGTTTTTGAAAAAAAAAAGAATCTTCATCTCTACTAGGTAGTTGTTAATAAATTGGTGTTGAGCTTACCTTGTTAGTGAATTGGTGTTGAGCTTACCTGGACTCACTTCACCGATAGAATATTTGTTGCTTTTAGTAAATTGATTTTAGTCATACAAGAGATGAAGACAGAATATTTTTGCTTGAATTTTGGGCTTATGTGTACAGTTATTTAATTTCTTATCCATTTACTTTTACTAAGTTGATGTGTATTTGGTGGATAATGGTATGTTTTTTCTGGGATTTTGTGTTGATATTGGTGATGCTTATGCTCTGTGTCTCTGGAATTTCAGCTGGATAAAGTCTGATATCAAGGAAAAAATAATGCTTAGGTCCCACATTAGAAGAATCTTAATTTGTTCTTTTAAATGAATGAGTCTTAGCTTAGATCATTTTCGGTTCTTTCATATATCTTTTACTAGCAAATAGAGAACATATGTTATAACTTTATATTTTATTGCATCTCTCTCTCTCTCAAAAATTATGGTTTTGATTAGGAGGGGGAGAAAAAAAAGTGCTCTTAAAAAACTATGCATGGTTTTGATAACAATATAGCGAGGGCCATTGTAACAAGAAATACAGTGAAACGTAAGAGCTATAATCTTTCAATGGGTAAATCACCACTTATTTTTAATTTACATCATGAACTATAATTTATATTTGGACTTTTAATGGAATGAAAATTTTCACTTCTAATTGTATTTTTGTTGAACTCAAGGTTTCAAGATTTGTGTTATTATATATCTACACATGGATTTTGATGATAACAAATGAATTCAAAAAATAAAGAAGTCTCAAGCTCAAGTTGTCTACACAATGGAGTCAAGCACATCAAGGAAACAAGTATAAGCAAGAAGGGAACAAATTCACATTAAAGTTATAGAGTAATGTTGTAAATCTCTTAAAAATTTAAAATTAGGATTAAGGCTCAAAATTAATATTTTATCATAAAACATTAAAATACATTTTCCACACGTGCATGAATATTTTGAAAATTAAATTTGAAAATTTTGAAAGATGATTGATTGTCATCTTTTACATGTGCATGCCTTGATTAAAGGTTTGAACTTTGAAAATATTAAAGATGATTGATTGTCATCTTTCATATGTGCATGTTTTATTTGAATATTTTCAAAAGTGATTGATACTTTTTTTGACTTATGCAAAAGGTGGATGTTTTTGTTTGAAATATTTGAAAAGTAAAGTGTGCTCCTTTTGTCATATGCAAAACGTAAAAAGATTAGGTTTGAAAAATTTGAAAAGTAAAGTGTGCTCCTTTTGTCATATGCAAAACGTAAAAAGATTAGGTTTGAAAAATTTGAAAAGTAAAGTGTGCTCCTTTTGTCATATGCAAAAAGTAAAAGATTAGTTTTGAAATATTTGAAAATTAAAGTGTGCTACTTTTGTCATATGCCAAAACTAAAAAATTAGGTTTGAAGTTTTTAAAAAATGAATGATATTGTCTTTGACCATTGAAAAAGAAGAACCTTTTATTTGAATTTTTTGAAAAAGTGAATGATGTTGTCTTTGACATGTGAATCTTTTTAAATTCGAATATGAAATCTCATATGTCTATAAATAGATCATTTGAGAGCTTCATATTTACAACACCAAGAGCATACAACATTCATTTAAAGTTTTCATTTTCTCTTCTCTAAGTATTGAGTTTTAATTCTTGTTCATTTTGAAAGATATAGTTTGCACTGTATTGTTCTTATTCCACTCATTGAGGAGTGTTTTCTGATAACCTACCCATTATCAGCTCTTGTATCAGTAAAAGGGTGTGTATAACCCTTGTGCGTATAGAAAATGTTCTACACAGGGAATAGTTGAATCACCACGTGTAAGGTGATTGTAAGTGTAGAGGGTGTTCTACACGAATCCTTTGTAACGGTGTTATTTAAAGGTGTAATAGGTTTCTATCTCCACCTGAAGGAGGTTGAATAGTGAATTTGGGAATCCTCAATGGGTAGCTTGAGGCGAGGACGTAGGCAGTGGGGCCGAACCTCGTTAACATACTGAGTTTGTTTCTCTCTTACCCTTACTCTTTATATTTATTGATATTTCGTATTTTGTTTATATTTTATATTGTATATTTGATTTATAATTGTTATTTTTTTTAATACAACTCAATTCACCCCCCTCTTGTGTTAGTCATCTGGGCAACAATTTTAATTGTTGAATGTGATGATGAAATTTTTTATAATCTTCTCATGTCAATAATATGAAGAAAATGATATGCTAATTCCATTATTGGATACTAATTGTAGGTTCTCCAAGACTGCGCTGAATTATTTGTCTACCCCCTCAATTTTTCTTCCACCTTCATTACAAGCGCAACTTGTGAGAGTGCATCTTTCAGATTTGGATGATCTATATCAACCTAGATAATGGTAACCATGATGATGTTGTATTTAGGATGAACTACATAGGTGTTTTTCGTGTTTTGAAAGTGTTGTCCAGCATAGGTGCTTTTTTGTGTAAATTCCTTGTTTTGAATACTTATCTATTGTTAGGCCTTTGTTGTAATGCTAAACATTTTAATGAAAGTGTTTGATGAAAGTGTTTTGAATCCTTTGTTGAAAAGGAGTTTTTGTAATAAATGTTCTTTGACTCATTTAATTAAGTAATATCCATTGTTGTTCAATACTCCAAAAGATAAATGTACACATTTTTTTAAGATATTCAAATCCATCCATCATTGATAGAAAAAAGAAGCACAAGACTTCCAAGATATTCAAGTCCATCCATCTAGGAAATTTATACATAAGAATATTCAAAGTCTTAACAAATACAAAGAGCTTCCACATACATATAGACTTTCCAAGTTCACTACGTCTATTACAATATTGATATTACTAACATTTTCCTTTAAACAGAAGCCAAGTGGATATAAGTAACCAAAAAATTAAAAACCATGACAATGAAATTGTTAGTACATAGGTAGCTTTCTGCAGTTGCCTCTTGCCGTCTCGGCCTTTATTTCTAGTCGATGATTCAAGATTTGGATATCCATTGTTGCTTGGATATTGTCAGCTTTAGCTTTTAATCTATTGTTTGAGTGCAATAATCATTTGATAGCCTTTGGCATAGGATGGAATTTTAGGGTCATACTAGCAGAAATATCTACAAAGCCTACAAAAATAAATCCTCACACAAATAGTTTTGGCATCCAAAAAATTGCCGCCTCTCATTTTCCTCCATATGCACAGTTCTTTAACAAGCTTTAGAGCATTTTCACCGGATTATGCATTTTCAAAATATATTGTACTTTTTGACTATTAGATATAAAATACACTTGCAATGGATTATCTATTAACAAAATTTATAACTTTTAGCTACAGTATCGGTAAAGAAAATATCAAATTTGGTCTACACTATACCAAGAGCAAATCTTATTTTATTATTTTTTATAACACTCTCTCTCTTCTCTCTATCTACATCCACAACTTTTCATAAGTTTCTTTAAATTAAATAACAAAATGTGATAAAATAAAATAAACTAATAATTAATAATTAAAATATGATAAAATAAATTAAATTCATAATTAAAAAAATTAAATATTTTTTTAAATTATTAATTACTCATTACTATATAATAAATAAATGGATATCTAATATAGAAATTTGATCTGAATAGCTAAAGTTAAATTTATCTTATATTATTTTATTCTTATATAATAAAAAGATAGCTATTCCAATGTGAAGACTTGTATAAATGGAATAGCCAAAATCTAAATTCATCTTACATTCATCAAAATTTTCATTTACATATGCATAATCCATTAGCAATGCTCTCAGTTTCACAATAGCAAATTGGGTATTCAAATATTGACTTTCCTGAACTTGAGCTATTGTCACTAAATAACTCTCACATTGTTGTTCATATACAAAGAGAACATTTAATGTAGTTGTCGTAGCACTTCTCAAAAAAATTATTAACATAATTCACAATTTAGTGGGCTGCTCAATATTGTTTACATTTTAACTATTGTTTTTTAACCTTCGGGGAACATGCTCAGATTCCGATCAGAGGATATATCATATGTTGCACAAAATATCCCAAGTCATGATGAATTGGTGAGGGGTTTTTAATTAAACCATGGTAACTCTGAGGTGAATGAAATTTCTGTTTTATTTTATATTTTCCTAACTTCCTTCTCAACCAAGTCACTGCCCTTTTATAGTAACTTAGCAGTGTTCTGAGATCAATGACCTGGAAAGTTTCAAGGCACATAACTCTTGATAGTATTCACCCATCACTTGAAAATTTGAAATATTCCATTTTCATGGCGTTAACAATGGATTCTGTTTGTTTATGTTGACTTTTACAATAAAAATTAGGGGCTCCAGCTTTGCATATTGCACTACAAATGAAGCATGTCACATACCAGACAAGAAAAAGGAACAGTATTCTTTCAGCAGATAGACGGGAAATTTATTGGTTGACCAAAATAGATTTGTACAAGTAAGAAAGACATGCTTCACCACTAAGTTGAATAGTTTCTAGAATTCCCCAGCTTTTTACTTCATGATAATCTGAACCTAGCTGCATTCTTTACAAAAGTTTAAATTATTTGTTTCAATCACTTTTTGCACGCGCGCACACACACACATGCAGCTGATCCTCGTCGGTGGTGGCATCATATCATATGGCTGGCAGGCATGTCTTTGGGTTGAATTGTCTGCAGCAATTGAGATGCAGCACCATGGTATAAAATAAAATGCTATATGAGAATGTGCGACTAAAGTACTGAGAACAACAAGAAGTTTTTGGTGTATTTAGCTGTTAAATCTTCTCACCTAATAATAAAACAAGAAGACCCTAATGAAGCAACTGGTTGGTCTCTGATTTTCTCGTTCGTAGAATTACTCTCTACTGATTTAGACAAAGACTTTAATGAATAATTGAATATTGAAATCTGTTGTCCATAGAGTAACCCTCTGCATGATATTTACTAATCCCAATCAAGCAACCAAATCAAAGAAAGGTTAGTATGCACCAACAAGGTTGATGATCATAACAGAATGTGGTGGGACGACCAAAGAAATACATATGTTAAAGGGACAAATACAAAGAAAATAAAATAAAGGAAACTTTCCATAACTGGGCCTAATTGTTTCCAATACTATTGCAGATTAAACAACATAGTTTTATTAAAATCTACAAAGTTTCCACCACTTGAAAAAATGAAATATTAGGCAGAACTGGTTGAAAAATGCTTGTCTTTTTGGCTATTATAGTTATTTGTTTGATACTTCTTTAGATCCACAAAGTTTTGAATTGGCAAAATCAATATCCCTACATTCAAAAAAAAGTTATCACGCATCTTCACTTTATCCAGCAAACAAAAGAAAAGGGGTCCTATTCGAAACTAAAATCAGTACTCCAAGAGAAATGCTTATGCACGTATCACCAACCGAGACAAGGCAAAAATAGAATTACCAAAAGGGGCAAAGGGCCACCGGTGGTGGTTTTACCACAAAAATGTCCTCTTTTTCAAGTCCAGACAGCCAACGAAACCACCATGAAAATGCTAGCAAATGAAACCATCAAGAACATATGAAGAATAAACAAATAATGAAGAAAAGAATGTCACGATATGGTATTTCAGGGTGGGTAGAAGCTCTGCTGCCGCGAGAATGTTACTTATGGAAGCTCTGTGCTGCGAGATGGTTCTCGTGGAGGAGGGAGTCAATGTTGGCGACGAAAGCCACTCGTGGAGGAAGGAGTGGCGTTCAGCAACAGGATGGCCATTTTCTTTTGTTTTTTTTTTTTCAATTTTTGTTTATAATAATATTATGTGACATGACATGACAGTTAGGGAAAAAAAATGTAACGGCATAATAGCACAACTTTTTCAAAAATAATAAGCAGCGCTTGTATAAATCATGATTGTATCTAATATTATTCAATTAAAATTATTTTTAACGAAGTGAAACAATTTCATTTGTTGGTTATGAAATGAATTATAAAATAAGTGTAAAAGAGTTGTTATTTGGGGTTTGCTACACATCTTCAACCACACACCACCCATGTTTTAATTAATTAATTATTTATTTATTATTTTGTTTCTACTAAACTAATTTAATTTTTCTGATTATCATCCATATACTACACATTTGGTAAGAAAAAAAATAAAATAAAAGAATTAAAAAAAAAAACTATATGAGGTGTATGGTATATGAATGATAAGTAAAACTTTTCTTATTATTTTTAGGTCGATGTTGTAAAAGAGTCCGATATGATTATACTTAAAACCTATCTCGTTTGGTTACACAAGTAAGATGAAATGAGATATTTTATTGAAAGTTGAATAAAAATTTGTTATAATATAATTTTTTAATATTAGTTTTGTTTTAAAATTTGAAAAAGTTAAATTATTTATTATATTCTGTATATAAATTTAAAAAAATTATAATAATTATATGAGATAATTTGGTTTTATTTAACTAAACCAGGCCTAACTCTTTTACAAATATTTTACAACTCCATTTCACATAAAAATAATATATATCCTGTCATAAGATATTTAGTTGATATATAGCAATGCGCATATTTTTCTAATGACCAAAAAATTATAATATCATGATAAACCTAATTAGATAAGTAGCGAAGAGTGGACAGTGACAAAACTGTATAATATTTTTAAAAAGTTCATACAAGTAGATAATATGAAAAATGCTTCTTGCACACGCCGAAGGGGACACGCCGCGTACCCGTTCCTCCACGTGTATAAATAAACGCTGCGTTTCATATACATCAAAATCACTGAGGCTTTGCTGTTCCTTTCCTTCCCTTCATTGAACACTCTGCTTCTCCCTTCATATATCCACAAAAATAGAGTTGCTTCTCTCTTCAACTACCCACAAAAATAGGTTCGTCTTCTCATCTTCTTCTCGACTTCGTCTTCTCACAGACAAATTATCTACAAATAAGTCAACACTTCGGACAAAAGTGACAAGAAAAAATGTTAACGAAAAGACCATTCTCTGCAAAAGTGACGTTGAAAACCCAACAACTCACAAACTCTGAATATTCTCAAAATTAAACCACATTCAAGAGGATTATCAGAGTAAAATGACACAAAGTAGCAAATAAACTTCTTTCTATACCATAGATGTCAAATTCTTACCGGAGAAACTAAAACGTGCAAACATTTGTAGAGTGAGACAAAAAAACCTTTGAAATCATTTGCAGGCATTCAAAATATGCAAACATTCACAACCACGGAAAAATTACTCAATAAGAAATTATAGGTTTCTTTGTTCTCACTTGATTCGCACACGAGTTGATGAAAACTTTTGGTCTTTCAAGGTTCTAAATGACGGGAAATTTAGAAAGACTCGATATCCATGACGGGAAATTTAGAAAAACTCGATATCCAAATATCATTAGAATCTGAAAATTTTCTCATCAGCCAAGCGCAACTACTGCAAAGGCCATGGGGGAAAACAGAGCTGCTTCTCCCTTCATCTCCCCACGATAGCAGACTGCAAGCTTTCTCTCTGTCTCTCTCAAACGACACTCTCTCTCAGACTGCCCGTGCTCTCTCTCTCCCCAAGACGGTACTCTCTCCTTTCTCTTCTTCAACTAGTTTATTTTTATTTTGTTATGTTTTTTTTTTTTAAATAAAGTCAGCCGGTTACTCCAAAGGTACCCAACGCCGGGTACCTGTAGCAAAACTCAGATAATATTAATCGTTGCTTTTAAGTGTACCGCTCTAAATAACTACTTATTAATTTATTTTTTAAAATTTTTTACTTAATGATTAAAGAATTAATTTTAATGTATTAATATATATATATATTTTAAAAATATTTAAATACGTTCAAAAATATGAAAAAAAAAAGAAAAAAAAATAAACAAGGACATTTGTATAAAGCGGCACATCCAGATATCATTGCTAGGCGGCAGACTAGCACTACTCATAAGCTTATGGCATCAAGAAGATTTGAATAATTATATTAATTTAAAATTTACATTTGTATAAATATATTATATGGAATATTGCATAAATTATTAACTTTAAAAAACAATTTTCTGCATTTCTAGCTATGCAATATTCATACCTTCTTTTTGTTTCCTATAGTTTATGATATCACACATGAAAATACATCATGAATATTAAAAATGAATAGACAAGATCAAAAAATTGATGTAAAAAAAAAAAAATCTATTTTTTTTACTTAAAACAATACAATCTATTTATTTTTTAACCGAATGTAACAATAAAATTGTACATAAATGCTAAAACCACAAACGGGAATCCCGACAATGGTATTATAAATATATATATATATATATATATATTTTTTATTTAGTGATTAAGATAATATTTTTTAATTATATTGTGAATTTTTTTATTTTTAAAAAATATTTAAAAGTTTTAAAAATATATATAGAAAAAAAAAATTACACTGTGGGAATCCCATGTGGGACTGTAGAGTTACTCAAAATTGTAACAAGACGTATGCTAAACTCCTTCGCGAACCATTCCTTGTTAAGATTCGTGGGTCAACAAGATAATTTGGGAATTAAGTTGATCAGTGGACTGGTTCTCAAACAATGGACTGGTTGGTGGGACTTCAACCACATGAAAATAATTAAGGTGAAGATTATGGTGGATGAAGATAAGGATTACGTCATCTCACTCATGGTATGTGATGATTAGTTAAGGAGCTCTCTCAAGGTGGATTCTATCATCTTCAACATTTTAGAGAAAATCTCATCACAATTGTCAACCAACCCTTCATGTGTCGTTTTATAACTGTGCCACTTTTTATCGCTCATAAATGGATAAACTCAACTGAGTTTAAATGTTAAGATGATTTTTAAATTGATATGTAAATAGTAATATTTTATAAATTTTGATAAGGATAGATCCTAATGCTTCATAAGCATTAAATTTTAATTCCGCTCTTGTATTGAAATATATTTGAATATAAATAGGTTAATATATGAGTTTGAATGTACAGAATCGGTTGAGATGAATTTAATTTTTTTATAAAAAATTAAAAAAATAATAAATCTTATTAATAATTAATAATTAATTTGACATATTGAGGCGATCTTAACATCCAAACATAACATCTATTTATCATAATAAGATCAGATATTTAAATATTATTGTTTATTCTCAGTTTTGTTGTTGTCAGTCACATTAACTCAAGTACATTTTAATTAATTTTCTATTGAACTAATAAAATCACTTAAATTATATCACATCGGATAGTAAAATTTGAGATGATAAAATTAAAGATGCATAGTAATTAACGTGATCTGAAATGAGATCTCAGATTATAAATCAGACATATAGTATAAAATGAAATCTGTGAGTTAATGTTTATCAAATCTCTTTATTAAAGTAATATTAGTCATAAAAAAAAAGTCGGAAAAGATAAAACCATTAGTAGTTATCTTCCCGGAGTCATCGATAAAAAGACAAACGAACGTACGTACCATAGTAGAAGACTTGGGGTCAATTTAATATTACATAAAGCCTAGCTAATATTCAACGACTACAACAGTACCATTCTATAGTTTCATGATCTCCACATTTATGCCATTTTCTCCAACTTCAACATATAATTAATCCCTGTGATTTTTATTGTTCTTGTGTTTTTCTTTCTGTGATTGAACCCTAAACAGAGAGGAGAGAATATCATGGCGAAAGACAGGAATATAGCTGTGGCCTTGGACTTCTCGAAAGGAAGCAAACTTGCTCTGAAATGGGCCATTGACAATCTGCTCGATAAAGGTGACACCCTCTATGTCATTAACGTCAAGCACTCTCAAGGCGACGAGTCTCGCAATCTACTTTGGTCCACCTCCGGTTCCCGTATGTAAAAGCTCTATATTGATCTTATTCAAGAGTTTGTAGGTTTCTTTTTTGCTAATTTTTTAGATGGGAATTTACTGATTCCAATTTTTCGATCTGGGTTTTCCTGGGATTTTGGATGCAGCTCTGATTCCACTGGAGGAGTTCCGTGAACAGCAGGGGATGCAGAAGTACGAGATAGAACTTGATCCTGAAGCTCTGGGCTTGCTCGACTCTATTTCTAGGGAAAAACAGGTGTGTGTTTTCTTTTACATTTTCGTGTTATTTAGGCTAGTTTATTCTGCTTTTTACACCCTTTTATTGGTATGTTTTGTAGGTGAAAGTGGTTGGCAAAAGTTTACTGGGGCGATGCCAGAGACAAACTCTGTGGGGCAGTTGCAGATCTAAAGCTTGACTGTCTGGTCTTGGGTAGCAGAGGCCTTGGTAGCATCCAGAGGTACTCAAGTCTTTCCTGTTTAAATAGATAGTTAAAAGGACGATGAATTGATACAGATATTACTACCAATAGTAATATATTATGATCTTTTGAACTGTTTGAATATAGGGTACTCTTGGGTAGTGTGACCAGTCATGTTGTGACGAATGCGAATTGCCCTGTTTCTGTCGTCAAGGATCCCTCTGCTCATGGCTTTTGACTTGATTCAGCAAATGTGGACTTTGCGAAGTGATTGTTTGGTTTTAAAAAATGGTGCCCTATTTCTGTTTTCTCATCTCAATAAAGGGTGGTTTGTGAGCAATTTCAGAAGTTCCTGAATGTTGAATGTTTTATGCCTGCTTTTCATACCTTTGTATCAGTTATTTGTACAGGGATTCGTTTCTTCCACTTTTGCTTGTGTTTTGGTCAGTTTCAATACTCGTAAATCATTCTGTAAGAAATACCGAAAGGAGAATTTATGCATATGTTGTGCCTAAATTTTAGTATCAAATCCAAAGATGATTGTCATTCTTCTAAATTTCAAGAGCATCAGATGCGTATAAACTCCATCATGGACTTCTGTTATCCCTTAAGGCATTTGAAATTACATGTTTGGTGGATTAATCTTTGTGTAGCCGCAATTTGAGGGTCCTTTGGTGAGAGCTTTCTCCTCGTTTATGTTAAATCACCCCATAAAATATTTAACTAAATAATAGTGAAGTGTAGAAGATCTCATGCCACCGGAGGCTGGACCGGGGGAGACAAGCTGTTGGTGTACTTGAAAGGGTGAATAGCCAGTCTTAGGTTCCGTTTAGATACTAAAAGTATCTCAAATGATCTATAAATAATAGCGAGTATAGTAATGAATAGTTTGTAAATAGTAATAAAACAATATAAAAATATTTGAAAATGGTTATATTCCCAGACCCTTAGTCGAACTGTGTATAAGATTGTTGCTCCACCATAATGTGAGCTTTGACAAAAGAGGGAAAAAAAATGTAATACCAATAAATGCCCCTAAGCACATTTTTTTCTTTTTCTTGATCCTTGTATTAACTTGCTTTAAACTACTTGGTGGAGAACATATTGAACTCTTGAAGATAATAATTCTCTTAACTTTCATGCAAATATGTCCTCATAATCGGAAGTACAATAAGATGGAAGCTTGATTTATTAACACACTATTGGTGAAGCTTCTCTATTAAGCATTGGTTTGAATAGTGAATTAAAATGAAAGTTGAATTAAAATATTATTATAATATTATTTTTATTTTAGAATTTAAATAGAATTGTTTTTTTTTATATTTTATTTGAAAGTTAAAAAAAATTGAATAATTAGATAAAATGAGATGATTTCTGAAAAGAAATGAGGCCTTAATGTTATCTGAAAGTTATACGGCTGCAAATGAGCTAAGCCTCACATCATGTATCTTTTATTCTCAACTTAGATTCTAAAATTGGGATAAGAATGCATCTTAATCTCAATACATATCCATAGCCATAATGGTAAAGTCAGTATTAACAATAAAATCAATAGTTTATGGATATTAGCCAACAAGTCGTTGTAGTATAGTGGTAAGTATTCCCGCCTGTCACGCGGGTGACCCGGGTTCGTTCCCCGGCAACGGCGTTTATTTTGTTAAATTCTCTAGAACGTTTTTGCCATGCGACCTTGCCGACTTCCACGACTACTCCCTCCTTCGGCGACTTCTTCTTCTCCAGTCTCATCGTCTTGGCCTCTCAACTTTTTAAGTCTCTAACAAGCCATCGAAGTCCAGAAAGCTGGCGGTGAACCTTGGGATTGGAGGCGAGGTGAGATGCTCCTGTCACCATGGAGCACCAGAACGCGGCCACTTTGCGTGTTGTTGGGATAAACGTCTCGATGATCGGGTCCCCACCATTCGGGTGCGTGTTCATGTCGATGAAGCTGGTGGATTTGGTTCAGATCATTCTGGGAGGTATTGGCCTGTGAGAGTTTGCGTACTTTTTCGCAGCAAGCGGGCCCTTCTTGATTCTCGTCCCTTTTGGCCTTATCATTTATGCTAGCTATCGATGGTTTTATAGATCTGAACTCCTGGAGCTCAGGGGTTGGATCATTCTCTGTTGGAAGAAATGATTTCTGGTAAGCAAGTGATGGCGCTAACAAGGGTGGCCAGCTTTACAGGGTCGTCCGCCATTGGACAGTTAGTAAGAAGTAATATTATTCTTTACCATGCCATGAAATATCTGCAATTCAAGCATTTATATTGACATATGGGGAACAATTAGAGGCCCCTTTCTCCTTCTACAATCACAATTACAGGTTTAAAAAGAGCATATATATAAACATTGTTCAACCACATTAGCTGCTCTTTTTGTTTTAAAGCTATTTCGGGTATTCTTTATATTGCAGATTATCTGCCATGCTTGGGACCATGTCTCCATGAATTCCTGCATAAAGAACAGAGAAATTACTAGACTAGTAAAGTTGAGAGACACTGTAACAAGTAGGGGTGCAAATTAGGATCTTTGAAAGTATAATAACTAGCAGAAAACAAGTCTCATTTGATAAATTGATTACTGGAAAGTTTTTTGAGATAGAAGTCACTCCAACCAATAAACCAGTTTGCTGGTTTTCATTGCCAGTAATCAAAATTTCCACCACAATATGCCATGGTGCCTTCAGTCCAAGGATATACTTTAAAACAGTAATAAATATCAATCTTGCTCCTGCTGTACATATTTATCCATTTATATACCTTGAGAACGGATGGAGAACTTTCTTGCCATGGAAGACAGCCCCTAATAGTAAAGTGAACCTACAGAATGAAGATCAGCTAAAGTTTGTTAGAACTTTAGTATAGTCTGCAACCATATGTAATCTCTGCTGATTCGCAGCCAAATTTTCATTAACAACATCAATACCTTGCCACCAGTTTCCTCGAGACGCACTGTTTGAGTTGTTTCCATTTGGATCATCTTCTCCCGAATTTTGGTTCAACTAATTCAATATGACTCATATGAGCACAATTAGTTTTACATATCATTTCATTTGACTAATGAAGCCAACAATGCAGTCAGCATAGAGGTATATCAATTTTCAAGTAATCAAGACTCACTTGAGGCTATGATCCAGAGGATTGGGTACTTGGAAACTGGGAATAGATGTCTTGTCCACCGTAATAAAGTGATGAACTTAGATGACATGGTTCCACTCTTTCTTGGAAAATTGAACTCCTGTCCTTGTTGGTTCTGGTACAGCGGGCACCCCCACTACTGATAGCTATATAGATTGAGAAAAATCAAAATTTTGAGGCCATATTTTCCATGCATATATACTTTTACACTAAGGTACCAAGGATTTTGTTACAAGCATATGATTTTAGGGAAGCATAACCTAGAACTAGAAGTTCATAAACTGTTAAAATGCATCCTTATTGTTGCTTGCTTAGTAAATGAAGGTTCTAAGAAGTTTAGCTCTTCTGAATATAGGATACCGGAATTGGTAAAATTTGCACAAGGGGAAAAACTGGAAGATTACAAATATCAAGTGACAAGTTTTAGCTTATCACCTCAGAGAGAGAAAGAAAGAGAGTAAAATGAGCTTGAATGGCATTCAACTAAGCAACAGTTGCTGTAAAAGAAAATTTTCCCTCTAACAATAAAGAAGTAACAGAAAAAGAAGCTGAATAAGCCCTGATCATGAACCTGGAGTTCCTTGTTTCATGTTCCATGCTTGATTTCCTGAAGGTTGTTTTTGCCAAGATCCCATTACCTCAGTGCCCAAGGAGTTCCTCCCAACCAGCTGAACTTGCACCAATAAAGAATTTAGATATTGGCCAACAGAACCCCATCATCAAGTTCATATGATTTTCCAGTGAGAAAAATGCTTGAATTCCAAGCTCAACTTCTCCATTTCATTTGATCCTTGCTCCATAAATCCTATTTTTTCTATTACACACCTAACTTAGCTTATCTTTTAATTTCAAAAACACAAAAAGTACAGAAACGGAGAGAAAATGAAATCCATGAACTATAGCATGGAAGAAGGAAATCTGTGTATATTTCAAAGACAATCATTTTTTTTTCCATGAAGTCTCTTGATTTTTTCAAAAGTTCCTCCACCAAACATTCAAAACATATTGGAACAAGCAGGGGATGTTTGGCCCAGAATTTTCTGGAGCACACACTTAACTAAATTAGACAGATTACCATTCTGTCCATGACTTCTCAATTAAAAAATGGATTTTTTTTCTTTTCCTTTACTTTAAGAACTGTCAGTTTGACAGGTGAGAAGCAAGTATTTTCCCCGCTTTTTTCCCAGTACTAGAACATCATATCTAGTTCAACAATTATAGCAACATGAATAGAAGCTTCAACCGTTAACGGAGGTGGAAAAATGGAGGCAAAAGTTCCTGATGAAGAGGATGGTGGTGACTCCTTGGCACCAAAAAGATCAGCAGTGATTGAGGAAGGTGAACTCTCCTGCTTCTTGTCCTCCATTTCCATTATCTCTAGACTTTCCTCTCCAATCCAACCAACAAAACCACCTCCAAAAACAAGCTAAGACTTGCAGAAAGCAGAAAACATAGTGAAAACAGTTCTCCTGAAAGATCACCGTAATGCTAGATGAACATGAATCTTTAAATAATTATTCAGTTGACCAATAAAATCAGTTAAAATGTATCGGTACAAAAATTACCATTGTTTGAAAATTTAAAATCAAAGAAATAATGGTTCAGTGGGCTCCATATCTAATCCAAGTGGGATGAGAATACGTTGACACGTGTCCCCAGCAGATAATTGCAGCCCCTTCCGTCTGCTCTTCTAGGAATCACAGAACTTACACGTCCATCGCTCCTCACTCGAACCTCTGTCCAATGGGCCTTTATTTGATGTGATTTTCCTGGATATTGGCTCCAAGGCTTTTAAAAGAATTGAAAGTGAAAGAAACCCCAAATGTTTCTGTCCCCACAAGAAGATAAACAAGATAAAGGTTGTATACCCACTGTATAAATTCTTGTCCGTATTCTCAAATCCCAAAATATCAAACAAGCCTGGGATCATAGTGCATGTCACAGGCAACCAACTCCGGGAAGTGTGACTGTCTGTCTTTCTGTCTGTGATGCCATGTAACCATCCATGAGCAAGGGGAATATACTCTCATATTTGTACAACACTAGTTCACCACTAATAATAAATTAATTATTCATAGATAATCATTTGAGATATAGCGAACGAAACCTAAGCAGTCTCGAAGAGTTCTTAAAAAGAATAATTTACTTAGTTTTTTATTTTAATATAATTCAAATGAATAATTTCATATTTTTTACCTAGTTTGAAATTTTGAATTCACTTCAGTTTAATTTTAAACTGAATTTATATTTAAACATTTAACTTTTAAATTATTAAATTCAGCTCAACTTAAAATTTCTTTACACGTATAACTCATAATCTTTTCAAACTCAACACTTTTTACAAGTAGGATCTATAATTTTTTTTAAATTTTTATAAATACATCTAAATTTATTTTAATATTCAAATATATTTTAAATATATCCTATAAAACTCACTTTAATATCTTAACTCACTACCATTCTTAAAAATCAGCTCAACGTACACGGACATCACATGTGGAGGGCATAGCACTTAGACTACGTAGGGCTGAGCAAAAATCCGAAAATCCGACTCCGGTCTCGACTCCGCTCCGACTCCGACAAGTCGGAGTCAGAGTCGGAGTTTTTTCTCGAGAAAAGTCGGAGTCGGAGTCGGAGTCGGAGTCCATCCGGATCCGACTCCGACTCCGCTCCGACTCCGACTCCGACTCCGACTCCGCTAGTGTACATGTTTTGTAAAAAATATGTGTTTTTCTATATAGTAATCATATAAATATAAATATAGTAACATCATTAGTTAAATCCAATAATATACTAGCAATTAGCACTAGTTATTAGTTATAAACTTATAGTAAATAAGTTAATAAATATTATTAATTTACTATATACTAATAGACTAATAGTATTAGACTATTAGTATATAGTAAATTACTAATATATATAATAGTATACTATTAGTTGTATATATTAAATTAATTTCTTTAAGTTATTATCTATTAGTAATTTAGTACTAGTGTAGTGTTATCACATATTATTAGTTACTAATTATTACATCTAGACTATCTAGTTATAAGTTATTAGACTATAGTAAATAAGTTAATAAATATTACTATATATTAAAGACTAATAGTATTAGTAGTAGTTTATTACTAATATAATATATATATATAATAGTATACTATTAGTTAATATATATTAAATTAATATCTTCTAAGTTATTATCTATTAGTACTAGTGTAACTAGTGTTATTACATATAATTAGTTACTAGTAAATATTTGTTATAGACCATTCACTATAGTAAATAAGTTAATAAATATTACTAATTTACTATTATACCATATACTAATTTACTATTATACCATATACTAACTTACTAATAGACTAATAGTATTAGACTATTAATATATAGTAAATTACTAATATAATTCAATAGTATACTATTGAGTTACATATATATTAAATATATATCTTTAAGTTATTATCTATTAGTACTCGTGTAACTAGTGTTATGGACATATTATTAGTTACTAGTTAGTAGTTATTACATCTAGACTATCTAGTTATTAGACTATAGTAAATAAGTTAATAAATATTACTAATTTACTATATATTAATAGACCAATAGTATTAGTATTAGTGCATTACTAATATATAATATATTTATTAGTATACTATTAGTTATATGTATATTAAATTAGTATCTTTAAGTTATTATCTATCAGTACTAGTGTAACTAGTGTTATTAGATATTATTAGTTACTTTTTTTTAAAGGGATATTATTAGTTACTAATTATTACATCTAGACTATCTAGTTATTAGACCATAGTAAATAAGTTAATAAATATTACTAATTTACTATATATTAATAGACTAATAGTATTAGTATTAGTATATTACTAATATATAATATATTTATTAGTATACATTTTTACTAACTTAAATATATTTTTACTAACTTATTAATTTATTTTTACTAAATTATTAATTTGTATTTGTAACTTTTTTTTTTCCAATTTTTTAAAAGTGAAAAGTGGAAAACCCTAATGGGTTAGGCTGAAACGGCGCTGTTTCAGCCTAACCCATTAGGGTTTTCCACTTTTCATTTCCCCCCCCCCCCCCCCCCCGGATTCCCTCCCCTCCCCCTTCAGTGTTTAGTGCCTTCACAGCTTCACTGAAAGTCTAAACGTCTGAGACTCTGAATCATTTTCTTCCTCAGTGCCTCACCACTCATCTGAACCCGTGCCGTGCCGTCGCCCCTCCGACCTCCGTCACTCCTCTGAAAGCCCATTCTTTGCAAAACCGAGGTGCCTCTCTCTCTCTTTCTCTCTCTATAATTTGTATATCTTAACTATTTTTGCATTATTTTTGTTCATTTTCTTGATAGTTGTGGATATTAGGTTTGTTTGTGTGCTGGAATCGTTGGATAGTTGTGGATTTTAGGATTGTTGTGTGCTATTTATGAAAGGCCATGGGTTTTCTTCATGAGAGATGGATGGGGGTCATGGGTTTAAGTGTACAAATGGTTTAGAATTTATTGAAGTATGGAATTTGTTGGAATTTGTTGTTAGGATCTACTATGAAATACACTAAATGTTGTTAGGATCAATCTCCTTCAGTAGCCCTTGATGATCTAAAATGCTATTACTTGTTTTTTCCCATTCCTCTAGTAAGCACTAAGCAGATTCGCAGAAGCTTTTAACCCAGTAAGCACTGAGTTCGCTCGAGCTCAGTGTCGAGCGAGGGTCGAGCGGCACACTCTGCCTGAATTCGCTCGAGCGAAGTGTCGAGCGAGGGTCGAGCGGCACACTCTGCCTGAATTCACTCGAGCTCAGTGTCGAGCGAGGGTCGAGCGGCACACTCTGCCTGAATTCGCTCGAGCGAGGGTCGAGTGACACACTCTGCCTGAATTCGCTCGAGCTCAGTGTCGAGCGAGAGTCGAGCGGCACACTCTGCCTGAATTCGCTCGAGCGAAGTGTCGAGCGAGGGTCGAGCGATGCAACCACATTTATAGATTCATAGGACATTTTTTCTCATTACTACTATATAAGTATATATGTATATCATATAAGTTACTTGAGTAATCTTTACATTAGTTCATGAATTTATTTTCTTTATGTTTATCTTATTTGTTGTGCTCTACAGTTCTAGTTATTAAATAATGGATATGGAAGGCACAAACACTCCTACATCCACAGGTGCATCTTGTCCTGGCATTCCAGCCCCAGAACAACCGAATGATATTCTCATTCCAATAGTTGATGAGTCTAGCGGACCAATAGGCTCTTCAGTAGGTACTCCTAGTGCCTTTCATTCTACCCCTCGCCCTCCACCTGGTAGTAGAAATATTAAGAATAGGTCTGAGGTATGGTCCCACTTTACAAGAGTGCCCGATTGTGATCCCGAAGAGCCTATAGCTACTTGTAATCATTGTCATAGGCAATGGAAATGCCATCCCAAAAGGCAAGGCACTTCGGCCATGAAAACACACATCCAACTTTGCCCCAAAAACCGTAAGAGTAAATTGGATAAGAGTCAAACATTCTTGATCTCGGAAGCAAGAAGTGAAGGAGGGGAAGGGGAGAAGACCTTAGGGATGGCCAAATATAATGAGAAAAAAATACGAGCTGCCCTTGCTAGGATGGTGATAGTGGATGAGCTACCATTTAGATGTGTTGAGGGAGAAGGGTTTCGGGAATTTGTTAAAGCCCTTGATCCAAGGTTTCCTATTCCTTCTCGATTTACCGTAATGCGTGACTGCATGAGGGTATTCTTGAGAGAGAAGGATAGCTTGAAGAAAATGTTTTTGACCACCAAACAAAGAGTATGCCTAACCACCGACACTTGGACTTCTATCCAAAATATTAATTACATGTGTGTGACCGCTCACTTCATTGATAATAATTGGAAGTTGCATAAGCGGATCATTTCATTTGTTCGGATTAGCGACCATAAGGGGGCAACGATTGGGAGGGAGTTGGAGGAGTGTATGCTTGATTGGGGCATTGACAAAATCCTCACAATTACAATGGATAATGCTACCTCTAACGACTCTGCTATTGATTGGTTGAGAACAAGGGAAATAGGAAGTGCGGATTGTATAGCAAATCACGAGTTTATTCACATGAGGTGTACGACACACATCTTAAACCTTATTATGAGTGAAAATTTGAAAGATGTTGATGACTCAATTGTAAGGGTCCGAAATCTGATTAAGTATGTGAAGTCTTCTCCCCAAAGACTTGCCACTTTCAAGTCTTGTGTTGATAGATCAAAAGTTCAATGCTCTAGTTTTTTGACTCTTGACATGCCTACTAGATGGAATTCGACTTTTCTTATGTTGAACGTGGCTGAGAAGTATCAAAAAGCCTTCCAACTTTTGCTTGATGAAGATCCCTACTCATGAGTTTATTTGTCTGAGGATGGACATGGGAGAAAGGGTCTAGGAGCTCCTGGGCCGGATGATTGGGAGACCATAAGAAACTTTTCGAAGTTTCTTCAAATATTTTATGGTGTTACATTGCGCATTTCTGGTACACTATATGTCACATCAAATAATTATGTCCAGGAGCTTATTGCCATTCATAAACACTTGAATAATTTTTGTGACAATAGTAATCGACGTTTGAGTTCAATGGCTTTCAGAATGAAGACAAAGTATAATAAATATTGGGGTGATCTTGAAAAAATAAATCGGTTGTTGTTTATTGCTGCTATTCTTGATCCGCGGTTCAAATTGGTTACTCAAGCATATTGGTTCAAGAAAACATTGGGTGAGGCGAAGGGTGAGGAATTTGTTGCACTCCTCAAGAGGGATATGGAATATTTGTATGAGGCATATGTAGAGTTTGGTGATGGGTGCGTAACTGGTGCTAACAAAACTCAAAGCGGTGAAGCTAGTGCATCAATGGGGAGTAGTAGTACAGTTACAGACTATGATCCCTTGGATTTTTTGAGGGAGTTCCATAAAGAGCATACAACATCTTTGATGGATTGTAAGTCAGAGTTAGAGCGGTATTTGTTGGAGAATATTGAGATTCCTACGGGGAGTTTCGATATTTTAATTTGGTGGAAAGTCAACTCTACCAAGTATCCAGTTCTTGCTCTAATGGCAAGAGATATCTTGGCCATTCCTATCACCACCGTTGCATCTGAGTCAGCATTTAGCACAGGAGGCCGTGTCCTGGATCCGTTTAAGAGCTCTTTGGCTCCTAGAACTGTAGAAGCTCTCGTGTGCTCGCAAAATTGGTTGAAGTCTACTCCCATATGCTTGAGTCAAAATTATTCTGAAGCCATTGATGATGCAGAGAGTTATAAGCTAGACTCAGGTAATGTATTTAGAGATTTTTTTTAAGTTGTTATATGAGTTGATTTTAACATTTTGTAATACTAATTTCCTATACTTTAACATCTTAATGCAGAATTAGCCAATTCTATGGCCAGCATACTCCGTGAAGAGGATTGACAATCTTGTTTCTGGTATCTTATTTCAATTTTGCTTTCTTTATTTTTATAAATTTATATGATATCTATTTCTTTACTAATTTTTTTTTTTTCAGGCACAAGTTGAAAAATTACATTTTTTGGACCTTTGGTTATGTATTTTTAATTTTAGGTTGTAATTTTGGACTTTTGGTTATGTATTTTTAATTTTAAGTTTTAATTTTGGTTATGTATTTTTTAATTAACATTTTGTAATTTTGGTTATGTAATTTTAATGTGTGTATTTAGTTTTAATTTAGTTTTTAATTTTGGTTGCACATTTGAATTTAGTTTTATTTTTTATAGTGATAGATTTTGAATTTAGTTTTATTTTCTAATGTGATGATTTTGGTTAGATAAATTAGAAATCTCAAATTATATTTTTTTAAAAAAATTGATATAGAAGCCCAAATCCGATTAGAGTTGCAAATTGTAAAATTGAAATGTTAATTGTGTTAAAGAAAAAAGTCTAAAAAAATGCCAAATAAAAAAGCCCAACTCCGACTCCGCTCCGGAGCGGAGTAGGGTGTAAGCGGAGTCGGAGTCGGAGGAGGCCAAATCCGACTCCGGTTCAATCGGTGCTCAGCCCTAAGACTACGTAGAAAAGGAAAAGAAAAATATTAAAACGTGGGCGGCAGGATTCGAACCTGCGCGGGCAAAGCCCACATGATTTCTAGTCATGCCCGATAACCACTCCGGCACGCCCACCACATGTCTAATATTTGGATGTATATAGTAGATATACCATTTTTTAATATTGTATCTAGTACTACTTTTCAAAATATTGCTATTTATCAACGAGAACAACTTCAATACTTTTTATTTTTTCTTTGTAAATTTTTCTTAACATCATTAAATACAATTAAGACCACACTATATGTTTTTCTTTATCTTTAATCTTTGGAATAAACAAAATTATCAGAAATTTATCAAGTCATGGTCCTACAAATAGAGAAAAATAAGATTCTTATCATACGAAATAGAACTTATTTTGTGAGGAAATAGTTTTTCCAGTTGTTAATCTTTGACCATATTCTATCCTTTAAATTTTTGAATGTATTATATTTCGACCTTCCATCCAAAGCAAGTAGTCTCAAGTATCTTTCATAGCTTCTAACCAAAAGCTTACAATCGAATTTCATGACTATATTTAAAGGCTATGATAAAAAAGTTACGATTTTAAAAAAAATGGATCTCACTAATTATGAAAACTGTAAATTCTGTTACTTAGTGTTGGTAAATGGGAAGTCAAGTGAAAAGATACTACCAGCTAGGTAAATTAGACAAAACGATCCCCTCTCTCCGTACCTTTTTATGTTATGTGTGGAGGGTTTGAACTCCTTAATCTAATAATATAAGAAGCACGGTATCACCAAAGGTGTGATAGTGACTCAAGGGGAGTCAAAAATTAACCATGTATTGTTTGCAGATGATTATGTAATCTTTTATTTATAGATGATTATGTAATCTTCTGCAAAGCAAATCAGATTAAATGGTCCAAGCTTTAGCTCATTCTAAAGGTTTATGAGAAGGCCCCAGATGAGGTTCTAAATAGATAAAAAAAAAACATCTATTTTCTTCTTCCACAATACCAAAGGCAGCACCAGAAATAAAAACTCATTTATTTTCATTATTGCCAACATAATAAATAGATTTTCTATGCTCCTATGTTTCAATGTGATCCTTTTCGTTGAAGAAGAAGTTAAAAGTATTTTCAAGAAAGTGATTGATTTCCAATGATTGATTGGAATATATTAAAAGTAGTTGTATTTTGAAAAATATATTATGATTATTATCTTGTTATATAAAAAGTACAATTCTTTTTATAATTATATTTTAAATTGAGGCTATTTCTTTAAAGTATTATTAATGTTATAAATTATTTTATAAAGATTCTCCTAATTTAAAATAGAGTTGTAAAAAAAATTGTTATATGTATATCATTTTCTTAAAAAAAATCCCTACAAATCTATTTAAGCATACTTTTTCAGCCGAAAATTCAATGGATAACATCCAATTTTATTTATTTATATGTTTTTGGTTTTAAATAAACATTAAGAGTTTTCTTAATTATGAGAAAATTAAGGTTGTTGAGATGTTTCCAATATTTGTCCAAACAACAAACTTTATAATATTTATTGAGTATTTTGCACAAATCACTTTATTTTTTATGTTTTAAGTTTTGAAATTAAAATTTAATACATCCAACTGTCAAAAGTGGGTACATTAGATGGAAGAATAGAATAAAATATGTGACCACCAAAGTAGTAGTCTAGTTATTACAAGCTGATATTTTATAATTTCAAGATTAAAAATTCGATTCAAGACATAAATTGAAATCACTTGTGATGGTAACGTTTAATCTTTAGGCCATGCGATTGGTTTAGATAAGTTGAAAATGTTGTGAGGCTCACTTTTGGAATAATAACTATGGTTGAAACTAGACATTTCGTAACAGAGAGAAACTTCTATAGTCATGCCCAACGTTTAATCTTTAGGCCATGCGATAAGTTTTAAACCAGCTAGATACGTTGAAAATGTTGTGAGGCTCATCCTTGAAACAGTAACTATGATTCAAACGGGACATTTTGTAACAGGGAATGACTCTATAGTCATGCCCAATGAAAATTGCTACGTTGGTTGTCCCCGTCTCCTTATTTGACTAAGATAACAAAGAATAAAATGTGTGGATCTTAGTGAAAAGTTGAAAACACCACCACTTAACATTAATAATACAGCCTTGTTCCAAAAAAAAAAATCATTAATAATACAACCAACATCTATTCTTTAAAATAAAAAATATATAATAATAATAATAAAAGAAAAGAACATCCACTGTTACACAACCCAACCAGGCCCCAGCCTGACTTGCACTGTCAATGGCCAACTCCCAGATTCGTCAGTTTTCCCACCTAACACGACGTCGTTTAACCCACCCAGCTTCCCTGCACTATATATACATCTGTCCGTTTCGCGGAATCCCTCCTATCGGTTTCTCCGTTCCCTCTGCTCTCACAAGACTACCCTGTAATTCCTGTTTAACTTGCTCTTACCCACACACGCACAGAGAGAGAGAGAGAGAGGAACTTCATTTCCCTAATTCGAAAAGCTCAGTCGGAGACTTAGACAATCACCTCGATCTCAATCTCTTAGTGGATCTATCTTTCTTCCGGTATGTCCCGCCGGATCTCTGTTTAGTTTATTTTGTGTCTATTTTGTGTATTTGTATGTGGATCTGAATTTTGGGCTTGGGGGTGTGGTTTTGGTGGTTCAGAGAGATCGGGGACGAGAAGAGGGGGCTATGGCGCATAGGGTGGACCACGAGTACGACTACCTTTTCAAGATCGTCTTGATCGGCGACTCCGGGGTCGGTAAGTCCAATATTCTTTCCAGATTCACGCGCAATGAGTTCTGCTTGGAGTCCAAGTCCACCATCGGCGTCGAGTTCGCCACCAGAACTCTCCAGGCAAGCCTTCACGGCCTATTTTTTATTCTCACGGACAATTGTGGCGCTTTTCGGCTCGATCTGTGATTTTTGGTCTTTAGTTTTAATTATTCGCTAATCATTTGCTAAAGCAGTAGGAGTGTGAAATTTTTTTCAGTGATATTATTCCGTTGCTCTTGGATTCTCGCTGTAATGATGCAGAAATTGTTATTGGATTATGAGAGTTTCAAGTTTCTGGGAAGCTTTAACAAAGTTTATTTTTAAAAGGTTAGGAATTTTATTAGCAACCTAGGTGTATGTGCGTCTGAAGCCTCGAAACTTGTTTGAGGCGGGGATCGGATGCATTTTAAACTCTAGTTTGTTTTTAGAGAGGAGATGAAATGAGATAAAGTGAGACTAAAGTTGAATAAAATATTATTAGAATATATTGTTTTAATATTATTTTTGTATTGAAATTTAAAAAAGTTGAATTGTTTATTTTATTTTTTATGGGAATTTGAAAATGTTATAAGGATTGAGATGAGATGAGAGTTTTCTGAAAGTGAACAAGCCAGCATATGTTTGGGTGGCAGTTGCCATGGATGAGACCCTACGCTTAAATGCTGGCTTGTGTAATTCAAGATTGGTTTCATATTCATAATTTAGAGGGTATTTATTTTCCTCACTTTTCTGTGCAATCTAATGCAGAAAAACACCGTCTTTTTAATAACATAGGAAGGCCGTTGTTTGAAATTTATGAGATCATCTTGCTGATGTGCACTAATAAGCTGTGTTAGCCCATGTCACCTGTTTTATAGACTTGTTTCGGAAGTTCCTTTGAAAGATTTTTTTATAAGTCAATAAAGTAGCTCCTATATACTAAGTAATAACCACGATTATGTAGATAATATCTTTGTGATTAGTTATTTGCTTAACGAGTTACACAGTTTCATTAATAACGGCCAAATAGGATGTTACATGTACTTTTCGGAATGTACAGGAGACTGCAATCCTCACATGCTCTCTTTCTTTCTCCCTTTTTTTGGGAGAAAAAAATTTCTTGTTAACAGTCTTAGCTCTTTTTTCATCATATCGTGTTGAGATGGGAATTTTCTTTGTTGATATCGATTGTTGTCTGATTTTTCTCTTTTTGGTGAAAAGTTCCTCCTAAATGCTTCAAGTGGTAAACTATTCTATAAAATGGTGTGAAATTGGTGAACAAGTATTGTCCATTATATAGGCTGTTGGTTGGTTAGAGACCCTGACCCAAGTATTGAACACTTCATGTATTGGCCAATTAAACGGCTGATTAATGGGCATCAGATGACTCCTATAAGAGGTTATTTTGACGGACGAGCTATCAATGAGATTATTAATATGCGTACAGAAAATTTTGGTGATCCAGAAGAAAGTTGAACCTTTTTAACGCATCATGGGTGGTAAAACTTGTACTGGAGAAATTCCATGGGTTTCACTACTGCTTGAAGTTTTCTTCTTGCAAATTAGATAATTAGATTGATATTACTCTATATTTTTGAATAGTCATTTTATCACTACTGCATGGCGCATTTTTCTGAATTGTTCAGTTCTGACATAACACTTGTTATCTATATTCTGAGATATAGGTGGAGGGAAAAACGGTTAAGGCACAGATATGGGATACGGCAGGTCAGGAGCGATACCGTGCTATCACCAGTGCTTACTATAGAGGAGCTGTCGGGGCACTGCTTGTCTATGACATAACTAAGAGGCAAACTTTTGACAATGTCCAAAGGTGGCTTCGGGAATTGAGGGACCATGCAGATTCTAATATTGTCATCATGATGGTGGGAAATAAGTCCGACTTGAGCCATCTTAGAGCTGTTACAGAGGATGATGGTCGGGCCTTGGCTGAAAAGGAAGGCCTCTCATTTCTCGAGACGTCAGCTTTGGAAGCGACAAACATCGAGAAGGCATTCCAGACCATTTTGACGGAGATCTACCAAATCATAAGCAAAAAAGCATTGGCAGCTCAGGAAGCTGCTGCCAGTACCATTGTTCCTGGAACCACCATCAATGTTTCTGATACATCAGGGAATGCAAACAAGAAAGCTTGCTGCTCTACTTAAGGTGGCATTTGAGGGAGGGAAAACATTTGCAAGCAGACAATGCTTCTTTTTTCATTTTTCATTTATAAATTTGCCCTTTTTTTTCTCTTTTTTTCTTTTTCTATTTTTGGATGAGAGAGAGACATGTAGAGTAAATTTTCACTTCATGTAGTAATGATAAGAGAGATTGTGAACGTTGTAAACAACAGAATGGTTAGTACGTTTGGAGGGTCTGCTTCCCTTTTGCTCTATTCTTATACATTGCCTTGAATTCGAAGTTCCATTGAAATTTGGTCTGTTGGTCGATCATGACTCATTCTCCCTTTATACTTTGCGTGCTTTGGTTATTTCCTAACTCTTTAAGTTGCAATAAAAGCTTGCCTCCTTTATGTCATATCCTTACAACACAAAGCCCATCTATCTTGCCTTTCCTTTAACCACCACTGGCCCTTGCCATTTGGGGTCAAAATATGTGGTATATTCATGAATTGATTTTATTTTCTTTCAGTTCATTGTATCCAGTGGCAGTATGTCTTAAAAAGTTTAGGGAGGTCACTATCTTCCAACTGTTTTTGTAGGCTCTAATTGCACTATGTGCAGTGTTTTTGTTTGTTGTTTCTTGTCTTGGTAACGGAATGGTGAGAGTGGACTTCCCTTTTCATGTACTCCATCCAAATTCAGAGTGCATAGTGTCACTAATGTGGTGTTTGATTGACAGTAAAGCAATCTCAACGATTTGGTTGTGTCAAACTATTAATCGATTCCTTTCCAATATCTCTAGTTGTGATGGGAATCCACGTTTCCTTTCACCTTGAAAACAATAATTGCCTTTAAAAAATAGCATTTTTATTTTTTATTCTTTTAATAAATAATCCATTCCCCAGCAGTTTTCTGATCGCTAAATTTAAAAATAAAAAGTTCTTATTAATAATGCCCTAATGATTCGATGAAGCATTAAATGGGACCCTTTCAGATTCAATTTCGTTGAAAATGGGAAATGTTGGTTGGTCCTCATGATTTTTTTTTCCCTTCCCGAAGTACTCATTTCTCACCTTTTTGACCTTTCCTCTCAAGTATTTGGAGTTGGATCAAAGCAATCCAACCAGCTCAGATTCTCAAACTCTCAATGATGGACCACAAAAGATGTCGAATTTAACTCTCAAAATTGTCTCAGAAATGTTTAGAGACTGCTGGTAGAATTGAGTTCTTAGACTCAAATCATAAAGAATGGCAACAATGGCATAACTGCAACTGAAGCAGCTGTCTAATCATTTCCAGTCTTACCTTGAGAACACATTTGAAAAATCTTCTACACAACACGCATCATACAAATTACAACTCAGCAACAGATATCATTTATTGTTTTTTGCAGTGAAAATAACCGAGGGGAATAGAGGAAAGCTTAAAAGTGGCCATTTACAAGACTGAGGTGCCTACTTTCTTATTTCCAAAAAATGAAATGTGAAAGGGCCAGATTTAACAAAAACTCTTACAACCAAACAAAAAAAAAAAAAAAAAACCCTACGTTGATTAAAGAACCCTCTCTCAAAATCTGTGTGCCAACTAGAAGATTCTTCTCCCTAACCACTACTTGTGAACTTTTTGATGTTGTTTCTTCTGGTTATCGTTATTGAAAAAAGTAGAGGCACAGGAAAATTTTCTTCTTACTTTCTTTGATGCTACCTTTTTGTTTGATTGAGACCATTTGTAGTACCTCTATATAAAATCTATATCTCAAGCATAGCATCTTTAAGAATTAGATGTGAAGAAAATGTTAGATTTCCTCGCATAGATCCTGTTTGGATATTGAGCTAAGTTGAGTTATTTATGAATAGTAATAAGTTGATATGGTATAATGAGTTTTATAGGACCCACCTAAGATGAGTTTATGTATTTAGATGTTAAGATGAGTTTAAATGGATATATGGGAAGTTGAAAAAGATTGTAGGCCCCCCAAGTGTAAAGAGGTGTTGAATTGAAAAAAAATTGTTGGTCTCAAATGTAAAGAGGTTTTGAGTTGAGTGATATTTAGTGATTTAATATTTAGGTGTTTCGATGTTAGACTCAACTTAAAATTAGATTGAATTGAATTGATCTCAGTATCTTTCAAGTTCAAATGGGCCCTAAATAAATATGTTTCCTTCTCTTTTTATATCTTCTAGTATAAACAAACCATATGCTTTCTATTTATCTCTCCATCATTTTCTTTCTATTCCATCTTAGATAAACTTCTAAACACAAGGGGTTAGGAATAAAATGCTGAGAGTGATGTCAAACACAGTGGCATAACATGCTAATCAGATTAAAAACTTGAAATATATATATCTTCATCAGCAGCATCTCAAAGTTCAATTATCATAAAAGAAGCAGATGGATGATGCCTGAACTAGATCAAAACAGATCCAATTGAACTACTTGCTACACATTATTGGAAAATTATAAACTGCTAACTTGGTCAACAATGGCCTTGCCTTTTTATTTCATAACTCTCTTCCTCATAACTTAAAGGGTAAGAACTGAAGAAAGTTAAACAAGAGAGAAGGAATGTTAAATGTATAAGTTGCTATTCAATTTGCACAGTTACATGATGTATTCTGTATGTTCTTTCACAGAAATCTCTGATCTTGCAAATCAATTCACTTGAGGAAACTAGAGGTTCAGCTGTTACATGGCAAGATAACACAATTTTCCCCGCAGTTATTGCCCAAACATGTAGGTCATGAACATCCTGAACTCCTTTGATACACTTGAGGCCATTTTCTAGCTTATCAATATCAATCTCAATTGGAGTCCTCTCCATCAGTATGCCGCATATATTTCTAAGCATAGACACAGTAGTACTTAAAGCAAGAACTGCAAATATAAGAGTACAGATCAGATCAACCACTAACCAATCTGGCTTTGCCCATATGATGGCTCCAGCAATCATCACCCCTACAGACTGAATCAGATCAGTCAAGACATGCAGGTAGGCCCCTTGGACATTTATGTTTAATATTTTGGACTTTTCTGGAGAATCTGACACCAAGTGAGTCTCCTCTTCGGTTGTTGCACATAGTTCCTCCTTTTCATGATCATGATTATGATCCACGTGTCCACAGGCATGATGAGTGTGGCTGTGGTCGTGATTGTGAGCAAGCCATGCAACCATCAGACAGTTAATGATAAATCCAAATGCTGCAACCGCAAACATAAGCATCCCATTCACCTTTGCGTTTTTGTGAAGAATTCTGTCAATGGCTTCATAAATTAAAATCCCAGAGATCAACCATATAAGCTGCACAGATAGTAGGGCACCCAAAACCTCAAGACGATTGTATCCAAAAGAATGGTGAGATGTTGCCGCCCAACCTGAAGCCCATACAGCTAAAAGAGAAATGGACAATCCGGCAACATCAGAGAGCAAGTGGGCTACATCTGTGATAACTGCCAGGCTGTTGGCTTTCACACCACCAAAAATCTCTACTATTATTACTAGTATATAAAAAATGATAAGTCCACATAGTTTTACCACGGACTTTGATCGTTGTTCTGACTCCAAAGTACTATTTTCTTGTCTGGAGAAAGCACAAAGATGTTTGCGAGGTAAATTCTGTGGCAGAGAGTGGACATCAATTTTTTCAGAAACTACTGGAATCTCAATTTCCACCAGGGAATTTGTTCTCAAGATGGGCGTTTCCTCTTGCTCCATCTGCTTCAAAAAAATCTGACTGGTTAATTTTGTGAAAGAAATACATTAAACCCAAACAAATAGAGTCAATAATTTCATTAATTAGCTTCACACACTAAAAATATGTCATACTTAAGGCTACCAACCAAATGACTTCAAACAGAATCTTAAAAATGAGGAAAGGAAAAGGACCGCTAGAGATCAGCCAGTGCTTTTGAACCATGGCTGAAAACAGAATATGTTAGGCAGCTTCTAATACATGACCAGATCCAATTGATGAAGTCAGCTAAGATCAGAGGCTTGGATATGGGCGCAGAAGAAATCATGATGACAGTTTATCAACTTGTGATAAGTTGAAGACCGGAATTTGGACCATATTACCTTTTTTTATCAAGTCCAGCACAGTCTATGTAGCCCTATTGTATGTCATGCAAGTGTCCCTGTCCCAAAATCTATCCTAGAACATCAAAAGATATTATTAAAATATAAGGGTTTCTTCAAGCTTTAATCATGCTAAAAGTTGACGTAACGCTATGGGATTGGGCAAACCACAATGCAGAGTTTTGTATTTCAAAATTTCTTTACATTCTGTCATGCATACTGAGATCCTTTTCGTTATTTGACTCTATCTTTGGTCATGTACCTTTGTGATATCATATGTCAATATGCATTTTCTCACCATGATGATGTGCACCCACGTTCAACTCCTCTGGTCCTTCTAGTGGAACCTAATGCAACCTAACCAATTTTATCTTCTCCATCTAATGACTTAGTCATTAATTCATATGAGAGATCAAAAACTAAAAATGACTTGCCAGATTCTGTACTGAAGTCTGCTATCACTAACATCTTACGAATGCCTACACTTCTCATTCATCTTCTTTAGCATCACTTGTCATGCTGATATTACTGTTCAAACTCCATTCATTTCGTGAGGCCCCCAACTTTTCATACCATTGTAAATACCTCACCTTGTAAGTTGTAACTGTACATGCAATTTCCAATTAAATTTGATGACTATGTAAAAGTCACAGAATACAAAGCATTCCTCCACTCTGTCCTACTACTCTTAATACTTATATGCATAATCTACACATTCCCATTTAAAAATAATTAATCCAAAGTATAAACATAATTAAATGAAGGCAAACAATCAAGAATCCCAAAAGCTATCCAGCAAATAACATTGAAAGCTACAAAATTAGCAAGACGAATTCATCAACTAAACCTTCAAACACAAAACTGATATTTATTCGGCGTTTTTTTTTTTTTTTTTTACAAGAATGATTTCTTCACCAACAGCATGAAAACTCAAAAAAGAGGGGCCACTTGACAATTCACAGATCAAACCACCAGTCCCCCAAAATTAGCTGACAAGGATCCGTAGAAGACTCCAATTTAATTGGGATTAAATCACTAAGCTTAGATGAGTTTAGACTGCAAGAGGAAAAGCACTAAGCACTACAACATCCCATTACCGAAATATAAAGAAATACGCACCATCATGGTCCACCATGAATCTTTTGACAAACCAATACAAACATGAATCCAAAAGTATGAAATACAACGAGAATTACCAAAAAAAGGCTTAAAATTTTGGATAATTTTAAGATCATAGCAAATAATTTCTATAAAAAAAAAAAAAAAGGATCAAAGAGGTGTGATAGATGTACCTGAGAAGCAGATGAGAAGTCAGAGAAGCCTGTAAGGGGGACTCGTTTAGGAATTCGATCTCATAGATAGGTTGAGGAATAAGAAGGGTTAAGGTCTATATGAAATGATCAACAGGGAAAGAATCAAACGCGATCAACGGTCTAAGAGCAGACATAGTCACATAGAAACACAGACCGACCCC
Source organism: Carya illinoinensis (assembly GCF_018687715.1). NCBI lineage: Eukaryota > Viridiplantae > Streptophyta > Magnoliopsida > Fagales > Juglandaceae > Carya > Carya illinoinensis. The sequence goes on from NC_056765.1 coordinate 9,900,600, forward strand.
CAGAGTAGACCGTGTGGAATGTTTCGTTTTCCGCATGATTTACGCCCAAGTCGTAAAGCCTACGTATCGTGCACTTGCAGGCGTAAATGTTGGAAAGCTACGTATCAATATATATCTATCGCTTCACGCTTTCCTCGCCTACCAAGTAAGAAATTCGAACTCAACGCAACGCAAAATTCTCCCTCGTTTCAACTCACCTCAGATTCGTACGTTGGGATTAACCTGTTGGGTTGCATTCAGATGGCTCGGGAACAGAAAAGGCGTAATCTGTGAGTTTGCTCGAGTCTCACATGACAGAGGCTGTTCGCTCAACAGCCAAATCTTGTTTGCGCAACAGCCAATGTTCATTAGTTGTTCCCTCGAAGCGCGCTCACCACGCCATTCAAGGTGAAAAAAAAAAAAAAAAAAGTTTTTCTGCGTATAAATAAAATCATCTACTAATTTATATATTAATATTGATTATTTTATAATTAAAATTTAAATTAATACTATTTTTAATAAAATTTATTTTTAAACTAATCACATTAGATTAGTACAAATATTAATGCACAATTATACTTAGAACTAGATTTTTCAAAAAAATAAAAAATAAACGATACTGTTTTCCAATTCAGAAATTCTATAGGCAACCGCGCTTTATCTCCACTGCGGCTTCGTTTCCTATGTAGCACTAAATGGAAACGGCACCATTTCTTTCTTCATATCTCTTAACCGGTCCTTCTTATTTTCGATTCGTCTTACCGTACTTCAACACAATTTCTTCATCTCAAAATCAAATAAGTACATATGTTCCTTCATCTTCCCCAAGCATAGAGATACCCACTTCGTCTTTCCCAAGATTCTTACTCTCCCTCCCTCAGTTTGATGTCCCACCGAAAACGAAGAAGCCCCCTCCCTCCTTCCTCTGCCAGAGAACCTTAGTCTTCTTCTTTGTATGACGATTTTGTGAAAAAATAATATCAAAAAGTTTCACAGAGATCTGATTTTTGGAAATTTTTCCATAACTAAACGATCCCAAATTTCTTTATTTGAAATATAGTGTTCGTGCAAAAAAAAAAAATTTGAAACCCTTGAAATGTTTAGATTGTTGCTTGGGTACGAATGAACCTAGGAGATGAAGGAATAAAGAAACAAAAAGTCTGTTTTTGCAATTTTGAGTTGCATTGTCAGAAACCAAAGAGTGTATTCGTGTGTATTTTTTTGAAACCAAAGAGTGGTTGTGGTCGTCGTTGTGGGTAAGGGAAGCGGCGTTGTCGTCGTTGTGGGTAGGACCGATTTATCATCAATTTTATGTGGAGCATCAATTTAAGAGTATCGTATACCACTATCCAAACTCAGCATTGTTCTCAAAGCTCCAAATCTTTTTTTTTTCCTTCTCTTTTTCTCTGTTCTATTGTTCAGTTCAATCTTTAGAGAGATTTTTAGGAGAGATAGAATAATATGCTCCAAGCTACACAAATACTAGGTTCTTGAGCATCTGGCTTAGTTTGGAAATCTTGTTGCAACCACGTTACATTCCACAGGCTAAACCCACAAAGCAGAGGTACAGAGTTAAATAAGTTTTGATCTCTCTCTCTAGTTTCGCTCCCTGGTTTCCCTCTACAACGTCCAACCCAAAGTAGCTCTTTTGATTCGATTTCCCTCCAACGTCCAATGGCAAGGAGAGACGCATCCAGCTTCTCCCTCTCTGGTTTCGAACTAACATCAGCTTTCATTTTTCATTGATATCCCTCTCTGCTTTTTGGTCTCCCTCCTTTCTTCCGCTTTTCATTGATCTCCCTCATTTCTTCCGCTTTTCATTGATCTCCCTCATTTCTTCCGCTTTTCTTTATTTCTTTATTCTTTTTATTTTTTTTATTTTTTTTAATGTTGCCACATCAGCCGCGAGGCTGCAATGGGGATATGGGACGGTTGTCCCTAGCAAACCTCTTTCCAATTAACGTTTCCAGCTCTATTATATATATATACATATAATATTTTAACCTCCTATACACATTTTTCAGCAGTTTAAAAGTGAACAAATAGAGGCAAAATATGAACGCATATTATGAGAGATAAAAAGTCCTAGAGAGTGAGTTGAAATTATGTGGTTATAATCTCCTTTGAATTAATAAAATTTATAGAGCTCTGTAGAAGTAGACACATTGTAGAACCATGTAAATTGTATATCGTGTGATTGGTTAATCATTGCTCTTTATTTGTTTGTCATTTTTATGCGTATTTTACAACAACTAGTATCAAAAATATAGGTGTCAAATCGTGTTAACGGGTCGTATTCGTGTCGTATCAAAATATGTATATTATACTATATAGGTCAACCCTAACCCGACCAGTTAAGATTATCATGTCAAAATCTCAAACCCTAACATGACTAATTAACATAATAGGTTATGTCTTATCAACTCGTTTTGACCCATTATCAAATATTACGAAATAGATTAACAAGACACAATACGACCTGTTTCAAATTATTTATGTAAATGGATTAAATAGGCCCGAAATTAACCAGTTTGACTTGATTAAATTTAGTAGAATTTTATATAAATGTTAAAATCATAATATCTATAAAAATTATACAACTAACTATAAGTCTAAAATTACAATCCAAATAATGAAAATATTGAAATTAAAATTTTAATAATTTTACTTTTAGGTATAAGGGTATAATTGTAATTTTAACTTTCTTAACATGTCATAACGGGTTGACCTGTTATCAACCCGTTAAGCAATCGTGTCTTAATGGGTCAACCAGTTTTGATCCGAACTCGTTAAGACTAAACCCTAACACGCTATTATCATGTTGTGTTAGTGTTGGGTTAACGAATCATGTAACAAATTGTCACCCCTAATTAAAAATCAAGGTTCGAGTTTGAAAAAGAACGATAGTTGGAGACAAACTGAAAGCACCTAAAATTGAGAAATTCGATGACACTGACTTTGGATATTGGAGGATGCAAATCAAGGACTATCTTAATGAGAAGAAACTTCATCTTCCACTATTGAGAAAAAAGCCAAAGAGCATGGACGATGCTTAATGGAATCTATTGGATCAACAAGTTCTGAAGGTTATTCGATTGACTCTATCCATAATGATGGTGCACAACATTATTGAGGAGAGAACCGCGACAGCTTTGTCAGGTATGTATGAAAAGTCGTTAGCAAATAACAAAATGCCTATGATGAAAAAGTTTTTTATATGAAAATGTTAGAAGGTATGTATGTGGCCCAAAACTTGAATGACTTTAATACGATCACAAATCAATTGTCTTATGTAGAGATTGAGTTTGATGAGGAGATCAGAGTGTTGATTATGTTGGCATCGCTACCAAATTGTTGGGAGGCCATGAGGATGGCGGTGAGTAGTTCAGCTGGTAAGATGAAACTAAAATACGATGATGTGCGTAACATGATCCTTAATGAAGAAGTACGCAAAAGAGACTCTGGTGAGCTTTCTAGTTCAGGACTGGTTCTGAACGTTGACAATCAGGGTAAAAGAAATGATAGATCAAGCTTCAAGAGTAAGAGCAATAACAAAACGAGATCTGAGAAACAAATCACTTGCTGGAGTTGACATCAAGAGAGATTGCCAGAATCAGGAAAGTGTTAAGAATGACATTGTGAATGCAGTGGCAGAAGAAATACAAAATGCATTAATCCTTGCAACACACAGTCCAATCGATAATTGAATGTTGGATTCAAGGGCTTTGTTCTATAGCACCTCACATTGAAAAGATCATATAAAACTATGTTACTGGTGATTTTGGAAAAATGTACACGATTGATGGAGAGCCACTGGATGTAGTGAGAGTAGGTGATGTGCGCATCACATTTCTAAACAAGGGTGTGTGGGTTTTATAACAAGTTAGACACGTTCCAGACCTGAGGAAGAACCCTATCTCTGTAGGACAATTTGATGACAACGATTATGCAATAGTATTTTCCAGAGGAGCATAGAAGATCACTAAGGCTGCACTGGTCTTGGTGCATGGTAAGAGCTAGCTCTTTGTATTTGACATCAGGGTCCAATGATGTGCATAAAAATATAAGAGTGCAAAAAGGCAAGCTTGGTCGCGCGAATCAGATGAGGAAGCAAAATTGAGTCATTTTTGTCATTCCTTATGTAAGCTTGGGGAAGTTGACTAAGGTTGCAAGGATCGGTTCAAAACCGGATACTCCTAGTGTAGTGGGAGTAGTGAGTTGCCCAATAGATGTGCGATTGAAAGCGATGCTCATGAGAGACTGAAGTCAGGCTTGACTTTAGTGCGTCTTCTGGCTTGAAGAAGGGAGCTGTGAGCTGCAAAAGTGATAAGGCTTGGTTGGAAACAGTGGCTAGAATGTGGAGAACCAGCCTCTAAGAAGAAGATTGTTGTGTTGCATTTAAAGCCAAGTTTGTGAGCAGAAAATGTGCAACCCGTGAGTTTGCTCGACATTCACTCAACCTAACGCTTGAACGAAGCTCAACTCGTGAGTTTGCTCGAGTCTCACATGACAATGAACTCGAGTAAGACACAAATCCTAATGTTTGCTCGAGCTATGCTCGACACACTACTCGAGCCAATATTTATTGATTATTCGCTCGACACGTCATTCGAGTTAATAACGTTTTTTTTTTTGCTAATTCTGGTTTAATCTCTTGTACACGTTTTTCAACAATTTCAGAGTGAACAAAGAGAGGTAAAGTGTGAGTGCATATTGTGAGAGAAAAAAAAGTCTAGAGATAGTGAGTTGAGAATGTGTGATTGTAATCTCTTCTAAATTAATAAAATTTCTACAACTTTATGGACATAGACACGTTGCCTAATCACATAAATTGTGTATCGTGTGCTTGTTTGATCATTGCTCTTTATTTATTTGTCATCATAGATGTGTGTTTTACAATATAACTCAGTTCTCCTGATATCGTGTTTCTTGTTAATTAATAAGAAAAAAAGATTTTATATTTTTTTTATTTTAAGAAACATTGAGAATTTCAACATCATTGTCTGACTGCTTATCGGTCCCTAGACCAAAAAAAAAAAAAAAAATCTTTGGATCTTACATAAATTATAATGGACGACCGGAGTACTAATATTAGAGACGTACACGAGAACAAAGGGCAAGGACAAAGAAGAAGGAAAACTTTTTAAGAAGAATACCAAAGTGCAACAAGCAGACGAGAACGAAAGACATTAACTATGTTTTATGGATGATGCTATGTGACCGAATTTTTCGATTTTATATTTCTAAAATCTCAAATTCTTTGAATCACAAATTGAACAATAAATTAAATTTTAAAAATTCAGGAAAATGTTGTCGATTGTTATTCAAGATAGTTTTTTCTTTCTTATATATACATATATGTGTGTGTGTGTAGGGTATTACATACTTTTCAATGAGCCGGTGTGACTCAACAAAACACATTTTACCATCATTTGACATTAAATTATTACAAAATTATTTATAAATGGTAGGCCAATTCTTCTTTTAATAAATGTAATTCGACGCAATAGATCTAAATGAAATTTAAAAAAAAAAAAAAAACTTGATAGGATGAGAAGAGTTCCTTTTTTTCTTTTTTTTTTTTTGAATAGCAAATCACATCTATTCATTAAAAAAGATATATAATTTTAACTTAAATAACAAGTCAATTATAAACATTAATAACTTCTCAATATACTAATGTAGTTGATATAGCCTAATCTAAACGGCTAATTTCTAAAGACTTAAGTTTAAAAAACAACATAACTGATAGAGTTATCAAATTTCTATACTCGACTAAGCACGATGAGAAGAGTTAGAATTTAGCGATTTAGTTTATATAGTGACATAAGCCAACCCATTCGATGTTGTATTGTTATCAATCAATCAAAAACTAACACGTCACCTCCCATTAATTTTCTAATGCGTGATTAATTGAGAAATCAAATTATAAAAAATGTGAATATTTACATAATGATTGTATAATATAATATATACAATATTATATTCACATAGTGATTATAAAAAATGTCTACTAAATATAATATATATAATTGTATAATGTACGAGCGTCATGCAATCGTTTTAAAAAAGAGTATGGTTTATTATTAAAAAATTAATTTTTTTCATATAAATTATATATTTATTTATTTTTTTCAAAATAATTATATAGTGTTTGCTCATTTACGACTATAACTATCGTGTCTCAAACAGTTCTTGGGCAATATAAGTAGATATTGATAGCTTTTTCAGGAAAACATATATGCTCGCGCTCTTCTTGAGGCTTGAGTCTTCAATTCAAAGAAAGATAAATGCATTAATTGGATTCTATATATTTATTATTGTTGGTCTAAGTTTATTTAGACAACAGTAAATATTTAAAATTAATTGTTAGTATATTTTTGCTAAATGGTTTCACACTTAGCAATTAAAACTACCGGAATTAAATGTTTTGTTAGCTTTCAATTATAAAAAACCTACACCTTCAACGTACAATCGTCTAAGGCTACATTTGGTTGTTACCGTGATCTCGAGTTTAACCCATCTCAAAACCAATCATTGATAAAATTTATTACTTTTTTAACTTCTTATAAAAAAAAAAAAAAAATTAAACTCATCTCAAATTATTTCATACATTTAAACACATATCTCAATATATTTATATTCAAACATATCATCTGAAATCAGCTCAGTATCCAAATATATCTTTAATCACGATAATTAAGATGGATGAAAGATATAAGAGATAGTACAATCTCAACCATGAAATGTTAATAAATGATGAAAAATATCAATTTTTGGTAGTTGAAGGGTATAATATGTTATCATTTTCCTACCATCTCATAATGTGTTTTTAAATAATTAAAAATTATTTATTATATTTTATTTATGGACTGATAATTCAATGTCACGTTAAGAAATTATGTTGAAAGAATGATGATAAATAAAATGATAAATAAAAATTTCAATATATAATATATTATGTTTGATGGTACTAAATATTATTGCCTTATTTTGAAATATATGAAAGTTTATAAAAATTGATGAATTTTATTTATTGTGAGTTGAGTTTATCTCTTCTTGTTTTTGATTGAACGTTTGAACTTATTAAAGGTAAATCATAACATTTGTGGCGTTCTTCTTTTATAATCCAGATTCTTGAGACAAGTTTTTCAACAGGTCTAAATTTTAATATAATTTAGGTTCTTGAAATGAGTTCTTTAACAAGTCTAGATTTTTCATCTATGGACTTGATTTTGACTTTCTTAAATGAGTTTTCAAATTGATTGTGGGTTCAATACATTCCAATTTTGCGGGTTCATATCAAGGTGACGTGCACATTATACTTCCAAACAAGGGTGGGTGGGCTTTATAGTAAGTCAGACACGTTCTAGATCTGAGGAAGAACCTTATCTCTGTAGGACAGCTTGATGACAACGGTTATGCAATAATATTTTCTGGAGGAGCATGGAAGATCACTAAGGGTGCACTGGTCTTGGCATGTGGTAAGAAATCTAACTCTTTGTATTTGACATCAGGGTCTAATGATGTGCAGAAAAATATAAAAGTGTAAAAAGGCAAGCTTGGTTGCCCGAATCAGATGAGGAAGCAATAGTGAGTCATTTTTGTCGTTCCTCATATAAGCTTGGAGAAGTTGGCTAAGGTTGTAAGGATCTATTCAAAACCGGATACTCCTAGTGCAGTGGGAGTTGTGAGTTACCCAATGGATGTGTTGACTGAAGGCAATGCTCATGAGTGACTGAAGTCAGGCTCAACTTTAGTGTATCTTCTGGCTTGAAGAATTGAGTTGTGAGCTGCAAAGGTGATAAGGCTTGGTTGGAAACAATGGCTAGCATGTGGAGAACCAGTCTCCAAGAAGGAGATTATTGGGTTGCATGTGAAGCCGAGTTTGAGTAGAAAATGTGCAATCTGTGAGTTCGCTCGACATTTACTCGACCTGATTCTTGAACAAAACTGAACTCGTGAGTTAGCTCGAGTCTTGCACGATAGTGGACTCGAGTAAGACACAAATCCTAGTGTTCACACGAGCTACACTCGATACACAACTCGAGTAAATGTTCATTGGTTATTCGCTCGACATGCCGCTCAAGTGAAAAACGTATTTATTAGCCAATTCCAAATTAATCTCTTGTACACGTTTTTCAGCAGTTTCAAAGTAAACAAAGAGACGCAAAGTGTGAGTGCATAGCGTGAGAGAAAAAGTTTAAAGAGAGTAAGTTGAGATTGTGTGATTGTAATCTCTTTTAAATTAATAAAATTTTTACAATTTTGTGACATAGACACATTGTCGAACCATGTAAATTATGTGTCTTGTGCTTGTTTGATGGTTGCTCTTTATTTATTTGTCATCATTAATATGTGTTTTACAACATAACCCAATTTTTCCAATATCGTGTTTCTGGCTAATTTAAAGGAAAAAAATGATTTTTTTTTATTTATTTTTAATTTTAAGAAACATTGAGAATTTCAACGTCATTGTGTGACTGCTTGTCGGTCCCAGGTCCCAACCCCACCTCCTTGGATCTTAAATAAATTATTATGGACGACCGAGCACTAATAATGTTAGAGACGTACACAAGAATAAAGAAGAAGAAAAACTTTATAAGAAGAATTTCAAAGTGCTACAAGCAGACGAGAACAAAAGACATTAACTATGTTTTATGGATGATGCTATGTGACCGAATTTTTCGATTTTTTATTTCTAAAATCCCAAAATTTTTTAATCACAAATTGAAAAATAATTTAAATTTTAAAAATTCATGAAAATGTTATCGATTTTTATTCAAAATAGCCTTTTCTTTCTTAGATTATATGTGTGGGGAGTATTATATACTATTCAATGAGTCGGTGTGACTCAACGAAACACAATTTAATAAGAGAAATGTTATACACCATTCATTTTACCATCATCCTAGCATTAAATTATTACAAAATTATTTTTCATTCAATTATTAAATGCGAAATATGATGATGGTAAGCAAATTCTTCTTTTGGTAAATGTAATTCGACCCATTACATCTAAATGAAATTGAAATAAAAAACTTAATAGAATGACTCATTTATATCTAATAAAAAACTAAATTCTGAATGAGAAGGGTTGAATTTAGTAATTTAGTTTATACATTAACATAAGTCAACCCATTCGATTGACTGATGTTGTATTGTTATCAATTAATCAAAAACTGACACGTGACTTCCCATTAATTTTCTAATGGGTGACTTCTCAAGAAATCCAATTATAAAAAATGTAAATATTTAAAAGAGTTATGTTATGTATAGTTATTTTTATGTTTTTTTTGTACAATTTATTAATATGATTGATCAAATTAATTATTTTATATTAAAAAAAGTGATACAGTCAATTACATTAATAAAATATATAAAAATTACATAAAAATGACTATATATAAAAAATTTTATATTGAAAATTAAATTTACGAAACTTACAAATTGAGACATCAAAATTGCAAAAGTTTATATAATGGCATAAGGCAACCCATTCGATTGAATGTTGTATTGTTATCAATCAATCAAAAGCTGACACGTCATCTCCCATTAATTTTCAAATGGATGATTGACTGAGAAATCAAATTATAAAAAATGTGAATATTGAAAGAGTTATGCTATGTATAGTTATTTTTACATATTTTTTTATATATTTTATTAATATAATTGATCAAATAAATTATTTTATATTTAAAAAAGTGATACAGCTAATCATATTAATAGAGTACATAAAAAAATATAAAAGAACTTAAAATTTTTGATTCTGAAAATCAAATGTGCAAAAGTTTCAAATTGAGGCATCAATTTACATAAGCGTAAATAGTCAAACACTACTATATGTTTTATAACTGCCGGAGTTAGGATTTTAATTCTGTTGGCAATACGTAGAAGGAGGTTACAGTTGGTCTCTTATTGGCATTTATTGGTTTGAATAGTGAGTTGGGTTCAACTCGAAAGTTGAAAGTTGAATAAAATATTATTATAATATTATTTTTAATATTATTATTATTTAAAAATTTTAAAAAGTTGAATTGTTTATTATATTTTATATTGAAAATTAAAAAGTTATAATAATTAAATGAGATGAATTGAGATAAGCTAAAGTTTCGTTTAAATATTAAGAGCATCAGATCAATTGTAAATTGGTTGTTTACCTGTTAGAAGGGTATCATTATCCTAACACCAAATTCAACCTATCCAACGTATATAAAGGCAATCTAAAATTGACTTTAGGGGAATGAATTTAGTGGGTGGCTGCAGTCATTCCATTGTCACGATTTTTTGTGCTATTTGAAGCATTATTTATGTTAGATATAGTCTTAAGCGTATAAATTATATATACTTTTTTTAAAAATAATAGAATTTATCATAAAAAAATTAGTTTCTTCATGTGGTTCATATTTTTTCAACTTTTTTAATTACACATCTTAAAACTATATATAACATTATTCATTTATGTTAACAAATTAATTATATAACATATTATAATAAGATAAAAGTATTACATCATTTATATTTGAGAAATAATATTTATAATTATAGAGTGCACAAGTACCGCATAATTTATTTTAAAAAAATAAGCAAATATGAAATCTATATGAAAAAATTAGTAATTGTTTTAATGAGTAATATTACATATAATCGTAAAATATGCAAACGTCATGCAATCGCTTTAAAAAAATGTAATTTATTATTAAAAAATTAAATTTTTTTTTTCATATAAATCACATATTTATTCACTTTTTTTTAAAATAGTTACGTAACACTCACTCACAACTGAAATTATTATCTCTCCTATAGTTTTTGGGCAGTATAAGTAGATGTTGATAGCTTTGTCAGGAAAACATGTATTCTTGCGGCCTTCTTCAAGCTTGAGTCTTCAATTCAAAGAAAGATAAACGCATTAATTGGATTCTGTAATATTTATTATTGTTGGTCTAAGTATATTTTTGCTAAATGGTTGCACACTTGGCAATTAAAACTGCCGAAATTAAACGTTTTGTTAGCTTTCAATTATAAAAAACTTACACCTTCAACGTACGATAGTTTAAGGTTATGTTTGGTTGTTAAAGTGATCTCGAGTTTAATCTATCTCAAAATTAATTATTGATAAAATTTATTATTTTTTTAATTTTTTATAAAAAAAAATTAAACTCATCTCAATCTATTTCATATATTTAAATACATATCTCAATATATTTACATTTAAACACATAATATAAAATCAGCTCAATATCCAAACATAGCCTTAATCACGACAATTAAGATGGATGAAAGATATAAGAGATAGTACAATCTCAACCATGAAATGTTAATAAATGATGAAAAATATCAATTTTTGGTAGTTAAAGGGTATAACATGTTATCATTTGCCTACCATCTCATAATGTGTTATTAAATAATTAAAAATTATTTTTTATATTTTATTTATGGAATGATAATTTAATGTCACGTTAACAAATTATGTTGAGAGAATGACAATAAATAAAATGATAAATAAAAATTTCAATATATAATATATTATGTTTGATGGTACTAAATATATTTGTCTCTGATTTGGAAAAGAAAAAAATGGTGTAAATTTCAGATTTGCACAATATATGTCACAGACGAATATATTATAATGTTACCAATAAAAATATTTTCCAAAAACAACTTTCTCAAGTAATTGATATCGGTCCTATAATGTTCAAGCTGGTGAGATTCAATGCTTTTATATTACTTAAAGAGAAATGTATGTGCTTCATACCAGAATTCACAAAATTCTCTATAAAAAGACAAGGGCAGTGTTTTGAATCTTTTGTGTTTTAATGATAGCAAAGTGAAAGAATGTTGTACGGAAGAGAAATGATATTTATAATTATAGAGTGTGTAGGTGCGACACAATACTTTAAAAAAAAAAAAAGTAAATACGAGACTTATAAAAAATTATTATTTTTTAAATAGTGGAATCTATTATTTTTTAAAATGATTACGTATCACTTGCACACTCAACGACAGTATGTATTAATACTCATAATAAATTATACTATTTATACAATGTTCATTGATTTTTATTTTGTGCAAAACATAGAATCACGATTCTTAAATAATATTGTAATGACTAGTTGTGGAATAAATTTTAAAATAATTGCATGAGTGTTATTATTAAAAGAGTAATGCTACGTATAATAGTAAAGTGTGTAATTGTCATACAGTCATTTTGAAAAAGTATGTAGTTCATTATTAAAAAATTAATTTCTTTTTATGTAAGTTTCGTTTTTATTTACTTTTTTAAAATCATTATATAAAACTTATATACTTATGGTTATAACTATCATTTTTCTTACTAACCAAATAAAAGGTTATAAATATTGCTAATTTCATGAGTATGACATTTAAACTTTTTTTATCCAAAAAAAAAAAAAGACTTACATTTGGATTTAGCAATATTAAAAAGAAAAAAAATGATTTATTCAAATTCCAATAAAACCAAATCTAGAAAAACCTTTTCAATCTATACGATTTTTTCCTTCAAAAATCATAAAAATATCAAGAAAATCTTAGGTCCAAACATCCTCATAAATATCAAAACGAAGTTGATCTTTTTAGAGAAAGTTGTTCTGACTTGGACTCAGAAATTTGAGTAACATTATACGCTGTATTACTATTTTATTTATATTTTATTATATATGATATGATATATTGATAATAAAAATATATATAATAAAGAATTATTTAATAATAATAAATATATTATATATTATTTAATGAGATATAAATAAGATGGCAATACGGTGAATAGAATTTTTTGAAAAATTTATAAGCGTTTCCGCCGCATTAAAATTGCAGTCGGCTGTCTTGATACTCATCCAGTCCTCTTGGTATTGGACCTGCTCCTCGGTGCGTCTTGTCCTGTATTTTCTTTCGGAAGACGCAGACATAAAGCCAAACCCTTGCTTCCTTCCCACCTCAATTTTTTTAAACTACCTTGTATTGCAATTTGCAGCACATTGCCACATAGTAAATAACTAAGCAAAAATGATAAAGCACTCATCTTTCTATTGCACATTAACTAAAAAAGTTCAATAAACCCAAAAAAATCAGCCACATTCCTCCACCTTCTCATCTTCCAAAGCACTCCCCCCACCCACCATACCATTTTAAAAAAGAGTCCGCTCCAAATAATAAATTCAAACAAATACAAAGAGGCCGAAAGAAGAACACAAGATCGGATATAAACACAGAGAGCTCTCTTCGTTCTCTTTAAAATCTTTAGAATTTGTGGGAGTTTGGGAACGATGGACCCTGCGGTGCTGGATGACATTATCAACAGGCTATTGGAGTATCGGCAGGTGCGGGCAGGGAAGCAGGTCCAGCTCATGGAGGCCGAGATCCGCCAGCTCTGCAGTGTTTCTAGGGAGATCTTCCTCCAGCAGCCCAATCTTCTGGAGCTCGAAGCCCCCATCAAGATCTGCGGTGCGTTCTCTTTTGGTCAATATTTGCTTTTGTCTCGATCTTGAAAAAGCCTGTGAAAAAAATGTTTCTTTTATTATGGTTTCGATGATTGGTTTTATTTATTTTATTTTTTGCGGGTTGGGTTTCTTGGGATTTGGATGATGTGGGTTTTGCCTGGATGGAGCAAAATGGGTTTTTTTTAATGGCTACCAATGTGGGTGTTTGAGTTTTGCATTATGAGTAACTTCAAAGAAAGTAAGAACTGGGGTTGAGGATTTTATTTTGAACTTAGGCTTCTGAGACATGTATGGTTTGAGATTGGTCTTGGATACAGAGACTCTTTTACATTTGTGCTCTAGGTTTTGATAGAATGAGATTGACGAAGGAGAGTTTTAAAGTTGAAGAAGAAAAATGGATGTCCTGGATGATCGTAAAGTTTAAAGCAAGCTGAAGGGGGTTCCTATAGTCTGTCCAATCTGCGCCTTCAAATTTTCTTAATATAGTAATCGATAGGTGCTTACAAGTCTAACATGCATTATATAATTTATGCACTGGTGGCTATGAGATCCTTTCGAAGAAGGGAGGAAACAAATTTTGTTCATGTTGTTGGAGAACTTAGAAAAATTATAATTGCAAACAAAACCATAGTCTTTCTTTTGCTATGTGTAGTTTGGAGCGGCTCTTGATTGGAGAGGTCGAGTTAAGATTGGGTTGTGACGACTGTGGAATTTTGTAAAGTTTAGAGAACATTTGCACACTTTGAAGTGTCAGTTGAAGCCTTTTCTTCTCACTTCTACATCAATTATTGGGAAAAGTGGTTTCTTTTTTCTTTTTCTTTTTTTTTGGGGGGGGGGGGGGGGGTGCTGAATGTTCAAAGATTGTAGGCTTCTTGCCAGCGTTGTCAGATGTGAAGGATTTTCAAGAGAAATGTATATAATGGAAACTGCAACAGAAGAAGAAAGGGTGAGTTAGATGAATGTGAAGATAGAGCTTATAGCATATTTATTGCTATGTAAGAGAATCTTCTATCATCCATGAGATGATTGTGGAAGAACCAGCTCTATGTTACTAGGATGTCTAGAGAAGCCTTCACATCTATGAGGTGAAGAAGAGAAAAATGAAGGGAGATTTTTTTTGAGGATGTTCTATGCAAAGTGTTATGATCTTGTTTGGAGGTGTAGATGCAGTTATCATAAGGGTTCTTTGGAATTATGACATATTTATCCACACATAAGTGATTAAACAATGGAAAATCTATAGTTTGGTTGAAATAATTACCTAGATCTCCAATACAGCATATTAAGGTCCAAATGAGTTTTACCTGATAAGAGAAGGTCCCATTTGAGTATTGCCCAAAAATGTACTTCCTCCTTTTAAAGAAAAATGCTGTAGAAGAAAGAAAAACACCATTTGCTATGCAGGGAAGTAATTCTCAATTAAAAAAAAAATTGCTTTTTGGTAGAAGCAAAAGTTACTTTTTTTTTTTTTAATTGATAAACAAAATTTTTTTGAGCATAAAGTAGATTTGTTCCGGGTATACGGGACATATAAAAGAGCATCACCTATGCATGCTAGTTTAGCGATGCAGTGGTTGTATAATAACAAAAGCTGAATAGAAACATGCCAAGTCTCAACCTTATCTTCTAGGGGATCACATTTAAACATAATTTTTCTTTTACAGTTTTTCCTACTACATTGAAAAATGTAAAAAATTTGGTTGGTTGTTAGATTTTTTAGTTGTATGCGATGAATCAAAAAGAGGCATCTGTTTATTAATAATTTTGTTTCCTCTATATTCAATAGAGACAGTCCTTTTTCCAAATTCTTGGAGGACTAATTGAAAAATCTAGTACTTACCAAAAAAAAAAAAAAAAGAATCTAATTGACAAAAACTGTTTGTGGTACCATACATGATGCCCTAATTCTTACCGTATAAAGTGAGAAAGGCATGTGGGTTAAGTCAAACATGGTTACTATGCTTGCTAGATCCTTGGTTATGATGAAATTAAGTCTCTAGACTCTCTACAAGCTTTTTTATTTTTATTTTTTTTAATAAGGGTTGTGCTTATTGCTGACATTTTGAGATAGAGAAGTGTGACCAAATAGGAAGACAAAAAAAAAAAAAAAATTAAAACATCGGTTAAATCTGGATTTTTTGTTATTGTTATTTAGCAAAAAATCGTGGCATAAATTTTAGAAGCTGGAAGTTTGGGAAATGGCGTTCATTACTTGAGAGAATATTCCTGGTAATAATGGCATGGTGAGTTGGTGACATAGACTTCATACTTGTTTTCTGCTAAAGGGCCTTATTTGAAAGTTGAGTAGCCAGGCTATGCTAACTTATTTTTCTTAAGAGAATTAACTTTAGGATTTGGAATGCTTATTAGTATTGTATCGTCAAGGACTTCATTTGGCAGATTTATTCTTCTGTAAATATTGATTTAACTTTATCACCCATATATAAAAGTTTGTTTGTCCAAAGGGCCCTGCCTTGGGGAGGTTCCCCGACATAAATATATATATATATAATTTTGTCTATTTTTTTCATGCCTAATAGATAATATTTTACCAAAAAAAAAAAAAAAAAGAACTTAGTGACTCTTTGATTGGAGTTACCTTTTGTTGTGTCTGTGACTGGAGTTTGGATTATTTACTTGCTTGTATTTTGTTTATCACCTTTGAAGTTGAGTAGTGCTAAGCTTTGTACCTACCCAAAAAAGTGGATACTAATCTCTGTTATTTATTTATGTTTTTTACCAGGTGACATTCATGGACAATATACTGATCTTTTGAGGCTTTTTGAGTATGGGGGTTTTCCTCCCAATGCCAATTATTTATTCCTTGGAGACTACGTAGACCGTGGCAAGCAGAGTTTGGAAACAATATGCCTTTTGCTTGCTTATAAAATCAAATATCCTGAGAACTTCTTTCTTTTGAGAGGGAATCATGAATGTGCTTCAATTAATCGGATATATGGATTTTATGATGAATGTAAACGCCGGTTCAATATAAGAATTTGGAAAACTTTTACTGATTGTTTTAATTGTCTTCCTGTGGCTGCGCTCATAGACGACAAAATATTGTGCATGCATGGGGGCCTTTCCCCTGATTTAACAAATTTAGATCAAATCAGGAACTTACCTCGTCCAGCTGATGTTCCGGACTCTGGTTTGCTTTGTGATTTACTTTGGTCAGATCCTGGTAGAGATGTCAAAGGCTGGGCAATGAACGATCGTGGAGTCTCTTACACTTTTGGTGCTGATAGCCTTTCAGAATTCTTAACGAAGAATGACATGGACCTTGTTTGTCGTGCCCATCAGGTGAGTGACATTATCTTTTTTGCCCTTTTTTTTTTCCTAACGCAAACAGCTTACGAGGATGCATCTTATTCCAGGTTGTTGAGGATGGATATGAATTCTTTGCTCACAGGCAGCTTGTTACAATATTCTCTGCTCCCAATTACTGTGGTGAATTCGATAATGCTGGTGCTATGATGAGTGTTGATGAAAGCTTAATGTGTTCTTTTCAAATCCTTAAGCCAGCAGATAAAAAGCGCAAGTTCATTTGAACAGAGCCAATGAGGACTGCAGTCTGACGCTCCTTAAGCTTGCTAATGTAAGTCTCTTCCTAATTCTTAAACTTTGTTGTTACCGAAATGTCTTTGTTTTCAATTTATGTTAGTATGAAAAGCTACAACTGTGATGCATTAGCTATGGGCTCGTGATACCTTGCTTGCAGAATGCCTCTCCAATCATTCAGGAAAGAACACTTTGAAGATGAAAGGCTGGCTTTGAAGCTCCTTCAAACTTCAGTTGAACATCTAGTATCATTTTGTGTTGGAGGTATGAATTACACGTTCAAAATGTCTTGAGAAGGAACTGAATGACTTCTCATTTAGGAGCCAATTGCCTTTTAGCGTGGTGGCAAAGGCAGAATTTTCGCTTTAATCAGTTGTCAAAGCTCTCACTGAAATTGTGGTGCGAGTAAATGAATTGGGTTTTGTAAATGACTGCCTGTGTAGACAGACTATGGTCACTGATGGAAAAATGTTTGATCTGCCAACATTTTCAGTTATCGAATAGTTGCACTTGCTTTCTTCTTCTCTTCCCTGTTTTTGACACGATTATGGTCTTTGAAGATTCAATGTTCATCCATTTATCATACAAGTGATATGCTTTTAGACATAATGCAGCATGCTCTGCACCATGAGTGCCTATGAACTGTTGCCAAACCTTCTATCATTGCATTAACCTGCACTAGACAGTGTAGACACCAGAATAAATCCGCGGTTATTGTGATTTCCGGTATGTGATGATGATACTAAATTCCAAAAACTGTTGTAATGTGTATGGGAGATGTGGGGTGGGACTTTCTTCACAACCTCTGCATTGAAACCCTAAACCCGAAACAGCTTGCTTTACACGTTCAACTGCTGGTGGTTGCCATTGAAAGTATCCCCGGCGACTTATTTGCCACCATAACCAGTTGCCTTGGGAGTGAAAATTGTTGGTTATCAAGCAACTGATGTTATAAGAACCTGTGACAGCCAATGTGCAATCACTCTCATATGGACTTGTATTAGGCCCTTCCACCACCACCACCACCACCACCACCTGGTCATTAAACCTTCATTCCCTCTCTATTGCCAAGATTTGATTTTCAATCAATCTTTAAATTCTTTTCTTTCAATAACATCTCGGGGATTGGCTAAGTGTCAAGGGCTCTAGTCTTAGAAGTATTTTCTTTCCAAATCTATGGTTCAAACTCTTTTATCTATAAATAATATCTCGGGTCATGTTCTATTAATAAAAATTTAATAATTCATCGAAGAGTATTGATACTGGCCATTTTAAATTTACTACCCAAATGATCATTTTGACGTGGCACCACCAAATAGTATCACGCGATTTCTTAACAAAAGATATAAAAACATATATTCAAATTAAAATGGCGCTTGAAAATACAAAAAGATGAAGACTGAAATTCTAGATTTTCTTTATTCTTTTTGTGTTTGTGTTTTTAATTTTTTTTAATAAACCACATGGCAACCCTTCAAAAGAGTCATCTAAAAAAAGAAGTTTTACATGACCAAATATCATTATTCTTTATCCCATTCATATGATATGGGTATGTTAGACGTGTACAGGGTTTAATTGAGTAAAAAAATATGTTGCGTATATACAATCTCTAAGAGCAATCTCATCGGAATATCCAAATATAAAATTAAAGCCGCTTTTTACCTATTAGACATCAAAACCGCCTGCATTGGATTATGCAATAGCAAGTTTTGTATCTTTTAACTATAGTAATTGGAAAGAAAATATCAAATTTGGTTGCAATTGTACAATCATCAAATTCTTATTTTATTAATTTATTATAACTCTCCCTCTCTCTTCTCTCGCATGGATATATCCCAATAGCTTTAATTCCGTCTGGTGCATTCTGCCCTACCCCAGACGTAGTAGCTTTAATTCATGAGCAAAATAAATTAAATAATTAAATAATTAAATATTTTTTAATTAAAATTAAATTCATGATAAAATTAAATAAATTAAAAATATCCAAATTAAATATTTTTTAGGTTAATATTATTTTATTACTATATAATGAATAAATAAATAATCCAATGTAGAGATTTGATGTGAATGAAATAGTCAAAGTTAAATTCATATCATATTATTTTATTATTATATAAGAAAAAAGAAGTTATTCAAATGTGGAGATTTATGTGAATAGAATAGTCAATATCCAAATTCATCTTATATTCATCAAAAGTATCCTTTACATATATATAATCCAATAACAATGCTCAAAGGTTACTCTATCATTAAACAAAATCCAATAAAACCATTTGTTGAAAAAAATAGATCTTTCATGTTTAAATGATCATCCCATGAGTATTCAAACTACTTCATTAAACATTTAAATAATATAAAAAATGAAATAACTTAGTAAATTTTACATATTGCAAAAATTTTGAGCCACGTCAGATCAGTTAGTAAGATTATAAATTTAACACTTATAATAAATCATATAGTAACTTATTTAGAAATTCTATTTAATAGTCTACACAACACACCTGCTTTTATTTTCTATCTTTTTATTTTTTTTCTCAGCAAATATATGCTATAATACTATTGAATGGAAGAATTTTAATTAATTTATGTGAACAAATAATAAATACAGATTCAGAAAATACTTTAGCTACAAATAAATTATACAAAAGTAATCTCACAAACTGATGTAGTTTAATGTGGTTTTTTAGATTGAAAAGTTACTTTTATTATAAAATAAATCTAACAAATCAGATAAACTACGTTAATTTGTAAAATTATTTGTTTGTATACCTCAATATTTTGTTATTGTAGGTGAAATCTTAGAGCATTGGCACAATGCTAGTCCAAAATTTAGACTTGTGACTATTTTCCTCTGCATCGGACTAGTTATAGAACAAAGGTTTAAGACTCTAACTACAATAAGTCTTAGTCCCTCACCATACCTAACGAGCTACTGTTGGCCTTGGATAAATATATTTTATTATGAAAATTTCTACAGATACAAAAATATTACGCAGAGTAAATCTATAAACTGATGTGGTTTCATGAAGTTCGTTAGATCTACTTTATAATAAAAGTAACATTACAATCTGACATACCACATCAAATTACATCAATTTATAGGTTTATTTTTGTATAATCACTTTGTGACTATAGTATTTTACTTTTATTATTTCATCAATCAACCGCTGTCTTTTTCCCTCGTTCTTTCTCTTTCTTCAAGCCGCAAGCAACCTCGCGCTCTTCTCTCCCTCGCTCTTCTTCAACCCGCAAGCTTCCTCATTCATCTCTATTCTTTCCGTCAGTTTTCTTCTTCCCCATCTTCTTCCAAGCCAACCGGTAAGTCTCTTCCAGATCTTCTTCTCTGTGCATTTAGCTCTGAGGTTCTACTCTCCATCTTCTCTCATTTTTTGATCCGATTCTGATGTACTCCCACTTCTCTTATTTTTCTCTTCAATAAGCGATTAAACGGAGTCGTGATGGTGGTTCTGCGACTCTTGCAGTGGCTTCTCTTAGAAAAACCTAGCAACACGACTGAGCTCTGCCAAATTCATCATTCCTCTCTTAGTACGTAGCTGCTCTTCCATTTTCCCTTCTCGGATATGCACATTAAAATTCAAACTAGTTAAGATGCTCTATATTTTCTTGCAAATTAGCACACATGATTTCTTGAGTTATAATTATTAATTTTAATTTAGATTATTGGAGATTTTTCAAATTAACGTTTATCGAGTTTAAGATTTTGCATGATATATCATGAGTTGATGGATTATATGATGGAATCAGCTGTAGAAATCTTAGGCCCCATTTCCAGATAAATTTAACTTTTTTTTTTTAATGTAGAATTTGGATTTGAGATCAATGGAAACGAGCTTGATGGTGTTATTTTTTCAACCTTAATTATATGCACGAAGCTTTGACGGCAATTTTCCCTATTGAACTTTTGTTATTGTTTTGCGAAACATAATACCCTTATGGAGTTTGGGAGGGTAGTGGAGGCAAAACAACATGTGCTTAGCTAGGTATTTACCAATTATTTTTTCCCCTTTCTTGTTTTGAAATGAGGAAAGCAATGAGTTTTAGGGACTAAAGTTTGTGGAGAAAACAGAATTGTTTTGGTCCACTTGTACTTCTTTACATTTTATATGATGTTACTCCATTTAATCTTGTTGAACCTAATGTTTCAAGTTTCATATAATTATATATCTAGACATGGATTTTGATATAACAAATGAATTCAAAGAATAAAGAAATCTCAAGTTTAAGTTGTCTACACAATGGAGTCAAGCACATCAAGGAACTAAACATGAGCAAGAAGGAAACAAGTTCACATTAAACCTCATAGAGTAATGTTGTAAATCTCTTAAAAATACAAAATTAGAATTAAGGCTCAAAATTAATATTTTATCATAAAGCATTAAAATACATTTTTTACATATGTATGAATATTTTGAAAATTAAATTTGAAAATTTTGAAAGATGATTGATTGTCATATTTCACATGTGCATGACATGATTAAATGTTTGAATTTTGAAAATATTAAAAATGATTGATTGTCATCTTTCACATGTGCATGCTTTATTTAAATATTTTCAAAAGTGATTGATACTTTTTTTGACTTATGCAAAAGGTAGATGATTTTGTTTGAAAATTTTGAAAATATTAAAAATGATTGATTGTCATCTTTTAAATGTGCATGCTTTATTTGAATATTTTCAAAAGTGATTGATGCTCTTTTTGACTTAGGCAAAAGGGATTTTTTTTGGAAAATTTGAAAAATAGAGTGTACTCCTTTTGTCATATGCGATGTAAAAAGATTAGGTTTGAAATTTTTAAAAAGTGAATGATATTGTCTTTGACATGTGAATCTTTTTAAATTTGAATATGAAGTCTCATATGCCTATAAATAAATTATTTGAGAGTTCTAAATTTACAACACCAACAGCATACAACATTCATTCAAAACTTTCATTCTCTATTCTCTAAGCATTGAATCTTAACCATTGTTCATTTTGAGAGATATATTTTGTGCTGTATTATTCTTATTTCACTCATTGAGGAGTATTCTTTGATAACCTACCCACTATCAGCTCTTGTATCAGTAAAATGGTGTATATAACCCTTGTGCGTGTAGAAAATGTTCTACACAGGGAATAGTTGAATAACCATGTGTAAGGTAATTGCAAGTGTAGAGGATGTTCTACACAGATCCTTTGTAGTGGTGTTGTTCAAATGTGTAATAGGTTTCTATCTCCACCTAAATAAGGTTAAATAGTGAATTTAGGGATCCTCAAAGGGTAGCTTGAGGCGAGAACGTAGGCAGTGGGGCCGAACCTCGTTAACATACTGAGTTTGCTTCTCTCTTACTCTTACTCTTTATATTTATTACTGCTTTATATTTTATTTATATTTTATATTGTGTATTTGATTCATTCCTCCACTTCAAGTACTCCATGTGCACTAGGCACAAAAACTAGTGAATTAATAGAATTATTTGGAGGTATTTTTAATGTTTTTTTTTTTTTGTTTCTGTAGTCTCTTTAAACGAAACTAGAAGTACATGGCAGCAAGCTAGACTTTTCATTCAATATTACAAATATCAAAAGCTAGACTTCATTCAACTAGAAGAACATAGCACCAATACAAACATGAATATTATTGGCTTCTTATTCAGAAACTCACATGCTCAATATTAGCTTTCTGCATAAGGTACATGGAGTATTTGTGATGCATGCAGGTTTACACATGGACATAGAGCGAATTGAATCGGTTCAATTACAGAGGGAGATCGACATAGAGAGTTAGTGATTAAGATCAAAGAAAATTTAGGAGACATAGGGTTTCTTGTTATTCCTGGTCGACTACTTTTGAGATATGGGTTGATTGTATAGGATGTCTATTCATGATCTTTTAGCAGTTTGAATGGAATCAAGGTTGATGAAGTGGAAGAAACTTAATATTAGAGGCCCTAAACTTATACATTAAAAATGTCTAGATCTAAACCGTTTAAATGCTAGTTAATAGCTGAAAGGAATCAGAATATGCAGGTGTTTAATGATGGGGAGTTCCTTGGGAAAGTCAAGGTTAGGTTGATCTCAAGTTGGCTCTTAGCTAGACATGAACGATTTTCTGTATACAGGTCTCCCCTTTTTGGCAAAAGATTGACTTGGCCTTGTGGGTATGTTGACATCAGTTAGTCTGACGTGATTTTGCTTATATTTGTTATGGTTACCTCAGCACAGAGATCAGGAACGACTGTCACTTTTGTAATAATAGAAGGAAGGGTCATAACAGTTGCATCTGTTGGTGATTCCCGTTGCATACTTCAACCTGCTTTTGAGTGGTATTTATATGGACTGTGTTGGTATTTTGTAGATTGTATTGGTAATTTGTATGGACTGTGTTGGTATTTTTGTAGACTGTGTTGGTATTTTTGTGGATTGTTTTGGTATTTATATGGACTGTATTGGTATTTATATGGATTGTGTTGGTATTTTTATAGATTGTGTTGGTATTTATATGGATTGTATTGTTAATATATATATATATTTTTATGGAGTGTTGTTAATATTTATTCGATACTACCTCGACTTTTGGAACTTTGAAAGGTAAAACATGGACTGCCAGAATTTTTTATTTATTCAACTAATTGCGAATATTGATAGAGTAGATACATAGGTGGGTTTAGGTGTTGAGCAGAGTTGTGAATAGTAATAAAAATTAGGTAAAAAGTAAAGAATAATATTAAAAATAGGCGAAAAGTAATAATAAAGTAATGAATAGTAGTATTACAAATTCTTCAAAAAAAAAAAAAAAATAGTTGTATGACAAAGGCAAATACAAAGCATGCAGGCCTAGAAAATATATAAAGTATATTTGTAAAATATATATATAAAAAAAATTTAATATTATTATATTATTATATTATTATTTTTAGGAAGAAGGCAAACGAGCTAATTTGAGCGAGGGCTCAGAATACAAGTAAGAAGTCAAAAGCCAACTCCCGCAACCTCTAAAGGTCGTTCAAGGACGGAGCAAGCGGAGAGGAAAGATGTTCTTCCACATAGTACTGGAGCGGAACATGCAGCTACACCCACGCCACTTCGGCCGTAATCTCCGCGAGAACCTCGTCTCCAAGCTCATGAAAGATGTCGAGGGCACGTGCAGGTCAGGTCCTCTTTAATTTTCGATTTTCCTTTCTTTTTTTTTCTCGGTTTGGTACCCTAGAAAACTGGGATTCTTTTAAAACGATAATCTTAGAAAAGTAAATAGGGATATTTGAAGGATCATTTTTCTTTTAAAAAAAATGTTAAGCCACGGAATTGAAAGTTCTCTGTTGCTCCGCTTGGTTGCGGGGAACACTCATTCAAATGAGAAGCCCTATTATTCGTTTCCTCCCTTTGGCTCCAAAAAAGCGTGTAGGAAAATCATTTGAAAGCTTTTGGTTTCATTAATTTTGTTTTGCAGATTCTTTTCTCCATTACCACTTTGTTTCGATAATGCTGTATTTGATTGCAGGGAAAGCAGATGAATATGAAAATATAAGGTTAACAAAAATATATAAATAATTTACCTGCATTAATATGGGTTCAGGGATGGACTCTGTTAATTGTTGGTTTATATGTAAATGGGTTTTGGAATTGGGTTTCCTTATGGGTAAGATCCCTTATATCAATTTCGTTTAAAGCAAAAGTTTTTTGTTTTAACAGTATCATTATACAGAATCAACCTATAATTTAAAGGAAAAAAAAAAAAAACAAATGATTTGTATAGTCTCTTCTCTATTTCCGAACAAATAGACTGGATTACACCACTGAAGATTATCTTCCCTTATGCAGCGGTCGACATGGGTTTGTGGTGGCAATAACCGGTATAGAGAATGTTGGGAAAGGGTTGATTCGTGATGGGACAGGGTTTGTGACATTTCCAGTGAAGTACCAATGTGTTGTATTCAGACCATTTAAGGGAGAGATTTTAGAAGCTGTTGTTACCATGGTGAACAAGGTGTGAATCTGCAAATATGGATTACTTTTATTTATAACTTGTAAAAGGATATATCTAACTAAGTAGAATTCGCGCAGATGGGATTTTTTGCCGAAGCTGGGCCTGTTCAAATTTTTGTTTCAAACCATGTAAGTGTTACTTACCGTTATATAACATTGCTGCCTGAAAACTAGCTTTCTTTACGTTATATCCCACTTCAAATTATCTCTTTTTTAGTATC
Organism: Carya illinoinensis; assembly: GCF_018687715.1. Lineage (NCBI taxonomy): Eukaryota > Viridiplantae > Streptophyta > Magnoliopsida > Fagales > Juglandaceae > Carya > Carya illinoinensis. Next base: position 9,925,804 of record NC_056765.1, read on the forward strand.
TTGTTGTCTTGTTATAAGAAAAAAAAAAAAAAAAGGTATCTTGTTGTCTTGTTGTTTTGTAGGGAGGGTTGTTGATTACCTTTCTCTTTTGTTGTATAGTCTGTGGCTATAATGGTATTTTGTTTCCTATTTCTCCCTAAACTGGCTCAAGTTTCTCCTTCAACAATCTCTTTAGACAGCTTCTATAGACTTTACTCAGTTTTCATGATTTTCTTGGATTTTTTCTCCCTCTAGATGGTTACATTCCCTGTATTCATCTTTTGAACTTAGATTGTGCCTTTTAATGAAGTTTGATCATCAGCCCAGTGATAGATGCTGGTGTTGCATGTATAGATAGATATGTCTGTGAAGTTGCAAGACAATTAAGGTTTCTCATCTTGTATAAATTCTAGTTGTTGGTTCTCAAAGCTTCTTAGTGTGTTTTCATCATTCTTGTGGGTTCACTTAAATGCTTTAATCCGTGATTATATCTGCTTTGATTGTTGCGCAAATATTACTATTCCATTCTTTGTTTTAGTTGATACCGGATGATATGGAATTCCAATCTGGAGATATGCCAAATTATACAACTTCAGATGGATCAGTAAGTCTTGGTTTTGACTTATTTTCAGAAGGAAACTTGATTGTTAATTTTCTAGTGAAGAATTGTATTCTTGACATTGAAATCTTGTTCTTCTTGCAGGTCAAGATACAGAAGGATAGTGAAGTGCGCCTGAAAATAATTGGGACTCGAGTTGATGCTACAGAAATTGTATGCCCTGTTCTATCATGTTGTTACCATTTGAAGCCTCAACTTGCTGCTGTTTTTCTAAGCAGCCGTAAAATTCAGCTGAGTTGGTTAATTTACTCAGAACTTCTCTTTCAGGGGAAGGTAAAAAAAAAAAAAAAAAACACTTAAAACGCCATTGAACTCTAGCTCAAATAATATTTTCTCTGCTACTAAAATGGAGTAGAAGGTGAGATCATGGATTCAAGATGTACTGTTTAAAAACCAACAAGAAAAGATGATGCAAAAATGTAAAGCCATACAGTGGCATGGCTAACGATTCAGTCCTTTATCAATTCATTAGTAGCAGGTTATAAAATTCTTTAAAATAATATATTATGTTGTCCTGAAACTCCAGGCCCTTGTGTTTTCTGTCTTTGGATGAATTGTTGGTTTTTGGGGATAACGGTGTAATCCTGTATGACTGGGTTTCCTGGGGGTTTCTTGGGGATAAGAGTGTAATCTGGAGAATATGTAAATGCATTTTAACCGGTTAAACCCCAGAAAATTCCATCTTAATTTCAAATCATATAAGCTGGAATTCAAAATCTCCATTCGGTGTTGAGTCTTTATTATAGAACTTTGAAGTGGATAGAGTCAATGAAATCTTAGGAGTGCAAAGACGCTTTAGAGACATTGATAGATTTTAGTGACCTTTTTGAGATAATGAATCTGAAATCCAGCTTTAATTTTTACATGTTTTCTAATATATTTTCTCTTTCTACAGTTCTGCATTGGTACCATAAAAGATGATTTCTTGGGTGTGATAAATGATCCCGCAGCGGCATAGCGAAGTTGCTAATGACATTTTCGGCGTGGAGGATGCTTTTTCCACAACAGCTTGCAAATATAATTTTTCTTCATGCTAATACACTCCTAGGACGATGATATAAATATTTGAACTGATTACTCTATACTGGACCAATTATATGGTACCATCTTTCGTAATTTGTTTTATTTCATGCATTGTATCCCTTTTTGAGATGATTGTTGGGGCTCCATCTCTCCAGATGCGTTTATCTTTCGGTTAGTAATGAAATTATCTTGACTTGAAGAGAAGAACAAGGGAAAAGGCTTTATAATGTGTCCTTCTTTCTTTTAGTAATATGATATTTTAGAGCGGTAGATGTATTTAAATCTGAAAAAAATATATTCATCATATTGGATTTATGTGTTTAAAATTTTAAACTAATGCGTCAAATATTAAGCTATAAATGCTTGGATTCAAGATGATAATTATTGGTGGGGTAAATACTAAGTTCTCCTTTATTGAGTTCTCTGTTAAATTTCAGTATGTTTTTGTTTGAAACCGAACCGTGAGGTAAAAAAATTAAACCAGTGTGTCATGTAAAAAATAAAACCGGCTTCCGTTTAGAATTTCTTATTGAACAAATGCTGAATGGATTATTAAGTTATAGCCTCATCATAATCATAACTAGGCATTCTCGCCTTTAAACAAACAGAATGTGAAGTTGTCTGACGATATTGTTCCAAAGCGAACGACGAGTAATGATGTTCGCTTACCTAATATTGGGATCATTGTTATGCTATAAATTGATATGATTTTATATAATATATTATGTAATAAAAGTAATTTTATAATTAATGTATTGCATCGATTATGTCAATTTATATATTCAATTTTTGAAGTTAAAATATTTCTCTAAAGTTAAACCCCAACACTAAGCAATTGGCAAATTGTCGCAAAAACATTACTTGACAGTATAATAATACATTCTCTGAAAATCCGTACAAAAGTTTAAACAACACAGCTCACCTGACCAAATATATCGATATTTCTATGTAGAAGTTAGATGGGAGAGTAGGAAGGAGTATTTAAGGACCTTAAAAATGTAACCTCAGTCTGGAGCAGACGACATCGTAATTCTCATGTGAATGTGATGTGGGCGCTTCACTCTCCCCACAATCTCCAATCGTCTTCCACCTCCACTCCTTTCTACTTCCCCACTCGCACTTCTTCGAGACCACCAATCTGCTCCCTCACCTTAAACCCTTCAAACCCAAAGAATACGGGCACAAACTACAACCAGTTGATACAGTCTTTATGTAAACAAGGCAGTCTCAAGCAAGCCCTCCAAGTCCTCCCTCACGAGCCCAACCCGACGCAGCATACCTACGAGCTCTTAATCCTCTCTTGCTCCCTCCAAAACTCCCTCTCCGATGGCCTTGACGTTCACCGCCACCTCCTCGATGCTGGGTTTGATCAGGACCCTTTCCTGGCCACCAAACTCATCAATATGTATTCCGAATTGGACTCAATCGATGACGCACGGGAGGTGTTTGATAAAACTCGTAAAAGAACAATATATGTTTGGAATGCTCTCTTTAGAGCGCTTACGTTGGCAGGTTATGGCCAAGAGGTCTTAGGTTTGTATCGACGGATGAATCAGATTGGGATTCCATCTGATAGGTTCACGTATACGTATGTGCTCAAAGCTTGCGTTGCTTCGGAGTGTTTGATTTCGCTTCTCCATATGGGTAAGGAGATTCACGCTCATATTCTGCGACATGGGTATGAATCGCATGTTCATGTTATGACTACTTTGGTGGATATGTACGCCAGGTTTGGGTGTGTATCCTATGCTAGTTGTGTGTTTGATTCGATGCCTGTGAGAAATGTGGTCTCATGGAGTGCTATGATTGCGTGTTATGCGAAGAATGGGAGCCCCTTTGAAGCTTTCGAACTGTTCCGTGAAATGATTCTTGAGACCCACGATTCAGTTCCAAATTCAGTGACAATGGTCAGTGTGCTTCAAGCTTGTTCAGCTCTTGCCTCATTGGAGCAAGGGAAGTTGATCCATGGTTATATACTTAGAAGGGGACTTGACTCAATCCTGCCAGTAATTAGTGCCCTTGTGACGATGTATGCAAGATGTGGTAAGCTTGAATTGGGGCAACTTGTTTTTGATCGGATGGCAAAGAGGGATGTTGTTTCCTGGAATTCTTTGATTTCAAGTTATGGGATTCATGGATTTGGGAAGAAATCAATTCAAATTTTCCAAGAGATGATTCAACAAGGACTCTCACCGAGTCACATATCATTTGTTAGTGTTTTGGGAGCATGTAGTCATGCTGGGCTTGTTGAGGAGGGGAAGATGTTGTTTGAGTCTATGGTTAAAGAACATAGGATATATCCTAGTGTGGAGCATTATGCTTGTATGGTGGACCTTCTTGGCCGTGCCAATCAATTGGATGAAGCAGCCAAGATTATTGAAGATATGCGGATTGAACCTGGACCTAAGGTTTGGGGTTCTCTTCTTGGCTCATGTAGGATTCATTGCAATGTGGAGCTTGCAGAGAGAGCAAGCAGAAGACTGTTTGAGCTTGAGCCTATGAATGCTGGGAATTATGTGCTCCTAACTGATATTTATGCTGAAGCTAACATGTGGGGTGAGGTAAAAAGAGTGAAGAAGCTCTTAGAAGCTCGGGGACTACAAAAGCTCCCTGGTCGCAGTTGGATAGAAGTTAAGAGGAAGATCTACTCGTTTACGTCTGTTGAGGAGCTTAACCCACAGATTGAACAACTCCATGCTTTGTTGCTTAAATTGTCAAATGAGATGAAGGAGCAGGGCTACGTGCCACAAACTAAAGCTGTTCTTTATGATCTTGATGCAGAGGAGAAGGAACGAATTGTATTGGGCCATAGCGAAAAGCTTGCTGTTGCCTTTGGACTCATCAATGCAAGTAAAGGGGAAACAATTCGGATTACGAAAAACTTAAGGTTATGTGAAGACTGTCATTCGGTTACCAAGTTCATTTCCAAGTTTGCGAATAGAGAGATTCTGGTTCGAGATGTGAATCGTTTTCACCATTTTAAAGATGGGATTTGTTCATGTGGAGATTATTGGTAGTTAACTTCATTTATCACAATAATTGGAAAGTGAGCATTTTCGCCAAAATATTTGAGGCTCCTCAAATGTATACGGACAAAGTTTGTTGACGATACCAAAGTTTGTATTTGACAATTATTTTACAAGCATCTTTCATTAACACTTCTATTCTTTCCCTTTTCCTTGATTAACTAGTTTATATACACTCTTGAGTATGTGTTAGAAGGCAAAAATGATCACCCATCAATGGTGAAAGATCTTTTTGACTGGGGAATCTACATCCTGAGACCACACTCCAAAGGTTTGTTTGTTGAAAGATTAAGCAAAAATTAAAAAATGTCTGAGCCCGGGTTCGAACCGGGGACCTCTAGTGTGTGAGACTAGCGTGATAACCAACTACACCACCCAGACGGTCGCTCTTTATGTATTAAATATTATCTTAATAAGAAAGAGCCACAAATTTCTACTCTTCCTTCAAACCCACAAATACGTTGCTCGTCTTCTTTGGCGGTCTAGTTTGGTTGGGGAAGGAATTGCAGGGAAACACCGAGTCCTCTCCGATTGAGAAGGGAAATTCAATATCATTCTCTGCAATCTGTCGTCTTTAAAGCTGCCATGGACGCTCGGCACGCATCCCTCGGTCGAAGAACGGTGCTGATCATTCGCCCTTCTTCATCATGCTTGTCTTTCGCTTTTAGTTTCCCGAGTTTCGTATTCTTTTCATCTGCTAATTTATCCTCTATATATATATATATATGTTTGTGTGCGTGTGGTCGTGTGTACACAGTTGGAAGAGATTCGTCAGAAGAGAGCAGCCGAAAGATTGAGCAAAACTTCTTCGGGACCAGATCTGAGCAAAGCTTCTGTTCCCACTGGTCTCTTTCTCCCTCTCTCGCTCTCAATTATATGAAGGTTTTCGTAATGTATAACTTTTTTCTTCTAATCCACAGATATTGTTGGGATGAAAAAATCAGAGAGCGCAAATCGACTCATGGAGGTAGGAACCGAGTTCTCCGTTCTCTTTTTCTTTTAGGTTTCATCATAGGGTCTCTTCATCTTTTTTTTTTTTTCCCTAAATTTCCCTCTTTCTATTTTTTTTTTTTTTTACGACATTATTTTTCCAATTTGTAGAGAATTTTGGCATTGAAAAAATTTATCGGTTTTTAAGTCTTACCTTTTGTTTGGTTTTCCGAAGATGGGGGCTTTGACAATAGAAATTTTCTTACAAAGAATTGAATATTGACAGTTTATTTCATTTTGCCAATGATGGCACTTACTGCCGGCCACCATTATATGGCGTGAAAGTTGAGCTCGTAACTTATTGATAACTGTTAAAAAAAGGTTCTGTTCTTTCATTGCATGTTGTAGGCAATCAAATGCGGCAGTTTGAAACAATTTTTCCTAAAATGGTGTTGGACTGGACGCTATGGAGAAGTTTAAATTTGGCCATATTTTGAGTACCATTTTGTATCATTTTAAGTTAAATTTTTAATACATACTAATTATCGTTGCAGACCGACGTCAGTGGTTTGGTATCTCAGCTACAAGACCTACAGAAGAAGAACGTGGAATTAGAGGAAGAGAACAAGACGTTGACTTCAAGGGTAAGGCTATATATTGGATATGTGTGTGTGGCCATATATATATATATATATATATTTCTGTATGTAATGCACAGCTGCGAAGGATTTTGATAATGAATAATGATCTGATATGTTTCTGTTTAAGCTTCAAACAAGGGAAGCTGAGAATGACATGCTACAGAAGCGTGTGACTGATCTGGTAATTGAAGGCCTTCATTATTCTTTATTTATTTATTGCATAGAAGGGTGTGTTGGTTAACATCGCTGTGTGCATTTCCACTTGTGTTTGTCATTGGTGGACACATTATACTTTGTTGGAAAAAGCATAAAATTTACTCCATTTTTTTTTTATTTTTCAGTCCACCAATTCTTTTTAATTCCTTTGGTTTGGGAAGTCATGGGAATGATCCACAATAATAATTTCTAGACAAGAAACCTAATTAGAATTTGAAAAAATGATTAGCCACGTGGCTTTGCTTTCATATGGTGAGAATCTTTTTTGTCTTCCTTTTCTAGGTGTACTACATTGTCTTTGAGTTTTAGATCTGTGCACTTTTTCCCATACATACATCATACCACCTGAAGTTTTATGTCATGAAAAAAAGTTCTAGATGTTTTGGTTCAGTTTTTCAACGTGAACAAGCTTTTTTTTTTTTCTATTCTTCTTGGCTATAAATTGCAGGAACAAAACACTGTACCATCTCTGAGAAAAGCTCTAAAGGATGTGGCGATGGAGAAAGATGCAGCAGTTGTTGCGCGGGTAAATTCCATGCACAATATATGTTCTCATTTCATATTTTTGTATTCCTTTCATTCTTCACCTAAAAAGTATCATATGTTAGTGTAGGAGGACCTTTCTGCCCAGCTTCGCATGCTCAAGAAACGGTTAAAGGATGCAGAGGAAGAACAATATCGAGTATGCTATCAGTTTTTATGTATATATTGGCATTGTCATGTTTGTTTCTTGCTTTTACCATTTCTCTTTCAATAGGCTGAGGAAGATGCTTCAGCCTTGAGAGCAGAGCTGAACTCAATACAGCAACAAGCAATTAATCCACTTGGTGGAATCAGCTCTATTGGAAATTCCCCAGATATACAAACCTTAGAAAAGGAGTTAGCTAGCTTAAAAACTGAGTTCCAGGTTAGACCGTCAGAACTGTTTATTTTTATTATCTTATCTTTCTTTTTATGAGTTTCTAATGGTGGTTCAAAACTTATAGCAAGTCTCAATATTGAGGCAGCAAGAGCAACAACGATTAGCCGAGGAGCAAGCCCGAACTTTAGCTCTCTTAGTTGAAAAGCAGGAGATGGAAGAGAAATTGACAGCTTTATCTAGAAGGGCCTCGGGTACCATTCATGAAAATTTTTGAACAGTTTTCCATTGTTCAGTCATTTTTTTTATTTCTTATCATTGACCTGTTCGTGCAATGCAGAAGAAAGCTCAGAAAAAGCAGCTCAGAAGGAGCTTTCACTGGTAAGAGAATTTCTTTGCTTGATGATCTTATTTATGGTAGTTGTGCCCATAATGATATCGACATAGGAATTTTTGACCTACTTCGTTGAAAATGTTAATTGGTTATTTGCAAAGAAAATATCTCCACTGCTGATCTTTTGGCAAGATCATAGTCCCAATAACCTGTGTGTTTTGATCGTTATGACTGAGCTGATGTTTGGCAGCTTTAGCCTGTATGAAGCACAGTATAACATAACCACTGCATTTGAACTTAATCCCACTTTTCCTAGTAGTGTCTTGCTTAATTGATTTGCTGGTGATATTTGTATCTACTTATATAAAAAAAATTGTATCATTGATTTATGCATCTAACGGGGACAGTGAGTGTTTTGGAGCTTCTGTTGTTCCATACTTTACTGCTTTGTTTTATTTATTTTTTAATATTGCAGGAAGACAAGGAGAAACTTGAGAAGCAGCTGCATGATATGGCTGTAGTGGTTGAGAGATTGGAGAGTAGTAGACAGAAGCTTCTGGTCGAGGTTAGTCTTACCCCTTCTGTTTTCCTTCATTAAAACACATTTTCCATGTGATGGCCAAAATATTTCATTATGTTTTTGTCAGATTGATTCCCAATCTTCAGAGATAGAGCGGCTGTTTGAGGAAAATTCTAATCTCTCGAGTTCTTATCAAGAGGCAATGGGCATAGCAGTGCACTGGGAGAATCAGGTACTAACAAGTGAGGGTTCTACACAATTTGGTTTGTGGAATTAGGGACGTTCTGATTGATGAATCACGTTCTAATTTCATGTAGGCATATCTTATTGAAAGATCATGGAATTTTTTCCCTTTTAGCTACAATGCATTAGTTCATTGCCTTTTTTTATGGATTAGATTGAACTGTTTTTTTTTTTAATCAGTAAACAGGAATTTATAAAAATTGCGTAGATTGAACTGTTTGTAATCAGTGTATATATTGTACTTATAAAAAAAATTATGTGTTACACTGGAGGATTTGAGTCATGAACTTGCACTTGCTGTTTTTAGTGGACCAGAAAGTGAGGCTCATATATGAAATGCATGCAGAATGTAAAACACAACACGTGGAGCCTCTAATGGTTGTCCTTTGTCATTCTTAGATAATTATGATTTTTTTTTTCATCTTGGGCTGCAAAAGCATATGGGAATTTTCTTAGGACAACAAGTTCATTATGATTCATGTGAACGCAAGTACGTTTTGGATTATAATGTCTGTCAGTGCATATTTAAAATGCATTTTAGAGGATATATTTATTTTTTTGGCCAGCCTCACATAAATCTGTGACCTGGTGTGTTGAACATAAACCATAAAGTTTGGGGAACAATACACTTATGTTTCCATATCTGATTTGATGGTACACTCAAATTCTTTGTGGAGATCTGGAGTAATAAAATGATGGATTTGGATTATTCAGTTAATAAAACTACTCAGAAATGGGGAAGGAAAATTTTTTATTGAAATCTTTGTAGACCTTTGAATTCAATGTTATATGCAAGATGGCAAAAGGTTCATTTTAGATCAATTTGCACTAAAGAAATGTTAACTATGAAGGCTTTTAAGGACTGCATAATCAATCTAGTGTCCTTCGAGAATCTATCTGCAGAATGATCAGTATTTTGATTCTTGAGTTTGTGCAATGTTTCATACTCCTTTCATTCCTTACAGCGGCTGTTACATCTTATTTGTCCATTATCTTTGTGGTAATTAGTCAACCATTGAGCTTTTAGGTTTAAACTGTTGCTAACACTAAAAAGGTATTCATGCTTTCCTATTGATCATTGGTTCTTGTATTTGCTAAGTTTGTTTAATTTATCTTTTTTTAAACTCTTTAAGTTTAATTAATTATTTTGAGAGTGGACATAATTTCTGTTGGTAATTGCTGTAGCATCGATGGTTTTCTTTGTAAAAGTTATAACCTGTCCAACACGTGACTTTGCAGGTGAAAGACTGTCTCAAGCAAAATGAAGATCTCCGTGGAACTCTAGATAAGTTGAGAACAGAACAGACTAAGGGCTTGCCTGGATCTTATAAAGATGGGGTGAACGAGACTGGTCCAGCACCTACTACTACTGAAGTTCTCTCTCTCAAGGTTAGTGGTTGATTAAAGGATACTGGGTTGCTTAATCCTTTCTGAAATGTGGATGTGAGTTAAGGTAGAGCAAGTCCAATACTAAACTTCATGAGAAAGCATTAAAACTGATCTGAGAGGGATTCCTCTTTGATTTTTGCCTCTCTGAAAATTCTTGCATGATCAGGGCTCTTGTCCTGTAATAACTTTGCAGTCTATTTGAATCCATGTTCACAGGTCCAACTTGCACACGAACAGAGCAAAGCAGAAGCACTGTCGGCGGAGGTTATGCAGCTCTCAGCCCGACTTCAACAACTCTCGCAAGCTTATAATGGTCTTGCAAGCCTGTAAGATCCCCCCCCTCCCTCTCTGTTCATCCATTCATCTGTTGTGAATTACATACGCTCCCTTGTTTAAACCAAAAAATAAATAAATAATTGCAGCTATAAACCAGTACTCCGGAACATTGAAAGCAGTCTCATCAAAATGAAGCAAGATGGTTCTGTGACCGTGCGGTGACGGCCAGATAGTGAGCACTCATGTGGTGATTTTTTTCATGAGCTCATCAAACAAGAGCATCCATGTGTAAAGGGTTTTAAATTTGTGTTTGGCATTTTTCTTTTTTCCTTTAGAAACAAAAAATGAGAGATGGCATGGCTTTCCAGAGGGATATGCATACTTGTGAGAAATTTTGTATTACAAATTTGCAATTCATATTTTTTGAAAAAGAAAAAATGTATTGGTAGAAACCACGATTACTGGCAGAAACTAGTTGCCTCATACTCTGCAGTATTACAGAATTCGAGCCTGAAAATAGTTTGATTAATTGGACAAAATTTTTAGGGCAAGTTTGGACACAACGAGAATTGTTAAAATTCTTAAAACTCTTCATAATTTATTTCCAAACATTATTTAAATATAAAATACTTTTCAATTTCAAATTTATAACTTTTTCATCTAATCATTAATCAAATACAAATTAATATAATTTTTACAAATTTCAAAATAAAACACAAAAATCATTAAAATTTTTATAAATTTCAAAATAAAAATTATATTGAAAATTATATTCAAATAATTTTTTAAATATTACAATATTTTTATTCTAGTTTTTCCTTCTTTTCTACAACTCTATAAAATATTTTTATTCAAACCATTTTATTGTTATTCACGACGTTTTGAAACATGCCCATAATATTATCTTTTTTAAAACGGGTAAACATTTTCTATCTGGCTCTAAAGGCAATTGTCCTCTCTACCAAAGAAACCAAGATCCCTTCATCTCAACCCAGAAAGGGGTGGAGCTCTCCCTCCCTCCTCCCCCTGGCTTGTCCAGCAGCTCTTGTATGGTTTATTTTTTATAAGTTTTTTTTTCCCTCGTTTTTTGTTTATAATAAGGAGAAGTGTCAATCTACTGCCTTCTAACCCTCATTGACCATCACGTGCTTGACTGCGGGCTTCCTTAGCCACCGATTTATCTCTTGGTAGAAACAGAATGCCAATTGGAGTGAAGCGTGAGCCACTCCAATTGGCATTGGTCTCACGCGTGACTCGAAACTACGCATGGGTTTTACGCACTTTCGCATCAAGGGGGCCCCTTACCACCACGCAAAATTTCCAGGGCCAACGACCTCAAATCCTTCAGACCAAACCATTCTTCTCTCTCCTAGTGTGTCACGTGGCTTCCATGCGCCACTGCTGTCCCAAGCTGTCATTTGCTGGCAAATTGATGCATCTTCAATTTGCTATCTCCCTATGTTTTTGCTTTTCCTAACCAAGAATCATGGAAAAGATGTAATGAAAATCTTTGGCAACCAGTCCAGACCAACAAAATACAGTACACAACTCTTCACTGTGATTCCTAGTCGCAAGGTTACAGTTTGTTTTGGACTGCGCCAAAACCACTTCAAGCAGCTTCCTATTGTGGGAAATGGGTGGGGATCAAATCATTGACCCTATATCTCTTTTTTTTTTTTTTCTTTTTTCTTGTGTTATATTTGTTTGTTTGGGATGAATGTTGGGGTCTCTTACCCTGATGACTACTTTATCACTATTAATTTTATCTATAATATGCTTGCTTAGAAAAAAAAAAAAAAAAAAAAAAAAAAAGGGAAAAAAAAAAGAAACATGAAATTGTGAAGTTATTTAATGGATTAACACTTGTCAAATTGATTAGCCTCTAGGTTGTACTTGTACATCAGGTGGTACGAGGGTGGCTAGGTAGGGGGATCTGAGGCACAACTATTTCCAGTCAATCAGAAGAGAATGAGGTCTTGGTGGGGAATTAGAACAATCATTTGTTTAAAGACCAAATGATTTTTATGTCAGACAACTACAGCCTGTCTAATAGTGTTAAAAACATATGCACCTGCATCAACATGGTGTTCTCAGCAATGGGTGGCATCCATTTCTCTGAAAATCATTCCTCCTAATGCTGCTTTAGTAAGATTATACCCGAAATCTTTAGAGGATTTCAACTTTTTTAAGGAATCTCTAGCTTTATAAGCATTATTGATGAAGCTTCACAGCATTTTGGCTTAACCTAGGTTAATTACTGTAGTTTCAATCATTTAAGGCTGTGTTGCATCCTAAAAGCAATTTTCTTGCATAGCTGGCCTGGCTGGCATGTAGCCATCGGTTTCCTTAAAATACATGATGGAAACCAGGTAATGAAAAAGCTTTGTACTAATATGAGAACAGGAAGAACATAAAAAGAAAAAGTTTCATGAGTTATTCTTAAAAAAAAGTCCTTAATTTATGCTAACAATGCTTGTTAGCCAAGCAATCATGTAATAATTAATGTTTTGGGAACCTTTTGAAGTGTTTATTATTGAACAACAAAGCCATAAGAAAGAAGTGTAATTGAGTTTTTGCTGCAGATCCAGTGATGAAGAGCAAAACCATATGTTTCTGCATCCCAAGCCGCAAGCACAAAGAAACCAACCATGGAGACTCAGGTAGTAGTTCTCCACAACAGAAAGCTTCCCATGACAAGCCCCGCAAAGGCAGCAAAACCAGAGAACATGCTCCTATGGCTCCAGGTAGTCACGCCGATAATGCTGGTCCTGATTCTGTCATAGCTGTTCCTGCAATGGGTGCAGGTGGTGATGGTAGTGCTCACGGCGGTGGTGTGGTTGGCGCCGGGTGATGCTACCGATAGTTTGTAGCTGTTGCCCTTCTGCTTCATTATGACTGTTGAAAATATTTGTTGTTTTTGAAAGGAGGAGATGACATGTTGGTTTTCTTTAATTACTTTCACATTTTTTTCCCTTTTTTTTGTTGTCTTTTGTTTTATTTTTTGATTGGAAAGATTTGAGGGAGTGGACTCTCTGTGGTGGATTGTGTAAGCTAGTGAAGATAGATCAAGAACCATGATTTTGTTTGATGTGTGTAACATTGTGTAATAAGAGAGGATGTGAATCTGGATTTTCAGTTAATATATACGTTTTCCCTCTTCTGTATTCTGTTGCTTTCCTTCATATGGCAGTTCATTTTCTCTTTACCTTTTCTTCATCCTGTGAAATTGCATTGAGAATGAATTATTGTAAAGAAGTCACACATAGAAGTAATCTAGCCTTAGTGGTGTACTTAGATGCAAATCCTTTAGTCTTGGCCTTTACAAAAATCTTATGGCTCCCTTAATTGTGTGGGTTGAAAAATGTTTGTATAATTCACATGCAAATAAGCATATTGATATATGAGAAATGATTTATACAGTTTTAAAATATGTAAGTTTACGCACTCCATTTGAAAAAAAGCAGATAAATGTAGAACACACTTGGAAAAACCCAATTGTTAATGGTGGATCCCACTTTTATTTCATAGGGTGTACACTCTAAAACTATATTTAGCATTAATTTTCATGCACAGACACATAAGTGACGTAAGCAATAATCACAGAAAAATGATAATTGCATCGTGAGTGTGCAAGTGCCGCATAATCATTTTTTTTAAAAAAATGAATAAATATAAAATCCATATGAAAAAAAATTAATTTTTTAATAGTAGATCCCACTGTTTTTCAAAGCACCTACACACTCCATAATTATATGTAGAAACATCAAGTACAACAGTATAACTACCTTAATAGCCCCCTTTTTTTAAATTAAAATATTTCCTAAGTTTTTTCAGTCCCCCACCCCCCCCCCCCCCCAAAAAATTATAATTCCCCCACCCCCCCCCCCCCCAAAAAAAATATAATTCCCACGTGCTTTTCAAGATTTTCTAAAATTTCTACATACATAGAAATGTCTCTCTCTCTCATTTTTTCCCATAGTTCCAAAATTTTATATAATTTCTATATTATCTTTTTTCTATGATGTGGCCCTTCAAAAATATTAAACTACGACATTTGTGAGAAATAATATACTTAATTATCTCAAAACCTTATAATTATACAATATTACACTTCTTAATATGAAATTTAAAGTGAAATAAATAAAAGAAGAATCATCTAAGGTTGATGAACTATATAAAAAATAGTTGAGAAATTTTATCCTCCAAACTTCATTGAACAAAAAAAGAATTTATTTAAGGTCTCAATTATAGTACTATACGCTTAAAAGATCACTTGATAGCGTCTATAAAGAAACAAATTGTAAATATTTCATTACAAAAAATAATAATAGATGAATTTTATTCTCCGAAACACTATTGTTAGAAATCTGAAATATATGTTTTAAAATTTTATTTCTACATGCATATAGTAAATTATCGAAATTTAATTTCTATATATAGTTATATTTTCATCTTTTTTTATAACATTAAGATTAAGATTTGTTTTATATAAATGTATCACACAATAGGAAAATTGGACCGCTCAAAAAAATTTCTGATTTTGCCACTGATGAAGTATCAACTAAAGAGTTACCTGATTACCCAACAGTAAAGAAAGGAAAATAAAAGAGAGGAATAATTACAATAGATGTTGGGCCTAATCTTAAAGCCACATATAGCCCAATTTAAAGGAGGCCCATAAGTTCCAAAGCCACCAATAGGCCCATATTAATCCAGTAGAAAAGCCCTAGGCTCCCAGCCCCCTTAACCTGTCTCTGTCTCTTATTTTTTTTTGGAAATCGAAGCCATGGCTACGGCGCAGCAAACAAAGCTCCGATGGGGAGAGCTGGAGGAGGACGACGGAGAGGACCTGGACTTCCTACTTCCGCCGCGGCAGGTTATTGGTCCCGACGAGAACGGGATCAAGAAGGTCATAGAGTACAGGTTCAATGACGACGGCAACAAGGTCAAGATCACCACCACCACCCGCACGCGCAAGCTCGCTAATGCCCGCCTTAGTAAGCGTGCCGTCGAGCGCCGGTCCTGGCCCAAGTTTGGCGACGCCGTCCACGAGGACGTCGGCAGCCGGCTCACCATGGTCTCTACCGAGGAGATCCTCCTCGAGCGCCCTCGGGCTCCTGGTTCATCTCTCTCTCTCTCTCTCTCTCTCTCTCTCTCTCTCTCTCTCTCTCTCTCTCTCTCTCTCGTACAATCACAGGCATACAACCATGCGCGCAAGCTCTCTTTTGCAAGTGGTTTAATATGTTCTAGTCTGTCTCCATTACTTGATCTGGGGTTTGATAAACTGTTTTAGAGCTTATTGGAGAAGCGTGGTATTTTTCTGTGTGGGTAGACTTGGCCTTTTTTTTTTTTTTTTTTTTTTGGTGGCGATTAGGGTTTTGGGTATTGAGAATTCTAGCTCTCTCCGTTTATCCTAAGAGAAAATTGTTAGGAAATTGCTTGGATAGAGTTTGGTTTGACAGGTTAAAGTTTCTGGGAAAGGGATTGTTAATTTTTTTTTATAAGTAGAAGGCATTGTTAATTTGAAGTTTGTAATGCAAAATTATAATAGATGTTTTAGCTAGGTTTTGTTTCTTTTGGCGGACGATATAGGTCATTTTTGGGGCCGATTATTATTTTGACTGTTGATTCACATAGTCACATGTTAAATTTATACAACATCCGATGAGTGGAGCTGGGAAATCTAATCTATTTATTGGAAAACTATCTCCCAGAAATGAAATTAGAAACCGCAATTCCCCTACTAACGTCTTGTATGTTCAAAAAATCACAGGACAAGTGAAAGATTCATCTGCTTAATAACTCAAGTTTTCTATTGTGTTTGAGTGAATTCGTGTTTTCTTTTTGGGGTTAAGATGCCTCCTTTTTCATGGGTAGGTGTAGTCAATGGGATACAACTTTTAGCATGTAGGAATTCCAGTTTTACGTACTTCCAAAGCATGATTGCTGAAATCTGGTAGAGAGAAGTATTTCGTGAGTACTTAGGGTATGAATCGTATGATAGAACAGGGGTTTGAAAGTAAAGTAGCGATTCATAGAATTAGGGTATTAATGGGCCTATTTTAATGGGTATAAGAACTGTTGTTTAGAGTGCAAAACAGCCGGCAGTACAATGAAATTGTAGGAGAGTGTGTTAGAAAAGAATGAAGAGTAATAAAGATTTGCAATCTTGCCCTGTTACTTTAAAACTTGAATTTTAATTGATACCACTCTAATTCATTCTAGTGCCTAGTACTTCGTTGGCTAGTAAGGATCCTTCTAGATTAAGCAAAGTAATTGTCTGCTTTAAATGGTCGAGAATAAAAGTGAATTGATGTAAAAGAAAAAGAGAAGGGGCGGGTACTCAAGAACCTCACATTCTGGTGTTTTTGGGGTCTGAGGATTGGGTGAAAGGGGACATGTTTCCCATCCGCACTCACTTTTCTGTAGACTGTAGGACCCAAGAGTGGACTTAAAGTGGATTTCTCCTCATTAGTTGCTCCGAGTTTTTGCTTGTACCCCTTGATTAATAAAAGGCAAAAATAAGGGAAGGAAGCACAATGTTCGAACCATGGATTTCTTTTCTCTTTCTTCAGAATTTCGGAAGTGCCTAGCTTATCAAACTCCTTAATATTTCCTCCATGGTTGTCCTCACTTGGATATGGCTCACCTCCTCTCTTGTTCTTTAGAGTGTTCAACAACGGTGCCATTTTGCTGAGAGTTAAAAGGGTTAATGATTCTTCAAAGGGTTGTGCACAAAGTGTATGTAACAAATTTAATATTGATTTCACTAATTTTTGTCTTTTTTAACAAGTAAGAAGTATACCACTTACACCAAGTATCCCATATACAAATTTAATATTGATTTCACTAGTATACCACATACACCAAGTATTTTTTTGTATGCTAAATATACACTTCCAAATGCATAGACCACTTATTTTGGACACAAACATGAGGTGTATATGAATAATTATCTTATTGTCTCAAGCAACCCGCCATAGACAAGTTATTTTTTTAACCTCTGAATTTATTTCTATTGGTACCATATTACTCATGGCTTCATTAGTTTCAAATCTACTTATATGTTGTTTTTATTCAACCCAAGTATGTGGCTAAGGGCTTTGTCATGTCTATTGACAACTTGGAAACCTTTACAGGTAGCAAACCAGAAGAACCAAAGGCTGGAGGAGACTCATTGGCTCAACTTAGTAAAGGAGGTGCTGTCCTCATGGTCTGCAGGACTTGTGGTAAGAAAGGTGACCACTGGACCTCAAGGTGCCCATACAAGGATCTTGCCCCACAGGCTGAGGGATTTGTTGATAAACCTTCTGCTGTATCGGAAGCCACAAACGCTGCTTCTGGGGCAAGCAAGGGAGCATATGTTCCTCCAGGCATGAGAGCAGGGGCAGAGAGAACCGGATCTGATATGAGACGCCGGAATGATGAAAACTCTGTTCGGGTCACCAACCTCTCAGAGGACACCCGGGAACCCGATTTGCAGGAGCTCTTCCGGCCTTTTGGTGCTGTAAGCCGAGTTTATGTTGCCATTGATCAGAAGACTGGCATGAGCAGAGGATTTGGTTTTGTTAACTTTGTGAACAGAGAAGATGCTCAGAGAGCCATCAACAAACTCAATGGTTATGGTTATGACAATTTAATCCTAAGAGTTGAATGGGCCACACCAAGAGCAAACTAGATCACCAGCCCGAACATCCCCGGCCCCTCTCTCTCTCTCTCTCTCTCTCTCTCTCTCATCAGCTTTTGATGACAATTACCTAGATTTATAATGAGACTTTTGGCAGGTCATGATTCCTTTTTCAATCTCTTTTCAGATATTTTTATGTTTGCTTGTCAAAAGGAAGAAACATTTGTGCCTTTTGGTGTTTCAAATTCATGTACAAGGTAATTGATAAGTTATTCACTTGGTCGATGGTTGTGAGACTAGCCATCCAAGATGGTGTTAATTTTTACTCTTCATTCACTGTGTATTGAATGATGTGAAATCTTATAGGATGTCATGGAAGATGAGCATCCTATTTCAAGCCAAAAGAGGGAAACTTAGAGTTATTTCTAATTCAATACAATTATTTTATTTTTTAAACTTTTTTAATTTATTTTATTGTCATAAAATCGTGATTAACCTTTATATTCCAAGGAAATAATACACATAATCCTCTCAATTTACCATCCAATTTATGATCAACCTCTCAAACTTTGAATTTCACTATTTAAGTAGGAACTAGGAAATATCGATAATGATTCTTGCACTGTTTGATTTCCAAGGAAAAAAATAAAAGAAAAAATTCTTAAAACAACGAAAAAGGGGATGGAATTTCAATGGATTAGAGTACGATTAGGTTGCACGATTATAAATACCCAAAATGCATGTTTGGTAATTTATGATGTACATTAGGAACTAATTAATAAAATTACAAAATATAAATACCCAAAAGTTAAATTTAGATTCACATTTTTATGAGTAATACTAAATACAATTATAGGGTGTGCAAGTTACACGCACTCCTTTTGAAAAAGAGTAAGATCTACTATTCAAAAATTAATTTTTTTATTTATATAAATTTCATATTTAGGGCTGGTTTAGATACTTATACCCAAATTATCTCATTTCATATAACTATTACAATTTTCACACAAAATATAATAAATAATTCAATTTTTTCAATCTCAAAACAAAATTAATATTAAAAAATTATATAATAACAATATTTTATTTAAATTTTAATAAAATATCTCATCTCATCTTAACTTTGTAACCAAATGAAACCGGGTGTGCAAGCTCCGGTCACTCTCTTTTTTGAAGAGAGGTTTACTATTAAAAAATTAGTTTTTTTTTTTATATAAATTTCATAATTATCTACTTTTTTTTAAGGGAATGCGCGAGACTTATATATTTTAGAACTACAAATATCATTTTTCATTTTTTTTTATTAAAAAATGTCTTAAACATAAATTCTTGTTCACAAATGTCATGCTTCATCAAACTAGCAAGTCACTACTCATTGGCACATTGATTAGTGTCTGTATTAATAATAATGTTATACACTATACTACCATCTCATTTGCATCTTTATGATGTTGTACATTTAACACCATTTGATGATAAATAAGTATGTAATAAATAATCATTCAATAATGATAAACGTGCCATATTTTATTTATTTAGATGCAAATAGAATGATAATATCGTATATATAATTTTTTCTGTATTAATTTGAATTTCTTAATTTTCTTTACTAAAATAATAAAAATCGTACCTTTAAAAAACTTAATTTAAAAAAAAATAAAATTGTGATTCATGTAAAAATGAAAAAGAAAATGGAAATCAACTAATTATTTTCATTTTTTTTACTAATTCGGTCATGAAAAAATATTGTCAAATGCTAGCTATCATTTTCCTGCCACGCGTCAAAATACCACGTACCCAAAGGCCAAAAGCACGACAATCATTGCCAAATCCCTTTCAGCTTTAACCTTTAAGCTGGATGGCATCATCTTCGTCTGCCAACTTTAGAAGTGTACAATCTAAACATGTCATCTCCACACCTTTTCTGTCCTTTTGATTCTTTGAATACATTTAGAGAAATACTTTTTGCAATCAGTAAATACAATCAGCGTATAATTATGGAGAAAAAATAAATTAATACGAGATCTACATAAAAAAAAAAATTATTTTTTTAATTTTTTTTATTCATGTAGGTCTTCCTGAATATAAAAAAAAATTTATAATTTTTTTTATTTATTCCGTACAGCCGACTGCACGCCGACTGCATTTATCGACTATATCTAGCAAAGCGCATTTATATCTTTTTCTAAGCTGTAGATTACATTTGCATCAATTAAAGGTATTTTATATATAAAAAAAAAGGTTTATATAAATTACATAATTTTACTGATATATCTTCATAATTTTGATTGAAAATGATATATCTTTAAATATATAAATTTCGTGTAGTCATTTTATAAAAAAAATCTATTCTTTTTTAAGGGGATCCACATTTACCTACATTTTTATAAAAATTTTATCTATTTGAGACTTGTGCATGATAATGCATTCGGGAAAAAATTAAAATAATCTAAAATCTATATAAAAAAATTGTCTTTTAATAATAGACTCTACTTATGAGTTATGAGAAGTCAAGGTTTGCACACCGTATTTAGTATTACTCATAAATATTGATAAGATTGTGTTTAACTCAATAACTCTACTATAGTATTATATTAAATTATTATTTAAATTAAAAAATAAACTTAATTATTTAAATTATATAGTAAAAATTATAAATCACGACAATATAAAATGTTATTTCTATATTATTTTTAATGTTCTGTTTGGATAATGAAGTATTAAGAGAATATTCTACTACTATTTATTATTTTATTATTATTTTTTACTTACTTTTTATTAATATTGATAGAATTTTTGTGATCATGTCCCTAACCAAACGCAGCCTAATCTCACCTTTATAATTCAATTTCAGATAATAAAAAATTAGCATCTGAACTCAAAACTGGAGCATGTTCAAAAACACTTTTTTGGACTCGTCAGGTGGTCCAAGCAAGTGAGTAACTGAAGTGAGCAATGATTTGCACGAATTCGTATCCCTCTTTGCCACCACCGATTCCTGTTTTAAACACATATTCCAAAAGCGAAGGGGCCAGATTCCCTTGGACAGTCAGTCTCTTCTCGTGGCTTCCTCCTCCTGCCTTCGTCATATGCCTCCTCCTCACTGAACCATTCGCTCTCTCTCGATCTCTCTCTCTCTCTCTCTCTCTCTCTAGAATATTTGTCGCATTGCTCTTTGCAAAAGATCAAGTTTTTAGTCTCCAAGCTTGCAATGGCTTCCATCATCGAATATGGGTGGCTGGTACTGCATTTTATAACCTTTATGTGGCGATTTGGCCAACTTTTTCTGTTTTAACTTCAGTTGTATTTGATAATTCTTGCCCTAGATTTATTTTCTTTGATGGGTATTGTTAGTTTTGGACTCGTAGTGTATAATAATAATGCAGGTCAAATCATGGGTTTGTCTTGATTCCTTGTTTTAGTAGTGTTTTGGAAATCATAGTTTTAGCCTTGCAAGATTTGCATTCTGGGTTTTCTTTTGTCGCTTTTCTTTTGTTTTCTTGTTGTTTTGGTCAAAGATTGCGACATTGGGAGCGTGGTTTATTTGATAGTTATATGTATAATGTACCTATGTGGTCAAACGGCGTTTGTAATACAATGCCTTTATTTCGGAATCGTATACACGAAGTTATTTGGACATATAAATGTAGAATCTAGAAGCTTGCATCAAGGGTTTTAGGAGGTTGAGCTTTAGGGGCTGTTGTGATGCCACGACCGGTAGACTTTTAGCTGAGCTGCATCACCGACTCTGTTGTCCCTTTAGGATTTGAAGAAGTTTGTAACAGTTACTTATAAAAATAAAGAAAAGAAATTATAGCAGTTTATCTGAGCGGACATCATTTCATTTATCGTGATGTTTCTTTCTTCAAAGATAAATGCATGGGGAATGTTCAAAATGTTAGCCACGTTTACTATGGATGTTACACTTTTTTTTAATATGCCAAACGTGTTCATTTTAATTCTCAGGCCTATGAGGTCTTTGGTCCTTAGACGCAAGAATGTGGAATTGGTGGCATAGTACTTTATGGGCTTCAAGGATGTGGAATTATGTGCTTCTCCCTTTTTATTTTTAAATGAGTTTTTTATTATTATTTTGATAAGCTAGTTAGTGTTCATTTGAACCATTCATCTGTATGAATGCTCAAAATTTTTCTGGAATTTCGATTGTCAAAGGGAATTGAGTTGTGGAACGATGATTATTCAAGCTATGGACATTAAGTTCTGTTCTCTTCATGCGCTTGTAGTCTTATTTGATATGAGCTTTTAGTTTAAATCTCTACTATTTATTTTATTTTGGCGATGCAGTATCTGATCACACATTTCAGTGACTTTCAACTGGCGTGTCTTGGAAGTTTCTTTCTTCATGAAAGTGTTTTTTTCTTATCTGGACTTCCTTTCATATATCTTGAGAGGGCAGGTTGGTTGAGCAAATACAAAATTCAGGTTCGGCTCTTTTTCCTTGCCATTACTCTTGAAGAAGTTCAGTAATTTCATATTTTTTGAAGCTGAATTCTGAAATGGTGACTAACTTTATTCTTACCAGAGCATTAGAGATATTTGGCAGAAAAGAACATTAGTAAAAGATTCCAGTGCACAATTAATGCATGTACCAATAACTTGCTGCCACGTTGGGCAGTGTTCATTTTCTGCAATAGAATTGTGTTATTGTTCTTCTTATTCTATGAAGGTAGCTACGAAAGTTAAATGTTTGCCTTTCTCATAAAATGATACTCTTATGGAGGTTCTTCTGACAGTGTATTGTTTTCGAGTACTTATAAAAAAGTATTGTTTTCGAGTCATGAACGTTGCTTTTATCTATTCTACGGTGTTCTTCTTAATACTAACCAGTTAAGGACCAAACATAGTATGCATGATAAAATGCTTCCTTTCTTTCTTTTTCACCATGTTTTTAGTCTTATCAAGAGTTCACCAGTGTCTTCAAGCTGCTAAGGATTTCTATTTGCAACCCTTATCATAGGGAATAACCTCTCTTATTGAAAATCATCTTTTGTCAGTTTTTGGTACTTCCAACGTATATTGATGTTTATATGTTTGATTTACTGGACTGTGCTTTTTGCATAAGATGTATTTTGGTTTCTATAGTATTAGAACTCATTTAGATATATTCATATATATATATATATATCTCAAGTATGTAATTGTAATTTGTTTGTTTTACTTGACTGGGCTTTTTTCATAGAAGTATATATGTTTGTTAGCGTTAGCATTACAAACATCATTACTATATAGATAGTGGCTTTAAGGAAAAATTTCCCATGTTGTCCTCTGCTATTGAATACCCAAACTTTTCTATTGCAATTTTTATTGCTGCCACTAACTGGTACATGGTAAAGATATTACGATCTATGTCAATTTCTATTGCTGCTATTGCAATAGCTCAATTTCTTTCTCTGTCTCGTTGAATTTATGTCAATTAGGGTTATTATTTGTTTATTTCTATTCAGACAAAGAATAACAGTCCAGCAGCTCAGGAGAAATGCATTACTCGTCTGCTGCTTTATCATTTTGGTGTCAATCTTCCAGTGATGGTCATCTCATATCCCGTCTTCAAACACATGGGCATGCAAAGTAGTCTTCCATTGCCGTCCTGGTATTTTCAGGTTCTTTATATACTAAAGCTTTGTTCCTGAGATATATGCACTGATATATAATATATGTATGGCCTTCATCAATTTTTTCCTTTGACAGTAACATTTCCATCTTGTCTAAAGTACAGCCAGTAAAATCCCTGCTTTTGGTTCTGCAGGAATGTAGTTTTAACACAGATAATATTTTACTTCATCCTTGAGGATTTTGTGTTCTACTGGGGACACCGGGTTCTGCATACAAAATGGTTGTACAAACATGTTCACAGTGTTCATCATGAGTAAGTGCAAGCTATAAGTGCTTTATCAAGTGTTTCGGTCGATAACAATCTTTTTAATTTTCTTTTAATACTTTCTTACTTATAAAAAAAAAATCTTTTTTGTTAGGTGCTTATTGGTTGCTCTTTTGGGCTTATTAACTTGTACAGATATGCTACACCTTTTGGATTGACTTCTGAATATGCTCACCCTGCTGAGATACTGTTCCTTGGCTTTGCAACCATTATTGGTCCTGCTATCACTGGACCCCATTTGATGACTTTGTGGTTATGGATGGTACTGAGAGTCTTGGAGACAGTTGAGGCACATTGTGGGTACCATTTTCCATGGAGCCTCTCAAACTTCTTGCCTTGGTATGGGGGGTAAGTGTGTAGGTTTTCCCTCTTGGTGGTTTTGTAGCATCTGACTAATTCCCATAATTACCTTTGGAACAATGCTAGGGGGCACGCCCAGCATTACGTACATGTTGGGCATGCAACCCAGTGCATTTCAAATTTTTTTTTTTTTTTTCATTTTCTTTTAAACATTTTTTAACATCCTTAACAATTAAGAAAAAAAGACAACTTCACTAATAGTCACTTCTTTAACCATTAACGAAAAAAATTAAAATACCCGAGCGGTAACTTTGAGGGGCCCAAGTATATTTTGCTTATATTTTATCCTGAAATGTTTGATCCATTATTTTCCAGGGCCGATTTTCATGACTATCACCACCGTTTGCTTTATACCAAGTCTGGCAACTACTCATCAACTTTTACTTACATGGACCGGTAAGTCTTATTTATTTTCCCCACTGCTTAAAGCATTGGCACATTTGTATTGTTTGGTTAGACCACTGTCTGTTGTCTCCAGCCAAGGTTGTGAGAGCATCCTGCATTGGTTAAGCATGATGAAGGGATCTCACATTGGTTAAGAATGAGTGGATCTTGCAGCTTAGAATGATTCCAATGGACTCCAATTGTAACATTAACTAGTCTTCTATTTATAAAAACCCATTATTAGCCCTTTGAGATGTGGTTGGACTTCCCTTGGGTTGCTACAAATGGTATCAAAGTCAATCCCCAGTTAGAAGTGTGAGACTTGAGCTATGCTACCTACAACAAAATGGCAAGGTGTTCTCATGCTTAGGTGTTGCACTTATATATGTTCCGTGTACTTAGGCTATGCCTATTTGTATCATCAATATAATCCTTGTTTTAATATCCTTAAAAAAATTGCTTGGCGAGAACCTTGGATTGAGCATAAGAGGGTGTTAAATGTGTATTGCATGGGAGGGAGAAGTTCTTGCAGTCTATAATGATTCCAAAGGGATTCAGTTATAACATTAACTAGTCCTTTTGGAGTATAAGCCCTATGAATTGATCTTTGCTTGATTTAGAATACCTGGACCTTCTTTGTTTTCATGATTAAGTTTCTTGTAAAATATAAGACCAAAAAGGGATTTGGCAAGGTGTTATTCTCTGTGCCTGGGAAATGCTACTAATGCACAGTGACTCAACATCCTTGCACAAAACTGTATTTACCAAAGTACACACGCACGTGGTGGTCCAAGGTCTCTTGTCGAAAAGGGTTGTGTAAGGGTAGGGAAGGCCTAAATTATGTTTACTTTCATTGTTTGCATGTATGCACGGAAATACATGTGAACATTGTTGTCCAAGACGTTCTGTCTTGGATTATTTTGTTACAAATACTAGGATTATCTCTGATAAGTCAATCATATATGGTTTTACCTACTTACCACATCTTGGATTAACCATGTTAAATTTTCTGTTGAATCGCACACAATTTTCATAGTGCTGGATAGCATTTGGTAAGAATCAGGTATTAAATATGTTCTCTCCATGCTTCAGTTGGTGATCCCAAGCCTCTTTGGTAAAGAACGCCTTTTATGTTCATTGCCTTCCCATAATCTGATGCTTATTATAAGATGAGTACCGATGCACCAAATGTTGCTTCCTCGTTGTTCGTAGTCATTTCTCTTTGATGTGGACAAAGACTATCAATGTATCATGGAAAAGGTGTCTGCATAAACGTAGAGAGAACTGGGTACAAGGGTGACGGTGATGGGTCTTTATCTATTGTCATTTTTTTCTCCTGGTTTATTGTCATTTCCATTTTCCTCTGCAAAGCAACTTGGTTTCAGACTGTAAGTAAGGGGCAGATTGGACATGGCCTAGTAGACTCTTACATGCTGTTCCTGTTGGGTTTTGGTGCCCAATGCTTATTTTGTTCATTCATGGTAATGAACACCTAGAGTAGAGCGTTTAAGTATACTGACCATATGCGATACCTCTTCTGTATGATTTCTCAGGGTATTTGGAACTGATAAAGGTTACAGAAAGTTAAAGGCTCTAAAGAATGATGGAATCGAAGATGGAAGCAAGCAAAAGTGACAAATAGTTTTTTTAATAGCCGGGCATCAAGATGTTGCTTCCTCATTTAAAGGCCATCTTAGAGGTCTTGTTTTGTCACTGCCTCATCTCATGTGAAACCACCTTTTTGTGTTAGATTGCTTTTTGTTTACAGCGTGACAGTATGTGGAATCAGTGGAAAGCGTACTCTGCAGAAATCTTTCTGTTTTGTCCTGCTAAATCAAGATAGATATCCATTTTTTTCTATTGGGTAGCTAATTTCATATTAGTTACTCTTAGTTATGCTAGATACAGTCATAGATTGTGCAAGCGCCACATACTCTTTTAAAAAAAGAATAAGGTTTACTATTGAAAAATTAATTTTTCATGTAGATCTCATATTTACTCATTTTTTCATAAAGTGTGCAGTATTTACACGTTCTATAATTATAAATATCATTTCTCAAAATGTGAATGCTCGGTGGTCATTTTCTTTCAGTCGGTGGTGGTGCCAAAGCTGGTTATATAGAACTTCACATTACCTACTGGTTCAGAACTTTAGGACATAATACATGCAATTCTTAAAGAGATTATTTCCAAAATCATTGAAATGTTACAGATATTTTCATTTCATAATTTCTCTCTTGTTGAATCACTAATTGTGGAGCTTCTTTTTTTTCTCTTGTTGGGGTGGTTTTGATTTTCTCTCAATCTCTGTTGATAGGATTTACGAATCTGTCAAAGAATTAGATCCCTTTTGGCATCCAACATGACTTGGTAATTGCCGGGACATGTAAAAAGTTTTGATTTGACGTTAATGGCTGTCCCTTTATTCTTTTTTCTGGATGGTGTTTGATCAAACTAGTTTGCTTTTTCTTTTTCTTCCCCCAGCTATGGCCGGAGCCACACAGGATTGTACTTTTTTCTCTTTGGGTCCGTGTGTTCTAAGCATCCCTGCTTTTTTATTTCATCTCTCTTTGGCCCATTCCCTGGATTTGTTGATATGACTATGATGATATGTTCCCTCCTCTGATTGTTCCCCCATTGCAATAGTATCTCATAGCTATTTGCTTTTTTTAGTTAATACAGTTAAAAAAGACTTTAAACCTCATTGGTAAATAATAATAAAATAATTTAAATTAAAATTTTTATAAAATTTTAAAAAATAGAGAGAAAAAATGAGTAAAACAAGGTTAGAATATAACATTTTAGATTCGGTTCGATATTAGAAAATAATGAAATCATTACAATTTTTTAAAATATTCATACAAAATATAATAAATAATTTAAAATTTTTTTAAACTTTTACAAATTTCAAAATAAATATAATATTTTATTTTAAAATTTAAAACTTTTATCTCAAAATCCTCTACTGCCAAACCAAACCTATTATTTTTGTTTTAAAATTTATAAAAATTAAAATTATATTTTTATATTTTGTTTAGAAATTTAAAAAAATTATAATAATAAAATAAATAAGTTAAAAAATTAATATTAAAAAATATTTATATTTAAATGATATTTTATAGAATGAGATGGCTTCAAAAGTTTGTAAAAGTAAACTAAGCCTTAAAACTATTAAAGTTTATCCACATATTGGAAACAATAATTTAATATACATACCTGTTACGGTGTTTAAATTTTATACACTCTTTGAAAAATAAAGTCTATAATTAATCAAAAATATATATATATTTTTTTATGTAAATTTCATATTTTACACATTAAAGCTAAAAATATATTCATATAATTCTTATTTCCATGCTGTTTTCTTCCACCTATAAAATTGTAACCGATCACAATTTTCAACGCTAAGGTTACATTTTTCAGAATTCTATAGGTATCGGTCTTTAAAAATAATAGGGAAGAAAATTGTAGGATTACAACTTTCAAAGCTACATTTTTCTGAATTCATAGGGTATCAGTCCTTTATAAATAATAGGGAAGATGAAAAGCTGTTAGGAAAATTTCTATAACAAAGCATCCAATTCCCAAAGTCCATATTGCTTGCTTAACTTTTACTTAACTTAATATGATGATTATAATATAGTATTTAAAATTTTCCTATTTATAGATTCGTACATCTCTTAAAAATATAAAAAATATATATTTTATAGATGTTCATCAAATTCACTTGATATTGTGTTCCGACACGTGTCCACTTTCTCTGCCACTTCCACTCCACCACCCTAAATAATAAATATACAAATTAAAAAAAAACAACCATAAATGCCCTAAGCCAACCCCTAATGCCAAAAAAATCTTTTTAAAAGAATCTTAAGACAACCCGTTGACAACTCATGGCATATCGCTACGTGTCCCTTCTCCTGAGGTCCACCACCACGACACTCACGTTGTCTGCACTGTGCCTGGCCAAGGCCAGCTTCGTCAGCAACGTCGACGCTTCCGAGCACACCTTGTCGGAATTTTCGAACCCGGAAACTTCAGCCGGTGAACACGGTGGCGCCTGAGACTTCCCTCTCAGGCACATACTCGCCACCCCACACGCCATTTCGTTGGACACCACGTCCCACAGACCATCGCTCGCCAGGATCAGACATTCGTCCTCCGCCGTCCGATCCGTGATCGTCACCTCCGGGTCGCAGCTCACGTAAGGCTTCAGGTAGTTATCACCTGCAGTAACATACACGTTTAACAAAGTGAGACTATAAGCATATATGTCCATATTATACCGTGCACCGTTGGCTGAGGAGCGATATAATAGATTATTCTTCTCTCGGCGCTTACCAATAGCTCTTGACATGGCGAGAACTCCGAGAACCCGTGGGCCGTCCCAGTAAATAACCCGACCACCCGCAGCCTCGATCCGATTCAGCTCATCTGGACGGTCCGGCTGTTATCACGCATCACCAGAAACAAATTATTCTTAGCTTGCAATTCAATGGCACTCCAAAAACTTTTTTTTTTTTTTATTCTTAAATACGTTTAACGAGCTACAACAATCAGAACCCTCAGATCAGGTGATCCGACAGTTGACTACAAAGGGCACGCGTGAAATCCGCATTTATCACGTTACTCATTCATGAGAATCGGCTTAAGCCGCATAAGTTCCGTTTGGTTACCGAGAGACTAAATAAGAACTGGGAATGGTATGTTTTTCATAGTCGTCTCCGACTAGAAAATACCAGATCTAATCAAATGGAAGCTTAACAATATTAATCTTCGGATTTCTGTTTTGAAACTACCTCACCGCACAGTGACCATACAATTCCAATTCCATTTTATTAACAATTGTGAGTCTTTCCGAAGAATAATTAGAGTCACCACTAGCTATCGTTTGTTTCTGTTAATGGACTGAGTTTGCGTGAGAGAATTTACGTCCGGATTGAAAAACCGAAAAAATGAAACTTGAGGAAGCGGATCGAAGCTAACCTTGTGATCAGATGAGAGAGGAACAGGCTTGCCGTTGCGGCAAAGCACGGCTCTGGAGTCACCGCAGTTGGCGACGACGATCTTCTCAGGCGTCACGATGGCAACAACCGCAGTAGATCCCACCGCATCGCAATCGGGCGACTGAAGCTCGCACTTGCACTTGGCTCCCAAAACGCTATCGTTCCACCCAATCGCCTCCTTGTCCATTCGCCTGAAGCTTTGCTCCATGGCGGTCTTCCACTCCGTTGATGAACCTTCCTTACTCTCCAACTCCTCCTTCACCAGCTCATGCAACCGCTCTCTACACTTTGTCGCCACCTAAAGAAAAGAAGAAAGCAATTATATTTCGAATAAAAATCGAAGATAAATGTCTTGTTCTTGTTTTTTTCCCCCTCTAAAAATATCATAAAGTGAGGTAATTCATACATGAGAGCAACCATGGCCGTCGTAAACACCATAATAATGCAACTCAGTGGAGGTTTCAAGGTCACGGCGACAGAAGGAAGGGTGGATCGCCACTGCGTCCTCCATCTCTCTCCGCCTTCCACACACTGATGCAACGCCGAACTTCGGGTACTCCCCGCAAACTTCTGGAACCACAGGGGCTGACGGAGAGGTACAGACCGTCGACATAGAAAAATTGGAAGACTGACTCGGAATTAAGACCTCTTTGGTCTTGGATCTTCCGTTTTCTACCACGGACAACGGTTTTTCCTCCTCCAATGCGGAGTTCTCCACAGCGTTCTCGCACTCCCGAGAAAGCGACGGCTTATAGACCCCTAGCTTCTGACGCTTCTGCGCACGCTCCGTCACCGGTGACGCCACACTCGACACAAATTTGAACCGTCTGATCTCCATTCTCCTCCGCCTGGCTGTTCGAGAGTTCTTTTCGCACGGGGTCGATGTGCTGCTCTCACTCGCCAGTTCACAGCAGATCTCTGTCATTCTCAACGAAATTACCTTCAACCACCAACTAGAGAACCAACAAATACTCGGAGAGAGACTCAAAACCCTCTAATTCGAACCACGAATCCCGGTCTATCTAAGCTTGATGGTTGCAAAAATCTTGAAATCACCGCAACAATGGAATGAGAATGAACGCGTGCGAGCGCTCCAACGAGGAACCCTTTTTTTTTTTTTAATTTTATTTTATTGGTAGTAACTAACGAGGAAGCTTTTAAAGCACTTCCATGGCCTCTCTCTTTTTGGGTATCCATGGCCTTTTAATTTTACGTAGGGGTTTGGTCGCCAAAGGACAGCTGCCGGTCACTCTCCCGGGCAGCCCGGACACGTACTGTTGTGCGTACGTGACGAAGTGCTCTTACGCCTAATAAACGAACTGATATTGACCGTTGATCTTCGTTCTCTCTCTCCTCTCCACCGTTAATACCAGAGGCGTGTACCAACTGCGTCGGGTGCAAAGATACGTGGTCCAATAGGAGCTAAACACCTTCGTTAGGTGAACTCCCTTTCCCGACACGCATATTGTACCAAGGCTAGGCTTGTCATTTTACCTGACAAAACCTTTTATAATTTTCATTAAAAACAAAAAAAGAAGATATAATAAGATCTTTAATTGTATTAAATATTATATATAAACGGTATGGTGTCTAGATGTCTGCCACGTGTATCCCTTGTAGAGTAAGAGATTTTTTCAAAAATTCTAAATTTATTCCTTGGGCTCGCGTGGTCCAATGAAAACGTTCTACGTATCAGTTTTGATGTTGACATGTGGGCCAGAATGTCCCCATCGTTGACGGTAAATAGAATATCTGAGGGACCGTTCCCTAAACCATGGACACGTGTCGTAATCGTGGACTTCTGAATTGAAACTACCATTCCGATTGTATTCAGTGAGGAAATGTCGAGATTACCCTACAACCTTACACGTAGACAAAAAAGCAAGAAAGGAAGAGAGCACAATCAACATAAGATTCGGTAAACACGCGGCGACAAGGGAGTGGACAACGTGTAGATGGACAGACGGGACGGTACGTTTCAGTAGGGGCCCACGGATGCATAACTAAAGCTAGAGAAGGAGCTCCACGTGGAAGATCTGGCTGGCAAGCAATTGTAGTAATCTGGGCATTGAAATTGACAGGAGACGCATAAGATAATTAGTGCCACGTGACGAACAATACCCGGCATCACTCTTAATCCTTCGTCCAACCTTTGTCCATCGCTTTGAACTAACCAGGGTTACTTTTTTATTTGATCTGGTTTGATACGGTTAGATTTTTTATATTTTTTTAAAAATAAAATATTTTATAAATAATAAATAAAATTATCGTCTTAAATTGTGTTTAGACGGTACTGATTCTAAACAAATAAATTTTGTGCAAGATTTTTTTTTATTTTTTTAAAGTGAGTCTTTTCAATAAAAATTAATTTTTTATATATTTTTAAAATAGAGTAATACTACATACAATCTAAGAGTTATGCAATCATTTTTAAAAAAATAAGATCTATTATTAAAAAATTAATTTTTTTATACAAATTTTTTATTTATTATTATTTTTAAATAATTACGCGGTATTAAACACTCACAACCTTAAGTATTAATTTTTTTGTATAAATTATTTTTAAATTAAACATTAATTTCTCAAATCAAATTGTACTAAAATACACAATAAAAAAATGTACTAAAATAAAATAAATCTCAAAACTGTTGGGACCGATTAATTAATTTATTTAGCATGTTTTATATATATTTATTAAAAGATAAGTATCATATTCACACAAATGTCTTATAAAAATAAAATGATAGATTGATATAACTTTATTTGACATATTAGATTTATTTTATAAATAAAATTATAAAACTTACGTATCATGTCAAAAATGTCAATTTGTATATTTATTATTATAAAAATAATATAAAAATCTACTATTTATCTTCGTTAAAATGTCGGAAAAAAATATTTAATTTGAGTTATTTTAATTTCAAGTTTGTATAAGCACATATCTCCATCATTTAAATGGTTCAAATGATATCATGAAATAAATTTGTTTATTTCGTTAACATAAAAATTTTAAAAAATTAATTGAAAAAATTTAAGTTACATTTAAATGTTAAGTTGAACTGAGTTGAGTTAAATTCTTTATAAATAATAATCAGATTAGATGATTGAATGAATTTTATGAGATCTATTTTAAATAAATTTAAATTTATTTAAATATTAAGATAAATTTATATATATTTATAAAAATTTAAAAAAAAATTATGAGTTTTATATATAAAGAAGTGTTGAATTAAAAAATGTTACAATTTTTATGTATAAAGAGAGTTTAAATTAAAATAAATTTTTAATAATTTAAAAATTATGTATTTATATATTAAACTTAATTTAAAATTAAACTAAATTGAAATATGATAAGCGGTTTGAACTTTGAAAAGGTAATGTAGGAGGAGATAGGCATGGCGGTTTGGGGGAGGGGGTTGGCTGCAGCAGTGACTCGTGTTATCGCCATCATGGGCGCACACTCGTGGTGGTTTTGGGGTCGGTGCGTGCAGCAGAAGGAGGTTTGCGTGACGAGACTGGGGAAGGTGGGGGCGGCGTGGTTTTCAGAGCCGGAAACGCATTACAACGCTGTGACGATATACCGACAACGACATTAATATGCACTGCAGCTTCGGCAAAGGGAGAAAGAGAAAAGCTGCATCCATGCAGCCGCAAAACCACGTGTTCCCAATTGATTGATTCGGTTTCGGTATTACGGCAAAACCACGTATGCACGTAGTATTCTTTTTTGTATTTTTAAACGTAGGACAACTTGGATTTTTATGCAGTTGCTGCGTCATTGGGCAGCAATATATATTTAAAATCATTTTTTTAATTATTAAATAAAAAATATTTAAGGAAGGTAGCTCTTTACTAGTTACAGATGGGGTATGCGAGCGCTGGTATTCTTTTAAAAGAAATACGAGTAAATATAAATTCCATTAATGTTATGAATTGTGTAAATGGCATATAATTTTTTTAAAAAAATATAAAGTTTATTATTAAAAAATTAATTTTTTTATATAAATTTTAAAGAAATAATATTTACAGTCGTGAAATGAGTAAACGTCAAGCAATCTCTTTAACAAAATAAATCAATATGATATCTATATGATAAAAAATTAATTTTTTAATAATAAATTTTATTCTTTATTTAAAAAATATACGATACTTACACAACTTATAACTATATCAAACATTAAAATACTGGTAGACACATAAATGCTATCACGAAGAGTCTTAAAATTTCTATTCATTCAAAAGGATAGAAACCATCCACTCATTTTACTCTTATCTATTATGATAATGTATCATTATCTATTAATCTATGAATTTTTCTTTTTCTAAAAAGGTATCAAACTTTTTTGCCCCCGAGAAAAAAAGTCAAAAAAAACAACCTAAAATTAAACAATTACACAATCAAAATCAAAATCAAAACATGGAACATAACCCTAGTTGACATCAAAACAAAATACAGTTCAAAATGTGCCATAGGAAACTAAAGTTTTGTGCTATGTCCATTCTTTTTTATATTTAGATTCCTATAATTTGAATAAATTAGAATTAGGATCCTTCATTAATTTCTCTATTCATTAACGTTAATTTAATCACAAGTTGTCAGCCGTTGGTTTTGATTTTTTAAAAATAGGTCAAGTTTCCTTTAAAATAAAAAATTTAACTTAAATTGGATTTTTTCTTTAAAAAAAAAAAAAAACAACTTCGAAAAGCTTAGCTTTTAGAACTTGCAATAATATTAATTGGCCATTATAGTAGATTTTTTTCTTAATTATATTGACTAATTAAGGCTAACAAAATATAGTTTATACTTTATATTGACTAATTATATAAGAAGTGCCAAAACTGTAAAGAAATCTTAAAAAAGTAAATTCATATATCTAAAAATAAATAAATAAATTTATAAATTAACATAGTTTTATATGATACGTTAAATCTATTTTATAATAATAATTATTTTACAATCTAATGTACCATACTGAATTACGACAATTTGTTAAATTTCTTTATAGTTAAACCACGTCAATCTGTAAATTTATAAAATAAACAGCTAGTTCATCAATTCTAATTTACTTTATATATGAATGAATTGATTCGAGTTTCTTGTTGAATTAATTTTATGTATAGTAATAATTTATTTATTTTTCCATCGAGCTGAAAGTTGTTTGTCGATTGTTACTAACTATTTGATTTAGACCAAATAAATTATTTATTTTATAATTATCTGTTATTTATTTTTTACTTTTTAAGTAGTGATCATAAAAACAAGGTTTTATATTTTTGTAAATATTTTATTATAAATAAATCAATTATTATTTTTAAAGTATATGTGCAAACCGTACCCCTATTAGTAATACCATTTCTTTTCATCTTCTAAATATTTAAGATGAGAAATGATATTTGAAATCGGAGAATATGTAAATGTCATGTAATTATTTTGAAAAAGAATAGAATTCACTATTAAAATTTTACTTTTTTATTTTTCTATTTGAATCTTATATTTAATCATTTTTTCAAAAAAATTATATGACACTTTTTTTTTATAAATACATAACACTTACGTACTGTAAATATTATTTCTATTTGAGATATATTATATATCAGCTATTATTCACCCCACCGTACCCCACACCTTGATGTCACTTTTTTCTTTTTGTTTAATGTCATACTTATTATTATCAAACCCATCTCTCTCTCTCTTCAATCTCTTTCTCTCCTCAAGCTCTCTCCCATCAAACTCCATCTCTCTTTGACCTCTCTTCTCAAGCTCTCTCTCTCTCTCTTTAACCTTTCTCTCTCCTCAAACTTTCTCTCCTTGACCTTTCTCCAGGCCGGCTTAATGGTAAGGTTAGTTAGTCCATTGCCTAAGGCCCCCATCTTATGTAAGACCTTTAAAATAGAAAATGAAGTGTTTTTTTCTTAATTTAAAAAAAAATAAAAACCATTTTATTATATAAAATTTTAAATAAATTTAATATTTTTCAATATGTGCAATGTCCCATAATACTAAATTTAATAGTTAATATAATGAATTATTTATATTTTAAATAATTTTTTAAGATTTTGCTAAATTGAGGTAATAAATTTGCATTAATACCTCATTTTAAGTTGTAGTATTCAATATAAATTTAAAAATATTATTTTATTTAAAATCTTTAAATAAAGTTTTTAAATAAAATCTCATTTTATTGAAAATTTTAAAAATATTTTATATAATAATTTATTACTTTATTCTATTATAATTACGAATGACTAACTTAAATTTTACATTAAACCTCAATTTAGATCGAGCTTTTCTCTCCCTCAAAATTATTATACTTTTTGTATCTCTCCTCCCTCCTTCCTCTTCTTCCTCTTTAAATTTCTGTACTACACATACTCTTTTTGTGAATGATTAGGTTTAACTGCCACATAAAATATAGTGTAAAATAAATTAAAGAATTAATGAAAAGAATAAGAATTTTACTATATACAAATAAAGTCACGTACTAATCTGCATATCAATATTAATTCTTTTATATTTAAAATTTAAATTAGTATTATTTTTAATAAAATTTACTTTTTAACTAATTACAATAAATTAATACATATATTAATATACAATTATACTTACAATTAAATTTTTTCAAAAAATAATTCTCGCCAACAACACTATTGAAAGTTAGAACAAAAGACCTCGCAACTCTACTTTTTGGTGAAATGAACACCGTAGATTAAAGCGAGACCGTCTTTGATAGAGTCAAGACTCAATACCGATCGTTGCTGACAGATAATGTTTTTGATAAGAGGAGAGAGATGGCAGTGTGAAGGCAGGAGAAATTGATTGCAATTTCCAAGCTGTCCAACGTCATTACAGTTACAACTTACAACTGACATTTATCATGATTTTAGACGGGTCAGTCAATAGTATCGATGTTCAT
This sequence comes from Carya illinoinensis, assembly GCF_018687715.1. NCBI lineage: Eukaryota > Viridiplantae > Streptophyta > Magnoliopsida > Fagales > Juglandaceae > Carya > Carya illinoinensis. Next base: position 9,962,052 of record NC_056765.1, read on the forward strand.
ATAAAAATGGAAAACACTAAAATCACCGCTGGTAGCTTCCATTGAAGGTTAATGTTGACCTAATTTTTTTTTTAATTTTTTCTTTTCTTTAATGATTAAGAATTTTTTTTAATATTATTATAATTTTTTTATATTTTTTTAAAATGTTTAAAACTATTAAAAAATGATTTGAAAAAAAAAACAAAAAAATTTTTTGTCCAACGGTGGCGGGAGCCACCCACCAACTGTGCCTGTAGCACCATCCTATAAAAATATATTGGACTTTTGGGGATCAACCCAATACTTTTTTTAATATTTTATAGCACATCAAAAAAAGACACCCCTTAATTAAAAAATAAATAAATAAATTCCTACACATAATCAATCGATAAATGCATATATATATATATATATATTTAATATCTTTAAATACTTATTTTATAAAAAATACATAAATTCAATAATATTTACAATAAAAAAAAAAGACATCCCTTTCCATCACAATAAAGAAAAAAAAAATCTCAACTAGGACATATCTTTTCAATAAAATATAGAAAATGATAAATTCATATTTCTTTGTAACTATTTTGTAATTTTATTATAAATAGATTTAATTATGTGAAATTGAAATTATTTTTAATAAAGTAATATAACTATATTAGCCAATTGTAAAATAGCTATAAAATAATTATAATTGTATTATTATCCATAAAAAATAGTGAAGCTAAAATATTGACTCAACCTCGAATTCTTTGGATAGATTGAGGAAATGATCTTGACCACAAAATAAAGGAATTTTTGTGCAAGACCATGAAAGATTTGCGAGACTGCGATAAAGAGCTATAATGGATATGATCGACTATAGTTGATTGTATTAATATGAGTTCTTCTACTCATTAAGAAAAAAATAAAAAATAAAAATAAATATGTGATGTAGGAATGATGAGTAAAATTATTCAATATCAGATATAACTTTCTACACTCATACTCTAGACCGGGATCAAATCAACAATCGATATCCATTGTCTACTTTGATAAAAGAGAGAAGTTACCATTTTCTCAAAGAAAAGAGGAAAAAAAATAAGAGTAATCCAAGATACAATTTGAGAGTATATAAGTTATGCACATTCTCTTTAAAAAGATAATTTATACTATTAAAAGATATTTTTTTTTTTAAAAATATGAATATCAGTTTTATCCAATTTTTTTAAAAAAATAATTATGTAACTTGCATATTTATAAATTATAAATATCATTTAGACTCTGTTTGGATGTTGAGTTGAATTAAAATGAGTTAAGTTTTGTTAAGATAGTGGAATGAGTTTTGTAAGACTCACTTAAGATGAGTCTAGATGTATTTAGATGTCCAAATGAGTTCAGATGTATTTATAAAAAGTTGAAAAATGTTATAGGTTTCTTGTGTAAAGAGATGTTGAGTTGAAAAAATTATGGATCTAACGTGTAAATAAATTTTTAATTAAAATAAGTTAAGTGATTTGAGAGTTGAGTATTTAGATATTAAATTTAATTTAAAATTAAATTTAACTGAATTTATCTCAATTTAATCTAAATTTTAAACGGAGCTATTATTATAATAAAAAAACCCGCTGAATTGAGTGACGTAAGAATTCTAATTTGGTTGGCGTAGTACAGCCACGTCAAGCCAAGTCCGCGGTCAACATGGCGCCGGGGGTTTCCTTTTGTGAACGGTTTTCTCCCCTCTAATCAGCCTTGAGTGCTGGAGTCAGGGAAGGCTGGCTGGAGACTCATCTTAAGGAAATGATTCGATCATTTCTTCGTCTTCAATCCTAAATTATTGTTGTCTTTTCGATCAATGTCTTCTGAAATAAATGTCCACTTTCAACGTGTCTGAAGATATGAAGGTTTCGTAATGTGTAGACAAAATATGGCCTACGCCCAATACGATAAATCCCAATGTGACAAGAAATTGTGTTCAGGTCTTCCTTTTCTCTTCATTAATTGGTTTATATACTCTGAAGTCCGAATGCTGACTCTGATTTTTTTCAAGACTTTTTTAGCCTTTTAAGTAATTTTATGTTATTCTATTTCTATTTTTATCAAATTAAAAATAGAAACCACATATTTAAAGTTTAAGGCTGTGTTTGTATGTTAAGCTAAATTGAAATAAATTGAATTTTTTATAAATATTAATAAATTGAGGTAGTAAAGTGATTTTTGTAAAATCTATCTAAGATGAGTTTAAATGTGTTTAGATGGTAATATAAGTTTATATTTATTTATGAAAAATTAAAAAAAATTGTGAATCCCGCGTGTAAAAATGTATTAAATTAAAAAATATTGTGAGTCTCATGTGACTCAATTTAAAATTAGACTAAACTGAATAAATATCAGTGTGCTTAAACAACCAAACGGACCTAAGATTAGAGTACATGATTTATTCGTTCAAATGCCATCAGCATTGTTGCCCCCTTCTATCAAGGTAAGGTGCCATTGTCGCTCTTGATTTCTACCGCAGCCTCCACCACTGCCATCGATTAATGAGTTTTCCAATACGAGGCTTTATAGACATGGTCCTATTATCCTCGATCAATGTTGTAAGTGAGTTAAGGTACTGTTTGAATTCAGAAAATATCTCATTTTATAATTACAAATTTTTTAAATTTTTACACAAAATATAATAAATAATTCAATTTTTTTAAATTTTAAAATAATAATATTAAAAAATAATATTTTAAAAATATTTTATACAACTTTTAACTTTTATGTAAAATCATCTCATCTCATCTCACTATTCAAAAAGTCTCTTAAAGCAAGTTACAACCTAAACATGTACATTGAAAAACCGTTCAATCTCCCAATCATGCAAGCATGCGGTAAGCTGGTTTTCATTCTTTAAGCATGTGTGCTTGTGCATTTTCCATTTCATATTGGACATTTAAGCACTCTTGAGATTATTTACATGCACAAACATCCATATAAAGGCTTGTAAACAATCAATGAAAACTAATCCTAACCAACCACAAAATTGCACCGGCAAGCAATGATTAGTGAAACATAGGGGTGTAAAAGGTTTGATTCAGTTTTAGACAAATTTAAGACCAAATCGGTAGGTATTGATTTTGCATTTTCTAAAACCGATTACACATCAGTTATGCTCTTAAACCGGTATTCTGGTTATCGATTTCCAGTCCGATTCAGTCCGTTTTCCAATTTTAGAAGTTAGTTGTTCCTTAAAAAAAAAAAAAAAATCCTGTATCATCATGGTGAAATGATTGAAGATGACCTCGACGTGAAAACACTATGCTTCTATTTTTTTTTTTTAATACCAAGCCCAAATAACCCAATATACTAATAGACTTCCAAAGCAACACAGTTTAGTAAAACTTTGTACCCTTCTGCATCTCAATCAAATCATACAGTTTAATGAACTTCAAAATCTCTGAGAGTTTCATGAGGCTAATTCAATAACGTAGCATGAACCAAAGAAAACAAACATTAGCAGCTTATAATCCTAACAAAACCCACTTCACTTTGCTACCAATACGGACTTTCTACAAGAAACCTAGTGACAAAAAGTCAAATTAAAACATTACTACGGCAGATTTCTCAATGAGCTAAAACGTAGTTAATAAATAGAAGATCTTGTTAATAAGAGAATTGAAAAAAAAAAAACCAATATCCAATACAAAAAAAAGTTGAAATTCAAATGTCTAACACAAGCAAAGTAAAATAAAAATTTAGCGTCTCGACTCCACATAAATATAAGGAACAATTGCAACTTCCAATTAAACTAAACTTAAGAAATAAATATTAAACAGAGAGGGTATCTACGTAATCCCTCAACATGCAATCCATAATCTCTCAACATGTAATCCATAATCAACAGAAACCAGTATAAGATAAATTAGACCTTGCGTTTAGGGGAGGTGCTGCGTAACAAGGGAGGAGCTGCAGATAGAGAAGAACGACGAGCATTTGAGAGTGAGAGAGGGCTGCAGCCTGCGTATAGGAGGGGAAGCGTGGGAGGGGAGGCAGCAGAGATTGAGAATCTGAGAGAGGGGAGGGGCTCCGTGGGAGGGGAGGGGAGGCAATAGAAATTGAATCTAAGAGAGGAGAGGGGCGGGGTACATGTTTTTAGTTTTACCTTAAAGTCTGAAAGTAAATGCACTAAAACGAGGCCCTTTTTTGAGTATATAATTATAAATTATAATCTAGTGATTATAAAAAAGTATATATTAGACTATTAGTATTTGTTAATTGTTATTGTCAATTTAGTTTATTATAACTATATTATTGATAGACTATAGTGATAGTCTTAGTATAGTAATTTAGTATTAATATTACTATATCATTATTTAGTATTAGATTATAATATCATTGTAGGCTATTAGTATTAATTGTAGTAATTATAACAAGTATATATTATTATTTGTTAATTGTTATAGTGAGTTTAGTTTATTATAACTATATTATTGATAGATTGTAGTAATAGTAATATAGTATTACTATATCATTATTTTATATGTGATTATTTAGTATAGTGATTTATATACTAATATATACATAGCCTTAAAGTATATTTCTAATAGTAATATAGTATTAGACTATTAATATTATTATAAATATTAGTATTAATTATAATGATTAGAATAACTATATATTAGTATTTGTTAATTATTATAGTGAGTTTAATTTATTATAGCTAAATTTTTGATAGACTATATTGATCGTATTTCGTATTAGGTCATAAAATGTAAATTGTAATTAATATAAATTATATACTAATATATATTAGTATTATTAATCTACTAATATCTTATATACTTCTCAAAAACACTATTGAGAATTTATTAGGCCATCAAAATTTAGTAATAATATTTGAGTGATTTTCTTTATTTTTTGGTTGTTACTTCTTATGATAAAATGTTATTAATATATATTTTATATTTAAAGCATATCATCAATTAAATTTTCATGTTTAAGATTAAACTTTTATTTTATAAATATAATAAAATTATCTTATTTATAATTATAATTTATATTATTATATATTATATATAAAAATTATATATAATAGAAAACATATTATAAATTTATATATAATATTTTAAAAAAATTAAAATATATATTAAATAGAACCGGTCCGATTCGGACAAAAAATGTCAGGAATCGAAACCGGACCCGTTCCGGCTAGTTTTTCATTTATGGAAACCGGTTCCGGACCGGACCGATTTTCCGGATTTGTTTTATACCCCTAGACTGAAACATTAGATGAAAACATGACCAAGAAATAAAATACTTATTCATACTAGTCCACATTAGTTTCCAAATTGTACATCCAAGACATATTTTTCTTCAAATCGTTTCCTGATTAGGAGATATTTTAATGAAACAATGGTAAAGGTTGACAGTAATACAATCAGACCATGAACTATTTGAAGGGTTAAAAAAAGGAGGGTAAAAATTACTTTGAGTAATAGGAAGAGTGATAATTGGGAAAAAAAAATTGTTTCCTTGTGGTACTTCAAAAGAGATGCAAGAGTGCAGGGGAATGCCAAGGCTAGGTAAATAACTAGTGGAGACTAGACTTGCTGGGGTCAATTAAGGCCTAGTTTGTTTTCACAAAACTTTCATCTCATCTCATCTTAATCATTACAACATTTTTAAATCCTCATACAAAATAAAATCCCAATACAACTTTTTCAAATCCCAATACAAAAATAATATATTCTAATAATATTTTATTTAACTTATCTCAACTCATCTCATCTCATCTCATCTCATCTCTGAGAACATAAATCAACATAATGGTTAAGTTGGCTCTTCTAGCCATGTCTTGGGTAGAAACCATTGACAGACATCCCTCCATCAACACAAATAATCTGGCCAGTGATATAGGATGATGCAGGTAAGCAAAGGAATGCCACAAGAGACGAAACCTCCTTTGGATCTCCAAGACGCCCAAGAGGAGTTCGAGAATACACCTCTTCTAGGAATTCTTTGTTGCTAAGTACCTGGAACAAAGGAAAATCAAGATCAACTTCAACTTTTCATGTTGACTTAGGTTTCAGCCTTTTTACATTCCATGCATTAGTAAGTGCAAGTCCTAGCATTTTAGACTGCAAATTTTTTAGGGATCTGGTTTTGCACATGATGAATAGGAAGGAGGCTGCTTTTGAACAACAATTCTAAAATTTTGCTTTCAGCGTATCAATTTCAGTGGCATTATGATACATATCACACTTTCATTCCACTTTTATCATATTGTGCCGATGTGGCATTGACCATCAACTATTATATAAACTCTTATTTTTCCAAATAACAAATACGAGGGTTAATAGATAATGCAGCATCAATACAGTATGATAGGAGTGGGATAATTGTGTAGTCTATATCATTTTCCATTTCAGTTCGGTAGCCAAATTAAAAAAAAAAAAAAAAAAAATCAAATCTATAAACCAATCAATAAAAAAATGCTCCTTTTCAATTGAATTTACTTTCATTAACATGGTAGTTAGTGTTGGTGTGGGTTGTATTTGCGTAACTTTCTTGGAAAGAAGAAGGTAGCAGCAAGAAGCTGCTATGATTTCACACATGATTATTGGTCAGAAAGCAGTCTGCAAGGGCTCAATCAAACTAATAATCACATCAGCAATGCAAAAGGTGAAGTACCTGCTCCACCATTGAGGTTCTGATGTACCAAGGCGCCACAGCATTACTTCTTATATTATCTTTCGCCCACTCACAAGCCAGACTTTTAGTGAGTTGATTGATTGCTCCTAGGAATCACATAAAAATAAAAAGAAAAAAAGAGCTTTTGATAAACTCCTCGAGTTCAAAGTTTATAGGAAGATGCGATAATGGTTTCAGGTAAATTACCTTTTGTTGCACCCTGAACAGACATAGACTTCAGTGAGAGAAAACCCGTTACAGAGGACGTGAATACAATGCTACCAAATCCCGATGCTTTCAAAGGTTGATAAGCAAGTTGGGATATATGGAAAACAGACTCGAAGTTGGTCGACATGAGAGTAGAGAATTCCTCAGCTGTGAAATCCACCATTGGTTTCCTTATGTTTGTCCCAACATTATTTATCTACGGATCAAAATGTGGTGGCTTTCGAGTTCAGTGAACAGGAAATGAAGTTCGAAATGATACGCTTCCGATTATAACATGTTAAATCACAAAAATGGGAACTCAAACAGAACAGAACATACACGCTCGCACGCATGTTTGTGTGTGCATAAGATGAGGAAATCCAGGAGCTTACTTACGAGGATGTTGAGCTTCCCATCAAACACGGAAGACACAGTCCCCACGAGCTCCTCTCTCTGAACTCGAACTGACACATCACAGACTGACCCAGTTACCCCAAAACCCAAATTATCCCATTCCCTCAAGCACACATCCAGCTCACTTGAATTCCTACAACACGTATGCACTGTCGCCCCAAGGCCCGCCAGTTCCTCCACAATCGCATGCCTAAAAATACCAAAAAATTCCCAATTTTCACGAGCCAAGGAGAAAAGAATGCAAAAAAATAGAGTCCAGAATTTATAAGTAAACGTACCCCATTCCGCGAGTGCCGCCGGTAACGAGGGCGGTCATCCCGCTGAGCGACCATCTGGGATTGTCAGTGGGGCCACTGTTTCTACTTGAAAGTAATCTGGGTTGTCGGCTTCGGATGGGTCTTACGCGGGTGGGTTGTGATATTCGGAGCTTGGAATGAAGGGATGACTGTGGAATTGTTAGGTTTGAGAATAATGAAGAAGAGGAAGAAGAAGACGGTGACGGAGTAGGGGGAGTTGGAATAAGGGTTTGAGACATTGCAGCCGCCCAGCAAGCAAGCAGTGCTGGGAGTTTGAGGTTCACGGTCGGACAGGGATTTCAGTAAGTTGCGGACCTTGCGGTTTCGAAATACAGTTTGTCATCGTTTATGGGTTAAATTGAAAGTTAAATAAAATATTATTATTATTATAAAATTTAAAAAAATTAAATTATTTATTATATTTTATATAAAATTTAATAAGATTATAATAATAAAAAAAATAAAATATTTTTATTATTTGCCATTTGTCCGACGTCTTAAAATATTAGGTTAATGTATCTAAAAGAAGACATATTAGTAATGAATCATTGATAGTGAAATATTGATAGACAATACAAGTTAAATTGATGTCGATGGAGTTTGTACAAAATCATGTAATTTCTTAAAGAATATTTTTTTAACATATATGGAGGGTGTAGCTATGTGTTACAGACTTAGAATTTCTTCACATGTTTTGTATAGTCTTAAGAGGTTTTGTCCCCACAAAACTCTTAAATAAACCTTCTAAATGACTCAAGATAAAAGAAAATAAATCTAGAGTGAGAAAGTAAAGAGAAAAACTCTAGAGAATTTATTTGCTATTATTGCTTGGTGCCTTATATAAATAAGGACTCTTTCTATTTATAGAAATATCTTGGTACAAAAAATGGTTAGAATTGTGATACTTGTCATCAATTTAAAGAAAAGAACATTCTAGATCATTATTCTAGAATTATCTATAAGATTTCTCTTAAGAGGTTTTATACTATTTTAGAGTATTCCATATAACTTTATAACATTTTACAAGTTTTAAGAATAATCTATAAAAAATTAGAAAACTCTAAAAAGTTATAGAATTCTCTAAAAAAATATGAGCGGTGACATATGGGTGTTCTCTCTCTTTACAAATCACAATAACAAAAGAGGCAGAGAAGTCGTAGACAATATATCATCTAATCTTCATAATCGATGATGCTACGTATACATATTTATAATATAGTTGACACGTCTACCCGCTAATCAATCCAAAATTAATATGTCATCATGAGCATGAAAAATACCGACGAAGAAGCCGGTTGAATTCATCATTATCATAAAGACTATATATATATATATATATATTGAATGAGAAGTATTTTTGTAAAATAAAAAATATCCTTATTGTTAAACATGATTGTACGTCGAGTAATATTAGATATAAGTTTTAAATAGATAAATTTCATATAAATTATTTGTAAACAAGTAAATCACATTAATAAATAATATATTTTTTACGATTTTATATAGTGGGATCTACTTTTTTACAAAAACTTATATGAGATTTGTCTATTTAAAACTTATATACAACATTACTCATATATATATATATATATATATTTTTTTTTAAATGCTGGTGGAAACATTTTCACACACACACACTATATATATATATATATATTATACACACACATACGTATAATGGTACGTAATTTAGTTTATAAATTAGCTATTGGGATGAAATGCATGTTAACTATATGTAGGTACGATCTCTTGAGCTCCAAATGGCAGACGTGTAGATGATCAGCAAGATCAGGATATAGATGGTGCATATGTACATTGCCTTGTTGGCACGTACACTCAGTTTTAGATGAGCAGGACATCCTCTGTCAAGGAGTGTCGACTCTTAATAAAAATATTATACCTGGGTTTTGGCTTTCATTACATGGTTCTTAGGAATTGTACTGGCCAGAGTTGGCAAACATATACAAATATTAAGTTTATATATATATATATGTATGAGAAAACTTTAATTATTCATATTAATTGCATTGATATGGTTGATTTTTAGCTATAAGTAATATTTAAATCGTGTAAACTAAAAATATCTCCTCTAATAAATTCCTAAATAGAAGTCAACAAGTGTTTTTGAGAAAATTTTAACTTGTAATTAATGACTAGACTTGATTGAAACTCGATTCATTGGACGCGTATTATTTTTTTTATTATGAATATATACGAAACACGCATTTCATATCCATCGACAAGAATTGAACCCAAGAACTACAAGAAAAACTACTCATTTTTGTCAAAAATAGTCATTTTGATTGTAAAATAATGGTCACAAAAATCCATTTTTTTATAGTGAAGCTAGCTAATTTATTTGTCACTTATAACATATATGCTAGTTGTATTAAGTTTTAAATCCTTAAAGACATTTGAAGAATCCTAGGAATGATTTGTTCCTGTCTACATATATGCAAATGCAAGCAATTAATAACGTTGGAACATAGTTGTGTAAAAGATTATGAAAAAAATCAAGAGTTGTGTGTTTATCATTTTTCCTTAAAATTTAAAGACAATTCTAAATTTCCTCTTACAATAATATAGATATTTTTGTAGTAATTAACATTGCTTAGTTGTAATTAATTCAATCCATAATTGACAAGTACTATAAAATAAGAAAATGCTGAAAAGAAATCGATCATCTCTTCATAGTAGTTTTTATTCAATATATAAGAACATACTTAAACATAATTTATAAGTACTTGATGACCAAATTAATGTGCATGGATATTGGGTTATAATATATATATTATACACATCCAGGAAGTTTACAGATGATCTCACAAATCTAGCTAGAAGCAGGCCAGCCTTCTGCCCCCTCCTGAACACAATAATTTCTCTCTCTCTCTCTCTCTCTGATCTGATATCTCTGAATCCTTGGAAATGGAGTCTGATCCTGATCAGAAGCCATTAACCCCAGAAAACAATATGGAGCAGCTGCAGGTGGTGACCTCAGAACATGAGAATAATCATGATGACCATGGGGCATCATCAACCCAATTAACCAGGTCCTATGACTGCAACTTCTGCAAAAGAGGCTTCTCAAATGCACAAGCCTTAGGCGGCCACATGAACATCCACCGCAAGGAAAAGGCCGCAAAGCTCAAGCAGCATGAGCAGTACCGATTCGTCAATCACGAAAGTAATAAGCAACCACATTCTTCGAACAATATACCATTAATAAGGCCGCCGGGGATGATGATGATCACTGACAGTACTACTACTACTACTTACTTATATAACTCTCCACTACCTAGGAATAATAATTCTTCATGGCCATTAATGGAAGCCAAGCCTGGAGAAGAAAGAAGTAGCACGCGGATCAAGTGGCCTTGGATTCCTAGTCAACATGATGATCATAAGGCTATTAGGGATGAATCAACCCATGTTGGTGATGATCATGATCATGATCAAGTCGGCCAGCAACTTCCAGTACCATTTTTCCAAACAGCATCATCAGAAGACAAAGATCAAAAGCCAGACAATCAATTTCATGGGAAAACTGAGCAGGATTTTTCATCACTAGCTCATGATCTGATCAACTCGACAGGTTCGGAGATAGACCTTGAGCTTAGACTGGGACATGAATCTAATCAGGACCCATCAACAGCACCTGGTACCAGAAAGTTTTTCTGAAATTTGGACATAAATATCATGCTATTATTCCCACCCTCTTATAATTTTTTTTTTTTGAGTAATTATTATATTTTTGTATCCTGCTACTACCGTAGAACGAATTTCCCTTTTATATCATCATGTATTGGTGGTGCATGGTGTTTTCTCTTTTATTTTCCTCATTTTAAACGTGTTGAGATATGTTATCTTTCATATACAGTTCCAATATTTACTGCATTTGGAAGTGACTAATTGTTTGTAATCAAATGTTCATCATGATCTAGGAATTAATTAATTTGATCCGTGTTCTGACCTTTTCAAATTTATCTGAAGGTTTCCTGCCGATCGAACTGTTCGCAGTAGTACTAGATCAGAGAAAGAACACAAAACATCTGATAAATAAAGTACTAATTTTGATACTAATTCATGAATACGTGCTAATATATATATCATCGATGGAGTACTACTGAAACCTAGTCTCTGCAGTGAATTTCAAAGCAATTTAAGAGATGTAGGTGAGAAAGCAATGAGGTGGCCTGTATATATAATTCCAGTCTGGAACATGCCATGCACTGAAAGTAATTAGCATTTTCATATACCGAAGTAAACATGAATCGAGGAGGTTTCCTACGTACGGTTCTCCTACCTATATAATTATATGATTAATACAGATATCATATATGTATATATATATATATATATATAGTTACGTACGAGGAAACTTTTTTTACCTCCATGTACTCCGCCATGGCTAGGTTTGTATCTTCATGTGTTCGATCTTGCATGAACATGATTATCATGAAGATCATGGTAATTAAGATAGCTCATTAATGATTGAGTACTGAAAGTTTCTAATTCTGAGCTGCTGATCTCTTAATTTTATACTTAATTTGTGATACAAAATATGATCCATTAATACTCCAGTACAGTCGAGCGAGCATCTATATATATGTGGGCTATTCATATATATAAGAACTACACTACATATAGATTGTATCGGAAAAGAAGAATTTTGAGGAAATTAATTTGGAGACAAGGGCCGGTTATCTGATATGTAAGTAATATGTGTGTGTGCACTCGCTCGAATTTGCACGAGTCATGAGTACTACTGCGCGCTTGCTTTCAACAAAATTTACATGAGCTTGTACATGCATATTGGCCTGTTTGCATGTTCTCATGTGGGATTGATCTAGAGGATTTTCTTTGTTTTACCAGAAACTTTTAACTGATGTTAATTTGATCAAAACGTACAATTAGCCAGTGATGATCTGATATTGATTTGTAAATATATGTTTGCATGAAGCTTAAGTCATAACTGCTTTCAACATTGGATCTAGTTTATATGCATGCACGACCTTGTACACGTTAGCTAGCTAGCGCTAAAGCTTTAAGCTAGTGCCATTGCTGCCATGCATAACTATTGATATTTCCTGTTAGCTCGCATGCTTCATGCTTGATTGGTGGGGATACTATAAAAAAATTACTTATTTACGACTAGTTAATTCTAACAAAATGATTATTTTTAATTAAAATTGATTGTAAATAATTTTTTTATTGTAATAAATTAATTACAAAAATCCACTTTTTTTGTAATGGGATTATACAGGAGTACGTACTTTGTTTTAGGACCTGGCCTAGACAAGCTCAACACGAATATCATGTTGTGATAACTACAAGATGAAGCTCCTGCAAGACTTCCCTCAAATAGTACGTACTTGCACTTCAAGTTTCTTTTTTCTTTTTCGGTGAAAGATTGATTTATTAGTCACGATCATGATCATGATCATACAGGATGATGATCAGTACTTATTATGAATCCAATTAATATATATGGATAAACGGGTACTGAAACATCGGTACTTCATGAACTTCATTTCCGTAAGATCACAGCCACTTTGCTAGGACAGTCGATCGATAGAACGAGTAGTACATTATGGATGAGATCATGCTAGCTACATGATCTTCGCGCCAGTACTTCTATCACTCATCATTCTGAACATAGCATGAGTCGTTGGAAGAATTTAATGCATGTAAGTACGTGCATTTCTTATAATTAAGTTTAGGCCGACGTATATACATATTGTGATCATTATTATATATAACAGAATTAATTCAACTAACCGAGATTATTGAAGCACTCGACCGGCCACTCTGATGCTAATATTCCAACAGAACGCATTAGCAAGCACAACGAGCCTACGGCTAGTCTAACAAACTTCAGCATAGCTGTCAAGAGTAATATAGTGCCATCTGTCATACTCTAGAATCTTCTTTTATAACCAATTGAACAATTGTACACCGTCTTGTATTGTATTTTCTTCAATGTATTTCATTACAGTCATAGTGAACATTTATACACTTTTGGAAAGACAAGTAATCAGATTATAGATTGATCAGACGGTATACAATTGTTTAGTTGGTTATAAGAGAAGATTCTAGAGTATGACAAATGGCACTACATTGCTCTTGACAACTGTGCTGAAGTTTGTTAGACTAGCTGTAGGCTCCTTGTGCTTGCTAATGCGTTTTGTTGGAATATTAGCATCAAAGTGATTGAGTGCTTCAATAGCCCCCCGCGAGTCAAGCGGCACCGGGGAGATGGTGAGGTTGGATCATAGTAAGGTGAAGTGCACAGTGGAGAGTGGCTTTGTAAAGATGTCCGCAATTTGATCTTTGCTCGAAACCAAGGAAACTTTGAGTGTTTTTGCAGCAACGCTTTCTCTAACAAAAATGGTAGTCAAGTTCAACATGTTTGGTCCGAGAATGAAGAACTGGATTCATGGAGAGGTAAGTGGCATCAAAGTTGTCACACCAAAGTGTTGGCGGATCAGCCCAAAAAATGCCAAGTTCTCCAAGAAGAGATTACAGCCAAAGAAATTCGCAAGTGGTGTTGGCCATAGACTTGTATTCAGCTTTAGTGGACGAACGGGCAATCGTTGGTTATATCTTAGAACCCTAGGATACCAAGTGAGAGCCAAAGTAGACGCAGAAGCCCCCCGTGGACTTGCGATCGTCAGGGCATCCGGCCTAATTTGCATCAGATAAGGCAGTAAGAGTAAGAGCAGAAGAAACAGAAAAATATAAACCAAAGTGAGATGTAAGATGTAAGTAACGAAGAATACGTTTTACTGCCTACCAATGTGGGATCCTAGGACTATGCATATACTGGCAGACCTTATTAACAGCATATGAGAGATTAGGATGGGTGAAAGAGAGGTACTGCAAGCTTCCGACAATACTACGATACAGTTGAGGATCCTCAAATGAGGAACTATCTAAAGCATGTTTGTGCGTTTGAGTAAATCAATAATATACTTGGTTTGAGACAAAAACATACCAGTAGAATTTCTAGAAACTTCAATGCCTAAGAAATAGTGCAGCGGCCCTAATTCTTTGACTGGAAATGTAACACGCAGAGAGACAATTAATTGAGAGATAAGAGCTTGACTAGAGCCAATGACAATAATGTCATCAATGTAAATTAACATGTAAATGGAATCAGTGGAATTACAGAATATAAACAGAGAGGGATCAGAAATGGATGCAACGAAACCAAGAGACAGTAATTTGGAACTCAATTTAGAAAACCAAGCCTTAGGAGTTTGTTTAAGGCCATAGATAGACTTACGTAGCTTGCAGACATGTGAGGAAAGATCTGGATTTGCAAACCCTGGCGGCTGATGCATGTAGACATCCTCCTCCAGATCTCCATAAAGGAAGGCATTCTGAACATCCAACTGGTTCAAAGGCCAAGATGATGAAACTGCAATGGACAAGAGAAGCCGAATGGTAATAGGCTTAATAATTGGGCTGTATGTTTCTGTGAAATCTACTCCGGCTTGCTGATGAAACCCCTTCGCAACTAGACGCGCCTTATGGTGTTCAAGGGTCCCATTGGCACGCCTTTTAGTTTTCAGAACCCATTTACACCCGAGGACATTGAAGGAGGAGGAAGGTGGAACTAAATCCCATGTATGTGTTGAGATAAGAGCATCAAAGTCAGAGGACATGTCAGCACGCCACTCTGGGTATTTTGATGTCTCAGTGAAACAGGAAGGCTCTTCGGGTATGGTCGATGAAGACGAGGTGGTGAGATGGAGGGATGGATTGGAAGTCGGCTTGAGCTAGGGCCAAGGTACGGTTCCATCCGTGTGAAGAAGAGGTCGGTGTATGTGATTTCGGGACCTAGTAATTATAGGGTGACATGGTTGTATGGAAGAAAAGGTGGGAGGTGGTGCAGATGAAATGGGAGAGGTTGACCTAGATGAAGATGACACCTTAATGTGAGAAGGAGAAGATGGGCTTTGAGAAGTAAAGTGATCTGCTTTGGGCCAAATAATTAGGAGTGGATCAAGATGATTCAGATGGAGAATGGGATGAGGAAGTAGAGTCCGAGTGCTCAAAGTGTTGCAAAATATGAGTATTTGAGGGAGTGGGGAGATCTGGGGACATAAAGCTCAGAATGGGAACGGGATTCATACATATTGGGCTTGAAGAGGAAGAATGTGAGTCCATGAGTGCTTTATTTGCAAATGGGAAGATATCTTCGTGAAACCGAACATCATGAGATGTATAAACTCGGCCCGTGGGGGGATGAAGATATAAGTACCCTTTGTGATTTGGGTTGTAGCCTATAAAAACACAAGATTTAGATCTGAAATTTATTTTGTGACGATTAAAAGGACGCAAGTTACGCCAACATTGACATCCAAAAATCGAAAAAATTGATAATCAGGATCCTGAAGGAAAAGAAGTTGATAAGGTGATTTATTTTGAAGGATCGGAGTGGGCATACGATTAATCAAAAAAACCGTCGTGGAAAAGGCTTCGGCCCAATATTTTTGAGGGAGCGATGCATGGGCCACAAGGGAAAGCCCAGTTCCACAATGTGTCTATGTCGACGTTCTACAGTGCTGTTTTGGGCATGAGAATATGGACATGTCACATGATGTAAAATGCCATGTAATTGAAAAAATTTATTTAACGGTCTAAACTTACCGCCCCAATCAGTTTGTACAGAAACGATATTGGAGGAAAAGAAATTGCGGACAAAATTAAGAAAAGCAACAAAAATTTGAGAAACATTAGATTTGGATTGTAAAGGAAACAACCAGATATATTTCGAATAATCATCAACTATAGAGAGATAGAATCGAGAACCATTAGTTGATAATTCAGGAGATGGTCCTCATATATCTAAAAACAAAAGATAAAATGGTCTGGGGGATCAGGTAGAGGTGGGCGGATGAGGAAGGGAATGAGATTTAGCTAAGGGACAAGCTGAACAATTTGTTAACGGGCTAGAACTACTAACTGGAAGATGAAATTGCTTAATAGTAAAATTGGTGATTCGTGGACTTGGATGGCCCAAACGAGCATGCCAGTTGGGTGAAAAAGTTCTTTCTCCGAGTGTGGCTTGAGGAGAAATCGGGAGTGATGAAGTGGGGACACCAGTTGGCAGCTCGTACAAGCCATTCCTAACATGGCCCGGGAGAAGTGGAGCCTGGGTGTGCAAATCATTCACAAGAAAAAAATGAGAGTGAAATTCAAAGAAGACTGAGTTATCAAGGCAGAATTGTCGGACTAAAAGTAAATTTTTAGTAATTAAAGGCACATGGAGAAGTTTATGAAGTAAGAAATTGCCAGATGAAGAAGCAAGATGAGTGGAACCAACGTTGTGGATGGGAAGGGAACTATCGTCACCAAGGCTGACTTGGTCGGAACCATTGTATGCTTCAGCGTCCAGGTTTAGATTGGCAAGTTCTGAGGTAAAATGATTCGTTGCTACTGTATCTGGAAACCAGATGTTGGAGGAGGAAGCCATAGATGGGGCTGAGATGAAATTGGCAGCAATGGTCTGAGGGGGAGAGGTCTGAAAGGAGTGATTGAACCGATGGTAGCAGTTGAGCGCAGAGTGTCCTGGGCACTAGCAAACTTGACACACAGGTCCATTTCGACGCAGGAACTGAGGGGGACTACTGCCACGATATCCTCTAAGGCCACGTCCCCTACCTCGAGAGAAGTTTCCTTTGCCACGTCCACCAGAGGTACTGGTATTTGTGTTCCGAACCATGGAATTAGCTGTAATAGAAGTGCTTGAAAGAAGAGAATTAGTTTGATATGTAATGCGCGACTCATGATTCAGTAGATAGCTAAAAAGTTGAGGAGTAGATAAAGGATCAGGACGTGTGGTGAGGGACGTGACTAATGATTCATAGTCACTGTCGAGACCAGCCAATAGATACGTAACAAATTCAGAGCTGGAGAGAGGGTGGCTTGCAGCACCTAAGGTGGATGCAAGAACTGTGGCTTTATTGAAGTAAGAGGTAATTGATTCCGATCCCTTTTTAAGTGTAGCTAACTGAAATTGAGTTTGCATAATGTGAGTAGATGACTGGGCAGAGAACATAGTTTCTAGAGTATGCCAGACCTCATGTGAGGTACCACAGTTTAGAACTTGGGCAAGAATGGTATCGGAAAGAGAGGCATTAATGGTGGAATTGATCAATTGATCCTTCAAAACCCAGGCATGATGATCCGGATTAGGCAAGTAATTAATCATGGGAGGGGGGGACGCATGAGAACCATCAACAAAACCAAAAAGACGGTGACCTTTGAGGAACGGCACAATTTGTGCCTTCCATAGTAAGTAATTTTCATGATTGAGTTTTTGAGTGATGAAATGAGAGGAAGCGGTGATGATAGTGGGACTGATAGCAGGTGGTGGGGAGAAGGGAGTAAAGTTGGAGTTAGCTAGAGTAACAATCGGGTTTTGAATTTTTGGAGGAACGACTGGGTTTTTGGTTTCTGGAGTAATGATGGGAGTTTCAGGACTGGACATTGTTGTAAAAAAGAAGAAGAAAAGGACGTTAGTCCGTGATGGCTCTAGATACCATATTAGAACAAAGATGGCACAAGAGTCATTTGAGAAAAGGCCTTCAAGAAGGCAGAGTATTGTATTTTCTTCAATGTATTTCATTATAGTCACAGTGAACATTTATACACTTTTGGAAAGACAAGTAATCAGATTATAGATTGATCAGACGGTGTACAATTGTTTAGTTGGTTATAAGATAAGATTATAGAGTATGACAGATGGCACTACATTGTTCTTGACAGCTGTGCTGAAGTTTGTTAGACTAGTTGTAGGCTCCTTGTGCTTGCTAATGCGTTCTGTTGGAATATTAGCATAAGAGTGATCGAGTGCTTCAATAGAGATTAATGGAAGATTTGTAAACCTGGCTTGATTAACTGGAATATTATTAATGTAGGTGCATGTCAAGTAATTCCTTGTTTAAAGGATGAACAACATGAAGTCGAAAGTGAATTTTAAGCCTAGTTTGGAAAGTGAAACCATTTCAACTAGAGACTGATGACCATAGCAGAGGGTCACTCATGCTAAAGACCGATGGCCGGCCATGGTCGCAAGTCACTCAAGTTAGATCAGATCAACAATCATAGTCGCATGAGCTGGTCTCTCGAGCCAGATTTATGTACTTACCATATACATATGGTACGGAGAGATAGATCGATCAGGACATGCGGCTAGCTAGCTTATTGTCTTTGAGTGATATTAAGCACCGTGGATGAACCTAATCCACATCCACCTTCTGTCGTCTTTTATTAGTAAAAGGGTTATTTAATATTAATAAAATATATTTTTTGGGGTGATCGTACAAGAGTTTAATGCCCAATTTATCGCTTGGCTAGTGGTGGAGAAAGAGTACCTCTCAAATTAGGAAAATGATTTCTATAGTCTTTTCATCTTGTAGGGTTTGACACCTTGGGTATCAATGCGATTGCAATTACATTGACCTCCCTCCGCAAGCAAGCAAGGAAAGCATCATTCCCAACAATATTACCTAACCTTTCTAACGAATAAAGCATTATATCTATCTGGGCTTGGTTCCTTGTTATCCTTCATAGGGAAGAGAACATCCTTTATTTACCCTCAGTAATCCTTCTGATCAATAGACCATTAATCCAGTTAGGGGTGGTCTTCGAGGTGGTGCCTTTCTAAGCACCTCCGGATTGATAGGCCTGTTGGATAACACTTTACTAAGTAGTTTTTGAAAAATTCTACTGTTTATTTCTTGACTTTAGTAGGATTTCTTTATTCTTGTCCCATCTTCTTTGCACACTGACATGATCTTAATTTTGCTTTGGAGATTCTTCAAAAGGAGGAGCCCCTGCTTATATAACATTTCGTTTAGGTAGTCCTGGGGATACTCTACCATCACCATTAAATAGGGAAACATAGTAGATGCCTGATCCCAATCCTTTTAAGGTGGAGAATTAATCAAATGATCGAGGGGAAGAACTCCCTCTTTGTTGTGAAACGATGATATAGCTAGCCTGTTGGTGGTGGGGATCACTCATTCCATTGCTTAGCCGGAATCATTTGTACAGTTTTTCCCTTCCCAAACCACCCCGCAAACAGACTCTAGTTGCAGTTGCATGCCAAATGTCGTACCCACAACCGTCACTGACAGACCTAACAAAAGCCGCCCTTGCCGGCCTTAGGTATCTCTCTCTGTCCACATTCGAGTTGCCATAACTTATACCTCATCGCCGGACTGTGTATGAGAGAAATTAAGCTTGCTCAAATGGTCGGTTAGGCATGGTAGGTGGGGGTATACACCATATAGTTGAGTTTGTAACTAGATTTTGGTTATGTTGGCTGAAGTTATATATATATTTTTTATCGTTTTGCAAACACTGGTTGTAATTTTTATGCTAGGAAAAACATTTGATAAGGCTTTCCCTTACGGGGACAAAGTCGGCCATTTAGAGTGGCAGACTCACGTTGTACTAGGGGGGTATGGCACCCTCAAAACTTTTTGAAATTATAAAATATCACAAAAATTTTTGAAATTATAAAATATCCCCTAAATTTTATACATAATTCTATAAACATATAAAAAATGGTCAATTCTAAAATGGTCAATATATTATATTACATCACATTACATTTTAACTTATATAATTTTATTTTATGTTTCTAGGACTGAATTATAATATATCGTAAATATAAAAAAATATATGAATATTACAAATTTATTAGTAGAAAGAAAATATTTTAAAAAAATAAAAAATATTATTTAAATGATATGAATAAAAAATAGATAAATTAATATATAGTATATTATAAAAATTAGTACGTAAAATAAATAAAAAATTTAATAATATATTTTAAAAGATAAAATAAATAAATCATTATGATTGCTCTAATATTGGTTTCTTGATTCTCTCACTAATATAATTAATTTCATTAAAGGTTGGGTTTTCAAATTTTCCGAAGATTTTGGTGGACCTGCCTCCCCCTCTCTTGACTATCTTTTTGTCTGCCCCAACAAAACAAATCAAACGTTGTACACGCAGCTTACGGAAGCTGCAGATCTCGCCACGTGGAACACAAGCCTATAATCGGATGCAAACCTATTTATATTCCGACCTTTATTCTGTTTCTCGTCCGTCTCTATCTCTCTCTCTCTCTCTCTGCCTTGCTCGCTCGCACACTCAGTCACGTACCCCAAACCCTAGACCCCTTCTTCATCAACGTACCCTAGAATTTCCATGAATCATTCGGATCTTTGTTCCTGAGATTTCTCTCTACTTATTTCCCCGAGAAAAATAACCGATTGGGTAATTCGGGGAAGAAATTGGGAGGTAGTCCGAGCTAGGAAGATTCGGAAATGTCGGCTTCGTCAACGAGCGCAGTCTACATCCAGGTCATCGAGGATGTCATCAATAAGTTCCGGGATGAGTTCGTTAACGACGGTGGCCCCGGCGAGGACGTTCTCAAGGAGCTTCAAGGAGTAATTGATTATTTCTTTTCTAAACTCTATTGATTCATAATTATTTATTTGACTCATTTTACGTTGCTATTAAGGTGTTCCTCATAGGGATCTTGTAATAAATATATGAAATGCGTAGTTATTCATTTTGAAGAGAGCGGGACGGGGGTTTAGTAAATTGTTATTTGGGTTCGATTTGTTCATGTCTAGGGTTTTGAGATTTTTCGTGTTTTTAGGGTTAAATAGTGTTTCTGGGATGCTATTTTGAGCTTTCGTGTCGATACTTGAGCTGGGTTTAGCTGATGTTGTTTATCTATCGCGAGATTTATAGACTTGGGAGGCAAAAATGATTCAAGCCGGTGTAGTAATCGGCCCTATAGACAGGACCGATGCATCTAGACCGACACCTGGGGGCCCCATCACTCCCGTTCACGATCTTAATGTGCCCTACGAAGGAACTGATGAGTATGAAACTCCCACTGCTGAGATGCTCTTTCCTCCAGTGAGTTTATGCTTTCTTTTTACTCACTGAAACGATCTCTATCAAGATTTTAAATCTTGAAAAAATTAATGAGTTCAATAAGTGGAAAAATTGATTTGTGATTTTATTGTATTTTCTTGAAATGTAGACGCCATTACAGACTCCCATTCAAACACCTTTACCGGGAACTGCAGAAAACTCTACGTATAACATTCCTACTGGACCTAGTGACTATCCCACTCCTGGAAGTGATGCTGGTGGTGGTGGCGGAAGCAACAATAATGAGACGAAAGCTGGTAGACCTAGCCCCTTCATGGTAAGCACTACATCATTTGCACCATTAGGTTTGGTAGTTTCTATGGTGAGAGCTATAATGCCTAATATTCAACCCGTAGTTGAGGTTATTATAGTTGATTTTGTCTATAAACTGGAGTTAAGAGTCATGTGGAAATAAAAAAATTTTCCTTAACTGTTTCATGAGTGGCTGATGCATGCTCTATAGATTATAGTTCTCTGGTGGATTCAAGAGGTAGTCTATTAAAATCTTCTTTATACTTGTTGCAGCAACCTCCGTCTCCTTGGATGAGCCAAAGGCCCCCACTTGATGTTAACATTGGTATGATGTGAAATAAGCACATAGGTGTTTGTCTACAGTTTTTTAATAATTAATGTTGTACTTGTGTAGCTTACGTGGAAGGGCGGGAGGAGGTGGATAGAGGAACCTCTCATCAACCCCTGACACAGGTAATCCCTGTTGTTCATATTTTCAAAGAGTCTCTGTTTTCAGTTGAAGAAAAACCCTAATTAGAGAGACTTGGATGACCAAGGTGTATACACCTCCTTTTTGACTGTATTCTTAGAATATATATATATTTTTTATAAGTAAGAGGAGATATTATTAATCCATGTAAAGTATTCTTAGAATATATTGATATGTATATTTTTGTCTTGGTTAGTAGTACCATACTTTGTTAGTTTTTCTTAATGCTTGAGAAAAATCTAGGATTTTTTCACGATGTCTTCTGGAAAGCGAAAACGTGAGGATTTGGCTTCGAAATATCATGCTGGTGGATTCATACCTCAGCAAGATGGAGCTGGGGATGCCACATCTGAGGTGCTTGAGATTGAGGTTTGTCTTCCTCCGTTTTTGTTGGATAAATAAGATGTTGTATATATTTACTCTTTTGGAGGAACTTGGGTTAAATTAAGTTTTTTTTTTTATAAGTAATATGATATTTCATTGATAAGAGGATTGCATTCATTATCGATGCCGGCATAAGGTTAAATTAAGTTATTTAAATGATTCATTTCTCAGAATTCACTTTTGTCTGAGTTTGGATACAAATTTAATTAAAAAAGCTTGGGTGGAATCTTCCCAGTACTGGTAGATAGGCTTAAGATGGTGTCTTTTGGGTTCTGTTGTAGCTTTGTATTAAAATTCATTCATTTGGTTGGAAGTACTTTAGAATGCTTCGAGTTGACTAAGAATCCTTAGAAAGGGTTATACCTAGGGCATATGATGTAATATTAATTTCAATATATTATTCCAGATGTACCTATAAAAAAAATTTCTTTTACCTATCAAAATATATTGAGTCCAGATGTCAGATCAATGAAGTTAAGTGCTTTCCAGAGCAGGATGCTCTAGTTGAAATGGTTTGGAATTCTAGTGACCTTGCTGACGAGGTGTTAGATGAGGTGGAGTAATAACCACTGAGAAAGTTAGGTGAAATGTCAAAAATAGAATTGGTGGTGGTGTTGTGGAAGTTATTTGATGGAATTTCTCAGGGAAAAGGATCCGTTGTGTATGAATGGAAAGAGATAAAGCTATCACCTGTTTTGTTGTGATTTTCACAATGTTGTATATAGTTACATGTTACATGTTCAGTGGGATGACTTTCCTACTGACTGAATTCTGCTGAATCAAAGACTGCCGTGCGAAGCATGTTTGAAATATCCTTGCAGAATGAGGCGCAAAGTAATTTTAGTTTTCCTAGAAGGCTATATTAGGTTGTCTTTTAACAGTCAGTTTGGCATTGGCTTGTTTAGTTGGCACTAGAAATAATCCAGGACTTTTTGTCTTTCTCCCTAGTGCTCACACTGGTTCAAAGTTGATCTTATCTTCAAATATTTGGCTAATGAATTGGGTTTCGTGATGTTCTCTTTTGTGAAAGTTATACAGATCAAATCAAGTGTTAACATTTTGCAAGTTATCCTTTCTGTGGTTCTATCTGACTGGCTAAATTTGGAGTGCCATCCTAATCAATAAAGTATGGACATTTATTGTTGCAAGATATAACTTTCAGTAGTTTTATTAGTATGAATTTGAGTTTAGTTGATAAACAGCAAAATCCTTCTGTAATGGCATCACCTTCTACAATCTTAGAATTCATATTCCTGTGTATGGCATGCTCTCTTATCGACTTGATGCAGTTTTGGACTTGAGTTATTGGTAAAATTTCAGGTAAGTGGAGGGAGCACTTCTCTGGGTGGACATGGCATAGTCACCACTGCAAATAAAGAGCTCTTAGCGCGTGTCACAAGTTCATGCTCAAAGATTCCTCAACTTGATGGTCCAATTCCTGAGCCTTATGATGATGTTCTTTCTACTCCAAATGTAAGTATAGTATGTTAATTTTTAAGACAAGTTTTCCAACAAATAGTCTGTTTAAAGCTATTTTTAAAAATCATCCATTTTCCTTTTGCCTCTTCGGAAGGAGATTACTGGCTGATCACAATCATCTGGTCTCTTCGTTTTATTGTGTGTGGGGGTTGTGTGTCTGTTTGATTTGTGGAAGTAACATTTGTAGTTGCAATTACTGGTCCAGATCCTGATGCTGTTTGTTGGGAAATGGGAAGGAGAATATAAAATCTAGCTCAAATGACACTTCCTCCCTCTATAAGTGTGATGGAGAGTAAGGTCGTGGGTTCAAAACCCACTGGATTCATTTGGTACTTATCAACTGAAAAAAATTGTTTTTCCTTTGTCTGTCTTTTTGAACAACAAAAGCAGTGTATGGCTAAAAAGTGCCATAATATTGGAGTGCTTATAAAAGAAGTTTTTTTCTTCATCAGATTGCAGGGAGTATTCATGGATCTTGATCATTTATGATAAAAATCCTATTGATTTATGAATCCCTAAAATGCTTACTTTGAGGTTTTTCCAGCTGAACAATTCTTAATTGATTTTCCTGAAGTTGGGATAAGTGAATAGTAGAGCTGTAGGTAGCCTGGAACTGACAGACTGATTGAATGATTTGGTTCATCAAAATATCCAGCGTGCTACTTGCCAACAAAAAAATCTTGGGTGCTTGATCTCGTTTTCAAATGCATGCATGGATAATTTTGCCAACATGCTTTTTACCATTATTGAATATGACTGGAGGGTTTCTTTCTATACACTTCATATTTTAAAATTTTTTGATTTCTCACTGACTCTTGCTTTCTGCCCCCTCCCTCTCATCCTTCAGATCTACAATTATCAAGGAGGTTTCAATGAAGACTACAACATGGCGAACACACCAGCTCCCACTGGTAAACCTTGTGCCTTATCAGTTAAATATCATGGCTAAGATTGAAATGGTTAAAACTGGTGTGGCTTATGTTTGTTTCTCTCTAATGTTGGAGTTGCCTGTTATGTGTATATTACAGATCTTCCAGTAGGTACTCCTGCTGTGGTTGCTCAAAATGATGCTGGAGATGAAGATGATGATGAACCGCCATTGAATGAAAATGACGATGATGATTTGGATGAGATGGACAATGTAGAAGAGCAAAACACGCATCATTTGGTTTTGGCTCAGTTTGATAAGGTAATTTACTTTGTGGGTGTTTGTGCACACTTGTGTGAATAGCACTTTCTGTTAAGATCTGATGGTCAAGATTGTGCAACGTTGCCTATTATTTTCTGCCATCTTAATGGTCAGAGTTGGATGGATGGTGCTATTTTCTAGGTTTTAATAGTTTGAGGTTGCTATGTGTCAGTTTTGGTTGTGAAGTACAATGTGTAAAAAACATTTGGTCGTTTAGGGGTGAAAAGTGTATTTAACCCCTATATATAATTTTACTAGTACGTATCGTTTCATCATTAAATACATGATATGGTTGGGTGGGTAGGTGACTCGTACCAAGAGCAGGTGGAAATGCTCGCTGAAAGATGGCATTATGCACATAAACAATAAGGACATTCTCTTTACCAAGGTCAGTTTCCCTCTATTGATGGATGGGATTCTATATTGCTCTCTCTTGACATCCTGTACAGGACCACAAGCTCAAAGTTTTCATAGAAATTCTTCCAATCTTCTGCAGGCAACAGGAGAATTTGAATTCTGATTTTGTTGGGAGGTTATCTATTTTACCATTTTCTGGCAGTTGCTTTGAGGAGCAAATCCAGAGGCAGCAAATGGGTGTTTAGTAATTTTTCTTCGATTATTAATTAATATTATTGAAAGCACGAGGAAAGAGAGATTGTTGATACTTTCTTACTTAGACTCGGATGAGGTGGATATTGGCCTGTTGTACATAAAGCGAATGAGCTTTTTCGGCCTTTAAATGGATGATGATGGTTGCTTTGAGGCAGTTTGCAAAAGTTACCATTTCTCTAAGGGAATATGTGTCCATTAGCTCTGTAGACTTGGGGGACATTTTGGTTAATTTGCCAATTCAAGTCTGTTTATTTTCATTTTAGTTGCGGCTTAATTAGTTAGGTTGTGAAACAAATATGAATTACTAATTCTTTGTTTTTCTTTATTGAAGATAATAGGTTACTATCTTACCTTTCAGAACCCCACCTTCCCCTTATAAACTTCGAAGAGGTAGATTCTCTTGGCCTTCTTATTTCTTTGCATTGTTAAAGAGCAGTACAAGTATCAGTGTCAATGGCAATACCATACAAGATGCACTGTACCGTCCTCTTATGTTTTACGTTAATCTGGATGTAGTTTTGCCATTCATTTTTGGGGATGGAATATTGCAATTCTTTACTGGATGCACTGTACCTGATTTTAATGTAGAAAAATTATATTCTCAGGTCCGTCTGAATAGCACACCTAGTATAGTGTTTACATGGCATAATAAAGATAAATTTTAAAATTTTAGTCTTATAAATTATATCTTACTATTGAAGTACTATGGATTATGTGTTCTATATTACCTACCGGCTTGAATTATTTAGTGTGGCAATACTTTGAGGATTGTGTTAACTACGTGCATGCCCGATACCGCTCTTTTATTTTAAGGAAAATGCCATGAGAGTGGCTTCCGATAATCCTTGCCGATTGTTTTTGTTTTACTTAATGATTGAAAAAGGGTTTTTTAATAATTTTGTGAATTTTATTCCTTTTTAAAAATGTTTTAAGGGTTTTAAAAGAGTATGAAAAAAAAAAAAAGGTTTTTACCTTATCGTGAGCATCTGAAGATTATGGTCTCCCAATTTGTTATACAAAAACTTATATGTAAAAAAAAAAAAAAAAAAAAAAAAAAAAAAAAATTGTTATACAAACTTTAAGCCCTGAAGTGATATATATATATATATATATATATATATTATATCAAATGGGTCAAAAAAACATTTATACTTGTTTGTATAAATATTTTAAATAGTATTAATCAAGTAATAAATATTGTAAGATGATTCATTCGATATGTTTATCTCTCTTCCACTTGAGATTCTTAAGTTCACGCCACAAATTGAGAAAATATTTTTATAATATTTGATATGTTAAAACTAGGTTAAATTGATTTAAGAGGTTAATGTTTAATATATTATCCAATCTCAAATCGACATTCCATGGTGCTTATTCTAGATCAACACGAGCAAAAGAAAACCAAAAAAAGAACGTGTTGGTGAATCTGTCAACATATCGAGATTGAGAAAATCAAACCCTACTTAGCCAAAACAAAAAGAAAAGAGAAGAGAAGAGAAGAGGAGAGAAAGAGAGATATAATCAAACACATTAGTTGGAAACCACCTCTCATCTTTCTTGCAGGAATCAACAATGACAACCATCCATTGCCGTCATCTTCAAGAAAAACATGCAGGCAGATGTTGGGGGAGGAAAATGGATCCCTATTTAAAACAGAGCTTTCGATATATATAATCACTGTACATGATCAACGAGTAGGCATTTTGATTGAAAACTAGTACACAGGGCGGCAGGATCAGCGAGCGCTGGCGCAGCCGGATGTTGCCACCCACCCGGTGACAAGACTTCACTTTTCTCCTCCTCACCATTGTCCTTTTGATCATCACTCCCACTCTCCCCTGATCGTTTCTCTACTGTCTCCGGCAGTGGTTGTGGGGAAAGAACGAGCGGTGACAGAAACGGAATTGCCTTGGGAGTTTCGCCGGAGACAGCATATGGGTCGACGGCGGGGGCAACCTTGTCAAGCTGAAGAGATGCCGGTGCGTGCTTCTGTAGCCTTGTCGGGGGCTTCCCTCCCTTTGGTTTTGCTTCTTTCTGACAGACATTTCTGTTTTCTTCCATTTTCCGAATCTCGAAACGATGTTTGAGGTTTCTTTTCTCACACCACAGATCACAAACTCAGTCACTGATCATATGAGCAAGTTTTTTTTTTAATATATATTGGATTAATGATGATTTTCAAGGTGGGAGTGAAAATAAATATGACTTTTTCTTAGGCAAAGCGGAAACTAAGGGGGCAGTTACGAAGGGTTAAAACTCAGGAAAAAAGGATAATGAATTTTGAATGGCAGTTAACAGTAACGGTCATCTTCTCATTCTTACACATGCTCTTCCTTTTCTGGATGGTCAAGAGTTTCTGTAGGCGTTTGCTGCTTTAACTTCCGCAATGTGAGACACGACGTTTTGTTCGGACTTTTCCCCCTTTCAGGGAAGAAAGAAAGTGGGGAAAGTGTGCATTAATCCTTAGGAGCAATATATGTATCCATTTATATAAAAGATATTGACAATCGTGAGTTATTTAAAAATAAATAAATAAATATGAGATCTACATTAAAAAAAATAATTTTTTAATAATTAATCTTATTTTTTTTTAAATTGACTGTACAATATTTGTACACTTCATAACTATATGTAACATTACTCATATATATATATTCTTAAAAATAACTTATGTTATTTATTTAGAAAATGTGGGTTTTCCCCATCATGTATATTATTAATACAGACATATACGAGCCACTTGTAATGCAAAGTCAGTTTGCATAGAAAATATTGTGGTAAAGTAGGATTTAGTAAGTATTTGTTAGGGACTCAAAATGGGCACATTTTCCATTTAGACTGCACAAAACTAATCACTTATTTATAGATAATGATAAGGATACAACTTTAAGACAATTAACAAACACCATATAATTTTATAACAATAAGTTTATAGATAATGATACATTTACAACTCTTTTATAACTCATTTTAAACCTACCAAAATAATTGTAACACTTCATTAAAAAATAATTTCAATTTTGCGAATATATGTTTCATTTTAAGTAGAATAGTAAAATAGTTGTAGACTAATTATAAAATTATCGTTTTTCTTAACTTATGGCGGTGCAACGCAAGCGGGTTTGCGTAATGGTTGTAGATAAGAAATTATTTGTGCAAACTCCAAATAGACAAGTTATGCTCAAGTTTTTTATAAAAAAAAAATGACCCCGCATTGAAAAATGCTCAAGTTTTTTACAAAAATGCTCAAGTCGTGTAAGTATTTTTTATAAAGAGCTTATACAAAATTTTTCTATTTGAAACTTGCACCTAACATTACTAGCCGTAGATACCCGCTCATTAATTCTTAACTTTTATACAGTACTATGGCATGCAGTCCCCGATCACGTGAGAAAAGTGTTATGAGATATTATTCTGTTTTGGATAAGGAGTAGGGTCGATCAATACAATATATGGCTCTTGAGATCTTAGGGGATTTATAAGTTTCTTATTATATTATCTCTTCCAGCTTAATATTGAATATTATTGTTTTGCTTGATATTTCTTGCTGTTATTTACTCTGATTTCATCGTTTTTATCCTTCTCATGGCCCATTTTTCTTTTGTTTAAAGTACGAATTCTGTTATATATAATTATTTTTACGTATTTTTTTTTATATATTTTACATATATAATTGGTCAAAATAGTTATTTTATATTAAAAAGAAAGTGACGCAGCCAATCATATTAATAGAGTGCATAAAGAGGATGCAAAAATAACTGTCCGTTGGATTGATTTTGAATTTCTTGCTCAACTATAATTAGAGTTGTAATCGAATCGAATCGAATCGAGTCTTTAATTTTCAAGCTGTTTATATTTGCGGTCTATTCATTTATTTTTGAATAAATTGAAATTTGTTTTTAGACATGAATTTGATCAATTTTTATGATTTTCTTAAATAAAATGAATTTCATTCAGAATAGTATGATTAATAATTAGTTAACTAATTATGCTAAGATTGTAAAAATTTAAACGACGTTTATGGCAATAAACAACATGATTTCAACTGATCTCATCTTTAAATATTTAAAATTGTTAATTGCAAATTCGGTATGTGTTTTTAAATTTTTGCAATTCAAGGTATCATTTTCGTCTTTTATAAAATTGATACATTTTCCAATCTTTCGATAAAGAATTAATAGGAGGCTATTTGTTAGGTTTTGATTGGTTGACATGTGCTATCAATATCTACCGTTAGCCAATCGAAGAGTAACACGTATACCACGTGGCAATCATCCAGTTAATTTTCTAATAGGAAATTGACGGAGATAGTAATTATAAATTTCTTGAAATTTAGGTATAAATTTTATGAGTAATATTATATAAAGTCGTAAAGTGTGCAAGTATCGTGTAATTAACATTATTTAAATTTAACAATTGTAAATATTTTTAAATTTAGGTATAAATTTAATAAAAGTTGATAATTGGAATCTCGAAGTTGCAAAACTTTGAAAATCCAAAAATTGATTTTGTAATTAACATTATTTAAATAAAAATTTTATATATATTTACTTTTGTATATTTTTTTGTACACTTTACTGATATAATTAATTGTGTATTAAAAAAATGATCCAATCAATCATATCAATAAAATATACAGAAAATACATAAAAGTAATTGTACGTAACATTATTCTTATTTAAAATGTTTGCATTGTAAAGTTAATAGCATAACTATAAAAATAACACCTTTAAAAAACACTATAAAAATAATAAATATAAAGTTACATGAGTATATAAAAATTTATAAGAGCAAAATGGAGTTTATACAACCTTGGCTTGTTTCATTAATAAATCTAATCTTTTTTCTTCAAATTTGGTTGCTTTGTATGATCTATCGAATTACTTTTAAGAGTGTAGTAGCCGTACAAGGTGGTTAGATGAATTGGCGTTAAATGAGTCAAATTTGAATCAAGTATGCATACAAATCGAGTTGAGTTTATACAAATTTAATTGAATTTATATAAATCTGATTGTAAACTTAGTTCGTTATATGAAAAGCAAACTTGATCAATATTTTAAAAACTGAGTTTACATCCCAAGATACACTGTTAGATCCCGTTTGAATGTTAATATAAGTTGAGTTTTTTATGAATAGTAGTGAGTTGAGAGGGTGAAGTGAGTTTTATGTGGTTTACCTAAAATATGTATTTAGATGTTAATATGAGTTTAAATGTATTTATGGGAAGTTGATCCTGCGTATAAAGATGTATTGAATTGAAAAATATTGTGAGTCTTATATGTAAAGAAGTTTTGAGTTGATGTGAATTTACTAATTTGAGAGTTAAGAATTTGAATGTTAAACTCAAATTAAAAATAGACTGAATCAATTCAGTTCAATTTAAGTTCCAAACATGACCTTAGTGTGCAATATTATGTTATTTCGATTTTCTAGTTTCATTATTCCATTTTTAATAAGAGTAGTGATATATCTACGTGTGCTTACAATTTACTTACCTCAAATAGAGAGTTGTTATGAAAAATTAAAATTTTCAAACAGAAAATCCTTTATTCCTTGCTTGTAAATATATATAAGTAGTGCTACAAGAATTTATAATTTTACGTATAAAACTCTGTTAGTTTTATTTTGAAATTTAAGTTTTAAATTTTCAATTCATAACTCTCAGCATATAAAAAATTGATATTTGGAAAAGTAAATTTTTAAAATTTATTTTAACTTTAATTAGCATTATTACATATATATTGTAAAATAAATAATGTCATATACAGTTATTTTTATATATTATTTATACACTCTATTAATATTATTAGCTGTATCAATTTTTTTAATACATAATTAATTACATCGATAGAGTATATAAAATAATATATAAAAATGACTAGATATAAAATTTTTATTATAAAATAACATAAAAAAAGTTGTAATTATATACTTTTTTTTTTTAATAAATTCATGGGAATTCTTTTAGGATTGTGAATTGAGGAAAGTATAAAATTTATAGCGTGTAGAGAGGCCACAGGTCCGTAACCATCAAAGTTCAAAGCCGACTAAACTATCAAGATTGGACCACAGAGAACTCCCTAAAACACCGACAAACAAGATAATAGAGCGGGAGCCATTAACAGCTTGATCGTAATATTCGGTCATCACTTCCTCAGATGGCTTGCAGTGCCTTAACTCAACCTCTCTTCAACCTCAAGCTCTTACATTCTAACCCAACTCCTCGAAAGAAGCCATTACAAGCTTTCATCTCTTACACACAACGGAGGACACGCCCGTGTTCATCTTATAACAGTCATTTTAAGGCCAATTTTCCCACTTTCCCAAAGCTCCCTTTGCTCTCTGGCCGTCTAAGCAGATTCAATGTGAGGACCCAAATTCCCTCATTTTTTTGTCTCGTCCTGTGCTTTAGTGTTTGATTTTTGTTTTTCTTTTGGTTTTGTGGGCAGGTGGGAGTACAGAAAGTGGATGCTTCTGGGGAAGAGGGTGACTCGCTTGTGTCCGACGCAACGCATCAGGAGAAATATACTTTGTCTTCTGTGATTTTGCCGTGCGTTTCTACCACTTTCTTTTTATTTTAACATGTGTTTTACATCTTTTTGGCAAATCAAAATTGGATCTTTAACCTTGATGAAACTAGATAGAATATTGGAATTACTTCTATTTTAGTTTCGGTGTCAAAGCAATATAGGTGCTTTTCAATATGCTGGCTACGGCTAATTCATGGTAGTGGGATTTTTCACTTCGTTGTTTTCGATTTAAAGAGAGTAGCGTGAACCAAGAAATAGTACGTGACTATGGTTTTTGTATTGACATATTTTTTCAAGGAAAAGATAATCAAATCATTGCCTCGATTTAATTTTGTTCCTACAATTTTAGGTTTTTGTTCCCAGCCTTGGGAGGTTTGTTGTTTGGGTATGACATTGGTGCCACCTCTGGTGCTACCATCGCATTACAGGTGCATATCTATTTGTAATTTCTTTTACTTCTTTCTCATGTATTTGATTTTCTTTCCGCCATCTTTCTTCTTGTTCTAATAACCACCAAATCATCCAAAATATGCATTTTTCTTGTTGTCGTACCCTGATGATTTAACAGTCACCTGAGCTCAGTGGAACAACTTGGTTCAACCTTTCAGCCATTCAGCTTGGACTTGTGGTACGGTTCAGGGATCATAGTCACATAATCTACCATCGTTCTGGAAACTTGCAGTTTTTCTCTTCAAAAAATCTACTATGATATGTTAATTCACTTAATTCAGGTTAGTGGTTCCCTTTATGGAGCTCTTCTTGGTTCCCTTCTTGTCTATCCAATTGCAGACTTCCTTGGTATGTCCTAATTTTCTCTGTTCTGTCCTTAGAGCTTGTTTATGAGTTTAATCTAATCTAATGGATTTTATCACAAAGGGAGGAGGCGAGAACTTATCACGGCAGCTGTGCTCTATACACTTGGTGGTCTGACCACTGCCTATGCTCCAGCCCTTGGTGTTCTTTTAGTGGGACGGCTGCTCTATGGCCTTGGTATTGGTTTGGTGGGCTTCTTTGAAACTCTACTACTATTTTGTGTGGACTTAGCTGCTACGATGTACTAAGTCATACTGTACCAACTTAATAAGTGAATATTTTTGCCAGGCTATGCATGGGGCTCCTCTCTATATTGCAGAAACTTGCCCATCTCAGATTCGTGGAACTCTAGTATCTTTAAAGGAGCTCTTTATAGTTCTTGGGATTCTGGTATTGCGTACTCCTTTATTATTCTTGACAATCATGTTGTTCACTTTCTTATATTTACCGACAAGCTAAAAAATTATTTTTTCTGCAGTTGGGCTATTTTATTGGAAGCTTTCAGATTGGTGTAGTCGGAGGGTGGCGTTACATGTTTGGAGCTAGTGCACCAATTGCTCTTATTATGGGACTTGGCATGTGGAGTCTTCCACCATCTCCACGCTGGCTGCTTCTTAGGGCAGTCCAAGGAAAAGGTTTATTACAAGATTACAAAGAGAAGGCAGTTCTTGCTCTGAGCAAACTAAGGGGCCGTCCTCCTGGTGACAAGCTTTCTGAAAGGCAAATAGAAGACACATATGTCTCATTGAAATCTGCATATGCGGATCAGGAGCCTGAGGGCAGTTTCTTGGAGGTCTTTCAAGGCCCAAGTTTGAAAGCCTTCCTAATTGGTGGGGGGCTGGTCCTTTTTCAACAGGTATTTTGTCCTTTCACTGTTTTGAATTGCCTCTTTTATTTTCATTTTGAACTCGAGTTCAAACAAGCATATAATGGAGAAATGTGGAGTTTTTCTAGTTGGTAAGCCAGTTTACCACCTAACTGTGACAGATAACTGGGCAACCAAGCGTTCTATATTATGCAGGTCCAATACTTCAGGTACTTGTTGTTTACATAAATCTTTGATTTTGATTAAATGCATTCCTTTACGTCAGTTCACTTAACCACGCGATATTCTTTGTTATTCTGATAAGACTGCTGGGTTTTCTGCGGCCTCCGATGCTACCCGAGTTTCTGTTGTAATTGGCGTGTTCAAAGTAAGTAATAATCTTCTAGTGATGTCTTTGAATATGGGGGAGAGTCTCCCTGCATATTTGTCTTGGTAAAGCTAATGGTAATACTGATGATTATAAATTTGTGATGTTTCCTCCTTCAGTTTCTGATGACATCGATAGCTATCCTAAAAGTAGATGATCTTGGGAGAAGACCGCTGCTAATTGGAGGAGTCAGCGGGCTTGTATATCACTTATGACCATCTATCTATTAAATGATTTTAATCATTGGATTTTCACTGATAAAAATTATGATGAAAGGTTAAATCTCCTTTTCTTCAAATTACTACAGGCTCTTTCTTTATTTCTGCTTTCTGCTTACTATAAATTTCTCGGAGGGTTCCCTATTGTTGCCGTAGCCAGTCTACTTCTCTATGTCGGTTGCTACCAGGTAACATTTTGTCGTTTAAGGATTGAAATTCTCTGCGCTATTTCTTTCAGAGAATCAAATATAACTCTGAGGAGAAATGCTAGAGTGTTGCAAAAGTGGCTGAATTCAAACTTGTAATATCCACTGAAAAGTCTACCTCAGAAAGCTACCTTGATTTAGAACTTTCTGAAGAAATAAAAATAAAAGGAAAGCAGTTATATATAACGAGTAATGTCAGTTTTTTCTTCATTACAAGGTTAATGTGAATTATGATTCATTAACAGATTTCTGTTCTTTGAACGGACTTTCAGATTTCATTTGGCCCAATCAGTTGGCTTATGGTGTCAGAGATATTCCCACTTCGGACAAGAGGGCGAGGGATTAGTCTTGCAGTTCTTACTAACTTTGGCTCAAATGCCATTGTAACCTTTGCATTCGCACCATTGAAGGTATTGATCTACTTTTATGAATCCATCCATTCCTTTTAAAGCTGGTTATCTCATTGTTTACTGCTCTCATTCCCAGTGATTTTGAATGTGGAGTGATTTGCTTATATTGCAGGATTTTTTAGGAGCTGAAAATCTCTTCCTTCTTTTCGGGGCTATTTCTTTGTTGTCACTTTTGTTTGTACTGCTCGTTGTCCCGGAGACCAAGGGGCTGAGCTTGGAAGAGATTGAGTCCAAGATTTTGAAGTGAAAGCGCAAATTGAAAAAATGTACCAGTCGAGCTTCCAATACACCCAAGTCGTTTTGGTTAGTCTTTGAACTTGTTTCTTATTATTTTTTATTTTCTTTCTGTGAACTTGTATACTATCTTGATACTTCAAGGTCACCTGTTTGAAGCTTCCTTGAGCCACCTGTCTTTCCATTTCATAAAAGCAACCTTATTATATTGTACATCAAGTAATGGCTCTTCTGCTAATGTACTAATTAGCTGATGGTATTTTTTTATAATCACTCAGGCACCCAATCAGAATGGGTTATGTAAAGATTTAGAGCATATTATTAGTAATTCGTGGTTCCAACTACTGGCACTAATCGTTTCGGCTTTCGCTAGTTCTTACTGATTGCATTGAAACTTGGACATCTCTTTTTTATTTATGGTGATTGCTGCAATCAAGACTCGATTAGAATTTTAGTAGGAAGTGAACAGAGATTATATCCTGCACTTGATCGCCAAAAGGTATTCAAGTTCATGTTTTCGGATGTGAGACACAAATTATTTTCTTTGGCAATATTGTCAGCACCCCTGATTTCTGTTATATTACTGTTTGTCTCAATAGCTTAAACTAATGGAGAGAGAAGTGAATTTAGTTGTTAGTTCATATTTTAACACTCCAGCTCAGGCATGGTTGAGCTCCTTTTTTATTAGTGAGCTCGACATATGGAATATTTAATGAAATGTAGGGGAAATAGAGATTGAACTTAAGACTTCTACTATGATGATGTTATGTTGAAGAGAAATACTTTAACCACAAATAGATTTTAGAAAAGTAAATTATTTATCAAAAAAAAAAAAAGATTTTAGAAAAGTAAACTGACAAATTGATGTGGTTTGACTTGGAAAGTCAAATTGTAAAGTTACTTTTCTTATAAAGTAGATCTAGTGCACCACATGATACTACGTCAGTTTGTGAGTCTACTTTTGTAAAATTTCTATGACTCTGGCACTTCTCTTAGTTAAACGACTGCACATACCTCACCCCATTTCATTAAATATTCTGTGTTGAGCTCACTAACTAAGGAGGGCCATGATCCACTCATGAGAGACAATATTGGATATTAGAATATAAATGAAATGATTAAATCCGTATCTTTCCATCAACTTAAATTTTTGTAACAATCGATTATTTTAACAATTTCTTGTATTAGGTGGAGAAATCAATGTTTTGTAGCTTTAAATTCCCTCATTCCTGATAAATATATCAGCTTAATGCACGCATGTGGGAGGGAGAGGAGGGGGTCAAGATAAGCAAATATAGAGAGACTGGGTTCCCATGCAGTAATTATTATTTTTCTATGGAAAAAAAAAAAAATCTTCTACTGAATAACGAGAAATGGTTTGATCAAGTACCATATAAATAATCTATCACAGTAGGTAATTTTGAAAAATATGAAAGTTTGCTTTTGTGAAATCTCGTTATCTTTTTCCAACTCATAAATTCTTTTGAGTTTAAAGGCTTAAATTCAAAAATTACCACTTCAATCTTGATCTCTGATCAATAAATTCAAAGGCTGGTTTGGTTACACTAAACAAAACTATCTCAATCTTGATTTCTGATCAATAAACTCAAAGGCTGGTTTGGTTACACAAAATCAAACTATCTCATCTCATCTTATCTCATATAGTCATTATAATTTTCTCAAATTTTCACATAAAATATAATAAACAATTCAATTTTTTCAAATTCAAAAACAAAACTAATATTAAAAAGTGATATTATGACAATATTTTATTTAATTTTTAACAAAATATTTTATCTCATCTCATCTGGATTTGAGTAATCAAACGAATATTTGTAAAGACATATATATATATATATATGTGATACCCAGGGAAAATCATATAAAGTTATTAGACAATTTAAACAACTAGATATATTATTTTTATTAAATAATTTTAATTTTCCTCATGCACCACACATGTTTACAACTAGTGTATCTACTGTTTACATCATAATCTTCAAAAGTTTGTTCTTCCTCTTCTCTCCACCCCAAAGTAATCTTTAGGCTTTTTGTGGGCCAAGGGACCATCGATCCATGATCTGGTTTTACTTATGATGATTCATGAGACAGCTAATTCAACGACCATTTATAAGGATCGAATCCGTGGTAGACATGGAAGGAGCAGAACCCTGACCAGATGATGATTTAAGTGACAAAAAGAAAGTTGATTCTTTATTACTTGTAAATGTACCAAAAGAAACACCGTCATATGAAATATCCGGCAGATCAGCATTGCCATCTAGGAACTGCATCACTTGCCTCATGCTAGGCCTGGCTGTTGGAATTGCATGTGAGCAGAGCAGCCCTAGTTTCAAAACCAATACCATTTCCTCCAACACATAGTAACCTTCCAATCTAGGATCACTGGCATCAAGAATAGCTCCTTTTCTCCCACATTCAAAGACCCAATCAACCAAAACTACTTCCTCAGGCAGCACTTGTTGCTCTATCGGCCTCCTTCCACAGGCCACCTCGAGCATGAAAGCCCCGAAAGCAAACACATCAGTGCAGGTGGTTGCCCTTCCTGTTCTAGTAAGCTCTGGAGCTAAATATCCTACAGTCCCTACCACATGGGTGGTTTGGGGATTGGTACCATGGTCGTATAATCTGGCAAGGCCAAAATCTCCTAGCCTTCCATTTAATTCAGCATCCAAGAGAACATTGCTTGCTTTTACATCTCTGTGTAGGACAACCTGTTCCCACTCTTCATGGAGGTAAAGAAGGCTAGATGCTACTCCTCTGAGGATTTGAAATCGTTGAAACCAGCCCAGGCTTGTTCTTTCATTGCTATATAATAACTTGTCTAGACTTCCATTGGGCATATAATCATAGACCAAGAGGAGTTCTCCCCTTCGTCGGCAATAGCCGAGGAGCTGCACCAAGTTCCTGTGCCTCAGTCTTCCCATGCTAATAATCTCAGCCACAAATTCCTTCATCCCTTGTTTGGAATCATGAGCAACTCTCTTGACAGCAATTTGAACATTAGAAGGAAGTGTTCCTCTATAAACCTTTCCAAAACCTCCTGCTCCAAGAAGCTCTTCGTCTTTAAAACCTTTGGTTGCTTTATGGAGACTCTTATAGCTGAACCTCTGCGGACCATACTCCATCTCCCAATCTTCACGCACTTCTTCATATTTCTTCCTCCTTAAAAAGCAAACAACTCCAAGGATTGTCATCAGCACAACCGCTACTGCAACGAGAAAAGTCGTGATCGTTAGTCCTGCTTTATCTTTTCTTTTCCTATGTGGGGGAAGTGGAGGGAGGCTCGATACATCAAGGCTTTGTGCTTGTCCACTTTTATTAAAGCTCCATCCAAGAATGTAGTGGTCGCATGCAAGTGTACCTGTGGTAGCAGAGAAACCAACATACATAGATTCCAAGAGAATTTGAGACAGATTGATGGATTTTGACAAGAGTGGACTGTTTGGTTTTGGGATTCTGGTAGGGGCTAGTGTTACATTCAGCAACTCTTCTACTTCATCATACTCTATCCAAAGTTGCATTGGATTCCCACTTACGAGCTCCAAGCTTATATTCCTCCCTTCTTTATTGGAAAAATACGTTGCAGGAGCCGATTCAACTGATTTCAGGCCATTCACATCAATTCCCACATGATTATTATTGATGTCTTGAAATTCAGGATTCTTAACAGAATCAATCTCAATGGCCAAAATATGGTTTGCAGGAAGTCCGTTATTTGACCCATTGAAGAGTCCAAGATACTGACTTGCTATAGCATGGATGAAGTCCCTGGAGGGACTGATGGTGAAGGCCAAGCCATGACCACCGAGATTTGGAACTTGAGGAACCATGGCAAAGACAAAGTTTGTCGAAAATGATAGAGATCTAGTTGGGTTGAATTTTATGGGAAATTTGTGGAAAGCATGACCAACTATCTGGTTTGACAGGTTGGTTAGCTGCAAGAGACCATTGGGGTGAATTTCTGCTATTCCGTCAAGATGTAGATTGGCTTGATTGAATCCATTGTAGATGAATTGGTTTTCATCTTGAGCAAAGGCCAAGGGAGAAATGGAAACATAGATAATTATCAGAAAATAAAGTGATCTAAGAACCGTGGCCATCAGGAGAAGTAGGAGAGATGTGCCTTCCTGTGAACAGAGGGTTTTCACCGCTTCCGATGTCTCAAACTCCGAGTAACATTAAAATATTCATAAGATCCACACTGCCTGAAAATCCTACACCAACTTAGGGCCCCATGATGTGTCTATCTCTATTCCTAAAACATCACAGAAGAACTTTCCTTTTCTTTGCGTATGATCCTTTAAATGAGCCAGCTAAGATATCAACATCTGAATTCCTCTAGTCATGGGGAAGAGTCCTCAACAAGCAATTGCCGTAAAAAATCTGAATTCCCATGTGTCACGATGGACCAACCAATTACACTCCAAGAGGGCAGAGGATTCTGTAGAATCCGTGATTAGGAAAATGATTTTCAACCTCTCAAATTTGATGGTCTATATGTCATACTTGAATCTTATTTTTTCAAAGTACAAACAGAAAAATTAGTTGTCCAGTTGCTTTCTTGCCGAAATTAATGAAGAAGACAAATGGTTTCGATCTTTCCCTTGTACCTCTTCATGGAAAAGTCTTGGCAATCTTACCGTAGTTTGAAATAAATGAAAAAAAAATTAAGCAAATAGATTTTGTCTTATTGAGTTCGTAAGTAATTTCATACCTCTCTCTCTCTCTCTAAATTGCTCATTTCTTCTCTCATTTTATGAGATTATTGTGTTGCTTATATTGAATCATTTGTGTTTGGTGGAACCTTTGTAGCTGTCGAATCCAGTGTTATTTTAGTTATCATCTCCTTCAAATCACTCCTTTTCTCCCTTCTCATGAAATTGTCGGGTTCTTTCTATAGTGTTATTTATGTTCTTCAGGTACTCCTATGTTGTCTCTGTTTAGTAGGCCCACAGCAGGAACTAACGAAGGAAAGGGAAGAAGTTTTCGTGTGTTTTTGACTTGCAGTCATGAAGAAATCAGCCTGCTTGTGCAGACAGCGGTCTTCTCCTTCCACTGAAATTTCCCTTGTATGCTTAGTGAATGAAAAGTCAAGCTGCTCGTGCTTTCATTGTGTCCGAAGTCTCAAGGTGACAATGAAATAATATTAGGAAGACTATTGTCAAATTTTTTTTTTTTTCATTTTTTTTCGCCATTTCATTCTTCACCAAACGGTCCAAATTGAAATATGCATGTATGGGTGTATACACATTTCTTGTGGGAGAAAAACTATGTTAGGGTCTCGGATCAATTAAAGTTTTTTAAAAAGTATTGATGGGATAAGACAAACACAAAACACAAAGAAATAAGAGGGTAATAAAAGTTAGCAAAAAGAAAGAGAGAGACGAATAGAAAAATAGAAGACAATGACGTTTGAAAGCGCTGGATTTTCCTTCTTTTCTAACTTGATATTTTTTCTCTTCTAATTATAAATGAGAAACCCTTAGGGATTGGCTCTAAGTGGTAAAGGTTTTGGACTTGGGGGTATGCTCCTCCAGGTCTAAGATTCAAATTTCCTTGAGTGCAAACAATATCTAGGGACCATCGGATTGAAGGATTTTTCTTTTGAATTATTCGAGAGCCTGTGCATTCTTGGGATTAATCGAGACGCTATTCCTGGACACCCAGAGCTAATAAAAAAAAAAAACTGAGAACGAGCATGGGAGTTGAGAGCTTGCATATAACTGATTCAAATTTATACTGCTGAAAGGCTGATGAAAGAACTATAGAATTGAACCTCATTAAGCTTATTGCAGCCTCTTTTTTGATAGACCATGTTGAGAATTAAGAACATGCTCTCTG
The DNA here is from genome assembly GCF_018687715.1 of Carya illinoinensis. NCBI lineage: Eukaryota > Viridiplantae > Streptophyta > Magnoliopsida > Fagales > Juglandaceae > Carya > Carya illinoinensis. The sequence continues at coordinate 10,003,430 of NC_056765.1, forward strand.
AAAGACGGAGTAGTAATATTGTCACTTTGTTTTCATGAAATAATATCATAATATATATGACAAGTATTTCTGAGTTTCTTAAGGAGTTATAAAAAGAGAGTTTACAAAGTGAGGTACACCGATGTAGCATATCATATGAACTAGTTGTTGAGAAAAAAAAAAAAAAAATCATGTGCCAGTTTTAAATTAGAAAAAAAATTCATGTAAAATAACGTACATCAATTTATAAAATAATTTTATTTGTAGACTAAGCATTTTAAGAGTGTATGGCTAGCATAGTTGGTTCAAGTATATCGTGTTTAGAATATAATATAAATAATAAATTCTACATCTTCCCTATAAGCTTAAATTTTTGAGACAAGTTATGATTTCACATGGTATCAGAGTAGAGGTCCTAAGTTTAAACCTTGGCCCTACACTCTACCCTCATTTAATTCTATTGGACTCACTCATTGAGAGGAACTTTGGCCCACACGTGTAAAGGAGTGTTAAGAATATAATATAAATAATAAAACCTACCTCTTCTCATAATCTTAAACTTTTGGGATAAAGGGATTTCATACACCATTGATCATTTGACACAATGATGGACAAGACCCGCCATAAATATGATATATGCGCCTTAAATTGCAATACATATATAGGAAAATTCTACATATCCCACTTCTATTCTACTTCCATTCTATTAGGATGAGATAACACTGCCCATCAATCTAAGGTCATTTCATTGCATTGATTTCAACATTTTTGAACTTACAGAGCTGCAGAAACATGCAGTTTATTGGTGACAATATTATTACGTACTCAAACTGGAAATTACTTGTGCAAACTAAAAATATTGATACCAAAAACTCCAACACAGTTCAGAAATTTGTTTCTTTATCATCACTAGGGTTCATTCATTCTTTCTCAATTGGCTTGGAGTATTCTCCCATAACTTTCTTCTTCCCCAACTGCAACAGAAAGACACATTAATTTTTCAAGCACAGATCTTACTAACCGAAGATGTTAACTAGTCTCCATACACATTTAGAGTCGAATTTAGCAACAAATCATGAACAAATTAAAGAGTATTAATTACCTTCATGCGCATTGGTGGAGATCGGAAGGTCATGTGATGGTGAGGTTTTAGCCGAATGGGCATTAATGGTGGAGATTGGCATGTCTGATATTGAAGTATTAGCTGAATTAATGGGAGCTGTGTATTGGACGGCTGGTCGTTCCCGAGCAAAGAATTCACAGCTTCTTTGATCTTCTCCACCACACCTATAACCACAGGAGTTCTTCTTCTTGGACTAATTGCCTCAGATCTCTCCTGGGATATTGCTTTCTCTTCTTCCCCAGCCTCATGGCTATGCATCAAATTCTCCGCTGAAACAACCTTACTCCATGTTTGATCATCGCCATTGGTAGCATTTCTGCTTTGTGGAGTACCAAGATTGACACTGCTTGCCAAAACATGCTTCTAAGAAACAAAGAGAACTGCTCTTGGATGCTGCCTTGTGGTTTTCTTGTACCAGTCAGTAGCCAGCTTCGATACATACTCTAAAATGAAAGAAAAAATACTACGAAATTACATAGAATTCACCAATCAAGAAGGAACAGATCTGTCAAGAAAACAGACGGGTTTGATGGTGAATTACTTGGGGATTCAAGGTGGTGTTCTGCATCTTCTTCTTCATTTTCATTGTCCTCCAAGCTGAAGCCACAAGAGGGAGTGGTGCTAACATAATGATCATGACTATGCTTTTTCTGGCTAAAAGTTTGTCTCAATTTGTTGGCTTTCTCCTTCACTATGGTCAGAACTGATTTCTTGGGATTGTTGGAATTGTGGTCTGGATCTTCTTGATCTGCATGAGGGTGATGGTCCTTCCCAAATGTAGGTGACCACTTTGAAACTTCACCTCCTTTGCATCTAAACATGGTTAGATTCATGGGAATTGTGATGAATGCATGAATTTTCATGGCTCTCAAATGACCATTAGTTCAACAAATTATTAACTTTTTTCTGAGTTCCCTGACAAACTCTAACAGTTATGCTGCAAGATTAAACTGAGATATATAAAACGATGAATTTAACTGTTTATTAATGCAATTAATGAAAGAAAATACCAGGGAAAAAAGGGTTCAAATGTGGAGCTGTTAGAACTTCTGGGATTAACGTCACCGTATCTTTGAATCCTGTCGAATCGAGTCATTGCTCCAATTCACAGTGAAATGGGCTTAGTCATGTGTTGATTTATGCCTTCAAATAACTCTTTGTTTGTTATCTCTTATAACGGAGAGAAGCTTAAACAGAGAAGAATATGATGCTCAAGCGTTAGTTCTCCGCCTGGAAAATACTATTTTTTTTTTTTTTTTTTTTTTTTAAGTTTATAATTTGTAAAGACTATATAGGATACCAGTGTAAAATCATATCAAGTTATATGACATTTTAAAAAACTATATATATTATTTTACATTAATTAATTTTAAAGCTTACAAGTAGTGTATCTACCGTATACATCATAGTCTTCACTAGTTTGTTCTTTCTCTTCCCTCCACCCCCAAGTAATCTGTAGGCTTTTTGTGTGCCAAGGGACCATCGATCCATGATCTGGTTTCACTTATGATGATTCATGAGACACAGCTAATTCAACGACCATTTATAAGGATCGAATTCGTGGTAGACATGGAAGGAGCAGAACTCTGGCCAGATGATAATTTAAGTGACAAAAAGAAAGTGGATTGTTCATTACTTGTAAAAGCACCGAAAGAAGCACTGTCATATGGTATATCCGGCAGATCAGCATTGCCATCCAGGAACTGCATTACTTGTCTCATGCTAGGCCTGGCTGTTGGAATTGCATGTGAGCAGAGCAGCCCTAGTTTCAAAACCAACACCATTTCCTCCAACACGTAGTAACCTTCCAATCTAGGATCACTGGCATCAAGGATAGCTCCTTTCCTCCCACATTCAAAGACCCAATCAACCAAGACTACTTCCTCAGGCAGCGCTTGTTGCTCTATAGGCCTCCTTCCACAGGCCACCTCGAGCATGAAAGCCCCGAAAGCAAACACATCAGTGCAGGTGGTTGCCCTTCCTGTTCTAGTAAGCTCTGGAGCTAAATATCCTACAGTCCCAACCACATGGGTGGTTTGGGGATTGGTACCATGGTCATATAACCTGGCAAGGCCAAAATCTCCTAGCCTTCCATTTAATTCAGCATCCAAGAGAACATTGCTTGCTTTTACATCTCTGTGTAGAACAACCTGTTCCCACTCTTCATGAAGGTAAAGAAGGCTAGATGCTACTCCTCTGAGGATTTGAAATCGTTGAGACCAGTTAAGGCTTGTTCTTTCATTGCTATATAATAACTTGTCTAGACTTCCATTGGGCATATAATCATAGACCAAGAGGAGTTCTCCCCTTCGCCGGCAATAGCCGAGGAGCTGCACCAAGTTCCTGTGCCTCAGTCTTCCCATGCTAATAATCTCTGCCACAAATTCCTTCATCCCTTGTTTGGAATCATGAGCAACTCTCTTGACAGCAATTTGAACATTAGAAGGAAGTGTTCCTCTATAAACCTTTCCAAAACCTCCTGCTCCAAGAAGCTCTTTGTCTTTAAAACCTTTGGTTGCTTTATGGAGACTCTTATAGCTGAACCTGTGAGGACCATACTCAATTTCCCAATCTTCACGCACTTCTTCATATTTCTTCCTCCTTAAAAAGCAAACAGCTCCAAGGATTGTTATCAGCACAACCGCTACTGTGACAAGAAAAGTCACGATCGTTAGTCCTGGTTTATCTTTTCTTTTCCTCCCCCGGGGAAGTGGAGGGAGGCTCGATACATCAAGGCTTTGTGCTTGTCCACTTTTATTAAAGCTCCATCCAAGAATGTAGTAATCGCTTGCAAGTGCACCTGTGGTAGCAGAGAAACCAACATACATAGATTCCAAGAGAATTTGTGACAGATTGATGGCTTTTGACAAGAGTGGGCTGTTTGGTTTTGGGATTCTGGTAGGGGCTAGTGTTACATTCAGCAACTCTTCTACTTCATCATACTCTATCCAAAGTTGCATTGGATTCCCACTTACGAGCTCCAAGCTTATATTCCTCCCTTCTTTATTGGAAAAATACGTTGCAGGAGCCGATTCAACTGATTTCAGGCCATTCACATCAATTCCCACATGATTATTATCGATGTCTTCAAATACAGGACTCTTAATAGAATCAATCTCAATGGCCAAAATATGGTTTGCAGGAAGTCCGTTATTTGACGAATTAAAGAGTCCAAGATACTGACTTGCTTCAGCATGGATGAAGTCCCTGGAGGGACTGATGGTGAAGGCCAAGCCATGACCACCGAGATTTGGAGCTTGAGGAACCGTGGCAAAGACAAAGTTTGTCGAAAATGATAGAGATCTAGTTTGGTTGAATTTTATGGGAAATTTGTAGAAAGCACGACCAACTATCTGGTTTGAAAGGTTGGTTAGCTGCAAGAGACCATTGGGGTGAATTTCTGCTATTCCGTCAAGATGCAGATTGGCTTGATTGAATCCATTGTAGATGAATTGGTTTTCATCTTGAGCAAAGGCCAAGGGAGAAATGGAAACATAGAGAATTATCAGAAAATAAAGTGATCTAAGAACCGTGGCCATCAGGAGAAGTGGGAGAGATGTGTCTTTCTGTGAACAGAGGGTTTTCACTGTTTCCAATGTCTCAAATTAATGAAGAAGATATAAATGGTTTCAATCTTTCCCTTGTACCTCTTCAAGGAAAAGTCTTGGCAATCTTACCATAGTTTTAAATAAATAGAAAAAAACTAAGCTACAATATTTGACTGAGATAGACTAATATGCTCTCCTGCAATCAAGTTTGATCCTTCATAGTCCAGTCATTACCCTGGTCATACCTTCATAGTCCATTACCAACTGAGTTTTGCCACTGCAAATATGGCGTGTCGTGTCCAACACACCATTTATTGCGGGATTCATTATAATTATAAAAATTTTAGAACATTAGTACCTTTTTAATCACTGTGGAATCCATTTAATGGTGTGTTGAGCGTGCAGAAAAAGTTTTGAAAAAAGATTTTGTCTTATTTTCATGAGTATTCTCATACCTCTCTCTCTCTCTCTCTCTCTAAATTGCTCATTTCTTCTCTCATTTTATGAGATTATTGTGTTTCTTATGCTGAGTTATTTGTGTTTGGTGGAACCTTTTTAGCTGTCGAATCCAGTGTTATTTTAGTTATCATCTCCTTCAAATCACTCCTTTTCTCCCTTCTCATGAAATTGTTAGTGTTCTTTCTATAGTGTTATTTATGTTCTTCAGTTACTCCTATGTTGTCTCTGTTTAGTAGGCCCACAGCAGGAAATAACGAAGGAAAGGGAAGAATTTTTCGTGTGTTTTTGACTTGCACTCATGAAGAAATCAGCCAGCTGCTTGTGCAGACAGCGGTCTTCTCCTTCCTACTGAAATTTCCCTTGTATGCTTAATGAATGAAAAGTCAAGCTGCTCGTGCTTTCATTGTGTCCGAAATCTCAAGGTGACATTGAAATAATATTCGGAAGACTATTGTCATTTTTCGCTTCTTTTTCGCCATTTCATTCATCACCAAATTGAAATATGCATGTATGGGTGTTACAGGTGTAGAAAAACTATGTTAGGGGTCTCATATCAATTAAAGTTTTTTAAAAAGTATTGATGGGACAAGACAAATACTAAACTCAAAGGAATAAAAGGACGATAAAAGTTAGAAAAAGAAAGTGAGAGACGGACGGAAAAACAGAAGACAACGATGGTTGAAAGTGCTGGTTTTTCCTTCTTTCCTAACTTAATCTTCTTTCTCCTCTAATTATAACTGAGAAACTCTTAGGGGTTGGCTCAAGTAGTAAAGGTATTGGGCTTGGGGGTATGCTCAACCAGATCTAAAGTTCAAATCACTTTGAGTGTAGACAATCTCTAGAAGCCATAAGACTAAAAGATCCTACTCTTGAATTTTATCCGAAAGCCTATACACCCCCAAAATTAGTCGGGATGTTATTTCTGAACACCTAGTGCCAATAAAAAAAATAAAATAACTGAGAACAAGCATGGGAGTTGAGAGCTTGCATATAACTTATTCAAATTTATATTGCTGAAAGGCTGATGAAATCACTATAGAAATGAACCTCATTAAGCTTATTGCAGCCTCTTTGTTGATAGACTATGTTGAGAATTAAGAGCATGCTCTCTGAACAACAGGGAGCAGTAATATTGTCACTTTGTTTTCATGAAATAATATCATGTGACACAGCACCTTGATAATAATATATATGACAAGTACTGCTATGTTTCTAAAGGAGTTATAAAAAGAGTTCTTCTGTATACTTTCTGTGTAAACGGGCTATACCTATTTCATTCATATCAAGAATATTTGTCTCTTACTTATCAAAAATAAAAAATAAAAAGAGAGTTTACAAAGTGAGGTACACCGATGTAGTATATCAGATGTACTAGTTGTTGAGAAAAAGAAAATCACATGTACTAGTTTTACATTAGAAAAAAAAAAATCATGTAAAATAGCATCACATCAATTTATAAAATAATTTTATTTGTAGACGAAGCATTTTAAGAGTGTATGGCTAGCATAGTTGGTTCAAGTATATCGTGTTAAGAATATAATATAAGAGAGTGTTAAAGTGCAATACATATATATGAAAATTCTACGTATCACACTTTTATTCTACTTTATTCTATTACGATGAGATAACAGATAACATTGCCCATCAACCTAAGGTCATTTGATTGCATTGATTTCAACATTTTGGAACTTACAGAGCTGCAGAAACATGCAGTTTATTGGTGACAATATTATTACTTACTCAAACTGGAAATTACCTGTGCAAACTACAAATATTGATACCTGAAACTCAAACACAGTTCAGAAATTTGTTTCTTTATCATCACTAGGGTGCATTCATTCTTTCTCAATTGGCTTGGAGTATTCTCCCATAACTTTCTTCTTCCCCAACTGCAACAGGAAGAAACATCAGTTATGAATTATCATATATACCACAAAAGAAAAATGACAGCATTTACATGGAATCCATAGCAGGGTCAGGTCCTTAATTGTTGAAGCAGTAAGCACATATATACATTTGGCGAACAGATCACTTCTTATCATGCAGAAAATGTATCTTTGGTTTAGCTTAACACTCTAATTTCATTACCATGATCAGTTAAATATAAGTTCGTGATATAATTTTTATTTTTCTAAGCAAAAGGAGAGGTGGGGGTGATCATCGTAGCAACCCTCTCGAGGCGTGACCATAGGAGCCATTCCTTGCTGCGGAATGTCCGGTTTGAACCATAGCTACTGCCTAAAGGGCGAGCCCATCACCACAACACCCCCAAAATATCCAACTGGTCTAAAGTCCTTTTCATGGCCTAAAAAAAGGTCAGGCTTTACTACCACAAATAGTTTCATCTTATGTCTTGATTCGAAATCCGGACTTTGAAATCATGAAATATTAGCTCGTACCAACTAGGTACCACCTTAGTGGTAAGTTCATGATATGCTTGGTCATAAAAGATTTCAACTCACTGGAATGATATTAGAATATGATTTAAATGATTATTATTATTATTATTTTTTATTTCTTTATCGATTAAAAAATAAATAATGAATTTAAACCCGGACTCTACACTACCTTCAATAATGCTCTACTCTATGCATCGCGTCGACATGTGTAGAGCATTGAAATATAATTTAAATAATTAAATTTATCTTTTTTTATCAATTTAAATCATGATTCAGCAGCATTACTAATAGAAGATGTTAATTAGTCTCCATACACATTTAGAGTCGAATTTAGCAACAAATCATGAACAAATTAAAGAGTATTAATTACCTTCATGTGCATTGGTGGAGATCGGAAGGCAAAGAGAAGGCAGTTATTGCTCTGAGCAAACTAAGGAGCCGTCCTCCTGGTGACAAGCTGTCTGAAAGGCAAATAGAAGACACATTTGTCTCATTGAAATCTGCATATTCGGATCAGGAGTCTGAGGGCAGTTTGTTGGAGGTCTTTCAAGGCCCAAGTTTGAAAGTCTTCCTAATTGGTGGGGGTCTGGTCCTTTTTCAACAGGTATTTTGTCCTTTCACTGTTTTGAATTGCCTCTTTTATTTTCATTTTGAACTCGAGTTCAAACAAGCATATAATGGAGAAATGTGGAGTTTTTCTAGTTGGTAAGCGAATTTACCACCTGACTGTGACAGATAACTGGGCAACCAAGCGTTCTATATTATGCAGGTCCAATACTTCAGGTACTTGTTGTTTATATAAATCTTTGATTTTGATTAAATGCATTCCTTTACGTCAGTTCACTTAACCACACGATATTCTTTGTTATTCTGATAAGACTGCTGGGTTTTCTGCGGCCTCTGATGCTACCCGAGTTTCTGTTGTAATTGGCGTGTTCAAAGTAAGTAATAATCTTCTAGTGAAGTCTTTGAATATGGGGGAGAGTCTCCCTGCATATTTGTCTTGGTAAAGCTAATGGTAATACTAATGATTATAAATTTGTGATGTTTCCTCCTTCAGTTTCTGATGACATCGATAGCTATCCTAAAAGTAGATGATCTTGGGAGAAGACCCCTGCTAATCGGAGGAGTCAGCGGGCTTGTATATCACTTCTGACCATCTATCTATTAAATGATTTTAATCATTGGATTTTCACTGATAAAAATTATGATCAAAGGTTAAATCTGCTTTTTTTTCAAATTACTACAGGCTCTTTCTTTATTTCTGCTTTCTGCTTATTATAAATTTCTCGGAGGGTTCCCTATTGTTGCTGTAGCTAGTCTACTTCTCTATGTCGGTTGCTACCAGGTAACATTTTGTCTTTTAAGGATTGAAACTCTCTGCGCTATTTCTTTCAGAGAATCAAATATAACTCTGAGGAGAAATACTAGAGTGTTGCAAAAGTGGCTGAATTCAAACTTGTAATGTCCACTGAAAAGTCTACCTCAGAAAGCTACCTTGTTTAGAACTTTCTGAAGAAATAAAAAATAAAAGGAAAGCAGTTATATGTAACGAGTAATGTCAGTTTTTTCTTCATTACAAGGTTAATGTGAATTTTGATTCATTAACAGATTTCTGTTCTTTGAATGGACTTTCAGATTTCATTTGGCCCGATCAGTTGGCTTATGGTGTCAGAGATATTCCCACTTCGGACAAGAGGGCGAGGGATTAGTCTTGCAGTTCTTACTAACTTTGGCTCAAATGCCATTGTAACCTTTGCATTCGCACCATTGAAGGTATTGATCTACTTTTATGAATCCATCCATTCCTTTCAAAGCTGGTTGTCTCATTGTTTGCTGCTCACATTCCCGGCGATTTTGAATGTGGAGTGATTTGCTTATATTGCAGGATTTTTTAGGAGCGGAAAATATCTTCCTTCTTTTCGGGGCTATTGCTTTGTTGTCACTTTTGTTTGTACTGCTCATTGTCCCGGAGACCAAAGGGCTGAGCTTGGAAGAGATTGAGTCCAAGATTTTGAAGTGAAAGCGCAAATTGAAAAAATGTACCAGTCGAGCTTCCAATACACCCAAGTCGTTTTGGTTAGTCTTTGAACTTGTTTCTTTTTATTTTTTTTCCCATTCTGTGAACTCGTATACTATCTCGATACTTCAAGGTCACCTGTTTGAAGCTTCCTTGAGCCGCCTGTCTTTCCATTTCATAAATGCAACCTTATTATATTGTACATCAAGTAATGGTTCTTCTGCTAATGTACTAATTAGCTGATGGTATTTTTTTATAATCACTCAGGCACCCAATCAGAATGGGTTATGTATTAGTAATTCGTGGTTCCAACTACTGGCACTAATCGTTTCGGCTTTTCCTAGTTCTTACTGATTGCATTGAAACTTGGACATCTCCCTTTTCTTTATGGTGATTGCTGCATCTAGACTCGATTAGAATTTTAGTAGGAAGTGAACAGAGATTAAATCCTGCACTTGATTGCCAAAAGGCATACAAGTTCACATTTTCGGATGTGAGACAGAAATTATTTTCTTTGGCAATATTGTCAGCACCCCTGATTTCTGTTATATTACTGTTTGTCTCAATAGCATAAACTAATGGAGAGAGAAGTGAATTTAATTGTTAGTTCATATTTTAACACTCCAGCTCAGGCATGGTTGAGCTCCTTTTTTATTAGTGAGCTCGACATATGGAATATTTGATGAAATGTAGGTGAAGTGTGAAGTAGAGATTGAACTTAAGACTTCTACTATGATGATGTTATGTCGAAGAGAAATACACTAGCCAAAAATGAATTTTACAAAAGTAAACTGACAAACTGACTTGGTTTGATATGTTAAGTCCAATTGTAAAGTTACTTTTCTTGTAAAGTAGATCTAATGCACCACATAAAACTAAGTAGTTTGTGAGTCTACTTTTGTGAAATTTCTTTGTGACTGTAGCACTTCTTTTTAGTTAAATGGCTTCACACACTTCATCCCATTTCATTAAATATTCTGTGTTGAGCTCACTACCTAAGGAGGGCCATGATCCACTCATGAGAGACAATATTGGATATAGAATATAAATGAAATGATTAAACTCGTATCTTTCCATCAACTTAAACTTTTGTAACAATTGATTATTTAACAATTTCTTGTATTAGGGGGAGAAATCAATGTTTTGTAGCTATAAATTCCCTCATTCCTGATAAATATATCAGCTTAACGCACGCATGTGGGAGGGAGAGAAGGAGGGAGTCAAGATAAGCAAACATAGAGAGATTGGGTTCCTATGCAGTAGTTATTTTTTTTTTTCTATGGAAAAAAAAAAAAAATTCTTCTACTGAATAACAAGAATTGTTAGGCCACTCAATATGGTTTGATCAAGTCCCAGATAAGTAATCTATCACAGTATGTAATTTTGAAAAACATGAATTTTTGTTTTTGTGAAGTGTCGTTATCTTTTTCCAACCCATAAATTCTTTGAGTTTAAAGGCTTAAATTCAATTATTACCCCTTCAATCTTGATCTCTGATCGATAAACTCAATAAGGTTTGAAGTTGCTTATTTTAATTTATTACCACTTCAATCTTGATCTTTGATCGAGAAGCTTTTGAGGCTAGTTTGGTTTTTTTTGGTTACACAAAACCAAACTATCTCATCTCATCTCATATAATTATTATAATTTTCTCAAATTTCTACACAAAATATGATAAACAATTCAATATTTTCAAAGTCCAAAACAAAACTAATATTAAAAAATTATATTATAACAATATTTTATTTGACTTTCAATAAAAACATCTTATCCTATTTCATCTGAACTGTGTAACTAAACAAGGATTTGTAAAGACATATATATGATACCCGTGGAAAATCATAAAACGTTATCTGACATTTTAAACAACTATATATATATATATATTATATTTTATTAAATAATTTTAATTTTCCTCATGCATCACACGGTTTTACAACAACTAGTGTATATACTGTTTACATCATAATCTTCACAGGTTTGTTCTTCCTCTTCTCTCCACCCCCAAGTAATCTGTATGCTTTTTGTGTGCCAAGGGCCGTCGATCCATGATTTGGTTTTACTTATGATGATTCATGAGACTCAGCTAATTCAACGACCATTTATAAGGATCGAATTCGAGGTAGACATGGAAGGAGCAGAACCCTGGCCAGATGATGATTTAAGTGACAAAAAGAAAGTGGATTCTTCATTACTTGTAAATGTACCAAAAGAAGCACTGTCATATGGTACATCCGGCAGATCAGCATTGCCATCAAGGAACTGCATCACTTGCCTCATGCTAGGCCTGGCTGTTGGAATTGCATGTAAGCAGAGTAGCCCTAGTTTCAAAACCAACACCATTTCCTCCAACACATAGTTACCTTCCAATCTAGGATCACTGGCATCAAGGATAGCTCCTTTTCTCCCACATTCAAAGACCCAATCAACCAAAACTATTTTGTCAGGCAGCGCTTGTTGCTCTATAGGCCTCCTTCCACAGGCGACCTCAAGCATGAAAGCCCCGAAAGCAAACACATCAGTGCAGGTGGTTGCCCTTCCTGTTCTAGTAAGCTCTGGAGCTAAATATCCTACAGTCCCAACCACATGGGTGGTTTGGGGATTGGTGCCATGGTCATATAATCTGGCAAGGCCAAAATCTCCTAGCCTTCCATTTAATTCATCATCTAAGAGAACATTGCTTGCTTTTACATCTCTATGTAGAACAACCTGTTCCCACTCTTCATGGAGGTAAAGAAGGCCAGATGCTACTCCTCTGAGGATTTGAAATCGTTGAAACCAGTTAAGACTTGTTCTTTCATTGCTATATAATAACTTGTCTAGACTTCCATTGGGCATATAATCATAGACCAAGAGGAGTTCTCCCCTTCGCCGGCAATAGCCGAGTAGCTGCACCAAGTTCCTGTGCCTCAGTCTTCCCATGCTAATAATCTCTGTCACAAATTCCTTCATCCCTTGTTTGGAATCATGAGCAACTCTCTTGACAGCAACTTGAACATTAGAAGGAAGTGTTCCTCTATAAACCTTTCCAAAACCTCCTGCTCCAAGAAGCTCTTCGTCTTTAAAACCTTTGGTTGCTTTATGAAGACTCTTATAGCTGAACCTCTGTGGACCATACTCCATCTCCCAATCTTCACGCACTTCTTCATATTTCTTCCTCCTTAAAAAGCAAACAACTCCAAGGATTGTTATCAGCACAACCGCTACTGTGACAAGAAAAGTCATGATCGTTAGTCCTGGTTTATCTTTTCTTTTCCTCTGCCGGGGAAGTGGAGGGAGGCTTGAAACATCGAGGCTTTGTGCTTGTCCACTTTTATTAAAGCTCCATCCAAGAATGTAGTGGTCGCATGCAAGTGTACCTGTGCTAGCAGAGAAACCAACATACATAGATTCCAAGAGAATTTGAGACAGATTGATGGATTTTGACAAGAGTGGACTGTTTGGTTTTGGGATTCTGGTAGGGGCTAGTGTTACATTCAGCAACTCTTCTACTTCATCATACTCTATCCAAAGTTGCATTGGATTCCCACTTATGAGCTCCAAGCTTATATTCCTCCCTTCTTTATTGGAAAAATACGTTGCAGGAGCCGATTCAACTGATTTCAGGCCATTCACATCAATTCCCACATGATTATTATCGATGTCTTCAAATTCAGGATTCTTAATAGAATCAATCTCAATGGCCAAAATATGGTTTGCAGGAAGTCCGTTATTTGACCCATTAAAGAGTCCAAGATACTGACTTTCTAGAGCATGGATGATGTCCCTGGAAGGACTGATGGCAAAGGCCAAGCCATGACCACCGAGATTTGGAACTTGAGGAACCATGGCAAAGACAAAGTTTGTCGAAAATGATAGAGATCTAGTTGGGTTGAATTTTATGGGAAATTTGTAGAAAGCATAACCAACTATCTGGTTTGAAAGGTTGGTTAGCTGCAAGAGACCATTGGGGTGAATTTCAGCTATTCCGTCAAGATGCAGATTGGCTTGATTGATGAATCCATTGTAGATGAATTGGTTTTCATCTTGAGCAAAGGCCAAGGGAGAAATGGAAACATAGATAATTATCAGAAAATAAAGTGATCTAAGAACCGTGGCCATCAGGAGAATTGGGAGAGATGTGCCTTGCTGTGAACAGAGGATTTTCACTGTTTCCAATGTCTCAAACTTCCGAGTAATGAGTTCTTATTACCAACTTCGAATTAGATTGTCGGCTAGGAACTGTGCTTAGGATGCCTTTAGTTTCAAAATGATCATTATCATGTCTAATTGTCTGATCGAATTGGATGATTTATTATAAACAGAGATAGACTATTATAAACAGAGGTAGACACAACATTAGGGTCCAAACTGCCTGAAAATCCTACACCAACGTAGGGCCGCATGATGCGTCTATCTCCTATCTCTATTACTAAATCATCACAGAAGAACATTCCTTTTCTTTGCAAATGATTCTTTAAATGAGCCAGCCAAGATGTCAACATCTGAATTCCCATAGTCATGGGGAAGAGGAATCAACAAGCAATTGCCGTAAAAAATCTGATGAATTCCCATGATATGTCTATCTCTATTCCTAAATCATCACAGAATAACTTTTCTTTTCTTTGCAAATGATCCTTTAAATGAACCCGCCAAGATATCAACATCTGAATTCCCATAGTCATGGGGAAGAGGAATCAACAAGCACTTGCCGTAAACAATCTGAATTCCCACGTGTCACGATGGACCACAGCCAATTACACTCCATGAGGGCAGAGAATTCTGTAGAATCTGTGAATAGGAAAATGATTTCTCAATCTCCCAAATTTGATGGTCTAAATGTCATAGTTGAATCTCATTTTTTCAAAGTATAAACGGAAAAATTAATTGTCCAGTTGCTTTCTTGCCTAAATTAATGAAGAAGACATAAATGGTTTCAATCTTTCCCTTGTACCTCTTCATGAAAAAGTCTTGGCAATCTTACCATAGTTTTAAATAAATGAAAAAAAAATTAAGCAAATAGATTTTGTCTTATTGAGTTCATGAGTAATTTCATACCTCTCTCTCTCTCTCTCTCTAAATTGCTTATTTCTTCACTCATTTTATGAGATTACTGTGTTGCTTATATTGAATCATTTGTGTTTGGTGGAACCTTTGTTGCTGTCGAATCCAATGTTATTCTAGTCATCTCCTTCAAATCACTCCTTTTCTCCCTTCTCATGAAATTGTTGTGTTCTTTCTATAGTGTTATTTATGTTCTTCAGTTACTCCTACGTTGTCTCTGTTTAGTAGGCCCACAGCAGGAACTAACGAAGGAAAGGGAAGAAGTTTTCGTGTGTTTTTTACTTGAACGCATGAAGAAATCAGCCTGCTTGTGCAGACAGCGGTCTTCTCCTACCACTGAAATTTCCCTTGTATGCTTAATGAATGAACAGTCAAGCTGCTCGTGCTTTCATAATATGATGTAAAATAACATCACGTCAATTTCTAAAATAATTCTTTTTTGTAGACTAAGAATTGTACACGTGTACGGCTAGCATCGTTGGTTCGAGTATAAACACAAATAATAAATTCTACAGCTTTTCATAAGTTTAAGCTTTTTAGATAAATTATTATTTCATATCTTATCATATTAAATGTCTTGAGTTCGAATCTTGATTCTACATTTTATCTTATTTAATTCTATTAAATTCACTCATTGAGAGGAATTTTGGCCCACAAGTGAGATAATTTTTAAGAATTTAATTCAAATAATAAAATCTATATTTTCCATAACCTTAAACTTTTGAAACAAAGTGATTTCACAGTTTATCATCTAACATAATGATGGACAGGACCAGCCATAAATATGATAAATGCGCCTTAAATTACAATATATATATAAAAAAATTCTATATATCACACTTCCATTCTCTTTTCATTCTATTAGGATGAGATGATATTGTCAATCAATCTAAGGCCATTTCATTGCATTTGATTTCAACATTTTGGAACTTACAGAGCTGCAGAAACATGCAGTTTATTGGGGACAATATTATTACTTACTCAAACTGGAAATTACCTGTGCAAACTACAAATATTGATACCTGAAACTCCAACACGGTTCAGAAATTTGTTTCTTTATCATCACTAGGGTGCATTCATTCTTTCTCAATTGGCTTGGAGTATTCTCCCATAACTTTCTTCTTCCCCAACTGCAACAGAAAGACACATTAGTTATGAATTATCATATATACCACAAAAGAAAAATGACACCATTTACATGGAATCCATAGCAGGGTCAGGTTCTTTGTTCAAGCACAGATATACATTTGGCCAGCAGATCACTTCTTATCATGCAGAAAATGTATCTTTGGTTTAGCTTAGTACTCTAATTTCACTACCATGATCAGTTAAATATAAGTTTGTGATATACTTTTTATTTTTATAAGCACAAGGGGAGGTGGGGCTAATCAGCGTAGCAACTCTCTCTAGACATGACCATAGGGGCCCCTCCCTGTTGCGAAATGTCCAGTTTAAGCCATAGCTACTACCTAAATGGCAAATCCGTTACCGCAACATCTCCAAAGTATCTAGCTGATCTAAAGCCCATTCCATGGTCTAAAGGTTAGGCTTTACTACAGCAAGTAGTTTCATCTTATGTCTTGACTTGAACTCCTGACTTCAAAGCCATGAAATACCACCTCGTACCAACTAAGCTACCACCTTGGCGATAAGCTCATGATATGCTTGGTTATAAAAGATTTTAACTCGCTTGCATGATATTAGAATATAATTTAAATGATTAAATTCATTTTTATTATCAATCTAATTGATTAGAAAATAAATAATGAATTTAAACCCAGACTCTACTCTACATTAAATAATGCTCTACTCTATGCATCGCATCGATGTGAGTAGAGCATTGAGATATAATTTAAATAATTAAATTTATCTTTTTTTATCAATTTAAACCATGATTCAGCAGCAATACTAATAGAAGATGTTAACTAGTCTCCATACACATTTAGAGTCGAATTTAGCAACAAATCATGAACAAATTAATACCTTCATGTGCATTGGTGGAGATCGGAAGGTCATGTGATGGTGAGGTTTTAGCCGAATGAGCATTATGGGTGGAGATCGGTATGTCTGATACTGAAGTACTAGCTGAGTTAATGGGAGCTGTGTATTTGGACGACTGGTCGTTGCTGAGCAAAGAATTCACAGCTTCTTTGACCTTCTCCACCACACCTATAACCACAGGAGTTCTTCTTCTTGGACTAATTGCATGAGATCTCTCTTGGGATATTGATTTCTCTTCTTCCTCAGCCTCATGGCTATGCATCAAATTCTCCACTGAAACACCCTTACTCCATGTTTGATCATCGCCATTAGTAGCATTTCCGCTTTGTGGAGCACCAAGATTGACACATCTTGCCAAAACATGGTTCTCAGAAACAGAGAGAACTGCTCTTGGATGCTGCATTGTGGTTTTCTTGTACCAGTCAGGAGCCAGCTCCGATTCATACTCTGAAAATGAAAGAAAAAATGCTACGAAATTACAGAGGATTCACCAAGCAAGAAGGAACAGATCTGTCAAGAAAACAGACGGGTTTGATGATGAAGTACTTGGGGATTCAAGGTGGTGTTCTTCATCTTCTTCATTTTCATTGTCCTCCAAGCTGACACCCCAAGAGGGAGTGGTGCTAACATAATGATCATGACTATGCTTTTTCTGGCTAAAAGTTTGTCTCAATTTGTTGGCTTTCTCCTTCACTATGGTCAGAACTGATTTCTTGGGATGGTTGGAATTGTGGTCTGGATCTTCTTGATCCGCGTAAGGGTGATGGTCCTTCCCAAATGTAGGTGACCACTTTGAAACTTCACCTCCTGTGCATCTAAACTTGGTTAGATTCATTGGAATTGTGATGAATGCATGAATTTTCATGGCTCTCACATGGCCATTAGTTCAACAAGTTATAAACTTTTTTCTGAGATCCCTGTCAAACTCTTAATAGTTATGCTGCAAGATTAAACTGATAGAAAACGATGAATTTAACTGCTTATTAATGCAATTAATGAAAGAAAATACCAGGGAAAAAGGGTTCAAATGTGGAGCAGTTAGAACTTCTGGGATTAATGTCACCGTATTTTTGAATGCGATCGAGTTGAGTCATAGCTCCAATTCAAAGTAAAATGGGCTCACTCGTGTTGATTTATGCCTTCAAATAACTCTGTTTGTTGTCTCTTATAACGGAGAGAAGCTTAAACAGAGAAGAATATGATGCTCAAGCGTTAGCATAGGGCAAGGGTTCTTGCATGAATGGAAAGTAAACAAGAGCTAGCCACGTGTCATCTAGTTAACATAATTGTGGGCTCCATTATTACACTTGGCAACAGAAGGCTGGCTGAGTAGTACTACTGATCTAAACCAAGGCTAATTTGTAGCAAGATTTGCTCTTCCTAAGGCTTATGCCTTGGGGAAGGAATTTCTAGTGATGGACATGAGGAGCACTTAAAGATATCTAGCGAGTCAACTGGAACCTGATACAAGCAAAGTAGGTATATATAGGACAATTGTGGTCTAAATTCTCAGATAAATTCATTAAAAGTGCAGATAGAAAACGAGATTACACTCGCCTAATCTCGTTTTCTATCTCGATTTTTAATTATTTTTATTTAAGTAATTGATTTATAAAATCACTTAAAATTTATCATATCAATCAGTATCAGTAGAGGACTTTGAGGCCTTGGGTACGAGGTTGGCAACACCTTTGAATTGGTAATTAAAAACTACAAAATTACAGGCCCAATGGGCAAAGCTCTGGCTACCAGATTATTCACAATAAAACAAAGAGAAATTTTAGATCTAGAAATCTTATGTAAAGAAATTTAGATATTAATATGGGTTTAAAATAATATGTCGAGTTTATTTTATAATAAAAAAAGTTTTACAATATGACAAATAACATGAGACTATATTAGTTTATAAACTTTCTTTGTATAAGATTTGTATGTAAACCAATCACTTTTCATAATACAAAGACCAGACTTGAACAAATATACATTGGGAAAGGAAGAGAGAGTGCAAATGCCGCTCTATTACTGAAGCAAAGAAGCTTATAAACAAGAACGCTTTCGTATTGCAAAATTCTTATCAAATTTATCCTAGCTGCTGCTTGTAGTTTGGTGCATGGTAGGGCTGGGTGGCAAGGCAACCCTGTTTGGACACAAGGGGTGTGCGAGTGAAGGCTCACATGTAGTTGTGCACTGCAGGACGAGGCTCAGGCTGGGCCCGCCCAAGCTTTACCCTATCCGCCCAGCCTGGCCGACCATATATATATATAATTATAAGATTTTCTTTAATAAAACGATGTCATTTTAGAGAAAACTCCCTCAAAAGACATTGTTTCTCATTAGGCTTTATTTTAAAACCTCCTCTCCCACTCCCCATACCGATCTCCCTTTCTTTCCTCTCTCTTTCACTTGTTGTCGCTTGTCTCTCGGAGTTTTTGCCTCTCACCATCAAGACTTACTCCAACTCACTTCAAGTCTTCAATGGATGCCGAGTAGCATGTTAAGGCTGCACTCGCTTTGAGTTTTCAGAAGAGGTCGAGCTGCAAATGAAGGCTGGGCTCGCACAAAATCTTTGACAGAGGTCGAGCAGTGCGTAAGTCAAGCTTGCCTTATTGACCCTAGCACTCGGCAAGGAGGGGTTGAGCAACATGTAAGAACGGGCTCGCCCAAACATTCTAACAAAGGTCAAGTGGCACATAAGCCTAGCTCACCTCATTGACTCTCACGTTCGACTAGAGGGGTCGAGCAGTATGTATGACCGAGCTCGCCCAGATACTTCAACGGAGGTTGAGCGATACGTAAACCTAGCTCGCCTCATTGACCCTCGCACTTGAAGTGCGAAGGGGCCGAGCAGTATGCATGAAAATAAATAATAGTATGTAACGTATTATAAGTAGTTTCGTAAGTCAATTACTTAAATAATTAATTAGTTAAAATATGTTATCTCAACAAATATGAATGAAGATGACAAAATTTTTTTTAAAGAATAATATTAATCAAGAATATTGATTTGGGCCAAATTTTAGGTGATTTAGGTTCAGCTGGAGGCAAAAATTCTAAAGAATATCTAAATAAACAAAGTTTAATAAATTTTTTTATGAGATCATAATATCGCAATCGACTTAAAATGATTATAAAATAATAATTGCTATTTGGAGCGTAAAGTTTAAGACTTAAAACTTTATTTGTTAATTGGTATGTAAAACACATAGTCTCGTTGACATCTCAAAAGTTTATTAATAACAAAAATCTAAAGTTTCAATTTTTATAAATCAAATCTTTATCTTATGAATAATATAGATGATATACTTTACAGCTCAAGGCAGTAGAATTCAAAGAGGCTCGTTTGTATGTCAAGTTGAATTGAGTTTTTTATACATAGTAATGAATTGAGATGGTAAAATGAATTTTGTGCCTATTTAAGATTAGTTTAAATGTATTTAGATAAGGAGTTTTGCTACGTACAAGCAAATTTACATGCCAATTTGTGTACTAATACTGCTTATTTCATATTCAAAATTCAAATTGACACTATTTTTATTAAAATCTGATTTTCTGACCAATCTCATTTTATAGGTATACATATTAGTGCCAAAATTGCTTACAACTAGATTTTTCATTAAAAAATAAGTTTAAATGTATTTAAGAGAAGTTGAAAAAAGATTATGGATCCCGCATGAAAACATGTGTTGAGTTAAAAAATATTGTAGATCTAACATGTAAGTAGGTTTTAAATTGAAATTAATTTAATAATTTGAGAATTAGATATTTAAATTTTAGATTCAATTTAAAATTACACTCAACTGAAATTCATTTTGAATAGAGTCTAAGAGCATGTTTGGTAAGTAAGATAAAAATTTTGAGTTGAGATGAAAGTTTAAAATGTTAATTTTAAGTATTATTATTTTATAATTTGAAAAAGTTATATTGTAATCTTATAAAGTTAAATTATTTATAATATTTTTTATAAAAATTTTAAAAAATTATTATAATGAGATAAAAATATTGAATTAAAATGTATGTACGGTGAGGGGTGGGCTGGGACAGGCATAGGAGATGTCGCCCATTTGAGATGCGAACCGCTTCACTTCATAAACCCAACCTTTACATTTCTCTGACACTCCCCTAAGCAAAAACCCTCTTCTCTCGCTTCCCTCCTCTTCCCCCTTATCCCCAAAACCAAACCCCATTACGAGATGCACTCTTTGGCCGCCCCAACCCACCTCCATTCCACCCCTCTCTCCTCCCGCCGCAAGCTTCTCTCTCCTACCCCTAGACGCTCTCTTCAATGCCTCTCTGTCCCTTCCTCCTCTTCCTCTTCCTCTTCCTCTTCCTCCACTTCTAAACCTGAACCACTCAAATCCACTTTCGTACCCCTCTTCAAAACCATCGCCGCCTCCTCTGCCGCTGCCCTCCTCCTCCATGTTCGCTCTCTATCCCTTGATTTTGGCTCCGGGGGCGGTTCTGGTGGCGGTGGATTCGGTGGAGGCGGAGGCGGAGACGGTCACGGTGGCGATGGCGGAAGTTTCTGGAGAAAATTGTTTGCCCCCGCCGTTGCCAATGCCGACGAGCCTCAGAGCCAGGAGTGGGACTCCCATGGCCTACCTGCTAACATCGTTGTCCAGCTCAACAAGCTCAGCAGCTTTAAGAAGTACAAGGTCTCCGAGATCCTCTTCTTTGATCGGAGACGCTGGACCACCGTCGGCACTGAAGACTCCTTCTTCGAGATGGTCTCCTTGAGGCCAGGCGGCATATACAACAAGGCTCAGCTCCAAAAAGAGCTCGAGACCCTGGCGACTTGCGGGATGTTCGAGAAGGTCGACATGGAGGGGAAGACTAATCCCGATGGCACCATTGCTGTTACTATATCGTTCACGGAGAGCACGTGGCAGTCCGCAGATAGGTTCAGGTGTATCAATGTCGGGTTAATGCCGCAGTCGAAACCGATAGAGATGGACGCTGATATGACTGATAAGGAAAAGATGGAGTACTACAGGAGCCTGGAGAAGGACTACAAGAGAAGGATCGAGAGGGCGAAGCCGTGCCTGTTGGCAAGTCCGGTGCACAGAGAGATTCTGCAAATGCTCAGGGACCAGGGGAAGGTGAGCGCGAGGCTTTTGCAGAGGATTCGGGACCGAGTCCAGAAGTGGTACTTCGACGAAGGGTATGCTTGCGCGCAAGTGGTGAATTTCGGGAATCTGAATACCAAGGAGGTGGTTTGTGAGGTGGTGGAAGGCGATATTACCGAGACGAATATCCAATTCCTCGATAAGCTTGGCAATGTCGTTGAGGGGAACACACAGGTTGCCGTGGTGATAAGGGAAATGCCCAAACAGGTACCAAATTTTCTGCTTATCTTTCCTTTGTTATCTTTTGAATTGTTCTGGTTAAGATTTTAGATTGGTGATTGGTTTTTTTTGAATTACCCACCTCTCCAGTACACAGGCTTTTTAATTGCTGATTGATTTGTCAGAGTGTATGTTTTTTTCATACTTTAGAGGAGCCATTGCCTTTTTTAAATTTTAAGCCTTGTTTCAATTGGTGATTGATAGCTATACCAGCTAAAGTTTTGAATGGATAATTGATTGGTAGCTGATTTTCTTGCTGAATGTTTAAATTTGGCCTACAGCTTCGACCAGGCAATGTTTTTAACATAGAGGCAGGGAAGCAGGCTCTGAGGAACATAAACGCCCTCGGTTTGTTTTCCAACATTGAGGTGAACCCCCGACCTGATGAGAAAAGGGAGGGAGGGATTATTGTTGAAATAAAGCTTAAGGAACTAGATCAGAAGACGGCTGAAGTTTCTACAGAATGGAGTATTGTTCCCGGACGTGGGGGACGCCCCACTTTGGTATAGTTGTCTAACTATATCTCTGCCCCGCCAGCAAACTATCAAATTTTCGGATTCCAGTTTTGAAGGTCTAATTGCGTTTTATCTTACCTTGTGTATGTTCTATGTTTAGGCCTCACTGCAGCCTGGTGGGACTGTTACTTTTGAACACCGGAATATCAATGGGTTAAATAGATCCATTAATGGTTCTGTGACCACCAGCAATTTCTTGAATCCTCAAGTAAGCTTATTTTGATATGCAGATAATGTTTTATTTATTCTAGGAATTCCATGTCATTTATGTAAGAACTTGTATCGTAAGATTCCCATAATATGTTCATCCCTCAGGATGATCTTGCCTTCAAACTTGAGTATGTGCATCCGTATTTGGATGGCGTGTTTGATCCACTCAACCGTACTTTGCGAGTGAGTTGCTTCAATAGCAGGAAACTGAGTCCAGTCTTCACTGGTGGGCCAGGGGTGGATGAAGTCCCCCCTATATGGGTTGATCGAGCGGGTGTTAAGGCAAATATTACAGAGGTAGCCCAAAATGCTTTTTTTTTTTTAATTCATTGCTCTGTTTTGTGAGCAATTTTCAGTCAACTTTATAGTGGCAAGTCTAATGTATGCTGATCATTATATGGCTAGCAGAATTTCACCCGTCAGAGCAAATTTACTTATGGACTTGTAATGGAAGAGATAACAACGCGTAATGAAAGCAGTACTATCTGTCCAAATGGTCAAAGAGTGTTGCCAAATGGAGGAATTAGTGCAGATGGACCTCCAACAACCCTCAGCGGTACTGGCATTGATCAAATGGCATTTTTACAGGCAAATATTACACGTGATAACACCAAGTTCTTAAATGGAGCTATAGTTGGTTCAAGGAATGTATTTCAGGTAAACTAAAATTCTTTTGATGCAGAATGTTTTCTTTAGTAAACTTGGTCTGCCTATAATATCTGCTTCTATTTTGGGTTTGAAAATTGTAAGGGAACAGAGAAAATAAAAGATCATTATGACTGAGGCCATGTAGTCTTCTTATTTTCAGTCAATTTTTTATTTTCAGAAAATAAAAGATCGTTATGACTGAAAATAATTTTTTATTTTTATTTTCAGGCCATGACTGAAAAAAAGTAAGTTTACTTTTTCTCTTATAATGATAGTTTCTGCTTAGGTGAGAGGACCTGTGTCCTTGGTTCCAGCTACTTTGGCGAACATAGTTATTCTGACTGTTGTAGATGTTGAACAGTATGAAGTAGAAGATTTATCAATATACACAAGAATAGATGCTAACCCCAAGGGTTGGCTCAGGTGGTAAGGATCTTGGTCTTGGTGGTATACTCCCTCAAGGTCTAAGGTTCAAATCCTCTCAAGTGCAAACAATTTCTAGGAGTCATTGGACTAGGAGAATTTCTCCTTGAATTGCCCAATGTACACTTACGTGAAACTCCTTACTAAGGGTTTGTGCACTCCCGAGATTAGTTGGGACTTTGTTCTTGGACGCCTAGTGCCAATCACAAAAGAAAAGAAAAGAATAGATGCTGTCATCCAGTTTGACAAATTTTCAACAGGACATGTTTTCATATCTAATGTGCATATTGTATATATGAACTGCAGGTGGACCAAGGCCTTGGCATTGGCAGCAAGTTTCCGTTCTTTAACCGCCACCAGCTTACATTGACCCGATTTTTCCAGCTGAGGGAAGTGGAGGAAGGTGCTGGCCAACCACCACCACCTGTGCTTGTTCTTCATGGCCACTATGGTGGCTGTGTGGGGGACCTTCCAAGTTATGATGCTTTTACCCTTGGAGGTCCCTATTCGGTGAGGGGTTACAACATGGGTGAGATAGGCGCAGCCAGAAACATCCTTGAGGTAGAAGTTCTAGGAAACAAGTATTTGATTAATAGTCCTTTAGGCCGTGTTTGGGTAGACTACAATTCAATATTTTATCATTACTTTTCATCTACTTTTTAGTGCTATTTACTACTATTCAATATTTTATCATTACTTTTTACTAATGTTCACAGATCATCTTAGATCACATCACTGCCCAAACGCTACCTAGTCATCATATATGCATCACAAGAGCTTACTATCAATTTTTCTATGGATGCAAAATACGATTATGCTTATGATAATTATACTGTTAAGTGGATCAACAAATATCTGATTCCTCTTCCTGATGTTGCTTTCAGCTGGCGGCTGAGATACGCATTCCTGTAAAAGGTACGCACGTGTATGCATTCGCAGAACATGGGAATGATCTAGGAACTTCAAAGGATGTCAAGGGGAACCCAACAGAGGTCTACAGAAGACTGGGTCATGGTTCTTCATATGGTGTTGGTGCCAAGCTAGGTCTAGTTAGAGCTGAGTATGCTGTTGATCATAACTCCGGTACTGGTGCATTCTTCTTCCGTTTTGGAGAGAGGTTCTGAGATGTGTAATTGGATTTATATAGATTTTTTTTTTAATAACGTTCTAGTCATTAGCTTTTGGGATAAACTATTGGAGTTGTTTGTTATCTCGGAAAGGCATTTTAAGATGCTTGAAACTAAATACATGATTCACTTAGAGTGGAAAATAAGTTTGTTTTGTTTTTTTAAAGAAAAATGCTATTTGCACACGGCGTGGCGTACCTTTCGCGTACACGCGTCTACGTGGATAAATGAAACGATGTGTTTCATATAATTAGCCGCTGCGTTTAATCTCGAAATTCAGATGCTTTGCTCCCTTCCTTTTGTGTCTTCATCGCGTCATCAACAAGCAGCATTGCAGATCCCCTGCTGCTTCCTCACGAGTAATCTTCTTTGGACAACTCACGAGCAACATCACAGTGATCGACAAGCAGGTTCTGCTTTTTGTCTTCTCAACTACCTCTTCTCATCTTCTTCTCACCAATTCCCCGAAACCCTATCCCCAACCCCAACCCACCAAGCCGTAACTGCATCTAGCTTCTATTTCTTCAATGGCTTCAATGAAATACAAAAACACGAAATAGTCTCGAGGCAAAACTTGATGGTAATCCCAATGTTCTTCTTCAATATTCCAATTTATATTTTTGTTTCTTCGTGTTGTGATAATTCTTCTTCTTATTCTTCCTTGTTGCTTAGCTCATTCTCTGCTCCAGAACGTAGACAAAAAATTTTCAAAATTTTTTTTTTTTTGGGCTCTACTCAAACATTTGATAAAGGAGATTTTAGGTTTCGTAATTTTCGTTTCTATTTTCTTTCTAAATTATGCTTAGAAATCAGGTGGAGCATAAGATTTATTCAGGAGCAAAGCCGAACATTAGAATTGTCCAAATCCCTGAAATTCAAGCAAATAATATCAAGTGTAAGAATTAAAAAAAAAAAAAAGAAAGGAAAAAGTGTAAGAATAAACCATAAGAAACACACCAAGAATGCAAAAAATACTAAAAATATGTATAAATCTTGAAGGAATTGACAATAGCAAGAAATGGGGAATCTTACAAGCAAATCACATGGGGTCCCAGCTCTGCAACACATTGGTGGGATCAAAGAACCTGCTTCTCAAAGCATGCAAAGCATTTCCTGGAAGCAGATGGCACTCTCCTCAGCAACAACACTTTCCTCATCGAAATCCTCTGCATTTCGTTGCTTTCTAGTTTCATTTCACACTTTCCTTCTCATTTTGAGCCTTTTGTTTCCTTTTTCTTTTTCTTTTTTTAATTTTTTTAATTTTTAATATCTGCTCACGTCAGCCGATTCCCCCGTGTACTCAATGCCGTGTACATGTAGAAGAACTCTTTTTTAAATTTATTCTTTGTGACCTATGTTTACATGTCTGGGTCTAAAGAGCCAATACTTGTGAGACATGCTAGATGTTCTTGATGGATAAAAGGTGGTGCATCCTGGGTTTGATGGTGGGGAAGCTTTTTCCTTGGCTTACAT
Source organism: Carya illinoinensis (assembly GCF_018687715.1). Classification (NCBI taxonomy): domain Eukaryota; kingdom Viridiplantae; phylum Streptophyta; class Magnoliopsida; order Fagales; family Juglandaceae; genus Carya; species Carya illinoinensis. The sequence continues at coordinate 10,029,740 of NC_056765.1, forward strand.
GCAGAAATCGCACCTTAATTGCTGTTAGGTCCTCTGATGAGATTATCTCATCCTTCCCCCCCCCCCCCCCCCCCCCCCCCGGCCTTTTTTTTAAATTTTGCTTGAAAGAACCAAAGCCTTATCTAGGACAGTAAAAATTCTCAGATACCTTGTCATAAAAAATAAAAAGTTTTGCTTGAAAGTGAGGGAAAGCTTCTAGAAAGCAAGGAATTATTTGAATTCCTATTTCCTTGAGGACCAATGGTTGTCATCTACATGGGGATTTGCATTATTTTTACGATTAAAAATGGGAAATCGCAAAGTGAAAACCACTTTTCGTTCTCATAAATTTTGGAAACAGAAGCAACACATGAATGACACCTTAGACATGAACATGCAATACATGTGTGAGGATATAGGACTACAATGCTATTCTCCCAATAACATTTTCTAATAAGAAATATTTTACATGAAAACAAGGAGCTTAATAGGAGGATCTTTCCTTTCTTCTTTTTTTTTTTTAAATAATTATTTTACTCATAAACTAGAATGTAAACACACTAAGATCTCGTTTGGTTACATAGTTCAAATGAAATGATATGAGATATTTTAAATAGTACTGATATTTTTTAATTAAGATGAGATAAGATAAGATAGTTTGTAAAAAAATGTATTTGAATAGTAAGATAAGATGATGTAGTTTTTACTTGATTTGAAAAAGGGATGGGTCCCACTATTTGGATAGCAATCGTGGGCTTATTGTTTTGCGCTATTCATTTAAAGTTTTTTGTATTTTTATATTGATTATTTCACTTTTTAATATTTCATGTTATGGGATGTTTTCAAAACGAGATGAAATTCGAGTAATAAAATCCCGTTTGGTTAACCAAATGATCAGGGCCTAAATTATTGTATAATTCATTACATTAAAAAAAAAAAAAAAAAAAAAAAGGTCAGGGTGATGGCCAACTGATGTAGCAGATTTCCACGTTAATGATGTATTTGGCCTGTTAATAAGTAAGCTTTGCAAATAGGTTTTTCCCTTCTTTCAAACGAATATAGGTAAGGTCCTGAGTAGATACGTAAAGGAAAAGTCCTGTTGCAGGCAGATTGCGTATCCCCTGCACACCAATGCTGACATGTCAAATAAAGCGGTGCGTTTCATTTCATTTTTTGAGTTGCTGCTGATCGTCGTCTGGAGGGAAGCGAATATCATCTTGCGTCTGGAGCGGAAAATGAAAAGCCAGACGTGCATTCTCTCCAACTTGAAATCATCGCCATCAACAGCTCCTCCCCCATCCATAATCAGTAACCTCCCCCCATCTGAGGCAGAAAGCCCAGTAGATAAAGATTGCAGGGAGCAAGCGTACATCTCAAGTCAACTTCTTGAAGGTAAATTTCTTGACTTTTTTTTTTTTTATCGATTTCTTTCTCCCTCTATTACTTGTGATTTTCTTTTTCATTTTTTGGTTCTTTGGTTTTGATAATCTCCAATGGGTTTTTCTTATTTTGAAAATTTTACCGTGTTTCTCTGGGTCGATCATTTTCTTCTGATAGGATTTATCCTAGATTTCAATGCTATATATTTTTCCACAAGTCGGTCTCTTCTGATAGGATGTGGTGTCATTCCTAGCAACGAAAGGAAGATTTTTTGGTTAAATTGAAGGGAAAGTCGAAAAAAGTTGAAATTTGGACGGCAAAAAGTTTTCTCGTATTTCTCCTTTTGATCTATAAATTTTGCACCGATTGTTGGTTTGTAGAAAAAGGGAAATAAGAAGACATTGGTGCAGGCAGATCCATTTGGATACCGAATTTTGGATGAGACCTCTGTTTGGCAACACTCCAGTCTTATATTTGTTGATTGGATTTAACCTTACAAAACAAGGAGCCAATTCATAAAAAAAATGGAATCTTCATATTCATAAATAGAAAAGAGAGATAATAAAGGAAAAGAAATTCTTTTCTATTCATTTTATTTGTACTGATATATTTTTATGTTTTCAAAAAAGGATAGTTGTTTTTTGAAATAAGAATTTTGGAGGCATGGATGACCACTCTTTTATCCATCTGATATATTCCATTCTGAAATTATCAAAATATCAGGTGTATCACTACGTATGGACTCTGACAGATGCTTAACTTGTACTCCTGAATATAGTTTTAAGTAGCTACAACCTCGTTTGCATACCCCTTGTGTACATTTTTGTTTGTGCCAAAACTTTACATCTCTTTCCACTTCCCCAAATTTTTGTTTGATTTTTTTTTTTCATATAATGTTTATCTAGCATCGATTTGGACTGAGATATGATCTGAAATAGGTGTGATACATTTTTCCAATAAATTTGGTGTGGATTATTGCTTGAAATGGGTGGACTGAGATAGTACCTGAGATAGATGTTTGTTGGTGGTTCTGGGTGGATTATGTATTGTTTGTGATAAGGGAATTAATAAACTATGATGGAAGTATTCGGTAAAGAAATAACATGTTATGCAAGGAAGGTGTTTGACAAATTTCCTTAAAGACTATTACCTGTTACCATAAATTCACTCAAAGCACCCTTTATCCCTACCCAAATTGTATGTTGTTGAGAGCTTCCTCTCTTTGCCTAATTCCCTTCATTAGCCAATGTTAATTTTCTTGTTGAGAGAATTGATAATTCAAATTAATAATGCACAAAAAGAGTAGTTCTTAAAATTTTTGGAGATGACTGATTACAAAAGTTTGCTGCTTATCCATTAATTTCCTCAAATAAATGAAACCAATCACCAATCAAGTCTCCCTTACAACCCCATTTACCAACTTTTGATGCACTGCAGCTTGAAACTGGAAACTTGAGCCAACAGAAAGGCATTTTAGGATGAAAGTTCATGGAAAATGCTAAGAATGCATGATATCTTCTATGTTGTCTTGAGATCTGTCTTCCAAACATTTTATTTGCAGTTCTTGACCCGAAACTTGTGTTTGTTGCTTCTTTATGTTATGATGTTATGAAAGCCGAAGGTCACCCATTTCAGCTCTCATTTATATGCAATAAAATAATAACATTGCCGTTTGCAAACTGATTCTAGAAAAGTCTTTTGAATAGACCTCAGAAATATGAGCATTGATGGGTGTGAAGAGACCAGGCGGCAGGCATGCACAAAGGAAGAGTACATCTCCAAGCTGTGCAAGTGCCAAAGTAGAAATGAACTCTAAATTCCTTGAAAGCGTCCAAGCTGTGCAAGTGCCAAAGGATACATTATAAACATGTAAAGAAAGAACAAACTGTAATCATTAAGTCATTTTCTATAATGTTTAGAGCACTTTTTGTAAGTTTTATGTAAACTTTGTGGTGGCAACAATCTAGTTTTATACAACCTGACTTTTTTTGTATCTCATGTAAACTTTTGAACAAACATCTTTCCTAGGTGAAGGAGACCTTAATGCAGGTTGTTGCTTCGTCTTCATTACCTGATGTAATTTTCTTATGAATGTACTTATCAAATAATGTCATTCAATATTGATGATTAAAATCTCATTAACTACACAACATAAAATATATAAAATTGATTTCCTGATCATAAATAATGAGTTGAGCACTTGAGATAGATCAGATAAAAAAAAATAAGGCTTGTTCCACATCAGAACTTTATCTGCCTGCAAAAAACCAGCACTTGAACAAGTCCTAACTCCTTAATAGTAAATCTCAATACGACGTTTTGGACATGGATTGATATAGACCACTGATGCAACAAGTCAATGAAGTTTCTAGCAGCTAAAGAAGTTAATTAGGATGCAAGTGAAGTTACAACAGCATTCAAGTGACCGAATAATCAACAAGCTATGAAAATTAAACAAAGGTAAAGAAGGATTTTATAGGGTTGTAAAATTTGAGCAAATACAACATAAAAAACTTAATTTTTGGTCTTATCCACAATAATTACAAGTTCCACAATAAGTTACATAAACTCCACAATATACATCCTTCTTCAATGTAACATTAAAAAATAAAAAATAAAAAAAATAACTTCACCATCTAACTCCACAAAACTCATCCATAATGCAAAAGCTTCGCCATCTAACTCCAATGATCATTCACTTTAACATTAAAAAAAAAATCAATTAATACATGTATCATTGTAACACAAAAATGTAATCAATACAAAATTATATTCATATCTCATACTACACTGATCATATCATTTAGGTGCTGATCACCCATCATTGATTGAAAAATTAAGGATATATAATTACTGCATATCTTCTTCTATATAGAAATATCTACTACAGAATCAAGTGGCCTCATTTACTTTAATTTTGTACTCATTCTGCATACTCCTTTTTTTATTATTAAATAAAATAAAAGAAAAACCCGAAACAGAGCCTTCCTTTTTCCTTATCTTCATTAACCAAAACCCACCACAAATAAACAAAGCCAAAACCTATATATTAATAAATGGCCTTGTATAAGATGTGCATATTCCAGTCATCATGCATGGATGGCTGGAAAATAGAATGGAAAATAAATTTATGCAGTCGCATCAAAACAGTATAGATCTAGATGGTGAGTTCACCAGCTAGCTAGCATACAATTCCACCACAGGACAACCATCAACTAGATTTTGGATTATTTGATCATTTACAGGAATTGTGTCAAATACCAACTTTTTCAAATTGGGTAAGTTGATATCTCCAGAATTAAATAACTTCAAGTTGCACCCATACAAACACAACTCGGTTATGGATTTTGAAACTAGAACACTCTGATGCAAGCTATAGTGAGGAAGATACCCTGATTTGTTGGAGTCTTCCATCTCATATTGAAAGCATGGAATTAAAAAGGAAAGAAGAAAGGCTTAAAATAGAAAGAAAGTTAGAAGAGGAGAGTTAGTTATTCTGTTATTGTACTATTGATGTATTATAAATAGGACTTAAGTCTGATGTAAAATTCATTCATTACAATTAAGTAGTTTTACCAAGATCCTTTTGCCTCCTCTGTTTTCGATATTTTTCATTCAACAAGTTCATATTCATTCACCTAGTTCAGATTCATTTGATTCTCAACATGGTATCAGATTGAAAACCTAAAGCTTTCGCATCATCTACTTCAATTCTGCTATGGAATTCTCAACTTCTGCCTTGCAAAATTCTGCTCTGGAATTCTTGCATCAATTATCTTCAAGTTTCTTGCATTTTCTTGAACATTCTTGAAAATGAGTTCTGGCGATTCTCCTCTTGTCAATCCCTCTCCTGACAATCTTTCATTTAATTCTTTTAATCGACCTCCTATCAATCCTTCAGA